>NC_037285.2:48247371-49672739 GCF_000002775.5 Populus trichocarpa | reverse complement strand
AAACCGAAACCCGAAACCAGAACCCGAAACCAGTGTAACCAGAAACCCAAACCCGACCCGGTGGGGGTTGGCGGGAACCCGTAAACCCGAAACCCGTAAACCAGAAACCCGTAATAACCCGTAAACCCTGAAAACCCGAAACCCGAAACCCGTTTTTTCTGTTAAACCTAAACCCTAAACCCTAAACCCTAAAACCCTAAAACCCTAAACCTAACCCTAAACCCTAAACCCTAACCCCTAAACCCTAAACCCTTTTTTTTTCTTTAAACCCTAAACCCTAAACCCTAACCCTAAAACCCTAAACCTAAAAACCCTAAACCCATAAACCCTAAACCCTAAACCCTTTTTTTTTTCTTTAAAACCCTAAACCCTAAACCCTAAACCCTAAACCTAAACCCTAAACCCTAAACCACCCTAAACCCTAAACCCGAAAACCCTAGACCCTAGGACCCTAGACCCTAGACCCAAGACCCAAGACCCAAGACCCAAGACCCAAGACCCAAGACCCTAGACCCTAGGACCTAGACCCTAGGACCCTAGACCCTAGACCCTAACCCCTAACCCCTAACCTCCTAACCCCTAACCCCTAACCCCTAACCCTAAACCCTAAAAACCCCAAACCCCAAACCCCAACCCAAACTCAAACCCTAAAACCCTAAACCCCTCAAACCCTGAACCCGAACTCCGAACCCCCAACCCCAACTCCAAACCCAAACCCAAATCCAAAACCCCAAAACCCCAAACCTCAAACCCCTACCCCTAACCCTAAGCCCGAAACCCCAAACTTCAAACCCCAACCCCCAAACCCCAAACCAAAACCAAATGAAACCCTAAACTCGAAACTCGAAGCCTGAAACCTGAAACCCGAAACCCCGAACCCGAACCCCGAAACCCAAACCCCGAACCCCAAACCCCAAACCCCAAACCCAAAACCCTAAAACCCTAAACCCCAAACCCTACACCCTACACCCCAAACCCTAACCCAAACCCAAACCCAAAACGTAAACCAAACCCCGAACCCTAAAACCCTAAACCCCAAACCCCAACCCAAACTCAAACCCTAAAACCCTAAACCCCTCAAACCCTAAACCCGAACCCGAACCCCCAACCCCAACTCCAAACCCAAACCCAAATCCAAAACCCCAAAACCCCAAACCTCAAACCCCTAAGCCCTAACCCTAAGCCCGAAACCCCAAACTTCAAACCCCAACCCCCAAACCCCAAACCAAAACCAAATGAAACCCTAAACTCGAAACTCGAAACCTGAAACCCGAAACCCCGAACCCCGACCCCGAACCCCGAAACCCGAACCCCGAACCCCGAACCCCAAACCCCGAACCCCAAACCCGAAACCCGAAACCCGAACCCGAACCCTAAACCCTAAACCCTAAACCCTAAACTTTTTTTTTTAATAAAGTTAAGTTGTATTGATCCAAAAAAGTACATGATACGAGAGGCATACCCCAAGTATTACAAAGGACCTGGAAGGTCAACAAAAAGGAAACAAGCTTGTACATCGAAAGAAAACATACAAAGCAACATAAACCATTCAAGCGGTTGATATAGAAATAATCCAAACTCAGGTAATATCACCGCTCAACTGGAAGGTAAAAAAGATGGTGCCACACGATGAGTCGCTGCCGGAGTTTTCATCTCGGGGATATCCTTCTTCTTTTTCCTCCTAGTAACAGTGTAAATCCAGTGTCATCACATCCAACAGATTGTGCAGCAGATAGAGATTCTGGAGGAAGTGCTCGAGATGGTGTCATCTTAGGTAAATATGTGGTAGGTACCCTAGATGAAGAACTGGTTTCAGAAGATGATGGCAAAGACATTTGCTTACTAGTAGTGCACACATGCAATTCTAGTGGTGATGTCCTAACATGGTCGTTTGTGGACAGTGGAGGAGTTATCGATTTAACATCACCAAGATCAGATGGCTTCAGCTGACTCTCAGCTGAGGAATCAGAGGCTGACTCATCTGTGTCTGTCTCGTCTGAGGAATCTGTATCTGTCTCAGCTGAGGAATCTGAGTCTTCAGAGGACATCTCATCTGTGTTTGTGGCGGGGGAGGTAATGGCATTACCTTTTACCCTGATGACTAGGAGAGACATCACCGTTAACCTGTTTATCACCTGTGTCTGTGGCAGGTGAGGCATTACCTTTCTCCTGATGACTAGGAGAGGCATCACTGTTAACCTGCTTATCAGCTGAAGGCTGGCATGAGTGACCAAAAACGTGGCACCTTTCACATCTCTTCGGCTTCCATTCATAGTTCACATGAACTTCTCTGATAGTAGTGGAAAACTCAAGTTCAAATTTGTGGACAAATGGTAGAGATGCATCTACCTCCACACATAACCGCGCGTAGTCTAAGCGCTTACATCCAAGTGTCAACTCATCACAAGAGAGTGGTTGGCCCACCATACTGGCTACCTCACTTAAACCCTCCTTTGTCCATAAAGGAAAAGGTAGATCATATATCCGAATCCATACTGGAAGTTTGGTGATCTTGTTCATGTCAAAGACAAACCCAGAATGCCATTTCTGAAGAATAATGGCTTTCCCGCCAAACATCCAAGGACCATTTTCAATGACCTTTTGTAGGTCATCTTCTGTTTTGAAACGAAACATTATAAACCCATTGGCCAAGGATGTCACATTCTCAAGGTCGAACCTGTTCCATATCCTGTGAGCAATTGAATTCATAGCAGAATAAGGAAGCTTAAAACCAGGAAAAAAACCTACTAGGCAACGATGCCACACCGCAGAAGGTTTATCCCATTATCCCTTAGTCATTTTAAGACGAGAGCCAACCGGTTTACGAGGGATGGGGTCAAGAGTGCATCGAGTGTTAGAGTCGGTAACTCTTATCTTATCGGCCCAAAAACCCGAGGGGGGAGTGGGTCGGGTAGAGGTTGGGGAGGCTGTGTTTTGGGTGTTTTGGTGTTGGTTTGTGGGATGTTTAGTGGTTGAGGGGGTGGTCTTAGCTTTGGGTGTTTGGGTTTTCGGATTGGAAGCCATGACAGATTCTGGGCACAACTTCACACAACAATTACTCACCAGATATTCTATCAATAACAAATCCCAACAGTACAAAGGTAAACACACATCTTATGCAGCACATATCCAAATATCAGCTGAAGTTAACGGTTAGATCTCCCTAGATCGGAGTTAGACCGAAACTGACCTGAGATTGACGAGCCCCTGTTGAACGTGCATAAAACTTTGCTGGATGGGTTTCATCTCATCTCCACCGTTTATAATGTGTAATACAACCATACGTATCACATATCCAAAATTCAGATTGATCCAACGGTAGACAAGGGAGCACTAGGCCGGAGGCTCTGACTGTTCCCAGAGTGGTTTGTCCAGAAATCTTCAAATGGTAAGATTTCTCTAGTGGATTCAAATATGAACGATCGCTCTGGTCAGGATGTATTACCTATAGGGACGCACAACAGATCCAAAATTCGTGTTGATCCAACGGTAGAATAATGAGAAATCGGCCAGCGACGCTCACAGGTCTGAGGGGGGGTTTCCAGAAACCTTCAAACAATTAGATTTCCCAAACGGCGACAGCTTTGGACGATCCCTCCGGTCAGAATGAAGACAATGATGAGGTGCACAACATACTCAAATCTTGGCCTGATCCAACGGTGGAATCCGGTGATATGGCTGTCGGAGAACCACCCCTCCTTATCTTTTCTCTCTAACCTCTCTCTAACTTCCTAAAACCCTCCCTCCCTGAACCCTGAACCCCGAACCCCGAACCCCGAACCCCGAACCCCGAACCCGAAACCCCAAACCCTTAAACCTCAAACCCTGAACCCTCAACCCCAAACCCAAAACCCTAAACCCCAAACCCTACACCCTACACCCCAAACTCTAACCCAAACCCAAACCCAAAACGCAAACCAAACCCCGAACCCTAAAACCCTAAACTCCAAACTCCAACCCAAACCCAAACCCTAAAACCCAAAACCCAAAACCCAAACCCCAAACCCAAAACCCTAAACCCCAAACCTTACACCCTACACCCCAAACCCTAACCCAACCCAACCAAACGCAAACCAAACCCCGAACCCTAAAACCCTAAACCCCAAACCCCAACCCCAACCCAAACTCAAACCCTAAAACCCTAAACCCCTCAAACCCTAAACCCGAACCCGAACCCCCGAACCCCAACTCCAAACCCAAACCCAAATCCAAAACCCCAAAACCCCAAACCTCAAACCCCTAACCCCTAACCCCTAACCCTAAGCCCGAAACCCCAAACTTCAAACCCCAACCCCCAAACCCCAAACCAAAACCAAATGAAACCCTAAACTCGAAACTCGAAGCCTGAAACCTGAAACCCGAAACCCCGAACCCCGAACCCGAACCCGAACCCGAACCCCGAAACCCGAACCCCAAACCCAGAACCCGAAACCCGAAACCCCAAACCCAAAACCCCAAACCCAAACCCAAATACCTAAACCCTAAAACCCTAAACCCTAAAACCCTGAAACCCTAAAACCCTGAAACCCAAAACCCCAAACCTAAACCCTAAAACCCTAAGCCTTAAACCCTAAACCCCTAAGCCCTAAACGTTTTTTTGGAATAAAAGTTAAGTTGTATAAATCCAAAAAAGTACATGATACGAGAGGTATACCCCAAGTATTACAAAGGACCTAGAAGGTGAACAAAAAGGAGACAAGCATGTACATCGAAAGAAAACATACAAAGCAGGATAAACCGTTCAGCCAGTTGATATAGAAATAATCAAAACTCAGGTAAGATAACCGCTCATCTGGAAGTTAAAAAAGATGGTGCCACATGATGTGTAGCTGCCCGAGTTTTCATCTCGGGGATATCCTTCTTCTTTTTCCTCCTAGTAACAAGAGTAAATCCATCGTCATCACATCCAACAGATTGTGCAACAGATAGATATTCTGAAGGACGTGCTCGAGATGGTGTCATTTTAGGTAAATCTATGGTAGGTACCCGAGATGAATAACTAGTTTCAGAAGAAGATGGCAAAGACATTTGCTTACTAGTAGTGCACACAGGCAATTCTAGTGGCAATGTCGTAACATGGTCATTTATGGACAGTGGAGTTATCGAATTAACATCCCCAATATCAGATGGCTTTAGCTGACTCTCAGCTGAGGAATCAGAGGCTGACTCATCTGTGTCTGTTTCGTCTAAGGAATCTGTATCTGTCTCAGCTGAGGAATCTGAGTCTTCAGAGGACATCTCATCTGTGTCTGTGGCAGGGGAGGTAATGACATTACCTTTACCCTGATGACTAGGAGAGGCATCACCGTTAACCTACTTATCAGCTGAAGGCTGACATGAGTGACCAAAAACTTGGCACTTTTCACATCTCTTCGGCTTCCATTCATAGTTCACATGAACTTCTCTTATAGTAGTGGAGAACTTAAGTTCAAATTTGTGGATAAATGGTAGAAATGCATCTACCTCCACACATAACCGCGTGTAGTCTAAGCGTTTACATCCAAGTGTCAACTCATCACAAGAGAGTGGTTGGCCCACCATACTGGCTACCTCATTTAAACCCTCATTTGTCCATAAAGGAAAAGGTAGATCATATATTTGAATCCATACTGGAATTTTGGTGATCTTGTTCATGTCGAAGACAAACCTATAATGCCATTTCTGAAGAATAATGGCTTTCCCACCAAACATCCAAGGACCATTTTCAATGACCTTTTGTAGGTCATCTTCTGTTTTGAAACGAAACATTGTAAATCCATTGGCCAAGGATGTCACATCCTCAAGGCCGAACCTCTTCCATATCCTGTGAGCAATTAAATTCATAGCAGAACAAAGAAGTTTAAAACCAGGAAAAAACCTACAAAGCAACGATGCCACACCGCAGAAGGTTTATCCCATGATCCCTTAGTCATTTTGAGACGAGAGCCAACCGGCTTACGAGGGATGGGGTCAAGAGTGCATCAAGTGTTAGAGTCGGTAACTCTTATCTTATCGGCCTAAAAACCCAAGGGGGGAGTGGGTCGGGTAGAGGTTAGGGAGGTTGTGTTTTGGGTGTTTTGGTGTTGTCTTTTTTCCTTTGGTATCTTTAGTATAAGCAGATGAGACCCATTCCCTAGATGTCACCATAGCTCTCAACTCATCTTTATGAGCTAAAATGTTTTGCAATGCAATGAAATTGGTAACAAAGCGAGTAAGAGCTGAACGAAGTATTTCTTTTCCTTTAGTGAACTTCCTCATCAAATACAACGGATAACAATAATTATAAATATACTTTGTGATATCAGAAGCATGATCAACAACAGAACAAACTAACTACAATTTACCAATGTACTAAAGTATAAGGTTAATGCAATAAGCAGCACAAGGAGACCAAAATATTGAAGGAAATTCTTCCATCAATAACTTGTCAGCAGCAACATAATTAGAAGCATTATCAGTCACCACATGCACAATGTTTTCTGTCCCAATATATAAAATAACTAATTCAATAATCTAGCAGTCTTTGAGACATCTGATACATCTACAGATTTTAAAAAAATTGTTCCTTTAGGACAATATACTAAGAAGTTAATTAAAGTTCTCCTCTTTTAATTTGTCCATCCATTAGCCATTAATGTGCAACCAGTCTTCTTCCAAATCTCTCGATAACTCTCAACATAAATCCTCACTTCATCAACCATTTTTGCCAAGTAATAACCACAAATAATATGCAAGTTTGGTCTTTTATAACTAGGACCCATGGTTGTTAGAGCGTCTATAGCATGTTGATAATACACTGAGTTAACAATATTAAATGACACATATGCATCAATCATCCACTTCGCTAAAGCAAGATCACACCGCTTAACTACTTCCTTTCTTTGCCAACAATTCTTGAGAGACTTTTGAGCACTAGGAGTTGTTTTTGACATGAAATATGCCCCTAATGTTGTAGATTCCTTCTATTTTACAATGTTGGTGCTTTGACTCTTTTTCTTTTTTGCAACCTTCGGTGGTAACATATGTTTTTTAGTATTGACATTGTCACACCCGGACATCACGACGACTAATTACAAATTAATCTCTATGGAAAAAGAATAAATATCTGGCATCTTGTTCTTTTAGAGAAAAAAAGGTCTTATTTAAGGAGTCGTCACCTGGTATTATGGTCACTAGAAACCCTAACTGGTCAACAAAGATTTTATGGTACGGGACTGGTTACGCAAAAGGGAAGATATTATCACCCCTTAAGCATCCTACCTGAGGCAGGTTGCATTACTGGTTTTGTCTTAAATTGCTCAAGATTTGTTTTTCTTTCGTTCTTGTAGTCATCCTATAATATTCCCGACTCTAGCGTTAGTGAATATTCACTTATGAATATTTCCAACTCTGGCGTTGATAAATATTGTGCAATCCATAAAGTACGGTATTCCTGACTCTGACGTCAATGAATATTCAATTACAGATACCTCCAACTCTGGCGTTGATAAATATTACATAGTGAAAAAGAAGACGTATAGTATTCCTAACTCTGGCGTCAGTGAATAAACCAATAAAGTGAATTTAACTTAATCCATACATAAACTTATTTTTTTGGAGGGGGGCTGACCCACCTAGTCCGGCCTAGTCACTAGCCTAAACTAGTGACCCAGCCGAGTAGTAGGCATGCGTCAACGCACGCCTGCTACAAAACCAAATGAATTATAATTCACTGTTGCAGTAACAAGTGAATTATAATTCACAGCTACTGTAGCAAGTGAATTATAATGCAAAAATGGAGGGAAAGCAAAGAACTTACCTGATGCTGGCCATGGAGACGCTGGCAAAGGAAGACTGGCCGACTGTTTTCTCCTCCTCTTTTGTTGCTTCTTGTTCTCCACTTGTATTCCCTCTTCCCAGCTTGTCATGTGCTTCCTTTGTTCTCCTTCGCATTTGTCTATTTAGGGAAGGGTGTGCAACCGGAGACGAGGACGATGGCGATGGAGACGTGATGTTGTTGGCCGAGCAGACACTCCCCCTGTTTCTTCTTATCTTCACTTGTTATGGTCGTTCTGTTTTTCTTAGTCTCCGGTGTTGGCTTCGTTACCCTGGTCTCCTGCTTCGTGTCCCTGTGTTTGTGTCTGTCCTGTCTCTACTGAGAAGAGAAGGTTACTGCTACTATGGCTGGTGTATGCTCACGATGCATAATGGTGGTTGCTGGATGTTGATGGAGCTGGAGGAGGCGCGCAGTGCTAGTCCGTAGAGAGGAAGCTTGCTGCTGGGGAGCAAGAGTATAGGTTGCTGGTTTGTACGCTGTTCATAGCGGGTGCAGTCTTGTAGAAAGTGGCTGATATAAGGAGAACTTGTTGCGGGGAGCTGTCACAGGTTGGTCAACATGGTGGCAGTATTGGCCGAAGGGAAAGGAAAGGAGAGTGATGGCTTCTAGTTTTGGCAGTGAACACGGTGGACGGTGATAGTAAGGATGGAGGGGTTTGCTCTGGTTGAGGAAGATTGCCTTTCTTTTTGTGTTCTACTCAGTATGGGTTATGGGGGTGAACTGAAGGAGGCCCGCCTTCTGACGTTCTAAGCCAAGGAAAAATGGTGAAGAAGAGGGAGCCCTTGCTCTATGAAGATCTGGAGGCTGGAGAGGAAGAGAAAAAAAAAAGGAAAGGGCTGAAGGGGGCGATGGCTAGTATAGGTTTCGCCGCCCTACCCTCTCTTCTTTTTTATGTTTCTCTCTTTTAGGGTTTACGGTAATGTCCTCCCTCTCAGGTTTCTTGTTTTTCTCTACCCTCTAGGTGCATACACTGAGATCTGTGTTTATAGTGCAAGAGTCTCATCGCATGTGAGAAATAAAGTTTCAATCAAACTCATTCTCTTCTTTAAAGTTTGAATTTGATTAAGAATCAAATTCGAAAGCAGATAACTATCCTTATTTTGAAGATAAGGATATAATGATAAAAACACATTGTAGTCCCTGGTTTTTGTGCAAGCTAACAAATCACATTTTTCATCGAAATAACTCTATATTCTTTTAATTTTCCCTTTTAAACCCCGTAAAATTAAATCAAAAGCCAACGGGCCAAAATTGGGTTACAACAGACAACATCATCATCATCTTTTAATTGCCTAATCATTATCTCTTCATGCTCCCTTTATTGTGCATTAAATGGATTGAAATCTACTTGCATTTCTCTAACTCTCTTTTTTTAAAACATTTCCTTTAAGATTTAAAAGCATTTAATGTCGAACATCATGAGGATATTTACGACATTGTTCAACTTCTTCTTTAGCTCCAGCTAAATGTTGTTTAAATCGATTAATGTCACCATCCGCAAAAACCTTAGCACAATATAAACATATTAATTTAGTTCTTTTACATCTAACACTAAGTTCAGGAGCTTCTCTACAATGACCACATGCCAAATCTGTTCTTCCTCTGCTACCACTTGACATGCAAATTAAAGGTTGAGATGATTGGACCGTTGAAGGATCACTATTTAAAGTACTACTATCACGAGAAGACATTTTAAGGACCTATATTAAACCAAATCAAACATAAATTATCATATTATATTCACCTAATTAACAATAAAACAAGCATATAGTTGCATGCTTACAATAAACATGCAACTTACGGGAGGAGCTGCATGGGTATAAAAAAACTAAGTGCTGGAAAAGTCAAAGGGCATAAATTGAAATAGCTGATGCCAGAAGCGCACACACATATATAAAGGCTCTGTATAGTTATTGCAATTAAAGCCAATAAAAACAAATACTAGCACACTTATTACTCTTTGTTTGGAACCAATGTTAGATGCCCCTATGAAACCAGTATTTTAAGAATCTCACAGTTTTATTTATTTATTTGCAGATATATGGTTTGATCTTTTGGTGCCTGAAGAAGCAATGACTGAAGGATTTACAAAACGCCTTTATACGAAGTGAGATTAGCGGATTTATAGAAGCAAAAAACAGATTGATTTTGCAACATGTTTATTAGAAAATGTTATTGCATTTGAGCAGATGACTTTGTCATTGCATACCAAGATATCCTCAATATCTAGGGAGTGGTCAGAGAGGTATGAGGCCATACGGGGATCATGAAAGGAAACGTCCATGATTCTTTGAACAACTGCAACAAAATGCCTTCTCTAAAAATGTCAAGGTGGTCATTGGATGATATATTTTATATGTGTGTCTTTCTCCTTTCAATCACATTAATTTCTATCCTACACTAATACTAAGGGAATAGTGCAGTCAAAGCATTACATATTACAGTTTGAAAATTTCTCATTCATGATATATACACAGGAAAGTCTTCCATGCCATCGTGGAAACAACACCCCTTGACTTCATTGCAGACAAAGGTAATTTTGTTTCTAAGTTTGTTATCATCATGCTCTAGAATATTTTAAAACCAGAAAAGACTAGTTTGCCCAAAACTAGGAAGATGCAAATAAAGAACTAATTCATGAATCATAACTTCCTAGATGAAAATACTTAATTAAATAATATGCAAAAATTACCAACCTTGGTAATTTAATAACCAACATGTTGTTTTACTTGGATGAATCAAGCAATAAAAACAGAAAAAATATATAGTTTACCTGAATGTTTCTGCCAGCAAAAAAAGGTTCTCCAAGTGTTCGGTTACTGATTCGCTTAAGCAATCAGTGAAGAACAGGGATCTAAAAGAGAATAATGGTTTAGAAAAGAAATAACCAACATGGAAGAATCAACCAATAGAAAACATAATATAAATAGTTTACCTGCAAAAATGAGGTTCTCTAAGTGTCTGGTTACAGGTTAGCTTAAGCAATCAGAAAAGAAAAGGGAGCTAAGAGAGAAGAATTGTTTAGAAAAGAATTGTAGCATAGAGAGTGTGGAAGAGATTGAATGTTAAGAGTAGGTTCTGCAGCTGCTTCGTTGGCTTAAACAGACAGATTAGGTTTTTTGTCTTCGACTCTTCAATGAAACGGTGACGTTTTATATATATATATATATATATATATATATATATATATATATATATATATATATATAACAGTCAGGTCTCATCTGGGTTTTACCTGAGTCTTATGGGTCCTGAGTCGACCCTCCAGGTCGACCGAGTTTTTCTGAGCCAAATCCTTGGCTAATTTTTTTTTAAACTCAATCCAGTTCCAGTCTCAGGTTAGCTGAGTTCCAGGTCAATCCGTTGGGTCAGGCCGAGTTTCAAAACCATGCTTTTAAGTGAAACAAAGTTATTAAAGTATAAAAAATATATATGGATCTATCCCTAATTAATCTTGTGATACCTAATGGATTCTCTTGAAAAAAATAATTTTATCCCAAATTACAGCTTTGTAAAATGATAAAATGTAAAATATTAATAATATTTTGAGGGAGGTTATGTACGTACATGCATACTGTGTTTGTAAAATGTAGTTATTGGTGGTCGTGTGTGTGTGTGTGTGTGTATGTATGTATGTATGTATAGGGTGGAAATAGACGATGATGGTGATGATATACCATACCTAACATTTTGGTTTCTTGGTTTCTCCCTGGCCGCTGGCTGGCTCTCTCTGGTCGTTTAATGCCGTTATTTTCATTTTGAATCTGATCAAATCAATCGTCTTCTTGTATTGTATATCTGGATCGATGATGATATGATCAGTGCTCCCTCCCTTTCCAGTCCAATCCAAGCCAATCGCCTGTACAAATATTGATCTCTGCTTCCACTTCCAGCTACCGCATAGATGGTATTAATATTTGTCTTCCTTAATTTTATCCTTTATCTCTTCTTTTCTTTTCCATCTTCTTGTCCTTCTCTCCTCTCCAGTAGCTAGCTAGCTAGCTTACTAGCTAGGTACGACTCTTTCTTTCTTTCTTTTTTCTTTTCAAAATTGACCCACTCATGCCATTAGCCGATATTAATCTTAAGTATATAATGTTTTTTTCTCGTAATTGACAGCCATAACTAACTAATTAACTACTACTAGTAATGGGATCTTGCTTTTCTATCATGGGGAAGAAGAAGAAAAAGGATACTGACGATGACCCACTATCCTTATCATCGTCATCAATCACTTCAACTTCTCATCTTTGGAAGAAGAGATCATCATCATCAGCTACTAATGCTAATGCTGATCCAAGTGTGCTCCTTCACATTCCTGGCAGGCTCACCACCAATGGAGCCACCAAACTGGGTTGCTTATATACTCAGCAGGGCAAGAAAGGCACCAATCAAGACGCCATGCTCTTTTGGGAGGTACCTAGTAGTCATTTATAATATTATTACCCTCTTTTTTTTTTCTTAATTTATCTTAGTAATTTGCATAAAAAATGCAATTTTTAATTGTAATTCAAACAGTCTCATTTACATTACTCTGTTTGAAAAAAAAAAATTGACAGAGAATTTATTTTTGATTTCTGACCTGGTTGTAGGTTTGATATAATGTTGACTTACTCTGACTGGGTTGGAAATTGGAATGTTTCTCTCTGCTGTAGAATTTCAGCTCAACCACAAATGATACCGTTTTTTGTGGGGTATTTGATGGTCATGGTCCTTATGGTCATTTGGTCGCCAAGAAAGTTCGCGATTCCCTTCCACTCATACTTTCTACCCACTGGAATTCTGCTCAACACAGCTGCCTTCCAAATGCTCCCCCTGCAGCAGCAGCAGCAACCACAAATTCTGATGAAGCCGTGGATGATGAATCTTTTGATTCTTTGGAGGTCGATGAAACTGAAAAACAACTCCCAGATATGTATCTTCCACTTAAAAAGTCTTTATTGAAGGCTTTTAAATTAATGGATAAGGAGTTGAAGTTGCATCCAACAATCGATTGTTTTTGCAGTGGGACCACTGCTGTTACTTTGATCAAGCAGGTACTTGTTCCTGCTTCATTCTCTATCCATTTTCTTTTCTTTTCTTTTATGATTTTCTAATATTCAGACCCAAATTCTCTATCAAATTTAATCTCAAGCTTGAGGATGAAAGTCTAGTTCAAACACTTGCTGGATTTCGATCGAAGTCACTAATCAAGTTTGCTCCAAATGTTGTATGCAATACCAATTAGAAGTTCTTAGAAGCATATTTGTTTTGTTAAGTTGTTAACAATCATTATGTTTGACTTGTGCTATCTTTGTGTAGATAATTTCCTAGTGATTTAGATTTCAACAGGAAGAATTAAGCCTTTTATTATCTCTTTTGAGCTATGATGATCTAAAAATCATTAATATTGAATTAATTAAATCACATAGACATCAAATAACTGTTTATTATTCACTTCTGATACAAGTATCACATGCAATTCGATTTGTTTATGCATGGCTATGTTTCAAATTCCCAAGCATGAATTAGTCATGCAAGATATTTAGAGTTTCTTCACTGTAGTTGAATTGAAGTATAGGTTTACAGCTTTGTTATTTGTAATGTGCAGAACAGTTTACAATTCGTTTAGGTGTTGGAAATCCTCATTTTTGGTAGCATAATTCTGCAGGAAGTCTGAAATTTTGAAGCATAAAAAGTGAATTGACAATGAAAGCAACCTGAATAATCACATCCAGTGTTTTAAGCAAAATTTGATTATGAAACCACTAAGCATAAGAGTGTAAAAAGACCCAAAGCATCTAAACCCAAAAAGAACCGTGCCTTTTTCAACAATGCATGGAATGCAGCTACCTTTTGTTTCCCATTAGCTTAGCATGCATCAAAGCTGCCTAGACAGTCCTTAGTTTCCTCCAGTAAGGTGAACTTTGAAGAGAGATCTTGCTCTTTAGCTTAAGCTATACTTGCAGAATCATTGTACAATATCACATGCTACCAGAGTATCAGTAGTAAAACTAGTTGCCATCGAAGGTGCCATCAGTTCTGCTCCATTGACCTTCTAAATCTCACATTATGATAGCATGAATTTCCACATATTCATTAATACAATCCATTTCGTGGTAGAAGCCAAGTCATTGTTTCAATAACAATCATATCTGAAGTTTGGTCTTTCTACTTGTGTAGATATTGCAGAGTTTTGTGAACTTTTATGTTAGATCATTAAACCATGTTATGGAAATCTAAATAAATATACAGTACACATGGCAATGTTTTCCTGATGTTTGCCTTAGCAATACTGTGACCGGGGGCATCTTTTCTAAATTTTGCTTTTGCAAGAAGTTCATGGCATGGGCTTTTGTGATTTTGGTGGCAAATACTGGGGACAAAAACCAATTATAGCAGATTTGTTGTTAATTCGTTTTAGGAATTCTGGAAGCGAAAAGATTGTGAGGTTCTCTGGCAGAGAATTGAGCTAGCAGTTACATGGTATGTTTAAATGGAGAGGAATATCATGATTATTTTGCGTGACAGAGTGGTTGTTAGGCATCTTTAAGGCTCTCTACCACTAGCACATTGAGAAGGATTTTCTTGCTGTACTCCCCCTCTTGCCTAAAATGGAACCCACCATGAGAATTATCCACGGGTTCCACCATCATGTGGAGAAGGGAGTACAACTCTGGGTACATTGAATAATTCCTCTTCAATTGGAATGGACTTATCCTTTAATTTTATTTGATTTTTCTTGAGGATTTCTTGCACTTCAGAGTGTCTCTGTTCGTAATATCTGTTTTGATTTATATTGTCAACTTGAGAAACATGACTTGTCTTGTATCTTGTTTAGATTTCCCAAAATGACTTTTTTGATATAGTAAATTAAACCTGGATCTAACAACACTGTAATGTGAAAATGTGGCTTTTCAGGGCCAGGATCTTGTTATTGGAAATGTTGGTGACTCCAGGGCAGTTTTAGCAACCAGAGACAAAGATGACTCCTTGCTTGCTGTTCAACTGACAGTTGACTTGAAACCTGATTTACCAAGTCTCTCTCTCTCTCTCTCTCTCTCTCTCTCTCTCTCTCACACACACACACACACACACATGAGTGCACATGCATTCATATTTTGCCTCTGATTCAGTTTTAAGGAAACAGAAAATAAAAATAAAGAGCGTGAGCGCGCACACACACGAGTGCACATGCATTCATATTTTGCCTCAGATTCAGTTTTAAGGAAACAGAAAATAAAAATAAAGAGTCTCTCTGCAATATCATATATCGGGAAACTGCTTCGCATATATATTGGTAGAGCTTAGCAATCTTGTCTATTTGGATTAGGGGAAGCTGCCAGGATCCTGCAATGTAAAGGAAGGGTCTTTGCGTTACAGGATGAGCCAGAGGTTCCACGTGTATGGTTGCCTAACAATGACTCACCTGGTCTGGCAATGGCTAGAGCTTTTGGGGACTTCTGCTTGAAGGATTTTGGTTTAATTTCCGTTCCAGATGTTTATTATCGCTGCCTCACTGAGAGGGATGAATTCATTATTCTTGCTTCAGATGGGGTATTATTCCCTTCTTTCATTTTAATCTACGTGAGAGATTCTTTTTCTTATTCCAGGCCATTTGGCAATTTAATGTCTAAGAAGCATGCTATGTTTCCATTTTTTTGCCATGATCTTGATACTTTTTGCATTACCACTTTGTTGTCCTGCTAATATGAAGCTTTATTGTTACTGGATAATTAGAATGCTGATGGGTTTGCACTTTTATTAAGTGCATTGGACAGAGACTGACCTACCATCATATGGATGAACTCCATCCCTACTTTTCCAATACTGACATTACTATTGATATGTTAATAACATAGGTTTGGGATGTCCTCTCAAATAAGGAAGCAGTTGATATTGTGGCTTCAGCCCCTGGCCGTGCAACAGCAGCCAGAGCTCTTGTAGACTGTGCTGTCCGAGCATGGAGACTTAAATATCCAACATCCAAGAATGATGATTGTGCAGTTGTATGCCTCTTTCTTGAACATCTTTGTGCAGCAAATGCAGAGGTAGAAGAGCAGGATAAGAAAAAGATTCCTAAAGAGCCTGGGGAGCATTTTGTGACCAATGAGAACGTTGGGCAGTTAGAAACACAAGATGATTCTTGTGGTCTTGTTTTTACACATTCGAGTACCACACAAAACTCTGATGAGATTGTACCTGTCTCTGAGTTGATGGTTGAAAATCCTTCTGTGAAGTGCCTGGGCCAGTCCAAGAGGAGCCTGGCAGAGTGCATTTCAACTGCAGAGGATGAGGAGTGGTCGGCCCTAGAAGGTATCACAAGGGTTAATAGTTTGCTGAGCCTTCCTAGGCTCTTGGCTGGTGACAAAAGATCAGCCAGTTGGAGAAAATGGATATGAGAAATCTGAAGCCTCTACACTCTTTTAATCTAAGCAAATCTGATTTTGATGACGTCTTTGCAATCAAGCTGATGAAATTTGTTGATTTTGCAACTGTATATAGTTTGAAGTTGCTGGCTACAAATTGAAAGGTCTCCCAGTATATTGAAAAGGGATCGTTTTCTAATTTTAAGTTGGTATTTTCATTAGATCAGGTGAGTATCCTACTGAGAAGAGTGGCCTCACAGATTTTGTTCGTGATATTATTCATGGAATATGACCATATGTTGTTTGTTGTACTGCAATCAAATTCATGCTGACTTTTTTCTTTAAATCTCTCGCAAAAAGCTATTTGTTTGTATGTCTTGCTTGACAAATAAGAGAATTTAATATTTCGAACAACGTGCAGAATGTGCTCTGGTCTTTCGTAAATGTTAGTTTGGAATATGGCATGTTCCTTCCCCGCTAGCTAGTGGGGGCGCCATATATGTGTGAAGAAGCACTTGCTCTGCTTTAACACAACTAAGATAAATGGAGTAGGAAGCTGTGAAAATGGCAGAAGTTGATGATGTTACAAGTTCGAGGCAATAGCTAGCAGATGCAAGGAAGGAAGCATTTAATCACAAATCAGCTATTCAAGAAGTTGAATGTGAATCTTCCTGGACCTACGAAACAAAGATGTGTGCCACAAGTCGTGATTTACGATTCGCACAAATACCTATTTATATCCAACTGGCTTTACACCTTCATGTGTTATGTCCAAAAGAAAATTCATGTTTTGCAAGTGAATTTAATTCTGTCTAGATTGCTTCTTTTCATTCATGCATTGACATTCTTCGACAGATTTAGACTCAAGATTCTCATTTTCATTAATGATATCAAGCGATATATTATATGAAAAAATATTGTCGATAATTATTTCATTTCGATTCCATCTTTTCTTTGAAGAGATATAATTTATTAAGATCTCCTCATTTTTACTGTTTTCAGGTACTTGAACCTCTTTTGGGGTTTTATAATCAGTTATATTTATCTCCTCATTTTCTTTCTTAATAATGCCAATTTGATTATTTGCTCCTTTTTTTTTCCGAGGATTTTGTCTTTTGAACCAGTTGATCTATCATGCTTCTGGCATGCCATGGACTCATTTGCTATAATTTTAGTGGATTGTCCTACTAGGACTTCAATCCGGGCTAGAGCATTTGCAGTTGGTATATGAGATTTGGTTACTCTTTTTGAGTCAATGAATGCATTTGGTAGTTAATTTGCAATGTCTTGCAAACGAAGTATCTTTTAAACTTCTTGTTCACATTATATTGTACGAGGATCAAAATTCAATAATGACAATGCATTCCATGTAATATCTTTATCCAGCTGTGTAATTTCTCCCCTTAATGCTGGAAACATAGTCTCATCAAAATGACAATCGGCAAATTGTGTCGTAAATGAATCATCTATTAAGGGCTCATGATATTTAATTATTGATGGGGACTCAAACCCAATATATATTCCTAGCCTCTTTTGAGGACCCATTTTTATATGTTGTGGCAGATAAATTGAAATATATACCGCACAACCAAATATTCTTAGATAAGAAATGTTTGGCTCATGACCAAAAACCAATTGTAATGGAGAGAATTTGTGATACGTTATTGACCTAATGTGTATAAGTGCTACTGCATGTAAAACAACATACCCTCAAATAGAGACATAAAGTTTTGTTTTCATGAGTAGTGGTCTTACAATTAATTGGAGGCGTTTAATAAGTGATTCAGCAAGACCATTCTAACTATGAACATAGACAACAAGATGTTTAATGTTTATCCCAAGTGATATGTAATAATCATTAAATGCTTAGGATGTGAATTCACCAGCATTGTCAAGACAAATAGTCTTGATTATATAATCTGAAAATTATGCTTGTAATCTAATAATTTGAGCAAGTAATTTCACAAACGTCAGGTTGCAAGTTGATAATAAACACACATGTGACCATCTTATAGATGCATCTACTAAAACTATAAATTATCTAAATGGTCCACATGGTGAGTGAATGGACCCACAAATATCACCTTGAATACGTTCTAGAAATCTTGGGGATTCAGTCCCAACTTTAGCTTGTGATGGTCTAATAACCAATTTGCCTTGAGAACAAGTAGCACACGGGGATTTTCCTTGAATTGAAGAATCTTCTGGTTCTTCAATAAATGACCATGTGAATTCTCGATAAGTATTCGCATCATTATTGATCTAGGATGGCCTAACAAGTCATACAAAATAATAAAATTATTTGGTTCATTGAACTTCTGGTTCATTTTGCATTGACTTCGATTGTACTAATACTTGTGTAGTACAAACCTGAAGATAAAACAAGTAATTTTTTCAATGTTTGTTTTCTAGTAGAGACATTTGATACGATGTAAAGATATTCTATACCATTGTCATTGACAGTTTCAATATAGTACCCATTAAGTCGTATTTCTTTGAAACATAGTAGATTTCTCCTTGATTTAGTAGAGAACAAAACATTATCAATAATAAATCTTGTTCCATTAGGAAGCATTATATTAGCTCTTCTAGAGCCTTCAATCAAGTCTACTGAACTTGATATTGTATTCACTTTTGCTTTCATCATTCTTATATTTGAAAAATATTATTTATGCCTGACAATAGTATGTGTTGTTGCACTATCTACTAAGCATATATCTCTACCACTGATATTGGGCTTATTTATAGCATAATGTGAATCCATATTCTTGATATGGGTGAGAAAAATTTATTTCTATATTCTTCTCATTTCCTTTCAATGAGGACTGATATAAATCAACAAGATGTTTGATCGTACAACAAGTACAAGACCAATATCCTTTCATTCCACATCGATAACAAACATTTTATACCTTCTTGATATCTCCACTATGTATATTCTTCCTCCTTTCTTGTTTCTCATCATTTTATGGAGGTTTGTGAGAATTTGATGAATTACGACCATTATAGTTGCGGTAATTAAACCGTCTTCTCTCATGACCACGCCTTTGGCTTCTATTACAACCACGACCATAATTATTATTATATCTCGTAGCATTCACTTCAGGGAATGGAACTGAACCACTTGGTCGTGATTCATGATTTTTCATTAAAAACTTATTATTTTGTTCAGCCATAAGGAGACATGAAATAAGTTCAAAATATTTTTTAAAACCCCATTCTCTATATTACTGCTGTAAAAGCATATTCGAGGGATGAAAAGTAGAGAATGTTTTTTTTTCTAACATATTATCATTGGTGATATTGTCTCCACATAGTTTCAATTTAGAATTGATATTAAACATTGCAAAATTATATTTACTTATTGATTTAAAATCCTGCAATCGTAAATGTATCTAATCATAATGAGCTTTTGGGAGAATAACTGTCTTTTAATGGTCATATTTGTCTTTCAAATTTTTCCAAAGAATAAGGGGATCTTTGATTGTGATATACTCTATCTTCAACTCCTCATGAAGATGACGGCATAAGAAAATCATGGCTTTTACCTTGTTTTGACTAGATGCTTCATTATCATATTTAATGGTGTCCCCAAGACCCATGGCATCCAGGTGAATTCAGCATCAAGTATCCACGACAAATAATTATTGCCCGTAATATCAAGTGCCACGAACTCAAGTTTGGCAAGGTTTGTCATTGTTACTTCTACTTCTTATCAACAAATCAAATATGATTATCTACTTTAAGACAAAAACGAGGAGAAATTTGTGCTTTTACTTCTTACCAAATATGATTGTTTGCTTTAAGATGAAAGTAAGGACCAATTCATGTTAATAACGTGGTGTAAAATTATGTATCAAGAAGCATACAATAATAAAACAATATAATTAATAAAGAGTAAATAGAATATATAATAACAATGGAGATTAGGGGGGGTGAAGAAGGAACACTTTTATTTCATATGAACATATAATTATATATGTGTGTCTAATATTTTCTCAATAATGCTTTTATTTATATGTACATGTACATAAATACTTGTAAGCTTAAATATTATAAAAGGATGTAGATTTAAATAAACTTAGAGAAATTCAAATGAAGTTGAAAATAATAAATAAATATAATAAAAAAGGGATGTAAATACAAGATTTTATAACATTAATAGATTTAGGAGATACATAAGATGAATTCAAGAACCACGGGAGAATACATTTTCCCCTTGCAGAGAGAAGCTTTTGGTTCAGCCAAACTTCCGAGGAATTAAGGCACGCTGGCTAGCTTCCCGCGAATTAAATAATTAATCTCGTACATGATTTCTTTTGCTCAAATATCTGAAAACTAAATTATTTGGAGGCTCTGGTCCGTGACAACAAACACGATCGAAGTCGGTCCTTCATGATAAATTCTGAAGTGTTGTTGAATTTCTAACATATAAGTTAGCACTGTATTGATAACTATATATGACTAGCTAAGCTTAGCTTGTAGTAACAGATATTAATTACTTTCTTCCCTGTATGTGGCTGATCATATGTCTTAAATTAAGAAATGCAAGCCCCTGCATGCTGGCAGTGGCCTTGGCATCTAGCAGGCTAGCATACCCTTCTTAATTCTGACCCAAATAATATTTGCTTCTTATATTTCTCCATACCTAGTTAGGTTTTTAATTTTATCTTCATAGATTTTTACATCGATGAGAGAGAGAAAGAATTGTTCAGCTTAGCCTAGGTAGCTATATAGAGAGTTATCATCCTTGTGGAATATCCCCATTAATCCAAGAAAGCAATTGCCGCTAATATCTCATTAATTCTGACCCATATATATATATTTCATGACCGAAACATAATATAGCTAGCTAGTTCTAGTGTGTGTGTGTGTGTCTGTTTGGCTCACGGTCACAGTCGTCAATCACATTCACAGCAGTTGCTGATGAGTTCACCTAATTCCCATGATCATGATCAGGAACAAGATCAAGAAGAAGAGATTAATCCACCGACACTAACAACAGCATTCCATACGCGTCAGTTGCTAGTCAGTTGCGCAGATCTCATTTCTCAATCTGACTTCTCCGCCGCTCAACGCCTTCTCTCCCATCTTTTGTCCACTTACAACTCTTCTCCTTATGGTGACTCCACTGAGAGGTTGGTTCATCAATTTGTTCGAGCCCTCTCTCTCCGCCTTAATCGCCATGCCAATCCCGCTAGGAGTACTACTACTGCTCCTCTTGTTTTCAATATGAACAGCATAGCTCCTCCTCCTCCTCCTCCTTGTACTACTACTAATACTAATAATAACAAGAGGATGGTGATCAGCTATGAGTCGATGGATCAGGACACTCTTCAGTCTTGCTATTTGTCTTTGAATCAGATCACCCCATTCATAAGATTCAGCCATCTAACTGCCAATCAGGCTATCTTGGAAGCCATACAAGTAGGGCAGCAAGCCATTCACATCATAGATTTTGATATTATGCATGGGGTGCAATGGCCTCCATTGATGCAAGCTTTGGCCGACCGATCTAACAACACTCTTCATCCTCCTCCTATGCTTCGGATCACAGGGACTGGTCATGATTTGAGCATCCTCCACAGGACTGGGGATCGCCTTTTGAAATTTGCCCACTCCTTGGGCCTCAGGTTCCAATTCCATCCTCTTCTTCTTCTCAACAATGACCCTGCCTCTCTTGCCCTCTATCTCTCCTCAGCAATTACTCTTCTCCCAGATGAAGCCCTAGCGGTGAACTGCGTGTTGTGTCTTCACCGGTTCCTTATGGATGATTCTCGTGAACTGCTCCTTTTACTCCATAAAATCAAGGCCTTGAACCCCAACGTGGTGACGGTTGCTGAAAGGGAAGCCAACCACAACCACCTTCTCTTCTTACAGAGGTTCCTGGAGGCCTTGGATCACTATACAGCTCTCTTCGACTCCCTAGAGGCAACCCTACCACCAAACAGCAAGGAGAGACTTTCAGTTGAGCAGATATGGTTTGGGAGAGAGATAATGGACATCGTAGCAGCAGAGGGAGAGGGAAGAAGAGAAAGGCACCAGAGGTTCGAGACATGGGAAATGATGCTAAAGAGTTCAGGGTTTAGCAACGTTCCATTGAGTCCCTTTGCACTTTCACAGGCCAAGCTCTTACTAAGGCTCCATTATCCTTCTAAGGGCTATCAGCTTCAGATTGTCAACAATTCTTTCTTCTTGGGTTGGCAAAATCATTCCCTCTTCTCTGTCTCTTCATGGCACTAGCTAGCTACCTGAATTGATTGCCCTTCTTCTAATTAATTTTTAAATGTAAGAGCTAGCTAGTTAGCCAACTAATTTAACACCTCAACCGCTCCATCCCACTAAAGAATATAGTTAATGAACGTTAATAGTTAGTTCTTTCTCTGCTACCTTCTTGCCATTACATGACCTTGTTTGATTTGTTAATTAAGTAATTATATGTTTATCTTTCTAATGTGGCTTTCTCTTTCTGTTACCCAGTACCCCACAACGAAGTTCCATTATCGTAATTAATATAATATATTAATTCTAATTCCATATATATTAATGCATATGCCTATATATATATAGATGTGATGGTTGCTATATGTGTGCATGCAATGCAAGATAGCACATATCTTGAGTCTCTAGATAGATAGCTTGGTAAACGGCCACCGGAAGGCCAATATTATGGCTCCCGTCTCCTTCGCTAGCTAGCTTCAGTACTGAACGTATATGTTCAAGACAAGCTTTGACCGATCGGTTCTTTTTTGGGGAGCTTAAATTAATGAATTAATTGATCATGTAGTTTATCATTTATGTATATGTTTAATTACTCCCTATTCTCTATGGTTAGTGGGATGCGGTCGTTGACATATGAGTTCTCTCTTTTTTCCTCAATACCTCCTCATATATACATCACTACATTCATTTAGTAGTAGTGATTATATATTTGTCTAGGTGGGAGCTAGCTAGTAACCTTTTACTTTCTTCGTTATTTAACTAATTAATTCAGTTGAATCAGTTAATTAAGTATTTTCGATCGGCATCATAACATGAGTATTATATATATTGAGGAAGACGACAATTAGTTTCCACCGAAAAATTAATTAACCGGTCTCAAAGCATATTGCAGCATCTTCTCTTCTTCTTAGCAAATTAAAGAGTGTTTTAATTAATTATTTGTCTGTTAATTAATTAGTCAGTGCAATATTGGGGGCTGGTTTTCTTTCTTTCTTTTTTCTTTTAATGATAATAATTAATGCATGCTAGCTTCACTTTTGATTGCTTTAAATATACTAAGGTAATTAATTAAGAGTACTGTGTTTTTTATTTTAACTAATTTATGATGCTCTCTTAGTTAGTTAGTTAGTACACTTAATTATATCTTCTCTCTTACCATTAATTAATTAAGGAAAGGAAGAGGGAGATGAGAGCCTAATGTTGCTCCCCAAAATCCCCTTGTTTGTTTGTTTTTTCTTCTTCTTTTTAAATCTAGCTGTGGTTTAAAGAGGGGGCGCATATACATGAGCTAGCTAGGTAGGTTTACTTCTTGTTTTCCGCAATAAGTCACCGTATATGCCTATTGCTGTCTTTCATATCTGAACCCTTAGTTACCCTAATATCTGTCCTTTGTTCCCTCAACAACAAAATCATCGAACTTCCCAAAGTAAACCTTTTCTTGCCTCCTCTAAGACCATGCAACCACATATTTATGATCAAAACCCTCCTGCCTGGTATGGATCTCTCTCGTGTCCTGTACTTCTTCTTTTTTATCAAGTAATTAATTTCTCATTAACAACCACTTCCATATTCTAGTACGTAGTATTGCATTCTCTTTAATTTGATCGATATGATGCGCCTACTACCTTTCCCACCATCAATTTTTTAACTATATTAATGTATCTTTTTCGTTCCGCCAACAAATTAAAGGTGTAATTAACGTTATACATACATACATACATACATATATCATTTAGGCATTATGGTGAAAGGAAAGTGGCCATCCGTGTGTCTCTCTCTCTCCCCTCAGCTTGCTAGTACTACATTAAAAAAAAGAAGAAGCTGGTAATATATATATATATATATATATATATATATATATATATATATATATATAAACTAGTAGTAGTGTACTACGAATTTACCCCATTTATACATATACCATAAAATTGATTGATTTACGTATATATGCTTGGCTTTTTCTATCTCTTATGATGTTATATATATGTGTGTGTGTGTGTGTAAATCTATCTTGACATGCATGGCAATTGGCATCGCATGATGCATGGAAGGGAAGTGTTGTGACTTAGTAGTAGAGAGTAGAAGATGCCACAATAAGGGCTCTTAGCAGCTGGTTCCACTGATAGCTGACACACTGATACGAAGGTCACAAGCATAGCATAGCAAAAGCAAAAGCAAAAGCAAAGCTTTTAGTTTGCGTGTTCAAGTTAAGAGACTGCCACTAAGGGCTTACCTAGGGCTAGCTAGGGTTCGTGCACGCATGGCATTGCAAGCCATGAATAATGATAGACAGAATCAAATTATCCAATCTACATACAATCCATTCAGATATATGTATAGCTTTCCATCTGATTCAGACATAAGTACCTCCTGCTGCTGTTGGCATCTGCTTTACCTATTTCCATCTATCACTAACATATTTGTCATTTGATACATACAAGACTATCAATGGATATATATATATATATATTAACACAGTTATTAAAAAAGAGAGAGAGAGAGAGAAGGAAATAACACATTTCAAATTGTTACCGTACGTATTGAATGAAAAGTTATGCAATCAACAAAAATGTAACAATTTGTGTTATTAAAAGTGGCGTAATCAATCTGCGCTATGCACTATTAAATTGTCGGTGGTTAATAATCTTCGTTCCTTTTGTTTTCCTTTTCCTTTCCTTTTTTTTTTCTTTTTAATATAGATTCAATTTGTATATGAAATTTCTAATTAGTATGTTTAGTTTTTGAAATAAGATTTTGGTATCCCTACGGTAATTGTCTCTCTTGTTAATTGAAAGGTATCGAGATTCCTTGACATTAATTTAGATTAATGGTTGAAATCTTTCATCAATGGGCTTGTTCTTCTATTAACATATAATGATACTAAGCTTGACCGTGTGCATGCATAATTAGAAAACTTCCTATCCTCGTCATGAAATTCCAGTGAGCTTGTGTAAATGTCCATTATTTATTACTTGATCAAAGGTTGTTGTTGATTATTAGTAAAGGATTTTGTCAAACTTTTATTATGTAATAGGTTGCAATTTATTACCTTCTTAGTTTTTGATATCATTGTGTCATGAAGATAATGATGTTTTTATCTAATTTATATCATCAAGAATGCCTTTCATAAAAAAAAAATCCATGAAAAATATTCCATATTGAATCCTTGTGATCAAGTGCATACACACTTTCATAATGATGCATATAAAACAGCCAAATAAACTTTTCAAACTCAAAAGTTTAAGCTTAATTTCCAGTCAAGCTGGCTACAACAATATTTTATTTTTTTTTATTAATTCTCTAATACATCTTTTTAAGAATGAAATGATAAAATTCAAAAACATGATATTTAAATTATCAAGACTCTGATACAAAATTAAAAAACTATCTTAACTTAAAAATTTAAATTTTTAAATAAAATCGCAACTAATAATTTTATATTAAATCTCTAACAAGGTTAAAAACGAGGTTGTGTCATGAATAGTTTTTTATTAATCTGTTAACACAAATGTGCTTTTAGTTTTAAGTTTATTTCTTGGGATATCATTTCATGTTACAAATAACATCAACTTTTTTTTGTGTTGGTTTACATATTCTCTCATATTCTTTAAAAAGATTTTCCCTCTCATACGTCCTTAAAAACTCATATATGCTCTTATACGTTTTTTTTTCCACTTTCTAGATGAAAGAAAATAATTTTCAAAAATCTAAAAAAAAATAATACATGAATTTTCATTAGTGTCATTAGTCGCCCATATAT
Source organism: Populus trichocarpa (assembly GCF_000002775.5). Taxonomy (NCBI): domain Eukaryota; kingdom Viridiplantae; phylum Streptophyta; class Magnoliopsida; order Malpighiales; family Salicaceae; genus Populus; species Populus trichocarpa. The sequence continues at coordinate 49,646,614 of NC_037285.2, read as the reverse complement.
CAGGACCGACTAATCAAGTTCATTGTAAATGCCAAAATCAATGACATTGATTGATGTCATTGATTATTTCTAACCTGAAATAGCCAATTAGATTTTTCTTTCCATAATACCTTGGAATATTTCCGGAAATGTTGATGTCAAGATTCTTAATATCATCAGCTTTCACTTCAGGAATAGCTAATCAAGTTTCGTTTGATTGTCGATATCGACAGTAGCAGTTGATATCATTAACTATTCTCACAATGAATAGTTAATCAAGTTCAATATCCCTTATTTTCATGGATGATTATGTTGATGTTAGTAAACTTTACTAACATCATTAGCCTCCACATTCGGGACTAGCTAATCAAGTTTCGTGTAATTGCTGATATCGACAACATCGGTCGATATCATTAACTATTCTCACCCGAATAGTTAATCAAGTTCAATATCTCTCATTTTCAGGGATGATCATGCCGATGTTAGTAAACCTTACTAACATCATTAGCCTCCGCATTCTGGACCGGCTAATCAAGTTCAAGGAACGATCATCAACGAAGTCCATTAATGTAATTCATATTCTTAAATCAATCAAGTACTCAAATCCATTTTAATTTCTCGTTTATTTCACTTTATCCTTTCTCTTTGTGGTTTCATCCATAGATGCAAAGACCAAGAATTTAATAAGTTAGTAAAAATCATGACTCTCATTTCGACTTCAACAATACCTTTAAATTTGTTTATGGAGATCATTCTTTTTCTCACATGACACATTTAATGTCATTCCTACTATTTATTCATTTTTTTTCATACCGAATCTCAATTATTCATCGAGACCTCATTACTTCGATCCTAATATTTTTTTTTATTATTTATTTATTTTTATTTACGGGGGTTTACAGGGTGAGCCTGAAAAGGCCGCCCCAACACTCTTGAATGCCATAGAGACTAGTCCCATGTTGTCCAGGAGAGATGTGGGTCCCAGACCGCACACATGGGTATGTAGCCTGTTTGGATAGATAGGATGAACCTGATAAGGTTGCTCCAGTGCTCTTACTTCCAACTAAAAAGGCTAGACAGAAAGAAGAGAGGGGGCGTTGAAAGCCGCCTTGAAGAGTGAAGCATTGATCCCCTACTATTGCCCTGGAGAAGTGGGTCTTAGACGCCACATGGGTGTGCAACCCCGATTGGTGACAATAGATGTTGATGCTCACTTAGGACTTCGCTACCATCCTGGAGAAGTGGGCCCTGGATGCCACAGGGGTGTGCAACCCCGATTGGATCGATAGGAAGTATTCCTAAGAAAGGAACGTAAATTAAGTAAGAACACAAGTGATAAAAATATGCATTCTTTATTTATGTATTTAACAATGATATAGCTTAAGGTGGTTTGAGTGTCATGCATGAGGAAGGTTAGAGCCTTGTAGTTGATCAACCAATAGGGCCTTCTTACCTTTCAGAAAGGTGTTTGCATATTTTCTTAAGGCTTCCTGATTCCCCTTCATTGCAGCTACCCCTTTAACTGTTGGGAACTTCATGGTCAAATACTTGGTGCTGACCATTGCACTGATATGATGGAGCAATGGCCTCCTTATGATGGCGTTGCATAAGAGATGGGTGATAATGACCATGAAGGTATGTTGGATAGTCATGTTAAAATAATTAAGCTTAAACACGAAAAGGAGGCTAGAATTCTGAATAATATGTATATTATGAGTGCTTAGTCTTAACCTAAATACAAACAAAGTATATATAGGTTAAACTGAAAGTACTATTCTACCCTTAATAAATAAGACTACATAAATATTATTTAACATCTCCCCTCAAACTCACAATGCGGCAGCTACAAGCATCGAGAGTTTGCCAACCAGAAAACAAAAACGAGAGATGGAATGCGCCTTGGTAAAGAAATCTGCAATCTGCAAGGAAGAAGGAACAAAAGGCAAAGCAATGGTGCCATGTTTGAGATGATGACGAGTAAGATGACAATCGATCTCAATGTGCTTAGTGCGCTCATGAAAAACCGAGTTATGAGCAATCTGAATAGAACTCTGGTTGTCACAATACATAGGAGTAGGATGAGAAAAGGAAACTCCCATATCAGCAAGTAACCAACGTAACCAAACAATCTCTTTGGTAGTAGATGCCATGGCACGATATTTTGCTTCGGTGGATGATTGAGAAACAATAGATTGTTTCTTGCTCTTCCAAGAAATAAGAGAATCACCTAAAAAGATACAGAACCCGGTAACAGACTTGCGATCTGTGGGATCACTACCATGATCAGCATCAGAGTATGCACGCAACTCCAATGATGAGGTGGATGAAAGTAAAAGACTCTGAAAAACTGTACCCCGAAGATATCGCAAAATACGAAGAACAGCTGTCCAGTGAACAGTAGTAGGAGAAGCAACAAACTGACTAACAACATGAACAGCATATGCAATATCTGGACGAGTAATGGTGAGATATACCAAACTCCCAACAATAGTGCGGTATAAAGTAGGGTCTATCAAAGGTAAACCATCAGAAGAAGAGTACATTGCGTTAACCTCAATAGGAGTATCTACAGTCTTGTTATCAGTAAGTCTAGCCCGCTCAAGAATATCTGCAACATATTTCGACTGAGAAAGAAGGTAACCTCTAGGTGAGTATGCTACCTCAATACCCAGGAAATATCGAAGATAACCCAAATCCTTCATTTCAAATCGTCTAGCCAACTCTGTCTTCAAAACTGAAATACCATCAATATCATCACCAGTAATAATCATGTCATCAACATATAAAGACAGAATGATACGACCTGCATCAGTGCACTTAATAAAAAGAGCAGAATCATGACTGCTAGAAACAAAGCCAAGAGACGAGATCACAATAGAGAATTTCTCAAACCAAGCACGGGGTGCTTGTTTGAGATCATATAATGCTTTCTTAAGCTTACAAACATATCCAGAGTCATGTGAAATACCAGGAGGGGGTGCCATATAAACTTCTTCTTGAAGATCTCCATTCAAGAAGGCATTTTTAACATCAAGCTGATAAATATGCCACTGACGAATCGAAGCTACGGCAATAAGAGTACGAATAGTAGTCATTTTTGCAACCGGGGCAAATGTCTCCTCATAGTCCATACCATACTGTTGAGAGTATCCTTTTGCAACCAGCCTAGCTTTGTATCGCTCAATAGACCCATCAGAATTAGTCTTGATCTTATACACCCAACGACAACCAACAACACTCTTACCAGGAGGTAGAGGAACCAGATCCCAAGTATCTGTCTTATGCAAAGCAGAAAGTTCCTCATCCATAGCTTGCTGCCAAAGCGGATCAAGAATTGCCTCTTTATAGGAAGAGGGCTCAAAGAGACAATGAATAGAAGCTAAAAAGGAAGTAAATGATGAAGAATAACAAGAATAAGCAAAATCTGGTAGTTTTGTGGACTTACGAATGCGGATGGACTGACGTGGAGGTGGATCCACAATCTCAGATGAAGCTTGAGGGGCTGTAGATGAGAATGGAGCTTCAGGTGTGCCAGAGAGTAAAGTACCAGTACCTGCAGAGTTATGAGTACAAATTGATCGAACATAGGGAGAGGTATCATTACCAGAATCCTCAGAAAAAGGATCTATATGAATAAGATCAGATTTTGTCAGGCTATGAGTAGTGGATGGAATAGAAAAGAAAGGTATATGCTCAAGGAAGACAACATGACGAGACACATAAAGTTTCTGAGTTATTGGATCAAAACAACGATACCCCTTTTTACCTTCACCATAACCCAGAAAGACACAAATAGCGGATCGAGAGGATAACTTACTGCGTTCTACATGAGGACGAAGAACGAAACAAGTACAACCAAAGACTCTAAATAAGGAATAATCAGGGACATACCCATATAACTTTTCGAAAGGAGATAGACCCGAACTATGAGAAGATGGAATTGTATTAATCAAACTTACAGCAGTAAGAACAGCTTCTCCCCAAAACTCACTAGGAACAAAACCAGACAACAAGAGAGAACGAGCAGTTTCGACAATGTGCCTATGTTTTCTTTCAGCAACACCATTTTGCTCAGGAGTATCTGTACATGAAGTTTGGTGGATGGTTCCATCTAAGGCAAGCATTTGACAAAATTTATTAGAGGTGTATTCCCCACCCAAATCACACCTAAAACATTTGATCACAGCAGAATGTTGAGTTTTGATAAGAGCTCGAAAAGCTGTATATATCTCAAAGAATTCAGAACGATGTTTCATTAAATAAACCCAACAATAACGAGTATGATCATCAATAAAAGAGACATAATATCGAGACCCTCCTTTTGTAGCAACAGGAGAAGGTCCCCATACATCAGAATGAATCAAATCAAATGGTGAAGATGAAACAGAAATACTTCGATTAAAAGGTAAAGCAGAAAATTTTGCCAGTTTACATCCACTACAATCTGAAATGTCACAAGTTTTCAAATTTCCTAAAGCTCATGTGGATGCCAAAAATCTCAAACGAGAAGACGAAACATGACCTAGACGGGAATGCCATAAATAAAAACTAGAAGATGAAAGACTCAAACGAAAGGAAGACAAATCAACAGTAGTAGTAGCAGCGGCAGCAGCAGCAACTGACACTTTTAACTCATCCAGAATATATAGTCCATTCTCCCTACGGCCTGTCCCAATCAGCTTCTGAGACTGCAGATCCTGTACACAACAAAAAGAACCAGAAAACATGACTAAATAATCACCAGAATCACATATTTGACCAACAGACGCAAGATTCAATTTGAGTTTTGGAATAAGATAAACATTAGGGAGAGACAAGTGAGGTGTGACAACAGAACCAACACCTGCTAAGGGCATAGGAGTGCCATCAGCAGTCATAACAGGAATGGAGGACAAAGGGGACACAGAGGTAAAAGATGAGGAATCTGGAGACATATGATGGGAAGCACCAGAATCCAGGACCCATTCAGAGTGTGACATACCTGAGGAATTATGAGGCAACTGACCTATGGAAGAAGCGGACATTGCTTGTGGCTGCAAGGAGAGAAACTTGTGAAATTGTTCAGCCAAAGTATTAGGATCGGTAATAGAGCCTGGTGAAGCTACTGCTGCAGTATTGTGGTGTGGTGGTTTATAACCCTGAGGTGGTCGATGAACATTAGATTGTGACTGACTGCCAGACTTCCAAGCTTGATTCTGTTGTCTCAACTTAGGACACTGAGCCTTCCAATGACCTTTCTGCTTACAGAAACTGCACTCATCGAAGCCAACCCTTGTGTAAGGCTTATTCTGATGATTAGAGAATGGCTTAGAAGGTACTGCTAGTACAGAAGGATTTGAAGCAGAAAGAATTCCCTTTTCAGAATAAGACTGAAGACGTATTTCTTCAGCCAATAACTCACTGACAACAGAGTCAACAGAAGGCAGTGGAGAACGATGCAGAATTGAACCTCTAAGTCCTTCAAAATCATTGCGAAGTGCTGTTAAAAACTGTACCAATCGTTGCTGCTTTCTACGTTCAATATAAGCACCACATGCTTTTAATTCTGCCGATTCTGTAAGAGCTAATTGATCCCAAAGATCTGTCATGGCAGAATAGAACTCCTGAATACTCATATTCTTCTGGTGAAGAGCTCGTATGTCATTCTCTAACTGATACTGTTTTGCAAAATTTGATTGCGTGAATAACCTTTGCAGATGATCCCAAACCTCCTTTGCTGTCTCATACTTCGCCAACTGTGTACCTATAGAATGCTCAACAGAATTGTTGATCCAAGTAATGATCTTTGCATTGTTTGCTTCCCATGCATCTATCGAAGCAGTATCTCCTTCTTCAGTATTCTTAGGTACCACATAAGCTCCACTGACATATCCCCACATCTTCTTACCCTTAAGAAAATTTCTCATTACATAGCTCCAATACGAATAGTTCTTCCCATCCAACCTCACACTCACAGACTGAAGCGAATCATCTCGTTCAGTAGCCATAATCAACAATCACAGAGAACCAGAATGCAAAAGCAGCGGAAAACAAAATACCAAATTGCAGAAACTGAACAGAGATTGCAGAAACTAAACAAATATCTTCTCAAAATTATACGATTACTCCAAAACACAGAACAAATTTGCAGAAACTGAACGCAAATACCAAATTGCAGAAGCTGAAGGGAAGATGAAATACCAAAATAATTGCAGAAACTGACGAAATATCAAATTTTGCAGAAGCGGAAGACAAAATCTCAGTCCAAAATCTCAGTCCGAACCCCGGCAGGAGCGCGCTGCCCCCTGCAAACCCCCAGCCAACTCACCGCAGAGTTGGATCCGCGAAGCTGTGTTCGGGATTAAGCCTCGTTCCATAAAACCAGCTCTGATACCATGTTAAAATAATTAAGCTTAAACACGAAAAGGAGGCTAGAATTCTGAATAATATGTATATTATGAGTGCTTAGTCTTAACCTAAATACAAACAAAGTATATATAGGTTAAACTGAAAGTACTATTCTACCCTTAATAAATAAGACTACATAAATATTATTTAACAAGTCACACAATAAGGTGCAATCCCCACAGTAACAGTCAACTCTATTGCCCCCTTCACCGGCATTACTGATTTTTCTATCCCGATGAAGGGTGTTAGCACTAGAGCCATTTTGGAGGCGTGTATGCCTATCTTTGTCATTGCCTCTGCTAATAGGATGTTCACTAAGTTGTCGTGATCCACTAGGATCCTATAGACCATGTGACCCTCCATGACCGTGGAAATCACCAAGGCATCCTCATATGGGTGTTTAGTCCCTTGCCCATCAGCAGGTGTAAAGGTGATGGGTTCATGCTAAGAACTTTCTTGATCCATTGTAATTAAAATTTGATCTCTCAGCGTTGTTCTCTTATTACTGGTGACGCCTATGTTGGTAGATAAGCCCCCCAGTATGACAAGGACCTCTGAAAGTGCTAGTTTTTGTTGTCTTACTTCACCTCCCTCCCCATCCAGAGATGGATCCTTTTTAAAAAAAAACTGTCTGAGGTATCCTTGTGCTAGAAGTCTCTCCACTTCTTTCTTGAGAGCATAACAGTCCTCAATGTTGTGTCCTTTCTCTCTATGGAACTGATAGTATTTCTTGGAGAACTTGAGGCTGGGATTAGATACTGAAGTAGATTCTTACCCTTCAAAGCCATATAGATCTCTTTGTAACTGGTAAGTTGTGTGTTGGGACATTGTGGTGAGGTTGAGGATGAACCGTGAGTTATACTCTCAATCTGACGACCTCTTTAGAGAGCAAACGTATCTGCTCAACCATCTTCTCAATTTGAGGTTGGGCGGATGTACCAGCAGCAACATTGGCATCTGTGATATGCCCTAATGTGTATGGATCTGTCATATTGGTGTAATAGATAGAACCGCACGCCAAAGCTTAGTTTCTTGCTGGAGAAGTAATTAACTTTTTGTAAAGTTCCCACAGACAACGCCAACTGATGAGGTTACAAAAATCACTGGGAATATTCTAGGATGAATTATTCCTAGAGATCCTTGCACATCATTCATAGTGTGTTATACGACCTTCACTTCAAGACTGCACTAGCTTCTTCTTTAATAGATCTCCTCAGTGGTGTTAATCTCTTCCTAAATAAATACCTGCACAAAGTCCCCTGGGGGTGTTGGTGGGGGACCCTCCGAAGGTCAAGTCAGTACCAGGTATTTTTATATAACAAAAGACATTAATGAAAGTATTAATGAACTTTTATGAAGATAGAGAAGAGGAAGGGGGAGAAGATGTAGAATTAAGAAAAAAGAAGCAGAGAATGTGTTTTTGTCTCAGAGTATAAGGTTTCAAACCCCTTTCTATATATTTCACTCATTTTTTATATTACTTGGCTTGACCTGTGTCATACAATGTAGGAGGGGTAGAGATGTAATCTCATAATAGTAAAATAATATTATTCTATTGCTTGTACCATCACATCTAATTAATATAAGCATGGGTTGCTTGTTCATATTTAATAGGATGTGATGGGTATCATAATTACTACCCCAGATCCAAAATATAGAAGGCTTAGTATGGAGTTACCTTTTAGCTGTGCACTCAACCTGAGGGGCGTTGGGTTCAACTCACACACTTTTCTAGTAGGAGTTGGGTTCAGCTTGTGACTGTACTCAAGAATGGTCAGGGACGAACGCATCATAGCCCAACATGAAGTTGGGCACGGTTACATCCCTGACCCAACAGGGGGTTGGGCGTGGATGAGTCCCTGGCCTATCGTGGGGTTGGGTGCGGATGTGCCCTTACCCAACTTGGAGTTGGAAGCAGGCATGCCATGACCCAATGTGGAGTTAGGCGGGACATGTCCCTGGCCCAACATAAGGCTAGGGGCGAACACGTTCCTAGCCCATCGTGGGGCTGGGCGCGGATGTGCCCTTACCTAACTTGGAGTTGGGTGCGGGCATGTCATGACCCAACCTAGGGTTGGGCACCAGAAAAGACAAAGCCCCATTTTGGATTGTGATCTCGTGCGATGGCCTTTTAAATGAGGTTGGTTTATAGAAACCATGACCCATCACAATATAATGATAAATGAATCAATTAACCCTTTTAATCTAGAAAAGCAACAAAACAAAATTGCGTTTTATTTTATGACATAATTACATTATATATTTAATTTCAGAATAAAATGCTGGTTTAAGTCAGCATGATCACTCATGTTATAGACTTAATTAACAAGTGCAATATTTTCTTCTTAATTTGCTGATTACTTTCTGGCCCAGTCGTTTCCTGATAAAGCAGGCCATCGTACGTTCTAATAGCATAGTTATAGTCAAGCAAACTTGCTAATTATATATCATAGATAATATTTGTTTAGTGGAAGCACATTACGCTACTGAGTTTTATTTCCGTACCTCTTTCTTTTAATTGAATATATTTGAACCTTCAAACATAATTTTAACTTATCTCTTTTTATTTTTGCCAAGATAATAAAACTATATATATTATTTTTCTTTATGCTGAAGTCAACTCTTTATATATATCTGAAATATTTTTTAACTATTTTCATTTACTTTTTATTCCCTATAAAAATTTAATTGTTAATTATATCAATATTCATTTTATTTTATTTTTTGTGACTGAAATTTGTGCAATGTCTTCTTCAAAATATGAAATCACAAACCAACGAGCTGCAAGTAAGACCGGCCACAAAGCTGGATTCTTGACCAGACCACTGCTTCATTATATCGTAATCAGGCACACTTTTGCCTGCCTGCCTGCTCAGCATCGATATCCTTCGCTTTGATTTTACAATTTTAAATGCACAGCTATAATTAAGCATGTACCTTATCTTCACGTTCCCATACCTCTAACCCAGACAAATGGAAATATTGAACAAGTAAAAAGAAATATTGAAGTAAATTATTCACAACAGAATCACACACACTTTCGATTTGTCGCTTCCTACAATTTCATCCCAATAGTTATGAAATGGGGCAACTTCCCTTTCCTTTATCTCCCCTGGTGCTTAAGAATCCCGAGTGACACCCAGGTACAGGGTTTCAAACTTCATACAAGTTTTTGTTCGAGTTAGCTCCAAGAAACCATGCTTGATTTTCCTACTTCATAAGAAATCAAGCTACCCTTCAGCAAGAGCTCCAAATGCACTGATGCAAGGACTCACAAGCACCACGCATCGTCCCATTCCCACAAGTGTTTGAAGATTTTAATTTCACAAACAGGAGGCTTTTGAATCCTGCCGTTGTCTCATTGATCCTTTATTCATTCAATACAGTGACCGATAATTATATTATAGTGGGAACTCCTTCTGTAGAGCATCAAGATTTCGAGAATCACAAGCTTCCAACATGTCGTTCCTAGAAGCAAAACTGCAAGGCAAAAACAAAGGTAAAGAGATGTATGATTTCATTCAATTTCAGAACAATTGGTAAAACTTCATTTTCACCACCATACCTTAAAGAAATCCTCAAATATTGCCAAGCATTATCTGCCTTGGGATTCATAGCAAGTGCCCGAACATAGTATCGGATGGAATCCTCATACATACCCTAGAGGCAAGAAAATATTTCACATGTCTGAAAGTGGTAGTTCACTTCATGATAATCTACAAATAACAAGGTTCAGGCATTCCGGCTAGAGGGTTTTTTTTTTTTGTGTGTGTGAACTGATTCTGACTACAAAGGGATAAATAAGCTTTTAAGCAGGATTTGTAAATCTCTAAATAAGTAAATAACAAATGAGAAACAAGAAGTTGTGATATCTACTTATCTCATGAAAGCTGTAAAAGCAACTGAGTGAAGGGAAACCACTATCCAACAGATGCCAAAGAATCTAAGAACAGAATTATGAACAATGAGGCAGAGGTAAAAACCTGGTTGGCATAACTGATTCCCATGTTTGCCCATGCTCGAACATAGTTAGGCTTCAGATCAAGTGCCTGGAAGACCAGAGAGATGAAATCAACAAATAAATTCAATCAGGAAACAACAATCCAAAGTTGACAACCAAAAGAAATTTGGAAAACATCATCGCCAAACCAAAATGCAAAATCACCATAGCTGATAAAAACATGTGCAATTATCATCATGCTTGTTAATATATGAAGATGATGTGAAAAGCCACAACCATGAAACAAGAAAGTGTGGGAGAACAGCATAGAATGCTGTGCAACCAGGAAATACATACAGGGCAGAAAGGCTTTTAAGGAAAAAAAAAATGAACTATTTTTTGCAAACAAAAATAGCAGGAAACAAGGGGAGAAAAAAAATTGATCCTTTGAAAATACACACTTGAACCTCCCTAACATGCACACACTCTCAATTTAACAAAACAGGCTTAACATGGAACACCTAGGAAACCTTTCTGCCCATGGAATCAAAAAGTAAAGCAAGATTTGTTAGATTAGCATTATAGTTTCTTATTTTGGGAAAGGTGCATATGTTCTATGAGATATGGCAAACTGTACCAAAGTAATCCAAACAAACAACTGCTTTTAGATGTATAGAGATATACCTGCTGATATGCCAATATTGCATCAGCACTCTGAACACTATTGGCTTGTGTTGCACCAAGCTTGTTCCAAAGAGAGTAATCCTGAGGCTTGAGTTTCAAAGCTGTCTGGAAAAAAGCAATGGCTTTGTCATATTCCCGGGACAGATTGTACAGGACACCAAGTACTATGTGCACATCAGCATCCTCAGGTGCCATCTGAGCAGCTTCATTGAATAATCTAGCAACCTGCATGTCACGGGTTAAAATTTTGATGAGAACCCCAAAAGTCACCAAAGAATTCAAAAGGAAAATAAAAAAGAATTAAAAGATTTCAAACAGAACATATAAAAATTTAAAGAAACAAAGGTATTTCGGCAACACTTACATTAGCATAATACAAAGAATCAGAAAGCTCTGGAGTGGCTAGTGTTCTGTACTTTTGATGATGTTGTAGCCATCCATATAAATATTTCAATGCAGCTGCCTGCTCAAACTCTGAAATTTGAAGGCAAGTTATTTACCCACCTAAATTCAGCACCTCAAGAACTAATAAATTCACAATGAATCTCTATTTCTAGAGTTTTTATACAAATCATAAAGTGGTAAAAGAATTCCATCAGGATCTGTTATAATACAATCTTTATAAAAGCATGCCTAAAGAATACTACACAAATTTAAGCTGAAATATAAGTTGTAAATATGTGTAGGAGCAATGACCAACCATTTGTATGGCTCACACCAAGAGCAAGAAGCACTTCAAGATTTGTAGGATCAGCTTCATGCGCGCGCATCATGGCTGCAATCGCCTGTATTGATATTGAATCAGATTCATATACACTATTCTACATTGAAATCAAAGCTAACAGGACTCCTTCATGAACAATACAGATCAAGCAAAGCTTTTATATCCACAACAAAAAACAAATAAAATTTGATCTGCATATTCTCATTATTCAACTTGAGACCTAACTAAAGCTATAAATAAGACACCTAATGCATCCAAACAAAAGACCATAGAGATATAACTAATCAAACTTTTATTTTCCGGTTCCTGCAGCATAAAATTTTAATTTGTTGAAAACAAAAATTCACAGAAATATATACAGCTCAAATAAAACCATTGGCTCAACAAAATCTTACATGACTACTGAACCTAGTATACTATAGGTCTCATTCAACTATAAACAAGCAGAAGTGGTATAAACTATTTCACCAAGTTCTTGAAAAGAATGAGAAATCAACTTTAAGCAAAACATCTAGAAATTATTCTAATCTAACAGTTAACACCGGAAAATTGCCCAACCTGTTGATCATCATCATTCTCTGCATGTGCTATTCCAAGCAACCTCCAACCTTCAGCGTTATCTGGGTTTTTCAAAACTTCAGCCTCTAAAGCAAGCACAGCTTCACTCAAAAGCCCCTTGCGGAATAGGTCCTGGCCTTCTTTCAAAGGATTCGGGTGACCGACATAAGGATTCATGTCTGTAAACACATAGACGCCCCTTGAAGCATCTGGCTTCTGCTTGGCAACTACTTGCTCACTTAGGTACCTATAAGATATTATATATGAAGGGAAAAAAATTTACTCAAGCATTTGACAACATAAAGATAGACTAGATCATCTGAACTACTCTAAACAATGGTATTCTTAATAATGAGCAAGAAAAAACAAAAAACTTATCTATAGGTTAAAGCATAATGACAAATGTTACTGATGTGCCTATATCAGATTTTATTATGACTGAATTTTTCCAAAAGAAACTAGATGATTACAAAAAAAAAATTCCGAAGCAACTAGTAATAGACTGGAAGGGAATTGGACCTGCTACTTTCACTGTGAACATATGTAGTTAAGATGACCTTGAAATTGACATGGTTAAAAGAAAACAGGAATACACAGAAAATAGAAGATATGATGCAAAGATGCAATCTGATTCTTGATTTAACCATTTTTTATTCTTGAAAATAACTGTTGCCTTCAATTTTTATATTATAATTATAATCATAACTAAAACAAATTAACAAGAAAGTGTAGCACCAAATTAAAACTTTCAAGAAAGAAATGGAGCTTACTTGCATCTCATCCAGGAAGAAAATTACTAACATAGACCTTGACAACTGATAATGATTTTTAAAAAAAAAAAAAAAACATTGTTTGATGTGGACACTAGTTGAAATGCTTTTGAACAGTAGACTGGATGCACCATTACAGAATTGATACAAGAGACAGTAAAGAAACATGATCAGTTTCAACACTCAAAAATGTGATGCTAAATCCTAGACAGCTACTTGGTACATAAAGGAGAGCCACACACCACTAGACACTAGACTAAATATCACTGTCCATTATAGAATTGCGTCAGGAGAATTTGTAACTAATGAACACTATAACCAGCAAGACTGAAATATTAGAAGGGAGTTGAAGCACAACCACTACCTAAAAAATTGGATATGATATCTCCAGTTAATGGACACAAGCCATTGAGTAATATTTAATCTAGGGTAAAATGTCCAAGGGCCTCCTAAACTATTGGTCAAAGCATAATTAGTCCCTATCCAATTATTCAGCGTAGAAAGTCCCTGAGGAAAACTAACAGAAAAATTAGCCCTTCTATTAAGTCAGGATAAGTTCCCATCCAAAATGGGGTGAGTATTTCTCACGTGACACTAAATGACCATCAACACATGTGATTCTCACGTGAATTTTTGTGCCATTTGACAAAAACTAAACTCAAATTTGGATGGAAACCAAACTTAACATAAGGACTAATTTTTACCCCCAATTTTCTTCAGTGACTATTTGCCCAGAAAAAATTGGATAGGGACTATTTGCACTTTGACCAATAGCTAGGAGGGGCTGGCACATTTTACCCTTTAATCTACCACGTAAGAAATAAATCTTTCAATAATGTCTACTGTACTCACTCATCATAAGTATCTGCCCAATTATCAGTTGAAATCTCCCCAAAAGCCCCTTCTCCAACCTGTCGTCCAAATTCATCTGCCCAGTCATCAACATGCAACTTTGAAAATTCATTTACCCACTTATCATCAACAGGCCGACTTTGCTCTCTTTCAGCAGCAAACTCATTCGCCCATTGATCAGGTCCATGAGAAAGCTGAAAAACACTCAGATTAGATAGAAGAATTTATTAATAAAGGCAAACATAACTTGCTGCTTGTTTAAGCAAGCAGCAAGAAGAAAAAAGGAGATCATGCACATCAACTATATCTATCAATTACAGAATTCCTCTCTTCACAATTCTGCTCTACAAAGCCATAAAAGACTCCCATTGCCTCCGAGTTGTTGTCTTCTCTATAAATATCAATAAATGTCAAGCACAGTGGTCAATCTTTATCCAAAATGTAAAAAGGAACCCTAACTATGAGAATCAATTTGAATGAAATCAGAAGATTTGCCTCAAATTGATTGTGCACAGAAGTATTATTTTACAGACTTTGGCACAGATTGGTACTGGCAATTTCTGAAAATCAAATGAGTGAAATGAATAAGCTATTTTGAAAACACAGAATTGCTATCACATGTGATGCTGCTGTCAATAGCTAGGTACCCTATATAAATTGGTACACAAAAGTGTGTACTTTCACAGACACTTTTTTTTTTGTTGCTTAATTTGTTGTCAAAAAGCAGAACAACGAATTTGTAATCACACTTGCACAAGAGCTTTACTTGCCTGGTCACGTGCATATTCATCAGCCCAACGACCCCCAGAATATTTTTGCTGATATTCCGTTGCCCAATCCCCTGGTGAAGACAACGCAGCTGGCTTGACTTGATTGTCATCAATAATAAGTTCACCGCGACTCATCTTTGAGACGAATTGAAGAAACTTAGAATTCTGCAGGGCTCATCACATATGACTAATATTTCAGTACAAGTAGCAAAACAATAAAAAATGAAAGAAAAAATAAATAAATAATTAAGTCTTCATCATGCAATGCTAGTATGTTCATGTCCCCACATAGTAGCTAGCTCGTACTGTAAATTACCCCATGCACAAACCAGAAGATTCCAGGGGACCATGAAAGAACTTGCAAGCTGTGTGAAGAAGACTACTTCATGGTAAAGCATATGAACCTGAAATTTGGGGTCATTGTTCTGAGCTAGTGTGTGTGCAAGCATTCGAGTCTGTTCCATTGTAGATAAGTTTGAGATATTTGCACCTCCCATTTGATCTGCTGCTGAGATCAACTGTTCCTAAAACCAATAAAAACAAGTTATTGCAAGCCAGCGCCATGTCCAATCAGGATAAAGGCAGTAACCAGTCAATTATATAAGAGGAAAATCTGCAACTACAAACATCATGATTGGCAAAGGGGAAGGGATAAAATACTGCATAACAATAAGATAATGAAGATTACAATGGTAAATAATCAACAAGGCAAAAAGAAGAACATAATGGCCAAAAGCAATGTCTTATTGCATAGTTCTTTCATAGAGAGGGAGGGAGGGAGGGAGAAGCAAATCATAAAATCACAGTTTTTACAATTAAAAAAAAAGACAGAATAAGGAAATAATGGGTGAACGCAGTATAAGTAGGAAGTGAATGACACTAGTTGCCAGAAACAGAAATGGCAACAAGGCATCATTCATTCATAGTGAAAATAGCCCTATATTTTCACTATCTTTTCATGAATCTGTAACTTAATTGTACCATTGAATGATGGATCTAGGATAGATAATTTGGTCGTCTGGTGACTAAATTGTTGTGTGTAATCCCTTAGTACCTGCTCAAACTCAGAGGCCCAACCATTAGCACCATGCTGCTGTTCAAATGAGTGAGCCCAAACATTAGGATCACCATGGTCTATTCTGTGTTGGCTAAATTCAGTAACCCATCCATCAGCTTGAGGAGGACCAGGTCTCCGAGCAGCTTGAGACTCGTTCCAGTAATCCTCTAGCTCTTGGAACCTACCGGGTAAAGGTCCCTTAACCCGCACATCACCATCAATATCTAACGAAGACAAAAGTGCATTCACCTACAGAAGAACCATAATCAAAGGATAATTGCAGTTTTGCTAATGCAATCAGGATTGATGTTAAAGCAAAATAACAATTGGAAGTAGAGCTAGTAATAGCATCAGCTCTCCTTGGACAAAGAAACAGCAGCAGACCTGTGTATTGATAAAATCTTCACTCTTGTCAGCAAAAAAATGCCGGGCCATAATGCTGCTACGGTCACGTATGCATTGTTTGTCACCTTCAGACAATCCTAATGCAGGTAGTGGAGCAGGACGAAATGGAATTCCACCATGGCTACTGCCCACAAAGGAGTGCAAAAAGTTTGACAACACTCTTTGGGGTGGTCCTGCAATTTGAAATGTAGAAAACATAACCCAAAAGATATGCTCACGAGAGATTTATTGGTAGTTCTTGTAAAAAAAACAGTTCCTACAGTGTTTGGCTTGTACTAGACATCAAAAATTGTGAAGTTCTAGAAGATTTCATTCAATGCTGAAATTCTTCTTCTCGTGTTACTGTTGTACTCTCTGAGTGTCGTCACAGCAAACATGGTATCACAGACCATTTTCTACATCAAGGAAAACCTTTTAATAAATGAATCAAAAGGAGGGCAGCTGTGGGATCCTCGTGAAAGAAGTATTATCCTTTACATTCGAAATTTAGTTCCACAGTAATTCGTGTAAATGAAATCATGACATCCTAAATTTTAGTTCCATGCCTTAACCACAATGGCATCCATTTCAAAGGCTTTCCAGATGTAGTATGTATATTAATATGCAAAACTTGCAATAGATAAATGAGTTTTGAATCTTCAACTACTCTATCCTCAACCCATTTACATTGCATCACGCACATCCTATTCTACTTCAACAGTCTAGGACGCACTGAGTCTAATGAAAATAATATTTTTCCCTTATGAATTTGATTATCGTTTATAGTACAACTTGTTAGCCACTTGCAGCTCATCATCTAGACTGTAGCAAGAAGTTAATTATTTAACTATAAGTAATGTTAAGTAGTTACCGTCCAAAGTTGGTTGAAGCTGAGGAGGAGGTAGGCCGTGATCCAATAGAGCAGGAGGAGGAGGAGGACCAGAGCGCTGAATCTCATCCCAAGCATTGGCAAATCCATTCTGATCAGAAGTGCGAAAGCGACGAAGAAATTCTGAACCCTAAACCCAGAAGAAAAAAAAATCAGAGAGTTGTGAAGCAAAATTAGACACTTTATTTTCTATTTTTTAATTTTCCATAAATTAAACAAGAAGAAGAAGAGACCTGAGAAGTAGGATGCTGAGAAAAGGAGTGATCAAAGTCAGCTCCAGGGAGTCCTCTCAAGCGGTCCTCAGCAGTGGCATCCTGGTACAACGGAGGCTCTGTAGCTGTGGTTGTAGAGGTTGGAATTTCCTTCAGCCCTTCCTGTGTTTTTTTTTTAAGGAAAAAGAAAGACAAATCTCAAAAAATGAGTGCTAGCAACTAATAAGTTCAAAAAAGAAGAAAGACATTTAGGTGGAGGGAAAAAAAAACAGAAGCAGAGGCAGAGGTGTAGTGTAGCGTAGCGTAGCGTAGGAGAAAAAAGAAGATGAATTGTTAGAAAAAGGAAAGGGGTAAAAACCAGAGGCTTGGAAGAGGAACCGATAAGAGCATTGGCGAGAGCACCGAGAGGATTAGATGATGAAGAGGAAGAACCTGGAACAGCACAGGCTGCTGCTCCTGTTACAAGCTCTCGCATCGCCATCTTCTTCTTCTTTTGCGATTTTGAAGAAAACTAATTAAGTAATAAGTTAAAGGCGGTGGGGAATGAATGTTCACCCACACCGGTATGACTCACATTGGGTAATAAGCTAAAGAGTATGTAAAATTTATTGTTGATTCATTATGTATTTGTCTGTGAATTACAAATTCACAGTATATTTTTTATTTTATGTTTTTTTTTATACTTATTTTTTACACTTTTACTTTTTTTTTTCATTTAATTTTTTACACTTTTACTTTTTTTTTTCATTTAATTTTTTGCACTTTTTCTTTTTTTTTTTCACTTATTTTTCTCACTCATGTGTATTACTTTCTCTTTTTTTTTTCTATAGTATTTTTTTTTTCAAAATTATCTTTATCAATTTTACTTTTTTAATATTGAACTGATTAAAAATTTTAATTTGTAATTTTTTTTCACTCCCACTGTATTAATTTTTTCTTTTTTTCACTTTTTTTAAATTTTTGTTATTATTTTTTTAAATTTTTTTTTGTTTATTTTTTTTTAATATTGATGCAATTGAAAATTAAGTTTTGTAATTTATTTATTTTTATTTTGCCTTTTTACGGGGTTAAAATGGTTTATCTATTTGCTAGGGTAACCCAAGTTGTTCCAATTTACAAGTTTAGTGGGATTTTTTTTCTTTTTAATTGAACTTGAATTTGTTATCGTTTATCTTATATAGTTAAAAATAATAGTTTCAGAAAAAAAAAAAAAAAACCATTATACATAAAGCTAAAACAAGTGGGGAAAGTATTGTAGCTTTCCTCACATGTTACTGTGGATTGCTATAGTACTTTTTCATTTTTTTTCTTTTGTTTTTTTGTCCTTTTTTGTCCCAAAATTATGCTACAGTGTTTCCAACATGATTTTTTTTTCCTTTTTTGTGTTTTTTTTTGTTATAGTTTTTTTTCTAAAATTGGCTCTATCGATTTTATTTTTTTAATATTGAGTTGATTGAGAATTTAACTTTGTAATTTTTTTCTTTAAAACACTGTGAATTGCTGCAGTGTTTTCCCACTTGATTTTTTTTATGATTTTTTCCAAAATTATCCTTATCGATTTTTTTTTAATATTGAGTTGGTTAAGAATTATAATTACAATAAAACTAAATCATATGAGGAAAGCGTTGTTGTTTTCCTCACAAAACACTATGGATTGCTACAGTATTTCTCTAAATGGTTTTTTTATGATTTTTTCAAAAATTGTCTTTGTCGATTTTATTGGGGAAAGCACTGTAGTTTTCCTCACAAAATATTATCAATTGCTACAACGTTTTTTCTCATTGGTGTTTTTTCCTTCCAAAATTATCTTTGTCGATTTTGTTTAATATTAAGTTGGTGGAGAATTTAGCTTTATAATTTTTTTTTGCTTTTTATTAACAGAAAAGCTAAATCATGTGGATTGCTACAAATCATTTTATTCAATCTCTAAGTTTTTTATCACCAGCACAACTTTTTTTTCCGTCATGAAATATTGGTTTCATCCTACCTTTAGTTTCTATTACTTATCTAGTGTTGGTTCACAATTATAACACTATCAAATACATTTGTTTTATAAGCACGCGGCAGCGTGCGGACATGCCATCTCGTTAACAAAATAAAAGGCGTTGCTCTTTTACTGTGGGCATGGAGACATTGTGGATGGTGGCAATATGCTGCGATTTTATCCTTTAAATAAAATTTTGGGTGCCTTTCGAGAGTAATTTTGTCTTTTTCAAACTGATTGTAGGAATTACTTTTCTTATTTCAATTTTTTTTAAATATCCATTTATTTACCTCTAAACTTAAAAAAAAAATTGAACTTTTGCCAAGGGTATTTATGCCTTTATATTTATTTCAAGATTATAAAATGATTTTTTTGCCTTTACATTAGGAAAAAAATAAGGAAAGAGTTTACGAGCAATTTCATTTTTTTCACGTGGGTTTTTTTATGAATGCTAGAATTACAATGGGTGTTTTGAACTTTTTACTATAATTAATTAATTTTTAAATCATAAAAGAGTATGAGCGTGACCCTTAAACATTGGTGCATAGGAGGCGCCCGTGCAGAATATGATGGAGACACCGAACCGGAAACATTGGTGTCGCACGCGTATGATTATAGACGATGGAGGATAACCCAAACTATTAAGAAATTGGGCTTTAGCTTATGTTTTTGGGTTTAATTTCTATGAACTTTTAGTTAAGATTTATTAATTTGGTTTTATTTGTTGGGTTTGATTTAATTATTGTTGGGTATTTTATTTAGTGGGTCATAAGCCCAAATGTCTGTTCTAATTAGGGTTTTAGTATTTATATCCTACTTTTCTAAATGTTAAACAGTTTTGATGATTAATGAAAATATTGCAGACTTTGCATATCTCCAATCCCCTTTCTTCTCTTCTTCATCTTCTTCCTTTTCTAAAGCTTCTTTCTGTTCTTGTTTTAATTTTATTATTTATTGTTCCGCATCAAATTTGGTATCAGAGCATGACTTTTAATTGTTCTTATAATTAAACGATCCATATGATTACGTTTAACCCTAGTACAAAATTATGACTTGGTCACAAAAAACCAATGGACAAGACGTTAGGACACTCGTAATACCTCTTCTAGATCTCAACCTGGTAGTAATAACTCCATACTAGGTGCCCCACCTCGTAAACTCAATCCTTTGATTTCCCAGATACCTAGAGAAGACAAGGGTAAGGGTATTTTTCATGAAGCACCTAAAACTTCAAGAATTCAGTGTTTTAAGTGTCAGGGTTTTGGTCATATTTCCTCTAGCTGCCCTAATAAGGCTTTGTTCATCAAGGGGCAATAGGATATGGATGAAGAAGATAATTGTGATGATAAGGTATATGAACCCAATCCCCTTTCTTTTCTTTCTTTGCTTTCTCTTCTCAGCTTCTTCTCTAAAAGCTTCTTTTTTTTTCCTGGCTTTAATTCTTTTGTTTGTTGTTCCGCATCAAATTTGGTATCAGAGCCCGGGTTTTAATTGTTCTTACAATTAAACGATCCACAATGTTTATGCTTAACCCTAGATCCGGTTTGATCTAAAAAAAAAATTGTTCCCTGTTCACTGTGCAAAAGAAGTCCTACTGTTCTGATTGAAAAAAAAAAGGGGGAAACACTGTTCATCTTCTCCACCAGCAAACAACCACCGAAATCAAGTGTCACTGTTCATCATCAACGACAACCATCAACAGCGCCTCAGCCAATCACAGCGGTAGACCCACCACCACCGAGAAGACCATTGCATCAGCCCACAGATCCACGCCGATTTACTACCTCCGACATAGATCAGCGGCACCTCCAAAGCAGACCTTCGGCTTCAGCAACCAAACCAGCGTCACAAACCACCAGCCACAGCCACCCACAAACCCACCACAACCAGCACCGACTGGTGATTCACCACACAAAATAATTCACCCTGCCACGTCATCGCCGCGTCACCTGCTGCTTCATCACTCTTAAGCAGCATCTGCGTCAGCAACCACTAAAGCTTATCCTGCCATGTCAGCTGCCATGCAATCTTTTACTACCATGTCAGCATACTCCGCCACATCATCCAGTCTTTCACGTCAGCGGCAGCAAGTTCCAAGTCCCTCCGTCAAATATAGTTAGTGAATCAGTCTAGCTTTTGATTTATTGAATTTTACCTGGTTTTGCAATTTTCATTTAAAGTTATCATTAATATTACTTTTGTGCCAAAAAAATCATAAAAAAAATATATCTCACCTAGCATTTTTAATTGTTAATTTTTGTTCATCAACCTCTTTCATCAATGATAGCTAATATCTTATTCTATTTGATAATTATGAGTTATTGCTTGTGACATCGTGTTTGATTAATCATTTACACTTAAAAATCTAGTATTACATGCTTACAATTTTATTAGTGTAATTTGTTCTTGATTAATCTCCACATTAAAAAAAAGATAAAAAAAAATTAGCTTTATTTTTGTATTGTGATTTTACATGCAAGAACCATTTGTGATCTCAATTCCATTTATAAGTTAGTGTTGCATGCATTTGCGTCATGATCATCTAGTGTCCAAGCTTAAGTTTACATTTACTGTAGACTCAACCTTTAGTGATACTCTTACGACCATTTAAAGGGAACTGCAAACTTAGGTGATCAACATGTTTAAAAGAATTGAGCCCCAAGAGAGTTTTCGAATAAAACACTCAAAGACCAATAAATATCACAAGAATAATCATTATGGACAAGTTCACTCTGAGCGCCACCAATATGACTATCATTTAGTTTACTCTAAACACGATGACTTTAATGAGCGAATCTTGAGTCCTAACAAAATAGAAGCCCCCACTTTTGACGGTCGTCATGACCCTTGGATATTTGATATGTGGATTCGTGATATGGATAGATTCTTTGAGTGGCATAACATGTCTGATAATAGAAAAGTTAGATTTGCTAAGATGAAACTCATTGATGAAGCCAAAATTTATTGGAGAGATGTTGAGGATTGTTTAGAGATGAGAGGTAAATCTCCTATAACTGATTGGATCAAAATGAAACAAAAACTTCAGGAGAAGTACATACCCCAGTCTTATAGGAATAAACTTTTAGACCAATGGAACAATCTAAGACAAGGGAATAAGTCTATCAATGAGTATATAACGCAGTTTAATGATTACATGATTAGATGTGCCATAAGAGAGAATAAAGCCATGACTTTGCGTAGATTTTGTGAAGGCTTAAATGATGATCTTAGTAGAGAAGTTGTATTTCGAGGTGTATCTACCCTTAACCAAGCTTATACTTTAGTTCAAAATTACAAGTTGGTCATGAAGAATCAGTGGATGAATCGTAGGGCTCTTATAGTATCCCTACTAGGTCCCAATTCAGAAGTAGTGATTCTTTGTTAGGTGCTCCACCTCACAGACCTAATCCTAGTAGCGCCCAACTTTGTAAGAAAGATAAAGGAAAACGAGTTGTCAATGAAATGTCTAAGGTGAGTTCAAAGGTTAAGTGTACTAATTGTTTAGGTTTTGGTCATATCTCTTTAGATTGCACCTCTAAACCCTTAGTCATCCAAAAACATAAGGATATAGGTAAAGAGGAATATTGTAGTGTCGAAGTGTATGAGCCAAATCTTAAGGATTTTAGTGACCTAGATGATGAGGATGTGCAAGAAGAAGGATTTAACACAATGAGTCCACATGAGCTTGAGACTGAGGTTAAGAAAGAGTCTCATATGTCTGCTTTAATGGCAGAGGAAATTTTAGGGAACTCTTCAGTGGAATCGCCTATAAAGATGAGTATGGTCTTAGAAGAGTCTTATGATATTAGTCCTTCTAAACCACCTGATTCCTCATCCCACATGCTTGGTGTCCAACACATCATAAGTTTAGAGCAACATGTTGAGCTTCTTGGCCCCTTACCACATGCACGTGATGAGGAAGATGAAGATAATCCTAGTTTACTTGATTGTGTCCATACCATATCTACATAGGTTTCAAACAATGTTTGTCTCATTCCACACCCTCAATCATTTAGTGTTCATAGTTACAAACCTGAGGAGCCTATAGAACACCTTCCCATATCTCCTCACGATAGGATGTCTAAGTCAGTTGAGTCGTTACCATGTAGGGTTCATAATTTGCATATTGAGATCATGAAACAAATTCAAGCAAGTAATTAACAATATAAATTTCGAGCTGATTTACTTAAATATCATGATGCACTTAATGTTAGAGATTATTTCATGATACAGATTAGACCTGAACGGTGTCCTTTGGAAACCGATCATAAATTGCAAGTAAGTAGTGCTAGACAATTCAAAATGTTGCAAATGATTAAATCAAATAATTATGTCATTAAATTGCCATTAAACTTTGATATTAGCTCTATTTTTAACATGAAAGACCTTAGTATTTATAAAATACAGCCTATCCCTGATGCTTCTTTTGATACCCATACCTCATTATCCATATCTTTGGCACAAAAGGAACATATTAATGCTACTTTGAATGCACAAGTTGTTTTTACCAGGGATGATGAACTTCAGCAAATCCCAGTATATGGGCTCGACGACCAGATTCAGACTATACTTGGATTATCATAGAGATATCATAATAGCTTGATCCTTATCTTTGAGAGCATTATCGGAGCTGCCTTGACCTATACTCGACGAGGTCGAGTTCTTCCAACCCCGGGAGAATTGATGGGGACACCGAACCGGAAACATTGGTTACGCATGCGTATGATTATAAACGATGGAGGATAACCCAAACTATTAAGAAATTGGGCTTTAGCCTATGTTTTTAGGTTTAATTGCTATGAACTTTTAGTTAAGATTTATTAATTTGGTTTTATTTGTTGGGTTTGATTTAATTATTGTTGGGTATTTTATTTAGTGGGTCATAAGCCCAAACGTCTGTTCTAGTTAGGGTTTTAGTATTTATATCCTACTTTTCTAAATGTTAAACAGTTTTGATGATTAATGAAAATATTGCAGACTTTGCATATCTCCAATCCCCTTTCTTCTCTTCTTCAGCTTCTTCCTTTTCTAAAGCTTCTTTTATGTTCATGCTTTAATTTGTTATTTATTGTTCCGCATTAGAATATCCTCGTGGTCAAATCTATCGTTCCACCATATCATTGGAAGCACCGCCTCACCCTCTTCCTCATGGTGCGGGGCGTGGTGGTGGTTGATAGATGGTTTGTCGTTGGTGGTTGTTTTTTTCTTTTTCATGTTTTTCTCTCTTTCCCTACAAAATGCACATTTGTCCTTTTTTTCTTTTTATTTCTCAATTTTAGTCTGTATGTTGTTGATTGCCTATTTTAGTCCTTAGTCCTTTTGAAAAAGTTTTTGATGTTTTTAATTTCATCCTTGAATTAAAATTTGTTATATATTATTTTTTCTGATTCGGTCCTTATTCTTTTGATTTCTGTTTTTTGTGTTATAGATTTTTTCTCTAGTTCCATCCTTTAGCGGATTCGTTGAGGATTGAGCTTCGTGGTTTTTTCATTTGTCATGCTTCCAATCTAATGACATGAGTTACAAGTTTTAAGAGTTGATACGGTTATGGATTCTTTTTTTCTCATTTTATTTTATGGTTTTATCATTCTGCATTATTTTTTTAAAAAAAATATTGGTTTTATGGTTATCTTCAATTTCTTTTCTAACAGTTTATCCTAGTCTTATGGCCTAGGCCATGGGTTTTCCAAGCCTTTTTTAATAGAGTTTTTTTTTATAAAAAAATATATATATTGTTATGTATTTGGTAGACAAAAACATATAAATCTCTCATTTTGCAAGATTAAAATTCTTGATCTATATCCATCTCTCACTTTTTCCAATTTATTTTTTAGTTATTGTTAACAACTTTTTTTTATTTACATTGATGATTATCAATTTTTTTGATTAGATGTTTGGATAAACTTTTCGATTTACACTTTGAATTTTTATGTAAAAAAACATATTGAAATAGCCTATCTTCAATTTCTTTTCTAACAGTTTATCCTAGTCTCATGGCCTAGGCCATGGGTTTTCCAAACCTTTTTTAATAGAGTTTTTTTTTTTATAAAAAATATATATATTGTTTTGTATTTGGTAGACAAAAACAGGTAAATGTCTCATTTTGCAAGATTAAAATTCTTGATCTATATCCATCTCTCATTTTTTCTAGTTTCTATTTTAGTTATTGTTAACAACTTTTTTTTATTTACATTTGTTGTTACTCATTTTTGGGCCCCACGTGCTGAAGATGGTATGTATCCCTCTTGAACCAAATGCAGGAGTTTAGTTCGTGATTGTTGAAAAATTGACAAAAGCAAAGAAGATAGAAATGTTTTTCGAACCATTTTTGAGCTGTTTTCTGCCTTATTTATCCTCCCCTTTTGCTGCCAAAATCGTCAGGTTTCTTAGACTGATTAGGAGTCTTCATAATGCTAAATTCGTTCCTTCTTTATCTGGTCTTTAAGGTTGGATAAATCCATCAGAATTTGCACTAAAAAAAAACTGATTCTGTTGTTGTCGTAATTTTTTTGTTCCAACTTAGGCTTTGATTCTGACTTGGTTTCGTGCAATATCTGACCATCCCAGTTATATTCTGTCACTCATGACATATTAAAGAATTGACCTACACCTTTATTGGGTCCTAGGGCTCACTATTCTTATGGCAGACTCTCAGTCAGATTGAGATGCTCAACATTGTCAATTTCCCGAATCAGATCAGGAGATACTTTTGACCAACTAGATTATGGCCAGATTTTGTTCTAGAAAATGATTTTATCTCACTTTGGATCCTTCATCAAAGTTGTATTATTATATGCATAGATGAATTTGGGCTTCTGAATCGCTTGATTTCGATATCAGAAGCTGATATTCCCGTTTGAATATCTAACATGAAAGTAGAGAATTCTGTCGCGAGAAGGATTCTAACCCGAGTTTTGCACTAAAGACTCTGCTTCTGTCATAATTTTATTGGTCATTGTTCTTAGGTCATACTCTCAGTCATATCGGAATGCTCAACATTGTCAGTTTTTGAATTAGATCAGAAGACCTTTTTTGACCAACCAGATTGCTGCCAGATTCTGTTATTTAAAATGATTTTTTCTCACTTCAAATCCTTCAACAAAGTTATAGTCCTGGACGCGTAGATGAATTTGGACTTTTCAATCACTTGATTTTGATATCAGAAGCTCAAGATATTCCAATTTGAATATCTAACGTGAAAATAGAGAATTCTGTCGCAAGGATTTTGACCCGAGTTTTGCACTAAATACTCGGCTTCCGTCACAATTTAGTTGGTCGTTGTTCTTAGGTCATATTCTCAGTCATATCGGGATGCTCGGCATTGTCAGTTTCTGAATTAGATCAGGAGACCCTTTTTGACGAACCAGATTGTTGCCATATTCTGTTCTCTAAAACGATTTTATCTCACTTCAAATCCTGCATCAAAGTTGTAGTCCTGGATGCATAGATGAATTTGGGCTTTTGAATCTCTTGATTTCGAGATCATAAGCTCAAGATATTCCCGTTTGAATATCTAATGTGAAAGAAGAGAATCCTGTCGCGAGAAGGTTTCCAGCCGAGTTTTGTTGCAATTCTGTTCTTCAAAATGATTTTATCTCACTCTAAATCCTTCATGGAAGTTTTATTCCTGTACGTGCTGATGAATTTGGGCTTTTGAATCGCTTGATTTTGATATCATAAGCTCAATATATTCTCGTTTAAACATTTAGTGGAAAAGCAGAGAATCCTGCCACAAGAAGGATTCCAGCCCGAGTTTTTCAGGTCTTGATTCAAGGGACCCGATTTAATGTTTAAAGGATTTATCATATTAATTAAAGACAAATTTCAAACTTTGGAAAGTGAATCGGTTTCGTTGGAGGAATTAAAAAAAACAGGGTCTGGATCAGAAAACATCACAATAATGTTTATTACTTGGCAGCGTAAAACAACACCATAGGATTTAATTAGCATGGTACTGTTCATTGTCATTTTGAGAACAACCCCCTCCCCTTCTGCAACTCTTTTCTTTTTCACTACACAACCATTCCCGCTAGTTTTTGTTTTGAATTTCTCCTCTATTAATTGGCATATGCAAGAGAACTCCCTCCTTTTGTCACTCCAGAATTGCAGTAAAGGAAACCATTTTGTGCCTCCTCTGTGACTGCTGCAAAATGATATGAAGAGAGGAATCTCACCATCATCTAATGACTAGGATTTTATCCCTAACATGGATGGCTAGGATGATGTGTTAATGTTAGAAAGAAATCACTGGAATCAGCACATAATCAATGAGAATATTGTAGTTTCCTCATTTGCATTATTTGGTTGTAAATCAGCCGAGATTTACATCCTAGAATTAGTGCATTGAATCTTTCCTAAATAGAGATATATTAGGCTATATATAAGCCCCCTCTACTGACCTAGCGGAGGAGGAAAAAAGAGAAGAAAAAAACTAAAAAAGAGAGAAGAGAAACAAGAGAGGGACAAACGATACTAGGCAGAAAAGAAAAAACACATAGAGGCAGAAGAGAGAACAGAGGAGAGTGACACGACCAAAATATTGATGTCTTCTCCCAAGTGTAGGAGTGTCAAAGTAATAAATAACCTGGCAATACCGAAATCCAACCACAAGGAGGTTAACTATATAAATTATAAATAATAATAATAATAATAATAATAATAATAATAATAATATGATGATGATGATGATGATGATGATGATGATGATGAGGAGGAGTTAAAAAGGACTTTGAGATGTAAGATTAATGTGAAGATTAAACAATGATAAAAACAGTTGTCAATGTTAGATGATCCACTAATGGTATTTCAAATAAGTATAATATAAACTCTTTTTATTACTCAACTGGAAACCACATACAAAGGAGGTTCAAATCGAATGATTTGTCATTAATAGCTCATTATAAATTATTAATATGATCATATTAATTATCTTATTTAAGTAACACCAAACTTTTAAATATTATCAGGAATTCATGATGCTAACTTATGTTATTAACAAATCAAGTTCATTTCATAGCACAAGTATAGGTTATACCATACGGTTGGCTATGAAAGTGTCAAGCATTTGTTGTACCAAGTGTTATACAACACAAATTTAGATTAACCATTTAACAAGCAAGGTATCAAGAATTAATAAGATAAAAATGATAAGCCATGTTAATAGCAAGTTGTTTATGATATAATCATTGAAGTTCATATTGAGTTTATATTATACTTATCCTAACACCATAAGTGAAACCTTTTCACCTTGACATAATAAACTTAGCTAAACATAATGAAGAAGAGAAACATAAATAAACAAGAGAAGAACATGATTATATAAGTATAGTAAAGGAAATGAAAGGCATAAACAAGAGATTAATGAAAGCAAAACTTAAGCATTACAAAAATATAAAGAAAAAGAGCAAGAACATGATCTTGATTCGAAAACCAAGATGCCTAAATGCATGGAAAATGCCTCCTTTTATAGGCCAAAATTCGGAAATATTGATTTGATGACTAATTGTTGAGTGGGTAGCCACCTCTTGACTTGGTAACAATCTTTATCTTCTTGTCTGCATAAAACATCATTGTTAACATCAGAATTTGAACAGATAGTTTTCATGAAAGTTCTGGGAAATTGTCTTAGCTTTCCAACAAAACAAGAACAAGGTCATTTGGACTTCTAGAACTCACGATATGGGCTAAATATTGAACAGTGTTCGGGCTACAGGACAGATTCCGACTTCTCTGTTGTTGCTATAATTTGAACTTGAAAACGGTCCTTTTGAATCTTGGACTTTTCATGAAAGTTTTAGGCCCATGTCTTAGCTTTCTATCCATATAAACCAAACCTAAATCCAAGTTTTACAGCTCCAATTATGATCTAATAACCGAATGGTGTTCCAATTTGAATTCAACCAGCATCTCTTTTCTAAGCTTAGCCCTCTTTTTGTCTTTTCAATTTCAGTAGTTAAACTCATCAATCAATTCTTTGATTTATGAGATAGGCCTGCATTTAAAATAAACATTTACCATAAATTAAAGGTATCTTATATTGTAAGACTTGTTATTATAAAACATGTTCTAGTTAAGGAGTTATTGATACTTCAAGTGCAAAATGATGATATAAAACCTTGATAAAAATGCACTTTTAAGTACTAATCAGAGAGGAAGGAGAGGGAGATTAGAAAGGAACAACAGAAAAGATTAAGGTTTCTTAAGATCATTGTTGCTACCCAATTTTGACCAATGTTTTTGATATTTTTTCAGAAAAAACCAAAAATAGCAAAACAAAACAACGAAAACCCCAAAAAAATATATTTTTCATATATTTGCATCGTTTTTAGCATTTTCAACGCCATCTCAAAAGAATTTAAATTTGCAAAGGTTTTTTGAACGCGTTCAACTTTTAACGCGTAAATTTTATGATCACTAATTTTCCTTGTTGAGTCGACGTTGATATTGTCCGCTTTCAAAAATACAAAAAAATAAGAGAAAATCAAAGTTGACAAAAAATAAAGAGTTGAGGGACCAATGTGATTATGGCCAAGCCACACTTCTCCTATAAATACTAGTCTACAGTAAAAAAGAAAGGGACCAATGTGTTGTCTTTCTCATGAAAATGTAAGAACGTGTTTCTATATATATTCTGGGATTTAATAACTGAATTATTAAAGCCTTAGAATTTGGCTAGTATTTTATTTTTAAAATTACATCAAATCACGAAGCAGCTTACCTTATGTAGGGTGCGCTAGGGGTGCTAATACCTTCCCTAACCACAACCAGTCCCTTACCCTCTAATCTCTGACAAAGACAAGTAATCTGGGTTTCCTAGTAACCCTCAATGAAATACTAGGTGGTGACTCCCAAAGAACCAATCAAGCAAATGAGATGAAAAATCGCCAACGAACGTCGCGTGGGGGACGTGTGACAGAATGACGACTCCACTTAGAAAGGTACTGTTTTCAACATTACTGGACTAAGCTTTGTGTTTTTTATGTGTTTAAATATTTTGCTCTTTGTCTTATTTTATTTCTGTTTTATCTATGCATTATATAGAATTGTTTCATGCATCACATGTTTTAATTTTTGAAAGTACACACAAGGTTTAAGTTTGTGTAAACCCCAAATCTTCGTTGAGTGCTTAGACTGGTGATGATTGGTACACGTTCCATTCTATTACCTACTGGGCCCCCATATTGCCTTTACGAGGGTGATCACTAGGACAACAAGAGACCCTTTTTAGAGACCAAGTAGTAAACCTACCCTTTGTCTCACGTAAAAAGATTAGAACTTGTCTTTAAGATGTATGCTCCATACACATTGTTTTGCATCTGAGCAAGCCCTTCTTGAAGCATCTTGAATTCAGAACTTACTGGGGATATAATGGTCATCACTTAAGAAATTTCTATTGTAGAGTTTGAGCAAGAATAGAAATTCTTGTTTCATCATGCAAGAGTTATGACCATATGTCACCCCTCGAAGGGCAAGTTCATCATATAGATTACATGTCATACATTTATCATGCATATACCGGGATGAAAAATTAGGTTCCCCCATCCGAGGTTTACCACACTGGACTGAAAACGATGGGAAATGAAGAAAGGGGTCAAAGAGAGGCTCATTGGTAAAAGGAAGTTGGGAGCATCAAGGATGGAGTAGCTAGACTCAGATATGCTTGAACAAGTGTTGAGCTTTAAATGGAAAGGGAATGTCTACACGGTCTTCTGTGGGAACACTGTTTGTCCACATCCCATTGAAGCTGCACCTCTCCTTTTCAGTCATGAACAACGACAGCAATGCCTTCAGTCATCCACTAATGACAACCTTTGTTCACGTGACAGAGCTCTCTCTGTAGAGATGTGTTTGTGGATCTGCCAGTGGGGAATGCAAGAGGGAATGTAGTAGTTTCATATGCTATGAAACTTTCCCATATCAGTTTCTACACTGAAACACTGTAGTAGGCAGAAGAGCCAGACCTGAGCTAGAAAATAGGAGCAGACATAGAACATCAACGTAGCAGAACTCTCTCCACAAAAATCTGTTTGTGAATCTGCCAATGAGGAATCAAAGAAGGGGGTGGTAGTGTTATATCATCTATGATTGTCTACCATTAATGTCAGCATTAAAACGCAGAAGTAGAGAAAAGAGACATGTCTGGGCTGAAAAATAAGAAGAAGACTGAAATTTCAACAGAGCAAAACTTCCTCTACAAGCGTCTGTTTGTTGCACTATCTGCGAGCAATCGAAGATGAGATAAAAGAGTTTTAGATTCATCAGGTTCTCTTCCAGTTTTGATAATGTGTGATTCCACACGTCGGTAATGGCAATGTTGCATTTTTCCGGGCGCTGCCAAGATTACCTAGCTGTTTGAAGGTTTCCAACAATCCTAAAACAACAACAACAACATTGGAAGATTGACATGAAGTTTTGTGGATTGCCAAAAATTAAACAGGCTATCAAGATGGGAAAGATTGAAGGCTCTACCGTGGATTCCAGAACTGTGAAGAACGTTGAATCAGAAGATGACTCTCAATTGAGAAACCTCAGTTATTTTGCCTAGTCAGGTCTTGCCATAACATCAACTGCTTAAATGTCTTTGCCGAGATTGACATCCTTCTGTCATTCGAGTTTGTCGACCAGCATCTACCAGATTCCAGACTTGTTGCCTCGACTCCATTAAATCCCATGCAACCACTGTTTCCTATGTGATATAATCCAAACAGGAGATTTGCATTTTCCCAACATTTTATGTTAAAGAACCCTAATTCCCAATTCAAGAAAAGCATAAACTTCTAATCAAATTGAAGTTGATTTCATAGAAATTGGAATTAGAACTCCTTACTTGGATGGAAATCTAAACTTTACTTGACAAATTTAGAAGAATCTTTGCCTTCTTCTCCTTGTATATAGTCAGCCACTCTTCCCCCTCTTTTCTTCACCAATTCTTCACTTTTCTTCTTGTTAATTCTTCCACCCGATTGTGTTCCTCCACTTAATAATTCCAAGGCTTATTTGGGTTTACTAATTTTAGGTGTTTACTCCTAGTTTTGATGAAGGAAAAAATCTGAAATTCTCCCCCCTCCTTCTTCTTATTATCAGCCAGCCATAGATGAGAGAAGGGATGGGTATTTATAGTCCCATCTCTTCTTAATTCCATTTTGGCCCCATCTTTCACCTTTTTTTCTTTTTCTTTTTTATTATTTTATATTATAACAACATTTTGAATTATTATAAACCTCCCCCTCTTTGTATACTTTATTCTCGGGCTTCACATCCCGTCTCTTGAATAGTACGCCTTCAAGCCCTATCATGTCGTTCCTTCAAGACATTTCATTTTTTTTCACCTAGGTAGGTCACCCATCATAATCATACCTCTTTGAAAACTCTTTTCATCTTCCATTTGGGTCGGTTGCCCGTTACAATAAAACCATTTTGAGAAATCTTTGAATTTCTCACCACCTTTTCATCTTCCATCTGGGGCCGGTTGCCTATTACAATAAAATCATTTTGAGAATTCATCGTATTTCTCACCACCTCCAAAAATGTTACATCTGGGCAGGTCGCCCGTTACAACAAGACCACTTTGAAAATTTTCGTATTTTTCACCTCTTTGAAAAATCTTAATGTTTTTCATTTGGGCAGGTCGCCCATTACAACAAGACCACTTTGAAAAATCTCTGTATTTTTCACCACTTTTTAAAATCTTTGTATTTTTCACATCTTTAAAAACTTCTTTCATTTTTCATTTGGGCATGTTGCCCATTAAAACAAGACCACTTTGAAAAATCTATGTATTTTTCACCACATTGAAAAATCTTTGTATTTTTCACTTCTTTCAAAAACTCCTTTCATTTTTCACCTGGGCAGGTCGTCCATTACAACAAGACCATTTTGAAAAATCTTCGCATTTTTTACCACTTCGAAAAGTCTCTTTATTTTTACCTGGGCAAGTCACCCATTACAACAAGACCACTTTGAAAAATCTTCGTATTTTTCACCTCTTTGAAAAATCTTTGCATTTTTCACTTGGGTAGTTCACCCATTACAATAAGAGCACCTCAAAAAACTTTTTTTGCGTTTTTCACTTGGGTAGGTCACCCATGACAATTCGACCACTTCAAAATCTTTGAATTTTCAAAAGAAAAATCTTCGAGTTTTTACTCTGAGTGCGCTTTCTAGCCCTCAAAAGGATTCATCATTTCTCAATATGATAATTTCTTTTTCAAAATAAAAATAATAATAATAATAAAGGCTGGCAACGTGGAGAAAGCAAACTGGGGAATCAAGCAGCAATTTTGGAGGAAATTAAAGACCTAATTGTACCCCATTATGCCCTCAAAATAGAGAGAAAATGCAAATTCAATGTCAAATTAAATGATTATTGGATGAATTTGCATAAAAATTAAGTCCAAGGACATAATTAAATTTTTAATAGGCCAATTTGATTTAATCATGGGCCAAATTGAATTTTAATTATGTTTAAGAATTAATTTGGGTCCAATTGAAGGATTTAATTAAGTGCAAGGACTTAATTATACTTTAAATGGGTTAAATTAATTTTATTTGGGGCTTAATTGGTGAAAACTTAAGTTTGGGAGCCTAATTTGAGCTTAACTGAGAAGATTGGAATTTTGAGAGACCAAAATTAATTTTTTCCAAGTTAATTGATTGAAATTAGGGACCAAATTGCAAGAAAACTGAAGTTTTGGGGTAAATTGAAGAAATTCGCAGCCAAGGATCAATCTGCAAAAGGCGCCAAATTATAGGGGCTTAATTGACAAAAATTGGGGGTGAAATTGAAGAAATTGAAAGTTTAATGGTCAATTAGGGGTTAAATTGCTTAAATCCGAGACCAAGGACCATTTTGCAAAAGGCGCGTAAATACGGGGCTAAGGTTGAAGTTCCGCAGGGGCCTAATTGCATTAAATCAAAAGTTTAGGGTCCAATAGGGGTTCTATTGAAAGCAATTGAAAGATAAAGGACTAAATTGAAAATCAGTTAAAATCCCTAATTCAATCTTTAAAAAATCCAAAAATGGATATCGTAACCAGTTCATGATTATCCATTAGGATTTGGCCAACATGTCAAAAATCTTTTTCCAATCTTTTTTAGGATCCAAATATAGACTTTAATATTTGTAGGATGTAAAATTACACGATAAATTACACCTTTAGGTATTAAAGATACAAGGTGTAAATAAATGCGATGCTAAAATTCAGACTTTAGAACGGTTAGGATTTAACGTGATAAGGTAGAGACTCTCTCATGAAGAGAAATCTATCTTGAGCCTTAGAAAAGACCAACAAATGGAAACCCGACTTAGAAAAAACAATCAAACAACAATGCAGCTTACCTTAGGTAGGTGCACTGGGGTGATGCGTCTTCCCTTTGCACAACCAGCCCCTTCCTCATACTCTCGCAGACCATAGGTTCTTAGTGACCATAATAATAGGTGGCGACTCCTAAACATTAATCATAATTTTATGATTAAATCCAAAAACCCTTCCCAACACACAACACCTCACACAGGAGGAAGCCTCCGCAGTCGCCAGACGACGGCGCTCGCGCCCCCGCCCCTGCCCCCGCGATAGATGAAACGACGCCGTTTTGGACAAAACGCGCCTTTCATTTAAAAGGAAAAGGCAGCAAAATCCTGTCAAAGTCTAAATCAGTCTTCAATTTGAAATTTGTTCAATCAAGTCCTAAATTGCAATTTTGATTTTAAAAATCAACTCAATTGCATCCCTGCCAAATTCAATCCTCGGCCTTGAAGTTGGCCGCCTTTTTCCCTTTAGTCCTTGGGCTCTAATTTATGCAATTTGACCCTCAATTGATCAATAAACTTCTAATTTTTTTAATTTGGCCCCTGATTCGGTTTAATTACAACCCCTTTATTTACGCGTGTTTTTCATTTTGGTCCTTGGTTTTGGATTTCTTCAATTAAGTCCCTAATTGGCCATCAAACTTTAATATTTATGCAATTAAGCCCCTGATTTGACCAAATCAACTCTCAAAAATCATAATTTGACCTCAGAACTTTAATTTCTTCCAATTAAAGCCCAAATTGACTTCAAAATCAATTTTTCTTGCAATCAAACCCTTCATAAATCCAATTAAACCTTTAATAAAATTTAATTGAGTCCATATTTGATTTTAGACTTTTCTTCCTCAAATCAAATTTTCTTCATCAACAGGGCTCTCATCAGTCAACGATATATCGTCAACCAATTTTTGATCATTTTTTGAGCGCTCTGACATCCTCTTTTCACTGTTATATTTTTTGATAATATTTTTTATTTTTTTGTATTTTTTTGAAGAGAGAAAAAAATATGAATTGGGGAATAACCTAAAAATAGTTTATGACAAATGAGATTTCATTCGTACCAGAATTTCATATGACATTGATTAGTTATCCGAGTTTGAATAGCTAATGGTATCAATAGGGTTCCATTACTACTGACATTCCTTAAATTGATTAGTCGATCTTGAGTAATTGGGTGACTAATGATGTTAGTAAAGATTTCTAACATCGGCATAGTTACTCCTGGTTGAGGGAAAAAGATAAGTTGATTAACTATTCTGGTTCGAGAATAGTTAATGATATCAATAGGTCATATTGGTATCGGCAACCATTTCTAGTGTGATTAGCTACTCCAGGTAAGGAGACCAATGATGTCAAGGGTTCTTGACATCAGCAATTTTGATGGTAAACCAGATATAGATAAGAATTGATTAACTATTTCGAGGTAGGAATAGTTAATTATATCAATCGATTGTATTGATATCAACACTTGGATAGAATTGATTAGTCTAACATGATATTAGGAGACTAATGATGCTAATGAGATTCATTAATATCGGCAATCACCTTTTGGAAAATAAAAGAGAAAGTATTGATGAGTTATTCCGAAAGAATGAGATAAGTTAATGATACTAAAAGAGAAATATCTTAGTAGCAAGAGTGAGAATTGATTCATAAAGAGATGATGTTCGAAAACATTGAGTTGTGTAAAGATTTCCAAGATGAAATTATTCTAATTGGATAGGATATTAGATGAATATTGGTAAAGATGGAAAATATATGTTGTAAAAGAGGTTTACGCCTAATTTTATGTATCAAAAGAAATTCCGTGGAAATTATTACCTGTCATTGTTATTATTTGTTATTATATTTTTATATTTATATGTACATGTTAATTTCTATTTTCATGTTCATCTGGGTCGTGTCAGGAGTGATCTTAGTTTAGTTACCTTTTGCTTTCAACCATGTAATTATTTGTAAATTAAGAGACTTATCTCCTAAAACTTGAAATGTAATATTAAATACCTATTTAACCATGCATGTTTATAGTTGAAATCGAATCCTTCACTTGAATTACATTATATGATGTTATTATGTAAGATATAGTTTATATGATGATATTATATAACAATTAAATTATACATTGTTATTTTGTGAACTTGAATTGTATGATGTTATTGAATAAGACATGTTGTGTTGATGATGATGATGAGTTGGGTTAAGATCTAGGATGATTGGATCGGGTTGTGAAATGAAATTGAAAGTGTAATATGATTTTGTCAATAACTTGGGTGGGACCTCCCAGTATAGGGGAGACTCCGCCAAAATTTTAGTAGAAATTTCGGTGGAACCTGTATAAAAAAACAAAAACAATTTACTGAAAATTTCCAATGTATCACAAAAAAACGATGTAGAAAATCAAGGTTGTTACAGCCATGCCCAAGGTAATGTAGGCCTGGCAAACATGCGAGACCCAAAGCAATTGGACTTGGCAGTCAGCCATGTCAAGATAACGTGGGTCTGACAAATATACGAGACCTAAGGCACTTAGACTTGGCAATCCGCCAAGTCCGATGCACTTGTACTTGGTAGTCAGCCAAGTCCAAGATAATGTGGGTCTAATAAAGATGCTAGACCTAAGACATTTGGACTTGGCAGTTAGCCAAGTCCAAGGTAACGACCATCCTCCCTTGGCATATCCATGGAAATGACCATCCTCCCTTGGGTCTAACCTCGGAGAAGAACTCAACTTCTATAGGCTTAGATACATTTAATGTCTTAAACTCTAATCTCCCTACACATTTTTAGGTGTATAAAAGTCCTCTAAGGACCCATCATATTCCCATCAAATATTAATACATATGTAAGAGATATTTATCCATTATTAAATGCTATCAGACTAATTACATTGTAGGCCCTCCTCTTTACAAAAGAACAAGTCTCATGGGCTATAAATACACCATGAGACCTTTAGAACAAAGGTTCGCAATCTTCATTCTCTATTGCATATATATTTTCAGAGCATCTCTCTTTAAAATATTCTTGTATTTTTTCTCTCTAAAATTTTTTTTATTTAAACATTGGAGAGTCCTCACCTCCACCAAATAAAATATTTTGCAGGTACTAGCCACAAGTTACTATCAACTACCTTAGCTAGGGAGAAGGAAGAAGATTGCTAAGATCAATTGATTAACCGATTGTCCAACCCGGGAGCCTTATTCCTAGGCTAGTTGGATTTTTGGGACATTATCAGTGGCGCCGTCTATAAGAAACTAATAAAAAAGCCATCATTTTCTTCTTACAACTTGTTTTTGGCATTTTCAAGGCATTCCATAGCACACAACCAATGCCCATCTGGGCTAAGACGCGAGACAAATCAACTTGTTGTCGCGTACACTCCTACCCAACAAGAGATTCTACAACTCACTAGTCAGTGAAACTCCTCACCCAGGCTGTGTTGACAACCCGAGAGAAAAATCAAACCTTGCCACCCCTGCAAATCTTAACACCCCTAACAACAAACAATACCTTACCTCCAGGTCCACCAGTTACACCAGGAGCTCGTAGATGATTACACTATTTAGAGGAGACTAAACAAAATAACATTCATGAAAGTTCCTCAAGGGATCACTCCTGCCATTATCATACCCATGCATAGAGTAAATACTTTGAACGTACTCCCCTAGTTACTATATGATGGACACCGATCACCGTAACCATCGTTCTACGCCAAACCCTCTAGGCCCAAGAGCCCAAAAGACAAAGAGCTAAGAGACAGTCTGTACATATCCACGCCTAAAGGAATGAACATACCCAGGAGATGTTTATAATCCCCATTAGTGGAGGGTTTCTCCCTTTTCTAAATACATATTGAACACTCAACTCCCTGAGGATTATATGAGTCTGGACAACTATAATGGCTTGGCCGACCCAAGGGAACATGTGCAAAATATACCCAGTAGCTTGGATTGAATCATCTAAGACCATGACTCAATGTGCAAGATATTCCCCACAACCTTCAAAGGATTTACACATGCTTGGTATAACAACATAGAACCAAACTCTATTGAAGGTTTCAGTGACCTATATGCCAAACTAGTTCCATGCTTTAGCACCAACATACCCACTAGAAAAACCTTTATAAAGCTTTTCAGTTGGGCCCAACAAGATGGTGAGTCTACATGGGTATATTTGAGGAGATTCAACGTGAAGATGCTCAAAATGGAAGAATTGATTGAGCCAGTAGCCTTAGAAGCCTTAATAAGAGGAGAAAGGGAACATGTCCTTTAGAGAAAACTTTATGTTTTACCAGATAAAAGCCTGTCCAAAGTAAAACAATTCATGGAAAAATCATGTACGGTTTGAATAGGCCAATTTACTTTAAAATGGACCTCCTTGTTTTTACAAGGACAACCAACATCAATGATTTTCCAAGTGAAGTAATCAGGGTACCTGAAGCCAACATCTTAGTGCAACCTCCATGATGTGTTTCCTCCTAAGAGCCTCTCCTATACATATCACTTAAATCACCTCAGGATGTATAATCCTTGATAACATTGTAAGTTTCTTAAATAAAAATGCTTATTCAAAATGACTTTTCATTTTCTCTAGGTGATCCCTAAGGGCGGTGGCCCCACCAATCTCCAATGAATGAACATGGTCTCCCTAGTGTTATATGCACCACTCTTCAAGGGATAAATGTGGTTGTCACAACCTATTTTTGGGCTATTCCTTCAAATTTTTACCCTTTTCAAAATAAAAATAAAATAATAATAGCAAGGAGATTGGCGACGTCGAAAAAGCTGGCTAAGAAAGGATTTCAAATGTAAAAAAATCAAGCTACAATTTTGGATAGAATCGAGAGTATAATTGTACCTCATTATACCCAAAACTAAAGAGACAATACATATTCAAGGTTAAATTAAATCATTATTGAACAAATCTGCATAAAAATTAAACCTAAGAACATAATTAGATTTTTAATAGGCCAATTTGATTTAATCATAGGCCAAATTAAAATTAATTATGTTTAAGAATTAATTTGGGTCCAATTGAAGGATTTAATTAGGTATAAGGACTTAATTATACTTTAAATGAGTCAGATTAATTTTATCAGGGGCTTAATTGGTGAAAAATTAAGTTTGAGAGCCCAATTTGGGCTTAATTGAGAAGAATAGAATTTTAGGAGAACAAACTTAATTTTTACAAAGTTAATTGGTTCAAATCAGTGGTAAAATCACAAGAAAATCAAAGTTTTTGGGTCAATTAGGGGTTAGATTGAAGAAATTCACAGTCAATGACCATTTTGCAAAAGGCATCAACCTATGGGGACTCAATTGATTGAAATCAAGGGTGAAATTAAAGAAAATTGAAAGTTTAATGGTCAATTAAGGGTAAATTACATAAATTCAATACCAATGACTAATGTGAAAAAAACACTAAAATCCAGGGTTGACATTCAAGTTCGGCAAGGGCAAAATTGCATAAAATTGGAAGTTTAGGATCAATTCGGGGTGCAATTAAAAGAAATTAAAAGCTTGAGGACCAAATTGAACTTTGACCAAATCCCTAAATTAAAACCTTAAAAGCCAAAACAATATCGTTTCATTTAAATGAAACGATGGGTTCTGACCAAAATGGTGTTGTTTTTTACTCAAAAGGTTAAAAAAAAAAAAAAGACAGACTAGACGACGCGTCGTCTGGTACTGTTCATCTTCTTCATCAATTTTTCACCCAAAAGTTGATCGGGTGGTCACCTTTTCAAGGCATTTAATGCTTCATTTCTTAACCAAATTTGACAAAAATTGCATGAAAATGATGAACTAACACTTGACCATACCATGAAGTTAAGAAAAAATCATCTCTCTTCCCAATTTTTCTTTCTCCCCTCTCGACCACCACTTTGGCCTCTTCCTCCACCACGCGTCAATCGTCGTTTCCGCCACCAACCATGCTCTGGTCTTCCCTGCAACACCAAGAACGACTCCAGCAACCGTTTGCCTCCGGCCAAGAAAGGAGGCAGACCCATCGTCACTCGATGCCTCGCGCGCACACCCCATTTTAGGATGACAACTCCACTGGGGAACACCTTGTCTTGTTGGAATAAGCTTTGCTTGTTTGATTGTTTGCATGTTTGTTTTGGTCTGTTTAATTTTAGCTCGTATGTTTACTACTTTAGCATGCATTTTTATACTGCTCATGCATAAGTACATTGGATACTGATTAATGTCTTTATACATTTTAATTTTTGCGAATAAACCTATTTTTAGGTTGGGTGAGGAGTAGAGGTCTGCCTCATGATTTTTAGTCGGGGTTCAGATTCGTGAAACATCTAATTATAAACTGAGTATTTACTCAGTAATGACAGTCACACCGTATCCCAACCATTCCTTATAAACCTCTATACTGCCTTCACGAAAAGTAATCACTAAACATATTATAGATACCTTTTACTTGTAGTGGCTGCTCTCAAGAATTGAAGGGGCAATGTTGTGGTCGGGAGCCCAGAGCAATTGCCCCTTTCTTTTTACTATAAACATAATAATTTAAGAAAAAGGGAATATGTAGCACAAGGAGCAGAGATAGCATAGCTTGATTAATCACACGCTAATCTAGAAAGCGAAGCACTTGTGACCTTACCAACTTTTAACCTGATGGTATTACTTTCATCATTGGAACATTTACAAGAAAAAGAAATCAAAGTAGAGACTATCCTGATCTCTGATTTAGCAAATTCCTCTTCGTACAGCTGCTTATCAATAAAATAGAACGTCTTTGCTGAACTTAACCTGTTCACTCAATTTCTGGTGCAAACACAGTGTTAGGATTGGCGTCTTGTACCTATTTGTGTCCTTGGAATGTGCATACGCACATACGTGAAGCTTTCATATTATGGAATGATTGTTTTCGCTTGATGTGTCATGGTTATATCTTTCATCCTTTGATTTAACACAACATCTTCCCCGTTTCCTTCCCTTTTCTCCAGCACAATGAATGAGCTTGTAGACAAATTCAACACTGCCTATGACAGGCACAGTCGAAGGGGTGGACGAACAGCTACTCGCTCTCTTGTGGCCGTTTTTAACCATTTAAGAATTGAGTGGTGCCGTTTTGTTTTGATGTGCTTAGCACGTAGAAACTTAGGAATTATATTTAGCAGAAAATGAAACATTCTGAAAAAAGAATATAAATCAATCAGACTATTCTTTGCATCTCATTTCTATTTGGCTTCCGCGTTTAATTAGTCTTGGGCGTAGAAAGATGTGGTTTCCAAGAGCCCTGTGTACATGTATATAATTTGTTGATCAAAGCAATGATGCTCACCTCAGTGACGCATGGGAGACTTGAAAGACGTAGAGCGGGCTTGAAGACCATTTTAACGCAGATTGTCAGTAACGGCACCAAAACTGAGATCTAAATCTAGCCCAATTACAGTCAATTGTACAGAAATAAGCTCAACTCATTTTTCATTCGATGGTCCCCTTATTGGACCAAGCCCTTCACGTTTTTCATTTCGCCTCGCCATGCAATTAGCATTGGGCTCTGCAACAGAACATCTAAAAGCTTGAAACTTGGTGAGATGGTAGAAGGCAAAGTCTGACAATAACAAGGCATTGTGAACTTCAAATTTCTTTACCTTGTGACAGGATTGGAGCAAGTCTCACGGACTCCAAGCTTTTGCAACTCTCAGAAAGCAGAAACATGGCTATGTCAGTTACACTTTCAAACGATCCTTGGTAGTTCTTTCTACTACGTACTAGGGAGAGGGCAGTTAGTTGATGAAAGAAGCCAAGGATTGAATCCCACCATTGGCCAAGTCTTGGTAAGGTAGCGGTTCATAGTGTGGTCTATCTTCAAGATGCAACTCTAGCAGATTAGGGAGGGAGTTGGTTATAGTTTACATTAGCCTGTCCGATATATAATCTAAGTGAAGCGACAAGCAATGTAATGCAAAAGCAGAGGACAATAATGGAGGCAGTGGAATGCTGAAATCAATATCCTTGGATGAGGAAACTCCGATTTTCTCTACCAGAAAGACTGCATCATCTCCAAGTACAGGTTTCAACTCGAGAATTTCAATAGTTTTGGGCAGCAAGAATGGAATGGATGCAAAAGGTTGCTCGTCATGCTCTGTTGCTTTAATTTTCAAAGAGAGGCACCAAAACATATCAGGAAAGAAAGAAACATGTGTCAGTCAGCCCCAGCCCCAAAGAAACATATACTTTTTCATAACTTGAAAAGACTTAATTAATTATGGAAAATTAATAAAAAGTAGTAATTAGTGGTGGAATTTAAAGGAGGAAGAAATGGATCGCATGCTTTGAATTCGATATTTAATATAGTAGGACCTCTAAAGACTGCAGGTCTGCCAATAATGACATGACATGGAAACATTAAAAGGCAGTAAATTACACACACTCACACATATATCAACACTAACAGGAGGGGAGGGAGAAATACCTGAGAGGGGTTCAAATACAAAATTACTTTTAGTTTTCAACAAAAACAAGGTTGTATATAAGGATGTTTTTATCATTTCCATATGATTTTATTGTAAATATTATGTGGGGTTAGGAGTAATTGGTTATTTGTATATATATAAATTTTTGTTTATATTTAGAAATGGCGTGCTGAGCACGCGCCAGTGAGTGGGCACCGCCTACACCATTCGGGTGGCACGTGAGGCCCTAAAAAAGAACCGAGCATCGTTCAATGCACCTCGCCATCCCAGGCACAATGATAAGACCCAAGTAAACGTGGTTCAGACATGTTTATCAAATCCAAATAAATATGGGTCTGGCATGTTTGCTAAATTCAAGATGTCTGGACTTGGCTGGCGCTAAGTCCAAAGTGTGTGGATGTGGTGGTCAACCTAGTCCATAGTAAAGTGGGTCTAGCATGTTTGCCAGAACCAAGTAAACATGGATCAGACATGTTTGTCAGACCCAAGTAACGTGGGTTTGGCATGGTTGCTAGATCCAAGGTGTCTGACGCCAAGTCTAGAGTGTGTGGATGTGATGATTAACCAAATCCAAAATAAAGTGGGTCTGGCATGTTTTCTAGATCCAAATAAACATGGGTCTGACATGTTTACTTATTATTGTTGTTGTTGTTGTAAATATTATTATTTCATTATTATTAATATTATTAATATAATTATTAAAAAAATAAAAAAAATGTTATTACTATTGAAAAAAACTATAAAAGATTTTTCATAAGAGTGTAACAAAAAAGAAGACAAAAAGAAAAAACAAATCACTGTGACAATCCACGATGATTTGTTCCTTGGTGAACAATGGCGTGGGGAAAAGTAATATTTTATTTTTCCCCTTACCTTTTAGAGTATTTCTTAACTAGATTTGTTCCTCATGCTCTGTCGCGGGTTAGAAATTTTTTTATGTAAAAAAAGAATGGTAGGGTAAGAAAATCCTAGACACGAGTTACTGGTTCAATTGTTAATTCAAATAATATGAACAAAAGAATACAATAAAAATAAATAAATTGACAACAAATATACCAATAGAAAAACGGTAAAACAAATCAAACCTAAGCCCATTCGAGTTATCAAATAACCTAATATTAAATAGCAGAAATGTAAAACAAAATTTTGAAAAAAAACATGTTAAACCTAATGATCTCGCAAACTCTATGACCATGGGCATAAAATTAGGATAATCTCATTGAAAGAAAAGCAAAAAAGAAGTTTGAAGGATGAAATTGAAATAAATTAATTTAAAAAGAACAAAAAATTAAGGAAAACATGTGAGGGGCCTACAAATAAATTCAAAATGATCCATAAATGTTTTTAGAATTTTCTGAGGTTTTTTAAGGGTGTGTTTGGTCGGATCCTAAGATAAAGGCAAGTTTAAAACTAAAGGAAAGACACAAGGGTGTATTTGCCAAACACACCCTAACCTAGGTGCTGGGCTAGTTGGGCCTACCAAGGGCCCAACAAAACCCTTTTTTTAGGGGAAGGCTGGACCTAGCTCAGCTATATGGGTTGGGCTGAAGGTCCAACCCGAGACCACCTGAGTGGTTACTGGGTTCAACCCAGTAACTGGTTATTTAAAATTACTTGTTGCAGAACGTGAATTATGTTCTGCATGCAAATAAAATGAAGCAAAAGGAATTGCGAGTTTAAAGAAGACGAAATAGAAAGGGGAAGATTACCTAGAATGAGGAGTCGCTAGTCACTGACGCTAGCGGCCACTCACGATGGCATCGCCTGAGGTGGCGTCTGGGAGGAATGAGGCGCTGCTGTCGGCAGAAGCAAAAACTAGTCTGGGGCTATTCTTGTTGCTGGAGGAATGAGAAGTCATTGCTGCTACTGTTGAGTGGCGGAAGTAGCTGGTACCACCAGTTGTTAGAGTCTCTGGTGTAGTCAA
The DNA here is from genome assembly GCF_000002775.5 of Populus trichocarpa. NCBI lineage: Eukaryota > Viridiplantae > Streptophyta > Magnoliopsida > Malpighiales > Salicaceae > Populus > Populus trichocarpa. The sequence goes on along the minus strand of NC_037285.2, from coordinate 49,601,753 downwards.
AACGATGAGGGAGAGAGGTTGGTTTTAGCTGGAGGGAGGGCACTCTTCTTCTCGGAGCAGAGCCAAAGAAAACTCTCTGGAAAACAGGTGTAGAGAATAGGGGTCTTCTCTTTGCCTTTTTTTTTCGTTCTCTCTGTTCTTTTTTTTTCTCTGCTCTTTTCTTTCTTTTCTTTTCTTTTTCTTCGTTCCTTTCTTTTTTTCACCACCCCCTCACACCACCTGGTGAAGGGTTATTTATAGGGGCAAATCGGGAGTTGGGCCACCTTATTGTTGTCTATTGCACGTCGAAGGATAGGGTGGTTGCGCGGCCACTTTTCAGTCGCCCAAAAGACTTGTTTCTCTGTTCATGTCAGGCATAGTGGCAGGTCATGAGAAGGACGTGTTTTATGTTGTGGTGTGGGGGACATGGAAGAGAGAGAAAAAGACCAAAACTAGGTGCAAATGAGGGAAGAAAAACCCTCCTCCATCGCCTGTAAAACTAGTGAAGGGGAAGAAGATGGTAAACAGTGTCATAACCTATTTATGGGTTATTCCTCAAATTCACTTATTTTTCTTCCAAAATAAAAATCAAAAAATAAAATAAAAGGCTGGAAATGTTGAGAAAGCAGGTTGAGAATGAGTTCAAACATATAAGAAGATCAAGCTACAATTTAAAATAAAGTGGAAGCCTAATTGTACCCTATTACACCCAAGATTGAAGAAACAATGAAGATTCAAGGTCAAATTAAATGATTTTTGAATGAATCTACATAAAAATTAATTCCAAGCACATAATTAAATTTTAATAGGTCAATTTGATTTAATCATGCGTCAAATTAATGTTTAATTCTATTTAAGAATTAATATGGGTCCAATTGAAGGATTTAATTAGGTGCAAGGACTTAATTATACTTTAAATAGGTCAAATTAATTTTATTAAGGGCTTAATTGGTAAAACATTAAGTTTGGGAACCTAATTTGAGCTTAATTAAGAAAATTAGAATTTTAAGTGACCAAATTTAATTTTTACCAAGTCAATTGATTGAAATCAGAAGCAAAATTGCAAGAAAATTAGAGTTTTAGGGTCAAATTGAAAACTCTCACATATCATAGGTTCCTAGTAACCATAATACTAGGTGGCGACTCCTGAACCTTAATCATAATTTTATGATTAAACTCAAAACCTTTTCCTTCCCAACAACAAAACCTCTCAGGAGGCACAATAGCGCACCAGCTCCCTTACGTCGCACTCGCGACACAAAGTACCATCAAAATGGTGTTGTTTCGTTCTTTTTTGTTATACTATTACAAAAATAATATCGTTTCGCACAAAACATGTCATTTCATTTAAAATAAACGACGTCGTTTGGTGATTAAATAACCTTAGAAGTCCTTGTCTCTAAATTAGTCCTTAATTGTTGATTTATTCAATTAGGTCCTTAATTGAGAATTTGACTTTAAGAATCAATTCAATTTCACCCCTGTCAAGCGTAATTGTCAACCCTAAACTTGGCCACCCTTTTTTCATTTTGGTCCTTGGTTCTGAAGTTGTGCATTTTGACCCTCAATTGATAAAAAAAAACTTCTCATTTCTTCAATGTGCCCCCTGATTCAAACAATTTAGGTCCCTACATTCACTCACCTTTTCTATTTTGATCCTTGGTTTTGGATTTCTTCAATCAAATCCCTAATTGTCCATCAAACTTCAATATTCATGCAATTAAGCCCCTGATTTGACCAAATTAACTTTTACAAATTACAATTTGACCCCTAAACTTTAATTTCTTCCAAATAAAGCCTAAATTGACTTAAAAATCAAATTTTATTGCAATTAAACCCTCTAAATTGAATTGAATTGAATTTAATTCCTTAAATATCCACCTTTTAATTTCTCTTACTCAAATTGAATTTTCTTTGCCAATAAGGTCTTCATGAGTCGAAAATATACTGTCAAAATTTAATTTTTGTATATTTAATCCTCCCTAACCAATCTGCGGCAATTCCCTAGGTGTTCTGCCATATTCTTCTTATTGATATATTTTTTTATTTTCATCCAATATTTTTTATTTTTTTTTGTATTTTCTCTTTTCCCCCTCTCTCTTTTGTTTTTGTGTGGGGACCCCAAAAAATGAGTAACAACAGATGCTCTCTCATTACAATACTTACAGACCAAAGACTGATTAAGTGATTTGCATAGTATGTTTGTAAAGGCAAACAAATTGTTCTTCAAAACTAAACTTCTCAAAGCTTTTAGTTTGGTTGACCTGAAACTCTATCTTTTCAGCAATCCCTTTCAATTGGAACTACGATCAAAACTATGTACAACTTGATTATCTTGAGACCCAAATTTAGCGATTCTTTTTAATCAGAACTAAAATCTTTACCAAAAGTTTGGTCAACCTGAGATCTCAATATGACGATCTCCTTTAACCTAAATAGGTCTTTGGTTGGGTTAACTTGAAATCTCAATCTGACGATTCTCTTTAACTAGAACCAAAACATTTGTTTGTAGTTCAGTCGACCTGAAATTTCAATCTGACTATTCCTTTTAACTAGAACTAAAATTTTTGTTTGCTGCTTGGTCAACCTGAAATCCCATCTAGAGATCACATTGAAATCCCAATCTAGCAATTCTCTTTAACCAGAACTAAAATCTTTATCTTCAACTCGGTTAATATGAGATCCCATCTGGCGATCCCCTTTAACTAGAATTAAAATCTTTATTTTTAGTTAGGTTAACCTGAAATCTCAATCTAAAGACCCCCTTTAACCAAAACCTAAATTCATGTCTACAGTTCGGTTAACTTGAAATCTCAATCTAAAATTATCTTTAACTAGAACTAAAAACTTTGTCTTCAGCTCGGTCAATCTGAGACTCCATCTGATAATCCCCTTTGACCAGAACTAAAATTTCTGTTTATAGCTCGGTCAACCTGAAATCTCAATCTCATGATTTCCTTTAACCAAAACTAAAATCTTTGTCTTCAGCTCGGTCAATCTGAGACCCCATTTGACGATCCCTTTTAACTAGAGCTTTCCTAAAGACTCTTTCTTAAGCATTCTTTTGACTCATCTGAGTTTAATTTCAAGAATTTTTTTGTAAAATAAAAACCTGTGCAATTTTTAAGGTTGAATGCATACATTCTTACCTAGTTCGGAAATACAGGTCCCATCCTTTCTTGGATTTCCTATTAACTCCATTTTTTGGTGTAAGCTTGTTCATGTGTTTGAAATTATATGCTAGAGTCAGGGAAGAGTACCAAAATCAGGCTCTGTTTCTCGTGCTGCCTCTCTTACCTATCACATGTTTGGGAAAAAGTCTCTAACTTTTTATATGTGGCCCTTTCTCTTTCTAACAAAATATATTATTTGACATTGCTTTTTATCATGCTCTTGAAGGGCTTTTTGGTTTTGTTTCAGCATATAAATCTTTTCGAGAATAAAATCTTCAAAAGAATTGATTTTGTTCATGAAAACTGAAACTTTCAATGTATGCATCAAAAAAAGTTCTTTAAGCAATTCCTACTAAAGGTTTTATCGGCTTTCTGATGGGGAACCGCAGGATAATGAAGAGTTGCAGCCAAATTAAGAACTGCAGGAAAATGGGGAGCCGCAACCAAATTAAGTCCACTCCAAAGCCAACCATCATTAATGAAGTCTTTTGAAACGTTGAAGCTGATTATTAAAGTCTACTGCAATTAATGGAGTGAATCTGGTCATTGATCGAATCTAGACATTCTATCTTTATTCATGCATTTTAATTACTATGTTATCTGGAGTTTTAATAGTAGCTTTAATGATTTGTTTCTATATTTAGTTTGTTGTAACCACATATGAAAATAACAATTTTGCTTAAGTATTCAGTTCAGAATTCCTCTTAAGTCTGGGTTTAAAGATCGTTTTGTTGAACGATATCAACAATTTTCATCTTCGTGAACGAAATCACGAATCATCAGCGTTTTGTGCCGCGTCACTTTCAGAACGCGGTTTGTCTTTAGATCAAGATTTTACAAGAGGTGACTTTCTGTTTAAGTTTTTTCAAAAGGTTTCAAGTATTTACTTGAAAATTCCGTGTAGAAAAAAGTTTTGCCTCATGTTAGGATTTACATTTTTCTTGCAAAGATAAAAGCGGGTCATTACTCATTTATCACGTCGTAAGATCGTCGTTTATCAACCCAGGTTATGTGCACTCGATTAGAAAGGACTTCTAAAAGCTCGTAATGTAGGCTATGATTGTGGGTTATGAAAGGAATTGATGCTTTTGAAGCTCAAAAGTATTTGAGGGTTTAAAGACTTACGATCACTTTTCTTCTGCCTCTTTTTTTCTTGTGAAGTTGTCTCAAAGACTATATTTGGATGCTCTCTTTTCTTAATGAAGAATCTTGCTTAGGGATCTTTATCTTAGTCTTAAAGCATCATTAAACCATTATTTTCTTTTATTTTCCTTTCTTTTATATATTTTTTGCTCTTTTTCTTATCCCTCCTCTTTTATGATGTGCCCCCTTATCTTGAGTTATGACTTTTATAGATCCATGAGTGTATTTTAGCCTTTTGCTTTTTTTTTGCCCCCCATAATGAGACGTGATCATAGTAAGGGTTTCATAAAGAAAAACTCATTCATGCTCAAATGAGGATCACAACGGATATATTCTTAGAAAGTGAAAGGATAACAAAAAAATGGCTTTTCCTCATTTCAAACACACATCGTTAAGATTGATAAACTTTGTCCTCTTCTTGAAAGAAACTTGTTGGTGATTATAGAGTGATTGCCTAACCATTTATCCATGCAATTCAAAATGTTATTCAGAGACAAGGTTTTATCTCATGGTTAGCTTTGGTTTGTTTGGTTTGGTCACCTCTTAATCGAGAATTGCTTAAATCTCATCTTGAGCGTTTTATGATTCATTTCTTGTAATCATGCACAAAATCTAGTTCTTTCAAGATTTTTTTCTTTTAGGAAAAGCAATTTAAATGTTGTGAGATCATGCAATTTTTTTTAAAAAAAGGTTATTTACACGAAGAATTCATGGCCAAACTTCACTTTATTGATTCGGGAGAAAATTAAACACATCATACATAATTTCTTTTTACAGAATTAGAATTCACAGGTATAGCTCGATCTTCTCCATCCATTCTAGACAACCTCAAAGCTCCTCCTGAGAAATCCTTCTTCACTACATAGAGAGCCTTGTAATTTAGCGCCTATTTTCTTCGATCTTCTTCTAGTAAAGGCAATATTTCCTTCAGCATTAGATCTTCTTCCAAGAACAACTGAGGTCTAACCTTCGTATCATATGCCTTAGCCATTCTTTTTTGGTAGAGTTGATGATGAAAAATCAAAGCTATCCTCTTTTCATTGATCGAGTTTAGCTGTTCATATCTCACTTTGGCCCACTTGGCCTTTTCTAGTTCAGAATCTATAAATACTCTTAGCGATGAGATTTTCACTTTTAAATGCATCACCCCCTCCATCCCATGTACCAGAGAATACGGAGTAGTTCCTGTTGAGGTTCTGACTGCAGAGCGATATGTGTGGAGAGCAAATGACAACATCTCATGCCAATCTCTATAAGTGATTATCATTTTCCAAATAATTTTCTTGACATTCTTGTTAGTGGCTTTTACGGCACCATTCATCTTTGGCTTGTACAATGAAGTTGAATGCTTAATTTTCCATTTGAAACCTTTTATTAAGTGAAGGTCATTTTCATTTCATAAAGTATAATTAGTAAATATAACTTTCTTGTTCTTGAATTATTATTTTTTTGTTAAATAGGGATCCATTTGAAATTTTTTATTAAGTGGAGGTAATTTTCATTTCATAAAGTATAATCGGTAAATATAACTTTGTTATTCTTGATTTTTTTTTTTAAGAGGGATCTCAGTTAATTGCTCAAGTTTTCCATTTCCTCCGGCAGGCTCTGGATGATCAATAATATCATATGATATCATAACGTGTCGATCGAAATAACTTGAACTTTGGAATAGATGTATATACGGTGGCATGATGATGAAAGTCCATGACTACGATAGGACATTGATTGTTCATAACATTTGTTTTCACTCATAATTTGGCCGGTTCCTAGTGTCAAAGCAAATTAAAAAGGCTAGCTTCTAAAAACAAAAAAGAAGAAGAAGAGAAAAGTATCAAATCCTTTGTCTCGTGATCACTGGTTAGGTTTAAACGAAGAAATTAAAGAGATTGAGGCATGCAGGTCCCCTCCCGTATGGAAAAAAGAAAGGAAGAAAAACGTGGTTCCCACTTTTTACTCATTTTTTCATTGAATAATAATATTAGCTTCCAGAACTATTATTACAAACTTACAAGAGTAGAAGTAATAAATCAAGCAATTATGATCCCACTAGATATGGATGAGTAATAAAGTTGGTACATTACTAATTATGCTTTAAACAGCACTAATTTAGGAAAAGGATCGATCTCCTTGTAAGTGTTTGCGTTAATTATAATTTGATTTTTAAAATGTTTTTTGTATTATTTTTTTTGTTAAAATAAATATCAAATTGATGTTTTTTTAGATATTTATTTACAATTTTAATATTGTGATAGTATAAAAAACAAAAAAAAATAAAAAATAATTTTAAAAAACTGACTTATTAATGACTTAATGGTGTCCCACAAAAATAATTTAACCTTTATGCAATCAAAATAGAAAAGGAAGAATTAACGATATATCTCCTTTAATTCTCTTTCATATCATTCTTTTTAAATCAATAGTAAATAATAATTATAAATCAATTTATACATTACTCGAGATTATATTCATTTTTCAATCAATTTTAAAAACACAACCTTAAACAAGTTTAATAATGATGTTAAATTTCGAACTCAATTTTTTTTATAAAAAAAAGTAAAATCTCCACAAGTAAAGATCTTGTAAGGCATTCTCTCTCTTTTGTGTAGCGTAAATTAGTTTAAAGATACTATTCTCATCGCGAAAAAAAAGAGTTTGAATGTTAAAGAAAAGTCCAAATTTGTAGGCTTTGGAAGATTGCAGATGCAGTGCCTGCCAAACCCTAGATATGGCATTAAATCAGGATGTGTGTGTAGCAGCAATTAGACGTCTATTCTAAGCTAACCAATTCCAGCTAATGTCCCTACCATTTGCATATATATATATATATATATATATATATATATATATATATGCTGGGCACGTTTTCTATCACCCGATATTACGCACATCTTCCGAGTCAAATATTTCGCAAGGGTCCCCTTTACCTCCACCACAATTCGTTCACTAATTGCCATTACTATTACCAGCTAGACCAAATGGTTTTTGCCCTACTTTTTCACCCGCTCAAGGAGACCTAAAGGAATATTACGATTGTTTCAAATTTTCAAAAGAAATCAGCACCACCTTCATTCAAACGAAACTACTCCCATGCTGAATAGCACAACGTCTCATCAAATAGATCAGTGTATCATTTCAATCGCGCGTGTGACCAAAACGATTATTAATAATTTACTCTCATGTCATTGTTTCAAACTCGGTGCCTAGCTAAGGTAAGATCCCATTAAGAAAGAATTGAATATATATCCGTATGAAAAAAAGGGTAAAAAAACAGAAAAAGAGAGCAGTAATACCATCGACTCGATCAAATGTAATATTCTGCATGAATGAATGAATTGAATTGATGAAAAGAGAGACGCTCGTGTGGCAAAATGAAAAGGACACTTAATTAATAAACAGTGGGGTTTCTTTCACACTTCCACAAGTTGGGAAATTAAATAGTGACCAAGTAGGAGTTAATGACCAACGTTAATGAAAAGTCTTGGCTTTGGTAAGAGGGAGGGGCCACAGTACTCCTGTCTTTGATAAACTCTTTAATCAACATATATATATATATATATATATATATATATATATATATATCAAAAGGGATATGGGTTCAGAAATCTGCCTGGATTCCGCTGTTTTCTATCTGAAAACAAGTAGTATTTATGTGCTTTTTTTTTTCTTAATAATCGTTGTCGTATTTAATCTCTTTAATATAATCAAGTTTCAAATTTTTCTACCCTGTTATCCATCCATGCATCTTACAAGTCTTACATGGAAAAGGACCTCTTGTCTCATCTCTCTACTACACGTGTTGTGGGGTTGTGACTCGTGGAAGAGATGGATTAATTTGTCCTCTTCCTTTGTAAGAATAATGTTTTAACTTGAAAGAGAGCAGCAGAGTACTTTGATATCACGAAGCCTAGCTAGCCCAATATGGGGTTATTATATATTTATTGAATTTTACGAGGAATATTGTGAAATATATATATTGAGGAGGGAGGTATTAGCTAGGTAGGAGACGACAAGATGCACTCGTGTGGTGTGTGTATAGAGACAAAATGCTTCCCCGCTCCCCTTCATCTTCCCCCTTTTCTTTTTTTCATGTGATTTGGTGCCAGACAACCAAGCCACACACTTCCATAATCCAATATCCATAGCCATCTAGCTAGCCCGACGTCCCGCGCCCCGTGCCTGCCTGCCTATGCTCAGCCTTCTACCAATCTGTATCATCCTTCGAGAATCAAAGATGTCTATACATGTTGGTGATTATCGTCATTATTATAAATTAACATAGAAATACCAGTAGTACTCCATAGTATAGGGAACCCACCACTTTCCAAGCAAGATGTTGTCCCTTCCACTACATCCGATATCCCTACGCCAAGGGATTCTCTCTCTTTTTTTAATCTTAATTACAACTTAGGGTTTTTCAATTTAATTAATCCTTCTTTCAGTTTCAATATCATGATGTAAGAGATCATCGATGCGCATGCATTCTCTTATGCTGCCTTGGCTAATTAAGTAAGCCTCTTCTTGTTTCATGCATGCACACCCACAATAACCATTGACCTGAAACCAGACACCAACAACTACTACATGTATTTTTCTCAATTAATTTTTCTTTGGGTCTATCCTACCTAACGTCATTACCTCTCCCTCTGTGGTTGGGTGTTCTATTTCTCATTCACTATGGCTTCAACTACAAATTAAGTGTATAATATAATTATATACTACATAATGCATCAAGGAAATAAAATTAACAGCAACAATATTGCACTTTACAGCTATCGTTGCTTCATTCTTGCTTGCCAATCCATGTCCATATATATGATTTGTGGGGGTTTAATATATATTGACTCTTAAGAATAAAATATATAAGGAACGTGCCCGTATTTCTTATTAGTGGCAATTATTTGACAAATTCTATCTTTCAATAATAATAATAAAAAAAAAATCGACTTGGAATGAGCTTAATTATGAAGTAAATAAATTTGCTACGTGTAATTTTATCTTACCTGCGAATTCAATTGTTTAAAACCTGATTACGAAAACTCAATTTTAACACTTAAAAGAGCTTGTTCATATTGGATAGATAGGAATATGAACCTACCAATTAATTTGATGTGTAATTTCATAGAAAACAGAGGGTCGTTACCTTCTTTTACAAGATGTTGCTATCTCCTCACATTATTATTATTATTATTATTATTATTATTATTATTATTATTATTAATTGCCTATTTATAAGGACAAAATACAAATGATTTGGAGACGGATAGATAAATATAGTAAGTGGGTGTTTGGTGTTGAATTAATGTTTTTTAATTAAAAATATATTAAAATAATATTTTTATAGAGCACATCCAAACTATATATAAAAAACAATTAATTAAAAAAAATTAATTTAATATCTTTCAAATAAAAAAACAATTTGAAAAGGGTATAATTTATTATAAAATAAATATAATTCAACTTTCCAAGGAACGAATCAAGAGTAACGCCGAAGAAAAAAAGGCTGGTTCATAATTAATTAAATTAAAACTAATCGAGGAATTGTACATATATTCCCAATATATATTAACATAGATTAATTATATAAATCATGAATGGCAATGAAAATAAAGAAGGAAAACTTGACAGCTTAGATTGAGTTGCCTTTCGGGTACTCCACTACAAGTATTTCATGTCATGGGAGTTATTTTTATACTAGCGCCGGCCGGATTTGCTAACAATTGACTTGGAAAATTCTTTACTTATCGTAATAATAATAACAAGGAAGAAGAGGAGGAGAATGATATTTAGAATCTTTTTAATATTGTTGTCTGAACTGAAGTGCATGCTAGCTGGAGTTAGGAGCGCTAGCTGCTACTGCCTCTATAAGAAATTTCCCCGAGCAACAATAATGGTAATCCTAATACAAACATGTATCGGGTGCAAATTAATTTTCATGGAACGTGAAATTTGAGAGAGAGAGCAAATAGGCTGGGATTTTCTTCATCTTTTTCTTGTGTTTTGCCATACCTGCACACCTGAATATACATTCGAATCGAATATGGCGGTGAGTAAACTAAACTACATCATCATCGAAGATGATTCAGAGATGAAAAGAAAAGAGTCGTGGAGGGGCGGGGCAGTGAAGTGCCAAAAAAGGGGCAAACTTAGGGTGGTGAGCTAGCGTGTCTTATGGCATGTTAAGATGAGATACACGTTGGGGGTAAAAAGCTACAGATTTCTAGTTATTATGCACGAGTATTAGGATGTAGCTTTCTCAGTATTTTATTTAATTAAATTCGGAAAATGAAGATTTCGATACAGTAGAAGAAGTACCGTGGAGTATGAAAGATTAAAGAAAGGAAAAGAAATTGAGGTGAGAAATGGAATATATATATATATATATATATATATATATTTATATGAGGGAGAGGCGTCCAAGCAAGCCAAAAGCTCCTCCTCCTCCTCCTAGTTCCTAGAAAAGATGGAGTTTGGAAGGGAGAGAGAAGAGAGAATCAAATCCAAAGGTTTGACTGTACCCGAAAAATGAGAACAAATTTTAAAAAATAAGTGGGGGAGCAACAGATTCACATCTCCCACAATTCACTCTTCCCTTCCCTTCCCTTCCCTTCCTTCCTGTCTCTCTCTGCCCTCTCTCTCTCTCTCTCTCTCTCTCTGTTCCCTTGCCTGCCCCCAATGCACCACCATTCAACTTGTTCTCTCAAGAGACTCACTACTACTAATATTCTATTCTCCTCTCTCTCCCTCTGAAATGTGTGCGTGTGGAGATGTCACTTTACTTGGTCTTGACATCTTTTTCTTTCTTTACTTCTATGCCTATTTTCTTCTTCTCCTCCTTCTCCTAAGCCTCCACCTCTGCCTTGCACCTGGGCTGAGCAGCCTAGCACGACTGCTTGTTCTTGTTCGTGTTTCTGGCTGATTCTTGAATAATTTTGGTTTATTTAATTGGTAATGCTATTTCCAGTACTAGTTTATGTCTGTCACACGGTGGTAATGCTATCTGTCAACAAGTGACAGCCGACATTTCTTTCTTTCTGCACATCGTACCCTTCCCCTCACACACACACGCACTCTTCTGTCTTCTTCCTTAACTGATTCTCTGATTTCCTTGGACTTAATTTGTACTCTACAAGAAACCATCACATCACCTTCCCTCTGCTTCATAACTTCTCCAGGTAAATCCCCCCCCTCTTCTCTCTCTCTTTTTTAATTTTTTGATGTTATTATTATCAGTTTTTTTGGGGTAAAGGTTTGGAATTTTAGTACACTTGATTACTACCTTGATAGTGATTTCCACCATCTCTTTCTTTTCTTAATTTATTATTAATTAATACTACTTTTTTCTTTATTTCAGATTTTCAAGCAACAAGTCAAAGTTTGGAAATTTGGTGAAATATGAAACCTCAGAAGAGGATTTAATTAAGAACAGATCTCTAAATGCTTTGGGAAAGATGCTTCTTTGATTGGAAGGAAGATACAGAGAAGCTAACAGACAGAAGAAAGGAGAGATTAAGCTTTCATTTTTTCAAGATTGATTCAATTGCACCAGTAATGCAGAGAGACTAATTAAGAGGGGATATTTCAGCAAATCTGAACATCCAGATTAACCCCAAAAGAAAAAAAAAATGAAGAAACAATGGAGGATATCATCACAAAGGCCACCACACAAAGCCATGATTAGAATCTTTGGTTATGTGTTGCTGTTGCTGTTGTTATTTATGCCATCATCATCACAAACCAGAGAGTTGTCATCGCAGCAAAGTACCAATAATGAAGTTGTGGGATTATTAGCCTTCAAGAAATCCTCTGTTCAATCTGATCCAAATAATTTATTAGCCAACTGGTCTCCGAATTCTGCTACTCCATGTTCATGGTCAGGCATCTCTTGCTCTCTTGATTCCCATGTCACCACTCTCAACCTCACCAACGGTGGTCTCATTGGAACCCTAAACCTCTATAACCTAACTGGGGCCTTGCCATCTCTCAAACATCTTTATTTGCAAGGCAATTCTTTCTCTGCTTCTGATCTTTCTGCTTCCTCTTCTTGTGTTCTTGAGAGTCTTGACTTGTCTTCAAACAACATCTCGGACCCTCTTCCAAGAAAGTCCTTTTTTGAGTCTTGCAATCACCTCTCTTATGTTAATCTCTCTCATAATTCCATTCCTGGTGGTTCCCTTCGATTTAGTCCTTCCTTGCTACAGCTTGACCTCTCTCGCAATACTATTTCTGATTCTACCTGGCTGGCCTACTCTCTTTCCACCTGCCAGAACTTGAATCTTCTTAACTTCTCCGATAACAAGCTTGCTGGAAAACTTGCGGTAACTCCCTTGTCCTGCAACAGTCTATCGGTTTTAGACCTCTCATACAATCTATTATCTGGGGAGATACCACCTAATTTTGTTGCAGACTCTCCATCTCTCAAATATTTGGATCTCTCACACAACAACTTCTCTGCCAACTTCTCCAGCCTTGATTTTGGGCACTATTGCAATCTTACTTGGCTCAGTTTGTCACAAAATAGGCTCTCCGGCATTGGATTTCCATTAAGTTTGAGGAACTGTGTGCTTCTACAGACGCTTAACCTCTCCCGTAACGAGCTACAATTAAAGATTCCTGGTAACTTTTTGGGGAGTTTCACGAATCTAAGGCAGTTGTCTCTGGCTCACAATCTGTTTTATGGTGACATTCCTCTTGAGTTGGGACAGACCTGTGGAACTCTACAGGAATTGGATCTATCAGCAAACAAACTCACTGGTGGCTTGCCGCTGACTTTTGCATCGTGTTCTTCTATGCAGAGTCTGAATCTTGGCAACAATCTACTCTCCGGGGATTTCCTCACTACTGTTGTAAGCAATCTTCAAAGTCTGATATATCTGTATGTTCCATTCAACAACATTACTGGTACCGTGCCTCTGTCTCTCGCAAATTGTACTCATCTTCAAGTGCTTGACCTCAGTTCTAATGGCTTCACGGGGGATGTTCCTTCTAAGTTGTGTTCCTCCTCGAACCCAACCGCACTCCAAAAGTTACTCCTAGCTGATAATTACCTATCAGGAAAAGTTCCATCAGAGCTTGGAAGCTGCAAAAACCTGAGGAGCATTGATCTTAGTTTCAACAGCTTGAATGGACCAATTCCCTTGGAGGTTTGGACCTTGCCAAATCTTTTGGACTTGGTTATGTGGGCAAACAATCTCACTGGTGAGATCCCGGAAGGCATTTGTGTTAATGGAGGAAACCTCGAGACTTTGATTCTCAATAACAATCTCATCACAGGAAGCATTCCTCAGTCCATTGGCAATTGCACTAATATGATTTGGGTTTCCCTTTCCAGCAACCGGCTTACTGGAGAAATTCCTGCTGGCGTTGGAAATCTAGTTAATCTGGCTGTTCTCCAAATGGGTAACAATTCACTTACCGGGAAAATACCACCAGAGATTGGCAATTGTCGGAGCCTCATTTGGCTTGATTTGAACAGCAACAACCTAAGTGGTCCTCTTCCACCCGAGCTTGCAGACCAAGCTGGTCTAGTTGTTCCTGGAATTGTATCCGGGAAGCAGTTTGCATTTGTAAGAAATGAGGGTGGGACATCATGCCGAGGAGCTGGGGGACTGGTTGAATTTCAGGGGATCCGGGCAGAAAGGTTGGAAAATCTTCCTATGGTTCACTCTTGTCCAACAACAAGAATTTATTCTGGCATGACAGTTTATACATTCGTCACAAATGGCAGCATGATATTCCTTGATCTTGCCTACAATTCGTTGTCAGGAACTATCCCTCAAAATTTTGGTTCGATGAGCTATTTGCAGGTCTTGAACTTGGGGCACAATAAGCTAACCGGAAATATTCCTGATAGTTTTGGAGGTTTGAAAGCAATTGGAGTTCTGGATCTCTCACACAATGATCTCCAAGGATTTCTACCAGGGTCTTTAGGGACTCTCTCATTTCTTAGTGATCTTGATGTGTCGAACAACAACCTCACTGGTCCTATCCCTTCTGGAGGACAGCTAACTACTTTCCCCCAATCCAGGTATGAAAACAATTCTGGCCTCTGCGGTGTACCATTGCCCCCTTGTAGCTCTGGAGGTCACCCCCAAAGTTTTACCACTGGGGGAAAGAAGCAATCTGTGGAAGTAGGGGTGGTCATTGGCATCACATTTTTTGTCTTATGCCTCTTTGGTCTTACATTGGCTCTTTATCGAGTAAAGAGGTACCAGCGGAAGGAAGAACAGAGGGAGAAGTACATCGACAGCCTCCCAACTTCAGGTAGCAGCAGCTGGAAACTTTCAGGTGTTCCTGAGCCTTTGAGCATCAACATTGCCACTTTCGAGAAACCTCTAAGAAAGTTGACTTTTGCCCATCTACTTGAAGCTACGAATGGTTTCAGTGCTGATAGCTTAATAGGGTCTGGTGGATTTGGAGAGGTATACAAGGCACAACTAAAAGATGGATGTGTTGTTGCTATAAAGAAGCTGATTCATGTCACAGGTCAGGGGGACAGAGAGTTTATGGCAGAAATGGAAACTATTGGGAAGATCAAGCACCGCAACCTGGTTCCTTTGCTGGGTTACTGCAAAATTGGAGAGGAGAGGCTTCTTGTGTATGAATACATGAAATGGGGGAGTTTAGAGTCTGTTCTTCATGACAGGTCCAAAGGAGGATGCTCAAGGCTTGATTGGGCAGCAAGAAAGAAGATTGCAATAGGCTCAGCAAGAGGACTTGCTTTCCTACATCACAGCTGCATACCTCACATTATCCACCGTGACATGAAGTCTAGCAATGTTCTTTTAGATGAAAACTTTGAAGCTCGGGTTTCGGATTTTGGAATGGCAAGATTGGTGAACGCCCTTGACACACATCTTAGCGTGAGTACACTTGCAGGAACTCCAGGTTATGTGCCCCCTGAGTATTATCAGAGCTTTAGATGCACATCGAAAGGGGATGTCTACAGCTATGGTGTCATACTTCTGGAGCTCCTCTCAGGCAAGAAGCCAATAGATTCCGCTGAGTTTGGTGATGATAACAACCTTGTTGGATGGGCAAAGCAGCTATATAGAGAGAAGAGAAGCAATGGGATACTGGACCCTGAGTTAATGACACAAAAATCTGGAGAAGCTGAATTATACCAGTATTTGAGAATCGCATTCGAGTGCCTTGATGACAGGCCTTTCAGACGGCCGACCATGATACAGGTTATGGCTATGTTCAAAGAGCTTCAGGTTGACTCTGAAAGCGATATCCTAGATGGTTTCTCTTTGAAAGATGCAAGCATTGATGAATTAAGGGAGAAAGAGTCTAGCTAATGATGTTTAGCTTTTGATTGGACTATAAGGTTTTGTCTTTTGGCACCTTTGATCTGCTCTGCCTGTGATTACAGATATGGAAGTGGTCATTTGCGCTTCTGAATTGGATATGGGGTAATCCTTCAAATTTCAGCTACTGTAAATAATAGAATGCTGAAATGACACAGAGAAAGTTGCAGGAAAATGGGGAGAGAACAAACGAACGGGTCCTTCAGTTGCTCAACGATGGGAAACTAATACTTTTTGTTTCCATTGATCACCATGTATAATGCAAAAGACTTGAAACTTTGTCTCTCTTCACCATTAGCTTCTTTATTCCGTCACAGTTTTGCTAACTGATGCTTCACTATTTGTTTGTTTATTTTCCAATTATTGCTGTTTATAGGAAGCTATGATTTTAGAAATGAACACGCTGTTCTGTAAAGTTGTAGTGGTAGCATTGTTGGAAAGTAAATCACAAGTGCATTTCTTGCATTTAGTAGTGAACTTCAGTAGATGATGTGGAATGGATTAAAGCAATTGATTCAGGAATATGATGATCCACAAGCATTTCTTTTCCAGTCAACCTCTGTAACATTCCCATTAGTCTTTTGCCTTTTTCCTTTTACGTATCGTCATGAAGGCTATACCGTTTCAAGCTGCTTTAGATTTATTACACCCCCTCCAAATCAAGTTGCAACACACGCCGCCATCCATTTAACTGAAGCACCCCTGGGGAGGCAGCTAAAGATTATCCAAGTTTCTTTTTAAGAACACTGCAGAATTTTTGACATCATCTTATTGAGATTCATTCAGAATGTAAAAGGAAAGTTTAGGGAAAAAGCCAGTGGTCTTGCAGCATCATATAAATAGACCTGTGAAGACTGTGGTCATATAAATGGAATAATATATATTAATTATATTCTCGTTGTTGATTGCAACAGTTGTAAACAAGCAGCATCTCAAGTAATGGAATCTCTTGTAACAACTTGTGCTCATCTCGTTGCGCTTTCAAAGGATCCATTGGCAGTGTAAAACGGATAAATAAAGAAAGAAAAGGCAACTCTTGACAATATGGTGACATAAGCAAATGCTGGTGATTTTTGTCTGATATATGGCATCCTGTGTGTTGAGTGTTAGGCCCGTTATAATCTTTGTTTGCCTGTTTAATCAAGGAAGGTCTAGTTCTAGGTTTCTGTTTAGGAATATGAATCTTTTGAGCATCGTCAACATCTCTTTTATTTAGCCTCCAGGACTCAAAACTCTCTCATGATGTTCTTGACAGAACTCTTGTGGTTGATAAAGATGCATTTGTCAACATAAGCATGCATGTAAACAAATATTTCCTGACTCAAATTCTTCCTACCGAAAGTCCTCAGATTGCTTCTGATTTTAGGGAAGAAAACAAACCCAACGTGGCCCACCATTCCTGTTTTCTTCAATCTATTTTTATTTTATTTTATTTTAATTCCAAGATGTCATCTAGTCTCAAATCCATCCAGTAGTGGGATTGATCATGCATAACAATGTTGTTGTTTTTTAATTATTTTTTGGTTAAGGATAAGATTGTTTCTGTTCCTTCTCAATTCTCATGGCATTAGCATAGTCCCTAATGTTCTTTTTTGGTGATGCAGGGCATTACAAACCATGCATTTTACATGTAGCTATTTCAGTGAGAAGTTAAAGCAATATTACATTGAGCTCAACTGAGCAGCTCCACGCACCTGATTTGAGGCCCCTCTCTATAGTTAGCTTCCATAACATTACAGGGCATTTCCTAACCTGCATGTGACTGTGTAGATAGATACCTGCATTCAACGCATGATCTCCTGGATTACAGTGCTTCAATCGTTTTCTGTCTAATCATTCAAGTCCTTCCTGAATCACGATTGATGCCTGTAAAACATCTATGACTTGGAAAGGCCCACAGACAAGTCTAAATATTACCTCTAGTCTCAGTATGGGCCAAAACAATGCTAATCCAAGGCACACGTCTACTACATAGCAGGGCTCTTTCAGCTCTTCTAAGATGGGGTCCATATGGCCCACTGGGAACAGAATCTTGAGATTATTCAGCCATGGAATTCAGTCCAAGGAGAGGTCCCATTGACAGGAAAACTGGCTAATTCTCTGACTCAAGTTTTACCTTGAAAGAGTCCAAGATTAGCTTCCAGCGTCCCAATCCCACCCTTTTTGAGGTCCCCCACCAATAACAACTCTTTTATAATTTTCCTGGGTTTGTGACAAAAATGGAGACAAACAGGTTGTGAAAGTCACACAGCAGACAGCACCTCACTAGGCTTAAACGGTTGCTTGGTCTCTAGCATGAATCAAGGTATCTCGAGCAACAAATTCTGAAGATAAAGTACAGGGGTCCTTCGGCTTTGGAAAAAAATAGAGGTCCGTGATGAGAATATTTTCACAAACATTTCACATGTCAGAACTAAATAAGAAATAGCATATACATATATCCCTGTCATGATTTCATCTCTGATGTTGCTTCCATTTCTTAGTTTTTCTTTCTAAAAATCAGTAGCAGGCAGTAATCTCCCAAGCATGTTACAGCAGGAAAGGTGAAATTAGTCCTGCAATGGGGGTCCACTTGCCAATGGATTTGATTTGTTGAGAAAACATTGGCAGTGTAAAAAAGACAAACACTTGGTCAAAGAGCATCTTTTTGACTGGGAAGCGAGGTGAGGTGAGATGAGATGAAGGAAAGAAAGAAGTGCCCATCGGACGTCTCCTTTCCTGGATAATCCTTTCCTCATCAAAATCACAGACCAAACCAGCAAATAATACTTGTAATCAGCAAATAGAGTGAGATTGCACCATGCATGCATCAGCACTACTTCTCACTCTTAACTTGTGATTCTGAGAGTGAATGATTGAATAGAGAAAAAGGGGTGAAAGTATTCTTTTTGGTTGATAATACTGTTGCCTGCCTGCCTGCCTGCTATTAAATGATCTGACGATCATCGTTTATCACTGTCGATTAAACATGAAATAACTTTTCATTGCGTGCATTCAAAGATTTTTGGTTGAAAACTTACCACTACTAGCCGGCTAGTCGTGTGTGACATAGCGTTGGTGATCATTGCTGGGTTGTCCATGAACAGGGTAAGGTAGGTTTGAGGTTAGGAATGTTACAATTGCAGTACGTACAACTTGGTATATCTATTTCTCTTTATGATAGCTTTTGAAAGATCATATATTTTCAATACTTTTTTTTTCTTTTTCCCATGATGGTGAGGATATCTTCAAGCAATTTATAGGTTAATTAATATTATTTCTCTTAAGAAGATAATCTTAAAATTGCATCTCCAGTTTTAACTTGAAATATTTAAGATTTCAAGAATTGGGTTTTTTTTCTTAAAAAAAAAAAAAAGGGGAATAGGATGGTAGGAAGAATAGCTTTAATTACTTGATTGGTGAGTGGGCAACTCCTCACTAGATCAGATCAGATCAGACCAGACCACCAGCAATACAAAAAGAAAATTCTTTCTCCATTATTTAGCAAAGGAGGGGAGAGAGTAGGATGAGGGCGGTACTGCTGCGTTGCATTTCCACTGAAAAGATTAGGGAATTGGATCCCTTTAACAGTCAGAAGGAATATGTAAAACTCTACTATGATTTATTACTATGAAATATAAGATTAATCCTTATTATTATGAGTGTGTAAGATGGTTCCAAGAGAGTGGTTTAAAAATGGGAATTAAGCCTTTTCCGTTTGTCCCCATCCTAGACTCCATGATCCTGCATCCTTGGGGCCTCCGTTCGTTCACAAAGCAAGCAAAACTCATCAAATCCATGGTGAATGTGTTCTTGAATAAAAGTGCGAGGGATACTTCTTTTTTTTTTATTTGGTAATAATAACAACATTCGAAAAAACTAATCCAAAAACCAGAATCTAAGATCAGTTTTAACCGCGGCACCAGGAGAGGATGGACTGAATGATTAGGAGATTATTGGGTCTAAATAGAAGATTGAGTTAGTTATAACATCTTTCACTTTCATAGGAGGTAAAACACACAGGTGTTAGGCACCTACGAAATTTGACACCCCAACGTTACACATATTTGCCATTATTGAATCTTGTTTTTCCTCTTCATTTTAGCCTCAGCAACCACTCTTTAATCCCCTAATTATGCAAAATCCCGAATCCTTAATCCCCTGCAACCCTCCCTCCCTCCTCTGCACCCTGCCTTTTCAAATCCATCTCGACCACCCATCTCAAGACCTGCTTGGCAATACTGCCCTTGAGCACCCGCGTGGCACTTCCTAACTGGATCCACTGAGAAGGGCCCCACACCTTGCTGTTTATTTATTCAAGAGAGTAGTTAAAAAATGCTGGGGGAGCGAGGAAGGTTAATGTAGAAACTAGAAACAAGAAGATGAAACATGCTGTTCCATAAAGCTTTTGTTGTTTGCTTTCTTTTCCTTTTCATTCTTCAAAGATTCCATCCATTTCTGGTCCCCCACCATTCCATTTCCACAATCATCTCCTCTCCTTTTTAACCCTGTCTGTTGGTTTTTATTTTTGTTATAAAAAACCTCTTGACTGTAAATAAATAAAGGTGATTCCTTTTTGTGATTTTGGTTTTCAAAATCAATAAACATCATCATATCATTTTTGGGCTAAAACAAAAAAGTGGGTCATTTCCATTTCTATTGAATTAAACAGAGAGGTGATCAAAGGAACCGGACTTCATTCATTGAAGGGTCAGGTTGGTGGTGGTGGTGGTGAAGGTTGAGGTCTGGTGGTGGGTCTTTTTCCTAAGATATCATCATCTTAGCCTGACTCCTTAATCAATCAGGTAATCATTTTTAATCATTCTCTCTCCTTCTCTCTCTATCTCCTTTTTTTTTTTTTTTTTTTGTATCTCTCAAATTTTGAAATTCTTTTTATTATTATTATTATTGTTATTATTGTATGTCTGACATGTATATCTTCCCTGCCATTTTAAGATACTGACCTTCAGCTTCATAATTTAAATCACCTTTTTAGTCTAAATCTTGGACTTTATTTTGTGGGGTGTTTTTTTTATCTTCAGAATCTTTCTTATTTTGCGTTCTTTGGGTAATATCAAATGCCTTATTATTGTTAGATCTTGATGGGAAATATTTATGCTTGGATGTTATGTGTTTCTAAGTTTGTGAAGTTTTATCCCTTTCATTTTATTGGTTTCCTCAATAAAACATCATCAAATTAAGAACGTCGTCTTTTATCATCCATTTGTAATATTATAGAAATGGTTGCTACTTTTTGACAGCTAACAAAAATGGAAACCAGTTTGATCATCATCACTGCCCATTTGTCCATTTTGTTCATCTTTTTCCCTTCTTCTGGTAAATGCTTAGTTGGAATTGGAAATCAGGCTGAGTTGGGTTCAATTTGAATAAGTTACTGGCAAAGTTGTTACTTTATTGCCGAATCTCTTTTTGATAACTGAAAATACATTGTTTGGATGCAATTTTTGTTTTTGTGTTGCTTTCCAGTTATTGTATACTAACCTCAAGTATGTTGCAGTTTGTTGAGTGAAAGTGTTGGTTTTGTAGCTTGAGTAAAACAAGAACTCAGTTCAAAAGGGCAACCTTTTGTCGACCTTTTTTTCTACTTACATGTCCTTTGCAACTAAATTTATGGGGTTTTGTTTTCTGGCATGTTTGTGATTTGTGATTCTTTGAACTCCTGGAACTGTATTTTATTGAGCCATGTAGTAATATGTTTGCTTAAACCTTTCAGGAACTTAGCCGTCCCCAACGCCTTGGCTGATAGCTGCCTCAGACCTTGTTCCAAGGTTTTGGAAACATGGCTGGGATTGATGATAATGTTGCTATAATTGGTGACTGGGTACCTCCTAGTCCAAGCCCAAGAGCATTTTTCTCAGTAATGTTAGGTGACGATATTAACTCAAGTACAATCACAGAACCCCCTGGGGAGAATAGAACTAAAGGGCTCTTTCTGGGACAACCAGAGCAGATGACAACAGGAAATGCCGAAAAAAAAGATGGAGCACGAACTAGTGGTGCCCAGTTGACTGAATTGGGTTCATTTTCTGAGCAAAAATCAAACTCACGTGGAGGTCTCGTTGAAAGAATGGCAGCCAGAGCTGGATTTAATGCTCCAAGGTTGAATACAGAAAGTATCAGGTCTGCTGAAACTTCACTGAACCCTGAGATTAGGTCTCCTTATTTGACAATACCACCTGGTCTCAGCCCGACAACCTTGCTGGAATCTCCAGTTTTCCTTTCAAACTTGGTAAGTTTTAGAATCTCGAAATTCTTGCATGCTGTTTGGTTGGCTCTTGGCCTTCAAGAGAAGTATTGTTGCCACCTTTGAGAAAAATGGAATCTGAGGAGACAGTGACAAGCTCTCAAGATTTGCAATCAATGCATTATTCAAGTTAGATCAGAATAACAAAGAACTGAATCCAATAACATAACTTATTAAATGCCAGATTGTTGCGCTAAGGCATTAATTCTGGTTAAGCTTTGATCAATATGAGCTCAATTAAATATAAGTACGACTTCTACTTTTGATTTCTGTATTTATTGCCCAAATACAATGTCCTCATTCTGGGGTGGTTGCTTTCTTCTTTTCCCTTTTCTTCACATCTTGACGGATTAGGACCCTGATTTGTTACTTAAGATTATTGGTTGCTCGTTTAAATTTTAAGAAATCACTGGAAGATGTTTAGCTTTTTCTAATAATTAATAATTTTAGCTCATCTTCATATTTCTCTGTTTATTCAAGCATGATCTCATCATGTTTGATGGAATTTTGGGAAACAGATAATTTGGCATGTGATGACTGAATCTTGTCACACTGAAATTACATACAACGAATCTGGATTATGTGAAAGCTTGGATATAGATATCAATGTTTAAGTCAAATGCGAAAGTTTTAATTTTGTGCTGCAGCTCAAAAACTATGTAGGCCCTACCTTGCAAGTACCCATTTATCATGATGTTGTTGCTGTAAATCACTGTCTTTTGCTTGGACATGCATATTAAATGTCTTTTGATTTGGAAATAGGTTGACAAGCTATGGATTAAATATCTGTACACCAGAACATGTCTGGAGTAGCCACAGAAAAACCTTGATAAAACATGCTTTTTTGATATTTCTGAGTTCAAATTACTCAGTTCAAGGCTGTTCTATCTGGCAATGACCATTGTTTGAGGGTCACTCAGTAGCATCTTAAATCTCTAAATTTTTTCTCTTGCCAAGATCAACGCTATATTACATTAATAGTACACTGAAAGTTAAAACATTTTTTTATGAGTTCTTCTGCCTCGCTCCTCAGGCTCAGCCATCTCCAACTACTGGAAAGTTTTCATTTTTTCCAAATGGTAGCAGTAAGAACTCCACAGCGGGCTCCAAACTTCCTGACAATAGTAAAGAAACTTTCTTCGAAGACATCAATTCATCTTCGTTCGCATTCAAGCCTATGGGAGAATCGGGCTCTTCATTTTTCCTTGGTGGAACAAGCAAGGTAATTACACTTGGCAGTCTTGCCTTTTGACTATTTGTTTGGACGGAAAAAAAAAAACAGCACTCCAAGCGTGAGACTTAGAAGGGAGTGGATATAAATAGGTAAATAATATGTCTATCTTAGGGTTAAAATTTGCCTTCTTCATACAGATAACTTCAGCCACTTTTCTACAGCAATCCTTTCCCAGTATGGATGTTTCTGTTCACTCTGAAAATGCTCTTCAGTCACATGATGTTGCACCCGCCAAAGTTCAGTCTGAGAGTAGAAACTCCCTTCATTTTCCAGCAGAATTCTTCAAATTGACAACTGAAAAGGATAATGGAGGAAATACCGTAGCAGATCAGAGGACTTTTGATACTGTTGGTGGCAATGCTGAGCATTCTTCTCCTCTTGATGAGCAACAAGATGAAGAAGGAGATCAAAGAGCCAGTGGAGATTCAATGGCTGCTGGTGGCACGCCATCTGACAAGGGATATAATTTTAGAAAATATGGACAAAAACAAGTAAAAGGAAGTGAATATCCACGGAGTTATTACAAGTGCACTCATCCAAATTGCTCAGTTAAGAAGAAAGTGGAACGTTCTCTCGAGGGCCATATAACAGAGATCATATACAAGGGGGCACACAGCCATCCCAAGCCGCTACCCAACCGGAGGTCAGCTGTTGGATCACTGGATACACAACTGGACATTCCTGAACAAGTTGTTCCACAGATTGGTTCTGTTAATGATTCGGCTTGGGCAGGTACACAAAAGGGAATTGCTGCAGGGACTTCTGATTGGAGGCGTGACAATGTCGAGGTTACATCTTCAGCATCTGGGGGCCCAGGCCCTGAATTTGGGAATCCATCCTCCTCGGTACAGGCTCAGAGTGGAACTCCCTTTGAGTCAGCTGATGCCATTGATGCCTCATCTACCTTTTCAAATGATGAAGATGATGATCGGGCTACACATGGCAGTGTAGGTTACGATGGTGAAGGAGAAGAATCTGAGTCGAAGAGAAGGTTACCACTCCATCTCTTTGTTTTTCCATGCATGCACCTCTCATGACTTTATTATCAGCACAAGATTTACTGATGTTGTTTGACATCTCAGGAAAATTGAAACATATGCAACTGAAATGAGTGGAGCCACCAGAGCTATTCGTGAGCCTAGAGTTGTGGTCCAGACAACCAGTGAGGTGGATATCCTTGATGATGGATATCGCTGGCGAAAGTATGGGCAGAAAGTTGTGAAAGGAAATCCAAATCCTAGGTTGTTAAATCAACATTGGTCTCTTGTTCAAACTCCCCGCCCACAAATAATAATAATCCTTTTTTCTTGTGCAGTAGGCAAAAAATCAATTGTTCACAATTTGAAATTGATAATCGGGTGATTTTTTGCAGGAGTTATTACAAGTGTACTAGTGCAGGCTGCACGGTTAGAAAGCATGTGGAGAGGGCATCACATGATCTCAAGTCAGTGATCACTACGTATGAGGGGAAGCACAATCATGATGTTCCTGCTGCTCGCAATAGCAGCCATGTGAACTCTGGCACCTCCAATGCCACCCCAGGCCAAGCTGCTGTTGCTGTTCAAACCCATGTTCACAGACATGAGTCATCACAGGTTCACAACAGCATGGCTAGGTTTGAGCGGCCTCCTGCATTTGGATCCTTCAGCCTGCCTGGAAGGCAGCAGCTGGGGCCTTCGCCTGGCTTCTCATTTGGAATGAATCAACCTGGCTTGGCCAATCTTGCAATGGCTGGCTTAGGTCAGGGCCAACCAAAGATGCCTGTTATGCCCATTCATCCATACTTGGCGCAGCAACATCCTGGGAACGAAATGGGGTTCATGATGCCGAAAGAAGAACCAAAGGTGGGGCCTGTGACAGAACCTAGTCTGAACCTCTCCAACAATCGAACACTGTATCAGCAAATCATGAGTAGGCTGCCTCTTGGGCCTCAGATGTAAAGTTTTCCATTTCCTTGTATTCTCAAACGTTTATTTATTGTTGTTATAATTATTTTACTTTTGTTGCAAGGAAAATAGAAGGGCAAAAACCATTCGTTCTCTTTTTCCTCTTGATGTGGTGCTCTCATATATGCATAGAAGCAAGAGCAATATTTTCCGAGGAGGAAGCGCTGCTTGAGGTGTATTAAATTAGTGTGTTTAGGGTTTAGGGAATTTGATCTTTCTTATATCTGTGTTGTACTCTGTGCCATTTCAACATAAAACTGTGTCCCTTGGTTGGGATTGCAATACATGATACTAACAGAGGAGGAGGTTGGAGTTTCACATTGTGAAATTATTATTTTAGTTTTAGTGAAAAAAATATAAGATGTTTTGTTACTTAGAGTGGTTTCATAGTTTTTTCTAGAGTTCTATTCAACATTACACATTACATTAGAATTATTCGGGGGGTGAATCTTTTTTAACTTTTGCAGTTAAAATATATTTTTACCTTTGAAGTCAACAAAACTCACAAATGATTATTTAGTTCTCTCAAAATTTTTAAAAAGTCAAAATATTTATTTACTTCTCAAGTAAAAAAAAATACAATTTCAGCTGGATCAAGGATTTTTTTTTTTCACTTATTAGAATAAGTAAAAATACATATTTATCCGAAAAAAACAAAAATCAAGGCATAAGTATGTGGCTTTTTGTGTTCTTTCATGATGTTTTTTTCTTCTTTTTTTAATGTATTTCTCATTTAAAAAAATATTTAAAAAAATTTGTTGGTGTGTGATGAAGACGTGCCGGTATATGGGTAGGGTATGTGTTTTTTGGTCTCTATTTTTTTATTTATTGTTTATTTTTGTTTCTAGTTCTTTAATAAAAAAAATTATGTTTTCAATTTTATTCTTCAATTAAAATTTATATTATTTTTAATTTAGCCTTTATTATCTTGATTTTTTTTTCTGTTAAAGTTTTTTTCTTTTTAATTTAATCCTTCAATTTAATTTTTTTAATCACTCTAATTTATTTTTTATTTTGATTTTCATCTTCATTTTTTTAATCACAATTTGTTGTGTAATTGATTCTTTTCAAGTTTTATCTTTCAGCGTTTGATTTGTTGGGGAAATGGGTTTTTCAGTTTTTTCTAATGAAACCGGTAAAGAGTTTGAAAAGTTCATACGGTTTGAGATTTTTTTTTCTCATTTTCTTTTATGATTTTATTATTCTATATTATTTTAAAAAAACTAGTTAAATGGTTGTCTACTATTTCTTTTGTATCGATTTATCCCTATCTCATGTCCTATATCATGGGTTTTTCTAGTTTTTTTTTAATTGAGTTTTTTTTTAAAAAAGTATTTTTTTTTTGTATTTTTTTTTGAAGAGATCTTTACACACACACAAATGAGCTTTGTTTTATAAAATACTATTTATGATATGCTTGGCTTTGCTTAATATATTTTTTATTTAATATTTGTTTTTATTTCTGTTATTTTTTATTAATTTTAATAAATAAATTCAATAAACACAAATAAAAAAACTTTTTATTTTGCAAGATCAAATATTTTGACATACATTCATCTCTTAATTTTTTTTTAATTTTTATTTATTTATTGTTAATATTTTTTTGTTTATTTACATAAATAATTATTAATTTAATTAATTAAATACTTGAATAAATTTTGTAATTTATATTTTAAATTTTGTTTACGTAAAATAACCAACAAACCCAATTTTATTTTATTTTATTTTAAAAAAAGATTACGCCCCGAAACGGAGCAAAAAAAAGCGTATTGTGTTGGTGGTAAATTATGAGTGTCATGTAATAGTGGGGGCAAGCGGATTTCATCCATAGCATGGACTTCCACTAGCAGGGCAGGAGTTGAACCACAAGGTTAAGGATCCAATTGCATTTTTTGAAACCAAATAGTATGAAATTGACATTAAACAGTCTATTGCCCTAAATAGAAATTGAGACAACAAAATATGATTTGATTAATTGCACAATCTTGCCTTCCATTGCATAATGATGAAGTAAAAAGAAAGAAAGAAAGAAAAATTGATGGGAGTGGTGTCCAATATCAAAAGGATTTGGGTGGAGCGAGTAGAGGAATGATCAGTCTTAGGGATAGAATCAGAATAAAAATAAATTCGAGTATCTAAATGGAATTAGGCTTTGGAACCAGCCAGATCGAATAGTTGAGATTGAGAAAAGGTGATATTATTCGAGGACGGAAATACCAATTAAATTAATTAGCAGTTTAGCAGAGCAAAGAGAGAGGAAAAAAGAAAATGAAGGAGTAGAAGAAGAAGTAATTTAATTGTTGTTGCAAAGAAGGAGAAGGAGGAGAAGAAGAAGAAGAAGAAAGGCATTTTGTGTATATATATATATACAGTTATTTGATTTGATTTGATTTGGAATCTAGGAATGGGAAGAAAGAGATAAAAATGTTGAGAGAAACAATGGAAGACGGCGATCAGAAGCATCTCCTCCTCAAATCCAATTCATCAATTACACAACAACACGATGACCATGACCAACAACCACTAGTACTTGTTGTAGACAATAACGACTTGGAAGCAGGAGGAGCAGGAGGAGCAGGAGGAGGAGGATTCAACAGAAGCAGCAGTGATAATAGCAGAGGAGGACATAAGAAGACTGCTGCTATCAAAGATCTGATTCGAGGTTTCTCAGGTCGTCGTCCCTCCTCCTCTCTCAACAACAACAATCTTCATTATAATCATCTAGACGACGAAGACGACGACACTCCATCCATATCAGATCATGACCACCGCAAAAATCGTAATTATGACCACCGTGTTAAGAATATTAATGATCACGACGACGACGACGTTTTAGAGAATGGTGCCACTCCTGAATGGGCCTTGCTTCTTATTGGTTGCCTTCTCGGTCTCGCCTCCGGTCTCTGTGTCGCCGCTTTCAATAAAGGGGTTTGTTTTTCCCTGCCTTCTTCTCTCTCTTTTTGTAATTCATCTGGATGGATCTCTCTCTCATTCTCATTGTGCTTTGCTGCTCAGTTTCTGTTTAATTTCTCAATAATTGGCTGTGCTTAAGTTTTTTTATTATTATTATTATTGATTTTGCTTACTACTCAATTCTCTGCCATAAGCCTTTTAACAATCAACTGTGCAATCACATCACATGATTTTGTCTCATATTGAAGAAGAAGAACAGCAAGGGGGAAGAAAGAAAAAAAAAAGGCGTACATGTTTCTTTCTTATGCTTTTTCACGCACTTATGTTTGCATTGCTAGTTTCCTCAGGATTTCTGTCATTGATATTTTGGTAATGCTTCTTCTTTAGGTTCATTTAATACATGAATGGGCCTGGGCTGGGACTCCAAACGAGGGTGCTGCATGGCTCCGTCTGCAAAGGCTGTCAGACACTTGGCATAGGATTCTTTTAATCCCTGTCGCTGGAGGAGTTATTGTTGGAATGATGCATGGCTTGGTTGAAATATTGGAGCAAATAAGGCAGAACCTTTCTTCTCACAGAAAAGGTTTTGATTTGGTCGCAGGAGTGTTTCCTACAGTGAAAGCCATTCAGGCAGCTGTTACTTTAGGTACTGGTTGTTCTTTGGGTCCTGAAGGACCTAGTGTAGACATCGGCAAATCATGTGCCCATGGATTCTCTTTAATGATGGCAAACAATAGAGAAAGGATGAATACTCTTATTGCAGCTGGCGCAGCTGCTGGGATTTCTTCAGGTATCTCTCCTTTTTTACATGATAAAATTTTGTTTCTGCTCATTTGCTTCCTTTAGATAATCACCATTTCAAAAGCCAGATATTACCTGGCTGTGGCTGGCTGCTTTGGTTTCAAGATCATCTATTTTATATATATTTACTAGCATCCGGCAACTTTTGGTCATTTATAGCCTAAAACAACACGACCTTATATGGCCTGTCATTCACTTATAATGCAACCCATATGTTCTGTTTTTTCAAGTGAAGGTATTAGATTGCACCTCCTAGTCAATGGAAGACCAACTGTTCATAAAAAATTAGCCTTAAAGTAATTAACTTGAGCATGATAAGGCTTGAAGGAGGAGTAATGACATTTTATATGGCATTTTAGAAGAAAAAAATTGAGAAGAAAAAATATGGGAAAATGACATGCATGTTTCAAGGAGGGTATTAAGAATCTGGATGTTGAGACTGATTTCCTTTACACGTTAATCATGTGTAGTGCATTCATTAGCCTTTTCACTTGAGTAGGAATCTCTAATTTCCAAACACAACTGAAATCTTCTGCAATCATCTTGTAGTTTTTGTCAATCTAACTGTATTTCATATCTCTGCTTCCCTGGTGATCTGGTATGTAAACAAAGTCAGGATCAAATCACAGTTCCTTCTTCTGTTTCTATCCATTCTGCTCCAGCAAATTCTTATCTGAATTCCATTCTAATTTTCTTTTGCTCTTCTCATTCAGGTTTCAATGCACCTGTTGCTGGTTGTTTCTTTGCTATTGAAACTGTGTTGAGGCCTCTCCATGCTGAAAATTCACCTCCATTTACAACTGCAATGATTCTGTTGGCTTCTGTAATATCATCAACTGTATCAAACACGTTACTTGGAACACAATCAGCTTTTACAGTGCCATCGTATGATTTGAAATCTGCTGCTGGTATTATTCGTTTCTCTTGATGTATTTATTTCTATATTATGATGCTGCATTTGACGTGAACGTCTGTCTAAAACACATTATAATGATTTTTTCCTTTTTCATTTTTCTCCCCATTTAACTAAATGAAGAAAAAAAACAGTGAGATCTTTGTGTGCAAATCCTATCTAGTAAGAAACTGGTATCACTAGCAAAATCTGACTATTTTTATCCTATTTTTGGTTCTGCTTTGCAGAATTACCCTTATACCTGATTTTGGGCATGCTATGTGGTGTTGTAAGTGTGGCCTTCACTCGCTTGGTCACTTGGTTCACCAAGTCATTTGAGTTTATCAAAGAAAAATTTGGCCTTCATCCTGTTGCATGCCCTGCTTTAGGTGGTTTAGGAGCTGGAATAATTGCTCTGAAGTATCCTGGAATACTATATTGGGGTTTCACCAATGTTGAAGAAATCTTACACACTGGAAAGAGTGCTTCTGCTCCTGGAATCTGGTTATTAACCCAACTAGCAGCAGCCAAAGTTGTGGCCACTGCTCTGTGTAAGGGTTCGTTGCTTGTAGGTGGCCTTTATGCACCAAGTTTGATGATTGGTGCAGCTGTTGGTGCTGTATTTGGAGGTTCAGCTGCGGAACTTATCAATTCAGCCATTCCAGGAAATGCTGCCGTTGCCCAGCCACAGGCATATGCATTGGTAAGATGGTATTTATTTTGGGCTATTGTAACTTTAATGAGATGCGGTCTCGATATCTCTCTCTTGGCCGAAGTGCCTTTTAATTTGTATCAAGTTGATTAAAGTATTTCAAATCTTTTGCTGTAGGTTGGAATGGCTGCTACATTAGCGTCAGTTTGTTCAGTGCCCTTGACATCAATTCTACTTCTCTTTGAGTTGACAAAAGATTACAGGATAATCCTTCCCCTCATGGTAATTAGATTTACTTGATAATTTTTCCAGAATAATCTTGATTATTGAGATGTTTATTTTATCCTAAACCTTATATTTCTGCATAGAAACAGTGTATTTTGGTTTAATAAACTGTCAACTGTATTTTTGCTGCTTGGTCTCATCAATAATCTGATATCACTGCAAATGGGACTGAAAACGTTTTGTTGTCATTGGCTCATTGCCAAGTAGGCTTTATATGTTTCCTGGCATTCACATTTTAAATGCTAATTTAATTCTTCTGCCATGAAATGTGAGCAGGGAGCTGTTGGGTTAGCGATATGGGTCCCATCTGTGGCTGACCATGGCAAGGAGAATGAAAAACCTGGTGCTCATAGTTTGGCTAGAGGTTATTCTTCTCTTTCAAACGATACTGATGATGAAGCAATCAATGAAGATTTGCTTGCAGAAAATCTCAAGGTTTGAATTTTTCCATTTTTTTGTCTGGACAATTGATTTATTTAAGAAATGAAGCTTCATGCTTAAGTTATTTTTGTTATTTAATGTGCTCCAACCCCCTCTCTTCAGACAGAATTGTGTATTATTTTGAGGTGTAATTTATTTACTCTATTCTTCCCTGCTTGTTGTTAGGTTTCTAAGGCCATGTCAAAGAACTATGCAAAGGTTTCATTAAGCTTAACATTGAAAGAAGCTATAAAATATATGCATGACTGCAAACAGAATTGCTTGCTCGTAGTTGATGATGAAGATTTACTGGAAGGAATACTAACATATGGCGACATCAGACGGCTGTCCAAGACATCTAGCGATGCTTCCACGGGTGATTCAACAATCATAGATGTATAAAAGGATGAAGATAACTTTCTTTCTGCTTGTGTATGCTTTCCTGTGTGATATTTAAAGTTTTTATTTTTTATTTGGTACAGGTAAATACCTGTCTTGTTTCTACTGTTTGCACCCGGGAGATAAGGTACCGAGGTCAAGTTCGTGGACTTTTGACATGTTATCCTGACACTGATTTGGCAATTGCCAAGGATTTGATGGAGGCCAAAGGCATCAAGCAGTTGCCTGTGGTTAAGCGTAGTGGAGGCTCTCAAAAAGATTGGAAACGAAGGGTTGTTGCTATCCTTCATTATGACTCAATCTGGAATTGCCTCAGGTTCTTACTGATTTTAATGTCTCAACTATGGCTTTCTTTCTTTTCTATAATCGATGCATGTTTCCTGGTTTCAGATTCTCTAACTTTGTCTTCTCCTTCATGTATTTTAGACGTGTAGTTGTTGGTCTTAGTTTCTTTTCTACATATGATAATGATCCAGTGTTTGATACCAATGAGTGCTCTAGTTCTTGCAACTGTACATTGTACTTGTGAAACAAAATGGAAGGTTGTTGCGTGAGTTAAAAACCCAGCCATCTTTTTGGCAGAAAATTTTCTGACTGTGGATTCCACCAGCCTAGATCAACAAGTTGGCTGTTAATGTTAAAAGTGTAGCCAGCTGCCATAGGAACTTCCAACCATTGAAATATCAAAAGTACCGTATTTTTGCGTCAGCTCTGTGACCAACATGAAAATGGTTAGGTGACATTGGCAAGTTACATAATTCAAATATACAAGTGTGAAGTATTTTTGTGTCAGCTATATACTGGTTATACCAACAATTTTGTTTTAGCTTTAAGAAATGTTTCGTGTTTTAGTAATCAACATGCCATGCGACACAGATTTATTTCTCTGTTGAGTTTGCAGGGACCTGCTTTCTGTACAATAACTAGCATACCTGAAAACAAGCTTGCTAGGCCATTGAATTTGCCTACAGATTTTAATTGTTGATTCTGTGAATTTTCTTCATTATTTATATACAGCTCGTAACTGAACAAGAATGTTGTGAACACCTTATCAGTGGACACAGTGCCATAGTGGCATATGTGTGAATATCACACCAATTTTGTGAATTCTCTATTTTATTGACTAGGAAAATACATTTAATTGTGTTATTTGATGTCAAGCTTCTTCTTTTTTTTTTTTTTTCTTTTTTTTTTTTCATTATCTTGGCATCTTAATCATTTTCCATTTCCTGAAACTTCTGTTTGGTTGGGATATCTTTCTCCGTTGCAGAGAGGAGATAGCTCGGAGGGGACGAGTCCATCAGAACAGAAAAGAGGATGATATTGAGATGATTGAAAACGGGCATTAATGTGGTGATGGAAGTGCTAGGCAAGTCTCAGAGTTTTGTGCACTGCCGCAGCAGAAGACAGGTTGAAAGAGAGACCCGGATAGCTGGATGTCCGTATTTTGGAATTAATCCAAGTCCACAGATAATCAGTATATATTTTTGAGTCTCTTGGCTTGCAGGCTCATAATTAAATATTATGTGGTGGGTTTTCCCCCATGCACAAATTGCACCTTGGAGATGTAATATCCTAGATACATTTCAATGTCCAAAGCATGATTGAAGTTTAAAAAAAAATAAAAAAGAAAAGAAGGAAGAAAAAGAAAAGGGAGATACAGGAGGCTGATAGTTCAACGTTAATCAAGACTTTGTTTGACTGCCAACGTGATTCTTTAGATCCAACATGTCTTCCTTCCTTATTGCTTCCTTGAGGAAGGACAAAGAGATGCTTAAATTTCACAGGAATTGAAGATAGATTGTTCTTGTTTTCCATGGAGCCATAATCATGTGCGCGCGCTACCTGCACTCACTCATCTGCTATCATGGGTTTTCAAGTGTTTTTGTTCCGACAACTAATTGCTTGTAGGGTTTATAAGCATTGCGCTTGGATTAGGAGGATACTGTGAGAATCAGAAAGACGCATTCATTCATTCTAGGCTTAGAAGTCTTAGAGATGGGCACAGGTCAGGTTCCATGTACCCAGCCAGATACTTGTGCTAGAGGCCATGGCTTTTACAATCGTGAATACAGAAGCGTCGACATTGATAAATTGTCTTATCGTGAGAGAATATCGTCAAATACAATAATAGTATATGCTTTGGTTATTTGACAATTTCTACGTCTCATTTTCTTTTTTTCTTTTTTCATAAAAAAATCATACAATTTACAAATACCATGCAATATGATCAAGACAAAATCTCGAGCACCATCTTTTATTTTTGTACCAAATTAAACCTAAATTCCCTATTCAAGCAATAGAGAAAGAAGATGATGGCGTTGTGCACGCTACCATCAAACATCCATCGATGAAAGTAGCCTATGCCCCTTTGTTCCTTTTCTTGTTACACAACCCTTCACCAGTCACTCATGGGCTTCGCCTGCCTTATTTCTAACAATGAATTCCTTCCCTCTTTTTTTTTTTTTTTTTATTAGTATGAATGTTCGGTTAGCTTATATGTATTTCAATTAATTTCATACAATGACAATGAGAGTAGAAATGACACGCTCACTTTACCTTTTTCTTGTGGGTGGAAAGAGCACCTCACCTTTAGCACCCACCCACCCACCCATTTCCATTCCTCACCACACAAGAGTCAACACCACCACACCCCCATTCCATTCCTGTACCTAAACTCGAGGTAAAACTAAAACAAAAGGCTCTTCTAAAAGTACAATAATCTTGAACCAAATTAAACCCTAAATTCCTATGAAAACAGCAAACCAGTGGTGAAAGAACAATCTGCATCCCAAGTCAAGAAGAGGACTTGTTTGCATGCGTTTGTGTTCGAGATGCGTCGAGTTAAGAGTATCGATGTTTATGTTAACTTCTTGCTGCGTTTCAAATTATATTTAGCTTCAAAAGACATTATTTATTATGTTTTTTTAAGCCAAATAGGGTTTGAATCGCCTGTATAAATTTAGCAGGCATAATAAAAATATATAATTAATCTTATCCCCGCATTTCTAAATAAACCATGTTTAGACACGTGCCAGAGAGAGCATTTACGTGCGGAAAAAATTATCTATCACTCACGCTCTGCCTGTCAATCTCTCTTTTCCTTTTTCTATTTTTTTTAAAAATCTTTTTTAGAAAGGAAAATTTAAACAAAAAAGAAAAGAAAATACTGAAAACTGAACCTCCAGCAATCCAAAAGCCGCTCACCATCAGCGGGAGGAGAAACGGAAGGAAAAAAAACACAGAGAGGTTGAATTCGTAGAGTTATTATACGTGTCTACATTTCCTTGTTCGAAAAAGCTTCAAAACCTGTGATCGATTTGACCTTAAAGTTCTTCCCTTTTTATTTACAAACTGGATAAATTAATTATTCGACTACTTTGAGGATTCTTATTCTTCATTTCTTTGTCATGGTGTAGATGATGACGATGATGATGATGGGATGTTGATGTGGGATCTTCAAACCCTAATAACCACACCTCTGGATCTTCTTCTTCTTGTCTTGGACATTTACACTGTACAATCCGTAATAGCAAAACACAAGAAAGGTCAGATTTTTAGACAAGATCCCTCTTCATGTTTGCGTTTCAGATTCTGGGTGTCCTGGATTTGCTTCATATTTTGACTATTTTCATCTGTTGACTTTTTGATTAAGTTTACACAATTGCACTGTTGTTAATATTAAGTTTACTTTTTGATTGTTAGCTACCTGCCTCTTACCTCTACAATATCATTTCTTTCTGGGATTTTTTCCTTCTCCTTATAGTAGCTGAATAATATGAGAAAGAATTAGTCTTGTCTGTAAATTCCCTGATTGAAGATAGATTGATTACGGGCTTGCTGCTCGGAGCTACAATAACCTGTGCTACTTGTACTGTATTTGCTATCATTGGTTTTCATTCAATTTTGTGGCAGTTGATTGCTTGTAGGGTTTATAAGCATTTCACTTGGATACATACTATCAGAAGCAGGAATATGCATGCTAGGCATAGAAGTCCTGGAAATGGATACAGGTCTGGTGCCATGGGGGTGGGCGTGGGTGCATCCAGGATATCACCAGATACTTCAGCTAGAGGCCATGGCTTTTACAATTCCGAACACAGAAGCTTCAATAACCGTGGCTTTGGCCGTGGCCAGGGCCACCCCAGATCTATTCGCCAACCTCCTCAGCCACCGACACAGAAAGGTGATGTTTTGATGGAAGCTGGTAGGCTTGCAGCTGAGTATTTAGTTTCCAAGGGATTGTTACCTCAGAGTGCACTTTCTGGTAAATGGCAGAATGGTGGTTTCAAAATGCAAGCTGGGGATTATCAGGACTTTAGGCAACAAGAAGACCTTATGCATGAGGGCCGAACATCTGCCCATTCTCGGCTAGGGAGTGGCGCTTCTGATACTGGACTGAGCAGGAGAAGATACTCTGATGACTTCAATTCGAGGAATCATGTGAAAGGAAGGAGGAGAGGAGAACATTACCGGGGTTATAGCGCAGAGTGGGGTAGAGAATATGGGAGGAGTGGGCCATTGTCGGATAGGAATAGAGTTTCCCCTGATATGGAGGGTCAGAGTGATACAGTTTCTGAACACTATGAAGAGCAGCAAGTTAGCAATGATGTTGGTGATGGGATGGAGAAATCTGGTCTGAGTGGGGTGGCACCAGAAAGTGAAGAAACTGCTGATATAGAATCAGGACTGAGCAAGTACAACCACCCAGATGAAACTGGCTCCAAGGCAAGTTCTTCTAGTGTTCCGAAAGAAGAGACTGGTGGCGAACCCTCCAAGGGCTCTGGTGATCCAGCAAACTTAAATCTCGGGAACGGGGAGGTGAAGGATAGCAATTATGATTATGAAACTGAGAAACAGATTGTTCCAGAGGATTTACCTATCCAGCAGAGTGCCGTGGAGGGTGACATCTCGGGCAGGAATGGATCTGATTTACTAACATTGAGCAAGTTCGCCAATGTGCCAACGAAAACACGCTCTGCATTGTCATGTAGGTCCTCCAGGGTTGATCAAGTTCCCAATAATGAAGATGATGGCACTTCTGGTATTGGGCTTAACAAAGGATCTGAAGATTCAGTTCAAGATGGCATGTACAATGTTTCTGCAGCTGATGTGCTAGCAAATGCACCTCGTGATTCAAATTGTCCCAACTCTGAAATAACTGAAGTAGCTGTTGTCCAGTCTGCCGAGGATGTGGATGAAGAAGGCCCTGAATATGGTGCTGTGCAGGGAAAATGTGTGAGGTCTCATTCTTTTCCAGTTAGAGCTTTTATACATGACAATGAACAAGAATCAAGCCTGGGGCCTTCTGGTTTTGGAAGGTCCACCTCAGTCAAAGAGCGAGGAGAGAAACGGGCTGCGGAAGGCAGTGATTTTAGCGAGGTGGTGAAGAAACCTAGAGAATGGCTTCCATCCTTGGTTAACACCACTGATGAGCTCTTGCACCTCTCTAATTTGAATGAAAATACGGGGGGTTCTCAAGAAGAGAGGGTTTCACCTGATCAGCAACTTACCATGGCTGCTACTCAAGACACTTATGTTAGTAATTGTCGATTTCCAAGAACTGGTGGTGAACCAGGATTCAAGTATGCACAAGAGAAACAGCTTTTTCCTAGTTCATTTAAAATCGTTGATCTTAATCTCATGGAAACATCTGATATGAATGACACACATCGTAGTGATCCAGTTCTCACACACCCATCTATTATGACAATCGGAAAACAAGCACCACAGGTTGACATTGATTTGTCAATGAGTAATTCCAACATTTCTGGTGAATATACTAGACATATGACTGATGGTAAGCAGGTTGAAATAATTGATTTAGAGAATGATACCCTGGAAGACAAAGACTTTGATAGTTCACAAAGAAAGTACGTTCCTTTTATAATTATTCCTTCTCTTTGCTCTTATATGTTTCTTAACTTGTCAAACAATAATGGCAGGTACCTTGCATGTTTCTCACATCAAGAAGCTTACTTCATTATTGTGTTTATGATCTTCTCATTTTAGTCTGTTCAGATACTGGATGTAGTTTTTTTCTACCTGATCTTAACTTGTCCATCTTCTTAGGACGGAGATTGCATTTAATGGGACAGAAGGTTTTCCCAACCATTCACAGAATGTTGGTAATGTTACTGATGTTCAGGATAACTATGATGGTCTTATGCTCTCAGAGTTTCTCAGCAATTTCCCAAATTGTACCTCTGTTCCGGAGAACATAAATCCACTGCCAAATGAAATGGGCCTTGACAATGGAGAGGTATGATAGAAGTAGCCTATTAGCCTGAATAGAACATGAAAACCAAGTAGCCTTTCTTTGAAATAAAAAAATAAAGTTTGCAAGAATTTTAAGATGTATGCATTTTGCTACTTGATGCTGTATGCATTCCATTCATATTCCAATCAATTGCTTCATTAAATGTATAATTCTATGCACATGATCTCATGGCATTTATGCGGCACTTAGTTTTAGAATTCATCTTTTTGGTAGTGGAAGATAGATAAATAAATACATTTCCATCATATAGTTGATGAATAACTCACTTAGTATTACTGATTGTTTCAGGGGACTCTTGGTGATGATGACTCGATTTATATGTCCCTGGGAGAAATACCATTAAGTATGCCACATATTTAACTTCTTGGTTTGATTTCTTATAAATCTAGAGTTCATGTAGTCGATCTGCCTAACTCTGGTGTTTAATCGCATGCTAATAGGCTGTACAAATGCATTTTTACCACCATTAACCATCGAGGTATATTTGGTGATGGTTGTTCACATTATTGTGAAAATTGTTTTTTTTTTTTTTTTGTTACAATAAGTTGTGCATAGATCTATAGATAAGTAATATATTTTAACGAAAAATGGCTCTATTTGGATCTCAAAAGCATATAAATTGGAGAAGGAAAGGATTATAAAGAAACTTCTTCTCCTGGCATCTTTAATAACTTTCTGGCGTCTCTGCTTCTGCTTGACATTCAAATTAAAGCTGAATTCTTTTACCAAAAACCTGATGTGCACTCCAAAAAATGTGCGATTTTAATAAAAGCTAGGGGAATAGTAAATCATGATGCTGCATTAGCTTTATTTGCTTCAAAATTGTTTGAAATGAAAATTGACCGTTAATAAATTTAAGTGCACTCCAGGATTCCAGGGTGCTCAATAGCCTTTAAACTATGTTTTGCTCCAAATTTTTAGTCCTTATCATAACCACATTCACTAAGAAAAAAGGTTTTTTTATTGGTCTGCTTTTAGTTCAAAATCATCTTTTCCGAAACTTGTTTGTCTATGATTATACATGTCTTCACCAAATTTTTCCCACGTCATTGAGATGCAGCTATATGAGAATTGGATGAGTTCTTTTCAGTTGCATCACTGTCTTCATCATAGAACTTAAAATGGCAATACCTTAATAGTTATCTTGTGAAACAAGCAAATTAATGATATTGGTGTCCGTTGAAACCAATGCAAAGAGATTTCAAAGTAAAACTAAAAGGCTGCTTTAAGGTCTCGTAAACTTGGCCTACAAGCAGAAGTTAGCTACTCAGCAGGAGCAAGGATATTTATATCTGCTAGCTACATAAAATATGATAGGAGTGTGTGTTGGTTTCAAAAGCAAGTTTACAACATTGATGTCCTGTGAATGTCATATAAGTAAATGTCTATATGAAATGAACCATTAGATGGCTGGTCCTACTGGTTCATTTTTATTCACTCTCCTCGGTTAGAGGAATCCAGATTTCAGAGGCATAGCAGAACTGTTTGTTCAACTAAGAACACGGTAGTAATTCATATGAGCATGTTAAATCATATTCATTAATGCTGTGTTTTAGTCTATATTCATCTTTATCATCAAGCAGCACAGCAATTTTGTTTTAACATGCATGCTGCTGATGTTCTGAGCAAATAAATAGCCTATCAATTTGTCAGTTAATATTTCGCAGCATCTTATCTGACACCATCTTCTCTACTCGACTAAGTCTCTTGTGTTTTCTTGTAGGCTTCATACCTGCCTGGGAGCAGCCAACACCGCAGGAGTATGAGAAGCCCTTTTGATTCAGCGTTTCTTTGATTAAGCAAGGACTACTGCTTGGTATGCTTACTCTCGGTCATTGGGGTCTTTTATTGCAATGACTCACTCAATCTGGATGCCACCGTCCTTCGCTTTTTATTGTTTTTTTTCTCTCTCACCCCCTTTCTATGTTGTTTATAAAGGATGCAGGAAATGACTTTCCTGGTAGGAATTTTAGGAATGGTGAATGATTTTCTTTTATTTGGCTGTTGGGATTCTTCATTATATGGTTAAAGAGGTTTGTCGTATTGATTAAGAAATCAATCTGGGTTCTCAAGGCACAAAGTATCACATAGATAAGCTTTTCTTGCAGATTCCAATCTGAATGGGCATGTTACATGTGCCTTCTAGGTTCGTTCTTTGATTTCAGTTCCTCCAAAGGGATACTTGGAACTCAGTAGTGAATATTGCTGGAGTTTCTGATTCCTTTGACTTCTCAACTTGGTTATTTAAATAAAGTCTTGGTGTACACTCTTCAAATATACCAGATTTGATGTAGCTTTCAAATGCAAACAACAGCTTGACATTTGGCTTCGAATTAGAGATTGTATTGCCTTTGTGTGTAAACATATTTCTACTCAGAGATTGTATTGTCAGCATTTAGGTTGGTTTATACCGACTCCCACAGAAGGAATTGAGTGTGCTTAAACTGGATGAAGGGAGCCAAGGGGGAGAGAAGGATTTGATTCATTCTCCTCCCTGCTACCAATCCTTTTGAAGCATTAATTTCTGACAACTAACACTGAAATAGTAATGTACCAATGGTCATTCTTCATGTGCACTCTGTACTCTTTGATTTTCCAGGATCATCCTCTCATTTCGCTGAATGTTTGTTGAGTCTTGGGCTTAAATTACGCGTACAGCCAGTGTTAGTAGAGCCACTTTTCCAGCCTGTAGTTGTTGATGACGAAAGTTCCCAGATACACGCTGGCAGTAGCTTGATGGGTCTTGACTCTTGACTCGATAACGGTGTTGTCTGAAACACAATGGGCCCATAGTGCTGGCTGCCCCAGGTCAAAATAGAATTCAGCTGGTGTTAAAGAAAAACGAAAGGGAGTTAGGCTTGAATTTTTGCATGGCATGAGTGGAATTATCTTCTATCATCCCTTCCTTCATGGCTCGTGCTCACGAGAGTCATAAGATTTGGCAAATCACTTGTTAGTAACAGTAGGAGCACTTGGATGTGGGGATGTTGAGTTTCTCTTCTTCTTCGTCGTAAAAGAAATTGCTTTGCAGTTGAATTGTGTTGTCTTCACGAGTGAGAGATCAGCATGACATGTGTGGGGCAAGTGGTTTGTGTGATGGAAGTGGCCTAGCTAGGTGTTAAAAGGGAACAGCTACATGTCCTTGTCGAGCTGGGAGATGATCGATAGGCATGGATGGAATTTGAAGTTTCTTGCAGGAAAAAAACTGCATGGTTACGTTAAGCAAACACCACCCGAAAACGACATCCTCCTTCAATTAAGCAATTATATAATGCTTAATTGTCTTTAATTCGTTTAGCTAGTCCTTGTGATTATGTAGCTGCTTTTTCTCGGAGCATGCTTAAGCTGAATATTTGGGACTTCCGCTAATTGTAGCCTTTTAAAATATAAAAAAAATAAATATTTTGCAATCTTTATTTTGTACTGTACGTAGTTGGGACTTTTTATCAAGTGCACATAATTTTTATTTTATAAAGCATAATTAATAAATATATTTTATTTATTCTTTGGGATTTTTAATTTGTTAAGTGAAGGTCTTGGGCCATTAATTGCTCGAGTAGCTCTCTCTCTAAGCTGAAGCCGGCTCTGCTAGTATTTCTTATGTACATGAATATATTTTTTTAAAAGATAAACATATAAATTCTTTTCTTGATGACGTAGTAGTAGTAATCTAAGCACATAAATTATTTTCATTGGTAGGAGAAGAATTAGATTTATGCTAAATATTATCGGTCCACCTTTTGGTAATATTCTTGATGTGAGTGACTGATACCCAATCGGCTCTATATATATATATATATTTGCTTCTTCCATGCTTTGTACTATATAGTATAAATATATATTATACGATCCCTAAAAGCAGCATTTATTTGAATGGAAAGTAAGGAAATGGACTCGGTGGATTACAGCTAGCTAGTTTTGTAGTGTATATATAATTCATTAATCATGGAATGTTTTGGAGTTGCGGGGCTTCATCTCTATAGTTTCTATATGCAGCAAAGTTAATTAATGGCGCCTGCCTGCCTGCCTAGCTATTCCCATGCATTTATATATCTCATGAAGCTCCTATTTGACAAACTTTCAGTTTTCTGATCAAACCTAAATCAGAGATTTCTTGGAGTTTTCCTCTTTCTTTACGATGATTTTCTTAATTAATTAGGTAGTTAGTTGCTACCTTCTTGTTTTTCCTACTAGCTAGCTTGTTGACAGATCGATCAGTGATATATATAAATAAATAAATAATGGCTGGTTGTATTAATTAATTGATCAAACATGTGATGATTAATCATATATATATATATATATATATATTGTTCTAGGTTTCTTTTGCGTGCGTTGTGCATGGTGTTCTGGGTCGATGGAAGCTTAATTAATCGACATGAGTCGCCACTTTTTTTTTTTTTTTTTTGTGTTTTTAATTGCATTGCCTTTAAAAAGCATCGATCACCACGTTGATGTTTT
Source organism: Populus trichocarpa (assembly GCF_000002775.5). Taxonomy (NCBI): domain Eukaryota; kingdom Viridiplantae; phylum Streptophyta; class Magnoliopsida; order Malpighiales; family Salicaceae; genus Populus; species Populus trichocarpa. The sequence continues at coordinate 49,559,625 of NC_037285.2, read as the reverse complement.
TCTTTGGTGATTCTCAATGGTTTTGATTTGGTGTAAACATGTGAAAGATAAAAACAAAAAAACATTTAAAAAATTAAATTATTTTAATATATTTTCAAGTTAAAAATACTCTAAACCACAATATTAAACACACAAAAAAAATCACATTTTAACAAGGAGATTAATAGTTATGGAGTGTTTGTTTTTTAGGTCTCATTATATTTAATATAATAAAGTGCTTTTAAAATTATTTTTTATTTATAAAAACATGAAATTGATGTTTTTTTCAATGATTTTAATGTGTTAATATTTAAAAAAAATATTATTTTAATAAAGTATATTTAATTTGCGTTATATTTAGGTTTCATAATAATAAAATTGATAATGATTTAAATCTAATAACTATGTATATACACCACATATTCTTTACGAGGAAGGTACGTGCATGCATGATTGTAAAACTCATATTTCTAAAAACCTAGCATTTCAAACTTCAAATCGGGTTTAGTTTATATATAATTGCACTAATAAGTAGTCATTAATTAAATTAGACTTAATTAATCAAGTTAAAATCTGGTCGATTATTCTAATTTTGTCACACAACACAATCAAAATCCAGTCGGATAAAAAAATATTTTTTAATTAAAAAATAGGATTATTTTTTAATTGAAAATGGGAAATTAGATTCATGGATCCATGATCCAAACCGGATCATATATGGGTCAGCTTTGAAAACAAATGGGCGGGTGCATGGGCGTGAGGTTAGGTAGGCAGGGAGGGACAGGAGAGCTGCAGTCAAGACTTGTAATAAATAAAAAGAAAGTAAACGTGCCTTCCCAGTAGCATTAATCCCCGTACACGTGGCCCTCCTCTATTCTTCATTTTCTTGTAACGTCGTGATGGTATATACTACTATATGTATATGTTGAGGGGACCCATCCCCCCCAAAAAATAATTATATATATAAAAATTTCATTTTAAAATTATTATAAAAATAGATTTATTATATATTTATATCTTCTTATCTTTAATAATATATATATTCTTAGCTAGGAAAAACACTAATCTTTCGAGATGCAAATTAAGGTTATCTTTTCTTGTTTAATTAATTATTCATCTTTTTTTTCTTATAAAATAGGGGGAAGTCTACAACAACAACATGATATAAAACAACACAACAATATCAAACAAAACTTAAAATAAAATAAAAAAATACACGCATGAACAATAGGTGTGATGTGGACTAAGCTCCTTACCTTCTGTTAATTTAATTGTTTTTTTCTAAAAAGATATATTAAATTGCTGTATTTTTAGGTATTTTTTATGGTTTCAATATGCTTTTTATAAAAAGATTAAAAAAATATTATTTCAATAAATTTTTAATTAAAAAACATTTTTAAAAAAACACCATGTACCACGTTAATGATAATACATTAGCATACACACACATGTATAAATCATTTTCTAAAGCAAAGAAAAAACCGATGAAAAACAAGGTCTCAAGACTCTCAACATTTCATCTTAATTATAATGATCATGACCGCAAGAAAACAAACTATTTGACTTTCGAAATAGGGTTTGATTACTTTCGCCTAAGATTATACATCGAACCTCCTAATCAATTAATTGATCGGTTGCCTGCCATTGATTGTTTAGGGTTTATAATATGCAAGCATCACTGCCATGATATATATATATATATACATAGACAACCAGTGCGCTTTTATATTTATATATCAACAGACGACGTCTCAACAGGCAAATGACAGCAGCGAGCGAGAAGATTCAAGGATGGAGGGAGGCAATGTCAGGACGCCCGAGCGCGCAATAATTCTGGAGTCAAGAGATTTCATGAAAAGACATGGATAAATGGAGGTATGCATCGTATCTAGAAATGCACCAACCGATACTTTATTATGTGTAGATATATATATGTTTAGTCAAGATCATAAACATGATGATCGATCGTCTTCCATTAGGTAGCTAGCTAGCTTTAATTAACCTGCCATATCATATGATGATGCGGCAGCAACCAACAAACTGATCATGCCGTCCTCTTGTACATCTTATCTTATGTTCTTTTGTTTGGTTTTATGTTTTTAAAATATTTTTAAAATATATTTTATTTTATTTTATATTTTTATTTATTTTAAATTAATATTTTTTGTGTTTTTAGATCATTTTGATGTGCTGATGTCAAAAATAATTTTTAAAAAATAAAAAAAATATTATCTTGATACATTTCTGAATGAAAAGTACTTCTTTATTGCAATCTTCTTCTGCTTTTGCCGCTGTCATTGTCTCTCTCTTCTACACTCACCAAGTCATTGGGCCGTCGTTAAACACATTCTCCGCTATCTTAAAGGTACGACATCTTATAATTTCCATATCACTCGAGGTTCCTCGTTTACTCTACATGGTTTTATAGATGCAAATTGGACCGATATTATTGATGATCGCAAATCTACAAGTGGTTACCTTGTCTTCTTTGGTCAGGCACCGATCTCATGGAAGTCATGCAAGTAATGCATAGTTGCGCGCTCCTCTACTGGGGCTGAGTATAAAGCCTTAGCATACGGTTTTGCTGAGGTCATCTGGCTTCAATATTTGTTAACAGATCTGCAGGTTCTCTCTGTCTCTACTCCTACCATTTGGTATGATAACCTTAGAGCCACATATCTCTAAGCAAATCCTATCTTCCATACTTGTACTAAACATGTTGAGGTGGATTATCATTTTGTACGAGACCGAGTTGCAGAGAAAGAGATTTAGATTCATTTTATCTCCTCTCAAGATCAACTTGTAGATGTCTTTACTGAGCCACTTTCCGCTGCTTTATTTACTACTTTTCGTTACAAGCTTTGGGTCGATCCTCCATCCTCGGCTTGAGGGGGTATATATATATATATATATAGGAATTAATGTAGGATTATTCTAATATTGTGATTCCTACAGTTACTACCGTGTACTACCGCATACATATAAATAGAAAAGGTTAGCTAAGATACAACTTAAGCTATTTTATCATTCTCAACTGTATTCAAGAGTTTTATTCTACTATGATAGATCCTTGGGATCAATTGGCTCTTACAGAACAACAGAATTAAAAGTATATGGTGCCTATATTGATCATAGAGAGCACCAACGATTAGTATAATTTTTAACTGCATTTCACAATGATTTTAAAAGACTTAGAGGTTCAATTTTGCATCGTTCTCCATTTTTTTCTATTGACTCAGTTGTCAGTGAGTTATGGGCTGAAGAAATACATCTTCAGAACTGCACTTAACAATGATTTTAAAGGACTTAGAGGTTTAATTTTGCATCGTTCTCCACTTTTTTCTGTTGACTCGATTGTCAATGAGTTATTAGCTGAAAAAATACATCTTCAGTCCTATTCTGAAAAGAAAATTCTCTCTACTTCTAATCATTTTGTGCTAGTAGTACCTTCTAAATCATTCTCCAGTAATCAGAATAAGCCTTACATAAGGGTTGTCTTCGACGAGTGCAGTTCTATAAGCAGAAAGGTCATTAGAAGGCTTAGTGTTTTTAGTTGGGACAATAGAGTCAAGCCTGGAAACCTGACAATCAATCATAATTTAATGCTTATAGACCACCTTGAGGTTACAAAAACACCACAACATAATACTGCAGCAGCAGTCTCATCAGGTCCTTTCACCGATCTTAGTATGATAGCTAAGCAATTTCAGAAGTTTCTCTCCTTACAGCCACAAACTACATATGCTTCTTCTTTCGTAGATCAGTTGCCTCATAGTTCTTTAGGTATGTCATATTTTGGATGGGTCTTGAATTCTGGTGTTTCACATCATATGTCTCCAGATTTTTCATCTTTTGCTTATATGTCTTCTTCATCTTCTATCCATGTCATGACTGCTGATGACACTTTTATACCCTTAGCAGGTGTTGCTATTGTTATCACACCTCACTTGTCTCTCTCTAATGTCTATCTTATTCCGAATCTCACATTGAATCTTGTTTCTGTTGGTCAAATATATGATTATTTAGTCATCTTTTCCCCTCTCTTTTTGTTATATGCATGATCGACAGTCTTAGAAGCTGATTGGGACAGGCTGTAGGGAGAAGGGACTATATATTTTGGATGAGTTAAAAGTGTCAGTTGTTACTGCTAGTGTTGATTTGTCTTCTTTTCATTTGAGTCCTTCTTCTTCTAGTTTTTATTTATGGCATTCTCGTCTAAGTCATATTTCGTCTTCTCGTTTGAGATTTTTGGCATCCATAAAAGCCTTAAAAAATTTACAAACTTGTGATATTTCTGATTGTAATAGGTGTAAACTAACAAAATTTTTCACTTTACCTTTTAATTAAAGTATTTTTGTTTCTTCTTCTCCATTTGATTTGATTCATTTTGATGTGTGAGAACCTTCTCTTATTGCCACAATAAGGGTCTCAATATTATATTTATTTTAATGATAATCATACTCGTTATTGTTAGATTATTTAACACTTATTAATCATATTATATTGTTCTGAAAAAAAAACCCTATATTTCTTAACAATAATTTTTTCAGAGTGTTTTTTTTTCTTGAAAATATTTTAAAATAATTTTTTTTAAAAAAAATTTATTTTTGATAACAACACATCAAAACGATTAAGAAATACTAAAAAATTAATTTTAAGCAAAAAAAAATTTCAAATTTTAGGCAAATGATGTTTTAGCCGCAATGCAAAGTGAAAACAATTGATGCATGCCATAATTAATTTAGTTCAATTTTTTACTCAATATTCATTGATCAATTTTGCTTATTAAAAAAATCCTATTTACACATATTATTTTACCCTTGAAGGGAAAACTCACTTAGCTTGGACTTAGGGGTAGGAAGATCTTTTTCTTGGAACCCATTGGTCATTATAGGAAAAGAGGGGGTTAATCAATATTTTTACATCTTTAATACACAATGTAATCACTTCATTACCCTTAAAAGAAAAAAATGTTTGTTTTAGGTCAAAGGGCTTTTCGGGCTTTTCAATTCTTTTTGTATAATAAAAATACTTAAACGCTCTGGGCACATGTTATTTCTTCCCTCTCTCTTTCCTCTCTCTCCTCCTAGAAAAATATGTTGGTCATTGCAAAAATACAAAGAAGTCTAGTTATTTATTTCTCGAGTCAAATGAAGTCCTAATTATTTTAATTGCAATGTATTTAACATTGAATCATTTATTGAGTTAATTTGTTTTTTTTTAATTTCATCTTTTGGTATTTTATTTTTATATCAGATTTGGTACTCATTCTTTTAATTGTAATGTATTTGGTCTTGAATCATTCATTGAATTAATTTTTTCTTCAATTTCATCTCTTGACATTTGATTTATATATCAAATATGATCCTTGTTTTTTTATTGTTATTTTTAATTTTTCTTATCCTTTTCTTAAATGAAATTGTTTTTCAATTCATCCCTTATAATTTGATTTTATTTTATTTTTGTGTCAAATTTGGCTCTCATTGTTCTCAATTCTATATTTTTTTTCTTCTTTTTTTACCTTTTTTAATTTGTTGTTTCAAGTTTATCCCTAGTTATTTTGGTTGGCTAGGAATTTTGCTTTGTAATTTTTTTTTATTTGGTTTTTATGTTGTGATTCGGTCTTAATGTTCGGTTTTTTTGGACGATGTATTTTTAAGAATTCACCTATGTAATGACTCAGATAGAATCATGTCAATTTTTTTTTGTTTTTTTAATTTATTTTCTTTTCAATTTTTTCATTCGTCATTTTATTTGCTGAGAATTAAGTTTCTATGTAATTATCTCATTCTCATTTAATTTTCACTGTGTTAACAAATAAGATTATTGATATATCTTAGGAATATTGTAAAGATATATTTTATAATATTGACAAACGTTTATTTTTTACATTAAGTCATCGTTGTTTTTTGTTTTATTTATTGATATTTTTTTTTCTAATCATGTTATTAAATTAATCGAGTTTATTAAACTCATTGGAGTGAATGACCTGAATATTAATTTAAAAAAAAAAACATATTCGTATGTGTGTGTATATATATATATATATATATATATATAAAAAGAAGAACAGTAGTACTTGTGTAAGAGTGAATCTTGGCTAGGTTAAATATTCCATGGAAAGCTAGGTGGTAGGAATAAAAGACGGGCCGGGGAAAAGGATGGATTCCAATGAATATATATATGTGTGTGTATAAATATAAAGAACACCCACTGGAGGAGTTGAAGCATGGTAATTAATTAAATAATTAATTAGAAGAATATATTGTAAGAAGAGGAAAAGTGAAAGGGTTATGATTGGTGCCTACCTTGAAATTTCTTGCATTTGGATCCCTTTTTCTAACTTGTACTCTGGAGTCTAGTGATTGCAATCAAAGAGAGATTGTCTGAGAAACCAAAAGGAAAAGCAGTATAATATTTACTATAAATTAAATTAATTACTTACTTACAAGTTGTTTCTGTTCGTTTCATGATTTTCTCTAGAAATTGATCATTCCTCGAGTCACTTTAATGGCTGGTGGGGTCTGCCTTTGTCCCCCCTCTACCTTTTGTGCTGTATAAAATATATATAACCCAAGGTACATTTTTTCCTCAACAACAAGCAGCTCAGCATATATATATATATATATATATATATATATTCTTGGCAGAAGCGCATCTGAATTTGTTTTGCAGCTAGAAAAAGTTGTAAAAGTAGATTCTATTATTTAATTTATACGTACACTATGGCTATGATCAAGAGTTGAATAAGAATTAAAAAGAAGAGGAAGAGCTAGGAAGCTTGCTGTTTTTAAAAATAATATATAATTATGAGATTTAATTAAGGTGTGCACTGCCTTCCACATTTTAATTTTCTAGATAGTTGTTTGGAAGTTTGCTGTTTTTAAAAATAAGTTTCATATGAAAAATATTTATTAAATTGATGTATTTAATTTTAGTGTTTTTTATGATTTTAATATGTTAATGTTACAAATAAAAAAATAAAAAACAATTATTTTGATATATATATTTTTAAATAAAAAACATATCCTTATTACAATAACTATACCTATAACTATAAGATGTGCTGATGGATGTTGTTTAAGAGCATTCTATGTGCTGAAACAAACTCCCATGTCGTCATTACAAACCATCCAACAATATATATCCTATCTATCAAGAACACAGAAGGAAAAAGGTATGGAAAAGACAAATAAAGTAAATATATAGTTCAATAAAGTTCTTATAATTTATGGATTTATTTTCTTCAATTTATCTATATTTATATATAATTATAGAATATTCATGTGTCCTTAATTCATTGTAAATTAATTCTCTAATAAATACTTTGAACATGACTAAATTAATTCTCTAATAAATACTTTTGAACATGACTTCAAGAAATAATTTAAATTAAACTACCTTTCTCTCTCTCTCTCTCACCGAGGACTATATATATATATAAAAAAACTCAAACTTCTTAAGAAAATAAATTGATGGATTATTATACCCTTATCATAATATATATTAACACTATAACTTGTCTTCAATATTATGTAAACCCCATCGATCTCACCTTTAATTAAGAAAAAATAAACCAATATATATATATATATATATATATATATATATATATATAAACTCAAACTTCTTAAGAAAATAAATTGATGGATTATTATACCCTTATCATAATATATATTAACACTATAACTTGTCTTCAATATTATGTAAACCCCATCGATCTCACCTTTAATTAAGAAAAAATAAACCAACATTAAATAAAATAAAATAAAATCATTACACCTAAGAAATGGTTTAATCCCATTTCCCCATCATTTACCTATTTATTAACCATGTGAATCCCTAAATAACATAAAATAAATTTCGTTATTGTATTATATTAGATTTTAATTATCCCTTCATATAAAATTATAGGTAATTAAATCTGTACCATTCTCCCTCTTGACAAATTCTAGTGATTTATAAAAAAAATATTTATTAAAATAAAGACCCATATATTTTTTTTTATTTTTTTGAAAATATTTGACATAGAACAATTTTTTTTTTGTATTTAATAAAAAATAATGTGAGAAATATGATGATAGTGTGGTAATGAGACGGTGAATGGTAATAGTTACGATACTGGTGATTATAAATTAGTGGTGTGGCTAAAATGATATTCTTGATTTTTTTTATAATATATATATAATAGTTTATGTTAAAGTTTTCCAAATTTATTTTCAAGGATTTCGATCGAAAGCAACTTAGGAGCGGAATTTAAACCAAAAATATATATTATTGTCTGTCATCAACAAATCAATCAATGGATGAAGAAGATTGCATACAAAGCTTTACGAAAACAGAAGAGAGGATCGAGAGAGAAGTCCCTCGATCGACGCTAGCTGCTTGATAAAATAATTAATCTTAACCTCACAGAGGCGATGATCGATCAGCTTTAAAGTTACGTTGATATATATGATCATATATATATTCGTTGTGGAAAGATTAATATTATTATAACAGTACGTACGTACCCACAGTCTCCTTGATTAATATATATCTCCATTTAATTAATTAGCGACTACTTAATTATAGCATCAGGAAAAGATATATATATATATATATATATATATATATATATATATATATATATATATATTCCCTTTTCCTGATGTGAAGAAAACAAATAACTAAGAAGAAAAGGAAGAGAGTAATTAAGCACAGAATTGGGATAGAATAGCTGTACTTGCTACTATAGCAACGCCTAGCTAGCTCGAGACACACACACACACACGCACACACACGTAGTGATGGATCCTAGCTACTTTATAACACACACACACACACACACACACACACACACACACCTGCCTTGCATTTAATTTGCATAATATTGTACGTACTGTGTTAATATATAGTTTGCTTGGAGAGGAGATAGCTTATAAATTGTGTACATCGATCCCTCCTGCTGGGAGTTCGAGGATTAATTAAGATATATATATATATTAGAATATCAGAGAAAGAAGGAAAGGAAGGAAGAAAGCTGGATCCGGCCTCTTATATAAAGTAAAAAGAAGAGATCTCCTCCTCCTCCTCTTTCATCGATCATTCTCCTTTTTGATATATCGGTGCTGGGCAGGGCAGCAGACATCGATCTGGGGACATGCATGCATGTATATCTTCTTGATATCTTGCTGCTAGCTCCTCTTTCTTGGTACTGTTACTCTTAATTAGATATTGCATGCATGAATGCTCCCACAATGCAGCCCCCCCCCCCCCCCCCCCCCCCCCCCCTTAATTATCTGTGCTCGCTCGCTCCCAGCTCCCAGCTCCCAGCTCCCTCCCTTGAGAATATCCGACTTTAATCTCTTCTCAAGACAAGTGCCATTCTTTAATCTTCATCTCCAATATCGTGGAACAAATTAAAGCAAGCAGCGGTGCCGTTAATGGACTGTGTCTAGACGTTCCCTTTTGTTTTGTTTTTTTTTTTTTTTGGGAATTAGAACAATTAGTTCACCCAGGTCACGTTTATCTACGAGATTTGAGACGTGTTTGGCGTAAAAAAGAGAATATAGTTTTCAAGCTAGAAAGGAGGCATTTATTTAGGAATGTACCGTGGGAGAAGAGAAACTTTTGACCTTGGCCAGCTTTTAATTAAGAACACCGTGTGAAGAAAAATGATTCGTAGCTTGAGGGTGGGTTTTTTAGTAAATTACAGGCACATTGACAATTATAAAAAAGACGTGAATGAGGAGGAGCAGGAAATCCTCAAAGGGGGGTGGGGTGGTAAATTGTCAACAATCAAGAGATGAGAGAGGTTTTGTTCTCCTGTAGCACTAGTATGGGATGGGGCAAGAAAGAAACAAGCCAACATGGGAGAGGTTGGGAAAACAGGAAGAGAACGCCCTCTTTCACACACACACACACACACACACACAGAGATATATATATATATATAAAAACAAGCAAGTGACATAAATCTTGGTGAATGTTGTAGGGGTAGTAATAGTAGTAGTAGGTAAACTTAGACAAGATTACATAGGGGAGGATGATAGGCAGCAAAGGACACCCTCTCTCTCTCTCTTAAAAAGTTTAAAATCTAACTATCTAACTGGTGAATAAGTGGTAAGAGCTTGGGATTAAGAGATTTGTTTTTTCTGTGGTTTCAGATTCGAGCCCTATGGTTGCTCATATGATAACCACTGGAGGCTTACATGGTCGTTAACTTCAGGGCCCGTGGGATTAATCGAGGTGCGCGTAAGCTGGCCCAGACACCCATGTTAAACTAAAAAAAAAAAAGTTCAAAATCTTTTTTTCCCTAGTACATATATTTCTAAGATTTTTAACTTTTATTACCACTCTCAATTTACAAATAATAATAATAATAATAATAATAATAATAATAATAATGGTGGGATGGACGAGATAAACACAACTCTGTTAAGGAGAGTGTCTTGTGTTCTTGGATTTATTTTAAAAGATATTAAATTAATGATTTTTTTAGTATGTTTTTTATGATTTTGATGTATTTATATCTAAAATATAAAAATCTAAAAAAAAATAATATTGATATATTTTCAAACAAAAAATACTTGAAAAAAACATGCTATATCACAATGCTAAACACATTGCCGCAAATGAATTTTCACCTTATTTTTTATTTTAAATTCATATTTAGAGCCTGTTTGTTTTTTGCATTTTAAAAAAATTAAATTTTTTTTATTTTTTTCTTTGCTTTAACTTTGCGTCTTTTTCGTGTCATATTAATGTAATGATATCAAAAATAAATTTTAAAAATAAAAAATATATTATTTTAAAGCATTTCTAAACAAGAATCACTTTAAAAAATAACCATTACCACAATTCCAAACATATTCTAAAAATTCTCTCTTATAACAATAATTAAAAGCAAATTATAATTTGTAATCTCCTAAATATTTTTTTTAAAATTATCACCATAAAAATTAACACAATTTAAAACATAAACTTAATTGTAACTCTTTGTTTCTATCTTTTGGGTTCTGTATTTTACAAATAAATTCATATTAACAATAAAAATCTTACTCTAAAGACTTAAAAATTTTTGTTTTTTTTTAAATGTTTGAGAGAGAGAGAGAGGGAGAGAGAAGGGAGGCCCTGATGCGCCTTTTGATGTGTGAGTGGGTGGTGCTCTTTTCTCCTCTCCTCTCTCTCATTTATACCCTCTCTCTCTCTCTCTCTCTTCTTCTCTGGGAGCACTTGTACTGTCTCTTTCCTTTTCCTTCTCGTCATCTCTCTTCTAAAGAAACTTGAAAAAGCCTCATTTTTTCTTTTCTTTCTTTCATTCTCTGCTCTTCAACCCAATACCATCTCAAAGCTTATTAAGGTTTGTTTAACTTATTAATAATTAAGTCTTTCTCTTCAATTTAGTGGGTTGCTTGTTTCTGTCTCAAAGATCAAGTCTTTTCTTGTTTTTGCTTTCAAACTCTTATATGGGTTCGTGTGATTTCATGATCTCTCTCTTTCTTTCATTTTTCTCTCCCTTTGATTTTCCGGGTTGTTTCTGTTTCAATATTTAATTTCAAAGCAGTCAATAGTTTTAGTCTGGTCTCTGGTCATAAATATGCCTTTCCTTTCTTAGATTAGATTTTCTCCTGGGTTTTTTTGGTCAGTTCAAACTGTTCACTTTGTAAATCTAGAGATGCCTGAAATCTTGGGGTGTCTGACTCTCTCTCCTGATTTCTCTCAGCTGGCTGCTCAGCTATCCATATATTCAATCCATCTATCTAAAGTAGTTTCTCTTCTTTTTTTTTTTCCAGTTTCTTTCTGGTCTTTAATTTTGCTTCATTCACAATTCACTGGCTGGCTGGCTGGCTGGCTGGATGGATAGCTACATCTCTTTCAATATTCCTTGCTCCTTTTGGATTTTTGAAAGTTGTGTGTATATGCAGATTACAACCTCTTAATTAAGGTTTTTAATCTCGATGATTATCTATGTATTATCATAATCATATGAGATTTGATTTGATTTGATGATAGTACTGTACTTTGAGCATTTAACTTCATCTTTTCTTTGTTCTTGTGGGTTTGTTTTCCCCACATAAAATAACGCATACTCATCAAAACTTTTGAGAAGAGTTCCAACATCATCTTTGCTGAAGTGGGTGTTTGTTGTTTTGCGAAAACTTTGGTGCTTTTCTTTGCTTGATCAATCAAAACACTACAGGATGCTTCAGTTTCACTCATTCCCACATAAAATAACGTTTTCTACGGACGAATCTCTCCTTGATTGCTAGCTAGCTAGCTGCCCACTAATCCTCCACTGATATTAATATCTTCTACTTCTGGCCATGTCCTTTGCTACAACTGTTAATGATCTCATGATTTCTTTTCCTTTTGTTTTTGTCTGTGATCTTTGCAGGCAGGTTAAATGGATGAAGATTCTAATGGGGTTGCTTGATCTTCTTCTTGTTCGTGTGTACAAATATAGATAGCTAGCTAGAGCTTTGGTTTGCGTCTTTGCTGTTGTTGTTGCGGCTGTGGAGGTCAATCGCATGTGGTGAGAGTTCTTTGGTGGTGGGGTTTTTTGAAATAGAAAGAGAGAGAGAGATAAAAAGAAAGGCAATACTTCTTCTACTACTACAAGTTATAAGTGAAAGAAAGAAAGAAAAAGAGAAAGGCTGTAGTGATATACTACTAGGTACTAGCTATATATATGCTGAAGACTAAGAAGATAAAGATAAGGCAAGGCAGCAGTACTGGAATTAGTTGTGGAGAAGCTGAAGTTGCTGCTGCTTGTGACTGTTACCGAAACAGCACAAGAAGAGAGAATAATAGCATCAGATGTTATCCATTGAAAACCCTCCAGTACCAGATCCCTCATGTTCTTCTTCCCAGCTGAATAGTAGTGATGAGAGGGCTTACCAGCTTCCCACCAGTACTAATAATAAGCTTCCTTCTCCTAATTTGTCAGAGGTAGTAGTAGTAAATCTGCCAAACACAAACCCATCTCTTCATCATCATCATCATACCCCACTTCCTAATTTCTCCATAAGGTAAAACAATTCATTCTTCTTATCTGATCCTTTCTTTCAGGGATATGAATAGTACTTTTTTTTAATTTGATTTATTTATTTTTTGTCGTGGTTCTCTTGCTTTTCTTTGCCAAGCTGACTCCTCCTCTTTCTGTTTCTTCCTTTCTCATGGTGGTGATCTGATCAAAGTCAGCTAATCGATCTCTAAGATCTTTTGTTGGGTCAGATCCAGAGTTACATGTTCCCCTTATGGCTCAGTTCAACATGGGCACACCTCCCATCTTGTCTCTATTTTGGTCTCTGAAGACTTTTTTCTCGCTTGGCTTTTAATGATCATATTCAAGGCTTCTTCTTGGGGTTCATATGTTTGTGTTTTTTAATGATTTTCTGTGTCATTACTCACTGCTTCTAATCTCTGTTGATTATTTTTGCTTGTGATTTCATGTCACTTTGTACAAACAATCTGTACTTGTTCTAGCCATATCATGCTGCAACCTGCAGGCTTTTTCTCAGTCACTAGATTTTCGAATCTTGCCTTCCCTTGGATTTTGCTTGGCTGTTTTCCTACTGTTTTGGGATTCACTTCCAGTTCCATGAACCAGATTTTCCCTTGCGAACTTGTTGTTTTTAACATATGATATAATTAAGGGTTCCAGTTCTTATGTACATAATAAGATCGTTATAGCTTACATATATAATTTGATGTTTTTAGCTTATTATAGATAGCTTGATCTTAGTTAATACTAACAGAAACAGTGGTTTGCATTGCAGAGATTATGTATTTAAAGCCAGGAGCAAGGATATCAAGAATAGCTGGCCTTTTTCTCAAAACAATTTGCAACTTTGTTTGAAACATGGCGTGAAGGACGTGTTGCCAAAATTTCAGCCTCATGATACTGTAAGAAACCAGTTCTTTAAGAGATGTACAGGTGAAACCAGTTCAGTTGAGAAGGAAAACAATTTTGACAAGGAGGCTTCGAGGCCGGACAATCGTGTGCTGCTAGACTCGTCTGATGATGCTCAATTAAATAACAAGCTAGCAGAATCCTGTGTAGACATTAGTTCATGTAGATCTGGAGAAGAAAATGATTTCCCATCGACAACAACAAGTGAGATAAACTCAGTTCCTGATAACAGGCAACGTAGATCACCATTAGAAACTCAATCTTTGGCCAAAGCCGCTGTTGAAGTTGAAGCTCCTGTGACCCACAAGACTGAAAGCACCTCCAGGCCGTTGGCTAAGAAGTGCAGGTTGATTGTGAAATTTGGTGGCAGCTCTGATCGTAGCTCAGCTGAAGATATTGCTTCTAATTGTACTACTACATCAGAAACAATGGCTTCAAAAGTTTGTCCTGTTTGCAAAACTTTCTCATCCTCATCAAACACCACCTTGAATGCTCACATTGATCAGTGCCTTTCTGTGGAGTCAACACCCAAGTGGACATCAGATTCTAAGCCAACAAGGTATAGAATTAAGCCGAGAAAGAATCGGTTGATGGTGGATATTTACGCTACAGCTCAATATTGCACGTTAGAAGACCTTGATCGAAGAAATGGTACGAGCTGGGCCACCATGTCAAGCTTGCCTGCCCAAGAGACTGAGAAGAGTGACGCACCTAATGAAGGGAAAAAGCAAAGGGTGTCCCCAATTCATCCTGAGGATGCTGCTGATGTAGGTCCAGTTTATATTGATGCAGATGGTACCAAAGTTAGGATTTTATCTCAGTTTAATGATACACCACCAGTAGAAAAAGTAAGCGAGGATATTGGTGCAAGAAGGGAGGATATTGGAGCAAAGAAATCTTTGAAAGGAGGCAAAGCAAGCAAATACATTTCAAAGAAAAAGAAAAAACGCTTAGCACAAAAGCATCAAAAGTATCTAAGACTTGCATCTCAGAGCAAAAAGATTTTCTTCCACAAGGCGCCTTGCGCTCAGGTACAGTCTCTTGCTTGCACTACATATTCTTATTTCCCTTCCCAAACTATATATAATCATCTCACTGACTACCCTTGTCCATTTTCAATAGCCAAGAAATTTGAGAATTTTGAGTATGTGATAGATCAGTTAGTTTTCCTTTTGTTTTCTAATGCCATCGAGAAGCTTAATGATGTTATGTTTTGGGGCAAAATGCATCTTGGATGCTTCAGCTGATATTGTGTCGCTTCCATGTGTTTAGTGTTTATGTTAACTGGATGGAATTATTGTGCAGAAAAATTGCTAAAACACTATCTTTCCACCTCAAGCCCTTCTATAACATATTTTATAGATTTCTTGTGATTATCCTGTACTTTAATTTACAAATTTTACACCATCTTTTGTTGCAAAGTCAGTAACATTAATGTCAGTTATATACGGCTGTCAATATTGCTGTTAAACAGATTTCTGGAGGTCAAGAAGAATTTAACGGAGAGGGGAAAAGTTGTGAGAAAGAACAACGGATGTTGAAGCAAATCAATCCCAATGATGGCGGGACTTTAAGACCATGGATTTGCTCCAAACGAAGAGGTTTTCCAAAGAAGATTCCAACTCAAGAGGATCATCAACCTGTGAGATGTAAATGGCATTTGGCTCAAGACTTGCTGGTTGAGAATGATAGTCTTTCAGAGAGGAGCCGCACTCAGAAATCTGTCATTTTGTCTGATAACCCAATATCTTCTCATAGAAACATTGAGAGGACGGAGAAGCCATTTCATAAAGACCAAGTAAATGAGAGTATGGAGCACTCTCCTGGAAGAAAGATGGTAACAAATCTCCCAGTGAGAGACAGGATTAATGGCAAAGTGGATAAGTTGTTTCCACCAATGAAGTTGAGCAAAGATGGCACTTCTATCCGTGATACCTGTTTGCTAAGACCTCCAGACTCTCCCAGGATAAAGGTCTCTTCACTAACCAAGAAGACAATCTATACTGATGCTGATACAAGTAATAATTCAGATACCTCTCCCATTGCTAGCACAAAATCATCCCGGAGTTCTCGTACAGTTGTATCTAAAGCATTGAGATTCTGCTCCTTTAGGAAAAGTGTACTGTCTGTCAGCAGCCAATCTTCTGTGACTGAATCCAGGCCCAGCGAAGTTAGGAAATGGTCAACCCTTGACAAGTCTGAAGACCCTTCGACAACAGAAATAGATGAGGATGCAATGGGCAGGCATTCTGAGGTTGATGAACAGTATGATTTGATGCAGGATCATACAGAAAATGTACTTGAAAGAGAAGAAATAACAGATGAGGTGTCTCTTGGTGGAAGCTCCATCCGGGAAACTAGGCAAGAAAAAAGATTGTCATGTAGTTCTGAAAGGCTGGAAGTCTTGTCTTTGAGGAGCTCAAAATCTACACCTCGCTATGGTCATGATGAGGAGATAAATGTAGATTCTTCAGCTAGATTTGATGATGATGATTATTTGCGCAAAATTGATCCCCTAGAATCTCCTGGAACACAAGTTCGAATACATGAGGACATTGTTGTTGAACCATCTTCCAAGACTTTGGATGGGAGGACGAGCACCTCTGGTACGAGTAAATCCGTTGACACTGGATTCTATGAGCTAGGTGTTTCTTCAAAGGTCCCATCAAAATGTCTTCGGTCTATTGAACATTATGAAGGACTTTCAAGGCAAAATGATGGGTCAACTGGTCCAACTGAGCCAGGTTTTGTTCACGACCAAGGGATGTTTTCTGCTGCTGAAGCTGGCAATGGCATGATGGGCCATAATGCTGATATGAGGGTGGTGGAATTGGATTCTGAAGCTGCGAAAGTAGACTCTTTTCCTGAGGTTGATCCCATTCTGATTCCAGGACCACCGGGGTCATTTTTGCCAAGTCCTAGAGATATGGGCTCTGAAGATTTTCAAGGAAACTCGTCATTGACTAGTAGCCAGGTTCAGTCATCTCCAGATCAGTATGATGTGATTGATGGAGATTCATCAGATTCCCCTCTATCTGCAGCATCGACCATCTCTAACTCCATGGCTGGCAGACCGGATTTCAATTATTCAGAACCGCCATCATCAGCAGGACATTATGTTTTTCAAGACAATATGAGGTCAGGCTTAATTTCTGCTGGAATTGAACCTTTGGCACAGAATGCTGATGCAGTTCCACAAGCAGCAACTACAAGAGTTGAAAGAGCTACTTTCTTGGGAGAGCACGTGAAACTTGATGGGATCCCCATTGAGAAGGAATCTTTTGGCTTAAAAAATGATCAGCCATGCTGTTGCCAAAGAAAGGAGAGGTTTGCTGAGAGTGTTGCTCTAAATCACCAAGAATCACAGCTACTAAGGCGGAGGAAAACGCCATCGATGACATTTCCTTCTGTTAGCAAGCAAATGGGTTGCAATTCAAACCCAATGCCGATTAATTTGGATGTCAGGCCTGAATTAGTTTCCCTGAACAGTTACTCAGCTTCAGGATCTGAAAAGATGGTTCTCCCACTCATCAAGCCCCCCGGAGATCCTATTCCTTTGAAGGACTCTCCCAATAATTCTGCAGTGAGATCCTTAGCTCGTGCAGATGGTGATTCTGCTAGTCCATCAGCTTCTAATCCTATACTCAGACTGATGGGGAAGAACTTAATGGTGGTCAACAAAGATGATCATGTAGCCATGCCAATTGGGCAGGTCCAACCTTGTGCTCAAACAATCAATCGAACTCCTCACTTTCCAACAATTTCTGCAGTCTCTCCTGGCAATATTCAGAATCAGGACAGTCATTCATTTCATCGCGTCACCCCTCAAGGTTTTGCCATCTTTAGTCGGGATCCATATTACAAGACAGCAGTTCAACGTTTTGATGTTGGGTTGTCCAACAGTTTTGGAAGCCACACTGATTCTAAGCTACCCCGGGCACCATCGCAGTTACCAGCAGGCATGTTTTGTGACCAACAAAATGATGGTGGTTTTGTAACATCCATGAAGCCTCAACAGTGCAAAGATGATTATAATTTCTCAAGTTCTCAGAACAGGCTAAAGAGAAGACTAGATGCGTTTCCTACGTGTACTATGCAGAAAGCTACAGAAACTCCTGACCGCCAGTGCAAGCGTGCAGATTCATCTGCTCATCCTGTAAAAGAAATCATCATCATTGATGATGTTCCTGAAAGTCAAACTGTTGTGATCAGTGACATTACAAGATACAATGAAGGCTGGAGGGAAAGACAAGCAGTTCCATCTGGTATCTCTGTTCCAACCATCCCAGTTTATAACATGAGTAATGTGAATCCCTTTACTTGTTATCAGTCACAAGACCACCCTCCACTTGGTGGAACACCATTGTTGCACAATGGCAACTTTCATGCAACTGCCACTAGGCTAGTTAATACGAGTCCTGTTAGGTGGGGTTGTCCATCGGAAGGTCCCAGCGTGTTGCAACAGAATCCTTTCGTGGCTGCATCAAACTCATCTGGTCATCCAAGATCAGCATCGCTGTATTATTCTCCAAGCTTTTCATAGTCACCGTGGCAAGATCAGCATCGCTGTTTTATTCTCCAAGCTTTTCATAGTCACCGTGGTTAGCTTGCATGACCTTTTCTGCGCAGTTGTGCTTTTGCAGGTTTACATCGAGGCACTGAACTTGAGCTTCTCCCATAACTAGCTACCGTTGCCTGAAACTTTTGGGTTCAGAAATGACTTTATAGAAGAAATAGTGGTGGTTTAATTATCAAAGACAGCCTGTATGAGTTTTGCGGTTGGGATCTCAGACAAAGTTTGTATTTATTTCTAATGTACCGATGTTGAGTCTATGGCACTTTTTTAGGCTTTCTGCTTGTTAGGCAAATCTCAAAGCTTTCAAAAACTAGACAATGTATAAGCAAATCCTTGAATAATAGTCGACTAGGAACTTGGCTGAAAGACAATGGAGTCAAGTGTTCCTAAAAGAAATTTCCATCTCGTTTTAACTCTCCTCTCTCTCTCATGATGTTTATTTCCTTTCTATACAATCATTCGAGCTGCATTTTGATCGCTAAACTACTTTCACTTGCATTTGATTGTCAATGTGCATGCATTTAAATAAGAACATTGATGAGGATATGAATGAAAGATTTTATAAATATTTTATTTAAGACATGAAAAAATTAGGTGTTCTTCTTTTGGATGAAATTGTTCCACGATCTATATAATATGGCTGTATTTGCGTTGTCTTGGCATAGGTAAATATGAGCCAATAATATTAATATCATGGATGGATAAATTTGTGTACTTGGAAGTCATTTTCAAGAGAGGGCATATTCTAACAAACATTAAACAAGTGCATGCATATAGAAGCTTTGGCTTTGATATGACTATAAGCCTTGCCTAGCTAGACCGTGTACAAACAATGACACTGATGCATGTCAAAAGCAGGCCCCCCTTTATTCTTCTGCTAGCTAGCTGTGTTGAGCTTGCATTAACCATGCAATTGGACATTGGCGCATATGATCATAATGTTCACACAGCCAGTGGAGAGAGAGAGAGAGAGAGAGCATGGCATGCAAGGGATTATGAAAAGAGCAAGCCTTTAATTGATTACTGGGCTTAAACAGTAATGCTACTTCTTTATCCACTTGTTCTGATAATGGCTATATATATATATATATATAGAGAGAGAGAGAGAGAGAGAGAGAGAGAGAGAGAGAGACGTTATGGCATGGTATATGAGAAGTAAGTGTAGCTACCAGGCAGTGATATGAATAAGAGTACGAGCATGATGATGATGCATGATGGGTCATGGCACCTGCCTGATGAGAGGAGAGGAGAGGAGAGGAGAGGGAAAGAGAAAGGGTATATATATATATATATATAAAGTCACGAGTCAAAGGTGCAGTAAAGAAGAAAACATGATGGCCTGGCAAGGAGGGCTGCCTTTTTGGGTTAACTGGCACCATGGATTGGAGTAGATCAAGGAGAGGTGAGATTGAGATATTCTATAGCTCGTAGCCTTTTAGGGTAGCGAGCGAGGCCCTAGCAAAATGCTGCCTGCACTGATCTCATCTGCTCAGCTTTCTGTGCTGGTTTTTTTCTTTTAATTATCTTAGCACCGTTTATTTGGAAAGTAATTTTTTTAAAAAAATAAATTTTAAAAAAAATAAATTCCAGGAAAATGAATTCTAAAAAAATATTTTTCAATATTTGATATTGTAATAAAAAATAAGTTAGAAAACATTTTCCAGTATTTGGTTATGTCATGGAAAATAAGCTGGAAAATAACTTATTAATGTTTTATTTTTTTCAAGTTTATTAAAATAATAAGGAATAAATCTTACAAATTAAAAAGTTGAATGAGAATGAAATTGAAAAAAAATATAATTTCATAAATTATCTCAAATAAAATAAATAATAATCAAAATAATAAAGATTAAATCTAAAAATTTAAAAAAAAAAATGAAAGATGAAGAAATTAAAATAATAATAATTAACATTTCATAAATTATTTCAAATAAAATAAGTAACAATCAAAAGAATGAGGACCAAATTTAATAGATAAAAAATTTCAATAAAAAAATGATAAGGAAAAAGCAAATAGCAATTATAAAAATAAGAACCAAAGTTAATATAAAAATTAAATTTTAAGAGATGAAATTGAAAAATAAATATTCAAAACAAATTATATATAGCAATCAAAAGTTTGAGGATCAAATTTGATATAATCAGCAAAAATTGACATTTCTAAATTTTTCACAACTTCCGGAAAATGTTTTCCGTCCAAATTTTCCAGGAAAACACTTTCCTGAAAACCAAGCCAAATTTTCCTTTAACTGGAAAGTGTTTTCCGTTGACCAACTTTTCTAATAGCAAACAAACACAGGAAAGTTTGGAAAGTGAAAAAGAAAAATACTTTCCTGGAAACCAAACCAAATTTTTCTTTTGACTGGAAAGTGTTTTCCGTTAACCAAAAAGTGTTTCCGTTGACTGGAAAGTATTTTCTGTTAACCAGAAAGTGTTTTTTGTTAACCAACTTTTTTAATAGAAAATAAACACAAAAAAATTAAAAAAATTATTTTTTAAAAACTACTTTTTAAAAAATTAACATATTTAATTTTTTTTGTTTTTAAGTGTTTTATTGCTTGCACGGTGAATTAGCTAAGTCAAGTGGGACAGATGAAATGAAGCAAAAGCTGTCTCTTTAGAAAGAGAAGGGTCCCATATTTGTGTTTTAATTACGTGGGGGCCATCATTTGTCTCTTTCTTCATCTCTTTCATGGATTCCCCTGCCCTTTCAAATCTTTTGAATGAATGGTTCAACATATATATAAACACCCGTGACGGGTCGTATTAAATATTTTTCGGACAAAAAAATAACATAAGGTGATTTTAATGTTTTTTTTAATAAAAAAAGAGTTAAAACTATATAAAGATTTATATCATCTAGTTGATTTGATAAGTACAAATATAACTTAGATGACTAATAAAAATATAATTTGATTTAAAATATTCAAGATATTTTTTAAAAATATATTACGATGACAACATATTATATCAACTCGGATCAACCTATCAAATCTGATACTCAGGTCACGAGACCCTGATAATCCTATAAAAATTAAATTTTTTTTATTAAACTCAACTCTTAATTAACCCAGAATTGAAGGATGAAATTGAAAATAAAATTCAACTTAAAAAATGAGTCAAGTCAACTCTGGTTAATCTGTCAAACCTAAGTTATGAGAGCAAGATAACCTTATAAAAAATAAATTGAAATAAGTTATGAAGCTCAATTCACAATCAATTCAATGTTGAAGGGTGAAATAAAAAAATCAATTAAAATAAGAACACAAAAAACCACCCGAGTTAACCGAATAAACTCGTGACCCGGGTCATGAAAACCTCATATAACACAAATTGAAATAAATAATAAAGCTCAATTCCCAAACAACTCAATATTGAAAAAAAAAATTCATCCAAAAAAAGAACAAAAAAGCCCAAGTCAACCGGCTTAACTCGTGATCCGAATCATAAAACCATGATAACCCCATGAAAAGTAAATAAAAAATAAATTATGAGTCTTAATTTTCAATCAACCCAATGTAGAAGGATTAAATAAAAAAAATCAAATAAAAAAGGAAAAAAAAACAATAACTTGAGTTAACCCACATTAACCTGTCAAACCCGGGTGAGGAGATTGAGATAACTATATAAAAAGAAAATTTTTAAAAAAATATAAAGTCTAATTCTCAATCAATCCAATGTTAAATGATGAAATTGAAAAAAAAAATTAATTGAAAGAAGAAAAGAAAAAACCTAAGTTAATCTGGCTAACCCTCAAAACTCGCGACTCGGATCATGAAATCATGATAACCTAATACAAAGCAAAGAAAAAATAATAATGATTATGAAACTCAATTCTCAATCAACTCAATGTTAAAAGATGAAGTTGAGGAAAAAAAAATTAAAAGAAAGGGGAAAAAATGATTCAAGTCAACAATGCTAACTTGCAAAACTCGCGACCCAGGTTATAAGACCAGAATAACTTCATAAAAAGCAAATCAAAATAAATTATAAAGTTCAATACCCAATAAATCTAATGTTGGAAGATGAAATTGAAAAAAAAATAAAAAAAATTCTCAAAAATCTTGATTTTTAAGGACTAAAGTGTGAAATGTCTTTACATTTCACTATTCATTACTACAATGAAATACCATGGACTTTTAAGAGCCACTCCAAGAGATGTGCTAAATGGAAAGCCAAAAAAAATATATATATATTATTTTGTTTTTCTATGCTTGTCTTACATGTTCCAAAAGAAGTGCTAAACAAAATATCAAAATGTCTTTTCTCTTCCAAAAATACTATTTCTATGTATCTTTAAAAAAAAACCAAAACTAACAAAGTGAGTCCAACAAAAAAATAAATTAATTAAATATAGCAATATGAAAAAAAATAACATCAAACTCATTGAAAAAAAAAACAAAGCACTTATTTCTCTCACTCTAATATAATTGTTTTTTCAAATGTTTTTTTTTTCCCATCGGAGTATACATAATTAAAAAAGCCATATTTATATTATTTAAAGTCTTATTTTATCAATTTAGCTCTTTAAGGGAGATACTCTAAGGACTAAAGTGTGAAACATGGCTGTAAATTCCGTTACGTTCTATCCAAAATGGTTGATATATCTTGTTCTAGTTAAAAAACCGAACAAATTAGAATAGATCTCATCTCGCTCAAAATCTCAACCTGTTTTGGAAATTCCATCCAAATTTGAACTGGAATGTTCCAGTCCCGTTGCGGCCAATTAATAATTTGCTCAATTTGAGGTTATTATAGTCTCATGATCCAAGTCATGAATTTGAAAGGTTAACTTAAATTGACCTGGATCGATCCAATATGTTATCGTCTCAATAATTTTATATAAAAAAAGATGTTTCCGTGAATTTTTTTGAGTCAAATAATATTTTTACCGGTCGTCCAGGTTGTCTTTGGACTCGTTGAGTCGATTGGATCATATCAGTTAAACTCCCACTTTTTATTTGTATTTAAAATTTAAATTATATAATTTCAAGTTGTTTTATCTCAGAATTTAAATTGAAATTATATACAATGAATTACCTTGTCAAGATGGATGCTGAGATCAGGATAGTTCCCCCGCTGGGAATGTCCCGTCCTTCGCTGTACAATCTTCTATGCTAGCTGATGATATATTCATTTGGATCATTGAACTGCTTTTACCTGAGAATAGATCATATAATTTCCATGGGCATGAGTTCTTGGTGTTCCTGCAGAACAAGTAATTAGAAGATCACGTTAGCAGTAAATAAAAGGGAAAAGATCAGTAGAATATTTCTGCATCCTACCTAGACTTGCCTGACAAGTAATAAGATAACTCAGTACCTAACAAGGAGCAGACTTGCAATAATATTATAGGAGAATTAATTTATGACAGGAAGTACTTATGTAATTACCTTTACCTTTGAAGACCGTTTCATGTCCTATTTTTAAAATAACAATAAATTAAATGATTTGACTAAGCAGGTGAACAAATCCCTAATCTGTATGCTATTAATTAATTAGTTTAGGGTTTAGGGCAGACAAAGCACACCCCCTTCAACACGGACCATGTTATGCGCCTTACAACTACTAATTATACTATACTATATATTATGACTTTTATTTCTTAATAAAATTTTACCATATATATTAATAATCTAAAGGACATTATTTCGTATTATATCTTTCTCTGTCACTTTGATTCGTTATGTGCTGCTTAATTAGTGCTACATAGATATGGCCTGGCTGCTTTATATATATATATATATATATATATATATATATATATATATATAGTGTAGGAAAACAATGCATAGTGAAATAGTAATTTTGAAACAGTTTTTTTTTTTTTAAATTATACGACGCAACAAGAAAGTGAAAAGTCCTAGATACCCTTATGAATCTTGAATTAACAATTTTATCCAGTGAAAAATATTAATTTACCCTTAAACCCAAGAGCAAACTAATAATTTTATTATGCAAATTCATAGTGAAATATGAGTATATCAATAATGAAATACTTGTTTGGTTTTTTTTTTTAATGTACTTCTATTACTCTCATCATCTCCATATTCCATCACCTCTTAATCATAATTATTCATTATAATCAAAGGTAAATGACGTAGAGTTTTAATTGTAGCTCTAGACACAGATTACTGTGGATTGCAATAATGATATTTACTTGAGTATGATATGTAATTAAAAGGATCATGGGGACGTTTTAGTATTTTCACGTTGTCCTTTCTATTTTTTATTTGAAAAGCTGTTGGTGCGTGTTTTCACACGTCCCGGTGAGTGGGCGGCGCCTGCGCCACTAAGAAAGCACGTGAGACGCATCTCGGTGGCCAAATCTAGTCATTCACCGTCTAGATAGATGCGCAGACATACTCTTTTTCACATGGTACGACGCGTATAGACATATTATAGTTGGATTACCACCGGTGATCGATTGTTTGTGTTTTTCTCTCTCTCTCTCGACAACTAAAATGCACAATTATTCTTTGTTTGTTTGTTGTTTGTTTGGGTCTAACAACCATGTTTGGTGCCAAACTCGGGCGCGGGATGGCAACCATGTTTGGTGTCAGAACCATGCATGAGTCCAGCATGGTTGCCATACCAAGGCACATGGGTCTAACATGGTTGTTAGACTCAAGTGTGGGTCTAGCATGGTTACTAGCATCAGGCGCGGGTTTGTCAATGTTTCTAGACCCAGGCATCAGTCTGACATGGTTGCTAGATCCAGGCGCTGCCTGCCAAGGTTGTTAGACCTAAGCTCGGGTCTGGAATGACCTCAACCCAAGTCTGTTGGGTCTAGCATGATTGCCACCAAATTCAAGGAGTTTAAAACATTCTCTATACTTTTAATATTTTTTTTTATATATTTTTAAAAAATTAATATTGACTCACTGTTGAGCGTGGAAATATACTAATGTAATTAAATATGACTCAATGAATGAAATTGATAATATAGGGACTCAATTAATCAGATTGAGATTGTCTAGGGATGATTCATGTAATTAAACAGGCCAATACATAAAAAGTCAACAATTTCTTACCTACCAATCCACCAGATAACAGAATTTGGATTTGAAGGGTTGTTGGGTCAACAAGGAACATCCTATACACAATGTCACAACCACCACCCCCCTCAACCACCACCACCTACACTACCATCCCCATCTCCGCCGGGGACGTGATTTCTCGGTCACTCCAAAACTTCACTTCCTCCTTCTCCATCCTCCGCCCCTGGCCCGAGCTCTTCACTTCCGGATCCTTCACCCGACCTGACTCATTCGCCACTGCCTTGACCCGACTCCGGGCCAATTTCCACCATTTCAGAGTCAATTATGTTGGGGATTCCGGCATCCCCATGCGCGGACCGGGGGTGTACTGATATTTGCTCATAGGAGGGTAAAGCACACTGACACAATATTTTACGTGGTTCGGCAAAACCGCCTACATCCACGGGAGAGAGTCCATATTATTAGAGATATATAGAGAAAGGATTACAACATACATGGAGGAGGAGGATCACTTCACTCAAACTCAACTCCCAGCTCTTTTGCTGCACTTGCAGCTGCTGCAATGGCAGCAAGGCTGCTGCCATTGCAGCTCTCTTTCTCTCCACTCTCTTGCACACACTCACGTTCTCTCTCACATTTTGCTCTCTCATAATGTCTCTATTTATAGGCATTTCATGGCAGCTGTTCTTGCTTTGTTGTCAACATTGGTGGCTGCCAAACTCCAGCTCATTCAACAATGATGGCTGCCAACCTTTGACATCTTGGATGGGTGCACATGCAATGGCAACAACCCAACAATCACCCCCTTTGCCATTCATGTGGGGCAACTGTCCTCTTGCTTCTTCAGCACAGGCTTGCATCTTGCAGCTCTTCCAAGCTTACCATTCTGAGAGCGTCTTTGGCCAAGTTTGCAGGTACTTGCCAAACCTTTCAATCACCAGAGTCACCAAAGCACACCTTTTCTCACACAAAAGGATCACTACAACCAGATGGTCTGCCACTTCACATCTGAAGAGTGTTAACGCTTGTCTCTGGGACACACTGCATTCCCCTTCGAGCGTATCAACCATGCTCGGTCCGGAATGATTCATCAAGCCTCACACCAAGGCTTACAACACCCCCTCAAACGGAAATTACCATTTTCAAGTGCGACAGTCATTATCTGAGTATCTCAATATGATCACGAGCTCACCACTCTTCCAAGAGTCTACTCATCCAGGAGTTGCGCCTGCCCTCTGTTCCACCCTAGGAAACCACGCCTTACTTCTCCGTGAGTCTCTCGCTCTTAGTCGTAAGAGTCCAGGTAGCTCTCCACCTTTAACCATGGGGGCAGCCCATAAAGGTTGATCCATATCTATCTTCATACTCTGAGTATTACAATGCCATTACCGAGCTCACCACCTTGACAAGAGTCAACTCGTTCTCGGAACCTGCACATGCCCTTCTGCTTCTTCATAGCAGCCGCGTCTTAATGCTCCACAAGTCATCCACTTATTGTCCAAGACAAATATCTTCTAGCTCATTGATCTTTATCATGGGGGCAATATCCATGAAAGTCAATCCTGCATTTGTCTCCATACTCATCATAGCCACTTCATTGGCTATCCATCTGTCCACTCATATCCAACCATCACATTGGCTCTGGGGTTGTTCTGAACTTGGGCTCCTATCGTGGCCCATACACCTTCTCTAAGGTGTCTTCGCCCGTTGTCATGGGGCGGTCTGAACTGGGGCTCCGATCATGGCCCTCACACCTTCTCCAAGGTGTCTTCGCCTTTCATAGGCGGTCGCATCCTCCTTCAGCTGAGATGCTTCAAAGTGGCTCCAAAAAAGTTCTCTACCACCATGTGCACTATGGGAGAGATAACTGCCACTGATTACATAGAAAGAGAAACTTGCGGTATACTCCTCGCAATCCTCCACCTCGATTTCTATGTTTGGAGCTTCTGTGCTTTTCTGCTTGACAGCTCCACCTACACCAACTCTCTTTGGTGTCTTCGCCTTTCATCATAGGCGGTCGCCTTTTATCACAGGCGTTTACACCCCCTCAATTAGGTGCCTCTACAACAGCTCTCTTTCCATCCTTGCATGCATTGGAAAGGTCTTCGCCTGTTGTCTTCATCAAGAGCACAAGAGACTTCCTGTTGTACAAACTTTAACAGTCTCTGCTCTGAGCTTCATCTGAAAACACTTCTTCTCCTTGCACCTGTTGTCTCATTACAGTACCTCGTTGGATCCTACGGGTACCTCTGCACAATCTCCGTGTGCCCTCGTGCAATTTCTGTTCTCCAGATTTCTCCCTATTCCTTGCTTATGTTTGACAGCAGCTCATCCTGTCACAACACTTGTCCAAGTCAAAATAGGGTGCCAATCTTTATCCCCTTGTTGTATTCCTCTTCCATTATCAGGGTCTTCATCAATTCTCCCCTCGAGAAATCACAGTCACCGAATCTAACTTCTTTGGAGAAATCACCACTCCATCAGATCCTTGAACCTTTGGAACCCAACTGTTCCCTTGTGCCGTCATCCTGCTAGTCTTCAACTGTTTCATTACAAACTGCTATATATACGAAAATAGTACTGTATGAATAATCCTTCCACTAAGCAAGTTCCCAGGAAAGATTGGAGGGGTCACACTGGTCCCGCTTAAAACCCAATCTCCTAGACAGAACTTCTTAGGCCATATCTATCCATCGTACTGTCTTTCCGTATATACAACCATTTGCTAGCTTTGTTGCGGCTTTCCTTTACAAGTGATCTGGAATACATTGGTTTAATACATGATTTCTAAACATCTGGCGAGACTACCAGTTCTTAGATTCGTCAAGATTGGTCTTCATCAATTTTCACTCTACACCTCTAATTGTCCACTTGATCGGGTGTCCAGAGTGTCCCAATTTTGCCTTCCTTCAAGGCAGTTAAAATTCTCCCCACTTAGCAGTTCAGCACATGTAATTGGGTAAACATGTGCACGTTCTTCCTCTTCATCTCCATCGACCACCATGATGACCTTCAGATGCCTCCTGATCGGGCAATCTCTTTTGTTAATTTACCACCGCCATTTTTGGTCTCAAATATCAACGATCGGACCGTACCATTGCATCCGGAACGATCAAATTAGCTGGAAACAAGTCTGAAATTGTCCAAATCGCACTTCAGACGGCTAAGATTTGATCAAAACAATTCTGGCCAGATCAACAGCCCAGATTCAATCTCAGAACCGGTTGCATGTAGACTCCGCTGCACAGAATCTTATACCTCGGCTCGCGGCTCGGCTCGGCTCAGAAACGGCTCGGCTCAACTCGGCTCGGCTCCGCTCGGCTTGCGTCTGGTGACGTGGCAGGTGGGACCCGTATGCCGACGTGTCTGCTGACTGGATGCTTACGTGGCATGCTGACTGGACGCTTACGCGGCATGCTGACTGGGTATACTAGCGTCATCATGACGTCATGATGACGTCATCCTTTTCCGGGTCTGTCGCGTGGGTCGGGTCGTCTGGTATTCGGGTCGGGTCGGGTCAGGTCATTCGGGTGAGGAAGACGCGTGTGACGCGTGGCGCGCGTCTGTGCGCGTGGCCAGCCACCCTGACGGCGCGTGACGGCGCGTGTGGACGTTTCCGACGTCCGATTTCGACGCGGTTTTCAACAGTGGCTTCGTCTCTTCTTCCTCTACACAGTGGTATGGTCAAAACACAATTTTGACAACTTTCATTTTTGAGCAAAATCAAACACCCCTTTAAACCATGTGCTCTGATACCAATTGTTGGGGATTTCCGATCGGTGATGTACTGATAATTGCTCAAACGGAGGGGAAGCACACAGACACAATATTTTACGTGGTTCGGCAAAACCGCCTACATCCACGGGAGAGAGTCCATATTATTAGAGATATATAGAGAAAGGATTACAACATACATGGAGGAGGAGGATCACTTCACTCAAACTCAACTCCCAGCTCTTTTGCTGCACTTGCAGCTGCTGCAATGGCAGCAAGGCTGCTGCCATTGCAGCTCTCTTTCTCTCCACTCTCTTGCACACACTCACGTTCTCTCTCACATTTTGCTCTCTCATAATGTCTCTATTTATAGGCATTTCATGGCAGCTGTTCTTGCTTTGTTGTCAACATTGGTGGCTGCCAAACTCCAGCTCATTCAACAATGGTGGCTGCCAACCTTTGACATCTTGGATGGGTGCACATGCAATGGCAACAACCCAACAAATTACTCAATAATCATCTATGCTTGCGGAGCTTTATCTCTAATTGGGTCTCCATTTTCTCTCCTAATATTTTCTTCTGTGCTGTCTCTCTGGCTGCTCCTCTACTTCTTTAGAGAAGACCCATTGGTGTTATGGGGCTATGATGTGAGTGATCGCCTGGTTTTGATTGGTTTGGTTTTGGTTTCTGTTTTGGGTGTTTGGTTAAGCGGGGCAGCTTGGAATTTGGTTTGGGGTGTTCTGATTGGATTTTTGGTATGTGCGATTCATGCTGTATTGAGGAATTCAGATGGGTTGTTGGTTCCTGGCGAGGAAGCTGCTTTGGTCGGGTCAGGTTATGTGTCCGGGTCATATGGAGCTTTATCAGCATCTAGTGATGGTGGTGGTCAATTCATCAAGTAAAATCGGAGTCCTTGAAAGGAACTGACTTTACATCGTTTCATTGATTGCTTTATTATTTTACATTATAATGATTCTTGTGGAGAGTTCTGTGTGATTTTGTTTGGTTTTGGTTTCTTTGGAGTGTGAAAGTTTGTCTCTTTTCTGTTCTTAAGACAAGTTGGAAGAAACTACTTATGACTTAAAGTCAACAACGTAGTTTAGTGTGAATTTCAACAATTACTGCCTTCCTGTCTTGTGATACTATTTTTTATAACAATGTTGTTTAGTGTGAATTTCAACAATTACTGCCTTCCTGTCTTGTGATACTATTTCTTATGTAAGTATGTTTTTGGACATGGATAAGAGGGATTCTCTATTGTTTTCAATGACTTGTTGTTTATGATACTATTTATGTTTTACCTTAACTCAATTTATTTTTTTATCAAGTTACCTACTACTTTGGTAGAAGAGGGTAACAGATGGATGATGATAGAGGGAACTGTCATTGTAGAGTGGAGACCAGACACCTCCTCCTATTTACTACATGGGGACCTTTGAAATTTTGATCATTCAGATTCAGACAAACAACTTAACTATTCTCAACTACCACTTCGTTGTTTTCTCACCTGTCCTTTTCAATCCCTTCGCTTTCTTGGGTTTCATCCAAGATTTGGTCTTGTTTAATTTCTTATCTTCGATCAAGTGAGATTGAACATCTTGTATATTAAAAAAGTGACCAAATTGAGGGTTCTTCAACTTGAAGTTAATGTCATGATGTGCAATGAAGACTGCTATAAATTACAATCAACTTCATGCTTATATTTCTAACTAAACATCGGTTATTTCAGTGTGAGCAAATCCGAGCCCTCCATGGTTCGATGGTCGGTTCTTCCATTGATAGAGATTACCTGCATCGCAGTTTGCTCCTCTTTCTATTTAGCTTTTTTAGCTCGTGTTTCTTGGGCAGCCAATGTTTGAGCATGATTGTAGCTCAGCATCACAGTCCAGATGCTTACACAAGCCCCGAATAACTCTTCACCACTATCAAAATGACCACCTTTAAGCATCAACTTTGCTCTAATCTCAAGTAAATTAGCCTTCAACAATGTCACCAGTTTTCTTTCTCCTTTCAAAACTCTTGAGTTATTGGGTGGAATCGAATGCAATGTTCAAGTGGACAGCTGATTCTAGGTGACAAGATATAGAATTAAGCCAAAGAGGACAAAGTTGGTGGTTTATTTTTGTGCTACAGCTCCCCATTGCATGTCAGAAGAGCTTGATTGAGGAAAGGTACAAACTGAGCCTCTGTTTCAAGCTTGACACTGCTCAGGATATTGATAAGATAATGATTTCAATAAAGGGAAAAGGCAAGGGTGACACCATTTCATCCCGAGGATGCTGGTGAAGTAGGTCCACTTTATATTGATGCAAATGGCATCAACCTTGGGATTTATCTCAGTTTATTGATCCACCACTAATTAAAAGTTAGGGGAGGATATTGGAACGAGAAGGGGGGGTATTTTAGCAAGGAAATCGCGTCAATGGCAGTTCTTGCCGTGGGAGATCAAATGAGTTGCAATTCAAAACCACGATCAACTTCATTAATTTGGATGCGAGGACTGAAATAGTTCCTGTGAACTATTGCCCAACTTCAGGATCTGAGAAGCTGGTTCTCCAGATGCTAGAGAGGTTTTTAGCCGGCGGAGATGCTGATTCTGCTAATCCATCTGCTTTGAATCCTGTACTTGGGCTGATGGGCAAGATCATTTAATGGTGGTCAATAAAGATGATGTATAATGCAGGCATGCCAATTGGGCAGGTACAAGTACAGCCATGTGCTCAAAATAACTACGAAAATTTCTGCAGCGTCTTCTGGCAATACTCAGAATCAGAGCGGTCATTTATTTCGTCATAGGAACATGATGAAAGTTCCTAAAGGCTCTTTCTTTGGTTGGGCTGGGTTCCTCAAAGCTGGCAATTGCATGACCAACCAGCTTAATCAAAGGACCCCTAAGAAAAGTAAAATTACAAAAGATAATCTTCGTTTTGATTACTTGTAGTTGTAAACGTTATTAAGAAGAGGACTAAATATAAAGGGTAGACTAGGCTAGGATAAGGACTTCAATAACAAATAACAAATAAGGAAACCTTGAAATCCTGATTTTGATCCCTTTGTGAGTAACGATTCAAGTTTCAGGCAGGCAGATTGGAAAATGGTTTCGAAAAAGAGAGATGGAAAGGAAGAAGCCGGAAATGGGTGAAGAGATGAAAGCATGGTATCGTGCAGGAAAAGTGAGAATGAGGTTGAAAAGCGAGATGAGAGGAAGGAGGAGAATTACTGTAGGGGGCGGGGGGGTGATTACAAAGGGTTGAGGGCCTTGAGGCCTCTTTGGTCGCCAAGTAATTGGTCAGATGACAAGAACATGACCCCCTGGGAGAGGTTGGACAAATGTGGGAGGTTTTGGAGGACTCTATCTAGAAACATACCTTCCTCCCGCAGGTTCGCAAAAGATGAAGATCTTTGGGGTGGAGAGTAGGCGGCTTTGGGGTCATTGGAGGTCTTGTTTAGCTTGAGGCCCTCCTCCCATTCCCGACCCTGGATCCATAATCATTCTTGGTTTTTTCTTCTTTTTAAAAATATGTGTTAATGGAGGCATGTATTTTATTTGGGATCCTATTGCACTTGCAAAAATCAAAATTGCAAAACCCTTGTCTTGAACAATTTAAGTATGCTGCAAAGAAGGCTGTTGAATTCTACAATGAAAGGCACCTAGTAAGCAGTAGCAATTGCTTGTTAATCTCATTTTTATTGACGTTTTGACTTCCATCCTCAGGATTAAGTAAATATATTCACATCCATTACACTTTTATTCCTTGGATTAATTTCTTAATGAGTGTAATGTTAATCAAGGTGCTGATCTTGAGACAGAGGAGGTGGTGCCTGGACAAATGCTTTTGGCAGGGGCCTTGTTCATCATGTCACCTTCCAGGCTAAGCTTAAAGGTGCTCTTCATGATGATAAATCTCTCTGCAAACATTCTTTGCTAAGTTGTGGTATGGATATCTGGAGCAACTAACTTAGTTGTCAAGAGATAGAGCAGAAGAAATAGACGAAGAAGAAGAAGAAGGAAGAAGTAGAAGGAGCGGTGAAAACACAAAGAAGGTGTAAGGGAAGAATTACCAAAGGAAAAGGAATTGGTTCAATATTATTGCATGCCTGCATCTGTTGCAACAGAATGCTATTATATATACAGAGGAGCCTAACAACCAGCTCGTGACTTCTTTCCTTTCCATGTGACTCATAACAGAATTATAAACTCTATAAAACACATCGTTTTGGACTTAATGACTTACTCTAAAACGCACCGTTCTATCAATTGTTCCCTTAATTTGAATTTCCCCCCGTGTGAACCCATTAGTTAGTTGCCGCCCTGTAACAATTGCCCCTCCTTCAAATGGACCTTGTCCTCAAGGTCGAATTGTGGAAATCGGAGGGCGAGCTCATCAGCAAACTCCTAGGTAGCTTCTGCAGGTGTAAGACCTGCCCAATGAACGAGGAGT
The DNA here is from genome assembly GCF_000002775.5 of Populus trichocarpa. Taxonomy (NCBI): domain Eukaryota; kingdom Viridiplantae; phylum Streptophyta; class Magnoliopsida; order Malpighiales; family Salicaceae; genus Populus; species Populus trichocarpa. Next base: position 49,526,016 of record NC_037285.2, on the reverse strand, counting down.
TGGGTGGCTGCTTGTAGATTCCTCTTGACCATTCGGCGATCCAAAATAGCCTGTGGAAGGAGAAGAGGTTCAGAAGGCAGAGCAGGCAATGTGGGGTACACCTCCCGATTTCCCACCTTCTTCTTCAACAGTGACACATGAAACACAGGGTGGAGGGATGCAGAGATGGGTAACTTCAATTTATAAGCCACGGTACCAATTCTTGCTAAAACTTCGTATGGACCGTAGTATTTTGAAGCTAATTTTTGAGAATGTCTGTGGCCTAGAGTTTTCTGTTTGTATGGTTGCAATTTGAGGTAGACGAAATCGCCAATAGCAAATTGTCTTTCACTTCTGTGTTTGTTTGCAAGTTGAATCATTCTATGCCTTGCATTCTGTAGGTTTTTCTTGACTGCCTGTAGAATTTGTTCCTTTTTGTATAAGAAATTATCCACTGCGTCGACATGTGAGTCTTTTAGGAAGTAGGGAATGTGTAGAGGGGGAGGGTAACCGTAGAGGATTTCATATGGGGTGGATTTGGTGGCCGTATGGTAGTTGGTATTGTACCACCATTCGTCTAGGGGAAGCCACTGAACCCACCGTGTTGGTGAAGCACCTGTCATGCAACGCAGGTAGTTTTCGAGACACTTATTGACCACCTCTGTCTGGCCATCTGATTGGGGGTGGTAGGCTGTTGAATAGCATAGCTTGACGCCTTGTCTAGCAAATAGCTCCTTCCAGAAGAGACTAAGAAAGACCGTGTCCCTGTCACTAACAATGGTGGCTGGGAACCCATGCAATTTGTAGACATTGTCTACAAACACTCGGGCTACAGAACAGGCAGTATAAGGGTGTGGAATAGCCATGAAGTGTGCATATTTGCTAAATATGTCCACAACCACAAAGATAACCTCCCGTCCTTCAGATTTAGGGAGCCCCTCCACGAAGTCCATACTAATATCAATGAAAGGAGCTGTAGGTATAGGGAGGGGTTGTAGTAACCCAGGAGTGCGTGTGTTTTCAGATTTGTTTTGTTGGCAAATGGGGCATTCCCTGATGTATTGTCGAACATGCTTTTGCTGGCCCTTCCAATAAAACCCATTGGCCACCCTTTTTGCTGTAACAGTAGTGCCTGAATGGCCCCCTGTAGCTGAATCATGATATAGAGAAATGATTTGAGTTTGAAAAGGTCCAAGTTGGCCTACCACAAGCTTACCTTTCCTGCATAGGAGCTGGTTGACCCAAGAGTAGTGAGGATGAGAGTTAGGCTGCAAGGTTAATTCCTGAATGAGAAGCTGTACATCCTTATCCTTCTGCCAAGATTCTTTGATGGCTGCCAAGAGTATAGTAGAAAGAGAAGAGACTGTTATGGTACTGAGTGTTCCACAGGTCACCCTTAAGAGGGCATCAACAACCACATTGTCCTTCCCTTTTTTGAACTCAATCTCATAGTCAAACCCAAGGAGTTTGGCGAGCCACACATGTTGTGATGGGCAAGTCACCTTCTGTTCAAACAGATACTTAAGACTAAGATGATCAGTACGTATAATAAAATGTCTGCCCTATAAGTAATGTCGCCATTTAGTAACTGCCAATAGAATAGCAAGTAGTTCCCTTTCATAGGTGGAAAGTGCCTGTTGTTTAACCCCAAATGATTTACTAATGAATGCGATTGGGTGTCCGGCTTGCATAAGGACTGCCCCCATACCCCTGCTGCTAGCATCTATCTCGATGATGAACTATTGAGTCAAGTCTGGCAACGCCAGGACTGGAGGTTGAGTCATCGCATGTTTCAGTTGATTGAAGGCTGAAGTGGCTTCCTCATTCCATCTGTAAGCATCCTTCTTCAGCAGCTGGGTTAAGGGTTTGCAAATGATACCATAACCTTTAACAAATCTCCTGTAGTATCCAATTAGACCCAAAAACCCCTTAGTTGTTTAATGTTACATGGGAGAGGCCAATTCAAGATAGCCTCGATCTTATGGGGATCAGTCGACACCCCTGCTGCCGAAATGACATGGCCAAGATACTCAACTTGGGGGCTGCAAAAAACATATTTGCTGGCCTTGGCATACAACAAGTTAGTCTGTAGAATTGTAAAGACAGTCCTGAGATGGCCTAGGTGCTCTGTCATGGAGTGACTGTAAATAAGAATGTCATCAAAGAAAACAAGAATAAACTTCCTCAGTTGGTCCATAAATAAGTCATTCATTAGACTTTGAAAGGTGGCAGGAGCGTTAGTCAAGCCAAAAGGCATGACCGAGAATTCATAGTGCCCACTGTGCGTCTTAAATGCAGTCTTGTAGATGTCTTCAGGAGCCATACGGATCTGGTGGTAGCCAGAGCAGAGATCAATCTTAGAGAAAACTGAGGCACCCACCAATTCTTCTAGGAGTTCATCTATTAAAGGAATATGGAACTTATCTTTGATTGTGAGCTGGTTTAATGCTCTGTAGTCAATGCATAATCTCCATGATCCGTCCTTCTTCTTGACTAGGACGACTGGGGAAGAAAAAAGGCTATGAATATGTTGAATGGCTCCTGAGCCCAACATTTCTTTAACCATATATTCTATCACATCCTTTTGTAGACTGGAATGTCGATAGGGTCTGAGATTGACCGGATTAGAGCCTTCCTTAAGAGGTATATTGTGATCATGGCTGCGAGGAGGAGGCAAGCCCTTCGGTTCTGCAAACAGCTTCTGGTATTCTGCCTGTAGAGAGGTGAAAGCTGTATTTTCAGCAAAGCCAGGTTGTAACCCAGTGGATGCTGGAATTTTTCCCTGTTCCTGACTGTTAATAGAGCGTAGGCTGCACATATTAATTTCAGAAACCAGACTATCACTACATAACAAACCATTAAGTTGCTTTAGTCTGACAGTTTCCATGGTTACTGGATCATTTCCCTTGATAAAAACCTCTTGACCTTGCCATGTAAACGCCATCCATATTTCTTCATAGTTGCATACGATGGTTTTTAATGTAGCCAGCCATTGAATGCCCAATATCATATCACAATTTTTAAGATCCAAGGTAAATACATCAGTCACAAAATCAACTCCCTGGATGGACCATTGGAAGTTGCTACATACAGAAGTGCAAGCCATAATCCCACCATCAGCTACCTGCACTGTTAGAGCCTTAATGTTTGTAAGATTACAATGCAATCTGTCTGCTACGTGATTGCTGATGAAATTGTGTGTACTGCCAGAATCTATCAAGATAACTATAAGCTGTTTTTCGACCCTGCCTGTGACCCGTAATGTGTTAAGGCCAGTTACTCCTTCTAAGGCATTGAGGGATATATGAGGATTATAAGTGTTAGGGTCCAGGTTAGTGGCTCCCTCGTCTTCACTACCCTCCCCACTCTCTTCCATAATACATAGGGAATACAGTTTCTTGTTCTAGCATCTATGCCCCGGTATAAACTTCTCATCACACCAAAAACAAAGGCCCTTAGCCCTCCTCTCATCCAAGTCTCTATTTCTTATGGGTCTAGTGGTTCTTTGGGTAATGTTGGGGTTGTAAGGTGGGGGGTTTGGTAAGAGACCTGCTTGTGGTGGTTTAAGGCTGGTGCTTGGGAATCCGGTAGGAAGATTTTTGTTGTAGCTGGAAGGGGTAGCAGGTTTGTTTGGGTAAGCAAAGGTGGTTGGGTGATAAGTCTGTTTGTTAGGATTAGAGCCATAACGTCTATGAGTGAGGGTGTTGTCCTGTAATCTAGCCAAAGTATATGCTTGCTTCAAGGACTTTGGCTCAAACATCTTGATCATATTCTTAACCTCTATATCTAGCCCTCCTATGAAGAATACCAAAGCATTTTTCTCAGAATTTTCAGATCGATTCCAGAGGATATCGAAATCCTTGATATAGGTTTCTAAGTCATTTTTCTGTTTAAGTTCAATGAGCTCCTCTAAAGGGTTTTTCTCTCCCCCAAACCTGCAACATAAAGCTTCTACATATTCTGACCAAGATACTACCTATCCTCCCAAACTTCTCATGTAATTTTGATGCCAGCATAGGGCCATGCCATCTAGGTAATAGGAAGCTAATTTGAGCTTGTCTTGCTCAACAATTTCTTCTACATCAAAGTACTGGTTACACTTATAAATCCATTTAAGGACATCCTCTCCCTCAAAAATAGGAAACTCTCGTTTTGGTCCACGTAATTGATATTGAGGAGGAGTACCTTCATTAATCCAGTTGAAACGAGCAGGGGAATCTCTTGTGGGGGGAAACTGAGGAGCCTTAGGTAAGCTGCACTCCCCTGAAGATAGCTGGGTCTTCTGCAATGCTGTGTCTACCCGAGAAACAAGGGCATCCATAACTTCTTTAAGTTCTCTGAAGCGTGTATTAGCATCGACCCTGATATCATTAAGCTGTTGTTGGATGTGATCATATGCTTGGGGTTGCTCTGGATTGGTGGTTTCATCCACCCTTCTTGCATCTTGGGATCTCGTTTCAGGAGGCATTTTGAGTCTAAAGATGCAGCTCTGATACCACTTGGAGCAACTAACTTAGTTGTCAAGAGATAGAGCAAAAGAAATAGACGAAGAAGAAGAAGAAGGAAAAATGAGAAGGAGCGGTGAAAACACAGAGAAGGTGTGAGGGAAGAATTACCGAAGGAAAAGGAATTGGTTCAATATTATTGCATGCCTGCATCTGTTGCAACAGAATGCTATTATATATACAGAGGAGCCTAACAACTAGCTCGTGACTTCTTTCCTTTCCACGTGACTCATAACAGAATTATAAACTCTATAAAACGCATCGTTTTGGACTTAATGACTTACTCTAAAACGCACCGTTCTACCAACTGTTCCCTTAATTTGAATTTCCCCCCGTGTGAACCCATTAGTTAGTTGCCGCCCTGTAACAATATCCTGCTTTCAATTTGGCATCTGACATACGTAAGCAAGGTGAAATCATCTTTTGCTCTTTGCTGCACTACCAAACGGGCACCAAGTTTACACATTATGTACATGCTCCACAGTGGGAAATCCCAAGTATCTGCTCTCTTTGTTTGGTTGTAGAACCCACCAAAATTACTTGCAGTTTTTGTCATGCGTAAAACGGAGTTATGCACCCTTTTAACAACAAAGAACTTACGACTCAGTAATCCAAGTTGACGAGGCTGGCATTTTTGGGGACTACAACAATGGCAGACTATCTCCCTCTGTTTGTTGATATCATTACCCTTGAAGTCACTTAAACAATGCCTATGCTTATTTTGTTAATTTGTTACTCATCTATGATATATATACGTGTAAGCGCTACTCCTTGTTAACTTGTATGAGAATGCATGTACGGTTGGCTTGCTTTAGAATTGTGCATGTGCACCTAAATAACTTGTTGATTTTTAGGGTCTTCTTCTGATGATTTTTTTATATTAGATTTCACATTTTCTTGTGTTCGTTCTGCATCCTGTATCTTTGGATTTTTACTATCCACTCCCTTGTACAGAAACCCCTTTTATTCAGAGGAGGGGTGTCATCTTTATTTCCAGGGTTTTAAGCCTAAATTTAGGCACTTTCTGTGATGCTTTGTGATTGAATTTGTTGAACCCTATAACAGATTGCGCAGAACAAAACCTAAAGAAAGACAAGTTGTGTGGCTGTGTGGAAGAATGAATTTTATTGATTGGATAACTCTCTTAAATAGAGTTTTTGTTTAACAGAATAACCAATCAAATCTACAAACTTCTAATAACAAAACAAGAAAATAATAACAGAATTTATTCTTAAAGACTTTGTCTTTAAGTAGAAATCTTCTGGATAATCTTTTCCTTAACAACCTTGCTGATCTTCAGCAGCTTTTAAGACATTCTTTCAACGCTCCTCCTTGTCTTAACACCAACAATATACACATAGCTTGCTTCTTAATTCTTCAAAATTTGCTTTTGAAAGAGCTTTAGTTAACACATCTACAATTTGGTCATTAGTTATGCAATAAAACAAGATAACTTCACCTTCTTTTTGGATTTCTCTTAAAAAATACAACTTGATTTTAAAGTGCTTAGTCTTGCCATGGAAAACAAGATTATTTGCAATATAAATTGCAGCCTAGTTGTCAACATAAATATGTGTTGGCTCAAGTTGATCTATATGCAAATCTACAAGTATTTTTTCTGATCCAGATTGCTTGTGTCACGACCTGATTTCTGGATCCATGACCGACACATAGGCAAGGTTCCCCTCTAAGATTCTATACCTATGCGAACCCAAACTTACATACAAACTTATCTATTAAATAAGCCAATCAGAGTTCAATGCAGCAGTAACAACAAAACTAACTTTATAATATAATTTAATTGACTTAATACAAGAGTTAATAAAATTTCATAGTTTTGGAGCACTAACTAGACATAAAAGAAAATATACAAATTACAAAAAAAAAAAAGCAGGTTCTGAAGGTCCAACAAAAGTGACCTGCTATCAAGCTATAAGCTCAGGATAAATAATGAGAGGGTGAGTTCAACAACTCAGTGAGTATATAACGTTCAATACACACACACGAGGTAATACAACAATGAGAAATATATATACAAGTATGGCTTTAGGTTCTTATAGAAATGTTTCTCAAATTGACCATAACAAGAAGATCATATGGTAAAACTCGTCAGAAAATCAAAATGCAATGAGCATGAGGCTCCATACTGTGGGATGATCAGTCCACACAGGTTGGTGACTCCCCCGACCAACTAGGGTTCAGATACGATGTGTACAAAGACTAACACTACCCTATTAGCATGGGTATTCTGACTGACATACCATAGGTTCATAATCATAATCAAACAGACATATTCATATCTCAAGGCTGAACTCATGACATCAATCAAATGAGGAGCTATCAATTCAGAAGTCAATTCAAAATATATATTGGTTCATATCAAGAATTCAGATTCAACAATTGATCATGCTTTATCATAACAAGGATAATAATCAACATATATATTATCAAGAAGCATGATCCAATTCATATTAATAAATCAAGTATTTATAATATTTCTCATGCATATGGAAAATTATCCACTCACCTGATTCGAAAGCAAACAGAAGTCAAAAGCAGACACCGAAGAAAATCCTACTAACGTCCCGCCAGTAGAATATCAGGATTATCTAAATACAAAGGAGACATATTCAAGAACGACTTGAAAGAACATCTAACCTATTTAATACACTTAACTAAAGGTGTATTCCATAACCCTATATGTTTTTGAACTAACTAGTCAATTTTCTCAAAAACCCAAAATTTAACGATTTTTCCGAAATCTAATCCATAATAAAAAAAATAATAAAATTGGTAATAATTCACTAAATAACCTCAATTATTCATCAAACCAATCTGCAAAAGCTAATATTACATCTAGGGACTAATCTGATTTTTTATCATATTTTTAAGGGTCAAATTGTAATTTTGTCCATTTGGAGGACCAAACTAAAATTGTCATAATCCATTACTATACTGAAATTCTGACCATAATTAATCCTTAATTCTTTCCAAAATATCTCATTATACTCCAGGGACCATTCTAGAATTTTACCAAATTTTTAGGGTCAAATTGTAATTTTTGTCAAATTGAAGGACCAAATTGAAAGTGGTAAAATCTCATAACTATACAGGAATTCTGCCCATAATTCATCTTTTATTCTGTTCAGAATCTCGGAATATGCTCCAGGGACCAATCTGTAATTTTTCCAAAGTTTGGGGACTAAACTAAAATTTTCACAAATTGAGGGACCAAACCGAAATTTTGTCATCTTCAACCTCCAACCCAGAATTTCAACAGAAAACCTACTGTTCTTTCCAGATTTCTAACTCAAAATTCACCATTTACACAATTCATAACGCAAAATCATCACAATCTTCCATAATCAACTAATAATCAATTACCCACAACAATCAACCCTATAACATTCAAATTAATTCATCAATCAAACCCAAAACATAAATTTTCAAAACCCTAACATTCATCAAAACCGACATTTAAAGCTAAAGAAAACATATTATACACATTAAAACATAAATCTTACCCTTTTAACTTATTTTCCTTCAACTCCTTTTATTTCCCTTATCTTTCCCTCTTTTCTCTTCTTCTTCTTATTTCTCCCTTCACTCCTGCCGACTCTCTCTCAAAATTTTGCAGGTCTTTTTTTTTTTCTATTTATATTTATTCTGTTTATTCAATTACTACAATACCCTTATTTATTTATACTCTCTCTTTAAGCCTCCAAGGGCTTTGTTGCCTTTTCCTATCTCTTTATATTCAAAACATTACAGCTTGATTTACAATAGTAATAACTGCTACATATTCAGCCTTAGCTGTGCTTTGAACAACAACATCTTGCTTTCTTGAACACCAAGAGAACATCCTTAATCCAAAGCTGAAACAATTGTCTATAGTATTTTTCATATCATCCACAAATCTTGTCCAGTCACTATTAGAATAGCCTCCTTTTGACAGCTTGAAAATGTAATTCACTAGCACAATGCATGAATCGTGAGAGCAAACTTATTTTTGTTTGTTGATGTAAGATACATCAAACACCCAATTAAGCTCCTTTATTAGCCTTCACCAACTATGTCTGCTCCATTAACCTCACTGAATTTCTCCTTCTGATTCATAGCATACTTATTTGCATTTCTCCACATGAAACTTTTTTAGTATCTCCCTAGCATACTTATTTTGACATATAAAGATTCCATCATGTCTTTACTTCACCTCAATTCCTAGAAAATAGGACATCAAACCAAGGTTTGTCATCTCAAATATTTTGAGCATTTCAGCCTTGAACTCTTCTATCAACTTCTCATCACTTTCTATTACAAGCAAATCATCAATATAAATAAATACAATAGACTTTCTCCTCTTGTCCCTTGGTTTCAAAACCTTCTGGTTGTTCTATAAAAATATCCTCCTGCAGATAACTATTCATAAAAACAGATTTTATATCTAACAGATAAACTTTTCAACCTGATTAGTATTTAAAAGTGCATTTTTATCAAGGTTTTATATCATCATATTACACTTAAAGTATCATTAAATTCCCTAACTTAAACATGTTTTATAATAACAAGTCTGATAACATAAGATATCTTTAATTTATGGTAAATACTCATTTTGAATGCAGGCATATCTCACAATTTAAAGGATGGATTGATGTGTTTAACTATTGAAAGTGAAAAGACAAAGAGAGGGCTAAAGCTTAAAGAAGAGATGCTGGTTCAATTCAAACTAGAACATCATTCGATTATTGGATCATAACTAGAGCTGTAGAACATGAATTTAGGTCTGATTTATATGGATGGAAAGCTAAGACATTGGCCTAAAACTCATGAGTGTCCAAGATTCAAAATGGCCATTTTCAAGTTCAAATTGTAGCAACAAAAGCGAAGTCAGAATCTGTCCTGCAGCCTAGACATTATTCAGTGTTCAACTCATATCTCGAGTTCTAGAAGTCCAAATGAGCTCATTCTTGTTTTGTTAGAAAGATGAGACAAATTCCCAAAACTTTCATGAAACTATCTATTCAAAATCTGACGTTAGCAATGACGTGTTGTTCAGACAAGAAGATAATGGTTGTCACCAAGTCAAGAGGTGGCCACCCACTTAATAATTAGTCATCAAATCAATAGTTCTGAATTTTAGCCTATAAAAGGAGGCATTTGCCATATATTTAGACATCTGGGTTTTCAGAGCAAGATCATATTCTTGCTTTTTTTCTTGTATTTTTGTAATGTTTAAGTTTTGCTTTCATTAATCTCTTGTTTATGCTTTTCATCATAACTATGTTCTTATCTAGTTTATTTATGTTTCTCTTCTTCACAATATTTAGCTAAGTTTATTATGTCAAGGTGAAAAGGTTTCACTAATGGTGTTAGAATAGGTATAATATAAACTCAACATGGACTTCATTGTTTATATCCAAGAAAGTTTGTTATTAACATGTCTTATCTTTTTATCTTACTAATTCTTAATACTTTGCTTGTTAAATGATTAATCTAACTTTGTGTTGTACAACCCTTGGTACAACAAATACTTAGCACTTTCATAACCTACTGTATGGTATAACCGACACCTGTGCTATGAAAGGAACTTGATTTGTTGTTAACATAAGTTAACATCATGAATTCCTGACAATATTTAAAAGTATGGTGTTACTAAAATAAGATAATTAATATGATCATGTTAAAAATTTATAATAAACTATTAAGGATAAATCATCCGATTGGAACCTCCTTTGTGTGTGGTTTCCAGTTGATTAATAAAAAGAGTTTATCCTATACTTATTTCTAATACTATTACTGGATCCTTTAACCTTAACAATTTTTTTATCCTTGTTTAATACTTACATCAATATCATATCTCAAAAGTTCTTCAACTTCTTTTCATTTGTTGTTTATAATTTTATATAGTTCACTTACCTGTGGTTTGACCCCGGTCTTGCCGAGTTATTTATTACTTCGACACTCCTGCACTTGGGATAAGACATCAATCTTTTAATCGTGTCATAACCCTTTAATACTGATAGTGCAAGTAGCATTCTGATTATATCAAGTCATGTTATAGGTGCAAAAGTTTTTGAGAAGTCCACTCCAAACACTTAAGCATAACCCTTCATAACTAATTTGGCCTTGTATTTGTCTTCCATAAAGTTAACATCTTTGCTTACCAGATTTTTCCCATTTTGTGGTTGGAAAATTCTGTATGCTTTGGATGAAATGTTATATCCAATGAATACTCTTGGTTTAGCCTTTCTATCGAACTTGTCTCTTTTAACCTGTGGAACATAAGTAAAACAAAAGCAACAAAAAGTTTTAAAATGTTACAGGTTTGGTTTGTACCCAAACCAAGCTTCAAATGGGGTTCTTTTATACAAAACACTGGTTGACATCCTATTCACAAGATACACTACTGTGTTTGCAATCTCAGCCCATAGTTTTTTTGGCAGCTCATTTTCATACAGAATGCATCTAGTCATTTCTATGATGCTCCTATTTTTTTTTTTTACTCACACAATTATGTTGTAGCGTGTATAGTTCTGTAAGTTGGTGTTCAATACTAGATTCATCATAAAATTGTTGAAATCTTCCACTAGTATATTTCTTCCCATTGTCAGACCTTATAGTTTGTATCATGCAGTCACTTTGATTTTCCACCAATGTTTTATACTTTCAAAATACATTAGCAATCTCAGATTTGAATTTTAAAAAAATAAATCCAATAAAATCTAGAATAATCATCTATAAAGATTATGTAGTATCTACTACCATTTAATGAAGTTGTTCTTTGAGGACCTTCAACATCTGTGTATACCCGTTGAAGTTTATGTGTTGCTCTCCAAACACTTTGAGGAAAAGGTTTTCTAGCCTGCTTTCCATATTGACAAGCTGCATAATTTGTTAATCTATTCTCCAGTCGTGGAACACCTCTCACAAGATTGTGTCTTTGCATGTACATCAATACAATATAATGAAAATGCCCAAGCTTTTTGTGCCACAATTCTTCATTGCTTGTATTTATGGCAAAAACAATATGCTCCTCCTCCATAAGGTTTAGAGCAAAACTTTTTGCTCTCATTTTCACTTTGAATGCATAACAGCCTTTGTTATCTTTGATCAAACACCATTTTTCTTCAATGTTAGCACATATAAAACATCTGATTTTTATTGATTGCATAACTCTCTTAAATAGAGTTTTCGTTTAATAGAAAAACCAATCACATTTGCTGATTACATAACAAACTTCTAATAACAAAACAAGAAACTAATATAAAAATTTATTCTTAAAGACTTGGTCTTCAAGTAGAAATCTTCTAGCTAATCTTCTCCTCAACAACCCTCATGATCTATCTTTTGCAGCTTTTAAGGTCTTTTTTCAATATAATTGGTTATCATTAATGACTTGTTTCGTTCAATTTATAGGTAGAACAAGTTACTATTGAGGTTTTCACTTATGACAATGGATATATCCATTTCCCTTCTGTGTGTGTACGCGAGCGCGCTCAAACCACTATGTAACATTTATGAACTGCTTTTTTATTTTGGGAAAGCTAGTGTTGTCATTTTCTAGAACTGCAATGCACCAAAGTTTTGTTGGATTTGATCATGGTCATGGTGGTCAGATGATGATAATCTTGTGAAAGCCATTTGTCTTGGCATTACAAGGAATGCATTCATGATTCTCATTATTGATATAGTTGGAAAGGTGTGTGTATTTGAAGTAGCTTATTATGTACTGAACATTATAATGATGTTGTTGTTGCTGCTTGAAACACACATTGCAATCTTGCACTTGTTTCCAGTATTTTTCTTGCATCATGTCCTATGGATTCTTGAAACATCCACCACAATCTTTTACTTATTTCTAGTGCTTGAGTTGCAACTTTTCCAATCTATTTCTATCAGCAGCCTTTTTCCAAAAACTCCTCCACTGGCTTGATTTATATTAATCAGAGAATTACAACGCAATGAACTTCATCATTATGATTTTATTGGTCTAATGAATCTAAAATACCATGGATTTCTATTATCAGCAGCCTTGAACCCTTTAATAGGAGATGTGAGTTCTTTATTTCCAGGGTTTCTCTTGAAAAGCTGAAAGTTTTTTATTCAACTATGGTTTTTCTTTCATTACTATCTATCTATTAATGACATCATTATCTTGACATTGTTTTTTCTTTTTGATTTTTTAGATTAAAGCTTATCTAGGATAAGTCTAGTCAATTATATAATTCCTTAAATAGAAGAGATTATGGTTGTTATGATTCTTATCTTTTGTGATCTTGTAGTGTTTGATTTCATCTATAAATAAAAGTTAAGGGATGACAGTAACCTAATGAAATATTATTCTAGTCCTTGTTCTTTACTTCTAGTTCTTTGTTATTTGGTTTATGTTCTTTATTAACTTAACTAAGTTAAGTTCTCTATATATCTTTTAACAATATTTGAAGGGTTGTGAGTGAAACATGAGAGATTAGTGAAGTTTAAAAATGGATTTTGCAAACTTTTCTATAAAAACATCAGTGTTCACAGGATAAAATTTGTCAATGAGCTGTATATTCCTAATTAGTTTGATTCATTGTATTTAATTCTGCAAGATTATAGGCCCGTAATAATATTCTTAAAATAGCTTTCTAGGCTCTGTATATATATAATCCTCTGCTGTTATATATGTAAACTAGGAATAATAAAGCAGTATTTTCACAACATCTGATATGGTATCAGAGCAGTCGATCTTGACTGTCTCTTGTCCTAATTTTATAAATCGCTTCCGCAACAGCAGCCGTTATACAAACCCAACAGAACCCTTCGCAGTAGCAACCATCATCCATACAGTTACATCATTCACATTCCAACCCATAAGTCAAAAGAAATATTAATTCACCTTTCACTGTTCCCTCAACCAAATTACTCTGCTTGCTCTTTTTTTTTGTTACCTCAGTCAAATTACTCTGTTTGTTCTTTCTCCTTTTTTCTCTCATAACTTGTAAGCCAATATCATGGCCGATGATGATTGTTCAACAAACACTAATCAATCTTTCATGTTAGGAGACTTCAACACTACCACACAAATACTCACATTACAGAGTGACACCTCCAACTTCTCTACAGGAATAAAACTTGATGAGAATAACTATTCTCTATGGCATCAAATCATAGAGATGAAGATAGCTGGGCGAGAAAAGCATGGCCATCTGATTGGTGATATTGCCCAGCTTGCAGTCACAAATTCCACATTTAATAAATGGCGAGCATCAAACTGCCAAGTCAAGAGTTGTTTGTTTGATGCCATACAACCTAATAAGATTAAAAGGTTGATTCGTTATGACATAGCAAAGCAAGTCTGAGATGCAATCAAGCAACCTATTCAGATGGTGTTGATGAAGCTAAGATTTGTGACCTGCACAGAAGGTCATTCATAATGAGACAAACTGGTGCATCAGTTGCCAAGTATTACAATGAGCTCACTGAGATTTTTCAGGAGCTTGATCAATTAAATCCAAGCACCATGGAGCATCCATCATATATTGAAATTAGATGGAAAGAGGTTGATCGTCTTCGAGTTTACATATTTCTTGCAGGTTTAGACAATAATTTTGATCAAATTTGGGGAGAGATTTTAAGGATGAAGCCTAAACCAGAACTTGAGGCTGCATACGCACATATGAAAAGGGAAAGTAACAGACAGGGAACCATGTCTGAAGCTGGTGCAACCAACGAAGCCACAACCTTGGCTGCTGTCAGAGCCAAACAATCTCGGTTGCATAGCCATAACGTTGACCCTTCTCTTAACGGACCACCAATGAAATGTACCAAATATGGTTTAGATAATCACACGATTAAGGGCTGTTATGAGATCATTGGTTATCCAGACGGATGGGTTCACAAAGGGCGCAAGAGGGATTCAAACTGAGCATCATTTGCATCTGTCCAATCATCTCAGGAGACTACATTAGAAACTCCATCAGGTACAACTAACTCTAAGGCTTTGGCCACCTCGGGTAACTTTTGCACATCTTCACTTACTTTATTGGGTTATTGACACCGGTGCCACTAATCACATGACATCTAGTTTTATTGGGTTACACTCTGTCATACCTTCTAATGGCACCACCTCCCGAGTTATGGGAGAAGGGTCATTATCTCTTACATCCTCATTAAGTCTTGATCATGTCTTAGTTATCCCTTTACTTGACTATGACTTGTTATTTGTTCCTCAGATAATTGATTCCCTTAATTGCACCGTGTATTTTTGGCCATTGTATTATCTATTTCAGGATCTTCTTACCAGGGCCGTGATTGGATATGGTACTAAGAAGGGAAAGTTATATTATCTGGACTTGACAGACGACACCACTAAGAGATTGAGTCATGCACATTATGTTAGAGGAGGTGAGTCCATCAGGAGGAAGAAAATCTGGTTATGACATCGACGATTAGGGCATCTGAAACTTCTATTTCCAGATTTGTTTTCTTAGTTTAATAAATCAGACTTTCATTGTGAAACTTGCATTTTGATGAAAAGTCATCGCATTTCTTACCCATTAAGGTTGAATAAAAGTTCCACACCTTTCATGATTGTCCATTCTGATGTTTGGGGACCATCACGAGTTCCTACTATTACTGGTTATAAGTGGTTTATGACGTTTATTGATGATTGCACTCGAATGACCTGGGTTTTTCCTTTAAGACAGAAAAGTGAAGTTATCGTCAAATTCAAACTATTTTATCAATATGTTGCTACTCAGTTTGACAAGAAAATCATGACCCTCCGGTTTGACAATGGAGGAGAGTATGTCAACAATGACCTTCATAATTTTTTAAGTCAATATGGTATTGTTCATCACACCACATATGCATATACACCACAATAGAATGGTGTCGCAGAACGTAAGAATCGACATCTCCTGGAAGTTGTTTGTGCCTCTTTATTTGAGGCCCGTTACCTCATTATTTTTTAGGGGAGGCTCTTTATTCTACTGCTTACCTCATTAATAGAACACCATCCAGCACTCTTCAGTATAAAACTCCATTTCAGACATTGACCACTCTCCTCACCATGCCATCCACACCAAATCTCGAACCACGTATCTTTGGATGTGTTGTTTATGTTCAGGTATATCCACATCAACGTGGCAAGCTTGATCCATGTGCTCTGCATTGTGTCTTTGTGAGTTATGTTGACACTCAGAAGGGCTATAAATGTTTCCATCCTCCCACTCAGACGTTGCACATTACTGCAGATGTGACTTTCCACGAGAGTGAGTTCTATTACTCAGGGGGAGTCTCTGAGCATCCTCTACAGGGGGAGAGCTCTATCTTTGCAGAAGATACTTAAATCCAAATTCAACAAAAGGTTTTAGAGCAGTCAGTGTCTGAACAACCAGTTATAATGGCTCAACAAGATCAGGAGTTACTAAAAACTCCAGATGTTGGTACTGAGCAGTCAAATTCCGAACAACCAGTTATAGTGGTGCAACAAGATCAAGAGTCACAAAGAACTCCAGATGCTGGTACTAGTTTAGATAATTTCCCCTCTACAACTCTTACTACAGTACCATCACCATACATCCAATTAGGTCCTGACGATTTCCCACAGGTAATTAAACATTCAAACTCTAACTCAATCACTCTGCCCGAGTCCAGTAATACAGGAAACACAAGTTATCAACTACCTCCTCGTACGACTAGAGGTATTCCTAGACAACAATATGACCCTGACCCTAAAACAAACGTTAAATACCCTATTGATAATCATGTGTCCCTATATAGGCTATCTCCATCATGTGCATCATTCGTATGTCAATTATCCACTGTATCTATTCCAAGTAATGTGCAGGAAGCTTTGAAAGATCCCAAGTGGACCCAAGCAATGAATGATGAAATGGAGTCCCTCCAAAAGAATTCCACTTGGGAGATGACTATCCTTCCAAAAGGAAAGAGAACAGTGGGTTGTAGATGGATATATATATATATATATAGTAAAGTTCAAGGCAGATGGCTCCATTGAGCGATACAAAGCAAGATTGGTGGCGAAAGGATATACTCAGACTTATGGGATTGACTATGGGGAGACATTTGCTCCTGTAGCCAAGATTAACACAATTCGAGTACTTCTTTCTTTGGCAGCAAACCTAGACTGGTCATTACACCAGTTTGATGTCAAAAACCCCTTTTTGCATAGTGACCTAGAAGAGGAAGTCTATATAGATCCCCCCCCCAGGATGCAAGATGGGACCTGATAAAGGCAACATGGTGTGTAAACTAAGAAAGTCTCTTTATGGATTAAAGCAATCAACCAGAGCATGGCTTGGAAAGTTCAGCAAGTCAATGAAGGGGTTCAGATACAAGCAAAGTAACTCAGATTATACACTTTTCTTGAAACATAAGAAAGGTAAAGTCACTGCCCTTATTGTATATGTTGATGATATGGTAGTTACAGAGAATGACCCAGAGGAAAAGGCAGCACTGCAGCGACACTTGACAAGTGAGTTTGAAATGAAAGATCTTGGTGCTTTAAAGTATTTTTTAGGCATCAAAGTGGCTCGTTCTAAACAAGGAATATTTCTATCACAACAGAAATATATCCTTGACATTTTAACTGACACTGGAATGTTAGCTAGTAAACCAGCAGACACGCCAATGGAGTTGAATCATCAACTTGGTGAATATCCTGATCAGGTACCCACCAAAAAAGAAAGATATCAACGCCTTGTAGGTAAGTTGATTTATCTAGGACACACTAGACCTAATATAGCATATGTCGTAAGTGTGGTAAGTCAGTTCATGCATGCACCAAGTGAAGCCCATATGGATGCGGTAAACCGAATTCTGAGATACTTGAAGTCAGCTCCTGGAAGAGGATTGATGTTCTCACGACATGGTCATTTAGATATTGAGGGTCACATTGATGTAGACTGGGCAGGCTCTGTTACTGACATACGATCTACATCTGGATATTTTACCTTTGTGGGAGGCAATCTAGTATCTTGGCGAAGTAAAAAACAAAACGTAGTGTCAAGATCAAGTGCTAAAGCAGAATATCGAGGTATGACACACAGAGTAGGTGAGCTACTCTGGATAATGAATTTATTGGGGGAATTGGGGTTCAAACCCAATCATGCCATGCAACTGAATTGTGACAACAAAGCTGCAATAGACATTGCACATAATCCAGTACAACATGATAGAACCAAACATGTTGAAGTTGATAGACATTTCATCAAGGAGAAACTTGAGGCAAAGATCATCAGGTGTCATTTATTAAATCCGAAGATCAACTTGCAGATGTCCTCACCAAAGCTGTCACAGGCAAAGTATTTCACAACTCACTTAGCAAGTTGAGCATGAGCAACATATATGCTCCAACTTGAGGGGGAGTGTCAATGAGCTGTATATTCCTAATTAATTTGATTCATTGTATTTAATTCTGCAAGATTATAGGCCCGTAATAATATTCTTAAAATAGCTTCATAAGCTCTATATATATATAACCCTCTGCTGTTATATGTAAACTAGGAATAAATAAAGTAGTATTTTCACAAGATCTGATAAAATTATGGTGCATGGGCTGTTAAAATGGAAACTTATCTTAAAGCTTTTGACTTGAGGGAAATAATAGAGAATGATAAGCAACCGACTCTATAATTGCACAGATGAAGTTTTTTTAATGAAGAAAAGGCAAAGTGGTACAAAGCTTTTACCTATCTTTATAATGTTGTGAGTGAAGAAATCTTCACCAATCACCATAATGGCTTGTCAATCTGCCAAAAAAAATGGGATAAGTTAAAAGCTGAATTTCATGAAGATGAGAAGTCTAGAAATATGCAAATCTTGAATCTCAGAAGACAGTTTGAAGGTATAAAGATGAAGGAGACTGAGACTATCAAAGACTTCTCCTCTCAAATTTCAAAAATTATGAATCAAGTGAGACTTATAAGGGAAGATTTTCCTGATTCAAGGGTAGTGGAGAAAGTTCTGGTAAGTTTATAAGAGAAATTTGAGCATAAAATTTTCTCTCTAGAAGATTCAAAGGACTTCTCAGATATAAGTCTTCAAGAGTTAGTGAATGCATTATAAGTAGTTGAGCAAATGCAAGCTTACAGACAAGAAGGCACAAGTGAATGAGCCCTTGTTGCAGTTTCAAAAGAAAAAAGTAGGGTTAAGAACATTTACAGGAGCAATCAAGAAGGAAAAAAGGAAAAAGGGAGAGGTTGGCAATCAAATAACTGGCATCAGAACAACAACATCACTAGAAAGAAAGAGAGGAGAGAACACTTCCCTCCTTGCAAATTCTGCATGAAAACAAATCATCTTGAAGCTTATTGTTGGCTAAAAAATGCACAATGTAGAAGTTGCAAGCAATTTGGTCACATCTAAAGATTTTTCAGAAAATACAGAAGCCAAGAAAGACCTTTTATTTATGGCTACAATAGAAGAAATGTGTAACACAACAAATGTAAACAATTCATTATGGTTTATCGATAGTGGTTGTACTAATCACATGACTGTAGATTTAAGTTTATTTAAGGATTTGGACAAAAGCTATATGTCCAAAGTCAGAATTGGTAATGAAGACTATATGAAGGTTGAGGGAAAATGTGCGGTTGAAGTAGAAACTATGTCAAGTACAAAATCTCTAAAAAATGTATTTTATGTACCTAAGATTAATCAGAATTTAGTTAGTATAGGGAAACTAATTGAATCTGGTTACTCATTGTTTATAATGATGAAATGTGCGACATTGAAGAAAAAAAGAGAGTATTACTGCTATTTGTTAAGATGATAAACAAGAGTTTTAATGTTGATTGGAAATAAGTCTATTTGAGTACTAACACTTTTGTTGATAATGATTAATGATTATGTTTTATGACACAAAAAGGTTAGGGCATTTCAATCATGTAACCTTAAAAAGGATGGTTGATCTACAGATGGCCTCTGGTTTACCAAAAATAGAAGAATAAAATGATATTTGTGAAGCCTGTCAGTTAGGGAAGCACACAAGAAATGTTTTTCCTGATAATACATTTAGAGCTTCACTAAAACTCCAGTCAGTACACACGGATGTGTGTGGTCCCATGCAAAATGAATCTTTGAATGGTTCAAAGTACTTTATACTATTTATTTATGACTATAATAGATTTTGCTGGGTTTACTTTCTTAAATTCACGGTTGATGTGTTTACTGAGTTTGTGAGGTTTAAAATAGCAGTTGAGTTAGAAACATGAAACAAACTAAAGATGTTGAGGTCTAACAATGAGAGTGAGTATACCTCTCGATAATTTGAGGGATATTTGGCAAAAAAAGGGATCAAACATCAGTTAATAGTGCCTTATACTCCACAGCAGAATGGAGTCAGTGAGACGAGAAACTAAACATTGATGGAGATGGCAAGATGTTTGCTATATGAGAAGAAAATGCCATTAAAATTCTAGGCAGAGGCAGTGAACACAATATCCTACCTTCTAAATCATATGGCCACAAGAGTTATGGCAGACAAAACTCCCTATGAAATCTAGTATGGTTCTAAAACCCAATGTTGATCATTTTAAAGTTTTTGACAACCTTTGTTATGTCTTGAAATTTAAAGTTAAGAGGAGAAAACTTGATCAAAAAGCTGATGTAGGAATTCTTATAGGCTATAACACTAAATCTAAGGCCTATAAAATCTATGATCTGAAATTAACAAGGTTATGATTGTTAGAGATGTAAAAGTTGCAGAAAGTGTTACATGAAACTAGAAAAATGCATTAATTAAAGGGTCAAAACAGAAGCAGCAAATCAAAATAGATGTTGTAGAGGATGATGTTGTCGATTATAAACCAGTAAGGGGGATAAGGTCGTTAGCTGATATTTATAGCAAGTGCAATGTTGCTGAAACAAAACCAATAAATTTTGAAGAAGCAATTAGTTCACAAGTTTGAACAACAACAATGAAGGAGGAGCTCACTATGATAAAAAATAATGAAATCTGGATATTGGTTGACAGACCAGTTCATAAGAAAGTAATAGGTATGAAGTGGATCTTCAAAACTAAATTAAATGCATATGGAAATATCAACAAGTACAAAGCAAAACTTGTAGTAAAGGGGTATTCATAAACCAGGTATTGATTTCACTGACATATTTGCTCCAGTATTTAGGCTTGATACAATAAAGCTTTTGCTTGTTTTAGTAGTACAAAGTGTTTGGTACATCTTTCAATTGGATGTCGAGTCTATATTTTTTTAACGGTGTTCTAAATGAAGAAATATATGTTGAACAACTTGATGGGTTTGAAAAAAAGATTACATCAAACAAGGTTTATTTGCTAAAGAAGGCTTTGTATGGACTTAAACAGGCTCCTAGAGCCTGATACAGTAGATTGAATAGTCATCTCTTAAGCTTAAGCTTTGAAAAGAGTATGAATGAAGTAACTTTGTATATGAAGTATGTTGATAAACATAAACTGATTGTGTCATTATATGTAGATGATTTATTGATTACAAGAGATAAGGAGCAACTTGTAGAGGAGTTTAAAGCCAACATGAAAGATAAGTTTGAGATGAATGAACTTGGTCTGCTGACATATTTCTTAGGCATAGAGGTAACTCAGTCTATGCAAGGTTACTTTTTATGTCAGAAAAGGTTTACTTTGAAGCTACTAAATAAATTTGTGATGGAAAATTACAAACTAGTTAGTGCACCTATGGTATTGGGACAAAAGCTAATAAAAAAGGATGGAGCACCCAAAATAAATGGTAAAGCCTATAGAAGTTTAGTTGGCAGCTTGTTATATTTAACTGCTATACGTCCAGACATTGTGTTTGTTGTCAATTACCTATCTAGGTTCATGTAAGGTCCAAGTCAAATCCATTTTGTGGCAGCCAAGAGAGTTCTAAGATATCTAAAAGGGACCGTAGAGTTTGACATGCATTTTGTGAAATCTAGTTTTGTTAAACTTGGTTTTTTTTTTACAATGACTAGGCTGGAAGTGATGAAAAAATGATGAGCACCTCAGGCTATTGTTTTGCTATGGGAGAAAGCATTTTCTATTGGAACTCAAAAAAGCAATCAGTGGTTGCACACTCTACTGTAGAAGCAGAATACATAGCAACATATGTGACAGCAAAGCAATTAATCTGGTTAAGAAAAATGTTAACTGATCTGGACTTTGATCAACGAAGTCCCACAAAATTGTTCTGTGATAACACTTCAGCAATAGCTATTTCAAAAAAAAATTGTTTTTCATGACAAGACCAAGTATATGAAGATCAAGTTTCATGCTATTACACAATTTCAGCAAGAATGGGAACTAGAGTTACTCTATTGCACCTTAAAAGAACAATTAACATACTTGTTTACCAAGCCTTCTAGTTAAAAACAGACTTGAAGCTCTAAGGGATATGATTGGAATGTGTAGCTTTGGAACCAAAGAGGAGTCCGTTGAAGTTATGGCACCAAAGTTGAAAGTTTGTTATTCAGTTATGGTTTTTCTTTAATTATTATCTATCTGTTAATGACATCATTATCTTGATGTTGTTTATTCTTTTTTATTCTTTAGATTTAAGCTTATCTAGGATAAGTCTAGTCAGTTACATAATTCCTTAGATAAAAGAGATTATAATTGTTATGATTTTTATCTTTTGTGATCTTGTATTGTTTGATTTCATCTATAAATAAAAGTTGAGAGATGACAGTAACCTAATGAAATATTATTTTGCTCCTTGTTATTTGATTTGTGTTCTTTGTTAACTAAGTTAAGTTCTCTATATATCTTTTTACAACAGTTTCAACCTTGATCTACAAGGAAATTTGTGATCAGGTCAGCATATTGTATGCACTTCATATGAATAATTGTTCCAGACTTGATGGTGAAAAAAAAAATCCATAGATTTGATTTATCAAAAATGTTCCAGTAATGTATATTCCTGTAGGCATCTGTTAGAAGTGGCAGCCCTGCTCTGGAAGAAATATAAGGATTCAATTTCAATCCTTCATTTTTTTTAACTGATTTTCATTTCCATACTCCATTATTAAAAGATGAAGATGAACTTATTTTAGCCATGTAGCTAAAACAAATGTGAATTGCAGATACCTATGATCTCAAGAAACAACTTCAGTGCCTTAATTTCTTAATCTGTGTACTGATGAGAATTGGTTTCGTTACCAGAGCTGTCATTGTAGAGTGTAGACCAGACACCTTCTATCTACTACAATGGGGTGCCTTCAGAACTTTGAGAATTCAGATTTCCTGTCCTTTTCAATCCCTCTGCTTTCATGGGTTACATCCAAGATGTGTTCTTGTTTCAATTTCTAAAATCTAATCCACACTTCCAAGGAATCAAAAAAATAAAAATCCTAATTGAACATCTTGTCATGCAAAATATACAGAAAGTGACAAACAAATTGAGGTTTCATCAACTTGAAGTAAATGTTATGATGTGCAGTGGAGAAAGCTACATTATGAGCAACTTAATGGTTATGTTTGTAGCTAAAAACATGATTACGATGTGAACAAAACTGAGCTCTCCATGGCATCTGATAATCCATTCTTTCATTGATAGAGATCACTAGGATCATACTTTGCTTCTCATTCTAACCAACTTTGCTAGTGTTTCCTGGGCAGCCAATGTTTGAGCATGATCGTGACCAAGCATCACTGTCCGGATGCTTATACAAGTCCTGCACAGCTCTTCACCACCATCAAAATGACCACCTCTAAGCAGCAACTTTGCTCTAGTCTCAAGCAAGCTAGCCTTCAACAATGTCACATCTTGCCACAAATATTCATCTACCCTTTGATGACCATGAATGTTCCTTTTCCAACAAAGTGAACCATGACACCAGTCCTGTATTTGCGATACAAATGACTTCTCTACTTCTTCAAGCACATTAGTGCACACCTTTAAAAGCTCCAATGCTGAATTACATATTGAGAACGTTGTGAAGGCTCTAATTGCTAGCGGCACAGCTGTCTTCTTTATGTACAAAACCATATCAATAGCCTTCAGTTGAACAAGCGGAGGCTCGGATTTGAATCCGAAGACAAGGAATGCAGATGCCCATAGATGGTTTGTGTTGATGGATGGATTGCCAACTTTCCTCACTCCCTGGACTGTAGCCTTGGCTGCGGATAAACCTTCTTTTCTTCTTGCAAAAACTTGAGTTATTGGGTGGAATTGAATCCAACAACCTGGCTGTCTGTTGACTCTTCGTGCTAAGCCTAGTTTAACAAGAAGAGTGGCTGCATCTTCTTCGCTTTGGGGTGCTAATCCACACCCAGAGCAGCAAGAAAATGCGAGGCTCACGCATTTGGTCCATTTTCTGAATCCATTTCCAATTGCGGGCATATTCTTAGCAGCAGTGGCCAGCAAAGTTGCTGAAATGGGAGCTGGGGCAAACCAAGCACCAACAAGAAGCATTCTTAAGGCAAGAAGGTTTTTTCTTCCATCGGTTTGCTGCAAGATAATGAAACTGAAATGGAGAAGTTTCATTAGGAAAGGATTGCTCTTACAGTAATGCTCATCACTCATGCTCATGTAGGAGTAAGTAGAACCATCTTCAAGCGGAACTTGGTTCACAGCTTCAAAAAGTGCACATGGAGAAATTGCAAGCTCAGAAAGAAGTGACCCAACCAACCACAGGCCAAAGTTCGACCTTCCCAATTTCTCATCAAATTTATGGAGAAATTGAAGTTCCTCAGTTGGATAATCTCTTCTCCTTTTTCCTCTCATTAAGACCATTGCATCAGTCAATTCCAACGGTGGCAGCTGCATTATGTCAAAGTTCATCGTCTTGGATAGTCTTGTTGTGATGATCACATGTGTCCCTCCAGTGTTCCTTGGAATCAAATCATGCAGATCCTTCCCTTCCCACCATTCTCTTTCTGTCTCAAGGTTGTCAATAATGAGCAGATATGGCATGTCTCGAAACAATTCCCTTTTGACTCTCTCAAATGCTTCATTTTCTTGCTCTTTAAAGCTTCGAATCCTTCCTCTTTCCTTCTCGGCATCAGCACTCACATCCAACCCCAAATTCTGTGATAGATTCAGTAAGTTCTGCCTGAAATATCTAGCTTCCCCGCCAACCCACAAGACCATTTTGTACCTCTGAGAATATCTATAAGCAAATTCAAGTGCAAGCTCTGTCTTTCCAATGCCTGTAACGCCATTTATGCAAAACACACTGCTATCCAGGGTCTTGTAATTCCCACTTTTCGATTTCTTGTACTTTGATCTCTTCAATGAATTCCTTCCCGTAACTGGTTCCACCCAAGCCTCCAATGTCGGTTCTTTGCACTTCCCTCCCAATTCCAAATTAATAAATCTCCCTCCTCGGCTGCTGCTAAAAGTATCACTTTCTTCATCTGCAAGGCCCTCAGATTGCCCACTGGTTTCTCCTTTAATGATCGGCACAGCATAATCCTGTTCAGAACTATCAGTACATCCAAATAATGCAGTTTCAATCTCCATAATCTCCTTCTCTCGTCCTACAAAACATTTGTTCCTTGGAAATGGAATCTCCTCAAATCCTTCTGCAGCTTTCTCGGCCACACTCTTTCGCCCGAGCTTTGCTCTTAATATCCCAGCAGCTTTAGCTACACAGCTCCTCCCATTACCCTCATTGACCTCCAGCTTCAACTCATTAGACTTCACTAGTCCGTCAATCACTTCTCTACACTCTTTGTCAATTGAGTTGCAGTTGAGAAGACCTGTGATCTCAGCAAGGCCGGTGTTGAAGAAAATTGGAACCAAGTTCTTCTTTTGAGCAAAGAATCTAATCTCCTCCAAGCTGGGATGATTGAGGATGCTAGAGTTAGTCACAACCACAACTCCATAAGTCACAGAACAGATAACTCTGTCAGCAATCTCATGGCTCTGAGTATTCGAGTACTTGGCTCTATCCGCAACAAAGCAAACAATTCCCTGAAGCTCTAGCTCTGATTTAAGCCACTTACAGAAGCGCATAAGATTAGGATTCTGACCATGGTAGCCAATGTAAACATCACAGCTCCTGAGTTTGGCATTGGAAGCTGGAGAAACAGGCCCTTTGAAGGAAATGCGTGGGACTGGAAAAGAGAATGAGATTCTAGGAGGAGCAGGATCTGGGACCGGAACACAGGTAACATACTTGAGCTTGGCCTCTGTGGGGTCATCAGAATATTCATATTGGTCTGATGGGGGAGTGTAAGAGCTGCTTGGTATGTCATCTGATTGTGAACCACGGTATGATGAGAATGGTGGTGAGGAGTGGGAGACTGGTGTTGGGTTCTCAGGTGGGGCTGGGTTCTCTTGGGGTTTTGGGGTTATAGCCCTTGGTGATATGTATGGTGACTGTAAGGCTGAAACAAAGGCTGATGAAGGTGGTGACACTAGTGGAGAGTTACATGGGGATGATTCAATTGAGTTTTTCAAGTTTGGAGAAGTTGAATCTGAATTTGAACAACCAAGGGGAGTTAAGATGTTCTTACCAATTTTGCTGCCAGAAGTAGAAATCTTGATGGTGAGGCCACTAGGGGGTTCTTGAGGAAGTTTACCAGCAAGCGATCCTTCTTCATCCATGGCCATGAATGCAACTTTTTCTTAGAAAGCTATGCTTAGAAGGCAATATTCTTCTCCGCGAGAATTTACTGCTTTAGTACCTCTCTGTAGCTGTACTTTAAGTAAAGTCACAGACTGGGAGGTGATAAAGGCCCTTCATTATTTGCATCACATGTCCTTACAGGAACCATATTTGGCTAAATATGTAGCAGCCAAGAAGGTGAGCTCTTCCTTTCTCCATTGGATTTGATTCTTTGCTACCATATAAGCTGACAGTGATATTAAAGTGAGCAGTTCTGACCAAAAACTATTGCCAGAAGATGAATGCAACAGTAAGGCTCACACAGAAGAAATTTGCATGTGGTGTGCATCCATATCTCCTCTCACTGTGGGCCTCTGTCAGTCAGACTATACACCTATTTTCTTCTGCCTCTCAGAGTATATATTGACCAATACACTGTTTCACTTTAACATGTACCAAGAGAATACCCCATTCATGTTCACATATGAACAGTTGTAGATGTGGAACACTCGAGCTTTGTTCTGAAACAATAGGTGATCAATTCATATATCAGACTTCTAAAACATAAAAGCGGCTTCCAGAAACAGGATTGAAATTGTTTCTTTGATTAAAACAAGTAAAAGCAAAAGTTCTTTAGACCATAAGAAGCCGGTTATGATGCAACTAGAGTATAGCACAAGCAGTAAATGAAAGCTAATGAAATTACCTTAACCTCTTGCTGCAAGTACGTGAGATACAGAAGAAAAAGAGAGGCCCTCCTTCGCTGCAACTCCTCAAAACTGCTCTCCCTGTCTCTCTCTCATAACAAGCTGTATAGAAGAAGAGGGAATCTAATGTCTGTGCTGGATCTGCGAGGTTTTTGAACATTAAAATATTAAACTAGTGCTTAAAAAGAAATTTATAGGTCCTAATGGTGCAGCATTGTATAGTATTATTTAATAATTTGCCTAGGGCTTACCCTATATCCTTTTGTTTCATGTGTTGTTGTGCACTCTAATCTCTCAATTCATAAATCATGATATAGACATGGGGCTCTCCTCTCTGTAACCTGTCACAGAAGCCAAAAAAGGGGTCAGAAAGAACTCAGAGAAAGGGCATTGGGAGGGTAACCACAACTCAGACCTTGTTCATAGTGGGGTGTTTTTTAGTAATGCTTTTCAAACTGGGACCTGAATAAATTAATCTATGCTTTCCCTGTATACAGATGTACTTATCTGACACAAATTTGAAACCATTGTGCACCGGGAATTGGAGCCAAGACCAGTCCAACTCCTATGTATCTCCTCAACGACTCCTTCCTTGGGCATACACATATACAGCTAGGTTTTTACCTCTACTTTTTTTTCTACTTGCATAGCTCTCTATAGGCGAGGGGCCACTATACACTCAGCGTATACATTTGAGCACAAAACCAAGGCAACTTGAGAATGGTAGGGTTTGTTCCAATACAAACTACTCGTGTTTGATGGCTTATTCAAATTCTACATCATCCCTTATTGCCTTGTTTGAGTTTGAAACAACCTTCTTATCTTTGTTTTTTGGGATTTAATCAGCTTGAATTATGGATATGGTTTAACTAATATTCAAATACAAAGGTGCCTATCTAGCCAGGCCTAACAGGTTATTTGAATCAAATTAATCAAACAAGAAGGCTGCGCTTACTCAGATTGTGTGTATCAGCTATGACCTCCTGGTCCAATCCTAAACCCTAAAGACGATTAAAGACTAAAGTATCATCTCTTTTTTATACAATATTTCGTGTCTTCCTCCATATTTCCTTCCTTAAAGCCTTCTTTTTAGCAAAAGTTGTGATCAACCCCCTGGCTGGCTTGCTAAAGTCTATATATATCCTCTGCTAGACGTGGAAGCTATATAAATTCAACTAAAACTCAACAAGTAGTTTAAAGGTGGATGTTCTAATCAATCATACCAACATGTGTCAATCAGCCTCTCTAAACTAGTTAATACACTATTATTATTATTGTTTCTTTTGACTTCAAATAATTGAGGTCCTCTACCAACTAGCATGAAGAAAAGGTGGCCTTATGAGCATCCTTTTGTTCTTTCATTTTACCAGTTATCTCTTTGCTTTAACATATAATACTTCTCTTCCTCTCTGTGTGCCCTTGAATTGTGAATCATCTGTGTGCCCTTGATTTAAGAAATACAGTGTGTGTGTGTGGACTATATATATATATATATATATATTTCTCAACGAGTCATGATCTCTCCCTATCAATCTATGCACCACCGCCACCACTAACAATTAATTAACAAGTGCATCATAAGGGGATGACATAATAATCCTCCCAGCACAATAAGTAGGGCCGGTGAGCACTAAGAAAAAAAAAAACTCCAATCATCCGAACTAATCTGAAATTTTTTAAGATTTTTGAAGAATTCCGAACTACCTAAGATCATTTAGGGTAAAATTAAAAAAAATATTTGGTTTTCCAAATTATATCTTTTGATTATTTATAAATTTTAAAATAAATGAATTTTAATTTTTCTAAAATATAATCTTGTGTAGTCAAATATAATATGAAATAACAATGTTTCATAGTCAGTAGCTAGTGCTAGAAACCACCTTAAATTAAGCTCTGCGTGGGGTGGTTAGCTAGGGCATATGGACATTCCCTTTTTAGCCAGAAAATTGAAGGAATATTCAAAAACTCTATATGATAATGGTTCTTATTTATTAGGCAATACAAATTCAATATGGATATTGCACGTAATAGGTCAAGGTTGCAAGTTTTGGATAAAGGAAACAAGGAATCTATTTGAGAGTATGCTCAGAGATGGAGTGAGATAGTTGCTCAAGTTAATCCTCTTTTATTAGAGAAAAAGATGGTCAGTTTATTCTCAATACTTTTAAAGCCCTATATTTTAAGCATTTAGTTTGAATCATAACACAACATTTCACCAATTTAATAATTATTGCTGAAAGAATTGAGCAGACCATCAGAGCTGGAAAGATTGCTGATCCATCTAAGAAGATGGGTTTTACTAGAAGAAAGAAAGAGGCTAAAGTACATCATGTCAAAAATGGAGGTTATAAAGGAAAAAAAAATAACACAACAATAACCACAACACCTATAATTTTTAAACATCTGCCCCTGTTATAACAAACATGAATTTTACCTCACCTTTCCTTAGGAACTAATCCAAATCTAGAGCAACGCACGAAATAACCAAACCAATAATTATCCACGTAAGAGCTTTTAAAGAATCCAAGAATTACCACCAATACCAATACCTCTAAGTGAAATGTACTAAAGGTTGTTGAGTGTTGGTCAAATTACCCCTATTCCATTAGTCCCATTACAACCTCCATTCACATAGTGGTATAAGCCTGATCAAAATTTAGAATACCATTTTGGTATTGCAAGCCATAATATTGATGGATGTTTAGCATGTAAAAAAAGCTTTTGTAACTTATAAAGGCCGGGTGGATCACTTTTGATAAAGCCCCAGACGTAAACTTAAATCCATTTCTAAACCATGCCTCTAGAAATGGAAGAGTCAAAGTTATTAAGAAAGGAAAGGGAGATGAAAGAGTTTTGAAGGCAATTTTAGAAAACTCTATTAAATGATAATACAAGCAAATTGAATTAGTACTCCAATCAAGACACAGCTTATGAGAGATTTGGGTGAGTTTTGCAAATACCATCAACAATTTGGTCATGATATTGATCATTGTGAGAAGTTTTATGATGAGATGGAAAGAATAATGATCTTGTGTATGTTAAGGCTAAAGAGTGCCAAGAAAGATGTTGTAATTAGAATGATAACTTGTCAAGATTAGAAAGATTGAAGTTTGTAAATATCAACCAATTATGGAAGGACCACCAATGATGATCTTAACCAAACCAGCTTGCATAAATAGTGAGAATTATAATGCTTTACCCTATAATTAAGGGCACTTGTTCCATATTGAAAGTCCTGCTCCTATTTTTCATGTTGAGATAGGAGGATTGACTTGAAGTGGAAGATGACAATGCGGGTCTAATGCCTGAATTTTTCCATCGTCGCACGTAGGTCCAACACTTGATTTCTCACTACCCATATAGGTCCAACACTTGTTCCAAAAATCCAAAAAAAATTATATTCTTTTATAGGCTGTTGTAGAAAAAAATTATAGGTTGTTGTAGGTCTAATGGTTCAACTCATTGACATGACTTGATCGATAATAAGTCACAGATTATGATTAGGAGTGATCAAATTATTCAACTTACAAACATTACTTGATCGATGAAAAGTCATAAGTTGTGATCAGAAGTAACCAAATTGGTTAGATTATTGACATGATTTGATCGACAAATAATCACAAGTTGTGACCAGGAGTAACAAAAAAATTGTCAATTCATTAGTATTATCTAAAGGTAGTAATTGAAAATGACAAAAATAATTCATACCATAGAATAACTAGTTTAACCTTTAGCCTAATTTCCACCCCCCCCCCCTCATATTTTACATGTTTTCACCTTATAAATAAATCATTGATTAAGCACAATAAACTTCTAGCAATAAAAGACAACTGACAATGTAGCTTACCTCAGGTATGATGCTTTATGGTGATAGTATCTTCCTTTTAGTATAACCAATCCCTTGCCCTGAAACCTCTGAAGACTAATTAGAATTTCTAATGACTATAAGGTGACGACTTTGTAAATAAAAATTTTCCCCTTGAAGAACAAAACACCATAAACCTTGTTTCAATATCTTTTTCTATAAAAGTCACTGCGACTTCTACCGAGGTGCGACAAACACTTAAATCTCTCTAACTGGGGCAGGCTCGATAGTTCTTCTAGAAATACTTTAGGAAACTCTCTCATTATTGGAATACAAGCCAATTCCATTTTTCCCTTCCCCAATTCATTTACAAGTGCTAAGTAAACAGGGCATCCTTTCCTCGTTAATTTTTTAGCTGTCATGATTGAAATTAAACAACTAGATACTACTTTCATCTCCCCCCCCCCCATAAATATTATTTGTTCACCATTCAACCCTAAAATAGTTATTGTTTTAGTGAAACAATCTATTTTTACCTGATGTACACTTAACCAATCCATGTTTAATGTTGTTACTTATTTTGGGGTCTCACATAAACAAAAAAAATTAAAAAAAATTAAAAAAATGGAAGAAAATAAAAAAAATCAATGAGAAGAATATACCAAAACGCACAGGAAATTACTGCAGACTAGTTGAGAAAGATCAAAATATACAAGATTGGAAAATTTGATGGTGTATTTTCGACCGATAAAGGCCCAATTGGCAAAGAAAATTTAATTTAAAGAGAAAAATTTAAAATTGGATGTTTAAGGAGTCAATTGAATTCTTTTTTACAAGGTTTAATTGAATTTATTAAGGGCTTAATTGTAAGAAAAATTAATTTTTGAAGTCACTTTAGGCTTTAATTGGAAGAAATTAAAGTTTAGAGGTTGAATTATAATTTTTAAGAGTTAATTTGGTCAAATCAAGACTTCATTGCATAAATATTGAAGTTTAACGGGCAATTAGAAACTTGATTAAAAAAATAAAAAAATCAAGGACCAAACTGAAAAGGACGCGTGAATGTAGAGGTTGAAATTGACCAAATCAGGGGCCAAATTAAAGAAATTGGAACTTTGTTGGTCAATTGAGGGTTGAAATGTACAAATTCAGAACCAAGGACTAAAATGAAAATAGTCGTCAACTTTAGGGCTGACGATTGAGTTTGGCAAGGGTTAATTTGTATGAAATTAGAAGTTATGAGGCGATTATTGGTGCAATTAAAAGAAATTGGAAGAACAAAGACTGAATTGAAAATTTTCAATCCCAAATTAAAGTCGTAAACAACGTGTCATTCAGACTTAATGAATAAAAGGTAAGTGACATGTCGTTCATCATATGACCATCTCTGTTTTTATAGTTTTGGCTAATCGAATTAGCAACTTTAAACGAATGAAAATTGAGCTACAGACCTCCAAATTGAGCAAGGTTAGATCCACATAAAAGGTGTTCATTTGCTCTACCAACTTCCAGTGGTATCAGGTGTCAATGATGTCATAATTGAACAAAGCCTCAAAAGTAAGCAACTCAATCAACCCTGATAGCAACCAATTTGCTTTTCATGTGTTCACATACAAAGGCTCCTCAATGGATTCTTATCAAGGGTTTACAACACTTCCCTCAAGATCAAGAGGTTGAAAATGGATTCAAGACCTTCTAAAACCCTAACAAAACAATATAAATACCCCCTCAAGATATATATATAAAAAAAAAAAGAAGAAGAAGAAGAAGAAGAAGCTAGAAAAAAAAAAGAAAAAAAAATAACCTGTTTGATTTGTCATAATTTTTGTTGGGAAGAAAATTGTCTTAGCCTTTTGATTTGGACCAATTTTGGTCCATTTCTTTGCACATAACCTTTTTTATACATGATTTTAATGGTTTTTAATCCTAAGATTTTGGTTTAGAACTGAAACCCATTTTGATAAAATTGTGATGTTTAAGAGATAATCGTAGTAAATGGATGCTAGATTATCGATCCTTGCATGATTTTCAACCTGTATATGCATTTGTTTTAACCAAATCTGGTTTATTTTGGAACCCATGTTGCTAGGTTCATGTTCGGTGTTCTTGATCTTTTAGTGTTCATCTTCTTTTTTTTATGTTCGGTCCGTTTTGTTCAAGAATTTGAGTTTTTGTGTTTTTTGAGTGTTTAATCTATTTTTTAGCTTTAGTTTTATTTGGGGTTGTTTTGGAGTCAAATCATGATTCTTGATTCAGTTTATGGTCGAAAACAATTTTGGGTCGAGCAGGTCGGGTCAAATTGGGTTAAGGGTTTAAGACCCTCTTGGTTTGTCATAATTTTTGTTAAAATGTTTTTCAGTTTAAGAGTGTATTTGACAAAAAAATCTTAAGTCTATTTTTGATAGTTTGATTACAAAGAAAAATGGGTTTTTGCCAAATAAAGCCTAAAAATATGAAATAAAAATAAAATATTTTCTTTTTTCTTACATATGGCTAAAATCCTAAAGTTTTTTAAGGTTTTTTTTTTAAATCTAAAATACTTAGATATTTTTTATAAAAAAAATATTGCATAGATTTTACAACAAGTTACGTTTCAAAAATATCAAAAAAAAAAATCGTTTTGTTTCTTTTAATATGCGGGATTATGAACTTATATGTAAGATTTATTCTTGATATTAACTAAAAAAACCATAATTTGCTTTTGTTTCTTTTAATATACTGGATTATAAACTTATAAACTTATACGTATGACATATTTATGATATTAAATAAAAAGATAATTTATTTTATTTCTTGTTTTTGGTATTAGAACAGTTAGGTTTTTAACTTGATAAGATAAGGACCTCTCTACTGATGAAGATTTTTCTTAAACCTTAGATAGATCTGTCATAACCCAATTCTGGATTATTCCCTAAAATTCACTTTTTTAAAAATAAAAATAAAATAATAAAATAAAGGCTGACAATGTAGAGAAAGTAGGCAGGAGAATACAACTGCAATTTTGGAGAAAATTCAAGGCCCAATTGTACCCCATTATGCTAAAAAATAAAGAAACAATGCAAATTCTTAGTCAAATTAAATGATTATTGGATGAATTTGTATAAAAATTAAGTCCAATGACATAATTAAATTTTTAATAGGTCAATTTGATTTAATTATGGGCCAAATTAAATTTTAATTATGTTTAAGAATTAATTTGGATCCAATTGAAGGATTTAATTAAGTGCAGGGACTTAATTACACTTTAAATTGGTTAAATTAATTTTATTTAGGGCTTAATTGGTAAAAACTTAAGTTTGGGGCCCTAATTTGGGCTTAATTGAGAAGATTGGCAATTTAAGAGACCAAATTTATTTTTTACCAAGTTAATTGATTGAAATTAGGGACAAAATCGCAACAAAATTGAAATTTTGGGATCAATTAAATGTCAAATTGAACAATTTCACAGCCAATGAGCAATCTGTAAAAGGCCCCAGACTATAGGAGCTTAATTGACAAAACCCGGGGGTGAAATTGAACAAATTGAAAGTTTAATGGCCAATTAAGGGTTATATTGCATAAATCTGAGACCAATGATCAAAGTGCAAAAAACGTATAAATCCGGGGTCCAAATTGACGTTCGGCAGGGGCTTAATCGCATTAAATCCAAAGTTTATGGTCAATTAGAGGTGCAATTGCACAAAATTAAAAGCTAGAAGACTGAATTGAAGTTGGGCAAAAATCCCTAATTTAACCCTAAACGACGCTATTTTGAATTAAAAAAGAAGAAGAAGAAGGGACCAAACGACGCGTCGTATTGTCACTGTTCATGTTCTTCCTCGATTTTGCATTTAATGCCTTATATGTCCACCAAAATTGACAATACATAAACCAAAATGGTTACCGACACCCCTCAATCCCCGAGTATAATCCGGTCAGGCCTATTAACATAACAGCGGCCCTGACGTCGGCCTAAAGAGGCCAACTCAGGCAGCCTTGAACTGTTAGATTTGACAATTCATAATGCCTATTTTGAATCAATGGTTGGAATCCTTCCCAACCGAATCAAGGGTTGAAAGTTTTCCCCTGTGTAGAGAAGATTACCCTCTTCCACCTCCTATAAATAAGGGTGGATTTCATAGATTGAGCATGAAGGAAATCAGGTCCAAAAATCAGCTTACTGCCCTGTTTTTTTTCCAGCCAACATTTCTCTCTCTTCTTTCTCTCTCCCTGCTGCTTCACCCCACGGAAACCTTTCTCCTCCACCAACAGACGACGGTTCAGCCTCCCCACGAACCTAAATCCTCACCAATAGCAGAACAACCACCGCGAACTCCTTTCTCTCTCCTCTGCAAACATTTTTCTTCTTCCTCCTACAGTTGACTCTGGCCACCATTCCCTGAGCAGATGCCTCTTGAGCCATCGGTCGAACCTACTCTACGTCCAGACCACCACCGTGTCAAGTGGCCTTCTTCTTCTTCTTCCTCCTCCTCCTCTTCTTCTTCTTCTTCACCCTCTGTCCGCTGCATGAACAATGGACGTGAGTCAGGCTTGTTATGGCCCAGCCCGAATGTATGGGTCGGTCCCTACCCAAAAAAGAAAAGAAAAAAAGATCTTTTGGGTCGAGTTCGGCCCAACCCTTCTTTGGGCTGAGCTCAGCTGGGCCGCCCCAACCCATATATTTTATAATATATCAATATAATAATATATTATATATTATTATTAATATAAAAAACAAAAAATTTCCAAACAAAATAAAAAATCCTTTGAAAAAATTTGTGATTTTCTCACATATTTTCCACCAATTTTGCATAATATCAGGTTTGTATATTTACACTGTAAGATACAAATCTAATATTAAAATACTTGGTTTTCTCCGAAACTTTTTTAAAAATTTTCAAAAATTAAAAAAAAAACTCAAAAATTTTAAATTAATTTCTCATTTAAAAAATAAATAAATAATTTGTTTCCATGCATACGGCTAAAATCCTAAAATTTTCCAAGCATATTTTCTTAAAAAGACAAAAATAATTGCTCCTCATGTTTTGAAAATCTAAAAAAAAAAAATAGATATCATAACCAATTTATAATCATGCATTAGGGTTTAGCCAAAATATTAAAAACCTTTTTCTAATTTTTTTTAGGCCCAGATGTAGACTTTAAACCTTTGGGGGTGTAAAATTACACCTTCAGGTAGTAAAGATACAAGGTTTAGAAAATATGATACTAAATTTTGACTTTAGAACGGTTAGGACTTTATCCGATAAGGTAGAGACTCTCTTATGAAGATAGATCTGCCTTGAAATTAGAAAAGACCAATAAATAGAAACCTGACCTAGAAAAACAAACAAAAACAATGCAGCTTATCTTAGGTAGGGTGCACTTGGGGTAACACGTTTTCCCCTTGCACAACTAGTCCCTTACCCAGACTCTCACAGACCATAAGTTCATAGTGACCATAATATTCAGTGCGACTCCTTAACGTTAATCATAATTTTATGATTAAACCCAAACTCATTTCCTTTCATAACAACACCACACCTCATTAGGAAGCACGATAAAAGCCTCTGTCGTCGTCGATGACGTCGCGGCGCCCCCCGCGACAAGATCAACAATTAGTAAATATAACATTTTTTTAGTTTATAATAGACAAATAAACAATGCAACTTACTTCAAGTAAGGCGTACTAAGGGTGTTAATACCTTCTTTTTATACAATCAGTCCCCTTACCCAGACTCTAAGATTAGTTAGGGTTCCTAGTGACCAAAATACTAGGTGATGACTTATATTCTCTCTTTTTTATTGATAAAGGATAAGAATTCATTATCCTTTCCACCCACATCATTCCCGATAATTTAGATCCATGAGGATGATCGACGCAATGCCACACACATGCAACACCTAAGATAAGATCAAAATCATCTAAATTCAAAGGCATTACATCTATCCTTGTCTCATAACACCTGATAAACAGTACTCTAACCCCTTTATATACATCATCAATATCCATATTTTCTTCGAGGGGTGTATTAAATGTTATTCCCACATCCAATTTACTAGGTAATATAGGCGGTTTATTTGTAATTCAATTTGATATAAGAGAATGACTTTTCCCATTATCAAATAAGGCATATACCAACATAGTATCTAACAAAAAAATACTTGTTACAACATCGAGTGCAACTCTTACCTTCTTTTGAGTCATGTGATACACCTTCCCCGGGGTGTCTCTGAATGCACTCGGAACACAATGAGTATTTAGGTCTCCTATGTTCACTAAACCTACCATAATTAGTTACTCCCTGCTAACCGTGGACTCTAGAAAATTAATTGGCCGACTGACTACCTTTCCCTTTTTTTGGAAGGGGAGGGCTACTAGTGGAAAATACAAAACCCTTATTCTTTACTTCTATAGACAGTCCTTGTTTAGCTTCTTTCTTTTGATCATCCTTGATCACCTTTTCCATAACCAGTGCAGCCTCTACCAACTCTTGCATTGTTTGAAACTACATAGTCTCTTTAAATCCTGTCGGAGCCCGTCTCGCAATCTCTCTATACGATGTTGTTTGGAAGGAAAGGTAGGTAGAGGCAAAAATAGCCTCTTTGCATAAATTCATAACTATAGAAATCAACACAATCTTCCATATCCTATGAACAATCAATATAAAAAAAATACCCCCCCTTCCTTGGTACCCCTAGGCCGGCACTAGAACTAAAGAAAAAGGGCAATTATTTTTCTTTAATTGCTTCAATTCTAACTTCTCCCACCATTTAATTATCCTCATCAACATGATTTAAATGTCAATTAAATAACTCAAGCAAGAAACTCCTTAGATCCCTAATTCTCTCCATAAAAAAATCATGCTTAACTACTCAACATACATAATTTAATTTAATTTGTTAGAAAAAAAAGGGTTATTACCTTATAATGTCTTATAATGTGAAGGATTCAAGAAGAAAAATGAGAAGAAATGGCTGGTTTCTCCTTACTTTTCCTCCTTCTAAAGCTTTAAACTCCCTCAATTTGTGTAAACAACCTTCATAGATCTTCCAACACTCCCTTTCAATCCTTTGATCAAGAAAATTTGTGTGATTTATGGGAATTTTTGCAAGAAATGGTTAGGTTTTTCTTTCCCTCTCTTTTCTCTAAGTGGCTGGTTGTTCTTAGCTTCTTTAGAAAGCCAAGTGGTCCTTTATATGGTTACCACAATACCTTTTTAGTTAATTTTTGGATGTTTTTCATTCCATTAAATCTTTTTCTAGGTTTGTTTTGACTATGAACCGTAACCAAAAGTTTTAGTCCTTGACACCTAGATTTAATTATCAAACACCATTCTCTCATATTTATTTATTATTCCATCACTATTTTTATTTATTTTCAGGGTGTTTTCATAACCTAACAATGGGATGATAAGATATTACAACAATTGGAAATTGATACAATTCGAAGAACAGCCTGTGTAAATTAACGTAATGTTTCTAGAAACATATTACAACAATTTAGAGTGTAACCTATAAATCTAACTTCAGCTTATCTCACATCAAATTGATATTACAAGACCGACAATGGGTGTGAAACTCTTAATCCTCGAAAAAGGGAATGGAGGAGGGCATCCCTTTTATCTTGTAGCCCAGAACCTATTAAAGAAAAACGATATAAAAAAGTCAAATGGTGACAGCATGAGATTGAGGGAGCTTCACATCTGCTATATAGTCTCTAGAGAGAACATGGATTCCAAACCAGTACTAGCTAGTATTTTTCATTTTCCTTCACAATATATATTCCATAATTAGTCAGCATTTGGCCGACTGTTGACCTCAAAATATGGCACAATTCTTTTATCGTGAGAATGGCTAGCGTAACGAAGATGTGTGTGTCAGTACTGAGATATATTCAAGTTTTATGCGTTTGATGACTAGGTTGTAATTTTTGGCGCTCAATTTAACATCTCTGAAATGCCAGAGAAGACTGATGAGAAGCAGGGCAGGCTGCTAAGAAATGCATACAATGGAGCTAGGAAGCTGCGGAAGAAGCTAGGAAACAGCAGCAAGGTCATGGCCGAAATCCCAGCAGCAAGCTCGATGGAAGAAGCGAGTGGGATTTTAATTAGCAGCAGTGAGTCGGCAAGTAGAGGCAGATTCTTGCGAAAACTGGAGAGCGAAGAGGAAGTATCCTACAAGGCTACAAGGAAAAGAAAGAAGAAGCAAAGTCTAAATTTAAGAGGCTTTATATGCACAGAGACAGACTCGAGGCTAGAAATTAAACCGGGCAGTCCTTGGACTTAAAAAACTCAGAGTTCTATTGGTTAAACTCTACTGAAAGGCTATCAATATTGAAGTTTCGACGAGCAAGAAATAAAACACCAAACTAACACATACTAAAAACTTTTCTGAACCTAACTATTCTGAGGTATTTCAGTGCCATCCAGCAGTAACTTTCCACAATTTAAGTCTCTTTTGGCCAGACATTGTATGCTAGCAAGCTAAAACCTCAGGTTAGTATCGTTCGATTATCAATTAATTAAAGAAAGGGAAGAGACCAATAATTTTGATTTGAGAGATCTGCCAGAGAAGAATAGACATTAAATGTATGTACTCTATAATGCTGAATATAAAGAAAGAAGCACACACACATCTAAAAGCTTTAACCTAGGAAGAACAAGAGACTCGTCAAATTAACTATATATCCATTCTCAGATTCATATATATAGTGTCGTGTAGAATTCTAACAGATTCATGCATGAAGTGACGGATAGATAGCAAATTTTATGGCTTTGATCATATATATATATATATATATATATATATATATATGTCTTTCAATCTTCCTTTGGATAAAAAATCGTGTTCGATATTAATGGAGCCCATGCACGATCACAACAAGTATAAAAAAAAATATTCTGATTCCCTCATAACCTAGGGTTTCTTTCTGATATTCTTTGTCTGCCTCTTTTTGGGAGGGAACAGTTAATCTAGTGATCCTATCTTGAAGATTGAAGATTGAGTTATCCTTTATCCCAAAGTACAATCCATTAATTCCATTTAAAAAAAAAACTCCAAGTTTTGCCTTTTGAATTCTATTCTTAATCTTCAAGATCTGTAACAAAATCCATCTTTAAATATTAGTTGATGACATGATTTAATTACTTCTTAGGAAAATAAAATTGAAGTTACAATTTTTATAGCCACAAAAATAGAACTTGGAAATGATAAAAAGCTGGTATATATATATTTGAACCCCGGTATACTTCTATATATATATATATATATATATATATATATATATATATATATATATATACTGCATAGTCTTACCCCAATATTTCACAATTCATTTAAATCTTAAGAAATTACACTAATCATCTTATATAATTATAATTTAGTTGTTTTTATACTATCTTTCATCTTTTAAAAAATTATAATTTATATTTTTTATACACGTCAAATAAATTAAATTGTAAAATAATTTAGGACGTGTAGCAAAACTTAGAAAATAAACTATAATTTTTAAGAACACAAAGAATAAATATAAAATCAACTAAGTTATAAAATAGTTAGATAATTTTCCCTTTAAATTTTTATTTAAATGAACAAATTAAGTAAGTAGGATTATTTCATAACCAATATCTTATTACATAGTCAAATCAAGTGGACATCATCATTGATAGACACGACAAATATAATTTAAATGATGTATGTGAATATTACCCTACAATTAATATGGTGTGTATAGAAAGAGAAATTAATTTGATTCTGGTAACAAGGCAAGAAATTACAAAGAAAACCAGACAATTCAAGCTGGTAACCATACAATATTGGATTATTTTTATATTCGAACCATGTTGTATATATGTACCATATGTTAAGGGGACAATAAATAATAATAATAATAATAATAATAATAATAATAATAATAATAAAAGAGAATTAAAAATAAATTCTTTTAAGATTTTAACTTATAATATAATTAAAAGAAGGAGCACTCTTTCTTAAATATCTTAACTTTTTTTTTCTTAATAAAAAACCCCTCAAGATTCCAACAAGAGCCGACAGAGGACCCATGAAAAAGAAAAACAGTAAACAACACTCAAACCATGGTGTTTTATTTTGATTTGAGAAAGGACTGGCTTTGGAAATTTTATTTTATTTTGAGTTTTTTTTTTAATTAATTGTTTTTGTGGCAATTTTATTTTTTATTATTGAATTTTCTATTATTTTTTTTCATGTTTTTAAAACTCCGCATCAAAGAATTGCTAGCGATTACTACAATTCTTTTCTTTTTTAAAAATAGTGTAATTACTTACTTAGCCCCTGGCCCAAAAAAACACGAACAGCTAGTAAAGGGTGTTTATGTCTTTGAATTTTTTTAAGATTGTTAAACGACCTTTCTGCCCTTACAACAAAGGGAAAGAAAGGGGAGAACCCAGGGGCGATTTCGTCTTTTCATGTGGTTCTTTTGGTTGAATATCTATAGTTTATCAGTAAAGAGCATAATGTTAGCAGGAGACCGACACTTTCGTCAGATGAGATCTCAGGGTGGTTGTTAATTGATGTTTTAGTGTTAGAAAGAATCACAGGTGGTGACGGTGATCAAATGGCCAGCAATGCCCCACTTGGACACGTTGGGTTCTTGGGCCATCCTTACCTCTTCCATGTGGCCCTATCTTCCTCTCTCCACGTTCATTCTTTTCTTTTTTTTATTTATTGATATTAATTATTTCTTAGAAAATACTACTACTACTAGTAATCGTCAACGAATAATTACAATTTCATTCCAGCCACGCCAGGACGCACTGCCTCTGTACGAAATTGCAAGTTCAAGCACAGTTTATGGTTTCTATTTCCTTTTGATTTTCCCCATCATTCCATTCACCTTTCTTCTTCAATTTTCATTTCAAAGCTTCCATTTTTAATTTTATGGATATAAAAAGGTATATCCTTTTATCTTTCACTTTTGTTTTTTTCCTTCAATAATATCTCACTCTTTTGAATTATGCTTTCTTTTGGATTTGTTTAATTCATTTAAATCTGTTCATGGATAGGAAAATTGAATCATGTTATCAAAAGGGCTATTTGAATTTGATGCAAAGTGTTATATATTTTATTCTATTTTCCAGATTTTGTGCATAATACTGCTGGAATGATAGTTCTTTGTTCTTGATCTTGATCCAGAGAGACTACCCTTTAAACCTCTGATTTATGGATTTGGAGAGTGAAAGTCCTGCGCTTGAATCTGTTGAAGATAGTGAATTAACCACCACCATTCCATCCACAACCCCTGACTGTCCCTTAGATCATGGTGATGGTGATGGTGATGGTGATGGTGATAACAGTAAGATAAAGGCTAATGGATCATGTTCAAATGGGATAATTCATGACATGGGTGCTAATGGTAATGGTGATACGAATACATTGCCTCATGATGGAGAAGTTGAGGAAGGTGTGGGAAGTGAGCAAGTGGGGAATTCAGGGAAGTCACCGCCTTCAACGGCCATATCTCCTGCTGGAGGGTCACCTCCGACTAAGGGATTTGGCTTGAAGAAATGGCGGCGAATTAGGAGAGATGTTGTTAAGGATGCTAGTGTCGATGCAGATAACAGTAAAGTTTTGAAACGAGTATTCTCTGGTGCTGTGAATCCGGCTGAACCAACAAATTTAAAGCCGGTTGAGGTCATGCAAAACAGCGATGGTTCTTTTGGATCGGCTAATCTATTTAGAAATGTGGCTCTTGGTGATGCGTTTGTGACCCGTGGGTCTAGTTTGGAATCTAGATTTATGGTTGCATCTGCTTTCACTGCTGGCATGGATTCTGAGAATAGTGAGGATCGGAGTAGCAAGTCCTCAACAGCAGCTAGTGCTCCTAGGGTGAGGCATGACCTGCCCGCAGTGTCAGGGTATGCACGGGACAAGAACAGGGTGAAGAGTTTGAGTGGGAAGGGTGTGGGTAGTTCAGCTCAACAGGTTCAACAAGGGAAGGGATGGGTAGAAAACGGTAAGAAGCCTAGAGGAGAAAGGGTCAAAATCGAGAAGGAAAACTCTCATTCCAGCATGGAATCT
This sequence comes from Populus trichocarpa, assembly GCF_000002775.5. Classification (NCBI taxonomy): domain Eukaryota; kingdom Viridiplantae; phylum Streptophyta; class Magnoliopsida; order Malpighiales; family Salicaceae; genus Populus; species Populus trichocarpa. Next base: position 49,483,447 of record NC_037285.2, on the reverse strand, counting down.
GATTCAAGAAGCTCCAACTTTGTCTTTATGCAGGGTGATTGTTCTGTGACCAGTAACGGAAAGCAAGGTGGAAGGTCAATGATTTACGACGGAGAAAACAGCGATGAAGCCCATGCAGGTGAACAACAATTCAGCGGGGAAGTACATACTGGTTATGGGCAGGAGAATGTTGGAGAAGTTGAAGATGTTTCAGAAGATGAATTAGCTGCGGAAGCATCTTGGACAGATAAGGGAGAAAAAAGGGTTGATCACCGACCCTCGGCAGATCAGGATCAATGGGTTGAGTCTATACTTTCTCTCCAATCCGTGCAAAAAGCTCTTGAAAACGGTTGGTTTGACTTTCTTTTATCGGATTCGATAATCCTTTTTTTATGACGTGTTTTATATAGGCCATTTGTGTGCTATCATATATTGTATTGTTGATTTGCAGTTGTATCATACCTCATAATTTGTTTTTGCTATAGCTGTTTGGTTTTAGAGGTTGACAGTTTTTTGTAGATAGTCCTGTAAATGCTTCTTCCAGGTATCTATGTAATTGTTTTGCCTTTTCTCCTTATAGACACATACCTAATCGATAGTAATCAGCATTTTTCAGAAATGTAATTGTCAAATTATTGAGAAGCATGGTTCTTAGAAGGAAGAGCAGTAGCTCAGCGTACGTGCTATCAATAGGATTTTGGTGTTATTTTACTACACATATTTCAATTTGAAGGTAGAAAGATTTATATTCCAAGACTAATCATGTTCCTGCTGTTTATTCCTGTTACACATTCAAAGATTTGTATTTTGCTTCGTACTTGGTATAACTGGTTTGCACTAACTGGTTTGCACGAGGACATATGGTTAGCCAGTCTTTTCTTTGTGATGTAAATATTGATCTCACGCTTTAGGTTGTGTTCTAACAGGCTGAGTGTTTCTTTCTCTGTCAGTATCTGTTTTTAATTGGAACTTGCATCTTCAATCCAAAACACAAATGTTAGGGCAGCCAATAACAATCATCTCCCACTGGCTGAATGCTTCTTTCTCCCTTTATATCAATTTTCAATCTGGAACTTACATTTCAAATCCATTTTCTTTCTTTAGTATTGAGGAGGTGGGGTATCCATCGTTGGACTTGACTAATCCTCCACCAACCCAGGCCCAGAGCCCTCCCTGCAAGAGATGTGCCTGGCTGAGCACAGTCCTTAAGGCCTGCAGCTGATGGTCAACATTGGGACTTGCAGTCTGTGGAAGTCGAACCCTACTGTCCTACTGCTATTGTTTGTTTAAACTCCACTTACCTTTCTAATCTAAGAAAGCAGAAGTTAGGTGATTCCAGTAAAAACAATTATCTCCCTTTTATGCAATTCAGGATTTTTCATCTGAGCCGTTTAATTGCCAATTACTTTGAAATTAATTATCGTTTTATATTAAGTGTTGCTTGGAAGCAAGATACGGGCTTGAATTACATGGTCATCATTTTGAAGTGGCATTCATAATGTATTCCAGTCTGGGGCACACGGTGTTTTCGCCCCATTTTATGTATGGAATTGATCCATGTCTTAGGTAATTATGGTCAGTCTCCTAATTTGGGTCACTTGTCTGGTGTTGAATTGGTTCCTGGTGTTTCCCTTTTCCCTCACCTGTTGATACCTCTAGATAGCATTTATCCTTTCATTCAAGTTTTTGATGGCACATCTGTTGCATCAGATAAATTTGTTGTGGATGAAGACCTTGTGTCCATTTTCTGCAAGATAAAATGGAAAGGTAGTATGATAGCATAGTTAACTGAGTTATATGTCTTCTCTTGCAGAGGTTCAAAAATTGGGGGAGATCGGGAAGGTTAGCAGTGTAGTGGAAGATTCCTCTTTAGCTGATCCAGAAATCCATGAATCGAGCTTATCTGACAAGTTTGATTCTGAAAGTTTCAAAGAATCAAGTTCATTGGAGTTCCAAGTATTAAGCTTAACACAGAATGTAAAATACTTGGAAAGCAGCCTGGAGTTGACCAAGGCTATGCTCAAGATGAAGGAGACGGTGGTTGCTGAACTGGAAGCCTCCTTGAATGGTGACAAGTCACCGAAAGAAGAATCAGCGAGTACCGCGGAATTGCAACAAGAGAAATCTAGAGAGATTGAGAACGAGCTTGAGGGCCTTTTCAAGCAAAAGATCGAGGCTGAGATTAAGTGTCTGGCATTAACAAGGAATCTGCAGAAGTTGAGACTTGCTGCAGGTGATCAAATCACCCTATTTGAGGAACAACAGGCTCTGGCTGGTGAGCAAGTGCAGATGCTAAATAAGCTAGGAGAAGCAGAAATCAAGGCTGCGTCACTAAAGAAACAAGCGGAGCAGCTAGAAAAATACTGTGGAGATGTTTTAGGGACCGAAGAGGTGTTTAAGATGCAGAGCAAAGTATGTAAGGTTACTGCATGTTTTTTCATCCAGTTGATTTTGCTTTTCTTGGTTTTTTGGCTATTAGTGTTGCAGTTATCACCCTCTTCTGGGGTGGTTGCGCCCACTTAAATAAAACAACAGGTCTTTCTTCTCTGTCCATTCTCAACATCTGTAAGCAAAGATTGGATATCATATTTTCACGTAGAATGTTCTCTCTTTTTTGGGGTTGGAGTAGACGATGGGGTTGTAGTTGTAACAAAGTCTTTGATTTTCGTTGTCGCTCTTGTAATTCATTTCTTCTTATATTTCTGTTGAGTAAAGCTCTTAAGATGATAGGGTCTTTTTATCCTTTTCCTTTTCCTTTTGGTGATGCCCCTTTTATGAGTTGAAGCTCGGATTGTATTCAAGTTGATCATGTTTGATTGATAAAAACATGGTTCCAAGGGGGGAATTGGGATTTTAATTTCAGGTTATTCTGGTGTCGAATGCCAACCATGCAATGGTGTTGAATCCTTGGTCTCGTATAAATGTCTAAATGAAACTGATGGTGCTGCTGCTGCTCGATGACAGTGAATGGAGCTGCTTTCGTTAGGTTATTGTTTTTGTTCCTTCCTAGCAGCAAGGCAAATCGATCTTCTTGTTTTCTTCTTCTAGTTTCTTGGAAGCAAAACTATTAGTAGTTGGCTGGTGCTTGAAGCTACCTTAATTGCAAAGCCTCTAGTTTACCAAGGAAGTACAAGCCGAACATGCAAGATTTGGTGCATGTCAATGACGAGAATCAAATTAAAAATAGGTGCTTAGTTAGTCCTCCTTGAGTATCATAATTAAAATTTAAGTGTATACTTCTGGACTAGAATTGGAATTTAATACATTTTTTTTATACAGCTAAATATTAGTCGTTATATTAACTTTTCATTTTTAGTAAAAAGCTAATTAATTATTACTTGTTATATTCACCTAAAACTAAAACAATAATATAATTTCTAAAAAAAAAAGCTTAAATAATAGAAAATAAGCTTCTTACTGACCCCAGCGAACCTCTTTTGGTACTTCCTAATTCTTCTACAATTCCCTTCTGTTTCAAGGCTGCAATCGTCTGTAAGACTTTTCTCACTATCTTGATCTAAAGCAGCAGTTTTAAACTTATCTTCTGAGGATCTAGTCTCAGCTGCATCACCATCACCATGAAATTCAAACCCTAATTCTGATTGTAAAGAAGAGAGATAGTATTACATGCCATCATCAATATCTTCTTTATCCTTTTCCTTCTTCTTGTATCAAAATTCAAGATGATATTTTTTTTTAAAATATTGAAACAATAATATATTGGATCAACCCAAGTTAACCTGGATTAACCTTTCGAATTCATGATCCGAGTCATGAGACCATAATAACCCTATATAAAACAAATTATGAAACTTGATTTCTAATAAACTTACTATTGAATGATGAAATGAAAATGTTAAGTTTGTCTTGTTGAATGGAGTATAATAGAAATGTTAAAGTATGTCATATAAAATGGTGACTAATGATAATGTTTGACTTTAAAAAAAGATCAATGTCACATAATATTATAGTTAAAAGCTGAAATATCAACCTCAATATTTACTGTCGTCACTTCAATATTTACTGGTATTACAATGAGAAATATTATATGCAGGCAGATCATTAATAGCATAACATAAGAAACTCTTAGACTTATTTTAGTATGATATTTCAGGGTTTTTTTTTTTTTTTTTTGCAATTTAATTTTGATATTTTTATTGATTAGAGTTTTTAGTACCTAAATATTAGGTGAAAATATTTTAAACAAGATGTTGAACAAGAAACTAAATATATTGTTTTTCCTAATCTTTTTAATTATTGTTGTGATACCGTGCGAAACCCTCGGCCATAATTTTTTTTAAAAAAATTATTTTGGAGCTTCAATTGAACATCACAAGGCAAGGAAAGGGAAAGATTACACATATTTAAGATGATCATCCGAACCTTAAATTTCCCACAAAAAAAAAAAGCCTCTCTAATGAACCACTATACAAGGTTTACACAAGTGAAGCACAATCAATTGAAGGCAGAACAATAAATCTAAAAGCAACATGGGAAGCTGGGATCCCAGTCATAGCCATTGCTGGCTGTGGCTAAGATGTAGTAGGCAACAATATGGCCAATGGATCCCCAAGCAAGAACATCAACAATGTTGAAACCAACTGGATCATTTGATTTCAGGAGGCTTACATATTCCTTGGCACGCTTATCTCCTGCCTCAAAGTGAGTCAAACCATTCTGCTCAGGCACTTGTTTTGCCACGTTCTCCCTTTGGAAGTTAAAGAACACAAACCTTCCCAAAAAGAGTGATACCCCTGTGCTCAAGCTTATGACCAGTGATGGGTTAAGCTCTGCTTTCACAGCTAAGCTCCTTTTTGGTGCAGCGGTGCTGATCTTGGAGAGGGAGGTGGTTTTGGCCCTGGTGAGGGGTCTAAGGCCTTGGAATGAGAGGTTGGATGGGGTGAGGTTGTGGTGGTTCTTTTGGATAGTGGGCGTGAAGAGCAGGCTAGAGGTTGCCATCGGTGGAAGTGCGCCTGCCTTGTGAGTTGAAGAGAGGCTTGGATTATGAGAAATCTGGAGATGTTGAGATTGTGCAATGGTGGATAAAGATCATATATTCCACTAGTGGTGGTTGAGATATAGAGTAGCCAAGGGAGATTATGTTGTGAGGATGGAAATGATAGCAGGAAGATTGTGGTTGGTGAGCTGGCCTTGCTTCATTGGTTCTTTGTGGATTAGAGATTTTTGGCCCTAAATGCGAATGGTGTCCCTGGAATTTTCACACCACTTTCATAATTGTCTAGCCTCCAAGGACAAGTTGTAAAAAAATTTGAATGTTTGCCCTAAACTTGGAATATCCCAAAATTAATATTGGAGATAAACTATGTTTATTATTTATAAAATAAACAAAGCTTCTTCTTCTTTTTTTTACATTTCTATTTGATTTTTTTTTTTATCTCTGGTCATACAAACAGGCACTAATCAAGAAGCCAAAAACAAAACCTAGTCGGGTTGCCTTTTCTGCTTAATCAAATATAATTAAATAGACACTCACGTTCTCCCCAAATCACAAGTCACTGCTGTTCTAATCCCATCATCAAACTTTGGTATTGTTCTTAATTTGTTGATCATCTTGAACAAAAGTTATGCCGAGGTTACAAGAAACAGTTCCCTAATGGAAAATCATGTGTAGATCATACATTGCAAATTGCTACAGGATGAAAGTTAATTAATAAACATGTTTATAGAGAATTATCAGAATAAAGGATCTGCTGCAGATGCTACTACCAAATTCAAGGTGGTTGGTTGCTTATAAAGGGTTGGTCCAAAACCAGTAAGAGATCAAGTGTAAAGGAGAATTAGACACTCTATCGGTGCCTTTAGCCTAGAAGAAAAGGAACATAAAAATAACAATGAAACTGGTGAAAGGTAAAAGTAGCAGTCCTGATCATATGATCAGGAAGATGATTAATTGGACGTTTGTAGGAAAAGGTGCCATCAACGTCTTAGATTCGATACCAGAATGGGAGGACCTGAAAGGTACCTGTGCAAGGGATGTCGCCTTGTTGTTGATAACTTTCTACGTTTCGTCAAGAATTGCATAGCCCATATCAGAAAGCAAGTTCACTAGTGAATCTCAAATAATTAGGGGAAAAAAAGATTAGTTACGATCATTAATCTCCTTTTCACCTTGCAAATTGCAAAAAGGTGAAGCAGGAAACCAATCAGAAAGACGAGAAATCACAAGAAATAAGATCACTAAGACAATGGAAAGTGGAAAAAAGTTACAAAATGTCCTCTACCTGAAGAAGCAGAAGTTTGATTTCATTTTGTTGTTCGCATTGAATGTTACTTTCTAGCCTCCTGTACATACCCTCCTTTCTACACATCTTATAATAACCCAACAACAGTGGCACCAAGACTAATAGAACCACGAGAACCTAAAATTCCACAACAGCAATACATATACACCTAAACCTTATTCTACATTGTATGATTTTATTGTGTTCCTCAATTGCATCAAGGAAAAAAAAAACCATACCAACACACATATCTGCAGTCAACTCAAACAAAGGAGTCAAGGTATGAATAGTTCCGGCAACGGCCATACTCAAGGAGGCTACCATATGTGCGATCCCACACTCCAATGTAAAGAGCCTCTGTGTCAGGACTGAATGACACACCAGATATCTCACCAAAGAAATCAATCTCCTGCTCCTTTTCATACCCATTTTTTGCATCATAAACATGCACAAAATCTGCAGGCTCAGCCATTGCCATATATTGGCCATCAGATGTGAAACGAATTGATCGAATTGCACCAAGATTTCCCTTCAAAACAGCAACTGACTCGGACAGGTTTCGAGCATCCCAAATGCGGCATGTTTTGTCCTGGTTCCCAGTAGCAAAGGTGACCCCATCAGGATGCCACGCTGATGCAAAAGAGAAATCCCAATGCCCAGACAAGGATGCCACTGTCTGTAAGCATTCAAAATTCAGATTACCACGTATACTATGCAGAATTCATATTTGAAAAGTTGATGGCCAGGAAAGACAAGTACCTTTCCAGTGCTGGAGTCCACCAACATACCAGCTGGGTTGTCCCCGACAATTGTTAGAAGCTTTCCATCAGGACTAAGGGAAGTATGCTGCATACATGACACAAAAAACATGATATTACCATCAAATGTTTCTATGCATGTTCCAGTTGTTAAAGCAATCTGGCCTCAGCCACCCCTTCTATCTTGAAACGCAACAACTACATCATCATGCCTCCCCTTGCAAAAACATAACTCAAGAAAACAACATTTATACAATCAAGCAAAATGGACTCAACATTGCAGAGACAAGGAAATAATATTCTTTATACAACAAATTGTCAGCATGCCATCAAATTAATATCATAAGTAGCTGATTCCCTGAATGCTTGATGTGTCATTCCTCACCCAGTGCCTAACAACCACTCGGTGAGGAGGCTAAAGATACAGCACTGATAACAGTTGAATTACTTCATATGGAGCAACCCTTGCAGAAAGATGCAACAATAAATTAAATCCCAATGTATGATCCAAGAGCAATAAATACAAGGCTCAGAACCAGTTAATCTAAGAAGAAGACCAGACATTTTAGGTGCAGTACTAATCTGTATTTGTGGAAAACAAAATTTAGATTTATTACTAAGATTTGATCTCCTCTTTCTATAAAAGGAATCCAACCTTTTATCTGGAAGGCCACTAATTCCATAATACCCACCTGCATGTGGTGATAGAGGATAAACTATGAGTGGCATTGTTAGAGTAATCGGTGCAAGAGTTCCAAGTATCACAAATTGTAGAACATGGGTTACAAATACAAGAAATAACATGGCCAATAACCAAACTGGGTATTATTTACTCACATTCACGGGCCAAGGAAAACAGAAATGCTTTGAGAGCTGATATTTCTCCATATCAAAGTCTCTCACTCCACAGTCATTGTTTGAAGCAGTGAAGTGAACTGCACCACTGGCAATTTAAACAGCAAAGGTAGGTTATTTCTGCATTGAAACGTTATAGGCCACCATCAGTACAATAGAAAATAAATACCTTGGACTGTCATAAATCTCAACAGCGTTGGTGATGGCATTATCATCATAAGTTGTTCTGGAACAAAAGCTTACTCCAGGCCGATCTAGATGCTGCATTCCAGAAAAAAAAGCTTGATTGTTAGCCTTTGTTTGTTACTACCAGAGAAATCATTAAAATCAAATCTGAGAGGTGACATGATTATAGTTTCCAAAAATCTTAATGAAAAACTTTAAACTTCCAAGTGACAATACAAGCAGATAAAGTACCATCACCTCATACAAGTGGCATTTATCTACTAACAATGGTCTCTTACCTGTTTCAAGAAAAAGACTTGCAAAAGAAAGATTCTTGAACTTACCTTGCAAATAAGTTCTCCCTGGAACCCTCCAGCAACTAGCAAATTACCTTTTACTGCTAGAGTACTAACTTGAGTCTGTGTGAATCCTTCCAACAGACTTCCAGGATGTTTCTAGAAGACAGAATAAATTGATCAATTTCATGGAAGAAATCAAATCTAAATATCAATCTGCATCACAGCTAAAGAAAGTGTCACGAAAACTGACCTCAGTTGGTGCCACATGTCCAGAAACATCAAGAACATCAGACTTGCTGCAAGTTAAGGAGGACCAATGAGTGACAGAGAAATTTGACATGAGGTAGACATCATGCTTTGTTGTGGCCCAAACCAAGTTCCTCAACTGCATCACCAAAAATCACAGATAAATGTATGTCAGTCACTCAAAAATCACAATTACTTCATGCTAATCTTCACTCAATCATAAATCTAAAAATCTACTAGATGCTGACTCCATGATTTGTCACAATTTTCGCTGTAGAAAAAACTGGCTTCTCACTAACCTGAAAATGAAGAATGGTTGATTTGACAGATCTAGAATTTCGTCTAAACTCATAATACAAGCCCCCCTTTTTAGTAATTTTGCAATCCTGCATGCAACAAAAGAGATTATGAAACTGTTGAAGTAATCTTGCTGACACGGAGCACTTAGAAAAGAGATGAAATCAGAAATCACCTTTCTTGAAACTTCCCCAGAATGGGGTATGTTCTCATAGTTCTTGTATTGTTCTAGCCTTGTTTGCCTGTATTTCTCTCTAGTAACACTAAGCCTTTCCCAAGGAATTCCCTGGATGTCTTTTCCATTTCTAGCGTCGGCAGCAGACATGTCAGCTACTTTGTTATTCTGCAGCAGAACAACACAAAATGCTAATTTCTCTAAACCACCAAGGTAACAGTGGCAATAATTGTCTAGGATTGCCTGTAAGAATAATGTTGTAGAGATCACAAACCGGGTAGTCATATTCATCAACATCAGAGTCTGAGCCCATCTCCCTAGCACGAAATTCTTCGTCCATGTCATCATCAACATCTTCCATTTCATATTCATCTGCCATGTATTCAGCATCATCCCCTTGGTAATGGGACATATTTTACTAATGATTCCACACCTACCCAACAATATCAACTCAAGCCAATCAGTCACGCATCAACAGGAACTAACATAACCACAAAGCAAAATTAACACAAAGACTAATTGCAGAATTTAAAAAATTAAAATGCTTGAAAAATAGTAAAGCTGTAGATTTGTTGTCTATAAGAAAGAAAGGATTACACAAATGTCCACATGTAAAGAGCACATAATTTCACACGTATAAGATGTACAGCAAATTTGAAGCAAAAAACTACTAAAACAGACCATCCAGATATATTTCCTCATATCCCATGATGATACATTGAAGAAACAAACAATAACAATCATTTAATCAATGAACAAGCTAGTTTTCACTGCTTGTTGGAACACAATAGGTACTTGAGGTGGAATTAAATGTTAAATAACCAATAACAATTGCGCTACGACAGACACTGACCAAATATAGCAAACTAATTCACAACAAAAAAAAATAGTAACACCCAGGAACCAGTAATTACAGGGTGGCACAAAAAAGAACAAAGAAATCAACCTATTCATTTAGGTTAACTATTAATCTAAGCATTCGATAAGTTAGGAATTACAGCATTCCATCACATCTCTCTAAAATGCATTAAACTGAAATTGATTAAAAAGCAATTAAATCCTACAAAAACATTTCCAGGTTCCCCATTTATATTTTCAATTACTTGGTAAAAATCCAAAATTAGCTCATAATTTCTCAATTCCTAAACAAAAGAATATTACTAAACAATCCTGGTACCTGAAAATCGAAACCCCAATACACCAAAACACAAAATGAATTTCAAAGTCCCAAACTTTCAACAAATTTCAGTAAGATTACGAGAAAAAATCAAACCCCAGCTTAATTACGATTACAAATACAAAAAGGGATCACAAACCTAGACCATGAGAATCGATAGAAACCCTAAAGTGAGAAACTTTATAACCAAAAAACCGAAGAAGATGAAGAAGAAGGAATTGTGATAGAGTCTTGGAAGTCAGTAGCAAAATTGAGGAGCATTGAGATCGGGGAAGAGAAATAGGGCATGGAAATGAGAAATTGCACCTGCGTGTGAGAGTTGCAAATTTGGGGATTGGAGAAAGGAAGCTCCTTTTTGTCGATCTAGAGAGAGGAAGAATATCAGAGACTAAATAATAATAATAATAATTTAGGTGGATGGATTATTAATTGTTTGTTACCCTTAATTTAGTACTGTACTACTACTAAATTATGGTTTTATTGTTTATTTATTTTATTTGTGCAATGAGGACAAGAATTAATTAATTAGTTTATAAAATCATAAATAAACAATTCATTCATCTAAATCTACCATGGCAATGTAAAGATATATTTTTACATGTCTCTAATCTCATTTGTTTGCTGGAAAGTAATTTCTTTTTAAAAAGTGAATTTCAGGAAAGTGAATTTCGGGAAAGTATTTTTCAATGTTTGGTAATGTAATAGAAAATAAGTTGGAAAACACTTTCCAGTGTTTGGTTATGTCATGGAAAATGAGCTGTAAAATAACTTATTAATATTTTATTTTTCTCAAGTTTATTAAAATAATGAGGAACAAATCTTACAAAGTAAAAAGTTGAATGAGAATGAAATTGAAAAAAAATATATAATTTCATAAATTATCTCAAATAAAATAAATAATAATCAAAATAATAGAGATCAAATCTAAAAAATTTTAAAAAAAATGAAAGGTGAATAAATTAAAATAATAATAATTAACATTTCATAAATTATTTCAAATAAAATAAGTAACAATAAAAAAAATGAGGACCAAATTTGATAGATAAAAAATTTCAATAAAAAAATAATAAGAAAAAAGAAAATAACAATTATAAAAATAAGGACCAAAATTAATATAAAAATTAAATTTTAAGAAATGAAATTGAAAAATAAATATTCAAAACAAATTATATATAGCAATCAAAAGTTTGAGGATCAAATTTGATATAATTGGCAAATAATGACATTTCTAAATTTTTCACAACTTCCGGAAAGTGTTTTCCGCCCAAATTTTCCAGGAAAACACTTTCCTGAAAACCAAGCCAAATTTTCCTTTGACTGGAAAATGTTTTCCGTTGACCAACTTTTCTAATAGCAAACAAACACAGGAAAGTTTGGAAAGTGGTTTCCCGGAAACCATTTTCCAGAAAACAAACACAGCCAAAAGGGAAAACATTTTCCTGGAAACCAAACCAAATTTTTCTTTGACCGGAAAGTGTTTTCCGTTGACCGGAAAGTGTTTTTCGTTGACCAACTTTTCTAATGGCAAACAAACACAGGAAAGTTTGGAAAGTGGTTTCTTGAAAAGTGAATTTCAGGAAACAAATATGGTCTAAGATTATCATAAAAAGTTAATTTTAATTGATGCATAAATTGACACAAGAATATTATTTTATATATAATGAATAAATAATTTATATATGCTCTCGAGTTATTGCTATGGAAAAACCTTTTATAGCACAATGGATATAAATAACCTGATATAAAAAAAAATAGAAAAATACAACGAATGAATGGAATTTAACATCCAAATCAACAAAGTTTGGAATAATATCTATTTTTTTTAATTAATGTGGGTCTTTCAGCTAGTTTATGTGCACCTTAACTAATTTCACGGGTTCTAAAATTAACGATCATACAAGTTTTTACTGACCCCTGAAATTTATAAAATTTAAACTAATAATTTTTAAAGAATAAATTTAAAATTTAATGGATTAAACTACACCATATATAATTGATTTGACTAATATTTTTTATAGGCCGCGGATCCTTGAATTCTCGCTCTTTTGTTTGTAGCCAGATATAAATTGCACCCAGTTCATATAAAAATGGTCTGCCTAGGGTCCATTAATTTTGATTGTATATATATATATATATATATATATTGTCGAATTATATAGAAACATAGAAAATAGAAAATTTACCACCGCTCCACCTCTATCCATCCCATAGCTTATTTGTCGAGATTGTGACTAAACATGGTACACTTTTTTATTCTAACTTTGTATGAAACAAGTAGATAATTTGCATATAAATTGAAAACCAATCCATCCGAAATGAATGCATGTTAGTTGTCAACAGGCGCTACATTTAAAAAAAAATTAAATGTAACAAGAATATATACATATCATAATAAATTATTTTATATTATTATTAAAATCGGCCTAGGATATCAATCAGATTTTTTTAATCTAATTTAGGTTTAAAGTTATTAAAATTAAATTACATGGGAATTGTTTTAATATGCCTCAATTAACTTGGTCAATCTAAAAACAACGTGTCCAATTGATAAAAAAAATTTGAAGACAAAATTGATAGGAAAAAAACTTCCTGGTCCAATTCCTTGACTAGTCTAGGCGTGAGAATTGATATGACTTGAGTAGTCTAAAAACAACTTGAATAATTGTTAAAAAGATGAGAATATAAAACTATAAAGGAAAAAAACAAGAAGGAAATGATAAAAAAAAGGGGATTGAATTAAAAAAAAATAAGAGCTTAAGATCCGCATGAACTAGGATGTCATCTAAGGAAAGTCTTTAGGTTGGATTCAAATAATTCCGACGATAAAGTTAGATAATATTTGAGAGTGTAATTACGGTTGTTTTTTAAAGTGATTTTTATTTATAAATATAGTAACATAATATTTTTAAAAATTATTTTTAATATTAATATATTAAAATGATATAAAAATATTTAAAAAATATTAATTTTTAATAATAAAATAAAAAAATATTAAATTCTTAAAAAACAATTTTAAAACACAAAAATAAAAAGCTGGGATGCTACATTATGCTTTCCGAGTGTAAAAAGTGAAGCCTGGTGATGATGCTCTCCAAGTGTATCAGGCAGCGCTCCATCTCTTTCAGTTCAAAACTAGTTCATAATTAATGTCATAATTCTTAAATCATGACTCCAAGTTAAGAACAGTGTTCATGAATCTCTTTGTCTTGGAAATCATCAACCATTCATGTAAGAGATTCGATGTATTCTGTAAGGGAAAATCTCATGTATTGAATGAGAATCTCAAACATTAAATAAATGGATTTCACTCATGGATTTTGCAAATCCGGGTTACTAACTCACCACTCATATCTGGCAGCTTTTCATCCACGTGTCGATATCATATCCATCCACGTCAGTGTTAACTAGTCCTTCCGCTTGCACACAACCACCTCGACTCCTCCTCCAAATTCACCTCCTTCTCCCTTCCTTCATGCCTGTTTCCCTACAAAACGCGCAAAAAAACACCAAAAGCTCAGAACTTTCCCGCAAAACTCATTGAATCTCACCACCATGAATTGAAACAGCGAAGACCCATTTCTTCTATGGCGATGCTATTAAAGAAAGTGTGGGAATCGGTGTCGAACAGGGCGACTTCTTTCTCGAGTTCGAGCATTGACTCGGTGACGACTCCACTGAGTTACACAGAATCATCATCATCTTTGGGAGCTTTTGATCGGCTACCGATTGATGTGGTGTTGCAAATAGTGAGATTGGTGGGGCCAAAAGATGCAGCAAGATTGAGTGTAGTATGCAAGTCATGGAGACCACTTGTATCTGATAATCGCCTGTGGATTTATTTTCTTCAAAATTATCATGATACCTGGGATTCTGTATTTTTTGTTGAGACTCATCTCCGATCCGGGTATCCTATCCAGTGAGTTTCTCAATTTTCATTTCAAGCTTCTTTTTTTGTGTGAAATATATGATCATTGTTTTTCTGAGACCGTTAAACTATAGTAAAAGTGAAATGCTTTTCAATTATCGATTGCTTAGTTGTGGATGATTGAGTGATTTTGACTGTGAGGGAATAGAACTGGGATTTGTTTTTGGAGAGAGATTAGTGGAAAATGTGAGACTTGTATTGGAATTGGAAATTTGAAGGGTTTTTTTTCTATTATTATTTCTTTTAAAATATTTGAAATTAATTTGTGATTTTATTACAGGACATTCTCTAGTCCCATAACAGAGCTGTCATTCATGCGTATATATGGGCAAAGGGTGCAAGTCCCTGGTGCTGTTATTGTTGATGGTAAGCATTATATATGTAAAAAGGACTAATTCCATTGCTTAACCATCTTGATTAATCATTCTATTTAAACCGATATTTTTGAAAGATTTTTCGCATTTTTTTTATTCTATAATCTTCTTGATAAAGGTGGTTCAGGCCACTGCAAATATGGCTGGAGCAAAAATGCTTGTCCGTCTGGACGGTCAGCTACTTTTTTGGTGAGCTTTTTCTTGTAACTAGCCATTCTGGCATTTGTGGAAGAAACTTTTCCAGAAGGAAAATCTTCTGCATTTCTCATAATTACCAATGTGGATTTTTCTTAATTTTCGACAATATGTAATGAAATTACCTGGCGAGCAGGAATTTGGCAACATTGAATCTCCAATGTACTCCAGGCTTCAACATTTTTTTGCTACTATTTATAGCAGGTCTGTCCTCTCTCTCTTGAAATTTGTTAGCCAATTCCACTTTTCAAATGTCCCCTTTTCATTTTTATCTCAGTGTGTTTGTGTGTGAACTTGCGTTGCATGTAGAAAAACTTGTTTTCTAAAGAAACACTTTTGGGAGGATTTATACAAGTTCCATTGGATAACCGATAGCATTAATTACATTTTTAACTTGTGGCATGCTGGTTTTAATCCTCAATATATGAACCTATTTTTGCTTTGTTGCCCCTTATAGGCTTTTTTCCATTTTTTATGGCCTCTAGAACTTGACAGTGCTGAAAATATCTCCAGTCTTTACAGGATGCAGGTAAAAGCATCTGCACATCCCATTGTCGTCTCCCTTCCACTTTGCCATTATGATGGTTAGCTATCACTTCAACGAAATTACTTTGAGGAATTTCACTTGCACATTTTTTTTCATTGTATTTTAGATCTTTTGAAATTGATGACATTATTCTATTATCTACCTAGGGTGAAATAATTCTAATGATGTCTGACCAGATGCTTCCAAATTTAAACTATATAGTTGATTCATGATGTCAACAACTTAGATTGGGTGGTCTTATATAACCTATTTCTCTAAACTTGCTCTAATCTTTATGATTGCAGATACTGAATCTGCTAGAGCATCAAGAAGGCAACTAAAAGACGCTATCTACACAGCTCTTTTCGACATGAACGTTCCAGCTGTTTGTGCCATTAATCAGGTGTGTTTGGCTTTATTTGTCAACTAATTCCTCTAGTTTCTCAATGTTTTCAACCGGTCAAATTGATATATATGTTAAAGTAAATGGGACTTATCAAGGATGCCAGAGACTAATTATCATTGCATGGAAAAGATTTCTACAAATAGGAAGTTTCTGCTATGTAGCTGTATGAAATGCAATTTCATGCCATCTTGAAATGTGGGAAAACTTATTCTGTTACATGTTTTGTTGGTGAGTGTTAACATTTCCTAGTTACAGTGAGAGAATGTAAAGGTTCTGGCATTGTTCTGCCTATCTTTTAACATTAATGTGATATGTTTGTTGATAAACACAGGCAACTTTAGCACTGTATGCAGCACAACGAACTTCAGGAATTGTTGTTAATATTGGTTTTCAAGTCACATCTGTTGTTCCAAGTAAGTGATTACTTTCTGTTCTGTCAAAATGCCCTCATTGTTTGGAACTTGATCTGAGGCGTATGTTGCATAAATTGAACTAGAAATAGACTTTGGTTCATTCTTAATGCTGACCATGCTATCCTTCTTGTGCTCACATTTATAACTAGAGGATTTGTAGACCTCTGTGGTTATTGATGATGTGTCATTTATATTCTTTCTGATTTTTTTTTCCAAATTTGTTAATCAATTGCACATGTTTCAACCTGTCTCGTGCAATCTGTAATATGCTTGGTATTCTGGGCTCTTTCATGCTTCACTCACTTTCTATAAGTTTCTACATTCTATAATAATCTTGTTTCTAACTGGTAAGCTGCAAAATCATAGGGATTTAGGATTTTGGCATACTGACTTTTGCATTTTACAGTTTTACATGGTAAAGTAATGCGCACAGTGGGTGTGGAAGTCATGGGTGTGGGAGCATTAAAAGTAACAGGATTCCTTAGAGAACAGATGCAGCAGAATAATCTTAATTTTGAATCACTCCACACAGTTCACACATTGAAAGAGGTATACTGTTTCAGTGTTTCTTGTCATGCTGCATAATGTGGCTTTATCTCCTACTGAACTTGGTCAAATTCAAGGCCGACTAGTTTTCCCACCCTTCATAACTAAGTTCTAATTAGCTGTATTGATAACTTCGTATTGTTATTTCAATGGTGAACCTTTTTCTTCTCATGATCTGTTGGAACCATGGAAATACAGAATCTATGTTATGTAGCTGCTGATTATGAAGCTGAACTGTATAAAGACACTCAAGCATCATTTGAAGTACCTGGAGAAGGATGGTTCACTCTTTCAAAAGAGCGCTTTAAAACAGGGGAGGTCCTATTCCAGCCATGTATTGCTGGAGTGTAAGTGCATATCTTCCCACAATCCACTACTTTCATTGGACTCTTTTTTGAAGCTTTCTCATACTGATGTTGTCCTTGGATAAGCTGTATTTGACCACAAAACTTGTTTGCTTGGAATAAATCTCATATTGATGTTGTTCTTGGATAAACTTCATTGTTTTTCAAACCCTAATGTGTATATTTGGAATCCAGCACTGCATGTTTTCATTTAAATTGATGCCTTTAGCCTGCACCATGTCCATATTTTCACGTTCACATTATTTCACAATCCAACAACCAAAATATTTTTTATACCTTACACCACCAAAATAATAAAACCATGACGGTAGGCTGAAATGTTTTCATTTGCACATGGTACAGGTGTGCAATGGGTTTGCAGCAGGCTGTAGCTCTTTGCATGGACCACTGTCATGCTGCGGAATTAACTGAAGATGATGCTTGGTTCAAGACTATAGTTTTGTCAGGAGGGACTGCTTGTCTCCCAGGACTTGCAGGTAAAAAAAAATAGAATTATAAATAATGATTGGGTTGGCACAAGAATCTAATCTAGAAAGTTAAGAAATTGAATAAAATTAGCAAGGACACGTGCTTATGAAGTATATGAACCTATATTTTTGAAATGTTTCCAGAAAGGCTAGAGAAGGAATTGCATGGACTTCTTCCCCCATCCATTTCTAATGGAATAAGAGTCATTTCTCCTCCTTATGGCGCAGACAGTGCATGGATTGGGGCAAAGCTTATTGGCAATGTAAGTTACTTCATCACCAATTATTTAGATCATGCAAAACTGGACATATTCACAACTGTTATGTTTAGTTGCTGTACATCCTGAAGTGACCATAGTTGGTTTCTGCATAACTATTGGGCTCTTCGTCTTCTCTCAATTTTGACTTTCATTCATGATCATGATAATTTATTCACCTTTTCTCGACTCTGGTGTTGTTTGATGACTTGGAGTCTCAAGCATCTTGGTCTGGGTCACATACCACGCCATTTTCCCATGTGAAGGCCTTACCTCACCTTTCTTTCTATACAGTTGAGCACCTTTCCTGGGTCCTGGTGTGTAAGGAAAAAACAATTTAGACGGAAGTCCAGATTTACCCTTGCATGGTAAATCAGGCTTGTATAGATTCGGCAGCTTCCAGGGGCCTTGTTTATCATCTATAATAAAGAAGCAGTGGGAAAGAAGCCAAACTCTGCTCACATGATGAAGATTGCCAAAATTTCTTTATTTATATTTCAATTTTACATTTTCAATTTTTTTCTAAAGTTTGTCTTGAATCTTCTTTCTGTGAGGAGGTTTCTTAAAAGAATGAACTCGAAAATCCACATTGCCAGGGAAACCTTAGTTCTGTTTGCAAGTTCGGTTTATTCTTGGAATATGAGCATCCTCGAATAAGAGTTTGTTGCTGTATGTGTATACATATCAAAACTGAGTATGTAAACAAAGCTAATGAATATTGTTTCCTGCTTGTGATCTATCTTGGAAACATGAACTTGGAAGTCAGTTTATTAACTCTAGTTTGTGATGAAGTGGGCATGATTCACAGTTTCTTTGTTCCAACTTGCCTTTCATATTGAATCGATTAAGAACAAGTAACGTGGAGGTAATGGGATGGATAATGCCCTAGATCCACGAAACAAAAGGCATGAATCTATGTCCTCTCGTCCTCTTTGTTTTGCTTTGCATACAGACTTGGAAGAAAAATCATTAGCAGTCTCGAACTGTATAGACACCTTGCAGTATTTCATATATCTCTTGCTTTATTATGAACAGTATAACCCACTGTGAACTCATGGACCGCGCCTTCCACCTCAATGAAACTAGATCCACAAGTTGTCACCATTTCTTTTTCATGGATCATCTTCCTTATCTTAGCAGCTTCTTCCTTCTCTCCTGCATTAGCAAACATGAGCCCTGCTAATTTGTGCCGGTCCCCTGATGTCGGCTCAAGCTCCATCAAGTTCTCGAAGGCCCAAGTCCCTCTCTTGAGGTCATTGTGAGTTCTACAAGCACCTAGCAATGAACCCCAGATGATCGAATTAGGCTGTTTTGGCATTGAAAGGATCAGTTGTTCTGCGTCTGCCAGTAGCCCGGCACGGCCAAGGAGGTCTACCATGCATCCATAATGTTCAATAGATGGTTTTATTCCGAAACCATGTTCCATTTGACTGAAATATTGTCGTCCTTCTTCAACACAACCAGCATGAGAGCAGGCTGAAAGTATGGCCACAAATATGACTTTATTTGGACGAATCCCATCAGCAAGCATCTCATCAAACAGTTGAAAACATTTGCTAGCATGGCCATGGATGGCAAAAGCTGAAATCATAACTCCCCAAGTTACAACGTCTCTCCGGGCCATTTTCTGAAATAATCCATAGCCACACTCAATGCTTCCACTCTTAGCATACATATCGATGAGAGCAGTAGTGAGTTTAGTGCTCATCAAAACTCTAGTTTTATCAATGTACGCATGTATCCATCTTCCCTGATGCAATGTTCCTAATTGTCCACAGGCAGAGAGCAGGCTCACCAGTGCTGCTTCATTTGGCAGGATGTGTGAAACCATCATGTCTTGAAAAAGAGCTAATGCCTCAGTGTGCATACCATTCTTTGTATATCCTGTTATTAATGCACTCCAAGATGCTGCATCTTTCGCTGCCATGTCATCAAACATTTTTCTAGCCTTGTCTACACGACCCTCGGTCAAGTAACCTGAAATCATGGCATTCTTAGCAAGTGTGTTCTCTTCCGAGAATTCTCCAAGAACACGTTCTGCATCGTCTATGCTTCCTGAATTAGTGTACATATGAATTAAGGAGCTATGGATATGAGTATCTGGTACTATTCCTGCCTTAATTATCTGGCAATGCACTTGTTTACCTTCAAAAGGAGCTTTCAAATGGGAGCATGCCTTGAGGACAAAGGTGTAAGTGAAGTTGTCTGGTACAAGGTACCCAAATAGGAATTCTTTATACAGTAACAAAGAATCATGAAGAAACTTACCCATTGTTAGGCCTCTAATCATGGTGTTATAAACAAACACATCAGGAGAAGGTATTCTCTCAAAGATCGAAAAGGCATAATAAATCTGTGACATAGTAACATAAGCCTCGAGGAGCCTCCTAGCACACAAAGGATGATAACCAAGGAGTCCTGACACAACAAACTGGGCATGTAATTGTTTCACTTCCTGGAAGTCGTGGCACGTTCGAAGTGAGATAATGGTAGCTGGTGCTCTAGTTGAAGTTGTGAGAAGTAGATTTCTGTCCATGGGAAGAGGAGATTTTGTTAGAAAAGAGGCCATGAGGTAGTCGTAATTGATGATTGAGACGAGGTTCTTTAAGCAGCTAGTCAAGGATGGAGTTGTCTTCTACAACTAGCTGAAACTTAAAAATATCTCCAGCTACGCGAGGATGACTGTTTTTGCTGATATAATATGATTTTTGATTAACATGGTATCATCTATCCATAGCCACACAAACAAAATCGAGAGATAAAAATGATACATATGAAGACAACGCCATGCCAGGTCCACATCATATGAGAACAAGCAATTTTGGCATGGCACAAACCAAAATTTAAAATTTGAAGTATTTATAAGGGTAAAAATACATAACTTCACACTTGATACAACCAGGCTCTAGTCCCTTCCACTGGGGACTAGCAGATTACAAGCCTAAAAATAATTTGATTTCTTTCAGCATGCCTAAATGAGCAGTTTTAGAGATAGCAGCGTCAGAAAACAACGAAAATCCTCTCTACCAAGGTTAAAAAGAAATTATTGGAGAGAAAAAGAAAGGTAAAAAACATTTTTGGGGCCTTCAAAGTAATTGAAAGAACACCACTAAGAAACCAGCTAAGAACATCAGCAGGAGAATCGGACCACGCATGATCTGACTCCCATTTTTGTCAGCAGCCAGTTCTGATGGTGCTGGTGCAGGGCATGCAAGTCCCAGCTTCCCTTCCTTGCATTCATTGGCAAATAGACCAGGCGGATATTTCCCATAGAGGTTAATGTAGCTGAACATGATTGATGCACAATCATTGGTCAAGTCATTTATCACATCTGCGTAAGGACAGGCAAACTCCTTAAATGATCCACAGCAGCGACTGGGAGTATACTGGGGTCCTTTACATTGGCTTGTGATGATTGTATAGTTCAGAAACTCAAAGTTTACAGGGCAAGCTGCAGATAAAGAAAGACAATACATTGCCATCAGCACGCCATCTAAAGCAGACTGATACAACCTATCAAATTCTGGAATAGAATTGCGGGCTTCTTTGGCAAGAACACGCAGTCGTCAAGACAACAAACACAACATTTCGCATCTTAAATGAACAAATCAGCAATGGAAAACTCATTGGCATGCATCAGAGATCAACAAAATATGGAGTCATCACTTAAATCACTTCGATCACAGAAGAAAACATAGTGGCGATCACAATCTAGAGAACCCAAACCAAAACTTGACTAGAAGCGAGCAAATAAAGCGGAGGAAAAAAGTGGCAAAAAAGGCAACCTTTCTTAGTCTGAAGTAGATTCCTGCCAGTAGAAGCATGAGATTCAAAGACACCATCTGCATCCAAATTAACAAAAAAAGACAAAAAGCAATGAATAACATGGATCTTTGTAACATCAACAAAAAATAAGGATTTTGAAACTGAAAGGAGGTACCTGAAATGAAAGTAGATGCAAAAGAAGGAGAAGCAAAGAGACCCATCAAGAGAAAGATGAAGAAGACAAATGAAAAACACTGATTCAACCCCATCTCCCTTGTAAAGATTCAACCTTTCCTTCTTTCTTCAATTCGATATATCTATCTACCTCTTTGGATTATTAATGTCTTCTTCTTCTCTTTTCTTCTAAAGAAGAAGAGATCTGGACAGAAACATAAAAGGGAGTAAGAAATAGCAAAAGCCCAACAATTCCAAGCACATAATAAAATAAAGGGAAGGGAAGGAGAGAAGATACTTACAGTTTGTGTCTGAAAATAAATATTGCTATGAGCTGCTTAGTGGGATACAGCAAATAACGCGGAAACTGGGGTCACCAACCAATTTCTTCTTCAAGTATAGATGAGAAAGACAATAATTGTGCTCTCTCTTCTGCTAGTCCTTGATAATTAGTTGATCAACTGATGGGTTAATCAAGACATGCAGGCAATGACCACATCCAAGTTTGCCGTCTCTTGTCCTACCTGTCTTATTTCAATTTTTGTTTTCAAGGTCTTCGACGGAGCAACATCGTAAGACTTTTCTAGCAAGTTGATAGAGTATTTACAGGCCATGTTTTAATATGTTGATCCACCGACTTGGTCTGAGCTGGAATGGTAGTTTCAAAAACAACATTATACTGATTTTTTATTTAAAAAATATTAATCTGTTGAATTCATGATTTTAAACTGAGTCGGGAATTATAAATTTATAACTGTACTGATAAATTGTGAGCCTAGTTCACTCAATCAATCACAAAAGTTTATCAAACGTTAAGTAATTAGTTCTTAGGATTATGAATGTCTAAATCCCTTCTCATCTCCTTTTCGTGTTTGTATGCAAGAGGAGAAACTTGGACTGCGTCAAGGAAGTAGTTTCATATGCCAATAACTATATTTATTAACAAGTAATTAAAAAACAAAATATAAGTAATCAAATGGATATATATTGCTGAATAATTATATTTAGTCAACAAAATTCTACATATTTTTGTTGAATATATTTTGGGAAGAAAAATCAGTGGAACATAAAAAAATAAATTTTAAAAATAAAAATATTATTAAAAATAAATAAATTTAAGATAGAATGTCTAGACCTTTACATCTCAAAGCAACACTATCACAAAAAATTTAAGGTTACAACATGTCCCGATAACCAATGAAAAAATCACGTACCAATCATCACAATAATGAATTTGATGCATCACAAGAAAACCGTAAAAACCAACAAATTATCACAAAAATAAGTTCTAACCAGCAAGAAGGAAGAAGAAGAGAGGGGAAGTTTAGATGCTTGTACAACTTTAGATAGACTTGTGATATATATATATATATATATATATATATCAATCGCTTTTCCTCGAGTTATGTGTCGAAGCAAGAAGAGGAGAAGTTTCAAGGAGGAAGAGAAATCGGATTATTATTGCTCAAGGAGATTTACATCTTATTATATGTAGTCTTTGTACTACCTGACCACTAAACACATATGATCCAACAGTCTTGTTACGAAGCTAGTTAGGAATCGAATGGTTCGTGATACAAGATTATCTATCAAGTAACATTATTTCTTGATAATAGCTATGAACTTTCAGCAAAAAGTAGTGGGTGTACACTGATCCGTGGCTATAAATTACAGTTTAGCTTTTCTCCAACCATAGTTTTTACCATAATTTGAGTTGAAAAACAAGTTTAGAAAATGAAAACTAAATAACTTTCGAAATTGTAACCGGCATAAAAATATCTCCAGCTACATCATACTGCACCATAATACCAAACAAACGGATATACCATGCCAGTCCAGGTAGTTCACACTGTTATCCCACCACTTGAGGGTCCCCTATCCTTTTCCTTTTACCAAACGAGGTTTAATCTGGGCTTCCGTCGAAATTGCTTGTTTGTCACACACCAGGACTCAGGGAAGGTGCTCAACTGTGGTAGAAAATACAAGAAGAAAAAAAGAAAGAGAGATAAAGCTTCGATATAGGTACACAGGTGGAGCGATCTGTGATCTAAACCCAAATACAGTAATGATAGAAATGACAGTCCAGAAAAGAAGTTGGAATTTTTTTAAACTTCATTAGACCTGGATCACACCAGATGTGCAGAGACCACATTATGAACAATTCATGACATCTCAATCAAGGATCAAAGCTTCTAATACAAGACGAAAACGTGCAATGATGAATATATCATATATCCAATCTTGCATAATCAAAAGATCTGGATTATTAACTTACATTGCCGATAAGCTTTGCACCGAACCATGCAGTGTCTGCGCCATAAGCAGGAGAAACAACTCTAATTCCTTTTGAAATGGATGAAGGAAGAAGCCCATGTAATTCCTTCTCTAGCCTTCCTGGAAACATTTAACGAACATAGCTAGGTTCAGTTCATGCACTAGATACTCATACATTCAGTTTTTTTAACTCTTCAAGATTAGATTCTGGCAGCATCTCAACCATGCTTCCTACCAAAGAATTAAAGAAAAGGTGCGAGCATGCCCTCTTTTCATGTTTTTTCCCCTACCTACAAGTCCAGGCAGTAACGCAGTGCCCCCTGACAAAACTACAGTCTTGAACCAGGTATCATCTCCAGTGAATCCTATAGCATGACAGTGATCCATGCAAAGAGCTACTGCCTCGTGCAAACCCTTTGTGTGCCTGTACCATGTTATAAATGAAACATTTGAGCCAACCACAGAGGCCTATTATTTTGATGGCATAACGCATGGAAAATATTCTGATTGTTGGATTGTGGAAAGAATCCAATCAGAAAATATTGGACATATGTCATGTCGAAATGCATCACTTCTCCCCCCTTCTTCCTAAGAACATTTGGGGTCGAAATAGTTTATGCAAAAACAGCATCAATGTCTTGAAAGCTTCATCCCGTGACGGTAGCAAAATTGTGGGAAGAAATGGACTTACACTCCAGCAATGTGTGGCTGAAATAAGACCTCCCCTGTTGTAAAGCGCTCTTTGGAAAGAGTGAACCATCCTTCTCCAGGGACTTCCAATGATGCTGGTGTATCTTTAGATAGCTCAACTTCATAATCAGCAGCGATATAACATAGCTTCTGCATATCCATATGATGCCAACAGAACATAAAGAGAGAAACCTTACATATCTAAGGAATACAAGACTGTTATGATGCATGTGGTTCTGATCTAGTTATGGACTACATGATGGACAGTCCTTCCAGGGATATTTATGGACTGATTAGACAAAGCAAAAACTGAAAAGATCCTTTTAAATTAAACTCGAAAGGTGTTCAAGCTAGTTTTTTTACTTTTCCTTTTTATTTTTTGATTTCCAAGTTTATTTGGGTCTTCTATTGCATTTTTTTTCTTCAGATTTTCTAGTTTGTTTGGATCTTTATTTATTTAAGGAGTTGTTAACTTTTCATAAGGGAAACTATTTAAAAAAAAACATTCAATAATAAAATTTTGAATTAGAATTTTTATATGATAACCGTAGAATTTTGTCTGGAAAAACTGCTTAGCTTTTGACCGAGTTCAAAAGGGCATACAACTTTAGAATGTGCCGTGGCAAGAAATGGCATACCTCTTTCAATGTGCGAGCAGTGTACAGTGATCGGAAATTAATATTGTTCCGCTGCATCTGTTCTCTAAGAAATTCTGTTAATTTTAATCCTCCAACATCCACGACTTCCACACCCACTGTGCGCATTACTTTGCCATGTAAAACTGCAAAACGTAACAGTCAGATTCCCAGAACCCCCACAATCTTGAAATCACAAGAAGCCATTCTAAAACAAAGGATATTTAAGAGAAGGTAGAAATTCATATAGGGTATAAAGCATGTTAGAGCCTAGAACACGAAGCATATTTTACAACTTGCAAAAGCCTAGGTCAAAACCTGTGTAATTCCTTCAACGAATATTCCTTTAAGGAAGAAATTAGACATTAGACACACAGGAAAGATCACATTCTTGGCATGAAGAATGAGCCAAATACTATTTTTAGTTCACTTTATACAGCATTTCAATTTCTATACAAGGAGGAAGCATGGATCAAAAAGAAGATAATCGCTTACTTGGAACCACAGACGTGACTTGAAAACCAATATTGACAACAATTCCTGAAGTTCGCTGTGCTGCATACAGTGCTAAAGTTGCCTGTGTTTGTCCAAAAAACGTTTTTTTGTAATTATAATAAGCTGAATAATACCAGAACCTTTAGATTCTGTCATAGACAAGAGGGATTATTAACATCCATCGATGCAACGAACAAAACAATTCAATTTTCCATGTTTCGAGATGGCATATGAAGTTGCCTTGCCTACAACTACACAGAAGAAGCTCCCAAGTACTCATAGAAAAGTGATCTCTGGCATTGTTGACAAGTCCTCTTTATTTAACATGGAAAAGTATTTTCCAGAAGAAAAGGAAAGAAACACGGATGATCTGACCTTGTTAGCGCAATAACCAGTGGGATACATTGAGCGACTAGAGGAATGAGTTGGTAAATAGAGGCAACACCTGATTAACAGCACAAACAGCTGGAACATCCATGTCAAACAGAGCTGTGTAGATCGCTTCTTTTAGCTGCCTTCTAGATGCTCTTGCAGATTCAGTATCTGCAATCGTAAACACATGGAGCAAGTTTAGAGGAGAAGAATACACTATTCATAACCGTCGAATCCAAATTCTAGCGATCGTGAGTTGACTGTGTGCTTTAAATCTGGACATGTCAGGTCAGACAAAAAGGTTATTTGAAATATTTCTTCTTTGATTAGATAATAGAGAACTGTATCAACTAAAGAAAGGTAAGATTTAAACACATAATATTTAGCAAGATACATTGCTCAAGAGTAATTTAGTTTAAGTGGTAACTGACCATCATAATTGCGAAGTGGAAGGGAGAGGACAATTGGCTGTGCAGATGCTTTTACCTGCATCCTGTAAACATAATGTTTTCAGATATATATACACAAGTGTTTCTTCATAAAATAAGTCGCTGCACAGAGAGAGGGAGGACAGACCTGCTATAAATAGTAGCAAAAAAGTTTCGAAACCTGAAGTACGATGGAAATTCGATATTGACAAATTCCTGCTCATCAAATAATTTCAGAATCGGAACAGGTTTACTTTAAGTTGATGGAAGCCAACAAATTATGACAAGAGATCTAAGAGGTGCTCAAGATCCGATTTTGCAAAATGGCTGGCCGATTAAAAGAAAATGCTCACCGAAAAAGTTGCCGACCGACCGGACGGACAGGCATATTTGCTCCAGCCAAACTTGTAATAGCCAGAACCACCTTTTCATTTACATTTGTGATAGAAGAATCAACAAATAGATAAAACTTTCAACAATCAACAATTTCAGAACAATCGAACAATATTTGATATTTGAATAACCTGTAGCAATGCTACTGTAATACGAAATTCTATCTTGCTATAAATGTTCTTGCACCTAATTTTACTTCAAATTAACAACTCCAGGCTTGGAATTACATAGAATTCTCACCATCAACAATAACAGCACCAGGAACTTGCACCCTTTGCCTGTATATACGCATGAACGACGACTTTGCTATGTGACTAGAGAATTTCCTGTTGTGAAATCACAAGTCCATTCTCACAATTTAGAAGGGGAAAAAAATTCCCTTACCTATAAAAACTCAAATAAACAGTATAAGAAATCCATAATTAAACCATCAGAATCCGCTAAATTATTCTCGATTGGGCTTCAAATGAAAAGGACAAAACTTACTGTAAATTGGTTTCAGCGAAAAAAACAGAATTCCAAGTGTCATGATAACTTTGGAGAAAATAAATCCATAGACGATCGTCAGATACAAGTGACCTCCATGACTTGCAAACTACACTCAATCTTGCTGCATCTTTTGGCCCCACCAATTTCACTATTTGGAATACCACATCAATCGGTAGCCGATCAAAAGCTCCCAAAGATGATGGTGGTGGTGATTTTGTGTAACCCGGTGGACTTATCACTGAGTCAACGTGCGAACTAGGACAAGAACTCCTCCTATTCGTCACCGATTCCCACACTTTTTTTAATAACATTGCCATAGCTGAAATGGGTTCTCGCTGCTTCAATTCATGGTTGTGAAATTCAATTATTTTTTAGGGAAAGTTCAGAGCTCCCTTTCTTTTCCTGTTTTGAGGGAGTTGGTAAGGTCGTTGTGTTAAGACGGATTTGTGAACACTGACGTAGAAGCATATGATGGTGACACGTGGAGGGGGAGCAGCCAGAGATTTGTTATTGTTAACAAACTTAATTTTGTCCTTCATCGTGTTTTTCAAGTGAGAAAATGTGGGACCTGACCAGACAGAAGAAGCTATGGCTTTCTTGACGTTTGTGTAAGATGAAGATGAGAGAACAAGGGACCAGACAGGAGCTATGGCTTTCTCGATGCTTGTTTAAGAGGATGCTGATGCTGATGTAATCAATCAATTGGATCTACCTCTACTAACAACAAAACTTAGTCAAGTCACTGGAATATTTAATCTCTGATAGTATTTTTTATTTTATTCTTCCACTCTAGATCAAGAAGATGGAGCTCCCTTACGCCATTACCCAAATCTGCAACTCAGGAAAGCAATTGAGTGGTCATTTCCACTCCAGTCAATGGTATTTTTTTCTGAAATTTGAGATTTTTTCTTTCTTTGCAAGCTTGGGACTTCGAAATTCAATTGGTGTTTGGTGAAATTCAAGTGCTAGGATTGTTTAGTGATGGAAGAAAATGTCAAAGATGGCATGGATGAAGAACTTCGCGCAGACTCTCAAAGATGGCATGGAAAGCAATTGATTTGTTGAACCGTTGTTCTACATGATTCTCACAGGCAATCCTTGACAGTTATTCACTGTTACTCGGTCTGGTTTTGGATTTCAAGAGGGTTTTCAGCAGATTTTGTGCATGTTCATGATGCGAGTAATCAATGGGTAGGGTACACACACACTCACATGGTTTCTTACAGAAACTGTCCATATATAAATCACATCCATTTCCTTTAGAGTTGCAAATCACACTGTCAAAATAGATATTCACTAGATAGGTTTTATGAGCAATGCTGTGCGTGGGTTTATTATTTTTTTATTGTAGAAAATGTATTAAGAATATATAAATTTATTTTTTCAAAAATAATTAAAAATTTTATTCATTGACTTGAGATAAAAAAAAATTAAAAAGCAATAAAAAAAAGATTTAAGTCAAATATGATAAACATGTTAAATCCATGATCCGAGACATGATATCAAGATAATTTTATATAAACAAAATGTAAAAAATAACACCTAAAAAAATTAAATATTGAAGGATGAAATCAATCATTTTAATTCAATTTAAAAGTAGAATTCCTTCAGAAAAACTAAATTTAACAAAGACAAAAAAATCAAAAACCAAGGCAACCCATATTATTTTCAAAACGACTAAAAAATATCATAGAAAGTGAATTAAAAAATAACAAAATGCTAGAGGATGAAAAAAAAAAGGCTCAAAAAGTAAGAAAAAAACCCAAAGAAACTTATGTCAACTTCGTAAACTGGGGTTAATCTCTTAAACCCGCAAACCGTTAAATTTAGACTCATGCTTAACTAAGAAGCTAAAAAACCCAGCCAATTAAATGTTAGAAAATGAAATAATAATAAAAAAGCAATCTAAAACATCTTGCAAGGTCAAAAAAATACAACAATATAAAAAAGAGTTAGATTTGACAGAAAAAAAAACTAAAGAATGATGAAATTGCAAAAAAATAAAAACAATTTCCAAAACCATTTAAAAAAATAGTAACCAAATCTGATAGATAAAAATATCAATTGTAGATGAAACTGAAAACAATTCTTAATTTAATAAACTATTCTAAATAAAAAAATATTGCAACAAAGAGAACAGGGATGAAATTAAAAAAACCTTTTAATTTCATAAAGTATTCTAAATTTTAAAAATTATAATAAAGAGAATATGGATGAAATCTTAAGTACAAAAAAGTTTAGATGCTTATTTGATTTTTTTAATTCCAGCATGAAAATTAAGTAGAAGGGAGGTATAAAGAAAAAATAAAACAAAAAGCCATACGTGTCGCACCGGCCGCTATAATACTACACGCGTCGTTGATCCATAGAGAAAACACCAAGACACTTCAAAAACCACCATGAAATCATGGTTTTGGCCACCGGATTCAAAGGCGGCTGACACGAGGGGTGATTATTTTCGGTTCGGTTCGGTTTTTTTTTTTCCCGTTTGACTCGGTTTTGGATCGGTTTTTTTTCCGGTTTGGCTCGGTTTTTTTTGGTTTGGGTTCGTTTCGATTTGGTTTTTTCAGTTTCAGGCTTATAAAACCGAAACCGAACCGAACTGGTCAGTTTTTTCAAAATTCTAATCGGTTTTTTTCACGGTTCGGTTTTTTCGGTTATTTTTTTTCCCGATTTTCTCAGTTTTTAGGTTTTTTTGCTCACCCCTAGCTGACACTGTTCAACTAATTCTTTTTCTTTTTTTTTTAATTTTTTAATTTATTAAATTACCCTACTGCTCCAAGTACATTTAATAACTACCTTATGATCATATGTAAATAATAAAAGAGCCCCTAAATCCAAACAATTGTTTTTAATTTTCAAGGTAATAAAATACCTTACTAGTTTAAAAGTCAAGTAAAAAACTTAAAAGCCCCTTGATCCAAATGATTTTTTTTTTTGTTTACAAGAGCAGTTAAGTAATTACATTGTGCAAGAAAACAGAGAATCATCATCAAACCTTTTCCTTTCAAGTAATAACCAGCGTATCCTATAAAAAAATATCATCATCGACCCAAGACATGGATAAAATCAGACTTTTACTGTAGATTCACACAGTGAAAGGCATCATATAGAGTCTAATGTAATGTATCTGTTGATCTCGTGAATTGCCCTCACATGGCCTCTTGCAATCCGATGCTTCAGTAATTGATTGGGTTTCTTATTTCATCAAGAAAAATGTAATGGAAGTTTTCTTTGCCACGTAAAGAGGGAAGAGTAGTAGGGACTCAGAAATATAGTATGCTTGCTATTAAGCATTCCATTGATTTTTTTCAGGTTTTTCCCTGCACTAACCCGAAGAAGCTAACATCAGGAAGCATCGCTCATCTTAACTACTATAACTTCAGTAAAGTATCAACTGCAACAGAACTTTACAAGATTGAAGAAAAATGGTTAATGGAAAAAGGATTGACTGCCTCATTTTCCTACAAGAAATAAAGCAGTCATGTGGATCGTCATGCTGCTCTCAGAGGCCACCCGCCACCATTGATGCTATATAATAGTTTCACATCTGTGCACATAGTCTCCCAAAAACTCAGCATCTGATGTTCCACTATAATTACTCAGCAGAACAATCTTCTTTGCTGCAAAAGAATGACCTCGTCATTGTCACAGTTGCACCAGAAAACCACTGTACACATCAATTTTAACTAAAATGACAATTAGGTAAATGAGAGTCAGCCTGCAATTACAAAACTTTTAATAACATAAGTATGCAAATAGTCAACAGACACTCGGACAGTCTTGGCTCTCTTCATGTTAATGACAAACTGGGAAGTGGGAGCGAAATAGCCCTCACTAAGGAGGACCAAGGGTTCAAGCCAAACTAATCCTCATGCAAGGCTTGAATGTTAATCCCAGATAGGGATAAATACTCTTCATTGATGAAGTTCACTGTGGAATTTAATCAATTATCACAGAACTACTTACACGACATTTAGACTCCCGTAAATTGTCTAGCAACTTAGCAATCTCGAGTTGCTTTACCACTGTAGTATGCAGTACCTGTGAGCACAACGCTTGCAGGGAAAAAAAATGCATTCAATACAGATTTAAAAGGCCAACTTCCACACATTTACAAATTTTGAACCATGTAGAATAGGACATACTCTTTGTTTTCTCAAGGTCAGACTCCACAGACTTTATCCTCTCCAGAGATTCTGTTAGCATTTTCTCCTTTTCCAAAGGGATTACAGCAGGCCTTTTGCTAAGTTCCTCGTATATTTTCTCTAGTCTCTGAAGACGATATATACATGGACGGACATGGTCTTCTTCATTCATAGCTTCAGCAGCAGTTGAATGGACATCTGTGTTATGTTCCATCAAATTAGATGGATAAATGTTGTTCTGCCTTCTCCAATATTCAAATGGTAGACTACGACAAAGTGCAAATAGCTTGATCACGAATGATAACAAGGTTCTTGTCGCATTTGGGATACTTGTTTTCCCAACCTTTTCCTTGACAAAGTCAAACCAACGGATGAATAAACCTGAAATTAAGATATAAATCCAAAAGACAGCAACAATAGAAGTCATTCAGCAACTATATCAATTAATATCAACACTAATTCCTGAAGTCCATATCTATAAATCTTTGTGCTTTGCCAAGGGAGCAATGGATTTATTGGATCTGAAATGAACAAGAGAAACTGATCTGCAGTAAGAAAGCATGAACAAATACCTTCCAGGTTTGATGTCACTTCATGGGGAATGTTCCCCAAATTGTTGATTTCAAGTGATTGGTCCTCAGAATAATCCCCTCTAAGCACAGTTTTCTCAGCCAGAGTAAAATTATCATCACAACTGTAGTAGATACTTGGATCCGATGCCCTCGCCTGCAGAAATCACAATTCATATACAAGACAAAGGATAAGGATGTGCACGCACCACCCTCGCACGAACAAGCACTCATGCAAGCAGAGATACAGGCGAACTGGCATGCAGACTCACCCAGACGAGTCTGACAAGAAAGCAACCGTATTAAAAAAAGGCTAGAGGCTCTACAACTTACTTCTTCATCAACCGGGGTCGAGCATGGAAATGTAGAATTTTTTTGTCTGAATGGAGAAGAAGGATCATCAATATCTGACCCTGATTCTGCTGTCACTCTATCACTGCTTTTTCCCTGAAAGATATAGGTTAAAAAAATATAGAGAATAATATATGCTGATGACCTACAAACACGATTGGTCATCGTGAGATGGATGACTTGCCTTCAGAGGGTGTATCTGAATATACGAGTCAAATGCCTGCTTTTCATTAGACACTCTGGAGATTTCCGTCACAAATATTGGTTCTGCATTATGTACAAGCTGCAGAAGACAAAAACTAGGTTAATTTCTAAATACAAGTTCAATATAAAAATCCAAGCCTCCTTTCATGCTTTATAATTCAGCACATAGAATCAGTACATGAAATCCTTGTAGCAGGATGGCCTACCTTCAATATTTCAGGATCATTCCATGGACCTTTACTGGATCTAAGGCATTCTCCTTCAGCCGAACAAGAGCAAGAACCACCCAAGAAGTCTGGCAATTGACTGAAACAGGAAAGAAATATATGAACAAGTTATAGTTTCTCAAAATAAAAATAAAAATAAAAATGTGAGACAGGTATAACAGCAGATACACACCTTGATTCAATAACTTCCAGTAGCTTAGGCAGGGATCTGGGCTCCAAAACCTGCATTTCAGAAATTAAGTATAGCAAATCAAGACAGCAGGAAATGAATGGTGAGGAACTATATGATTACAGCAATATCCTTTACCTGTATCTTTGCAATGGTCTGTGCATCCAGAAATTTCTGGGCCACAGGCCATAGCATCTTCTTAAAGCCAGGACCAGCATTGACAATAAACATTCGGTGCAATGTCTGTGTAATGTGTGGACAACAATTAGAAACCAATTAAACAGTGAAGAAGAAACCTATCGATTAACTGAGACTTTTGATACCTCAGGGTAATAACTGCTATCTATTTTTGTCACGCCACCCAAGAGAGTTGCAGCGGTCCGAGTAAAATTCTTAATGCCCTGTATTTAACATAACATTAATCACCAGTTCAAATTATGCAGACAACCAGTTGAAAGAAACAATAAACAACCGGTGAAAGTAGAGGAAAGAAAATCTATCAACATCCTATGGTACAGCGACAAATTCCTCAATTGACTTAACAAAGACTGCTAGAAACCTATAATAAGACTTAATACTCCCCAAAACTGGATTTCAGAATAGATTTTGTTGAAGTCTTTAAGGTGCATGGAGCATGGAAAGTCATGGTTGACACAATTTTCCAAAATCCCAACAAAGAGTTAATTCCTGCT
Organism: Populus trichocarpa; assembly: GCF_000002775.5. NCBI lineage: Eukaryota > Viridiplantae > Streptophyta > Magnoliopsida > Malpighiales > Salicaceae > Populus > Populus trichocarpa. The sequence goes on along the minus strand of NC_037285.2, from coordinate 49,449,705 downwards.
CGAAGGCATGGTTGGGATCAAAAGTTTAAGACCAAGATCAATTTCGAAAGGCTTATAGGGGAAAATTCAATTTAACATACCAAACCTTGCACATCCAATATGGTTGTAGTTGAACATATCCGTCTTTTTGCAGCAATAGAACAAGCAGAGAATTTTTCCTGTATAGCCCTTTCAAACTCCTGGACATGGTACTTCAAATACCGTTCTATAGTGGTGATACGCATTAGCTTGCTCGGATGAGCTTTTCCAAGCCTCTCAATGTAAACTGGCCGGCCTTCCTTATCAACTCCATGGTAACCGTGAGGGTAAAATTGCAAGACTTCCTCCAGCTCCTCAAACTCAAAATCCTAACCATTGACTATATAAGTTCAGTAGGCTTGTAGAATCAAATTACAAATTGATTGAATAATACTAATAAAAAAAAAAACACATAATTCTGAATCTAGAATTAAGATCAAAACATTTAGTGCAGAAATTAAGACCGAAACATTTAGTGCAGAACCACAAAGCATACACACATACAATTTCAAACAAAATAGCGACAATGCATTATATGCATTGGATAGTTATAAAAAAGCAATGCAACCAAAATCTTGTTGATTTTACCAACAGATGCAGTTTGGAGCTTCTGATTGTCCCGCTTTTAACAGGATAAGGTTCCAAGATAACCATGCCAACAGCAGCATGGTTAGCAGAATAAATCCATTCCATTACCTCTAGAATGGAGTCTGTCCCGTATTCTTTCCTCCAGTTAAGCATTTCTTCCCACATCTGGATTGTTTTATCAATGTTAAACTCTCTTGCTTTCAAAAATCTACAAGATTAAAAATGACAGTGTCAATAAGTCAATGCATTCTAGTGGATTTGAACAGGCAAGCAAAAACAGCAGTTCAAGTTCATAAAAGGGATTGTACTGTGTTCCAAAAATATGAATAGGCTGACCTTAACAAAGTATGATAGTCATCATGCCCAGGAGGCAACAAATCTCTTTCAAGAAGCTTTTGGCGCAATTCATGGACAGCACTCTCCTCTTTTGCATCCCTTACATCTTCTATGGAAACTGACGAAACCCCATTATCTATTATCCTTTTCCCTCTTTTCTTAAAGGAGTGGGTGAGCTTATTTGAAGCGTTCAAAGCCTTTTTCTTGAAATTACCAATTTTTGACCGTCGTCTTTCATCTTCAGAGTTCTCAAAATCAGATCTTCTCTCTCTATTTTCATCATTAACCACGATTCCTTCAACACCTTCAATAGGTCAACACAGATTATTACTATTGCTTGTAACCAAACAACACACACAAAATCATCCTAATGAAATCAAGCATCAGAAACCATTCAATTTTGGTCGTCATAATATGACACACTTAAAACGGATGCATCTGGTGAGCTGACAAAATAAACATACCTGACATTTTGCTGAAATGCAACAGGGAATCCTAATTTTCAGGCCAAGAAAGTAGAATTCACAGCAACCCTGCCGACACACATGCCTCTCTAAACTGTCAAGGGCAGAAGCACAGAATGTGGTACTATTATAATACTGCAGGCTTTCAGCGACACTGAAGCATTAGAAAATGACAACTGATTTAAATTCAAATCACCAACCCAAACAAGTACCTAAACACTAAATCTTTTCCAAAGCTATCAAAGTAGATTAAAAAAAAAACCCTAATTTCTCTACCCATCAATGAATCCAATCAAAATATTAAAACATTCCAGTTTCCTCCGAATTCTCCATCAATCATAGACTTGGAAATTACAAAAAAAAAAAAAAAGCAAACTTTTCACTTCCTCTCACAGCCCTTCAGCTCACTAAACCACAATCTCTAAAATCAAATATCATAACTCTTAAAAAAATCATTACAAACATAGATCCAGATCAGCTAATTTTTTTTTTAAAAAAAAATCACAGTAAACCCACGAAATATTATCCATTCTCCATCAACCTAATAAAATCAAGAACGCAAAAGATCAAAACTTCACTTCACAACACTCACAGTCAGCTGAAAGTAACAAACTTCACTCTTGGAATTCACTGATTTCAAAAGAAAGAAATTGATGAGCTTTAAAACCCCATAAATACTTATAAAAAAGAAAAAAGAAAATCAATTAAATTAAATTAGAAATTCCCATGAAACTCGACAATGCAGATATCAACTGTACGGATCTAACCCTCCATTTCATTCAATCATTCACCATTTTTTTATTCATTCATTAACCAAAAAAAAAAAAAACAGAGAAGGAAAGAAAGCAGGTTGTTATTTTTATTTTGATTTGGATTGAATAGAAGGAAATTGAATGAGAAAGAAGCGTAACGCACCCGTATCAATCATTCAACCAATCAATAAAAAAAATCCCAATATGTTCTTCCGTCTCTCTCAGTGACCGTAGAGAAACAGAGGAATGAAGGGTGGATGGCAGAGAGAAGGAAGGAGAGGAGAGGAGAAGATAAAGGATACGAAACAAGAAGATATCTCGAGAAGTAGTTACTATTGTTTCGCTGAAGCTGAGAGAAACACAAGCCTCTCTCTCTCTCTCGCTCTCTCTCTCTCTCTGTAACGTGTCTCTGTCACCCTCTCCTTTGTTTTCTGGTTTCTTTACGTGTCCCTTCTTTATTTCTTTCCTTTTCTTTTCTTTTATTTACCATTTATTTTCTATTTACTATTTTGTGAAATGGGATTTATCGTTTATATTAATCATGTTTGGACGATCAAGAAAAAAGAAACTTCAATAAAATATGTATTTGATAATGCATTGCGGGTATATTTTAAAGGTATTTTCTAATTAAAAATATATTAAAATAATATTTTTTATTTTAATATTAACATATTAAAATCATTAAAAAATATATTAACAAAACATCAATTTAATATATTTTTAAATAAAAATAATTTAAAAAATACTTTAAAAATTGAATTTCGCTAAGTGATTATAAAACTCTCACATTTATAAGAAATTCATTTAGCGGCTAATATTATTTTTAATAATATATACCCGGTTAATTATTAGTTATTAATTATCTAATCACTTGTTATGCATTGTAATGGCCATATCAATGGTAGATTTTATTAATTCAAACTCGGGTATTTTTTGAGTTTCTTATATAATATTTAGCACTGCCGAGATCTAAAGATTTATAATAATTTTACCAAAATAAATATCAAGAAAGAATTTGGAGTTCGATTCCATAATCTTTGAATTTTTGTTAATCAATAAAATTGACCGACAAAAGAATAAATAAAAAGGCATCTATTTAATTTAATTTCGGTTGTTTTTAATTAGACTTTTGGAATGGAATAAAATCTCATGTGTACCTTCCTTTAATTAAAGTATAGAATACAGCAACCAAAAAGAAGAAGACAGAAGGTATCTAAATATTCCAGCTCTCTCCATTAATTAATTGCAGGATCGATTAGGACCTATCCATCCTAATTAACCATTAACAAATCCCATCAAGGTATAATTAATTACAAGTATGCCACTCTAAGATCTCATTTAATAATTTATTATGCGTGTTAGGTAATATCGTGCTAGTTTTGTAGTTCTAATTTGAAAAAAAAATTGATTTAAAAAAAGTTATAAATTATAATTATTTTTTAATTAGAGTTTAAAGGGTTTTTCTGTGTAAAACTATAATGTATATTGAATAATTAAATACTTTAAAAACCATAATAAAGACAATATAATTTCAGTCACGTTCCATCTTAATCCTCCTTGTAATATAAGACGAATCATTTGAGAGTTTGTAACCATTTATGACGGTTCTTGGCATGACCTAGCAATAAATTTTTTGTCTTTTTTTTCAAACCTGAAATTAACTTTGAGGGTATAGTTTAATTGGTCGGGCTCTAAATTTGCTCTTTATAGATCACCAGTTCGAGTCCCATAAATTTCAGGATCATTGAAGACTTACATGGTTGTTAACTTCAGGAGCTGTGTAATTAGTCGAGGTGCGCGTAACCCGAACATCCATATTAATAAAAATAAAAAAACATTAACAAACACAAAGTAACATCCCAAAGCCAATGTTGATCATAGTGGGGATGTATCAAAAGTGTCATGAGATTACGACTAAGGAGAGGAGGGATTAGTGCTAAGCATAATCCATCGAATATGGCGCACTGTTGAAGAAGAAAAGCAAAGCAACCAGTTGCCTGAGATTGCTGGAGACACGACATGCATGCGGCTGGCTCTAATCTCCAGAGAATATATCACACATCATATATATATATATATATATATATATATATATATATATATATTAAAAACAAACTAAAATTGTTCAGTGTTTGACTGTGCAAGTCCACAATAAAACGCTGAGCAGTCCTTTTTTATTATTATTTTTTTTTCGTTTTTTTTTTATTTTTTTATTATTTTTTTCCCCTTTTTTTTTATCTTCTTCTTTTTTTTTTCTTTTTTTTTTATTTTTTTCCCATTTTTTTTCTGTTTTTATTTTTTATTTGTTTTTGTTTTTATTTTTTTTTTGTTTTCTATTGCCTTTATGGTTTTTTTTTTCTTTTTTCTTTGTGTATTTTTCTTTTAATGAATTTTTTTTGTTTAATTTAGTTTGTTAATGTTAATTTTTTTATTTAGTTATCAAATTTCATAACACGGATCCCGGCTTTGATGGGTTAACCTGATTTGACAAGTTAACCCGATTTTTTTTTCTTTTCTTTTTAATTAATTGTAACATATACTAAAATGGATCAGTGTTTTACTGTGGACTGCACAGTGCAGTCCACAGTAAAACACTGATCCGTTTTTAGTTTTTTTTTTAAGTTGTCTTATTTTTTTAGCTGTTTTTTATGCCTTTTTGGATTTTTTTTGCTTCTTTCTTTATTTTTTTTCTTCTAACAAAAGTTTTTTGTTTAATTTGGTTTATTAATGTTAAATTTTTTTTATTTAGTTATCAGACTTTCATGACACGTTTTCCGGATTTAACGGGTTAACCTGATTTGACAAGTTAACCCAGAAATATATTTTTTTTGCTTTTTTTCTTTTTAATTAATTTTTTTCATTTAGTTTAGTTTGTTAATGTTAAATTTCTTTCTATTTAGTTATCAGACTTTCATGACACATATCTCGAGTTTCATGGGTTAACCTGGTTTCACAGGTGAACCCAGTTAATTCTGGGTTGACCCGTCAATTTTTTTTTTGTTTTTTATTTCCATAATTTTTTTTGATTAATTTAGTTTGTTAATGTTAAATTTTTTTTATTTAGTTATCAGACTTTCATGACACAGATCATAGGTTTAACGGGTTAATATGGTTTGACGAGTTAACCCAGATTTTTTTTAATTCTTTTTGATTAATTTTTTTTTCGTTTAGTTTAGTTTGTTAATGTTCACTTTTTTTTATTTAGTTACCAGACATTCATGACACGGATCCCGGGTTTAACGGGTTAACCTGGTTTGACGAGTTAACCTGGAATTTTGTTTTTTGCTCTTTTTTTTCTTTTTAATTATTTTTTTTCGTTTAATTTAGTTTGTTAATGTTAAATTTCTTTCTATTTAGTTTTTTTTTCTTCTTAGAGGTTTTTTTTCTTTTATTTTTTCTTTTCAATTAATTTTATTTAATTAATTTAGTTTATTAATATTAAATTTTTTTCTAAGTAGTTCTCGGCTGATGCCTTTAGTTTTTCTTTTTGTTTTTTTATTGTTTTTATGCATTTGACTGTGGACTGCACAGTGCAGTCCACAGTGAAAAGGCTCATCCTTTTGTTTTTTTTCTTTTTAATTAATTTTTTTTTGTTTAATTTAAATTGTTAATGTTAATTTTTTTTCTATTTGGTTATCAAACTTTCATGACACGGATTCCGGGTTTGACAGGTTAACCTGGTTTGATGAGTTAGCCCAGTTAATTCTGGGTTAACCCATCAGTTTGTTTTTTTTCCTTTTTAATTATCAAACTTTCACGATGCGAATTCAAGGTATGACGGGTTAACCTGGTTTGAAGGGTTAACCCAGTTAATTCATATTTTTTTTCTTTTTCTTCATTAGTTTTTATTTTCCTGTTGGGTTTTTTTCTTTGTTTTTTTCTTTTTAACTAATCTATTTAATTATCACACATTTATGACACGACCTTACAGCTAGACCCACGTCCAATGCTATTGGGTCTGGTATTGCAGTCAAACCCACTTAAATTTAGGCCATGCAAGTTTAATGTTATTATTAATATTATAAATATTACTCTTGGATTAGGCGTTGCAACTAAACCTAAGACTCTTGGGTATAACTTTGCAAAAAAACCTAATACTTTTAGATCTTAGCTTTTTATGAAATGCAAAAAATAATTGACCCGCAGCATCGCGCAGGGCATGTAACTAGTATATATATATATATATATATATGATCAATCCCATCTCATATCTTTAATTATCCATGACCACACCAAACCCTAAATTAACCTGATCTTCTCTTCAATAGTATTGACGGTATATGCCCACAGCTCAGGCCACAAGAGGCAGCTAGTGCGTGTCTGTGCCTAGCTAGCTACAAGTGTTCTTGAGCACTGATTTCCCCCTCACAATCCCATCAATGTCTTCCTCTACCGACCCTATATATATAGTACGAGAACTAACACGTCAATGACAGCATTAATTATCTTGGTTTTTTTTTTTAAAAAAAAAAGGGTAGAAAAGGACTCCAAGTCAGAGGGTTAGATGGCTGGTGGTTGTTTAACCAAGGCTCCTGCAACAAGGTTGATTGACCTCAAAACGAACGAGTGCTTGGTTTTTCCTCCTAAATTCGATCCAGATCGATATTCAGCTGGGGGAGAAATTCTTTGGTTACCTTTGATGAACAATACCCTTCGATCTCTCCATTAAATTATTATGTATTTTATTTGGATTATTTACATTCAAGTTGTGATCAATTAAGATAACGTGCGTATCTCTCCCTTTTCGTTCGTATTAAACTGATATTCTGGTATTAGTATACTAATTAAGGATACGTTTCTTCAAAAAAAAAAATCATTAAAGGATACTCTTATAATGCATGTGGATCAAGGATAAATAAAAAAAAAAAAAATACATGCCAAACGTAACCTAACTCTATATCTAACTCTATATTTTTTTATATTTTTAAATAAAAAAGATATATCTCTCTTGTCCAAGCTAAACTTGTTGTCTTTATTTTTTATATCCTGAAATGATATCTTAATACGACTTTTGTTTTTGTTTTTTTCTATTTCTTATTTTTGTATTATATTGCTATGATTTATTGCTCTATCTATTTATTTTTGTCATGGTTTATTGGTTTAGTTAACGTAACAATGGCTGTTCAAAAAAAGAAAAAGAAAAAAAGAATTAAATCAAGAAAAGCGGATAAAGCTTTTTGATTACCTAATTATGGGTTTTACCAGTTCTCTTGGGAATGGTGAAGGGTAAAAACAAGAGTGAAGATCACATTCCCATCCATGCACGAACAATAATTATAATGCCATCATTATCTGTGTATTAAATGCTTGCAAAAACTGCTATAAACATCACCGTAGCAGAGCAATTGGTCATTTTAAATCCAAGACTTAGAGCAAATTAATGTATCTCCCCTCTCGAGGTGCCATAATTAAAGACAGTAGGAAAGATCAAGGAAGGGAGGGAGAGAAGGTACGTGGAGATCAGAAAGAGAGACAAGGACCTCTCCAAAAGGTCAGAGAACGTTAACGCAACCCCAAGAAAATGACTCAGTTACAAGTCCCTTTCATGAATTCTCTCCTCTCCTTGGATCTCTCTCTCTCTCTGTCTGTGTGTGTGTCTAAACAGTCCCCACCCAGCAAGCTAGCTGGTCAGTCTATGACTAAGAACGAGTAATAGAGAACGTAGAATAGATGCACAGTACAGGCTAGATGATAAATTAAAGAGTGAATGCACAAGGCCTGTCTCTTCTTCGATTCTTATTGCACGATTATGTATGTAGCAGCTAGCTAGCTCATAGACAATAGACATGCTTGTCTCAAGGAGTGTCGGCATCTGGAATTGTCACATTCTAGCTAGCGATGCGAAAATTAAGAAAGTGACAATTCCACACATCCATCCCACCTCTCCTTTTCTTTGATTTCTTTCATTAATTAGTCTTTGGGCTCATCAATAAGAATATTGGCATATCGATCACTACATATACACGCATGCATTTACTATATATATATATATAGATGCGCACACACCCTTTCTCTCTTCTTCTTTTTCTTCTTCTTGTAAAGAAGCCATGGCTGGTAATTGCAACAGCAAAGCCTCGTGATGGACTGACATGCATGCGCATTAATTTGGGGTTTTACGCAGCATGCAATCAATGAAACTTCTTCACCTGTATATAGGAGGCAGAGAGGGAGGGGGGATCGCATTTATCAACGCTTAGTGGAATCGATCACCCACTCATTACTCAATCACAAGTAAGTACTGAAATGATATGGAGGGCGACCATTAATGCTACTTTGCTACTAATCCCAAGTTGGGGTTGGCTTTGTCGTTTTGATCAACAATTATTAGAGTAAATTTAATAACTTAATTAGTCCATATAGTTTAATAACTAGTCAATTCGCCTGCCGCTTAGGGTCAAAGTAAATATTTTTTTTGAAGTGTCAAAAAAAAAAACTAGTTATTGTTAAGGTACTTCTAATTAGAGACATAAATAGATTTTAATGTGAACAATATTTTTATCTAATATTACGATGAAAGCACATTGAATTTACGTGGGTCAACCCGGATTGACATGTAAGACTTGTGGGGATAATTTTAGAAAAAATAAATTGGAAAGCTAAATTTTTAATTAACTCAATGTTCAAAAATGAAAATGGTAGAAAAAATCACTCAATTAAAAAAAACACCACGTGAATTCGGATGAACCAACCAAACTTACAACACATGTCATGCAAGATATTGAATTCAATAATTTTTTTTATCTCATAGATTGTTTTTCATTTAATAAATTTATATAAATATAAAAGCCATGATAGACGCATGAGACTGAAATAGCAAAGACAGATCATTAATAACAAAAGGAGAAATTGGATTTTTTTTTTAAAATCAAGGAGCAAAAATGCATAAAAAATAATAGCCTAAGTGATGTGGCTTCACTCGTCAATGTTATGATTTGGATCATAGACTTAATCGAGATCAACATTTTTTATATAAATTTATATCGAACTTAAATATATTAAAAAAAATGGCTGAAAAGGAGCCCAGCAATGCAGCTCAATGGCCTGGGCACGCGGGCTTACGCACTTGGGCTTGTTTGGCCCCCTATTTTTCTTGAAAAAAAGAAGGTAGACGGCATGTCACCTGCTATGGTAGACAACATGTCGTCTTCTAATTCAGATTTTGATCACTATTATAGTGGCTGTAAAATGGAGGGTATAGGTTTGTTTACCTAAAAAACTTGTTTTTCATCCCACTTCACCCCAAAAACACCCTTAGAACATTACGAAACCAAGCTATCAACCTAATTAAACTAAAAAACGGTCCAAACCATAAAATTAAACCGAATAAAATATCTTATCATCGACTTAGATCTTGTTTTTTAGGTTATATTGAGGCTTAAAACAACAATTAAGAGACTCTCTTCACTTAATTGAACATGTTGACACCAATTCTAACCATTTTGGTAGTCAAAATACATGTTAATGATGAGATTTCTCTCTCTACGCTGAAATCTAGCAAACTTTCACTCTCCTCTCACAAAAAACAAAATAAGAAATTACGAAAATAAAATTTGGTATCAAAATTGAATTTCAGAAAATCTAAGGGACTGATCACATTTTAAGTTAAAAAGATGGGGACTAAACTAAATTTGTTGGATGAAATTAGAATCTGCCATATATTTTGCTTGTGTATTTCACTTTGGTCTTCTATTTTTTAATTTCACCTTCTCTTAAAAATAAAAAAAATGATCTGATTGGATATTACTTTTGGCTTAAAAGGGTTTAATTGTGCAAAACAAAAGATTGAAGATCAATTTAATTTTTTTTAAAAAATTATTATGACAATCTACAGTAATTTGTGAAAAAATAAATTCTAAATAATAGTGAAATCATTATCCTTTTTAGCTTTTTTTTGAAATTCTAATTAATTAATCCTTGTAATTCGAATAACTATGTATTTAATTCCTTATAATTTAATCTTTTATCAACTATTTTTTCTTTTTTTCCTTTCTTGATCAAAACTATAATATAGAAAGGAAAAATAGCTAGGTAAGTTGTTGGGGGAGATCTGATTAGAAAAGAAAATACTTTTGGAATAAAAAATTATTAATAAAATGGTCAGTGCTGATTGAAGGACTAATTAATTATTTCTTCGTATCCTCAAGCAGAGATCCACTTTACAATTTGTGTGCTCTTTACTTTATATTATCACTATTGACGTTATACTTGTGCTAGAATCTTATTGAATAGTATTCCATGCTTGCTTACTTTCTTCGGAAGATTAAAAAAAAGAAAAAAAAAATACATTCCATGCTTAAATATTCAAAAACACAACACATTTTATGCTAAGAAATAAATTAACATTTTCACATTCCATTCTTTTACCGTAGTTTTAAAACAAGATACAGGGTTTGACCTGCATAAAAACTAAGTTATAGTCTACAAAGTTAATTTAAATTAACTTAAATAAATTTAATTTTTAATATATATATATAAAAAAAAAAGAACTAATGAGGTATCAACCGAGTTTTTTACTAGATTAAACTTGGTCAAATCCTTTTCTCAATTTTCTTTAAACCTTAACCAATCTAGGTATCAAACGAGTCGAGGTCACTTCAAGTTTTATAAGTGAGATAAAGCTAACCCACTTAATTGATCTTTCTTGTCATCCTTGTAAGGGATGAAGCTTCATCGTCAATCCATCGTCTTAAAGTGCACATTACAAAAATGTCAATGTTATGGCAGAAGAACTTAACACCTAAGTTGTTCAATGATATATTCGATGACATTAATAATATTGTTTTTTGGGCGGGCCAACTCTCACTGTGCCGTCACATTCACAAGCTTTGGAGTATTATTAACATGGAGCCTTCTGCATGTACCGACAAGAAGACTGGTGTCTGAAGGTGGGAACATGGGTGCTTGACTACGAACACAAGAGTCCAAGAGAACGCAGCTTGGGTTTATTGAAGCAGATACAGCAGCTAAGAGGGACATCTCATGCAAGTTCCTTCTGCCCCATCTCTAGCACTATATACAGTTTGATAACATTAAATAATGGAGATATATGTAATATAGTAATGCTGAGGTTTTGGACGCTCAATGGTTTTGGCCATTGTTTTTTTTTTATTATTAACGTTGATGTTCGAGCCAGTTTGCGTGCACCTTGACTAATTCTACGGGTGCTGAAGTTAACGACTATGTAAGTCTCCAGTAGTCCTGAGGTTTGTAAAACTCGAACCGATGACCTTTAGAAAGCAAATCTAAAATCTGATGAGTTGAGCTCCCGTCTTCGTATTGTTTTTTGCCATTGTTGATACTGTGAGAGGAAGAGAAAGAGAACAAAACACAAGACAAGGTAATCTCGTGGGAGAACACATGATGTGGTTGTTGGGTGGCAAATGGTTCCTTTTTACCCCAACCCCATTTGTTAATGCAGGCCTTTTGTTTTGCACGCCTCTGTAATCTATCTGTGATTTCTTTACCCCTCTCTGGTGGATCCTAACTGTTGAAAGTAAATGCCCCGAGATTGTCCCCAAGATTATTGACTCTTGGACAATTGGTGGAACCCCACTTTAAATATGACCCTTCTCTCCTGGCTTATCCATGCCTGTAGAGCTTACCAGCACGTTTGATACATGACTGGAATAGATTCATGAAGTCGCCGTGACAGCCCCTTCGCACCAGTAAGAGCTCTGATTCGACACCAAATCAACCAAAACGCTCTCTGTGCCGATTTCTCTGATTCTTACATGTGATTGTCATCTTCATTTTGTGTGAATGTAGAGTTGAGATACAATTGACAAGGTGAACTGCTTCCATTTTCATCCGTCAAGCTGCATAATAGGAGAAACATCCCCACACAAAGAAAAACCCAATTCTGTACCCATACTTTTAGCAGAGGAACATGCATGGGATGACTGTACAACATTCGAGGATTCAAGGTGAACAGTTGTTGAGCTAAGGGCAAATGCCAAATTTAGCGAACATCCCAGCACATCCATATTCATTATCAACAACATTAAATAGCTACACCGCACCATAATGCAGACGAGTTCACATGCCAGGGCCTCAGCCCTTTTTCCCCAAGAAATTTTGGGCCAGGGCCGGCAACAAATCCTCGTCTGGGGAGTGCCAGCTTCTAGACAGGGTATTTGATGAGGGTATTAAAAAAAATGGACGTTCTGTTAAATCCAAACACACAGAATTTAAGTAAAGCATAGGTAACATTTTGCATTTTGGTTTTCATGTAAATATTAACTAACTGTTGATGAACATGCATTAATAAATAAACTCCCATTGATCTTCAAAAACCAAGACAACAAAAGCAGACCCAGATGAAGTTTCTATTATTTACTAATAGGGCCATAGACATTTTTGTCCCTCCTGCAGATGTGGAACCCTAGCCCATGGCATATTTCTGGGTCCAAGACCGAGCAGTGGTTTCATACTTGAATCTGTCTGTCTTGTACATGTGAGCAATTTCAGGCACCAGGGGATCATCAGGGTTTGGATCAGTCAACAGTGAACAGATGGACAGAAGAACCTACAAGAGAGAGATATTCCGTCTTAAAACAATTATGCAAATCCAATGTCATTAATGCGACAAATATAAAACTATAATGCAGATCTAGCATCAATATTATAGTACTATATAACTTTAACACAACATCCCATGTTCAGAGAGAGACAAAAGAAAGCATGATCGAAGAGATAATTATACCTTGGATATTGTAAGAGCAGGGCTCCACTGTTCTTTGAGAATATCAAGACAAATGCTTCCATTGCTGTTGATGTTGGGGTGGAAAACCTTTGTACGGAAAGAGACCTTTCCAGAACACAATCAAATCAGACAAAAAAAAATTATAACAAAAAAGGAGAGAGCTAACTTTTAAACCCCAGCACATCAAAAGCCCACAGAATAGATTGTATCATCAAGCTAACAACTGCCTTCTATTTTTTTGGGAAAAAAAACTCTCTAAATATTAATGCATAGTGTCATAACCTAAGTGGCAAGCAACCTCAGCTAGGGGGGTGATAAGAAGCACCTCCATGAATGCCATAGGACACTCCAGGATGTGCATTTCTGGTCCGACAGACTGGCACGCTCTGGCAATCAAGCAAGTCAATTAAAAAAGAGAGAAAAAAAAAAAGTGAGAAGCCAGGACTGACACAAAGCCATCCTCAATCATTGGAATGTTCACCACTCAATTGCAAATTGTTTCAAGCAAAAACGAGGCAAAGGGATATCACAGTGTCAGGAACACCCATTTTTTTAACAAAAGAAAACATTGCAATTATGGAAAGAGGACAGGCGCTCAATGGACTATGTATACAGTATAAATAAAACAGATATGAAAATTCACAAATAAAACAGATACGATAATGCAGATAATTCACAAGCACAATGAAGTGCACAAGCGCAATGAAGCGCACAAGCGCAATGAAGCATGTTCAGGAAGGGAGAAAGAGTGGGGGGGGGGGGGGGGGGGGTGAGAAGGAATGCAAGGCATGGAGTATCAGAAAAATGAGCATAGTGATTACCTTGGGTGGCTTGAATGGGTAATCTGGTGGGAAGTGAATGGATACGAGAAACACCCCACCAGCAAATGGGCTGTCAGCTGGGCCCATAATTGTTGCTTGCCAGTGGAACATATCATCAGCAACAGGACCTGTAAGCATGCGTTGTATGTCACAAGCCATGGTTTAAATCAATAAACTCCAACGAAAATAAAATATATTTTGGCTTAAAAAACAACTGAATTCATCAGCTTCAATGTTTAGCTTGCAGACTGGCCTAGGCTCATAAATGAAAAGGATAGTGATCATCAATCTACACAACCAAGTCCCCAACACCACATTGCAATTCCACACCCCAATCTCTATTAAAATAGTCACCTTACCCCACCACCCAACAGATCCAATGATGAAAACTTTTTAGGTCACTCCCACAAGTGATGAGCACAACAAAATCACATTCACAGATGACTGAACCCCAGCCCACCACTTACCAAATAAACAATCTGTATTCCATAACAAATGGAGTTGGATTCTCATTGATTACTCTTTTAAGCGAATCTTCCTTGTCCTTGCCACTTAACCATTTGTAACAATTTTCAGATCAATGTGCTCGTGTAAGTCAAAGTAAATACAACGAAGATTTTAATTCAAAGCAATCCCAGTTGCCACCCCAACTTAACTATGCAAGCATATAGATTTCATAATTAAACCAAAGAAAGCAACTTATAAGACTAGCAACTCCACTTAGGCAAGAACAAAACAATTGAGGGTAAGTAAAGAAGTCAACCAGCGCTGCATGAAGCAGGAGGGTCCTTCTGCAGGTCTTTCAACTCCTTGTTGATCCTCTTGGAAGCCATCACAAATTCTCTGAAGCTTCAAAAACATATATTAGTATAATATTGTCAGCAACATATGTCATCCACAACCAATCATCCAATCAAATACGAACAAATACACGGCTTTAATTTTAAACCGCAGAAGACAAAAACTTTATATAAATAATAGTAAACCCATAATTTTTTAAATGGTTCTAAAATACTCCTCTCTTCCGATCACTAAAAGGGTCACAGGAAAAAACAAATCAGAGCAACCAAACTGAGGCACGAATCACTTTCATGGAAATGAAAACCCATCAGAGTAAAAATCCCTTAAATTTTCTCAGTAGCCAAACAAATACCAGATATGTTAACAGGAAAACCCATTAAAACACAACAAAAATAAATCACTTTTATTTAGTGACCCCATAACGCAAATAAAACAAAGCCAGCAAGTACGATTCAGAAAAATAAAAACCACTTATTATGTTGGAAACGACGGGGTTTATTACCGGCAGTGTTGGCTGTTGAGTTAGGATTAGGGTTTGGTGTGTTGATTCAGCGGTGACAGAGAGAAAAAGAGAAGAGAGTTTTGTGTTTTATAAAAATATAGTAAAAGAGGAAAGTAAATTAAAAAAGGAGAGAATCCTAAGTTGCCTTGTGGCGGTCTGTCTCTGTCTCTGTCTCTGTCTCTGACACGAATGCCTGTTTCCTTCTTATTTGCTTTATTCAATCATTTTTTTCTTTTTATTTTTTTCAAAGAAGATAATAGTTAATTAATTTTATTTCTATCCCAATAACGTAGCATCGATATCATCATTTCAGAAAAATTATCTTAAGCATATTGCTTTTGTGGATAAAAATCGTTCTTTAACTTTAAGAATGGATTGTGCAAGGTCCATAGCAATGGCCCAAAGAGGAAGAAGGTGCTGGGAAGCTTCTTGGCCCTGACCAATGTTTTTCTTGGGATTTGTTCATAGCAATTACTTACTCAAAAACCGAAGAAAAAGGAATGCACTTAACCCACTGATGATGATTGATAAATTCTGTGGTTTCTATCATTTATTAGTTAGTTGGACCAAAGACACTCATCTTCATGTCTCCAGTGGAGATGTAGAATCCTAAGCCATTGCATATCTCCGAGGTCCGATGCTGTCCTGAGCAGTTGTCTCGTGCTAGGCTTTGTTTGTCCTCTCCAAGTCAGCAATTTCAGGCAGGCACCAGTGGACTGTGTCTTTCCAACACCAATATTGAACTTGTTCTGTTCGGCCACAATTGACTGTGGCCCAAGCAAGTTGAGAGGTTTGATACTTGCAATCGGTGTTGCCCTCGTATATTGGGAAACTGATAATCATTCATTAATCTTTTCTAAGTGATTTAGTGGCGTTAGTCTACACTTGATCAAGCCACATACCCACCAAAAACATTATTTTAATCAATCACCAAGAACAAGTGTACACAATATCCAGGTATATAACGAAAAGAGGGTGTCCCAACCTGAGGAATCAGCTCATGACCTGATCAACAATATTAAAATTCAATTTAATTTAAATATATATATATATATATATATATATATATATATATATCATTTTAAATTAATTTGGATCATAGTCTAATATCCAACTCGTGACTTGGGACGGATTTAATCAACTACGAATAAAAAAACTATTATGTCATTTTACAGTGATCTGTTATTCAAGTAGTAGACATTAATGATATAGTAATTAAGCCATCTCCAAAAACATGTGAACATCCTTCACCCTTCAATAAATTCCAATGGCGTGATCGATCATCCACTAATGCTTAGATTATGAAAGCAATTACTTGACTATAATCTTCTCCACGGCTTGTTTACCGACCTTGTAAGCATGTCTCATGGACAAACAACAAAGCACATGGATCTCGTTTAGATAAAAGGAAAAGTCAGAGGAAGTGGATAGTGAGTGGTACAAGCACCAACGGCAATATAGAGAGTACGTGTAGGGTGTACCACAAAACTTGGCGATAATAATTCATTTAACTCCTCCAACTCAATTTGACAACAACATTATCTTTAGCATTCATATCATTCACATCTCCTCCTCATCTTTCTCTGTTCGGTTTCTAAACAAAAACTGAAACCAGGGTTCTGTTTCTTTCATCATTCTCTTTCGTTTTTTTCTTTTAATTCGACGGGTGTGCTTTGCCATCTTTTGGAGCTGAGGAAATTATCAAGAGAGAAGTGTTTCTTGAAGGGTTTGTCCTGGTTCTTGATTTCTTGCTTTTAGTGAGTTTCTGGTTAGAGTTTATGCCTCCTTTAAATTTCATTTTGAAGCTAGCTCTGATTTGTAGGCGTTGATTTCAGAACTGCAACTGATAGAATATATATTACAGGGAGAATGATACTTGCGATTTGATTATGAAAGAAGTTTTCTTGGGTATCATTCCATTACCTTGTCAATCAAATTAATTAGTTAATGCTAGATGTGGCTCTATTTCCTTCGCACCAACATAAATCTGGCTGTATAAAGCTGTGATATTGCTCATCAGTTCAATAAGGTTATCATTTATAATCATGGATCAGGTGTTCTGCTACATGCATTAAAGATGTGTCTTGCATGCAAAACTTATTGGGAGAAGGATAGACTTGGTTTGTTAACAGGTCAGATTTTGGAATGTTCATATACATGTAAAGCATACAACTCTTGAATGATCGTGAATAAAAATTTTATTTTTTCTGGGATCTGGTCTTTGATAGGCAAAGGATCATGTGAACTTGTTTTGGTCAAAGGAACAGTGGAGGTCACGAACATCTATCTAGCTCTGTATTTTCCTTCCTGACGTTTTTCTGGTGTTCAGTTTCCCTAGTGGAAGAGCTGTATATTTTGCTGTGCTAAGCTTGCTCGAACACGTCTAACATCTTCAATTGATTATGTGACCAGCCAGAAACGCACTGAATTTCCTGCGTCCCGTTTCGCCTCGTTAATTGAGAATGGGAGGTGCAGTGGGAAAGGCTGGTTCACCTCAAAAGGCATGGATACCGGAAACAAAAATTGAAACAAAAGTGGTCGAAGCTATGCGGCGGAGGGAAACTCATGGAAGTTCAATAAAATCATTCAACAGCATAATCTTAAAATTCCCAAAAATAGATGAAAGCTTCAGAAAA
Organism: Populus trichocarpa; assembly: GCF_000002775.5. NCBI lineage: Eukaryota > Viridiplantae > Streptophyta > Magnoliopsida > Malpighiales > Salicaceae > Populus > Populus trichocarpa. Next base: position 49,432,085 of record NC_037285.2, on the reverse strand, counting down.
TGTAAAGCTACTTTTGAGCAATTTGGTAAGTCTCCAGTTTCGCTCTATATGTTTTCTTCTTTGTAGATTTCATTTGGCTATAAGCAAACAAGAGACTCAAGGCTTTATTAACTAAAAAACTAACTTGATGGTTGATGCTCTAGATATCTTGAATTTTTTTTAAATCAAGTCTTAGCTAAGCGATACCAAAATTAAGGATCAAATTACTTCCCTGGAGTTCATCCAAAATACTGATTTCCAAGGCAGATTGACGGATTGTTTGGCAATACAGATGATTAAAACAATGCTTCCTCAACTTGACAAAACCATGGATCAAGTTACAGCACCTTTCCCCTAATATTCAAGGGATCATGTCCTCATGCTGTCATGATACGAACGCACAGAAATTACAGACAAACACATCCCTTTTTCTTCTTTGTTTACTTCCAAGTGGTAAGAGTTCGTTTTATTTCTTTGCAGATGAAGATTCCAATGGGTCCATTGATAAGGAAGAGCTCCGGAAATGTTTCCATAAGCTGGAGACTGCGTTTACAGACGAAGAAATAAACGATCTCTTCGAGACATGTGATGTTAATGAGGACATGGGCATGAAGTTCAATGAGTTCATTGTACTTCTCTGTCTTGTCTATCTTCTCAAGGATGATCCTGCTATCCCTCAAGCTGTATCCTGAATAGAGCAGTTAATGCTCCGCCATTCTGATTTATAGCTACTGCTTTCCATTTTTTTCTCGAACCGAACTTGGCATGTTCCATCCACCACATGATTCTGACAGTTTAAATCATTTTCTTCTATCTCTTGATGAGAGAGCTCTTCATGTTTTACAGCCAAACTTCCAGTTCTCCACCTCGTTTTCTAATTAATTATATGTGCTGTCTACTTGCATTTGTGCCGAGTCTAGGTAAGGTTATCACCCCTCCTGGAATTCCCATTGTTTAGCTTCCCAGTTCAGTTCTAGAGTGTTGCAATGCAAGAGAATTCGTTTTTCTTGTGATAAGGGCTTCGAGTTATCTTGCCTTGCTGTTTTGGCTTCTCTAATTAAAATACACAGCAAAATTTTGTGTTTTTCCTTCGTTATCTGCCATATATGTTTGTAATCCATGACATGTTTAGAAATCACGAATAGGCATGCCGGATTTGGAGGCCACATTTGAAACACTGGTTGGGGCCTTTGTGTTCTTAGACAAGAACAAGGACGGTTACGTCAGCAAGAGTGAGATGGTACAAGCCATAAATGAATCTGGGGAACGTTCGTCTGGACGAATAGCCATGAAAAGATTTGGTTAGTCTCTCCCTCTCCTCTCTAGACATTCCACTTTCATGATATGCATGTGTAAAGGTCACTTGCATTGTACGTCAAATGATATATATAGTCACATTTATGTGCTTGGGACGGCATTCAGCAATCAGAGCATGCTCATATACAATGCAGGTCCTTGTAGGCAAGAAAGAAATTCGCTCTGGTTTACTGAGTGATAATTAGCCGTCTCATATTGGCACCCAAGTGGATTGCTCGACAAGCTAGGGTTTAGTTTGCATGTTAACGCGCGAATGTAGATTTCTTAGAATCCAATCAATTATTATACGTACTCAAGGCTTCTGTTTACTGATCATTACTCATGATGAGGAACCAGTTCTGCTTCAGCCACACGGGGGCGATACTTTTGCTTGAAGAAATTAACGGGTACTAATCTTGGTCCTCAATTTACAATTGCAGAAGAGATGGACTGGGATAGAAACGGAATGGTGAATTTCAAGGAGTTTCTGTTTGCTTTCACTAATTGGGTTGGGATCGATGACAACGAAGATGAGGAGGACTGAATGTATGCAAATTCTCCCGTCTCCAGCTCTCTACTTGACGAATCATGATGACCTGGAGCTGACATTCACAGACGTGAAAGTTCCTATATATATAAGCGCCTCTTTGTCTCTTCAATAAATGATCAAAACACATTCTATGTTTTGCTGGCTCGGAAGAAATCTTTTTCCTTCTATGCTTTGTAATGTAAATTGGGTTTTTAAGTATACAACCCTACATGCTTGTGATGCATTTTGTTTATAAAACCAAAAACAAACCAAACTAGTCGGGTTTTTTAAAATTTTAATCGGTTTTTTTTCACAGTTTGATTTTTTCGATTATTTTTTTTCCGGTTTTCTCGGTTTTTTTTCACAGCCCTACATATTACCATGCAAATACTGCGCACCCATGCAGCATCGCCATCAATCTCAACTTACCTCAACTCCGAGTCGAATAGCTGATTTCAACCTACATTGGTTACTCCTTGAAACTCACTCACTTTAAAAAGAGAGACTGAAAAGGAGGAGGAAGAAAATAAAATCTAACCCATTATCTTCATCTATGATTTATCTCTCTTCTTGTATCTATCTATTTCTTTCTTTAGAGTGGATCTCGCTATTTTCATTGGCTCTTCTCAGAGCACCATAAATAAAATTTCTGTCGCTCGCCTGGACACATGATATGACTAGAATAACAGCCGAGTAGAACACTACGAAAAAGATCGAAGAAGAGAGGTGCGGAGAAGGGGCGAAGAGGGCAGATACACTTAAAATAGGAGACGGCAGAGAATGCCTCCAACAAATTCGAGTATTGCCTACTCTTACGGGCACACAACACTCCAAACCATACCTTGACTTTCCCATCGACCATCAAAACTGTCATCACAAGCTTATAGTACGGACCAATTTTAATTTAATACATTAGCGGTCTTTGATTCCAAACTGCCTAAAGCAGCAAAGCACAAAACCACAACCCCGCAACTGAACCGGTCCCTTAATATGCGATACCGCCATTAAACCTCCCCCCCCCAAACAGAAGATAAAAACACACCTCATATAGAAACAAGTTAGAACTGGCACAGACAGTGCCAGTGCCCCGATGGCAGTTGGGAGCATTGGCTGACACAGGAGAACCTGTGCTGTCAGAACCGCTGATCACTGGGAGAACTAGTAAACAAGCTCCAAGAGCCCGCTATGTTCAAGAATCCACTACCCCCTTGTCTTGGCCCTCTTCATACCAAGGCTGTTGTTAAAGGGGGAGACGGAACCTGACATGGGAGAACCTTCCTCACGAAATGTACCATTAAGCAACGCTAGCTCTCTTAGCTGCTGCTTCTTGTAGTAATCCTGAGATTCATCCTAAACATGAAATGAATAAAAAATAAATATTAACCCTGATAAGAAAAGAATGATGCCTTGCAAGCTTAGATGCAAGAAGAGGAGGGAGTTAATTTCCAAGCTAAATATATGCAAAGAAGGAATAAGTTAATTACCACGGGCCTCAACAAGTCTTCGAGTATCTCCCGTGCCTGCATTAGTCGAGCATCAACTATTTCAACTGGCAATTCACCCTCAACCAGGATGTGCAGAGGTTCATTTAGATGCTCATACCCTGGTTTCCCTCTCATCATATCTTCCTATAAGAAATGAACAGTATATCATTCACATCATGTAACGAATCTGAGGGGACATAATATCACAATTTATAGGAGACAAATTACACTCTAGGAAGCAGAAGATGGCAATGGTTGGACAGAACTGTTATAAGTTTTGACCCGAATTCTTTTTTAAAATATATAAAGTAATCTTCCAAAAAATTGAAAAATGCAGATTTGCACCATGCATGTAATTTCTCAAACAGCACATGCACATTCAGATTTTCCAGAGACTAGCTAGGACCACAATCATCTACAGGTTCCAGCAAAGATTGTTTGATCACTAATCTCAAAATAAAGTACTTCCGCTTCCTAGTTCTCCTCTGCCTCAAAAGGTTGAAGTCGTACTTAAGGACCACTATAAGTTTGAGACAAAGGTTATTCAACTAACAGAATAAAATTTCATTAATACCCTGGCTGGATCCTTAATGCTGCCACGGCCTCTGATCAGAACACGGCACTCTGTGCTTGCTTCCACTCGCTTAAGGGAGTTTCCCCTAGGACCAAGAAGGCGCCCAACGAAGTTGTACTGCAACAAAAGATGAGTGTCAAGAGGCTGCAGAAAAGGAAAATGCAAAAAAAAAAAACAAACAAATGCAAGGGAAAGAGCAGATGATTTGTACATTAGGATATTTGTCGACAGGAATATCCACTCTGATGGTTCTCTTAACAATAAGACCAGATGAGCTACCTTGAGAGCTCAGCCAGTTTTGTGCTGATGAGGGCTGTAAAATACCTGACATCTGCATAACATAATTCCAGATCTTGTCAAAAAAACCACTATCTATATTCTTGTGGCTTCCTGCTTTATACTGTGGGCATAACAGTAATTAAATCCCCAAGGAAGCTTCATAGAGCACCAAAAGCATTTCGCAACTCCGTTGGAGTAGCCCACCAGAATACGTTTAAGACACTATAACAGGTGGGGAAACAAACAAACAAACTAGGCAGATGACAGCTAAGAACACGTTGACAAATCAACCATAAAAAAAAGAGGCCCAGTGCAGGAACTATGTTAAGGCATTCCCACCAAATATAATGAAAATAGAAGGCTCTAAACCTAGAAACTTATGTATTAGTGTGCTCAACAGCCTTGTCATCTTTTAGATTGGTCAAGGCTCCAGGCTTTCTGCTACAGCGCTATCATGGATTGAACAACTTTTATCAATTCAAGGGTCAGGATTCTACATAAAAGTGTACCAAACTCCGTCTTGTCTGGAAGCAGTTGCTTAATACTCAGCATGACATGCATCCTTCCTTGAATGAATTGCAAAGCCAAGCCAGAAGTAATTCTTTGAAATAAAAGGTATTAGGTCTTTGATTTTGTCACCAATGAGAAATTAAATTCATGTATTGGGTTTAACCATATAATTAAGAGTGATATTCAGGAAAGATGTGCAAAGTTAAGATCTACTTTTCACTGCTTGGTGATGTTAGCCTCAGACTCACTGCCTGTCATGACAAGCCTGGCAATTCAAACTACATGCTTAGATATAAGTTAGCATAAAAGGTAAATATAGTCAGAAATGCTTCTAAAAACAGTAAATTCAGATGAAAAAAAAGGTCATGTTAATGGTTAGTATCCGTACTTCTGATTGAAACCGTGATGCCCATCCATTTGCATCAGCTGCTCCATTTGAAAATATTCCTCCAGAAGCCAGAGGGCTAGCATGTTCAAGCCCACTTTGACCTAAAACTGACGCATTCCCCAACAGCATAGTTACACGCAATATTTCTGCTCCAAAATGTCAATTTTCAAGAACAAGATGTACCAGTTAGCATTGGTTATTGGTTAGCAGTCACCACAAACAGACAAGACGGATTGTTAACTGAGTTAGTTAAAAATCAATGCTTGCCCCATGAAATACTTAAACTTTCAGAAGAACATAGTCTGATATGAAAAGTTTAAGGATCACAATGTTAAGTGATAGCCTGGTACATGCATAATTAAACAAATAAGAAAGTTAAAACATTATTTGCTTTAATTAGTTTGACAGAGAATTAAAGCAACTAATAAAATTAATTATTCAAGTCACGGAAGTAAAGAAAACTCAAGGACATTGTATATCTACCAATTTGCAGCCTGCATAAAAACAACACTATCTAATCAACACCATAAGTTTGCACCACTGCAAATAGGAAAATTGTTACAAGTATTTGCTAACAGGGAGGATAATGCAAGAGATAGGGAGGGAAAATAAAACCAAGACATGGCAGAAATCGCTCAGAATTAGATCAACCCGCCCATTTTGGCTATAACATCAGCATCTGAATTTGCCAAACTTGGTGCCCAATATAAGCTGCAAGCAGAGTCTATAAGAAAACCAGGCAGAGTTTTAGATCACATTGACCATCAGCTTCTTGAGATGTCAAAGATGTCCCCAAGTGATAAGTTACTTGAACAACCAATAACCCAACTATGCCTAGCCCACTCTGTATATTGGAAGATCTCTTTCTGCAAGATGAGTGAAAGATACTAAGCGTGCAGCCTCATTTCCAAAAACACAAACCAACCAGTTCGTTTTCTTAATAAATCTAATAGGCTGTTCGCCATCGGTATTACCCACCCCAAAACATCAAAACAGTGTCTTGCTTGTTGATTCAGATGTTGAATCCACACCAAAGATGATTATGTTAAACACAGAAACCTAACACAAAAGATAAAATCCTATAGTAGACTAAAAAAACGAATTTGCAACTCCTAAGAAAAAAAAAACCTCAAAATGCTTTAATCTATGTCAACACCATTGAGCTCTTTACTTCATTTGTGCACCCTCTTCAACCACCACCTAACCTATCACAGCCAATGCTCAGAAAGGATTGCAAAGGAAAAGAACCAGGATATGAAGTGGGGAAGGAGTAGGATTCTAGACAGAGGATAAAGCCAGTAGCACACATCTAGAATGCCAATCAAGTTAAACTACAATGTCATATGAGAAATATAGTAATGATACAACGACACACTATCTAACAGTTTCACAAGAATGCAAGCCAATTAGCCACATGCAACACAATCAACTGACAAAAGCATATATGACTAGTACTCTAAAAGAAATCCTCTTATTTGCAAGTTACTATATACACTTTCAAGTCAATCTGTTATAAGCAATCCTTACGCTCCTCCAACAGGTCCTAGTAGATGCTTATATAGCATCCAGTTGGTACGAATATCTTTCTGAAACCTAAGAGCCTTTGTACAGCTAATTGGTGCCTCCCCCAAAGCCATCGTCATTCTTTAATTTAAGAGCTGTCAATAGTGAGTGTCATTGATGTGCTTAATGTTAATCTATACCTAATCCATCAAACTAAACAAGATATCCAAAATGGAATCGAGGATCATAAATGAACTTGCCCCGGTACATGACTGAAATTTCCACTCACCTTAGATATTTTCCGTCCATTTTGTTAAGGCAAAACCATTCACTCCCTTCATCAAGAAAACAGAAGAGTGAAGAAAAAAACAGAACTTGTGTGACCTGTCAATCGTTAAAGCCCCCTAAGTTCTACATATTGGCACAGTATGTAGAACCATTTATATAATCACCAGTAATGCTGTACAACCATTCTAAACCCCATCATCATTTTACTGTCAGGGAGGAACAATAGGAATGACTTCATAAGAAATTAATTTGTAACATGTATGCAAAATCCATTCATAAACTGAGTTCTTTTTCATCATTTTGTAGAGAGCACAACAAATAGAAGCACATTTGGTAAATAAGTATCTGCGATTTGAGGTACAGGTACATCTTGATCGTCTAATGCCAGATATTAAATTCAGTTTCCATTTATAGGTGTCTACACTGCAAACACCATATAGGCAGCCACTTTCCACAATTGCAATCATTTCTTATTCCTGTAACCATGAAAAGAATCCAGCGGAAAAAATATCCATTTTTGAATACTATACATGCTTTGATCTACGTGCATGAAAAGGCATCGTGACAATGAACCTCACCTTGGTTCAACAGCCGGTAGGTATTAGGAAGCACAGGCAAAAAGGGACTAATCTTGTGACGCTCTGCCAACAACTCCGACAAATATCTGCTTAACAAAAACATATCAAGTATCAATTAACCATGCAGTTGCGCCAATATCCTCGTACATGCAATCACTGCCATGCTAGAAATACAAAAGCTGCGGAGATACACATAACTAATCAATCATTTAGTAAATCTACTACTATTAGAAACCATTTCATAAACACATCATTCACAATCATCAGAATTGGGCCTCGGAGCTCAAGCAGATACAAAACACAACAAAAGTTACAAAATTTACTGCTTAACACAACACACACAGAAATCAACAACAAAAAAATGACAAAATACAGTAACAAACAGAAGCCCAAAACGAGTTACCACATCAATATAGCCACATAAATCAATCGCTAAATCCAGCAGTAAAGTCAGCGATCAAACAAAATCCACAGCAAAACAATACGAGACTCAAGACTAGTGATAAGAAGAAAAAAAAACTAGATCTGTTCAACTAAAATGAAAGATCTAGATCTCTCTAGATTTATAAAACAGACAGTGAAGAGTTAAGAGAGAGAGAGATTATACTTTTCTTGCTCAACAACAAGAGCAGAGGAAGCTGCCGATGAGCGAAGACCAGAGATATGAGGCGAGTGAGGAGCAGATGGAGACGGAGAGTAAGCCATAAAGCGACCAGCACCGACGCCGACGCCGACGCCGCCAGTGGTGGTCATTTTATCAGTACTCCAATCAATATCCTTATAGATATCCGTTTTGTTAGATTTTTAATAAATCAATTAGAATTATTATTGATATATAGAGCAGCAGTAGCGAGCGGCTACCAGCAGAGAGGCTGCCGGAAGGAGAAATGATTTTTATTTTTTATCTTATTTTTTGGTGCTTGTGGTTATGGCCGCTACCAGACTCGCTGCTCCCTGTATCTTCTCTCCTGCGTCGGTGGAATTTGTATTTATACGTAAATAAAATAATATGAGAATATTAAAGTAGTCACCGATTTTGTTTTTCCTTTTTTATTATTTTATTTTTGACTTTTACTGTTTACGGCACCTGTAAAGAAAGAAGAACAATCATGGAAGGTAAGGACAATCATGGAAGGTAATTTGAGGGGGAGTTCTTTTTTTCTTTAGTCCTTGGAGTTTTTGTGTTGTTAAGTATTAGTTCTTGTTCCTTTGAAGGCAATTGAGTAACAAAATACGATAGAAATATTTCTTTTTGATGACCAGAGAAAATTACGTGCATTAATTATTTCATGATAAATATTTTAAATTAAATTAAACACCATCTTTTAATTAATACATTCGATTATTAAAAAAAAATATTAGTAAAATAACTCTACTTAAGATATGATTTCAATTATTTGTTTTGCTCAAATTATTTTGGAAGTTTCCTTCTTTCTTTTTTTTTTTAATTAAAGGAAAGGGTATTCTTATGCCATCCATCATGTACCAAACTAATTTCATTACAAGAAGTAATATCATTCAACAATTTATTTTCAAACAACTTAATATATTTTGTTTGCATCGCATTACAAAACAATTTAACATAAATACAATATAATATATGAGAAAAAGATAACAAATCCATATGACTTCCAAGGCTGGGCTACCTCAATCAATTCTCTCGTTGTCTTAAGCTAAAAAGTAATTAATCCCTTACTGAGTTCATGTTTAGAATCATCACTTGACCTCTCAATCTTATGGTACTCTGTAGGTATTATAGTGGTAAAGAATATAAAAAAATCCTGGAACAACCTCTCATACTCAAATATTGTTATTTTTCCCTGCCTCAAAGCTAGAAACTCATGTTATTTGTTTCTCCAATGCTGCTTTGAGTAGTATCTAGTTTCAAATTCAACCTTGAAATCTCCCCAAGTCAAGTTCTCACTCGACCTTCTCTCCTTCGCCATGGCCCATCACAAATGAGCCATATCTGATAATAATTGAGTCACACAGGCTACTTGTACATCTACTAGAAACGGTATCTGCAAAAATGATTGTTCAACCTTTCGTAGTCAATATCCAATTACCTCAGTATCATACTCCTCTAGAAAAGGTACATAACATATCTCCCTCGTATTTTTAACCAAATACACCATAATATTCATATTTTTCCTAACCCCAGTAGTTGTCACTTCTACCATCCCAGACATAAGGGCATTTGCAACCTATTCCCAATAGGCAAGGTTTGGGTACATCAATGTAACCCCTGGAAGCACTGTCTGTGGGGGGTCCTTTTACTTGTACCTCTACAGCAGTCGCCACTAGTGGTGGTATTTCAACTCTATTCGATGTTGAAATATCTCTAAGCTCCGACGACTCCCCCTGAATAGATTGCACCTATATCGAAGGTACATGAGAGGCACTATCAACCAAGGGGTCCGCCTCTATATCTCAACATTCTCTCTTTTTATATCTCTATCCTAGAAGGAAGATAGATCAGTTCTAGATCCATAACAGGTGCACACCATCCTCAAATACACACGATTCCATATTAACCATATGTCCACTAAATTATAATTGTGCTCTGATACCAACTGTAACAACTCATATATATATATATACAACAACCTCACTCATATGGCTGACTACTTTACCCTTTGCCCCCACTCATGTGGCTGGTTGTTATATTTATGCCCCTCTTGTGGTTGTTTATCTTAACCAACAAAAAACAAAATACAAGGTTACCTTTCATTGTATCCTTTATCCAACCTGATAGCAATGATACTAACTAGGTGAATTTAACCATGTAAACCCATGACACCAAATAGTCATGTTAACTTTATTCTAATTTTATGAATACTTCAATACTTTATTTAATATATCATTATTTAGTGATAATCATTGAAAATTTTAGAACATAAACAAGATTTTAAAATATAAAGATGAGGTGGTAGACACCTACCTGCTCCTTTTAGTGGTCTTGTTCTGCTAGCTTGTGGTCCTGCAGTCGATACCCCTCATGTTCCAAACAAAGCCATAAGTAACCATCATTTTTTAATACCAAGGATTACATCCCATCATTCTTTACATTCACATTCATTACTTTTTCAATGTTTCTTATCAACTTACAAGTATCATTATACAATTTGTATGTAAGATTTTCATATCTAATTTAGATCACTATTTCACATTTATATGATTACCCATTAACCCAAAATTATCATTATACAATTTGTATGTAAGATTTTCATATCTAATTTAGATCACTATTTCACATTCACATAATTACTCATTAACCTAAAATTCTTAGCTTTTCCCAAGCTAAATACCTTAACCTAAACTTACCTCATCTTAGTCACTATGTATAGGACTTTAGATTTTCATTATTTATGTTTTTAGAGATGCTCAAATCAGCTCCATCATACCTAATAATAAGGTTGTCACAACAGTCTTGCTTTAATTTCTTGTAGATATTTTTGATCCCTTAACAACTCTACACCTAAAGCTGTCACTCCAGCTCCATTTCTATCATTTTGTAGGGTTAATTAGCCCCCTAAACATAAGCTTTTAGGGTTGTTACAACAACCCTAAAGTCTCTAAAAAATGAGTCCCTCTAATAACCTCATTTCATTTTAACATTTAAGGCTCTTTAGGCAGTCTTTATCCCACTCATGTTGGGTATTCAACATGTCATAAAATTACATGTTAACACTCATTAATAATAGCCCTTACACCCCTTCAAATGGTGTAATACAAATCAGCCCCTATATTAATTCAATACATCCGTATATTCTATAAATTTCAAGAGCTCTTTCATCTTGTTCAATCTTATGAACTAAACATCCATTGTAAATTATAGATCTCACTTCTCCTATAATGGCCAAAACCATCATTTCCCTCCCTATGGTTTCTTCTTCATCTTGCATCATCCTTACCTATAATTTTAGTCCTAAACATGTTTTTCTTTCTTCTTTTAAGAAAACATGCTCTTCCTTTAATTTTTAATACTATATTTTTCAAGAATCCAAGAAACCTTATCTTTCAACACTCTTTCATGCATTAACCTTATTTCCTTACTTTCTTGATATGTTAATTTCCCTGATTACACACAAGAATTAAACAAGAACCTCTCTCCAAGATTTCTTCCCTTGGCCGAAGTTAGGGATTTTTGTTTCTCTAGGTTTTTCTTTAATTTTCTAGTTTCTTTCTCTTTATTACACACTCTAAACTTATTTACTTATTCAATTTCAAAGGATCAATGTTTGTTACCCCAATTATTTCACAAACCCTAAAATTTAAGATTTGAGGTTTTTCTCATCTTTCTTCAATTAGCATACAAAACCCCATCTCATTTTATTATATGATAATGGTAAGAGTAAATACACCCCCCACCATAAACCATGGTTAGTCGAACTTATAGATTATGTTTCCTTAGGATTTTCTTTTCAATTCATGGAAGTTTCTTTCACTAATAACCTATAATCATTATTCCATGTCAAAATTTTTAATAATTAACAATTTCTCCCAAATTCTATATGAACCCTAATTTCACAAATTTTAGGGTTTTCTTATTTTTTCTCGAGAATTGTATAATTCTTCTTTTTGTACTTTCTTCTTCCTTCAAAACTTGATCTTTAATTTGACTTTTATCTCCCTCACCATTATTTTTTAAAAATAAATAAATAAATAAACTCGGATGAATCTTCTAAACATGGTTAAGGTCTTAAATTCACAACCTTTTAAATTCTAAACTCGGGGTTAATTAAGAAACTCAATTTAATGTTAAAGGATAAACTAAAAAACTATCAATTTAAAAAACTTGACAAGGCAAAAAAACAGCAATAAAAAAATAAGGATAAAATATGATATGTAAATATATTAAAAGAGGGTGAAATCATAAAAAAAATAAATCAATTTTAACAATTATCCTAAATAAAAAAAATAAAAGGAAAAAGAATGGTACCAAATCTAAAAAAAATAGTACAGAGAATAAAATTAAAAAACAAATTCAATTTTATAAATTAATTTTAGATATCATAATACATTTGAAAGGAAAGACAAATAAATATTATATTATATTTTTTTATAAAGAAAAAAAAAACAATGGTTTTATTGATAGGCTAATGACATATTTGATGGATAACTTACACCATCCACACTCTCACAAATTTAGAAAAATGTCATCATGGGTCCTCCACCTTAGCAATCACTAGTTCTCAATTTTTATTATCAATTATCCTGTTATTATAGCTGTAATTGTTATTGCAGTAATAATTATTTTTTAAAATATTTTTATTTAAAAATATATTAAGATAATATATATTTTTTTATTTTTTTATTTTTTTAAATTTATTTTTAACACTGTTAAAATAATTTAAAAACACAAAAAATATATATATTTTTAAAATCATTTGACGTGGCAGAGTAAACAAAACACACCTTTCATCCAAAAGTTTACTAAATTAAATATATTTTTTTCTTTTTTATGGATTAAGTAAGACTGACTAAAGCTATTTTAAAAAGATGATTGAATAATATATATAATTATAAGGACTAGAATAACTTTGAGCCGTGGCTCCCTCCCATCCTTGAGTTAGGTTGTGTAAATTTTCATGTAATAACATTATATTTTATTAAATCTCTCCAGCAGCCCACATCAACAATTAAGACTTGAAGATTTATTTTTTTATTATATATATATGTTTTTTCTAAATCATCAGAAAATAATTGTACAAATACCATGGCAATTTTGAATTTGACATGGATGAGATAAAGCAATCATGTTAACAACGCTTACAAATCCCAAAACAAGAGGCCCTCGTTTTGCAAGTTTTGGAAGCTAGAAGGACTACGTCAAACAATACTCAAACATCATAAACTTCAATGTAATTTACCCAAAAAGAACAGAAGGAAAAGCACAGCGTTAGCAGTTTTGAGTGTTTGACATTTGACTACTTCACAAGTTCTAATTTGCAGAGATGGAGGAAACGATACCGTTTAAGAATCTCCATAGCAGAGAGTATCAAGGTCACAAAAAGAAGGTTTAACTCAGTAAACCCTACTTTTAACCCTTCTCTTAATTGGTAAATTGGGCTTCGATTCATGTCTTGATTAAGTGATTTTTTGTGGGTTTTGAAAGGTTCACTCAGTGGCATGGAATTGCACTGGAACTAAGCTTGCTTCAGGTTCTGTTGATCAAACTGCTCGTGTTTGGCACATTGATCTTCATGGCCATGTAAAGTACTTTCCCTTTTATTCAAAATTTGAAACTTTATGTTTTTTCTATCTTTAAAGCTGGGTTTGATGGAATGTAGATTAATGGGTTTCTTTTACTTTTTGAGATAATATGCTAAATTGTTATTTCTTGGGATTTTATTGTTGATTTTGTTGCTTTTGATAGTTGTTTAGGTAGTTTTATAGTTGGTTGCTTAGAGATGTTTGTGTTCGATGTAGGGTAAAATTAAGGATATTGAATTGAAGGGGCATGCAGATAGTGTGGATCAGCTTTGTTGGGATCCTAAGCATGCTGATTTAATTGCAACTGCTTCCGGTGACAAGACTGTCCGTTTATGGGATGCTCGTAGTAAGTGAATGCTTTGTTTTGTGTAGTCATTGAAATGTTGAAATTTTGGAGAGCCTCATTTTCCAATTCAAGGCAATGTGAAGATATACATGCTACATTTTCTGCTTTCATCAATAGACTACCAGAGAAACAATATTAGTTTATGGAGCTGCTTGAAGGCAGAAACTAATTTAAAAGGAAACTAACTTATTACTGATTCACTTAACAAAGATGCTCACTTGAGCTTTGGGTTCTGCAGGTGGGAAGTGCTCACAGCAAACAGAACTTAGTGGGGAGAATATAAACATCACCTACAGGCCTGATGGCACTCATGTTGCTGTTGGTAATAGGGTATGCCCTACACTGATATCTCATTTGAAAAAGTATATTCTTGTTTTTAGTTGCATGACCTTTATAGAGTTCCATTGCATGATCATCTTACTCTGTCGTTGAATTCGCTGTAGGATGATGAGCTAACTATACTGGATGTTCGAAAATTTAAGCCAATTCATAGGAGGAAGTTCAATTATGAGGTAATCTAGTTCTCTCCTATTTGTATCAGATTGCCTTAGACATATGTTCCCTAGGCTGAATTCCTTGTCACTCAATTTCTTAAGGGTCACAGAGGGAATCTTTTACTTCTGAGTGTGCATGGTGGGTGGGGGGGTGCATCTTACATCTTACATTAGCTGAGGAGAGAGTGGGCGGTGTGGAAGCATGGATACAAGGCCAATACCTGTTACATGGATTGTTTCTGAATCCCTCTCATGTCAAATACTTCAACACTCCAAACTTTTTTATTTATTTTTTTCTCTAGGTAAATGAGATTGCTTGGAACATGACAGGGGAGATGTTCCTTTTGACTACTGGGAATGGTAAGAATTATATTCCGACTATTGGAATTGCTTTTCCTTTGATGTTCTGAGCTAATTTTCATTTCGCTGCTTATGCTTTCAAGATTGTCATTACTTTTTATCCAATCTGTTCAGGTACTGTTGAAGTACTATCATACCCATCTCTTCAACCACTTGAAACTGTCATGGCTCATACAGCTGGTTGCTACTGCATTGCAATTGATCCAAAAGGAAGGTAAGCTTTCAAGTTGTATAACTTCTTTGTGAGCGATTCACATGTAACAACAGCTTGATACTAACAGTCTCATATAAACATATATGAAGCATGGAACCATTGATTAAACATCTTTCTACTGTGATAGATATTTTGCTGTTGGAAGTGCTGATTCCTTAGTCAGCCTTTGGGATATCTCAGAAATGCTTTGCGTGCGAACATTTACGAAACTTGAGTAAGTGGTGATTATTTTTTGTTAGTATGCTGTGTATTTGGATGCTCCTCTTTCTCACATGACTTTGATAAAATGCATGATATGGCATGGTATAACCTTTTTGTAATCTCTCAGATGGCCTGTCCGGACAATAAGCTTCAATCACACAGGAGATTTTATTGCTTCTGCCAGTGAAGACTTATTCATAGATATTGTATGTATTCATGGAACTTCCTCACTTAGTTCTTTTCAATGTCAACCATTCCTTTTCTTCTCAAGAGTTATATGTGGGATGGCATTTCTCCAGTTTGCTAATAGTTTATACCCACTCATTTAACTGCTTTCCACAGCCCATAATCAACAAGATACTGACAAGATTTCTGCTGTTGTTTCACAGTCCAATGTCCATACTGGGCGATCAGTGCATCAAATCCCATGCCGTGCTGCCATGAACAGTGTGGAGTGGAACCCCAAGTACAATTTACTTGCTTATGCTGGGGATGACAAGAACAAATATCAGACTGATGAAGGTATTGAAATTCTTACTGGATTTTTTTTTGCATTAAAGCAGTTGGCGAACTTGTGCTCACTAACTGTTTGGTGGTTTGATGAAATTACCTTATTGTCTTCTCATGGCATCCATTGCAGGTGTTTTTCGAATATTTGGCTTTGAGAGCGCCTGAATTATATTAGTGAAGAAGCACATTGTTGTATACTGCCTACATTTTTGGGATTCTTCAAGATTGCTGTATTCCCAGTTAAATTTTGGATATGTTGACCTTGGATTCATGCAACTGTAGTGATCTCAATAGTATGCTTTTCTTTACGCCTCTAAATGAACTTTTTGGCAAGTTTTGTTACTCCATTTGTATGCGCGATTAAAAATATCTTACAGCATGTAAGAAAAGTCAGGCCAATCAGAGAAGCAAAATTTGAATTTCTGAATTGAAAACATGGAACTCTTTAATGCTTAATTTGGGCTATGGGAGAAATTTAATCAATTGACTCTCGAAGGAATCGAGAGTCAGCGCATCTTGATTGTGGAAGGAAGGTCAAGGAGGCGAGTGAGCATCAAAGCAGGCATGGCAGGAGTGGTTAGATGGCTTTACTGAATATGGTTCCATGGAATTGATTTATGCAGTTTATCCTTCTCCGTATTTCCTGTGGCTGGGAGGAATCCCATAGCAACGTGCCAAAACAAAGCGTGCTAAAAGTATCTTGAAGCGCATCTGTCAACCAATGTCTTCTATGCTAGTGGTGAAAATTGGGCTTTGAGATGGTATTCTTGTTAGATTTGTAGTGACCTTGATAAAAAAAAAATGCAATTGTCTCAGTCAAGTCAAGTCAGAGGGATGCTGCAAGATCCAATTTCTGAAAAGAAACATCCTTTTATTGATGAGAAGAATTGAATTTTTCAACGTTGTACAGCTAGAACTGCACGCACAACACAAGCTGTGTTGCTGCTTATTCAAAAACAATCTGGAAGTGTACAAGACTTTATCATTTATAGCTAAGCAAGGATTTGCAGTCGCAAGCAGGGTGCCAACAGCCTCATCAAATGTCCCATAAAATGTCTTCTGTTTGCTCAAAGTTAACATTGCAGAAAATGGATGCTGCTACAAGATGGAATTGCTAGGGTAATTGAAATTGAAATTGAACTTGCACCATTTTGCAGAAGGGAATTGCTATTACTGTACACCAGGCATCATTGTTCTGGTTTCAGCATCCGCACTGGAATTCAGGAAGAATCTGACCGATTTCCTTTTTAGTCAGTAAAATTAACTCCAACTAACAAATGATCGGACCAAAAATGCTTCATCCCCTCGAGGAGATCAAAGACGGCGATGACGCAATGACATTATCAAACCTCCCGAAATCCAGCACCACAAACTCTTGGATGAATGGTGCAGAAAAGACCTGCAAAAACACAACAGACAGACATACTTAGCAACATGAACTAACATTCAATTACCGAGTTTCCTGTAATTGTTATTTGGCATGATTTCGCTGTTACCTTCGAGTTATTAATCAGAGAACTCGCCAGCAAATTCCACGTAGTTGTAGATTAAACAAGATCATCACAACCTGCAGGAACAAAGCATTCGGTCAAATCCCAACAGCTTGAAAAAGAACATCCTAGGGGTAATTATGCTGACAAAACATCTGATACTGTTTTTACCTTCAGTCTGGGCACCAACTCGGGAGAAACCCACAGGCTGGCAACCTTCCCTGGTCAGAATCAGCAAAGCATGAATTTGGAAGCAGGAAACACCAAACCTGTGAAACAAACAAGACAAATTGTAATCAAATACTGTGAACACCAAGTAAGTGGTTTCCATTTGATCTCAACACTTGAGCTCTTCATTTTCTTTCCGCTCAGTGGCTCTTTTGACAAATCAAAGCTAGCCCCTTTCATTCTCAACTCTTGAATACACCTAGTAAGAGCTCTATTATCATTCTTCTCTCTTTGCAATTGCCTCCACACCTTCCAGTACCTGCAAACCTTGACCTGAACCAAGAACACAAATACAAGCGAAGTACAGACAGACACAAGAGAAGGTATCCACCAATTCTTGCAAGAATGCTCTTTACTATCAACAGAAGAGGTAAACAAAATAGTTAAGAAAAACCCATGAAAGACTAAAAAGAAGCAACAAAGTTGAAAGATTTCGCGCTTGATAGAGTCCATTCTTGACTCTTTCAAAGCAATTCTACGGCCAAAAAGATCCTCTTCTCTTTGCCATAGCTTGAGAAGCAAAAGATGGCCCGGACTATTAGAAATTTCTGCTAATGGGTGGTTTTGAATTGCTTTTATTGTGTTCATGGCACATATCAGTTTCTGTTGGTGCTCTTCATCTACTGGGATTTCTACGATGTGGGCATCTTTCATTTGAGCCATTGTTGAACAGAAATGAGATAAAGTTCAGGAGAATTTAATTAACAGAAGCAAAGAACACAAGAAAGGAAACAGAATAATGAACTAGAAGGATTTGAGGATGTAAATAAATATAAGAAAACCAAAATGGGAAGTTTTTCTGATAGATTGCTTGAAGGAAGACTTGAAGAGAGAGAGAGAGAGGAAGACTTGAAGAGAGATTAGATCGCTTGATTTTTGAGGGAGGGAGAAAGTTTTCTGATATTTAAATTGTTGAGAAACGCCTCGGTTACATTTGATGCTCCAACGGTAAGATTTCTAAGCAACGGCTATATTCACGAAAGCTAAATAATGGGCCTGCTAATTAGGGCTCCAAGAATCGGGCCATCCTGTCTGTTAGACCGAATTAGGATTGGGCCAGAGGACAGGGATTTGATATAAGTTTATTTTTTAACAACTAATTATTTACAAAGAAAAAAAAGCTAGAAAAAGGGTAAAAAAAGCTGTGGTTATTTTATATTTTTTTCATGAATTTTATTTATTATTTATTTGGTCAAATAGGAGGCACATAAATCATGCAATCTATTTAATATCCTTAATTAATCCAATAAGGATATTTTCTCAATTTGCTAGGACTGACCTGCAAAGAGTTATTCTACCTGCTAGAGATAAATTTCTTGATTTCAAGCCGGCTAGCTTCTGCTGCATGTTCTCAACGATGTAAGCATAGGTTTGCTTATTAATCCGCTGTATTGGAGGCCACATTTTTAGGGGAAAAAACCTTTGTCTTAGTTATTATGCTCACTTTCTGGCCGGCCGGAAGAAATACTTAGCATATTCAGGCGACTCATTACACAATCCAGTTGAACTTCACCAGCTTCCGCAAATAATAGCATGTCATCAGCAAAACAGAGGCGAGACACAGATGGCCCACTTTACTGACCTTATATCCACTGTTCTCCCTATCAGTTGAGATAGATAACCATTCCAGAGAATTTGAAGAGATGCAGTCTCTATACATTTCATAATAAGCTCAATAAACATGGTAGGGAGGCCAACATCCATCAAAGTGTCTCTAATAAAATCCCATCTTAGTCTATCATATAAGTTTTCCCCAAGTCCACCTTGACGGAATCAGGACCAAGAAGTTGATTGATTTCTACAACATCCTCCTTACCTTCTGTAATATCTCTGAGATACTTGCAAACTGCAAGTCCCACAACAAGCCATTGATCGACTGATAGAAAAATGGTTGATATCCGTCAGGCCCTGGAGCTTTAAGAGGTTTCATCTCGAATAAGGCTTTCTTAATCTCCTCATCGGTAATTGGTGTCATCATGTTGTCTATATTCCTCTGTTCTAGTTTAGAGAACGCACCATGTAAAGGGAACTAGGAGCCAAATCTTCCTCCCTAGTGAAAAGTCTATGATAAAAATCCACTGCTAACTCTTTGAGGTTATCTTCATCCCAAATCCACTTACCATTGTCGTCTTTCAGTGTCCTGATTCTGTTTCTTTGCCTCCTGATTACAGTCTTCGCGTGGAAATAAGAGGATTTTTTATCCCCAAAGGAAAACCTTTGGCACCTGGATTTCTGAAACCAGAAAATTTCCTCTTGGGATAAAATTTGGTTCTATTCCTCTATCAGCCTCTTGCGCATGAAAATGTTGCCAAACACCTGTTTATTCCACTCCTTCAGTTTCTCTGTCATGGTCCTCAGAGATGACACCAGTCAAACCTTTCTTTCATGAGATCTGCAAAATTTCCGTGTGTGACCTATGCTGCTTCAGAATGAAAGGGGCGGCTTTCAATTCAATCCTCCCTCCTAAAAACATATGCAATTTGGGGGCTAATTTATCCTCCAAAGGGCCAAATTACACAAAATAAAGAGGATCAAAATAAAAAATTTCAAAAAAAGGCACTCCAATCCGCAATTGTAAGAGAGTGTACGGTATTCTCTTTGCTGCAGTATGGCTTTTAGCTTTGTATATAAATCGTAGAAAACTTTATTTAGAAACTTCGAGTTTCGACCCGTCCCCACGAGCACTGTGTTCATCTGTCTTTGAATAAACATATATACAAAGATAATGCAAACCACAAAAGCTTGCATATATTTGTGGCGGATAGGGTTCCACGGCATCACGTTATATACTACTTCAACAATCCTCCCACACTTCATCACAGAGAGAAACTCTTAGCTTATACGTACCGACACTTTTCAATCCAGAAGAAAAATGGCCTCCACATCTGTAGCTGCCATGGCGAGCGCCTCTTTCACTCACCAAAAACCAGCTGTGACAAGCCCACGGCCGGCTCTTCCCAAGGTGGGGCAGTCTCTTTTTGGCTTAAAAGCCGGTCATAGAGGAGGACGTGTAAAGGCAATGGCAACATATTCAGTGAAGCTCATCACTCCTGATGGTGAAAAGGTGATTGAATGCTCTGATGAAACCTACATCCTTGACAAGGCTGAAGAGGAAGGTATTGACCTTCCATACTCATGCAGGGCTGGTGCTTGCTCTTCATGTGCTGGGAAGATCGTGGAAGGGATTGTGGATCAGTCTGATGCTAGCTTTCTTGGAGAAGACCAGATAGAGGCTGGTTGGGTTCTCACCTGTCTTGCTTATCCTAGGTCTGATCTTGTCATCGAGACACATAAAGAGGAAGAGCTTGCTTCAAGTTAGATCTTGCTTTAAATACATATATGTACAACTAGCAATGTATTACTGCATGTCTTCATCTTTCTCGTTGCTCACGAGTATTGTCAAAGTGTTTGCCTTTTATTTTAATTACTAGAACTTAATTTAAATGCTTAATAATTTGCAAACAAAATAAATTAAGTATAATTTAACTTAATTTTTATATATTTAAAATATTGTTCAGACATGCCTGTGATCTCATCAGTTACATTTAATTCTAGTATTAAGGGTAATAAAAGAAGTTTGTTTCCTTAGATATTTAATTTTAAGGTCAATATTCAGATAAATTTATTAATCTTTTATAAATATGTAGCGTTTTTTTATTTTGTGTGCGGATAGATTTAGCCTCTTACAGGCTATCTTGGAGAAGACCTGACAGAGTCTTGCTGGCTTCCCACCCGCCATGCTTATCCTAGCTCTAATCTTGTCACTAAGACAAGCCAAAATAAAAAAAAGAGCTTGCTTTAATTATTATTTATCTACTTTTTGTTAAAATTATTTATTTAAATATTAAACCTCAATTATATTATTTTAATATTTTAAATATTAAACTTGGAGGGTTATTCCAAGTATAAAATGTTGCATCGGACATGTATTGAATTTTGGTTTAACATCTCACATATATTTAGAGAAATTAAATGAATTTTATTAATTAGGTGCGAGTCCTATGAATCAAACCTAATTAAAAAAAAATAAGAAAATGGATAAACCTCTTTAATTAATATACTGTTTTGTAATTTTTAAATTATTATTCTTCAAATTTTAAGAAATTTCTTGATTAAATCCAAACATAAAAAAAAATTCATGATAAATGTTTTTTTATCAATCTCCCTTGATAGGGGAAAAATGGAAGTTGATAGAGAAAATTACACAACAACAACAACAACAACATTTCTAAGAATTAGAGTTTGAGAGCGATTCTGTAGCTATAATCAACTCTTAAAGTTTCCCTTTTTGTTTTTGTGTGGAACTTGAGAAGCATAAGAATAAAATCAATGGCCAGAACATATATAGAACAGAGGCACTGCATGTTAATTTAGCCTCTCTTTTTTACAGCCAGCAATATTGAGATTACCACAAAACATTCTTGCATGCCCACTCGCTAGTTGTAAAATCCACACTTCAATTGTAACATCCCAAAATTTCTATCAATTTATTTAGAATTCATGATTTTTGTTTTTACAAAAATTTCGTTAAGGTTTCCCCTAATTCAATCTATTTCAAGTTATCGATAATATCAACACCAATTCCTAATAAATCATTTTCACAATTTAGTATTTTTATTTTACTAGAATATTTTTCAATCCATAATATTTTACATTCTCTAACATATCAATTCAAAGAATAATCATGTTAACTAAAATAAAGAAAGATAGTTATCTTAACAATTACATACATAATCATAGATTATAGATTTAATATACTTCCTTCAATCTTTAAGTATTATTATTATACAAACGATATTAATTGCATAATTAAAAAATAATCACACAACAGAATACAAGTTGAATAAATTAGTCTATTTAAGTTCATTCGTACACAACAAAATAATCTTCAAAATATACATGAGGTAATATTATTATTATTATTATTATTAATTTACATGACCAAAAGATCTACTAGTAATAGGGGTAGACTCTAAAGCTATCAAGATGCACGATATTGAAATGAACCTGCATAATGATTTAGAAGATAACCATGATCAATTAGAGCATTTAAATTTGGTTTTTACACACACACACACACATATATATATATATATATTAGTTACTCACAAAGAAATTTTTAAATTTACTGCCCATCTCCCAAGTAGTAGTCACAAATCAATAATCTAAAAATCCAACTAGCCTGGGAATAGAGCTTCCGAGTTGGACAATCAGTTAATCAATTGGTCATAACAATCTCTTTCATTATCCCTAACCAAGGTAGTTAATAGTTTATGCTTGATCCTTGGTAAGCCAAAACTGTTCGTGGCTAATACTTGCAAAAGGTTCTCTTTAATGGAGGTGTGAACTCTCTGATGCTTAAATAAGTATATTTTTAGAGAGAGAAAATACAAGAATATTTTAGAGAGAGATGCTCTGAAAATATATATGCAATGAAGAATGAAGATTGTGAACATTTGTTCTGAAGATCTCATGGTATATTTATAGCACATGAGTCCTGTCATTTTATGTAAAGGAGAGCATGCAGTGTAATTACCCTGATAACATTTAATAAGAGATAAATATTCCTTACATTTATATTAATATTTGATGGGAATATGGTAGGTTCTTGAAGGACTTTTATACACCTAAAAAGATGTAGGGTGATTAAAGTTTAAGACGTCAAATGTAACTAAGCCTATTGAGGCTCTTTCTCGAGGTTAGATCCAATGGAGGTTGGTCATTCCCCTGAACATGTCAATGGAGGATGGTCGTTACATTAGACTTAGTTAACAGTCAAGTTCAAGTGTCTCAGATTTGATAAAAGTCTGACATGTTTCTCAGACTCACTTTACCTTGAACTTGATTGACTGTCAAGTCCAAGTGCTCAGTTTGACACAGAGTCATAAACCTTAAGACCAATCGATGAAGTGTTTTAAAATTATTTACTAGTTTTAAAATAATTGTTTCAATGTGAATTACTTGCTAGTTGTTGTTTATTTTTTTAGCATTCTTGAATTGTTTTGATGTGCTGATATCAAAAATAAATTTTAAAAAATAAAAAAATTATTATCTTAACATATTTTTAAGTAAAAAACATAACTACAGAGAACTACTGACACACCCTTTTCATCGTAATTCTAAAATTCCCTTAGGCTACGAAAAAATCTCATTTTACCAGATACCAGAAGACGGATATTGCAAGCATCAGCTTATTCATATCATATAGATGCAGAATCCACGCATGCTCTGCAGGAGTTGCAATGCCCTTTCATAATCTTGAATTAGCTATAGATTTAATTGGCGAGGAACATGCCGCCATGTACATCCTGATCAATGAGAAATAGAATTGGTGGCATGTTCGTCTCACCCACCTGCCATAGTTCTCTAAGCATGGTGTGTCTGCTACAACCAGACCATAATTTTCGAAGTTGGCAAAGTGTCGGTTCCGACATTAATATAAAACTTAAATAAACCTTCGAATTATGGGAAAATGTACCCACTAGCTACCTCTAAACCAACGGTCCAACATGATTTCAGGCAAAAATAAAATTAAAGGAGGAAAAAACATTATTCATTTACACCCATTGCATTGCTTTCTAGATTACAATGTTTTGCTTTTTCTTTTTGCTATTGAATTTTTATTCTGATTTTTTTTTAATTTTTCAATTTTTAATTTTACTTTTTAATAATAGAGTGGTTGAGATTTTAGATACATAATTTATTTTGTTTTATTTTGCGGCTAACGTGGTTTATGAGTTTTTTCAGAGTAACTCAAGTACCTCAACTTACATATTACATGATGTGTGTTTTTTTTTTAATTAAACTTGCTTTTTTATATAGTTAAAAAAATAGTTTTATAGAAAATCAATGTTATTAAACTTTATAAAGTAATACACTTTGTGAATTACAATTAAAATCCATTGTTTTTTTATTGAATTTTTTTATGATTTTTTTTCAATTTTATTTTTTAATATTGAGATATTTTAGAATTTATCTTTGTAATTTAATTATTTCTTTTTATTTTGTCTTTCTATAGGTTTAGCATGATTTGCTAGGGTAACCAAGGTTGCCTCAGTTTATGAGTTTGATAGGGTATTTTTATTTTATTTTAATCGAACTTAACTTTTTTTGTTGTTTATTTTTTTTCTCATATAGTTAAAAAAATTAATTTTAGAGAAAAATATATTATTAAATTTTATAAAGTTCATGGATATATTTATAGGTTTGGCTGGTAAACCTTGTTCACGGGTATGATAAATTTAACTTTTTTTCTTTCTTTTTTAATTTCAAATTTTTATAGAAGTTTTCAAATATTTGTTTTTTAACAGCCATGGAGCCGCTACTCGGTTATTGAATCTTTAAATTTTAAAACCCCTAATGATCTGGTCCTCATTTGATCCCTGTATTCTTAGTGAAATAATCACTTAGTCCCTTTAGTTCAAGTGTTTATATTTTCATGTTTATTTCTAATTTAGTCATTTTTTTGTTGTTTTTTTTCATAACAATTTTATTTTTAAATTTTAATAAAAATATATAATTTCACTTACTATATACAAAATTAGAAACACATTTTAAATTATAATTTAAGAGATTCCCGAAAAGAAAAAAAATCATCAGTTTAACTTTTTATCAAGGGCCTAACCTATAATTCTTAAAACTAGAAGCACCAATTACAATCTCACAGAAAATAAAAAATAATAATTTATTCATATGTTATCCATCTCTATCAACCCCTCCTACAAGTTAAGGAATCTTCTCGTCAACAATTGACTTATTGTACGTTTACTTGGAATTATGGTATATTTTATTTTTTTTTAATTTAATTTTTTAAGTGATTTTTATTTTTAAACTGGTTTTTATCTAAACAAAATTAAATTAATATTATTTTAGATGTTTTTTTTTATTATTTCGATGCACTAATATATAAAATAAATAAATAAAATCTAAAATATAATAATTTTAATATATTTTTATTTGAAAAGTACAAACACACGCTTAAACATTCTATATCCTAATAATCTTAAAAGAAAAGGGAAAACAAAAAAAGAAAAAGAAAACCAACGGTCCCGGTTACCAGTCAACCCCCAGCAAAACCCCGTCGGCCACTCCAGTCCAAGAAAAAACAATCCATCACCGTTAGTACCGGTTATTTACAAGAATGACATTTCTTCTCACAAAAGAAACAGCCTGCCTTCCTCCCCTCAGCTCCATCCCCGTCCCCTCCTCCAAGAAATAAAAAATCCAAACTCCTATATTAAAGAGAGACACAGACCTTAAAGAGAGACACAGACCTTGATATTTCTTACTTCTTAATAACTTCCTCATACCTTCAATTCAGAACCAGATGCATCTCTACAATGCGTGGTTGCCACCACCGGTGGCAGAGGAGACGAAGAAAGAGAAAGACTCCTTCCGTCGCGTCCTGAACTCTGTTAAAGATTCTTACAAACCTGACGATCCTGATTCCGTTTACTCCACTCTCAAATGGGTTTCCGTCCTCGAACTGTTAGTCTCCGCCTCTTTTGAATTCAGTTTTATTTGATTCTAATCGAGTGTTAGCTAGTTAATTACTTACTGTTAATCACAGTTTTATCAAGGCGAAGAGCGAATTGAATTTGGAAGATGTAGCTGAGCTCGTTCAAATTGGAATTGAATTGTTCAATATTTCGCAGAATAAGCTTTATGCTCAGGTATTATTATGATTTACGACTCACGACCTTGTTTAATGCTGATTAATTATGATAATTATCTCTCTTTTTTATTGAGTTTGAATGGCGGAATTTTTGATTTTTTTTTAGGTGAGATGGGGAAATTTGTTAGTGAGAGTGTTGAATAAGTATAGAAAGAAGTTGGCTTTCAAAGTACAATGGAGGCCGTTGTATGATACTCTAATTCATACTCATTTTTCAAGGTTAGTTTTTTTTTTTGTTTTTGCGAGTTTATATTGGTAATTTTAGTGTTTATGATTTGTATAATGATGTGCATTACAGGAATACTGGTCCAGAAGGGTGGAGATTGAGACAAAGGCATTTTCAGACTATTACTTCACTTGTTCGGTCCTGCCGGAGATTCTTTCCAGTTGGTTCGGCTTTGGAGATTTGGAACGAGTTTAGGTGACTTCGAAGTTTTCAAATTGGTTTTCACTGCTCTATTGCTTTTTATGGTTGCTAAATGCAATTCTGGAACACATATATGGTGTTATCTAGGTTTTTATACTTTATTATTTCAATGGTAAATAGAATCCAATTTAGAAATTGAAAAAAACAACTAGAAAGGCTGGTTTTGTTCATTTAGCCTATGCGATTGTAAAACAGCCAAGACAAAAAGCCTGAAAAAGTATTAATTAAATTATATGATAGTGCAATCCATCCTTGAAGAATCTGGTGGCATCATAAAGTTTCTACAATTTCGTTGTTCACTCCTGGAAATTTTCTTGAAATAAACTTGCAGTTCTCTATTGGAAAATCCATGGCACAATTCAGCCTTTGAAGGATCGGGGTTTGTGAGACTGTTTCTACCTACAAACTTGGAGAACCAGGACTTCTATACTGAGTATGTGGTGCATAGTTTTTGGAATTCTTAATTCTTTGGGGTTTTTGGACATGTTGTTGGAACAAGTTTTATAACCTATTGTTGACATGGCAGTGCTTGGGTTAAAAAAAGTTTGGACTCGTGGGACTCAATACCAAATTCCCAATTCTGGAACAACCAGTGGGCAGCTGTCATAGCACGTGTTATTAAAAACTACAACTTTATCAACTGGGAATGCTTCTTACCAACGCTTTTTAGTAGATACTTGAACATGTTCGAGGTGAGCTTATGTATGTTTTATCTAATCTTTTATCAGTCTCTAGGTTGGGGGAATAGAAGTTCTTGACTTGCATGATGTTTAGATTTGAGGAGTAGAGGTGCATGAGTGGTAGGATTTCCTTCTTCTTCAACATTTGGTATTATAGCTCATAATGATAGCAAAGACAAGTTAAATCATGCTGCTGAATTTTTTTAAACCCTATGTAGTTAGTACTTCATAAGTACCTGTAGTAGGGGAAAGGATGGGAAGAGGAACAGGAGGAGAGAACCTCTTCCCCGAATCCACTAAAGATATGCATTGACAAATTAACTATGAGATAGTTTGCAAGCAAGGATTCCTTGTTGGAAGGTTTTTTTTTATAAATATTCTACAACATCAAGAAGAGGGAAGAAGCAGGGACAGTTGGAATACAAAGGATTTAGAACTCTTCTCTCTTTGCAAATTTACTTAAATATTTAAAATGTGGGAAGGGAATCAGTGTACAAAACATATGATCAAATGCTGCGTGCATTTAAATGAGGCTTGACTTTAATTCTCTATCTCTTGCCATAAGAAAATTTATTGCTCTTGTTTTGCTAGAGTTCTCTGTCTATATCAATCTACTTCTTGCCATTCTGATTTTCCACTATCATGCTTTAATCTGGCAATCAAAGGTTCCTGTGGCAAATGGAAGTGCTTCATATCCATTTTCTGTTGACGTTCCAAGATATACAAGATTCTTATTCTCCAATAAAACTGCCACCCCAGCAAAGGCCATTGCAAAGTCAATTGTAAGATCAATAAACATGGCCATCCATTTTGTTGATTTCCACAATTGATCTCATCTGAGTGTTTTCTATATCATCATCCCATGTTATTTCATTGCGGATGCAGGTCTATCTGCTTAAACCTGGTAGTGCAGCTCAGCAGCATTTCGAGAAATTGATCAACCTCTTAGAACAGTTTGTTCACTAACATACAAATACTCTAATTATCATTTCCAACCATGTGAATTGTTCATAGTTCTTACTTTTGGCTCGTTATTGTTTTTTATTTATTTAGATATTACCATCCCTCTAATGGAGGTCGCTGGACTTATTCATTGGAGAGGTTTTTGCTTAATTTGGTAATTACGTTCCAGAAGCGCTTACAGCGTGAGCAACAGTAAGGATATATCTGTATCTGTTTCACTTGTATACGTGTTATGCATTTTCTTTAAGTTTGTTAGCTCAACTCTCACTATTCAAATATTAATGTTACAGGAGCACTGATAGCAGTAGACAGGCAGATATGTTTCTTGGAAGATCAGAAAGGACTTTTTTTGTCAATGTTTTGCTGAAGTTACTTGATCGCGGACAATATAGCAAAGATGAACATCTTTCTGAGACAGTTGCTGCAGCAACTTCCATTTTGTCATATGTGGAGCCAACTCTGGTTCTTCCATTTTTGGCATCTCGATTCCATTTGGCCTTGGAGACGGTTAGTAGCGGTGCATGTGTTATTTTAGGGCCCACAATGCTAAAATTTGATAATGACCCTCTCTTCAAGGGCTATTTAGTAGTCTCCTCTTCGGATTATGCCTCTTTCACCACATTAACTTGTCTTTTTCCAACCTTTGTGTCTAGTCAGATGACTGCCACCCACCAGTTGAAAACTGCAGTGATGTCAGTAGCATATGCAGGACGTTCTCTATGTCTCACATCCCTCTCAAGAATAGGTAAACAGGAGGATTGTGGTGGTGGTGATGATGCATATGTTGATCTTCTAACGATCTCATTATCAAATGCTTTACTTGGTATGGATGCTAATGATCCTCCCAAAACATTGGCGACCATGCAGTTACTTGGGTCTATATTTTCTAATGTAAGAGTTAAGGCCTTGATCTCATTGTCTCATTTGTGTTTTATAGTTCTATGATTTATGACATGGTCATTTGCTATTCTATTTATAAATGCAGATTGCTACTTTGGATGATAACACCGATCAGTTATCGTTCTTGCCAATGATCCAGTTTTCTGAATGGTTGGATGAATTCTTATGTCGCTTATTTTCGTTACTTCAACATTTGGAACCTGGCAGTGTTCTGTAAGTAATAGCATTAAGTTTCTTATCTTTTCTTGAATTTTCTGCATAACTTCATATACTTAGACATGCTGATTTGCCATTCTAGTTAGATCAACTCATTATCATTGTTATAGGAATGAAGGCCTACATTCATCAGCAACATCAGGAACCTTTCTTGTAGATGATGGTCCTTTCTACTATTGTATGCTTGAAATCTTGCTTGGAAGGCTATCAAAACCTCTATACAATCAGGTTTCAATTGTTTTCTTCATTCACAGTCACCATGTCCCCCTCCTTGGGTAGGAGATTGTTTTGTAAACTATTCCTTTCATGGTAGCAGGCTTTGAGAAAAATTGCAAAGTTTGTTAGGACAAACATTCTTCCTGGAGCGGTTGCAGAGGTTGGATTGCTTTGCTGTGCATGTGTTCATTCAAACCCGGAAGAGGCTGTTGCTTCTCTCGTTGATCCAATCTTGTCATCTGTTATATCCTCTTTGAAAGGAACACCTGCTACAGGGTTTGGAGGGAGCGGGATTCCTGATGCTAAAGTTTCAATTAAGGTTTTTTCATTTGTTAGATGGCATAAGTTATTAGATTTTATTTTGCAGAAAGATTCTTACTGAAAATTGATGGCTTCTTTTCCAGGCAAAACCAACAATCTCTCCAGCTCTTGAAACAGCAATCGATTATCAATTGAAAATATTATCAGTTGCCATAAACTATGGAGGTCCTGCTCTTCTTCGTTACAAGAATCAATTCAAAGAGGCTATCGCGTTAGCTTTTGAATCTCCCTCTTGGAAGGTTTCAATTTACTTCCAGTAACTTGTTTGTTTTGTAATTGCAGATCCTACTCAAATGATTTTTGTTTGGATAGGATGCATACTGGATAATTTGCTGAATATTTTAAATGGGTGTTTGTTTTTATTGTATTGCATTAATGACATATATTGTTTTGTTGTGGAAAACTCTCTCATCATATGATAGGTTAATGGAGCTGGTGATCATCTCCTTCGATCCCTCCTTGGAAGCCTGATTGTTTATTATCCTATCGATCAATACAAGTGAGATTGTGTCTTTTCATCTATACATTTGATTGTGATGAATACTTTCTGTAGGTTATTTATTCAACTCCCCTTTGAATTAAAAATTGAAGAATGTGGATTTCCTAGGTGCATTTCATGGCATCCAGCTGCTACGGCATTAGAAGAATGGATCAGTGCAAAAGATTATAATAGTGATGGACCATTGATGGGCCCCAAGTGGCATGTTCCAAGTGATGATGAAGTTCAGTTTGCAAATGAACTTTTAAACCTTCATTTTCAATCAGCTTTAGATGACCTTTTGAAAATATGCCAAAATAAAATACATTCAGATGCAGGTAATCCTTCTTTCTTCTTATGTAGTTTTCTTCTTGTATTTTTCTGATTTTGTGGTGAAATTCTTATCTTGAGAAGCTTAGGGCCTGTTTAGGAGTGTGGTAGAGGTTGCTTTTCACTTAAAAATGCATTAAAATATTTTTTTTTAATTCATTTCTGACATCAACATATCAAAACAATCCAAAAACACCAAAAAAACTAATTTGAAGCTAAAAGTTTTTTTTTTCAAAAGCGCGGTTGAACTGCAATGCCAAACTAAGTCAGAAAACCAGTAAAAAATAATGGCCCTCTAGAAAACCTCTGAATTTGATGACTTTATATCAATGGATCAAAATATTTTAGGAAGGTTCATTCTGCGATAAATCTCATACAACCATGTTCTAGTGTTCATGACTCCACATGTCTTAGTAGTTGAAGAATTTTCCCATGTTATTGAATACATGCTGTTTTCCCATGTAAAGAAAAATGTCTTGACTTACATGTTGCAATTGATATTTCATTATTATTCTTCCACTAATTACATGCAACTTGTTAACAGGGAATGAGAAAGAGCACTTGAAAGTGACTCTTTTGCGAATTGATTCTTCATTGCAAGGGGTTTTATCTTGCTTACCTGATTTCAGCCCGTCCTCCAGGAATGGGATTGTTGAAGATACAAGTCATACTTCTTTCTTGATAGCCGGAGCAACTGGT
The DNA here is from genome assembly GCF_000002775.5 of Populus trichocarpa. NCBI lineage: Eukaryota > Viridiplantae > Streptophyta > Magnoliopsida > Malpighiales > Salicaceae > Populus > Populus trichocarpa. The sequence goes on along the minus strand of NC_037285.2, from coordinate 49,400,714 downwards.
TCAAGTGTTGGCAGCACTGGACTGCGTGAAAAAGCTGCTGAGATTATACATGCAGCTTGCAAGTAATGTTTGGATTTTAGTATTTATCTGGATATTATTTACCCATATTGAGCAAGTCTGATTTGCTAAAATGCTGTTATATTTGCAACACTGGCAGATATATGTTAGAAGAAAAATCAGATGACAGCATCCTCTTGATACTCATTGTCCGTATTATGGATGCTTTGGGAAACTTTGGTAATGAACTTTATGTTTGGATGAATAAAATTCCTTTCAACTTTTTTGAGATGCTTAGAGTAGTTTTTCTGTACAACTATTTTCGACATCCGCCCTTTTCATCTCTTGACATGTGTGTTTCATCTCCCAACCTCGGTCAAACAGGAAGTTTGGAGTATGAGGAGTGGTCAAATCACAGGCAGGCTTGGAAGTTGGAATCTGCTGCTATTTTAGAACCTCCAGTGAATTTTATCGTGTCTTCTCATTCTCGAGGAAAAAAAAGGCAAGAAGTCCTGTCATGATAGTCCCTGTATTGTTACGTGAACTTTGCATTGGAGATTGGAATTTGAATGTTTAATCTAATCCATTTCAGGCCCAGGTGGGCTCTTATCGACAAAGCATACATGCATAGTACTTGGAGGTCATCACAATCCTCCTATCATCGGTTTCGTTCAAGTGGGAACTTCTCTCCACCAGATCATGCAATTCTTTTGATGGATGATCTGCTAAACCTTTCTTTGCATAGCTATGAAACTGTTCGTGCGTAAGTTGTTCAGTCTTCGATAATCCTTGGTTGATCAAACTGGATTTTCTTATGCATATATGATTCTATTGGGTGATACGGTTGCAAATGATTTTAACGTGCAATTCTTTTGATGGATGATCTGCTAAACCTTTCTTTGCATAGCTATGAAATTGTTCGTGTGTAAGTTGTTCAGTCTTCGATAATCCTTGTGTGATCAAACTGGATTTTAATATGCGTATATGATTCTATTGGGTCATAGGGTTGTGAATGATTTTAACTAAAGGTTTGACTTGTTTACCATGAAAAACAATGAGTGGTCATATCATATCTGATATTCATTATTAATCTTATGCCAGGCTTGCTGGAAAATCTCTGCTGAAGATGATTAAGAGATGGCCATCAATGATTTCAAACTGTGTTCTCTCACTTACTGAACACTTAAAGAATCCCAGCTCACCAGAATATGCAGTGCTGGGTTCTTGTACAATCCTTTCTATGCAAACAGTTCTCAAGCATTTGACAACAGTAATATTCAGCATAAATTGGTTGCAATACATATCTGGAAATAAAATTATTTGATATGCCATCTTTTATTTCAGGATCCAAAAGCATTGTCTTCTTTTCTTCTTGGTATTCTTTCAAGGTGATCCTTGATTCCTTTTCTTATATATTGGAGGTTGTTGATAATTGTGAAGTCATATGACTCTACCCTGCTTTTCCTTTTTGTTTTTGCAGCTCACATCATGAATCACTGAAAGCCCAGAAAGCAATTAATGAGGTCAAGGCTCTCATCAGTAGTAATTTAGGGTTGGGTCATTGAATTTTCTTCCTCTAATATTTGATTGCCAACAGCTTTTTGTTATGTACAACATCCAATTTTCGGGAGTGTCTAGAAGCATTTTCAGGACATCAGATAATCACATAGATGGACCAAATTTTGCTGATTTGGTTTCTCAAATTGGATCGATGAGTTTTGATTCTACTGGTTTGCATTGGCGGTAAAAATCTCATTCTTTGTTTACTTTCTATTTGCAGTTTGTGCCGAGCTGCCTGGAGAATTGCATTTAAGTTTATTATGAACTGTCTTGGCTTGTTTATGAAGGACCATGTATTGGCAGACTTAGAAATAGTGTCTGGTTGATTAAGGATTACCTTTGATGCAAACTGCATGTATAGTTTTGACTGGAATTTTTGAAAATGCAGAAGCTCTATTTGTTCTAAACTCTTGGCCTTCAAATTTCCATGGATATTGGTTCAATTTCATTCCTTGTTGTTTTTACCTGGCAGGTATAACCTGATGGCTAACAGAGTTCTTCTTTTGTTGGCTATGGGTTCTAGAAATGTTCCAAACATCTCTTCTAAAATCCTGAGTGAAACTGCTGGTGAGTACCTTCCCTGTCAGTTTGTGTGATTGACTCCTTGCCCTTTTCACCATCACTCTTTCCACAATTTAATGATATTATCATTTACAATTTCTTCAACATTGTCTTACTAATGCCTTTTCAGGTCACTTTCTTAAGAATTTAAAAAGTCAACTTCCTCAAACAAGGATACTAGCAATCTCAGCTCTAAATACACTATTAAAAGAATCGCCTTACAAACTCTCTGCTGAGAATCAGTCTGCAGTATCTGAGGAGTTACAAACACATGTCAAATCATCTCTAGAAGGGGCATTAAGTGAAATTTTTCAGGAAGAAGGGTTCTTTAACGAGACTTTGAATAGCCTGTCTCATGTTCATATAATCACTGATACTGAGAGCACATCTTCCCGAGGAAGTCACAGGAATTCTTCTATCCAAAGCCTTGCAGACAAATCAATTACCCGTTTCTATTTTGATTTTTCGTCTTCATGGCCACGTACTCCTAGTTGGATCTCTCTATTAGGAAGTGATACATTTTACTCCAGCTTTGCACGAATCTTTAAACGGCTAATACAAGAATGTGGCATGCCTGTCTTACTAGCACTTAAAGAAACATTGGAGGAGTTTGCAAATGCTAAGGAAAGGTCTAAGCAGTGTGTTGCTGCTGAAGCGTTAGCTGGGGTGTTGCACTCTGATGTCAATGGTCTTTTAGGAGCATGGGACAGCTGGATAACAGTTCAGTTGCAGAGTATCATTCTTTCTCAGTCAGTGGAATCTATTCCAGAGTGGGCAGCTTGCATACGCTATTCAGTGACAGGAAAAGGAAAATATGGTACAAGAGTCCCCATCCTGAGGAAACAAATTTTGGACTGTTTGATGAAACCTTTACCTCCAGCTCTAAATACCACTGTTGTTGCAAAGCGCTACACTTTTCTTGCAGCTGCACTCATAGAAATATCCCCACAAAAGATGCCAATGGCTGAGATAGAGCTCCATAACAAACTTATGAATGAGTTGTTGGATAACATGTGCCACTCATCAGCCCAAGTAAGCATGGCATTTCCATACATTTTGTTATTCTACTTTTCAAATTTTGTGTCTGCTGGCATATTTTGCCACTCTTGTGAATCATATGATTATGTTCTAGTAAGTTGAACTTCCTTTCTATTCCACGCATGAAAAAGGGAATGGAGGAAATAAGGAAGAAATTTAATTTTTTCCAAGGAAGAGATTGATCTTATGTAATGATGTCTGAAAAGAACAACCATATTTTTTGCATCCTTCTGTTTCTGTGACAGATTGAGTTGTTTTCTGATCTTGTTTCAATGGAAATTTGTCACGGAACAGGTAAGGGAAGCTATAGGTGTTACCCTGTCCGTGTTGTGCTCTAACATTCGTCTTCAGCTGTCATCTGCTCATGATTATTCACGTGAAGGAGGCAGTGAGATTGACAATCAATTGAAAGAGGAAAAGTGGGTTTTTGTTCTGACTGACCGAGCATCTGATGTGGTCACAAATATTCAGAATACTAGCCCAGCAGATAACTTGGAGACTGATGGGCATATAGCTCTGCAAAACAGGTCTTTGAATGGGGATGCACTGGATGATGTTAAGTGGATGGAAACGGTATTAATTTTCAGAATACATTTATATTTGCATCTATAACTAATAAGAATGACTGATTTATCAGTATATTTCTTGTTTGATGTAGCTATTTCATTTTATCATCTCAACGTTGAAGTCTGGGAGATCTTCTTATGTACTGGATGTTATCGTGCAATTTCTCTATCCTGTACTTTCTTTGCAGGTATTTATGGTGCATTTTCATTGTTTGTGTTACTTGACTGGTCTTTGCCAGTGGTTTCCATCTAATTGCTGCATTGAGTGCTCCAATTTTCTGAACACCCCAACTCTTTTCCATGATTCCTTTTATGCTCGCCTACACTCTAGGGTTGGCTTACATGTGTTTGGACACAAACAATAAGAATGACACTTTTTATTACAAAATAGATCAGAAAAGGGGGAAAACATGGTTCCTTATTTGAGCAGAATAGCATTCTCTTTTGGCATGCAGTTTCCTTATTTGGTCTTGCATACAAGTCTTCCACCCAGAGCAGCACAAGCTGCGGTCATCTTGCCCACTTGTTGCTAGCATTTTGTTTTAGTGATTTTACAAACACAGATGCCAATGTGATGGACAATATTGTGGACTGCTTCAAATTCTCTGGGCAATTTGATAGTGGTAACAGCATCCTTGAATTTATTTCCTTAATGTGCCTAATGTTGCTTCTGTGAAGGAAACATCAAATAAAGATTTGTCAACACTGGCAAAGGCATGTTTTGAATTGATGAAATGGAGAATTTTCTTGGCACCTCATCTCCAGAGGGCTGTTTCAGTGATTCTTTCTTCTGCCAATGATTCTAACTGGCGGACCCGATCAGCTACTCTGACATATTTGCGTACTTTTATGTATAGGTAGTGTGCCTTTTCTGAATGCATCATCTCTTACATTGTGGACTCTTTTTTATCATATTAAACATGCTAAACTCCTTTCAAGGCAAGCTATGAATTTTGCTTTGCATTTCCCACACAAGAATATGTATTAATTGTCTGTTGTGGATAACAGTTTTATTTTCCGTGATCTCATGTTTAACAAGATGTCTGTTATAGACCTGAATGTGAAAATATATTTTATCAGCTTGAATGTGATTAGAGCCATGTTGAGTATTTTCTGGGAATCAGCTTGAGCCTGTGGGTTAAGCAGGTATTTGTTATGATGTGGATTATAATATAGTTGGCGTGCTCTTTTTATTACAGGCATACTTTCATCCTCTCAAATGTGGAAAAACAACAAATTTGGAGCACAGTTGAAAGTCTCCTGAGAGATAATCAAGTAGAGGCAAGTTCCTGGCTGAATCTTCAATTTAAAGAGTACTATAGATTTTTAGGTGCAAATGTAGATTAGCTGTTGAAGAATAATCCTCTACTTTATTAATATTTAATAACTATCGACCTGACTGACTCTTATTTGTGATAAGAAGTTGGACTCCCAAAATAAAATACAAGTACTGAAATACTAGGTCACCAGGTGCGTTAGGATAGTCCTTTATACAAAGGTTTCTTTCATTGTGGGAGTTAGTGAGGGAATGAAGTCCTTGGACAACAGGACTAGTCACTATTTTTGCTTTCAACATAAAAAGCTAAATTCTTGGTCAGGTAAGGGAGCATGCTGCAGCAGTTCTAGCAGGTTTGGTGAAGGGTGGGAATGAAGATCTTGCAAGAGACTTCCGTGAAAGAGCTTACTTGGAGGCAAAAACGATCATCCAAATGAAGAGAAAGCAGAGGTCATATCACTATCTAATGTTCTATAAGTTAGATTTATCTTTCACTGAGGATACAATTGTCATGCACACATTCATGCACTTGCTTTTGGGGTCTGCATGTCAAACTTGCAAGGCTGGTGTTTTGCGTTGAAATTTCTTTGAAAATTCGTTTCTTATTGAAGTCAAAATACTATACATGTTATTCGCCATCATCATGATTATTGTGAGTGGATCACTGCTGATATACCTTGTTTTCACATCCCCTTTGCTTTTAGTACACAAGCAACAAGTCCTGGTACGGATAATCTTGTAATTTTAACCTAAAGATTGTTTGCATGATTGCAGGAATCTAAAAAATCACCAATCTGTAGCATCTATTCATGGTGCAGTACTTGCTTTGGTGGCTTCTGTATTGTCAGTTCCATATGATATGCCCAGGTGTGTTCATGTTAATATAAGGAACTGATTGTATCATGTGTTTCCAGAATGATCCTATAATATTTTGGTTTTTGTATGAAATTGTGATGGTGTGCCACTAATGGAAAGTTCATAATCATGTCAGATCCTCTGTGTAGTTGAGTTGTCAAGTGATCATTTTAATGTCATCCAGCTAGCCAATCTGTATAATCAAAATAGTGATTTGGAGTAACAATAAGCCCAGTAGAGTTAAGGTATCCTAAAACACACCCTTGCTTAAGAAGATGGTCAAAGGGTTGTTTTTTGTGGTTCTTTTTTTATTCGTAATAACACCATCATGGATTATGTCAATCACGACAGCAGAAATGGGCTGATATGCTGGGGGTTTAGTGGAAGGAGACTTCGAATTGAAGTACCTGTATTGCTCAAGACTAGCTGAAGATCTCTCTCCCCCTCTGTTTTCTTTTTTTGTCTTTCCTGGCATCTGTTATTAAACGAGGATTCTTTGAGGGTGACTAAAATATTTTTGAAACAAGTGAATGGCTTCCTGGTAACTATCCTATTTTCAGCTCTTGTAAACCACACCAGAAAGCCTTTTCGTGACTCTAACTTAGGGGATAGGATTGAAGAGATCTGATTGTTGATATTTCATTGAATAATATATGAATACATATAAATATAATCCCATTGGCCCCTGTATTTTACCTGGTAATTTGTATCCTTTCAGTTGGTTGCCTGAGCATGTTACTTTGCTGGCTCGTTTTGGAGGAGAGCCATCACCTGTGAAATCTGCAGTTACAAAAGCAATCGCTGAGTTCCGACGGACTCATGCGGATACATGGAATGTCCAGAAAGATTCATTTACTGAAGAGCAACTTGAGGTAGCTTTGTAAACGTTTATCTTCTTAGATGCCTTTGGTTGTATTGGAGAATTTTAATTACCTTGATTTTTAAACCTCTACTTATTTGATACTTGCAGGTTCTGGCTGATACATCGTCGTCGTCATCATATTTTGCTTGATATACATTGGGTTTCTAGTAAGAGAAGATACCATACTAATGATTGAAAAGGTTGTTACATCAATGATTGGAAGAACAACAAGAAATTATGTAATTCTAGGGTGTGATTAATATGATATGTCTTCATTTACATTATTCATATTTTCATTGCATAAGATATATGTTATTGCCAATAAATGAAAGGTGTCAGCCTATTTTGTGTTGTAATGCTCTTAAATAATTGGGTTCATTAGATCATCAGATGGCATATCCCATAGCACGCAGTCTGTATTGAATATGGATGAGACTTTTCTAATCTCTTTCCCACCCTCGAATTCTTCTCCGTTTTCATTGTCAAGCATTTCATGCAACCTACCTTGTTGGTCACCTGTTGTGCATGTGCTTCCAGTGCACATGCTCTGATTCCACAGTGACAAAGCTCCTTCGTTGCCGAAAGAAGATGGACAGCATAAAAATGCATTAACCGATGAAGGAAAATCACAGCAGGTGCCTGCCAAATTGGGAGAAGTAACACCAGTGGAGTCCCAGATTTTGTTTGGAGGCAACATTCCAGGTTCTTGCATAGCTCTTGATAAACCAAGCTTGATTTTCTCAATGGTATCATCATTTTCATCATGTTTAGTGGAAATACAAGGGGATGAGGTGTTCCCTTGTGCTACATTTGTGTTGCAGTGTTGCAGCTGGAAGTCGATCCGCTTTTTAGTGAGGAGTTGGAGCATTTCATCTTTGAAGCAGCCAAGGGCTGCTTCTGCTAGGTGGGTCACTTGTGGTGTTGCTAGTGTGGTGGCAATCTCTGCCATGAGATGGGAGAAGGGTTTGTGGGTAACTGGATCTATACCCATGCCAGAAAGCTTCTTTTTCAGCTTGGTGTTCCAGTGATTTTTAACATCATTGTCTGTGCGTCCTGTAAGCTGAGCAGCAATCAATGACCATCTGTGATGCCATTTCGCAAAGTCATTGAATAGCTAAACTCGATACAGAATTAGGTATAGACAGCATGCTTAAAAGTTTAAAAATATATCTGAGGTTTTGAAAACAATCTTGACAATGGTATTGAAAGATTGAACAATGTAGATTAATCGGTGTACCGGTTGCCAACAACAGAGTGGAGCTTGACAATGGTCTGCTCTTCCGCATCCGAAAACTGGCCATGCTTCAGATCAGGACGAAGATAATTTGTCCACCGCAGCCTGCAACTCTTCCCGCATCTTTGAAGACCTTATTTAATTATACAAGTAAATAAGAACAATTAGGTTATAGCATAAGATGAATGAATGAATGATGTTATGGAGAACATTGATGTGGAGGGAAAAGGACAGAAACCAGCATTCTTGGGGATGAGCCGCCAGTTACGGGTGCCGTGTTGGGCGATGTAAGAAGAGAGTTTGTTATCTTCTTCAGGTGTCCACTGTCCCCTTTTCACGTTGTCCTTCTCACAGCATGGAATCCTGCCCATCTTTGTGTGCTTGTCTTTTGTTTATTCTTCTTCTTTCACCTTCCTCCTTGAGAAATGCTAATACTTAGCCTACTATATTGTCTACTAATGAATGAAAAGTAAAAGAAATGACAGGTAGTAATAGAGAAATCCTCCTCAGTGCCTCAAATCTTGGGTGACCAAATTATAAAGAAAAGAGAACACAAGTGAGAGTGTCAAAAGAAAAGAAAAGTTAGGTGTTGCATATTGCAATATTGCATGGGTTTAAATTAATTTTGAAAGAATAAAAATGGCATCAAAGGTGCATGATTTTACTAAACAATTCAACGCCACCGAGGGTGTGAGAGGTGGGCCGGTAGCTCACCCACAAGACACCTCGGAGGTCAACTCTCTTTCTCTCTCCCTCCCTTGTTGACAATCCTTTGGAGGTCATTGCAAATGTTTTCGGTAGGGCTTTGGTCACACAAGTTTACCACCTCCTCCATGCTAAGACTCTCAAATTCCTTGAGACCAGAACAAGTGAAGTTTAAGGTTGTTGCACGTACGTGGGGGTCATCATTTTGACACCCATAGCCTTGAGACAGGGAATGGAGGGAGGGGTTTGTTTTGTACAACTTGTAAGAAAGAAGTCCGTTGATGCATTTGAGTAGACCTTACATAACTGTTCCTCTACACTTTCTAATGCCTGATGATTTATTGACGATTTATTGACATCATAGTTTATGGACCCAGCACAACCCTAAACCAGATCTAACCCTAAACCAGGTCTGACACTATGGCTGTGTGCAATACTAGAAGCATTAGACAAATGGATTCATCATCTTAGGGAAAGACACTTTAATATCAAATGGACCGCGAAAGTTCAAGACACATACTACATGAAAGATAAATGCAGGGATTTCATTAACAAGACTGAAACTACAAGAACTGCATTAACCAAAAAAATAACTACAGGGTCTATATTAACAGTTGTGAAAGAAACACGGATGAAATATATCGTCAATCATTATTGTGAACAAATGATGTAATTCAGCTTGTTACAGTTGCTAGTCAATAGAATGGGGTATGATTACAACGGGGTATGATTACAACGAATAAAACAAAAAATACAACAATCATCCGTTCTTGTTTACAGTGGGTTCAGGATGCATATTTGGCATCCATGATGTTGAGAGAGATCACCAGGGCATTCACAAACTATCAACAAGTCCATTCCTGTAATTGGTATGTATATATATGTGCACAACCATGTTTGGGAAAAAGAAATGCCTCAGCAGAGAACACAGCTTCAAAGATGTTGAGAGAGATCACTAGGGCATTCACAAACTATCAACAAGTCCAATCCTGTAATTGGTACACACACACACATGTTAGGAGAAAAGAAATGCATCAGCAGAGAACACAGCATTAAAGGTGTTTGATATAAATCGGATGAGTTTTGCCAATCACATGGAAAAAGTTACTTTTTGTAAACTACTATTGACAAAATATTTCATTTGAACAAAAGAGTCCAGCAACAACAATGTAAACAATGTTTCAAGTCCCTCACTTCCTGTTTCTTTGATCCAACAAATTACAAGTCAAAATCAATCTTTAATTTTGAAGAACTGGAAGTATCTCTGCTCATAGTATCTCTGCTCAAATACTCACACTTTATAATGTAGATACTGATCTACTGTGAGAGGCTTAGGACCACCGAACCAATTGATCAAAAATATATCCTCGATGTCTAATTTGAAGAACTGGAAGTTGTGACCCTTAGGCCAACCTGTAAACCATCCAAAAGCAAAATACGCAAGCCTGCTAAGTGGGCGAAAGACAATAAGATAAACAGGTGCCAGAACAAAGCTCTATTTGTTTAATATTTTCAGATTTGCAAAATATGGAAATGGTAAAAGGCTGTTGCTAATATGTGAGCATTACCCCTCATCTCTGGATGCTTCACAAACAGGGCGCTTTTAGCTATTTCTGCTTCCTTAGAATTTTCTTTTAGTACCTTCAACTAACATATTATGCAAGGCAATACTTCCAGTTAGTTCAACTTTCCAGAAAACTCGTATTCAACAAGCTACCAATTAAAAAAAAGATCAGAAAAACAGCAGCAGCAAGACGTTATCTCTTCTCGCTTCAGAACTCAATAAAGCTGCACCTTGTACCTTGATGGTGGAAAAGTTTTCAAATTAAGGAAATCAAGAGAAACTAGGGAGTAATAACCTTAAAATACAAAATAAATGATTAAATGTTTAGCATCCATCCATATGTGAGTTTAAAATGACAATTTAGTTTACCTATCTGATGCAGGTAGAAGTGAGAATAGAACAAGAATTATTTTTTAGGAGGTTTATTTCTGTGCTGTGTTTTTTTGCTCTTTGGTGATGACACCAAGTTTGGTATAAGACTGAGCTTTTGTGTTAGGAACTTATAACAAGCAATGAAAAGGAAAGGGCTTTCGAACTAGAAATCAAGGGAAGAACTTTGGCTGGATTTGGCAAAACACTTGGGTGGCGTATCACAGCAGCCATAGCTGCAGCATCAACAGCAACCCAGTGATGGTCATGTGCCAGACAACACAACCGTTGCAGGAAGAAGGGAATCAGGAAGGAAACTTTTATAAAAATTCAGATTTTGATGCTGAAAGTGATCAGTCAAATGGGTTAAATTCAATCTTCAATCTTTTTCACGAGGATTGCAAAGATGAACAATCCAACATTGATAGTTTCATTGGTTGGCAAAGTTTGACCCTTATTCTGAAGAAGAAGATATAACAGAAGCAAATTTTTCATGACCTAGTCAAGAAGAGAATAGTGGACGCTTATAGAGAGATCAACACAAGCCTAATAGTGCCATTTTGGAGTTAGATGGTGCAATGACAGCATATTTAAATTCCATTTTAGCTCAATAATGTTTCAAAGCATTATATTTCTACCAAAATAAGTTTTTCAGTCGCTATCATTTTTTCTTTCCGGAATGATAGTTGCTTGGGTCATGTTTAAGACTCTTTTGGCTGGTATGCTATTACTTTTTCTTTTTTTTTGAAAAATTTCAGTTTTAAGTTTTCATCTATACTCTATATCGTGTGCAGTCGCACCACTATCTGAATGACCTAATCAGAAAAATTAATTAGAATGTCTAAGAAGAATCATAAAAGTAGCAAATTCAGTTTCTAGGCTTTGTTACATGTACATATAGAATAGGCTGGTTGCTCTCCTAGAAAATGGTTCTTAGGCACCTTATTCCATACAATTCTTGTGTACACTAAAACCAAATATAAATATGAATGTAAGATGCTTGACTTTGCAACATACCTTTCCAGTCAACGTAATTTTTGCACAAGAGGGGTTCTCAGGGTCTTTCTTTCCACAAGTTCCTAAAGGGTACTCGCTGATAGTAAATGAAGACCTCTGGTCTTGTAATGCATTTTTCGCAGTTGGATCAAGAGTTGTCAAATAAAAGTATGGGATGCCACTACCTTTGCCAGGTAGTCCATCACTAAATGAAACAACATTCCTAAAGCACAAAACAATGCATCAGAGCATGAGAATAACAAGAAAATCCAGAAAAATGGAAATCGATAGATGTGGGAGAAAAACTTACTCAATGATTTTTAGTCCAAGAAATGTGAACATGTTTCACCATGATTGAATTATATAAAAAAAAAGAGTATCACCAAAGTTGCCAATCTTTGGTAAAAATGAAAAGGTAAGGAAATATAAAAAATGTTCTGTTTATTTTGCTTCTGCTATGTGTTTGATTATACCATGGTTGTTACCAGAGGACGGAACGAAAAGATGGTTGTACCTCATACTGGTATAGTTAAAAGGAAAACCTAGTTTTTATCATTTAATGTAGAAAAGGCACAAAGAAAATCCAGTAAATGTGTGATCAAATGGAAAAGCAAGGGTATAAAATGCTTATAAATGGGTCAAGATGACCAAACTGATTGACAATCACCAGCGGATTTGAGTCCTTCAAGTATGAGTTGAGACAATCTCAAGTCTAACAATTAATTTGAGTAGTATCAGGATCTTGTAATTGTACTAGCAGGAGACTTAAATAAATCAAAGCCCCTCCAAAATATTTGAACCTTTTGCAGCCAGTTTGTCTCTTGAATTGTTAGAATAAAAAATAAGTCTCATAATAACAATTAGAATAATACATTTTGTTAATCCCAGGCAAGAATCCTACCAACACAAAAGTTCAGAAAACGTTAAAACCAGGCACCAAGAAATGGCTATATGTTCCCAAAAGGTCTCAAATGGTTACACTCAAATGTAAAGGCCTTCGCAATCTCGAGGGTCGAGACCCCAGGGCTGGTGCGAAAAAATAGCACAGCTCCCCTTGCTTCAAAAACAATCTTAATCATCTCAATCATATGAATAAGATCCGATACGAACTGAACCAGAACAGATAATAACAGTAACTTCAACTCTCCTATACATTTCGAGGACAAAATTTAATATTTCGAAATAAAAGAGCTAGCAGAAATCATAACTCATTCACTTGTATAAAATTTGTTTTAGCATTCTCATCCTTCACCAAGAAATAAACATATTGTCAATGTTTCAAAGAGTCCCTTCTGAAGAAATCACTTAAAAAATGCAGCTCTAATCATAAGAGATTAAGAAAGAACTCTATAGCAAAACAAATGGCAAAACATACCCAAATGGTGCTCCTCCCAGATCACTTGAAATGGTACTGGAACCAAAAAAACAAAAGAAATTCACAATCTGAACTTGCCAAAAGCCAAACCATATCAAAATATTAAAAAATCTAATCAGCACAAGCGGTAAGGCAAATGATAAATAAAGAAAAAATCCAACTGAAATAAACTTAAGTAGTGAGGGGGAGAGAAGACATACTTTAAGACACCCCAAGAATTTTGAGAGACCAGCCAACGAGCCGATGCAGCAGGATCATTGGGGTCAGGTTTATTGATTAATAATAACCTTCCCTGCACAGAATCTTGAAAACCGACAAGGAGGAAGAAGAGAGCATAGAAACAGTTAGTACGGCTTTTGGTACCCATTCTTTCAAGGGAAAAAACCAAGACGAAGACCTTCTGCACAGTGGCTCTGCTCTGTAATCACATACAAAGGGAAAGAGGAAGGAAAAAAAGAAAGAAAAAGGAAACCAAATAATTCGTCGCTGATGATAATTGAACTGTGCTGCTGTTTGATTTTTGTTTCTGAATTATTAAAGTTTCTTACCACATAGGACAAGAAATAAAAGCACAAAGACGACTTTACCCTTAATTATAAACTATTAACCGTAGTAGACAAACCTGACCTGGGGTTGATTTGAAAAGGAATATGGATAATTCGATCAGGATCAGGTCAGTATAGCCGATCATTTTGTTTGGTAATATAACCCGAAGCCCTTTTTTAAAAAAATTAAAAAGAATTTTTATTTAAAATTATTTTGATATATTAATATTAAAAATAATTTTAAAAAAATAAAAAAATATTATTTAAATATATTTCTAAACAAAAAAGCAGAAACATAACGGTCGCTTACATTCTCAAAACGGTAGCGTTTTCTTTCTATCATTAAAGATACTTTGGGTACTCGAGGAGAGCCGGACCTTCCTTAACAAGGCTTCCGGTATCCATTTTGTAAGAGCAAAACCAAAGAAAATCTTCTGCACACTGTGTCTGCTATGTGTTTAATATATACAAAAAGGGATAAAGAATTTGAAGATATCTTCGGGCTAGCTTATGCTTCCTCTGAAACTAACTTCTTTTCTGAACGAAGACTTTAATAAGTTTTTCTTGATGCTGATGATGTTAAGGATAATATTTAATGGGATCAATGCAACAGATACAATGCAGTCCTTGGCTTACTCTTGCTCTGATAAGCCCTTCAACTGATCCAGTCAAGATAAATGCTGATAGACTCACATAGCATCCAAAACATCAAGACATTAATGACACGATGGGAAAGAATCTGTGTGCGCCTGTACTAGACTACTGTTGCTTGTGATCTGAGGTTTCTCATGTAGTAGTAAAAAAATTTCACGAGAAAATCCTTGACATTATTATTTCCAAATGCCCTTTTTTTTTAATTAATTTCAATGACTAGGTGCTCCTTGTGATGCAATGAAAGGGATCACACTATTTTTTTATGCTCAAATTGGCAAATATTATTTATTTTGTGTCATTTTCATATATGCAAATATTGTTTTTAAGAACAAAGATAGTTGACAGTGCATCCACCAATTATTGCTTGAAATGGAATTCTGACAGTGCATACTTGAGGAGAAAAGAGGCAACTGGTTTCGAGTATATGCACAGGAGTAGATTGCATGAGCGGTGGTTTTGCCTTGTGCATCTAGTAGCCCCGAAAGGTATGGCCCAAGCTCCACCCTTCCGTTACTTTCTTCTTTCTTTGTTAAGGTTTAATATGTTTCTTTACCTCAAACTTGTTGGTATATTAGTTCAAATTGTATTATTGAAGACACGATGAGAACCTCTCAGTACCCTGCTGTAATCAGATTTGTCCCTTTACATGTTTTCTTGGTGTTAACTAAAGTGATTTGGAAGTCCTATCATGACTTGATTCTCCCTTAAACATTGAATCAATTTGCTGTTCCTATTCTATGCAACATGCCTGCTGATCACACGACTTCAGTTAACCAATGGAAGACAGCCTTGCACTCCAATTTGAGAGCTAGCCTAGCCGCTAATGAATGAGTTTGGTCTTGGCATGAATGCTCTTAAATATGAATGTTTGGACATACCCAGTTGAGAAAATTAAAAGAGCAGACTTATTGTCTGTCTGTCCAACTCATGTACGTACTGGTTTCATAGAACATGGGCCCTTCTGGAGTTTTGTCATCATATCCACACTAAAAAAAGGAGCAATTTTTTTGTTAAAGTGTTTCAATGTTTGATGACAACTCGTCATCAAACTCTGACAACAGTAACAGAAAAAAAGAAACACGTGTTAGTGAAAGGGCTGTGAGTGCTGTTAACCATCATCTGGCCCTATAAGGCTAAAGGCAATGTTATTGATCAACAAGAAAAGTTGGGAAAGGTGAACAGAATATGGAGTTAAATGGGGCTATCGGACATAGTGGTATGTTTTAGATTCAAGTATCCGAATCTTTAATCAACCTTGATGAAAAGGGTTTTCAGGGTAGAATTTCTTAATCAACCTCCAAACACGAACAGGTCGGAGTTCTGTCTTTTCTTAATTACTACATCAAATAGTTCTCAATTCTGTGTCTTCCATATAGGATAGCTGGTAGGATATCTCCAGTAAAGTTCTGTCACTGACACTGATATTCTCACCAAGAGAAATGGAGAAATCTTAATGATGTGAGAGGGATAGATACAAATGACCACATCAACTATTATGACGTGTGTAGGGCATAGTGTTTTACATCATTGCTATGCATAGGGCACAGTGTTTCTTTCAGATCTTGTTGAGCTTAATCCTTACATTCTGGGTTTACAGGTAGGAAATTTGTAGCGAACTTCATTGCCTCCCTTGAATTTGATAGTCATGGCAGTCAAACATGAGCTAGAGAATAGTTTGTTGCTTGATGATGATGGGCGGACAAGAAGAACCGGTAATGACACTTCCAACTTCCCAGTCTAATTTGTATATTTTGTTGCGTGCTCTGTTAATCTTGAGTTTACCTCCTGCCGGAAACTGAACCAGGAACCTTATGGAGTTGCATAGCTCATATAATTACGGCTGTCATCGGCTCTGGTGTTCTGTCTTTGGCTTGGAGTGTAGCACAGCTAGGATGGATAGCAGGTCCAGTTGCCATGCTTTGCTTTGCTATTGTCACCTATGTTTCTGTTGTGCTTCTTTCTGATTGCTACAGATATCCTGACCCTGTCACTGGAACACGAAACTACTCTTACATGGATGCTGTTAGAGTGAATCTTGGTAGCAAAACACCCACTCCCTTTTAAACCATGAGCTTATTTTGTTCCCTGTATATTCATGCTTGGGAATGTTTAGATGATCTACCTTCTACAAGCATCCTAATTTTGAGTGGTGACGGTGCAGGTAAAACCCAGACATGCCTTTGCGGATTGTTTCAATATCTGTTCATGTATGGGATTTGCACTGCATATGTCATTACCACTTCGACTAGTATGAGGTACTTCCATGGTGAATTTCTTGATTTATGCCTTGTTTTATTCCAATTATCGAGCACCATTATTGTCTATGCCATAGTGTTTCGTTTATTGTGAAGTTTGAGCCATTATCTAACAACATTGCAGCGCAATTCGACGATCAAACTGTTACCATGAAAAAGGTCACAATGCACCTTGTGAATACGTGTATACTCCGTATATGCTGATATTCGGAGCTGTTCAGATTGTAACATCGCAGATACCAGATTTCCACAGCATAGAATGGCTTTCAGTTCTTGCTGCAATCATGTCTTTTGCCTACTCTCTTATAGGATTTGGACTTGGCTTGGCTACAGTAATAGGTAGATGTTTATTCATTCTCTATTATCAGAGGCATCTGGCTTTGCAATTGAAATTCAATCCTCAGATACGAACAAATCTGTGAAAATTCAAAATTGCAACAAATATGTTGTATTGAAAAAAATAATCATGGATCACATGTTTTTGTAGTCAGCTTCTTTGCCTTTAAATTTTTTTTTTTCTAATTGCAGAAAATGGGATGATCAAGGGAAGCATTACGGGTGCCCCAGCTGCTACTAGAGCTAAAAAACTATGGTTAGTCTTTGAAGCTCTTGGGGACATTGCTTACGCCTATCCATACGCACTAATTCTTTTTGAAATTCAGGTCTGCCCTCTATTGTCCAAAATTCATTATCTTACAAACTATCAGAGCTAAAATGAACTAGAAAATTGTTAAATGAAGGATACTTTGAAGTCACCTCCACCTGAGAACAAGACCATGAAGAAGGCATCGATGATTGCACTCTTCTTGACAACATTATTTTACCTCTTATGTGGATGCTTTGGATACGCAGCTTTTGGCAACAGTACTCCTGGAAATCTTTTGACAGGACTTGGATTTTATGAGCCTTACTGGCTCATTGACTTTGCTAATGCTTGCATTGTTCTACATTTGGTTGGAGGCTATCAGGTACATCCCTTTTACTCTCTTCCCTGCTTTAAAAGTAAAAAATATCCTACGCTAACTGCAAACATGCTACCTGTTTCCATCAAATCCATTGCATCTCCTGTGTCCTAGGCGATGCTCTCTTTATTCTGTCGCGAACAATAGTTGGACGAGGATTTCATTTTACAGCTTGCAGTTTGATAAGTTTTTGAGTAACTATGATACATGTTTCTTTCTCTGTCAGCTCTTCAGTCAGCCAGTATTCACGTTTGTAGAACGTTGGTCCTCGAAGAAGTTCCCAAACAGTGGATTTCTGAATAACTTCTACAGCATCAAACTCCCACTGTTGCCTTCTTTTCACATTAATATTTTCAGGATATGTTTTCGAACAGCATATGTTGTGTCAACTACCGTGATTGCCACTGTTTTCCCTTACTTCAACCAAGTTCTGGGGCTATTAGGGGCCTTAAACTTTTGGCCATTAGCCATATATTTCCCAGTAGAAATGTATTTTGTACAGAACAAAATAGAGGCTTGGACAAGAAAATGGATTGTTCTCAGAACATTTAGCTTTGTTTGCTTTCTTGTATCAATTGTAGGCTTGATTGGGTCAATTGAAGGAATTGTAAGTGCTAAATCTATTTAGAACCGTTTATGTTTTTACTTGGATCAAGGATTTATTAAAAAGAGGTGATTTAAATAAATATTGTAGGCAAATATTAATTTTCTAAAACTAAACAACAAAGAAACCAAGCTTATGAAGCAAATTCTGGCAGTGTTCTTAGCTAGCTAGCCTGTAATTTTCAGCATGATATCAGACAATATCACAATCCCATAAGTTAAATGAATTCATGATACTTTAAAATCACCTCCCTCAGAGAACAAGACAATGAAGAAGCCCTCGAATATAGCGATGATTGGCATAACATTTTTCTACCTCTGCTGTCAAGGCTTTGGTTATATATGCTAGGCATCGCCGCCGCCATCATCCAGAGTCATGGTGGAACATATTCCACGGCTGGCTCTCCTTGAAACAATAGCAAAAATGGAAAGGCTCTGCCGATTGGCAAATGAGAAGTACAATTATCAATTTGTCACCATGTCCAGTACACTTGGCATTAAAAACAGTGGATGACAATCAGCATACAACTGCATATATAAAATGAAACTCTGCTTGAGCAACTAAACATGGTAGCTAGGCATATGACCAAAGTCAGGAGCTATGTTAGAGAATAATATAAATCATATCCTGGGACCTCACCCAATAGCTTAAGCTATTGGGTTGAGATGGTTCTTTGACATGGTATCAGAGCCTTGATGACCAAGCGGTCACGAGTTCGAATCTCATCATCCCCATTTATTTGATAAAAATTAAGCACAAGGTAATGTGGGCCTGTGCAAGTTTCAAGCCCAAAGGGCTTTCACTTGAGGGGGTGTGTTAGAGAATAATATAAATCATATCCTGGGACCTCACCTAACAGCTTAAGCTATTGGGTTAAGATGGTTCTTTGACAAGCTATACTTGTGTAAAATAGCTAAGAATTCACCATTATAGCACATTATTGTTGGGTTTTTTCAAAACAAATATATGTAGCGGAAATTATAAATTTAAAATTTTTTTGGAAGTTCTAAGAATCTCTTTAGACAGATCTAAAGTTGTTTACGGTTTATGCAAAGATTACTTAAAGATCAAATGTTCTTTTTAGCTTTGAATATTTGCTTAAAGGTTGAATTATCACAAATTATAAGTCATCTAAATGTCTGGCCTCTAACAATAACTTATATAAATCACCAGTGAGAAATCTCATAAACCCTTTTAGTGAAGAGATATTGTTATACCTTAGAGTCTCAACTCTTTTCTTTTTGTGTTTTAGGTGTTTATGTACTATATTTAACTCACCATTCACTTCTTTCTCTTGGAAAATAAGAAGCATAATATTTTATTTATAGGAAAACCTAAAAATCTTATAAATAATAAAATATCAATTTGTCCCTTAAATAATATCACATATATTATTTTAAGATAATTTTAGAATTTTAATCCCTTATATTAATTACATTCTAGTCCTCAATTTCTAAAATTTATTTACAATTAAGTCACATTTGATTAATCATCTCATTTTAATTTATGATTAATAGTTTTTATATAGGTGACTCATTAGGTTCTCTAATAAGTTAGCCCAAATATAAATCATAATCCTAAATAAAATAAGATTAAATAAATTAAACAAATTAATTTATTATCAATTAAATAACTAATTGATTTATATTTGAAGACCAAGTACAATGTCTAACAACTCATTTGTTATAGTTCATGTTATACCCAATATCAAGGGTGGTGAATCCTCTCTTGATTACTTAAATACATTTATATAGTTCATGTTATACTCAATATTTGCCAATGTGTTACCTTTGATTAGGATAATGTATAGCAGAATCAAAATATAGCACTCCTTATATAAGATAACTTAGTAATATCAAGTCTAAAGATCACTTACACAACCCGCACGTGAGCCTTTTCATAGACACGTGATCTCTCCATATGAAATTCCCATGCGAGTTAGTTCAGTGTACATGTCATTTGACATGTACCTAGATATTAGTTTTAGATATCCCTCATACCTCAATTTGTGAGAACAACTGTTTTTTTTTCATAAAAAAAAACATAATATGTATTAGTCTCAACAACTCTAATTAATATTTAGTCTTAATAGAGCATTGACCAGAAACATTTAGAAACAATGCTTTAATATAATAAAAATTTCATGATTATAACAACTTTATAATTTTCTTTACTAAATATTTTTGTCCCAAAAACTTTATCTTTACTCTAAATTTATTAATCAAATATTATATTCATTAATAAAATATTTGATGAATATTAAAGATAAATAAGTCTTTATTAATAAATTAAATATATTTACATGAATAAGATCAGTTCCACGTGTAACCAATCGAATGGCTATAGGAGATATACATTAACAATCTCTCACTTATACTAAAGCCAATCACTTATGTATCAAATATCATATCTCTCTACTTGACGATAATGTTTTTACTAGGACACGATAATGTTTTTACTAGGACAGTGACTTAGTAAGAGGATCTTCAAATTCTCTTCAGTTGGTACTCACTCTTTCTTTACATATTTTCTTTGTATGATTCTTTAATCAAATGGAATTGTTTAAGTATATTTTTGAATCATTAATGAGACCTAGGTTTCTTTGCTTGTGCAATGGATCTATTGTTATCACAGTACATGGTTATTGGATCAACAATGTTAGGAAACATACATAATTCAGTGATGAACTTCTTGATCCAAACAATCTATTTTGTCTCCTCAAACATAGAGGTGTACTCAATTTTAGTTGTAGAATCTATTTTGATCTCTTATTTTAAACTCTTCTAACTCAGTACCATTATTTAGAGTAAAATATAACCTAACTGAATTTGTTATTTTCATTATCTTATTGAAAACTAGCATCCAAATAACCATGAACTACTAGTTCATCTCCTCCATGGACTAGAAAACATTCTTAATTCTTGTTAAGTATTTAAGAATATTTTTAACTATCTTCTAGTGACTCTCATTTGGATTAAATTGGTATCTACTAATTATACTCAAAGTATAAGATACATCTGGTCTTACATAGCATCACATATATTATGGATCTTATATACATAGTGTATGGAATCATTTCTATCTTATCTCTCTCAATTTATGTTTTAGAACACATATCTCTAGAGAGAGTATTATATGTGAAATAGATAAATATTATCTTTTAGATTCTTTCATGCTAAGTCGTTTTAACATCTTGTCTATATACGTGGATTGAGACAATACAAGCAATTGTTTTTAGATCTATCTTTATAGAAATATTCATAGTATACAGATTGTTTCTCCCATACCCTTCATAAAAAAATTCTTGAACAACCAGATTTTAACTAACTAGAGTAAAGAAATGTTGTTTCCTATTAATAATATGTTGTCTACATATAATATTTGAAAATAACTTCAATCTCACTAACATTTTCATAAACACAACTTTCATTTATGTTTTTTTAAAAATCAAACTATTTGATTATCTCATTAAAATAGATATTCCAACTCCTCGAAACTTGCTTAAATTCATAAATGAATTTTTATAGCTTGCGTATTTTATTGACAAATTCCTTGGATTTAAAAAACTTTCAAGTAGTGTCACATGCACTTTTTCTTGAAGATTCTCATTCAGAATTATGATTTTGACATCCATTTGTCAAATCTCATAATCATAGTATGTAGCTATAGCAAGCAAAATCTTTATGGATTTTAATACAATTGCGGGCAAAAAGGTTTCATCAAAATTAACTTATTTGTCTTTATTTGTAACATTTGACAACTAGTCTAACTTTGTGCATTTGTAGATTGTCTTTCATGTCAATCTTTCTCTTAAAGACTTATTAACATCCAATGGGTTTTATCCCTTTAAATGGATCAACTAAGGTCCATATATGGTTGGTGTACATGGAATCCAATTTAGATTTCATGACCTCAAGCCATTTTCTTATAATCAATATCAGATATTAATTCCATGTAATTGGTAGGCTCAGTAAGTACGAGCAACTTGTCATTTTCATCTTTTATGATAATTCCAAATCTCAATGGTGTATAACGTGTCTTACCGGATCTATAGAGTTCTTATATTTCTTAAGCTTTAGGCTGAACATCTAATGTTATAGCCTCGAACTCTTTTCAATAACAATTCTTTCTTTAGAAAGGTAGCATATTTTGAGATAAATATTTTTGCTCAATATGATGATATAAATAATATCCAATAATTTTTTTTGGATATCCCACAAACTTATATTTATCTAACTGAACTCCTAGCTTTCAGATATAATATGCTTTATATAAGCCTTTTAAACCTTTTAAATGATTCAGACTTTCATCAAATACACATAATCATATCTAATATGGTAATCCATGATGAAACATGTATATACATCCATGGAACGAATCGTTATTGGTCCATATGCATCTGTATGTATTAGACCTAATAATTCATTAGATCTTTTATTCTTTTAGTAAATAGTGTTTGGTCATCTTACCCGGTAACATAGTTATTAAACCCGGACCGGCCCAGCGGGTCGACCTAGTGGCTGGACCGGTTCGGGTTTGTTAAAAGACCGATCGGTGCAACAACCCGGCAAAACTTGGTAGACCCGGCGGGTCGACCCATGACCCGGGCGAACCCGAACGAGACCCGGTGTTTTTTTTCCTTTTTAAATGTGGTTTTTGTCCTTCGGCCTCGCTTCTTATTTCATCATCTTCTCTATAATGAGTTGTTATTAGAAGCAGAGAGGAAGGGAGAGTGAGGGATGTTGCTGTGTTCGGCTGCCGCTGGAGGCTGGTCCAAGGAGAGAGAGTTGGGTCTCGGTTTAGCAGAGATAGGGGAAGCTGGAGACGACATCTGTGGGGCTGGTCTCCTGTGTCAATGGGTGGCGGCTCTAGTTTGGCCAAGAGACGGAGGCGGCTAGGAAAGAAGAAGGAGGGACTCTCTAGTTTTGGCCAAAAGGCTAGGGGGATGACCGAGAGAGGGATGAGGGAAGTTATGGTCGGGAAAGGGCTCTCTAGTTTTGGCCTAAAGGCTGAGGGGATGACCGAGAGAGGGATGAGGGAAGTTGTGGTCGGGCCTCTATGACAGCTGCTTTGGCTGGTTTTGGGAGAGAAAATCCAAAGCCAGGGGGAGCGGCGACTTGTTTTTTTTTTTATAGAGATAGGGGAAATTTTAGGGCTTTTTGTGTGCCTTTCCTTCAAAAAATTTGGTTGACCAGGAAATATATTAAATTTCAATGTGGAGGCTTCTGTTGATCTAGACATTCCTCGTGGCTTCTGGAGCCATTTGGCTGGGAAATATGGAAACATGTTTTACTGGAAAGAGAAGGTAAATTACAAAGTTGCGGGGATATTTTCTTAGGTGTTTGGGCTATGCAAAAAATTCATTTTAAAGTGATAATGTGTTACTTGATGCTAAAAACAGGGGCAAGATGCTTCTATTGAAGCTGTTGTCGACAGCTTTCAAAAGAAAGAAAAAAGAGTGAATCTCAGCAGGGGGCCATCAGCCCCGATCTTTGAGAAGAGAAGAAAGTTTTTTTTAATTTTTCCGGGTTGACGCATAAAACCCGGGACCCGGCCCCTTGGTCGGGTCAACCCCCGGGCCGGGTTTAATAACTATGCCCGGTAAATAAGCTTTCAAAGTTTTATATGATTCATAATCAAAAAGATCAAATATCCTTCTTTATATAACTTGGTGACCCTACTTCCATTAGCAGGTTAATCTTTGATTGAGAGTTCATGTTACTTTATTTGTTGGTATGTCTTACTTGCTTTTGCGAGGCTTTTTTTATTTTTTGTGATTCGGTGTATTAGACGCTTTATTATTACATTGTTTTCATTCAAGTGTAGATTTTTGTTTCAAAAATTAGATTTTATTTAATGTAATAAATATTTTGAATTATAAATTATTTTATTAATTTCAAAGAATATTTGAAATATTGCGTGTATTACGCATTCAGCACACATTTGTCACAGAATTATTTCACACCAATTCTAAGATAAGCCTTCACTCATCGTCTCTAGTTTTGCCAACGTTATGTACGATATGTTGCGGGCTTTGACATCAAGAAGTCCCCAGTGATTTCACTTACAAACAAAATCATCCATATCATATGGTTTGACAGCCAATTCATCTGAGATGATTGTTCACTGACCCTTATGGCATGTGGATCCATCACTGTGGCTGGCTCTTTAATGGCTTGTAATAAAATATCACAATCGGTGAGCGAGACTTGACGCTAGGACAATTGAAGCTTCCCAACGGTATCCTGTAATAAAGCTCCTTAGTAAAGAAGCATTGAAAAATAGCAATACAAGCAAGAGAATAATAAAGAAACAGGCTGTATAAAGTTCATCTTCGCATTGAAGACTAAGCGAAAAAAGAAGCATATAAGGTAATGGGAACTCTAATCTCTTCAATACTCAGAATATTTCTGTTCTATATCTCAATGGAAACTCTAGATCCAATCCAAGAAACCTTTCTCCAATGCCTGTCCACTCATTCTTTAACCTCCACACCAATCTCCGAAGTCACATATTTCCCCAACAATCCTAACTACTTGTCAGTTTTGAATTCTTACATCAGAAACCTTGTATTCACATCTCCTACAACACCAAAACCCTTGTTCATTGTAACCCCCACTCATGTTTCTCACATCCGGGCATCAATCATTTGTTCCAAGATTCATGGTCTTGAAGTCAGAATCCGCAGTGGAGGCCATGATTATGATGGCCTTTCTTATGTGTCAACTGTACCGTTTATCATGGTTGACTTGTTCAATATGAGGTCTGTTAGTGTTGACATAGAAGATGAGAGCGCTTGGGTAGAGTCAGGTGCTACACTAGGGGAAGTTTATTATAGAATTGCTGAAAAGAGCAAGATTTACGGCTACCCTGCTGGAGTTTGTCCAACAGTTGGTGTTGGAGGCCATTTAAGTGGAGGTGGATATGGTAACTTGATGAGGAAACATGGTTTGTCCGTTGATAATATTGTTGATGCAGTACTGGTTGATGCTAATGGTAATGTTTTGGATAGAGAAGCAATGGGGGAGGATCTTTTCTGGGCTATTAGAGGAGGAGGTGGAGCTAGTTTTGGAATCATTGTTTCATGGAAAATTAAGCTAGTTCGAGTCCCTGAAGTTGTCACTGTTTTTAGAGTTGAAAGGACATTGGAAGAAGGTGCATCAGATATTGTGTATCAATGGCAGCATGTTGCTGATAAAATCGATGAAGATCTCTTTATAAGGGTGGTCCTGAACCCAGTTACTAGGAAGGGGCAAGTGACAATCAAGGCCAAATTCAATGCTTTGTTTCTTGGAAATGCACAACGACTTGTTTCTCTGATGGATGAGCAGTTTCCTGGATTGGGATTATTGTCCACGGACTGCAAAGAAATGAGCTGGATTGAGTCGGTGCTGTTTTGGTCCAATTATCAAATTGGTACATCTACAGATGTTTTGCTTGAGAGACATTCAACAAAAGAGAAGTACTTGAAGAGGAAATCTGACTATGTGCAAGAGCCTATTTCGAAGACTGATCTTGAAGGAATATGGAAGAAAATGATCCAATTGCGAAAGCCGGTATTGACATTCAATCCTTATGGAGGAAAAATGAGTGAAATTTCAGAACTTGACACTCCATTTCCACATAGAGCAGGGAACATTTACAAAATCCAGTATGCAGCAAGTTGGAAAGAAGAAGGTGCTGAAGCTGTGGATCACAATTTGGATCTTATCAGAAAGCTTTACGATTACATGACTCCTTTTGTGTCAAAATCACCTAGATGTTCATATCTAAATTATAGAGATATTGATCTGGGTATCAATGAAATTGGCAATGCTAGTTATGAGCAAGCTAGTGGTTGGGGTACCAAGTATTTCAAAGGCAATTTTGACAGGTTGGTGCAAGTTAAGACCACGGTGGATCCTGGTAATTTCTTTAGGTATGAACAAAGCATCCCATCCCTTGAAGCTTCTTCTTCGAAGAATAGAATGTCGGAGTGAGTAGATGCCCATTTAAATAAAACAAGGCATTTAATAGCTTCTTTGGAGTGTTGGCTATATAGTATACCGTGCAAAATATTCTTTCACAATATCAGAAAGATTGTCTGGTATTTTTATGCATTATCAAATGTTACAGATTCAATATTTCCTTTCAGAGGCTTGGATATGATGGTTCAGGTTTTCTTTCCAGTTAAAGGTAATCCATGATGAGGTTTTATGGCTCAAATCTTCTACTGTGTCAATAACATGGTATCATGAGTTTAATTGGAGGAATTCACTAGTTTGCAGTGCTCACCAACTTTCCAGGAAACTGCATGCTTCTTCTCATTATTAATTTTCTTTGATGACTATTGATGGTAGAAATTTTAGTTGCCTTCTAGCAAGCAAGGAATCTGTATCCTTATATTAGGACAGGAAAGGAAAACATGAGGCATAATAATCTCGTCTTCCAACATAATATATGATTGCTGTAGTCAACTGGCAGAAATAACTCAGTAAGAGAGTCTCTCAGCCAAGTTTAGCACTTATAATTCCCTCAATTGACCCAATTAAGCCCACTATTGTTACAAGCAAGCAAAAAAAGCTAAATGTTCTAAGAACAATCCATTTTCTTGTCCAAGCACCTATTTTCTTCTGCACGAAGTACATTTCCACGGGAAAATATATAGCCAGAGGCCAAAAGTTCAGGGCTCCTAGCACTCCCAAAACTTGGTTGAAGTATGGGAAGACCATTGCAATGGCAGTGGTTGACGCAACATATGCAGTTCGGAAACATAGCCGGAAAAGATTGATATGAAGAGGAGGAAATAATGGAAGTTTGAAGGTGTGAAAGTTATTCACAAAACCACTACTTGGAAATTTCCTACTGAACCAGCTTTCAATAAATGCAAACACAGGCTGACTATATATCTGCAAACAGAACATAAAAATACATAAACCATGAGCAAACTGATAGATTTTATACAAAAAAATAATAGTTAATTTTTTTGTAACAGAAAAATGAGATCCCCAAAAAAGTTGCAAATGTTATTTTACTGTTGTTTTGAGAAGGAAAGAAAATTAGTACCTGATATCCTCCTACCAAATGAAGAACAACGCAAGCATTTGCCAAATCGATGAGCCAATAGGGCTCGAAGAACCCAAACCCTGTCAAGAGATTTCCAGGTGTATCATTGCCGAAGGCTGCATATCCAAAGCATCCACAACATAGGTAAAAGAAAGTTGTGATAAATATTGAAATCATCGAGGCCTTCTTCATGGTCTTGTTCTCTGGTGGAGGTGACTTCAAAGTATCCTTCAAGCAAAAGATTTTGTTAATTCACTTCAGTCCCCAAGAATTTGTTACTAGATTCTGCAACGAAATTGAATTCAGAAAAGTAGAAGCGAAACCTGTATCTCAAGCAGAATGATCGAGTATGGATAGGCAAAAGCAATGTCCCCTAGTGCTTCGAAGGCTAGCCATAACTTATTGACAGTAGTGGCAGCTGAGACTCCAGTAATGCTCCCCTTAATCCTCCCATTTTCTGCAATTACATAAGTAAAGTTTTAGAGATAATGTAGCTGCTTCTCCCAATGGACTATCCATGCTTATCTTACATACTAACTCTGGTTGCCAGAAGAAAGGTGATTCAAGGCTCTGTGGAGAGTCACTAATCTCTCCAGCCAGAAATTTACAAATCCTCGAAGTAAGGTTTCTATTCTTTTCAATACACAGCCTCAGAAACACAATGGAGAATTGAGCTTCTAGAGCTGCTTGCTGTAAGTGACTGAAAAGATGGTCTTTATAGCAGAGCATGGTGCCTATCAACAGGAAGAAAGAACTGGACAGATTAGCAGCAATACCTATTACTTTTGCAACACCAAGTCCAAATCCGATAAAAGAGTAGGTAAAGGACATGATTGCTGCAATTACAGAGAGCCACCCCATGTTATGAAAATCTGGTATCTGTGACATTACTATCTGAACAGCTCCGAATAGCAACATGTAGATGGTATCACCATATTCACATGAAGCTTTATGCCCTTCTCTATGGTAACAATTTGATCTTTGAATTGCTCTACATTAAAAAAAAAAAAAACACATATTATACAAATACCCCTGTCGTAAACATGAAATGAGCTAGCAATCCACAAGGAAGAAAAGATAGGAAAACAACCAACAAAATACAGGTGATGTAGACAAAAAAAACTTAATATTGCAAGGGAATTAATCCAGAACAGTCTCAAACGCAAGGGGTAAAAAAGGGTGTAAATCACAGAATTCAGCGAGGAAGTACCTCATGCTAGTTGAAGTAGTAATAACACAAGCAACACCAGTCCCATACAAGCTCAGATATTGAAGCAAACCACAAACCCATGTCTGTGTTTTACCTGAACTATCACTACATCAAATTAGGAAGCAAATAAGGAATATCCTAACTGAAAGGTACACAGGGATTTACGAGACAAGCTCAAAGGTAAAGGGAATGTGTTTAACTACCAAGATATACTCTAACAGCATGCATGTAAGAGTAGTTTCGTGTTCCGGTTACTGGGTCAGGGGACCTATAGCAATTGGAAAGGAGGAATGCAGAAACGTAGGTGACAATCGCAAAGCAAAGAAAGGACACTGGCCCTGCTATCCAACCTAGCTGTGCTGTACTCCAAGCCAAGGACAGGACTCCAGAGCTGATAACAGCGGTAATAATATGTGCAACGCAACTCCATAAGGTTCCTGGTTGAGTTTCCCAGAGGCACCAAATTCAAGATTGAATTGAAAAAATGCGGTAAACTTTAAATACAGAAACTGGTCCTTGGAAATTATTTTACCAGTTCTTAATGAATGCCCGTCATCATCACAGCAACCATTTGCCGGTTCAAGAGGATGTTGGACTGCCATGATTATTCAATTCACGGCAGGAAATTATGTTCGCTAGAAGTTTTCTACAACCTGGATAGCCAAAATAAAGGGCCGAAGTACTCTTAACTATTTCAGAACTGAACACGATAATGCAGATACACAATATGCCTTTCAAGAAAAAAGTTTGGAATATTTGTTCACCTCCATCCCCTCGGAACCTAATTAGGTTTTTCTTTCCCTTCGCAGCTAGCATTTCTACAACAATTCTTTGCTGGATTCTTTGTGGAGGAAGAGTGAAACTATACTAAGCAGGAAATTCCATACAGATACCAACTTATCAACGTAATAATACCAAGAAAGAGTAGCAACTTTCTATCCAAGGTCATGTGTGATTATAACATTAATGAGATGATTTAATTTGAATGAGTCAATCAACAAGGACTGGTTTCTAATATCCCACAGATCCTACCGAGTTGTTAAATGCACGAAGTTAACAGCTAAAAGCCATTATCCAGTAAAAGTCATTTCCTCTTTCATCATAAAAAAGTTTAGCAACACCTGTTTAGTTTGGTGCTTGTTCCATCACAACCACCTTTCCAAGAATCTTTCATTTTGATTTTTCTACCTCCTTCTGTACTTCTGTAATTACCATGCAATCATGAATCAAGAGTTCAACTAAAAACTGGGAAGAATATCATAATTAACACTTGCTGGGAAGCAGTATTCCAAAAGGTCGTTTTTTTTCCTGTAATTTTCACGCCTACAACAATATCATACAAGCAGTTAAATTTTCTAACCAGGAAAATGTTGGTTATTTCTCCTATTAGAGGAGTTCCCATTTTCCTACCATACTTAGATTCACTGCCCTAATAATGTCAACATAAATGACAAAAGATTTTATGGGAGAATACACTTGCTCACATGCTGACAACTAGAAAGAGTTGGAAGGAAAGGACTAAGCCAGATTCTTGTTTGTAGCTCAAAAGTTCATCATCAATCAAGCTTATACCAAACTCAGAATTTGGCTTCATGCATGTTTATCAAGTTTCTCAAACAAGTCCATCAAATAGAAAATTAGGAAGAAAGCAGAGAAGGGTTGAAGTCTCATACCTTATGCTACTAGCAGAAGTAATGGTATAGGCAATTCCACACCCATATAAGCTTTCCTCTGCAAATATTCCACACACTATTTGGCTTCTCTCTCCTGAATTTGAGGTTGTCTAGATGTCAGAATTCTGAACTTACTACTTCATCAGAAAATAAAAAACAGTAAAGAGTTTGAGTACACTAGAGGCCACTGATTGTTTAAGCAATCAATAAGACTATAACTATATAAGACTAATTCAATGTCTTAGTCAAAGATTGAGTGATTTAGTGTAATACGTAACAAAAGTTGGAAGAAGGGATACCTTCTCTGTACTATAGCCAACATAACACGACAAACTATAAATGGAACAGAGGACAAAAACGTGTTTGATTGAAGGACGGAGACGAAGACAGTGAATACTTTCATATAAGCAAACTAATATATTCCATCTTCAAGTGCAGATAAGCTTTAGATAGATGCATAGCCAACTCGGCACAGCTATCGAGATGGGATCCATGATCTCTGCTTGTGGCTTACAATGATGAGAATGAAGGAAGTGGGACTTGAACCATAGTATCACAAGTCCCACCTATCAACTAATGAGCCACCCTTGTGAGTTTGCTAATAAAATCAAATCATTTATAACGAGAACCAACAATTTTAAGCTTGTGAATGGAACAAATCTATGTGTATATACACTCACCCAAATACAACTTCACAGCTTCCATGTAGGACCTGTTTCTGGTGGGGCCATGTTCAGGATCAGGAAATCTATAGCAGTCACATAGAAGGCTTGTTGAAACAAGGGTGATGACTGCAAAAACTATCATGCATAGAGGACCTGCAATCCACCCTAGTTGAGCAATGCTCCATGCAAGTGACAGTACTCCTGCCCCAATCACTCCTGTTATAACATGTGCTGTTGCAGTCCATATGGTTCCTTCAAGTATTTAAAAAAAAAATTAGCCCAGTGAGGAAGGGAGGTGGTTCTAGATAGGGATTAAAAAATACTTTGCAAAAAATTTCCACAAGGAATCTCATTTTTTCATATTATATAGCTGTGATATATTATATTCATAACAAAACATCATGTCACCAAGGTCGTTGTAGTATAGTGGTGAGTATTCCCGCCTGTCACGCGGGTGACCCGGGTTCGATCCCCGGCAACGGCGTTTTCTCTTTTTTTTCCTTTTCTTTTGTGTTTTTGTCTGTCTATTACGCAAAAACAAAAAATTTCATGTGCCCCATCGCAAACACCAATCAAACCTACCACGCAAGACATCATGGAAACCATTTTTTCAGATTCTTGGGAAAATCATTAACAAAAGAAGAGAAAAACATGCAAAAAAGCTAAACCCTGAAGCAGAAGAAGATGAATGACCATTTCTATCTTTCTCAACAATGTTGTCTAAGTAGAAGAAAGCATATGAAAACTACACATAGAAAGGTAACAGAAGAAGAACAAATACCAGTTCTTTTTAGAGACTCTTCTTGTTCATCATCAGCTGAAGCAGAAGAAAAGCTTCCAAGTAATGGCAACTCTTCTGCTGCATCACCCATAGGACCTCAATTGATGAAAAGAACCAAGCAAGGGTTCTGCTTTGCCCTCTTTTGACAAGTACGAAAAGTTAAGAACCGTGTCATCAACTAAATACTTGCATGTCCTTAGCTTAATGGATTAATGATCTTGTCCTGTCTCGTAAGTCTACGTAGTTTCCGTTCAAAGTATTTTTGTTACCTAACTTTTGAGAAGTTACCGAACTTTTGTTGTATAAAGCAGGCCACTGACCAGTATATATCTTGATGTATGATATCAGAAAACTAGAAGTCACATGGAGTAATGTTATTGTTGACACAGTTCTTTGTTTGAAATTTTTGTACAAGGGAAAGAAAATGATTGTAAGATGGCTGATTGTGATACTCATGACTCCTCGTTAGGTGAATCTTCAACTCCAAAGTTATGATTTAGGGTTAGATTAGATGGAAGGCACCGTAAAATGTTGTTGTTATCATCAAGTTTCTTGCCCATTGTTTTTACAGTTGCGGACATTAAAGCAGAAATCATGTCAAAGAATCATTAAGGTTTTGCTATTATATCAAAGAATTATCTCAAACAAAGTTAAGTGAAACTCCAAGAATGATCTTATATTACCGCACCTGCCCGCATTTTCAACAATTACTTGGATTATCTCCATGATAACAGATCATATTCAGAGTGGGATTTCCAAATTCAACTCTTTTGGATAACTTACACCACGTAAGGCGATAGATGGATGTTTCAATTTTCAACGCTTTCGAAATTCGAACAAAATAGCCAACTACAAGTCAGATTTGAGTTATGATTATTATACCGTTCATGTTTGACTGGTACCTAAAACCCACCTGAATTTCAAACAATATAGCCAACTACAAGTCTTCATGGTAGCAGCTCAAACTGTATCCAGGTAGGCTTACCCCTCTGCCAGACCATATCCTGCAAATCTCGGCTCTTGAGGGATGCATGGTGACATACCCATTTTTTGTTATTTTAACAAGGGTGGAAGGTCTGGTGATATTCAACTTTGTCAGCATACATGGAATTGCAGGCACTTGTAATTGGGGCAAAATAAAAAAAGGGTTCTCATCCACATGATTAGTTTAACTCCAAAAGCTTCAGTTTGGAACTGGCTTGTGAATTTATGGCATTCTTGAAGTGATGTATTACCAGTATCGTTGAGTTGCCCTATTGCAATTAACAAATGAGCAATGATGGAAAGATATTCAGAAGAACAATAGTTACATTACAAAAATGTTTTTTGGTTTTAAACTTTCTACAATATAAACAATTGTTTATTCGACTTGTCATCTAAGTGGGGCTACATATGATGAAAGCATATGCTGGTGGACGAACCAAAAAATCAGTAAGATACCTGCTCCATACTATTAAATGAACAAGCTCTAGCAGCTAGCAGGAAAAATATATTGTTTTGGAATGTGTGCATATATACACCAGAATATGATAGACCAGCTCTTGATGATAACCCTCTTAAACCTGGCTGTGGCAATGATTGTGGTGTTATGGCTTGCCTGCAAAATCACATTCATGGTCATATCATAAGTGAAATGGGAGGGGAAAAAAGAGAGGCAAGAATAGCAAATAGTATTAGCCCAAGTGTTCAGTCGATGATAAGTTATTTGAATGGAAAGCAACAAAAGGAGAGTGCAAGAGCTGACCTTCAGGAGGAGGATCTTCATGAACAAAGAAACTTGCAGCAACAATTACATAGCAAAGGATGAGCATCAATCCTTTAAAATAATTAGAAGATCCTTCCTGCAGATGTATCATGAATACTTGAGAGATGGTTTGCGAACCACACAAAACATGATGATTTATCGTTTGAATGACAAGCTAAATAACAGACTTAGAAGCCTCCTCGGTAAACATGCCAACACATTGTGCATTCTATCTCTGAGTCATATTCTCCGTAATATTTTTCTTTTTTCTAGTACATATCAATATTATTTTCTTCTCTAAATAACAGACATACTAACCTGCAGAAAGAAGGCCACGACGATGACAGTAATGAAAAGAGTTGCAGTCTCAAAAAGTTTAAAGTTTAAGTCCATGGGCTGCCCCATTATCCACCCAATGACCACACAAAAGGGAATCTGCAGTAATGACAATAACAAAGATCTTAGAAGGTACAACATCATATGTAATACAAATAACAAGAAGAAGCACATTAGTTAATGCATGAGATGCACATCACGTAAAAAATCTTCTAATCATACAAAAATGAAACAAAGATATTTGGAATAAAAATGATTCATGTCATTCTACAACACTATCACCAGTTCACTGCTGCAGTAAAAATTCAAAACTTGTATTTGTCTTATTTTCCAGATTCTTTTCTTGTTTTTCAAACAAGGGAGGAGCAGGAAGGAGTTTGTTCTCTCAAACCAGTGGCTAATCTTGTGCCAAGAGCAAAAGATTGCATCTAGATAAACTGCTATCAGTGTGACTAGCAGTGTGTTTCCAGCTTCCATGAAGGATGAATAAAGAAATTATTGGCATTCCATTGTCATTGGATGAGGTTAAGAAAGGATATCATATAATTCATCTTCAGCATTTTCTGAAACAGAACACTTGGGACTAACTTGTAGCTTTAAAGTGAAGAGTTTCCGGCTGAGGATTGAAAACATGGCACACCTATTGAGGCCAAGTTAAATGGGTTAATATAAGATGGTTTGCCCATGTCCAACATAGACCTCCAGATGCACAGGTTAGGAAGAGTGATCATTGGGAGGAGGGTGAGGAAGATGAAAACTGGTCTGCAACTGAGGCTTGGTTATCATTTGCTGAAAAGGATGTTCTAACCAAATTGCAGAATTATTCAGCAGTTGGAAATAGTCAATGATTCCTCATTGCAAAAGATCATTGAAAATCAGAACTTCATGGAGATCACATTCAAATACATGCAAGTTCTAGTCATCAAGGCTGAATCTACTGAACACTGATGCAACTAAAATTCAGGAAAAAAACATGTAAATCTAAGGGAGAATGTAAGTAACAAATCCCTATCTTGCATTCAATGACTTGCAAAACTTACTCCAAACATAGATATTTGTGTTGATGAACCTATTGCAACGCCCAAAGATATATCCTGCAAAGAAACTTACAGTGATGAGAAGGCATGGTCTGAAAAAATTGCAAGAAGGTGAACGAAATTAAGTTTCTTACAAGCTTGTCTTTCATAGCAAACATAATAGCACCAGCATGCTCTGCAGCATTCCCCACAATTGGGAGCAAGATAACCCCTATAAATGAAATTGGTATATTCCAGGTATGAGATGTTCCCTACAAAGCAAATCACCCACCAAACAAGCTCAGCAGAAAGTCACTAAAATGTGACCAGTAAACTTTGATTCTATAAAAAAAACTGAAGTAGTATTATGTAGATGCTCTTGGACACTACTTCTATCTTAAGACTAATTACATTTATGTAAAAAATGAAAATCATGTCCTTGAGAAATCAACAGATCTCCACGAGATTATGAAAAGAATGAAAAATATCAAGGTGGTTGTCGGATCAAACAAGGAGAGAAAATGTCAAACAGTTTGCATTACCTCTATGGCATCCACTAAATATTCTGATAGGATAGATATCCAAGCTGTCATTATTGAAAGCCAAAAAACTGATTCCCATTTAGAAATCTCCGGAGTCTCGTCGTCATCATTGTCATTCTCCCCGTTCTGACTCCCTTCCTGAGTTCACACGATTTATCACATCACTAGTAACTACCACCCAAAGTGCTAAAAATAAGCAGACACTCGATTCTACAAAAAATAGCCAACCTCAGAGAGAGGAATGTATGGATCTTTCTGGGTCTTTAATTGGAAAAAAAGATAGGCAGCATAAACCCCAAGCATAATGCAACTGCTGAATCTTGAAAGAGCCAGCTCTGACTTCCCGTAATGCACCTCCGTGTGTGTGTAGTGCAGGACAGCAGGAAAGAGTAGCCCCATGACCGCCATCAACAGCAATCCTGAATTCACAGTAGCAGTTGCCTGCATGCCAACTTAGTTCAGCCATAGTAAGAATGAGACAGGACAGAGCCAGATAAACATTTGAAATAAAAAAAAAACCTAATATATGTACCTTGTTAAAAACTTGTTCCTTTCTGTAAAAAACAAGCCCACCACAGAAGAATGCACATCCAAGCACCAGCAACATGTTTGATAAAATTGAGCCTAATAATGACAGCTGAACAACACGTATCATTCCATGTCTCAGTGCATATATTGCTATGATGAGTTCTGTTGCATTTCCGAAAGTAGCATTTAGAAGACCCCCAACTGCAAATACATTTCAGCATTTCAGAGATACAAAAATCGGTCAATGAAAAAATTTACAGATAGAAGCAAACACTGAATGACATTGATTGTTATAAACATCCCATACTTGTAGGTCCTGTGTACACAGCCAGCTGCCTACATCAGAGGAGAGAGGAAGCA
Source organism: Populus trichocarpa (assembly GCF_000002775.5). Classification (NCBI taxonomy): domain Eukaryota; kingdom Viridiplantae; phylum Streptophyta; class Magnoliopsida; order Malpighiales; family Salicaceae; genus Populus; species Populus trichocarpa. The sequence continues at coordinate 49,364,836 of NC_037285.2, read as the reverse complement.
ATATTAGGTGATTAAAAACCAAAAAGTCATATAAAACTTGAAAAGCAGAAGTCTGATCCTTACTCTGTAGCATAACCTAAACGCTCAGCCAAAGGTATTATACCCAGTAGACTCAAAAGGAAGACCAAACCCTATAATCAACCTCAAAATATTAAAGAACCATGCTAAACAACAAAGCATGGTAACTAAAACAAAATATAGATAATTACAAACTTACATTATGCCCAGTCAAAATGTGGACGAGGATTGCAAGAGGCCCAAAAGGGATGAGCACATTTAGTTTATTTGAAAAAATCACAGTCTTTATGCTCTTATACACAACATTCCTCCACATCTTACTAACACCAGGTTGGAAACCACCAGGAGCTGATCCATACTCAGATATATGACCAGGTTGCATCTTTTGAGTGCCTAATTCCAGGCTAAAAAGACTCTGCTCCTCAAACTCATGTGGTGACCCATTTTGAGCTACCGTTCCCATCTGTTACAATAAAGACAGCTACGATTAGAAATCAGTAGTATTTGTACTCCAACCTATGTTTCCTTGTTCCATAATCATGCAACAAAAGCAACTAAAGTTTCAACAAAGATTATGATATTTATGATATTATATGTAGAATGACCATTCAACCGTGAAATGCAGCAAAACGAGGAACTTACAGAGTTTCTTAGAAATGTTAATAGTAATAAAAAGAAAATGAGCAAGCAAGCAACTTACTTCAAGTTGAGATTGAGTTCCTACCACTTGTAAATTTTGATCCATGTTATTGAATTATTATAAGCATAAATCTGTTTCCGCATCCATGAATGCGCACGGCAGTATAGTGTGTGTGCTCACTGCAGTTTCCTCAACCTCAAATGAAAAGGGTCCTGGATTCAAAGGTCAAGTAAATGCAACAAAACAAGAAACAGCATTACCAACCTATGTTCACTGCCACAAACACGCTAAAATCCCTATCCTGCCAACGTAAAAGCTATAAAAACCAATCTTTAAGACAAAGTTCGGTTCTTTTTCATTCATTGCAAATTCCAACCCAATTTCCATACAAAAAGGCCCTAATTCAAAGCATTGAAATCCACCTAATTAAACAGGCACACGAAACAAACACAACCCAATTGCCCCATAAGCAAAGCACCAAAAACCATACCCACATGGGTTCAATGCATAACCAAAACCATGAGAACCCAGATCAAGAATCCAATCAAATAACCAAATTAAACAAGCAAAACAAAAGGTGGTAGGCATGATAACATGGGATCTGAAAAGGAACAAACCTTTACAGACTGTCGCAGAGCTTGTGGAGGATGTCAAAAAAAAAATTCAAAAAAAAAACCAGCAATAAGAAGAGAGAAAACCCACCACCAAAAAAAATCTTTTTTCTCTTTATTACTAATAAAAATCGGGATATAAATATATAATTTTTGTGAGGTGCTGTAGCAAATGAATTCTCCGTCTTCTTCGCTTGGTTTTTGGTTTTATTTAGGGGAAAAAAAGGGAATTTCTAAGTTGAAAATATCTCTTAATAAATCTGATTTATTCTCTGTTACTGTTCTTAATGATATATAGTTCTAGGAAGTTTCGTGCTGTTGATAAATAAAGGCACTTCTCCTCCTCTTTTCTAGTTAAGCTAGTCAATTTGGACGCGTGCTACGCCGTGAATTAGAATAAAAATATATATATATATATATAATAAAATATCTAGATATTAGTAATATATCTTCAAAAATAAAAATAAATTTTAATTATGTATTGAATAATATTTTTATTTAATATTAAGATAGAAATACACCTTAACTAAATGCCAAAGAATTAAAATGGAAAGAAATAAGGTAACTAAAAACAAAATTAAGTGAACTCTAGTCAATTAAGCAAACTCGTAACGTAAATTATACACGTTATTAGATTTAATAAATTTTTTATACAAGAGATTATTTTTTTAAATGAATTTTTAAAAAAAAAAATGTATTAGACGCATGTGACTAAGATAATATAAACATATCATTGATAAAAACAAATATAATGAAGTAATATTTATTTTAGTTTTGAGCTAAATAAAAAAAAATCAATCATCAATAACAAATAGTAAAATTATACTTTTAAAAAACAAGGGACAAAAAAAAAATTTTTAAAAAAAAGCAAATAATAGCTTGACTACTACTAATAAACCCATTAAACCTGCAACCCCCCTCGTTAACTCAATTTATTTAATAATTTCTTTTATCATTTTTTTAACCCAAACATAAAACAACAAATTTTTTTTTTTAAAAGGGAGGCCATGCACATTGGGCAAAAAAAAACAGCCCAACATGTGCTCTTATTTTAAAAAAAAAAAAAATTAACAGAGCAAGTGACAAGTCATCCGCTTTGATTTTAAAAAAAAAATATTATAACAAATGACACGTTGTCTGCTTTATACAGAATCTGACCACTTGGTCGCTAGAAAAGCAGGATTTTGAATTTTTTGTTTAAAAAACTATTTTGACCCAAAACACGTAGAAAACATCTTGATAAATCTATCCATGACCTCAAAAAACAAAAATCAACCCGAATCCAAAAACATTTTCACGCCCATATCTATCTCCTTGGCCAAGGAGAAGGAAAAAAAACCACTTCAGTAAAACTCTTCTCATTAAATGGAACCTATTGACATCAATTTTAATTATTTTAATGGCCAGAATCATCGTTAACATCTATTTTGGTATCAAAATTGAATTTTTAAAAAATAAAATGACCGATCACCTTTAAACCAAAAATTATAGGAGACCAAAATAAATTTTTTCTATAAAATTCAAAGACATCACCTTGTTTACCCATTTTTTTTACTTTGGTATTTTATCTTTTGATTTAATATTTAAAAAAAAAACCATGCAATCGAGTACTAATTTAGATTTAATTGTTCTCAATTATGTAAAAAAAGAAAGTTAAAGTTTATTTATTCAAATATAATTATGTTGGATGTCTCTCGATATTATAATTGTAAAATCCAGCTATAATCGTTAAGTTAATTGGTGATTCGCTAACTTAAATTCTATCTATAACAAGGTTTTATAGTGAATTTAAACATTAGATTAGTGAACCCTACGATAACATCGAGGTAGATCGATCGATAATTTTATCTGTTTAATTAGTTAGTTATATGTTTAATTAGTTAGTGATAGTAAAAAGTAAAAACTATAACAAAACCTTTATTTATAAGATTTGTATTTAGTTAGCAATATGATGAATCAGTATTTCATACTAAAATTCATTCTCTCTTAAGGTCCAAGACTAAAAGGATCGAGGGAAAGAATACTCATTATTTAAAACTCATTAGAAGAGAGTTTGGAAAGATGTCAAATTCAATTTTCAATGTCATGTTTGTTTTCTGGAAAGTAGTTTCTGGAAAATTACTTTCCAAACTTTCCTATGTTTGTTTGCTATTAGGAAAGTTGGTCAACGGAAAACACTTTCCGGTCAAAGAAAAATTTGGTTTGGTTTCCAGGAAAGTGTTTTCCCTTTTGGCTGTGTTTGTTTTCCGAAAAGTGGTTTCCGGGAAATCACTTTCCAAACTTTCCTGTGTTTGTTTGCCATTAGAAAAGTTGGTCAACGGAAAACAATTTCCAGTCAAAGGAAAATTTGGCTTGGTTTTCAGGAAAGTGTTTTCCTGGAAAATTTGGGCGAAAAACACTTTCCGAAAATTGTAAAAATTTTAGAAATGTCATTATTTGCTGATTATATCAAATTTGATCCTCAAACTTTTGATTGCTATATATAATTTTTTTTGAATATTTATTTTTCAATTTCATCTCTTAAAATTTAATTTTTATATTAACTTTGGTCCTTATTTTTATAATTGTTATTTGCTTTTTCATTATCATTTTTTTATTGAAATTTTTTATCTATCAAATTCGGTCCTCATTCTTTTGATTGTTACTTATTTTATTTGAAATAATTTATGAAATGTTAATTATTATTATTTTAATTTCTTCATCTTTTATTTTTTTTTAATTTTTTTAGATTTGATCTCTATTATTTTGATTATTATTTATTTTATTTGAGATAATTTATGAAATTATATATTTTTTTCAATTTCATTCTCATTCAACTTTTTAATTTGTAAGATTTGTTCCTCATTATTTTAATAAACTTGAGAAAAATAAAACATTAATAATTATTTTCCAGCTCATTTTCCATGACATAACCAAACACTGGAAAATGTTTTCCAACTTATTTTTCATTACACTACCAAACATCGGAAAATACTTTCCTGGAATTCACTTTCCCCAGAATTCACTTTCCAAAAAGAAACTACTTTCCAGCAAATAAACGGGGCCCAAATTTTTCTTTGACTGGAAAGTGTTTTCCGTTGACCAACTTTTCTAATGGCAAACAAACACAGGAAAGTTTGGGAAGTGATGATTTCCCGGAAACCACTTTCCAGAAAACAAACACAGCCAAAAGGAAAAACACTTTCCTGAAAACCAAACCAAATTTTTATTTGACTGGAAAGTGTTTTCTATTGACCGGAAAGTGTTTCTGTTGACTGGAAAATGTTTTCCGTTGACCAGAAAGTGTTTTCCGTTGACCAACTTTCCTAATAGCAAACAAACACAAGAAGTTTGGAAAGTGATTTCCCGGAAAGTGAATTCCGGGAAACAAACATGGCTTAAATTTGGATGCGCGTTATGGCCAAGTGGCTATGGGATCTCTGTCACCAACCCTCTGTACTTTCAATTATGGAGAATAGAAAACTGACATGGATTAATGATTGTTCATTATCTAGACACTAAAATACTCAAGTTCTCTGACATACTGAATTCTGAAGCATCATCATGTTCTATGACATGAAAAACTATATAAAAGAAATAAAATGTTTTTTATTAGAGAAATAAATATAAAAATATAAAATAAATCTATTTTTGTGATAATGATCTCCGATGAATTCTAATAGATTTGAATAGAGTTTTTTAATCATGGTAAATGAATGAATAATGTTTTCATTTTCGACCAAGTTATAAAGGCAAAACTAATTTCATCTGCTCATAACATTCTATGTATCAATTTGATTACAAATCTAGGAATAGAAAATATAAAATTTAACTTGTTAATCTTGATATGTAATCAATTGATTCTATAAATAACTGTTTGTATTCTATTAAAAAAATAATCGTATATTCTTGTGATAACCTATACTATGTGTATATATATAGTCAATAAAAACAGAACTTCGCTCTTGTAAATGCCAAGATACTTTATTAATTTATGATTCAACAACTACAAAATCTTATCCTATAAATACTTTTATTTTTAACACTTCATTAATAAAAGAATAGAAAAAAAAGGAATATTTGTAGACAGAAATAAGTGAACTTTGTAAAGATGAAAGAAAGGAATCCTTTTGTATTAAAGAAAAAGACAGAATAATGCTTTTATATATATATATATATATATATATAGCCGATTTAGTGTGTCTTTTGTTTAAAGGTATGATTGGTTTTTTTTTTTAAGATATAATTATTTTAAAATATAAACCACACCTTATATAAAAAAATATATATATTTTTTATATAAATTTTATTAAAAAAAAAAAACAACCACCCTTTAATCCCAAACATTTTCATATGATCTCTAGTTCGAGCCTTGTAATTATAAATATGATAGTCATTAGCGGTTTACATGGTCGTTAATTTCAGGGCCCGTGGAATTAATCAAGGTGCGCGCAAATTAACCCGAACAACAAATTTTTTTTTTTTATATATAAGCATTCTTACGGAGAAAACATAAGTTCACTTCTACACGAAAGAAGAGAATTTCAACTTGAAAAATAAATGGAGAAAACGATCCCTTTCATATGGAATAATCGGTGAGCTTCCTAACTTTTGCATTGCAACCGAAGAACGCCAAGCTTTATTGGTGAATAAGGCTGCTGTTCCAACATATGTTTTCAAAATGTTTTAAAATATATTAAAATAATATTTTTTATTTTTTAAAATTTATTTTTAATATGAAAAAAGCAATGAAAACATAGAATAATAAAAAATAAAATAATTATTAGAAGTAAAAAAAAATAAAGAAAATCAAACGATACACGGTGTCCTGAGAAAATCGCATCCAACAAGCTCAGTTTTAAAAGATCACGGTATCTTTGAATCAAGTAATTACACTGCAAGCCTGAGTTGTTTGTTGATTGAATAGTAAAGAAGTCATTCAAACGAAGACTGGTCTATTAAATAATTATCGTGAGAAATAAACTTTTTTTATTTATGGATTATAGGCATTTTTAAAATCGATTATTTATTTATTTATTTATAAATATATTAAAATAATATTTTTTATTTTAAATATAAAAAACACTAAAATATATTTTAAAAAAAAAGGTGGTTGAAACTCATCCTTCCCTCCCAATAGTGCTAGAAGAGAAGTCAAATATTAATAATAATAATAATAATAATAATAATAATAAAAGAGATTATAGATCAAGTCGTTATCAAAGTCAGTGTCTAGGGAAACGTAGGAGATCCACTGTTAATCTTGTCTTGAAAATTTCCTTCGCCGAGTACCAAAAGAAAAGTCTTCTTGGAAAAAAGGAACGGCTTGCAAGTTGATTAATCCTTCCACTGGCAAAGGCCCAAAGTGTTCAAATCAATGTAATATCGTAAAGAATTATTGCTAGAAGACAGACACTCGAATACAAATAATCTTATTTATCAATTTAAAACAAAAATAATAGACAAGGTGGCAGTAACCAGACATAACTTTGAAGCACAGCAACTCATGCATTAAGGTTGCCCCACACCAGTTGTGTAGAGGGAAAGTCTCGCCTCGCAAAGCTAAAGAAGATGAGCCGAGAGGGGAGTTAACGTGTTTCATTATTTTATGTAAGTAATCACAAATTGCAAGTCAAAATTGTGAGAAATAATGTTAACCAAGACTGGATTTTCAGTCGGTGAATACAGAAAATTCATGTGCTGAACTCTCTCAGTCTATAAATATGCATGTCTCGTAATGTTAAGAGCAGCATACAGTAACGATACCTGAGAGGGAACCCAGAGGTGGAGGCAGAGCTCTCCAGAATAGCAGCCAAGTGCAAATTAATTGAACTCCAATTGCTTCCTTAATACAAGAATTTCAAACAAAGAATGCAGTCCCACTTTTCCCCTCATATGGGTGGATCCTAAACATGAATATTACAGATTGAATTCTAACAACATCAAGAGTCCAGTAGGAGAATTATCTGTGTTTTGATTAAATCAGTGCTCAATACCAATTGTTTTATGGTTCTTTCTTTCACATGCCAGTGAACAAGAAAATACAATTTGAAGTACTATATAACAAAATTGTAATGTCCTCTGTAAACCTTGAGCAATTTACAGAACTGCAAGAGTTGGTGTTTCTTTAAGCTCAAAAGGACAGTTATAAACACTTGTTTTTATTCTGAGCGAGCGATTGCATTATCTATCCAGAGGACTGACAAGGCATTGAATGCTCAACTCAAGTGGTTCAACTGTAGTTCCAGGCAATTTTGCCAAGAAGATCCTTCTAATTAAAAAATTTGCAAATCTAAAGATGAGGAACAAACTCCAAATTTCTCTCCTTGTTCTTTCTCATTCAGAAAGAAATTTCAAGTCATGTCCTCTTCTCATTTCTTCATTGTTCTATCCATTATATTATGTAAACTCCACTGCCAAATTTGATGGATCAACTCTAAACTAACACTTTGCACTATGCAATCATCAAGTAAATTACAGGTCTAGTGTTGTTAAATTATACTGTTAAATTACCTGCACTGCCGATGTATTTTCAAAAAAGTTGTGAATTACTGGCTTCAGATCAAATATATCATCAGGAATCCATGTATCACCCGTCTTTGGAAAAGTGTTAAATGCATGCCCCTACATTGCACAGCAAAAGCATGTTAAAAAAGTTGTTTCTAAGCATGCATCAGAGCATTTGTTTATAATTTGTACACATATTCTTGAGAAGGAAGAGGAACGAGAAAAGAATTTAAAATAGACTACATACAGCATCATTTCCGGCAACAAATGCTCCTGAGATGGCAGTAATCCCAACAATAAGGCTTACAGGAAGGGCAAGCTTCTTGACTTTTTCCGCCCCACGAACCCAAGCTAAAGATTCAGTAGGAGGTTCAGGCATTACAACAGAAAGAGCAGTCCAGAAAAGCCCACTATCGATAACAAATGCCGAAGTAAGGTGGGCTGCAAAAAGATAAGGGCTTACTCTTGGCTGAGCATATTCAGATGCTGGCTCCTAAGTAAAACAAAGCCACTCATCAGTCTCGCAATCTTGCACAAATTCGCACTCAATTAATACAAAAGTTGAGTTCTTTATCACCTCTAAACCACTCTTAACCATCCACCAACCAATTAAACCTTGGCCAGCACCAAGAGCAAAAGGACCACAAAGTTTAGCTCCAAGTCTCACTGTTATATACCCTTTTCTCAGAAAATACGAAAATGGCAAAGCAAACATGATCCCCAATCCCCTTCCCCGCATGCGGTGCGCATATCCTATCCAATAAATAAACTTGAAATCATCAACACTCATCCCTTTATTTACAATGCAAAGTATAAAGAAATTAAACAATTCAAAATTCACTCAAATGAACCAACTCTAATTAAAAATAACAACTTTCATTCCTTTCTAGTACTTACATTTTATACTCAGGTGATTGCTTATACTTCTCAAACTCAATCAATCAGTCTTCATCTGATAAAGGAGGAAGGCCACCAGTAAATTTCCAATCAGTCATTGAAAGACCAGACCTTGTTAACCTTGTAGCACCACCAGGAATCACCATACTAAAAACCCAAGCAGCAGAGCCAAATAGCCATATACCCACCAATTTTTGAGCTTTAGGTCCTCCCTTCACAAGCAACCTAAGACCCTCTTTACTTTCACTCCCAACAGAAGCAGCTACAGTTGACATTTTCCTCATTGATGATGGCACAAACTGATAGTTATAACCCTGAAAACAGCATAAAGAATCAAACTACATTAGAAAAAAAGTGGGATTTTGATAGATTTCAGATCATTTGAGAAAACCCAGATGAAAAGGAGATGGAAATGAAGGATAATTTTACCCTGGGGAGTGATTTAAAGCCGTAAAGGAAGGATCTTGATGATGGGTTTTGCTGTTGATGAATGTCCCTCGAGTGATTGAAAGGTGTTGTTTTTGTTCCTTTGAGATTAGTGATTGAGTTGTTGATGATAGATCATCCTCCTCCTCCTCTGTTTCTCTTCAAGATTGATGCAAACACTCTGCTTTGAAACATCTTTCACTCTCTGTCTCGTTTGTGCGCGAGAGGCTGATGTGAGGGTTTTAGCTTAGGAACTGAGGTTTTTCTTTCTGGGATATATATTCACAAATGATACCGGGTGTTTCATGGTTAACATCTTTTAAAAAAAAACTTTAAAAATATATCTTCATATCAACTTAATATTATATACTTAGGAGAACAAATTTATATAAATGATAATCTGTTGACCATAGAATCTAAAATCAAATATATTGATATGTTAAAGTTTAATAGTTTGAGTTCCTAGGCAAATGTTAATAGCATTCATAAATTCAAAGATTTGGATAGCACATGAATGTTTTGCTTTCTTAATCCAGGTCTTAAGCAGATTATCCAAATTTTCCATGTAAATTGTCAAGGACAAGTTTACATGAGAGTGGTGGGAAATGATGATCTTTTATCTGATTTATTCCCAAGCTATCAGCAAAGATATATATATATATATATATATATATATATATATATATATATATATATATATAGACACACACACACACACACACACACACACAAAGGCAATTTGCCTTTCAATGCGTTGTACAGATCTAGAGAAGCCCTTTATGCAGGAGCTATGAAGAAAAGATGGGCTCGAAACAATTTCCTCTGATGCTACAAATACAGATCTTCTATAGTCTCTATACTTCCACTTTTATGTCCCAAAGTTACAACTCTTCCTCTGGAACTCTTAAATCAATGGTGACCAAGCAAGTTCCTCTGGAGCATATTCTCTTGGATTGGGAAGATGAATATACTCCAAACACACCGCAGTTGTGCTGGAATCATATTGCACCTCCTTGATTGCCCCTCCAGAATTAAACATCTTGGTTAGACCTATCTATGGGAGCAAATTCAACCCCATTGGACAGCTCTTTTACAGGAACCACTGTGAAAACTTCGTCGTATTCTCGAGACTTCAATGTAAGTGGCATAGCTGCATCCTTTGGAAGGTAAACTACTCCTGGAATTGACACTGGAGAAACTTGCCAAGGAAAACCTTGATTTCATCAAAACAATGCTTAACTAATTGTGAATTTAGCTGTGTGAAAGAAATACATGAGCAGTGAACAGCAACATGAGAATAAAATATGTTATTGCCTGTTCATCCGTCGCTAGCAACTCTACGAGATAATCAACATCTTTAGCCCTAACAGAACCGGTGATCGTGCCAGGCTTTTCGTCATGGACAAGGTTTGTCTTTCCAACCCTGCACCATCCAGCTCCCTGGCAGTTGAAGACTCCCATGACTCCACTGAAATCGTTCAGGTTCCATATCTTCAGGAGACTGCAAGATCAAACATATATTTAGCAAATCAGTTCACATTGGAAACATCAAAAATCAACAGCCAGTGTAAGAAATCAGATTTCTATAGATGATCAATTAGTACCAAGATGAAGCATTACTTTTTGAAATTCATAGCATTAGAATCCAGATCTTTATAGAACATGCATCATCGGAAGAAGACCAGCAAAATAAAGGCAGGGGGACAAAAAGACCATGAGAGAACATATCCGGAGATGGTCCATGCGAATATTGATATCAGAATGTCCTGCTGCAAAGGCAAGCCAGAAAAGAGCTTGGAATTCTAAACTTTCTTTCTCTGCCAAACCCAATAGCCATCACATTTACCACGACCCCTACACAAACATCAAGATTATGGTGTGATCTCCTCTAAGAGATACTGGAGTTATCTTCAAGCAACCGAGCATGAATTCTTTCGACCTCCTTTCTTGCCATAATGTTTGTCTCATGGAGATCAGTTGTCAAGAAAAAAAAAATTGTAGCAGCAACCAATCTTCACCACTAATCTTGACTTCAAAGTTCTTTTCAAACAAAAGATACAAAGCAACAGAATTTTATCAAATAAACTTGCTCATGACTTATTATAATGAAAGGAAATTCTCGTCCTCCTATAGTGGTTGGCTACTTTCAAGGATTGATGAAGGTGGATTTTGCAGATATGATCTTCTCAATCCCCTATCCCAAGCCAACATTTCAGTTACTTCCGTATTATCCCGAATTCGCTAAATCTTAATTCTTTATGAGAGATTACTAATACGCAGTGTACTTCCGGGACATGATGAGATAGGAAATTGTTAGTCCTGATATAGTACTAAATACTTTAAGACTAGAGTTTAGGTGCAACTTCCGTACAAAAACATGGGAGAAAGAGAGAAGCTTAGTTGATCAAGCACTGTTCTTGGCACAGTATGATTCAAGATGTGTTTCCGTTCATGAACCAGCATCATGCAAAATTTTTCCATGATGAAAAGGCTGTCTTTCTTCTTTTTGTGTGCCAAGGCAGGCTCCCCTGTTAGTTTTTGTGCACAAGATCCCATGGATGGGAAACAAAACTACAAGATCCTATAGATGGGAAACAAAACTAAGGGTATTAATTGTGAGGCTGAAGAGTTTTTCAGGCAGAATTTTTCCATCAGTTTCTGACTGTATATTTTTTATGCAATGTTGCCTTCCTCTTCCATTAGCTAAAAGAGATTGCCTGGTTCTCAATTTTATTTTATTTTTCTATTAGAGAAGACCTGAACCAAACGTGAATCAAGTGCTTATAATCAGCAATGACAAAATAGCAAGTTTTACCCATTTCTCTAGCTGGGAATCATTGTGAGGCTGAAGAGTTGATATGCTTAAGATCAAAGCACACTGCCCTTTCATGGCGCTCTTAACCGTAGTTCTGTGCTTCTTGCTGCATAGCAATTTTTTTGAATGTTAAAAGCGAATTACATATATTTTTCTGATGATTCTCTGGAAAGATATGGACTTTAGGAGGTGTTTGACATGGAGGGTAAGAGTACACAGAAGTTTGCCAGCCTTCCATTCAACAGGTGGTTTAAGCCAGTGAAAGAGAGAGAGTCAGCATTTTTTTTTTCATATTTTCTTCACTGTCCTGCCATTATTTTGTAACTAAAGAATACTTCTTGTTGTTTTGTATTTTAGCAGTGTGATTTCTCCATTAATATTTCCTTGAGGAGCTTAGCAGATTGTTGAACTATACATTGTTGGATTAGTTTGTATACGCAGAAGATCTTCTCTCCTGGGTACAGAAGTTCTTTAGTTCAGCTGCTATATAGCCGACCTGTTTACTGCAAGAAATATCATCTGCTGGTGATATTTAGTTTTGAAGAAAACCTGTGTGTTAGTGGTAGTATTTTAAACAGTACTCAGATATTCTGAGGACCTCTTATGCACTGCAGCTTCCGGTTTTGTTCATGCTATCTTGTATATTTTAGTCTGCCTGTGGTTTTTCCATACAAGACCTGTTCTGTTTCCTCAATCTAAGGAGGAGGTTTTGAATTCCTAGGTACCAAGAAGTTGTCCTTTGATTTATTTCCGAGATAGTAACCCAACGCTAGAGTCCGAAACCTTTTCTTGTTTGCATCCTTGTATTTCTACTTTGGATTTCTAATCGTGTAAGCAAAAGCATGGTCAAATGTAAGTTCCAAGGTAATTGATGCGGGATAATAAATAAAAGAATTGAAGCAGAAAAAAAAAATTAAAAAAAAAAATTGAGGATAGAAAGAAATGTAAAGTCCCAATGTTTTCATTAATTATCAAAAATATCTAACATTTTAAAAAATAGAATATAACTATTAAAACTCTAACTAGAACAAGCGATTGAGCTTATGACCCACTAAATAAAATACCCAACAATAAGTAAATCAAACCCAACAAATAAAGTCAAATTAATAAACCTCAACTAAAAGTTCATATAAATTAAACTCAAAAACATAAACTTAAACCTAATTTCTTGATGGTTTAGGCTATTCTCCATCGTCTATAATTACATACATGCGTAAGGCTCCGTTTGTTTGCTGGAAAGTAGTTTCCTTTTGAAAAGTGAATTCCGGAAAAGTGAATTATTTTCTGATGTTTGGTAGTGTAATGGAAAATAAGTTGGAAAATATTTTCCAGTGTTTGGTTATGTCATGAAAAATAAGCTGGAAAATAACTTATTAATGTTTTATTTTTCTCAAGTTTATTAAAATAATGAGGAACAAATCTTGCAAATTAAAAATGTTGAATGAGAATGAAATTGAAAAAAAAATATAATTTCATAAATTATCTCAAATAAAATAAATAATAATCAAAATAATAGAGATCAAATCTTAAAAAAAAAAGATGAAGAAATTAAAATAATAATAATTAACATTTCATAAATTATTTCAAATAAAATAAGTAACAATCAAAAGAATGAGGACCAAATTTGATACATAAAAAATTTCAATAAAAAAATGATAAGGAAAAAGCAAAAAATAATTATAAAAATAAGGACTAAAGTTAATATAAAAATCAAATTTCAAGAGATGAAATTGAAAAATAAATATTCAAAACAAAATATATATAACAATCAAAAGATTGAGAGCCAAATTTGATATAATCAGCAAATAATATGACATTTCTAAATTTTTCACAACTTCTAGAAAGTGTTTTCCGCTCAAATTTTTCAAGAAAACACTTTTCTGAAAACCAAGCTAAATTTTCCTTTGACTGGAAAGTGTTTTCTATTCACCAACTTTTCTAATAACAACCAAATACAGAAAAATTACAAAAATAATTTTTCAAAAATTAAATTTCAAGGACAAACACAGCCTAAATAATATTTCCAATTGGATGCAGCCAGCAGCCCTGTCAAGCATACCAGTATGCATCAATCAAGTTAAACAGTCGAAGTTGAGGTAGTCAAAAAGAGTATGAGATGCTCGGAGACAAGAAAGACCGCCCTCGGAGCACTCACAGAGCTCAAAGGAGGCATCAATCAAAATCACAGTCTACCATATGAAAGTTGCAGAGGAACTTGTAGCTATCTCTTCTTAGCTAATCACATTCAGACAACTACTCTGTGGTCCAATTCCATGTGCTGCTAGCTGTTGAATCTTCAGCTGCGGGTTTTGGTTTTGCTTCCCAGCTGTGCAATCCATTTGGTGGGCTTTGTCTTGAGATGAAAGATTCTGTTTGAAATTAACAAAATTACATTCCAAACAGGGACAGTTCTTGTGTGTGGATTGCACCCCACTCTTACACTTCCAAAAACAATATATTTCAATGTATTTTTTATTTTAAAAATACAGAAATTCACTACAATATAACCATGTATTTAATTTATGTTTTTTATTTTTTTTTTCGATCAAATATATCTTTGTCTCATCTTTGTATCTCCATTTTATACCGTATAAAAATCTAGGCCTTAATCAAATAATTAAGCACAAATCTTATTGAGATAAGGCATAGAAGAAGAAATTCACCTCATCATATCAACAAGGAAAAATAACCCTTTTCCATTCCCTTGGTTTTTATATCTTGGAAGGAAGAAAAAAAAGGAAAAGGAATTGGAAATTTGTGAAATGGAAAAAAAAAAAAAAAAAAAAAAAGAGGAGTTTGATGATGAAACTTGTGTCCACTAGACGACTAAAAGCAAGAAATGATATTTATTTTGTGTTATGGTCTAAAAGATTAATCCACATGACACGCACCAGTGTTGACTTCGAAGATAATTAAGACTTGTTATTAACCAATTAAATCAATTGAGACAGGCAATGAAGTGGCTATAGTTAATTTTCAATTTCAGTTTTTTTTTATTAACAATGGATGTCCGGATCAGCTTGCGTTCACCTCGATTAATTCTACAGACCCTAAAGTTAAATACTATACAATTTTTCAGTGACCCTGAGGTTTGTGAGACTTGAATTAATGACATCTAGAGAACAAATCTAGAGCCTGATCAATTGAAATACCCTCACGGTTAAGCAAATATTAGTGCGATGTGATAATCATGAAAACATCAATTTTTTTATTTAATTATTTATTTCTTCTTATATGCCTTATCTCAATTTGTTTTACCAATATTAGTGCATGTAAGCCAATACTAGTGCGATGTCATGATCATGGAAACATCATTTTTTATTTAATTATTTATTTAATCAACGTGAGTTGGGACTCAGGACTTTATGGCGGGTCATTGATTAGTGCTTAATTTGTTTTAATTAAACCATTATTAGCCTTAATAAAGTTATCTTTGCTAAAGTAAATTAGATTCGTGAAGATTATTCTCTCGCGACAGAAGAGATAGAAACAATTAAGACATAGAGATAGCACTTCATAAGTTCATATGTATATTTTATTCTTTGAATGACAAGAATTTACTTTAAAATTTCCCTCTGAAGGAAAAAAAATTCACAGAATAAAAAACAATAAAGCTTGTAGTGGTACACCATAACCTGCATTAGCATGTTGAGGAAAAAAAAAATAATGCAACAAAGTCATACTCGGTAATCAAGTATTAATAAAACAGATTAGAGTCGAGCGTGTTTGGAAGCGTGGTTGCGGTTACTTTTTAAAGTGTTTTTCACTCTAAAAAGTATGTTAATAATATTTTTTTATTTTTTAAAAATTATTTTTAAAATCAACACATTAATTAAAATGATTTGAAAACATTAAAAATATATTAATTTACAAAAAATCAATTTTTTAAAAAATATTTTAAAATGCAACACCACACATAAGTATAGTATATAAAGCGACAATGAATAAATACATGATTACGAAACCTCTTGGTGCTGAGAACTTAGAGCCACACAAATGGCAAACCCACGACAACAATTACCCATTTCTCTCTGTCTGTGGAAATATTTAACAGTCCATGCTATCATAATGTCATTTTTATCACATTTATTTCCTACATCTTCGGTTCTAGAAGCTTTGGTGCTGTGCCACGTGGCAAGCTTTTGTTTCAAGACCCGAACATGTTAAATATGATGTTTTTATATTTACTTTTTTAAAAAAAAAAACTGAAGTGTAAATATTTTCACTAATTAACCTCGTGTTAGGCTAGATGTCAAGGTTTCAGTTGGCTGTCCTATTAAATTCAGTCGAGTCTTATTAGATAAATTAATCCTTATAATTTAAATATTTAGATTTAATTACTGTGTTTTTCACTCGATAATATATTTAATAAGTTTGTGTATATTTAACTCGTAAAAAAAAAGATAGTTTATTTTTAATTAGCTCGAGGTAAGTATGGTTTGTTTTATAGGTTTGGATAGAGACCTTACCCTCATAATTAAACAAGAATCCTATTGAGTTTTGGCCTGAAGAAATTTCTTCAAGGGATGCTTGATATGACTCCTGCTTTTGCTTTTAGATACTTTTTAAAGGTGTTTTCGATATAAAAATATATTGAGTTGTTGTTTTTCTTTTATTGTTTTCTAGTGGCTTTAATAAGATGATGTTAAAAATAAATAAAATATTTTTAAATAAAAAGCTATTTTAAAAAGTGTGATGCACCAAAATAGTAAACACCGCAATAATATTGAATTGGAACTTTGTTAAAGAAAGGACCCCATTGTGTGGAAAAAGAAACTTGTGGGCACTACTAGACTCCAACAATTAATTGCCAAATAATAATATCTTGTGTGATGGGCTAAAAGGTCAATCCACATGGTTGACAAGGAGCATGCACTAGTAGTGTTGACTTCATAGATGATTAAATTAAGATTATTTTTTTTATTAACCAATTAAACGACGAGACAGTGAAGTGGCTCCAACCAATAATAATCCCCCCCCCCCCCAATAAAATTGATGAACACTTTGGGATGCTGTTGAAATATTGTTTTTTTTTAAATAATTTTTTTTATATTTTTAAATTATTTTTAAAAAATAATAAAAATATCATTTTAATATATTTTTAAAAAATATTTAAAAAACAACCTAACACACCCCTTAGAAAATTGAAATTGATACTCTATGGCAGGCCATAACTTTTACTTTGTCTCTTATATTCAATCAAAATTAAATTGATGTTTTTATTCCTATTTTAAGTAAGTAGAATAATTTTTTATTGATGTTTATTAATTATTTTCTTCATATTAATGTCATTTTTAGTATAAAATATGTACATTGGGCTTGAAATATTAATAAAATAATGGCATTGCAAGATGTAGGAAACATTTGTGATCAAATTGATAAAAAAATAAAAATTTGGGATGCAATTGAGGTTTTCTCAAATAAAAGAACTCCCATCTATTCTAGAAACCTTGGCACGTGCTAAACCTGATGTCCTTTCACTTCTACGTAACAGTGACTTAGAAGTGACAGCTGATAAGTGACTTTTCCCCTGACAAATGCTTCTAGAAGGCCCTCACGCGTGCCAAACAATTCACTAGATGCGTGCCGTTGGATTTGAAAGGGTAGACACCAGATAAAGAAAGGATGGAGGGTGGGATTCTGGAGGCCGGCTTGGCTTCTAGAAACTTTGGCAAGATGTCTCGTCTCGGCTCGGCTGCACCAAAATGCACCAGCCGATTTGACTACCCAAAAAATAATACTGTTGTTTGTTGCCGTGCAGGGAGGACGGCGGTTGTTTTATTGATGAGGTTTGAAAAAAAGTTGTATTTTTAGTTGATGATTAGATAGAATATGAGTTTGGTTAAAAATATGGCTAAATTTGAGGTTGAATGAATATGGAGTATAATTTATTTGGTTAAAAAAACTTTAAATTGAGATTTGGTGGTAAAATGACTATAAATAATATATATTAATATTGTTGATTTTTAATTAAAATATTACAGATTTAATTATTATTACATCATGAAATGAATAATACTTTATTAAAAGGTTCTTTCAGTTAAACTATTTGCAATTTCATCATGTATAAAATTCATCTGATAAAACCTCTAGTATCCATTTCTTCTAAGCGTGCAACAATATTAGTTAAAAACTCATCAGGAATAAAATTGATATTGCGATCAAATTTTACAAATATCAGTTATCATTCAATTTCTTTCTAACATAATTAGTTTTGATTGGAGAGGAGAGGAGAGAGTCCAAGAAGACGGGGAGGGGGATTTATTGGGAGAGAGATGTTGAATCTATCCAATTAAAAAATCATTGTAAGGTATTCTTTCAACTATTCTTGAGATGATAAATTATTAAGGTGATCATCCATTGCAAAGTGGTATGAGATAAAGGGTTATTTGAGAAGTTTTTTTTCTTATGGATTTTTTTTCTCTTATCTTTTGTATTTATTTTTTTGTGATGGATTTAAAAAATAAAGTGAGAAGCTTTTAGTTAGTTTGTCTTTTTTTAAAAAAAAAAATTGAGGTTTAATCTCAATTCTTGGTGGTCCCATAATGTAACAGTCCGCCCCAACATGCTGTATATTGTCCGTTTTGGGCCTTACCGCCTTCACGATTTTGTTCTTGGTGGCGTGAGCCCACTTCTGAGCCTGACGCCCTAAAACGCGTACAACATGTTAGCAACCAGCACTACTAATAAGGCCCTGGCTTTGGACGCTCGCTTCCGATGTGAGATATCACACATAAGGTCCCACAAAAATAAAACATTGTTGCAATACTAACCAAGCATAATTTTATGTGGTCCAATCAAAACTCAATTGGATGATATCTTTTAAAAAAATATTGAGATGATGACATATTGAATCGACCCGAGTTAAATTGTCAAATATGTGATCTAGGTCATGAGATATTATAACTTTATAAACAAAATCAAAATAAATTATGAAAGTCAATTCCTAATCAACCTAGTGTTGAATGATAAAAATACAAAAAAAAATATTAAATTAAAAGGACAACAAAAAAACCACTCGAGTAAGTCTGGGTTAACTTAACAAACCTGCAATCCAGAACATGAAATCAAGATAACGCCGTAGCAAAAAATTTAAAAAATTACAAAACTTTATTTCCAACAGATCTAATATTGAATATTGAAATTAAGAAAAATAAATAAATATGTGAGACCAAGATAACTATACGAAAACAAATTGTAAGAAATTATAAAGTTTAATTCTCAAACATCCTACTATTGAAGGATGATATTAAAAAAAAAACTATATAATAAAAAAAATCAAGTTGTTGGAGAGTGAAATTGAAAAAAAAACAATTAAAAAAGAACCCTAAAAAAATAAGCTGGAACTCAGGTCAACTTGCTAAACCTGCAATGTAGATCGTGAAATCGAGTTAACCTCGTAAAAAGCAAATATTATCATATTTGGCATAAAATTTCCTAAAACATCATTGAATTATTTGTGAAATAAAAACAAATTATATAAAGTGATTTAGATACTGGATAAGCATAATGTATTACGGTTTGTAATAATTTTTTTGGTACCATGAACGATTGGTTATACTCTCATTATGAGCATAGTTATCAAATATAGTTTAAGGCTCAAATTGTGGATTGGATATGTCAATCCATGGATTGATGAGTTATTTGAAGTTTATTATAAAACAATATTATTTTTGTTTTATGTTTTAAAAAAATTAGAAACGATGTTATTTAAAAAAAATAAAAAACAATCCATAAAGTTGATCTAACGAGATCAATCAAGCTGTGAGTTGACCTACTGAGTTGCCTAAATTTGATCTAGTCAACTTCTTATGCAGGTTAAAAGCAAACCTAGCATAAACTAGACTCCAAGTTGATGAATCACCAAGTTGATCGGCCAAGAAAAGTTTTTTTTTTCATCTTAATTACACAATGAACGCCAAAAATATCTATAGAATAAAAAAAATTAAAACTAGAGCCAATGGGTGATTTTATATTTTCATAATGATTTTTCGTAATTATCATGTCGGATGAGGGGAAATTCGATATTTGATCTTGTGTAGAAAATAGTAAGAAAACAAAACGCATCGTAAAACAACCAAAATACCCTTAAAAGACAAAAAAAAATTTATAATTCCAGTGATCTTTTGCATCTTTTCTTGTCATATGAATTCAAGAGAAAATAGGTCTTTCAATACATAAAGAAAATAATAAAAAAACTAAAAAGGTTGGCATTTGTTGGGTATTTACTAGTGCGTGCAACATCTCTTAACAACTAAAAATATTTTTTTATTGTGTCTTTGGAAGTATTGTTGCGTTCTTTTTCTATTTATATGACATGTGTCAGTGATTATGAGTCAATTTATTTAGTGTTTTCTACCCCATTTCATCATATAATATTTAATAGGTTATGAATTGAGCTACATTGTTTATTTTTTTTAAGTTATCATAATTATTTTTTTTTATTTAATTCATTTGTTGTCGTTGCCTATTTATTTATCATTTAATTAAAATAAAACTAATTTATTCAACCCAATCCGGTCTTGGTACATGATTTAAGCCACATTTCTTTTTTCTTTTTTAAAACGCAATAGTAAACCTTATTACCTCTATTTAAAATTTATATATATATATATATATATATATATATATATATATATATATAAAATCAACAATTACATTAAACTCTATATAATCTATTATAATGCAATTGTTGGTGGATTGTCTTGGAAAACTAATAAAAATTAAATATTTGATTTAAAAAAGTTAAAACACTAAATTATCCGTGTATTATTATATCGATACAATTTAATATATCTATACACTACTATTTTAATTTATTACGCCCCTCAAATATATTTTATTATCTCAATATATCTTTCGATCAATCAAACGACATATTATGGTTAGTTTAAGATACATGACACGCTAGTAGAAGCTAACATGTGTCCAAGATCCAACTTAGAGACAAAAAAAAAAAAAAAAGAGTTTTCATGAATAATGAAAAAACCTAAAAGAAAAAAGAAAGATTCTAAAATAAAAATAATGTTTTTTTAGTAAAATAACATTTTTTATAAAAAAGAAAATTTAAAAGATTACAATAAAAGAGCAATTTTGTTAATTTCTTTTATTTTTTTATAGGAGAAATATATATATATATATATATATATATATATATATATATAAAACTGTTTTGTGTAGTGGTGACCGACTCCTCTATTTATCTAATCTAACCATTTGATTATGGACTGCATGACCCTTTTTCTATGCGAAAAAAAATAGTTCTAGAAAATGGAAAAAGAAAAAAGAAAATGGAAAATAGCTCTTTCTTCTAGAAGGTCTTTATTATATTATCCTATTAACTAACGAATTTAATAAATATATAATAAATTCCACGTCAGCAACAGCAAACAGCCCATTGGAAAGATCTCCAACAAAATAGACAACTGCCACTCCTCAGACCCACTGTTTTCTTTTCTTCCTTTTCAGATAAATAATAAATAAATATTCTTTTAAAAAAATAAAATTGACCTCTCTCTATATATATATAAATAACAGTCTCTCTCCTCTCCATTCCACACAATTTCGCTCCAAAATCATCTTCTCTTATACCCCCTTTGCCCCTGGAACCCTCTCTTCCAATGTATGCCATCTCTTCCACCCCCGCTCTAACCACCGCCGCAACGGCCGCGGCTACCGCCAATATAGTCCAAAAAACTTTCCTTCCATCGTCGATCACGACATCCTCCACTCGTTCTCTCCGGGGATTTCGAATCAAGGCCTCGGTTTCAACGTTTCCTGACACTATCCGAGTAGACTCGAGGAATTCATCTCTGAGTCTGTACGAAATACTCCGGGTCAATCCAACCGCGTCGCAAGTGGAGATCAAGACTGCGTATAGAAGTCTTGCTAAGGTATACCATCCTGATGCGATGTTAGATCGCGATGATGAGCCATCCGAAGGTGTTGATTTTATTGAGATTCACAACGCTTATGAGACGTTATCGGATCCGGCAGCGAGAGCGGTTTATGATATGTCTTTATCGGCAGCCGCGAGGGATTTTTATAGGAGAGCGGTTGGATATTCGGGTGGATATTATACGACCCGAAGATGGGAAACCGATCAGTGCTGGTAAAAAGAAAATGGAAAACTGACATGGACCTGGATTGAGTGGGTATTCGGGTCGGGTTTTGTTTTTAATATTTTAGCTTCAGGATTTTTCTTTTTATTTTTTAGATAGTTTTAACATGTCTCTGCCGAGGCACCGTGTAAAGAGGTAGATTTCGTTTTGGTTTTTTTTTTAAACGAAATGCAATACAAAAAAAAAAAAAAGAGTAAATACTTTTTTATTATGATTAATTTCCTTAATAATTTTTTTATTAAACTATAAAAGATATTATTAAACCAGTTATTCCATGGTTGACAATGCTTAAGCAATTAGCTTAACTTATCGGTTGAGCTCCATGTATGTTTTTTTGAATGTTTTATTTTTAAAATATATTAAAATAATATTTTTTTATTTTTTAAAAATTATTCTTAATATTCATAAATGAAAATAATTTAAATTTTTTAAAAAATTAAATTTTCAGGGTTCAACCGTGTTTCTGAAAGCAAAGCCCATCGGGCTGATATCAAGTCAGCCGGCTGTTTTTTTATATATTCAACTTCGAAAAACAATATTCAAGTTACTGTGATTTTATTTTTTTAAAACATGGTTGTAAATATTATTTTTATTCAAATATACCTGTAACATTTAAATATAATTTTTTTTTAAAAAAATACATGTCCACAGTGTATCAGTTTTATTAAAAAATAATTATTTTTTATATTTTCAAATATAAAAAATATTAATTTTTTTTAAAAAATATTACAACTTGTATTTCTAAACACATCGAAAGACGTGGCGAGATCACACAACAAAGGGCCCTAAAAGAGAGAGAGTACCAACACACTTTGAATTAAACCATGAAATTTAATGTCATGAGGATAGAATCTTTAAACATGCTAAAGATTATTTCACAGATAAGAAGAGAGCATCATTTTGCCTCTACGAACTACAAACTCCTCTCTTTCAATTACTTCTACGAATTGGGAAATGTAGAAAATCCACGACCCTATATATGAACCACCAAAGATTTGTACACTGTCTCCTACTTCAAAACTCTGCCCTGTTTTTTGCACAGTGGTTGTCAATGGGAGCATCATTTACAGGTCACCAGCAAGTAATTAACGACATGCATGAGAATACGGATGCTTGTGATGTCAGCGCCAGTAACGCCAGCTGATCTCCTTAGCTGGTTCAAAATCTCACATACTTGCTCGACAATAGGCCGTGCATAGTAAGCAATCATTTGGTCTGTTGGCTGTATGGCAGCCGCCACCACTGTCATCCACTCAAGCTTTCGAGGAGTCTCTTTGCTTATATCACAGGCTAGCTGCTGTAGAAGTGCGAGTAATACTCTTTGGCTTAGTGGAGGAGGAGACATAGCCATGATACCCTGCAGATCAACCTGGAAAAAATAGGAGAGCAAAATTAAAATGACCGCCTCTTCTCAAGTCCATTTCAAAGTTTAGATAAGAACCACAATCCCAGCAGACTAGCATGAGACAAGAAACGCATAAAGGAATAGCGGGGGGAAAAAATGCAACAGCACCTATGAGAACAAGAATAATAACTAGACATCTTCCATTTCATATTTTTCAGACTGAAAACATGACATGAAATAAAACTTGACATTTGTGAAGCAAAATTCTTCTTAACCAGAAGCATTGACTAGCAGAAGCAAACAACATGTTTCATAACGAGAAAATACCTGACAACACAGCCAGGATACCATGGCCACATCACTTCTTTGTAGCACAATAGTGAATGCCGCCTCGTATTGTTGTTCAGATATTAATCGTGTTAGCTCTTTTGTTGGATCCAAAGGTGTTTCAACCTGAATCATCAACGGGGAAGGCTTAGAATTACCTCCGCGATAACAAATGATATTTGACAGTCATAAGCAGCTGAAACAGTTCAGATCATAAAACATAACAAACCTTCTCATGGAAGCTAGCCAAAGGTCCATTGCTAGGTTGTGTAGCCAACGAATTTGTTGCACCTGAGTTTGCTGCAATAGCTAACAGCTGTCTTTGACTATCAGCCAACTCTGTACTCAAGGTTTTCGTCAATGATGATGCTGAGTTGATGGAATCCTGCATTTAGTGAGCGCACACATACAAAAAGGAAAAAAATAATTCAGGCAAATATGGAAAAAAAAAGAGAGACAAAAGGACCACTGCAGCACATCCATTTGCTTCGACTTGCAATACTAAAAGCACAATAGCAACACATACTAAACAGCCACTGCCTTCATGGCAGTTGCGATCTAGATTCTGTGATACACCCTTACTCCTTAAATACCTATAGTAAGACCTCAATGACCAAAAAGCACATCATAGCCTCAAGTCATATGTAATCGCCCTTTGCTAAGTTCATGATCCCCAAGAAGAACCTATATTTGGCTAATATATCTGAATGACAGACGTATAGAGTGAAACAATTTGGCAAGCTGCTTGAAAAATTGGATATTGTTAGGATGAAAATATGATTATTCACATACAAATCCAAATTCAAAATAAACAGACAACTCTTGCTCAGGATCCATCCGAAAAAACCCCAACATTTCAGTTTTCAATAAATTAATGAAGGCTTCTTTATAATGAATTCATAACGCGGCACAAGAAAACACACCCTTAAAGTGAGTGCCAATGAAGAATGTGCAGATTCAAAATGCTGCTGGGTTGTAGCTGTATGCTCGACCATCCCTTTCCGAAAGGCAGCATCTACTTGATCAAACATAGCTTTGCAAGACATCTCAAAGGCAGGGATTACTGACGCTTCCAGACCAGCCTTCAAGGAATCCTGCGTGAAAAGTTATATTATCAACAATGTCTGACAGACACTCCCTAGATTCATACCAAAAGTTATACGATGATGTAATGCTCCTCAGGAAAATAATATCGGGCATGCATCTTCAATAGAAAACCATTAACCAGCCTAGGACCCACCAGGTCCATGTAGTATTTTGCAAAAACAGATAGCCCTACCCTTCAGCATTTGTGTGTGAAGTGGCTACACTTACAGCTTGAGCTGGCAACATTCGGTATCAAGCCCAAGACTTTTACCATTGATTCAGAGGCCCACTGATGTTTAATTATTCAAAACAATTATGATAAGCTAACTTCTTCATACCTGGAGAGCTTGCTTGCCAGAAGTTTGAAACTGAGCTTGGATTTGCCTAGCAACAGTAGCCTCAAGTTTTGAGTTAACTGATTTCTCCAGTTGATTCACTGCCTTGTCACCAACTCCTCTCTGGAGAAAGAAAAACATCAGTAAGAAAATATTTAATTTCTGAATAAAAATGCATATGATTTTCAGATATCTTACCTGGAAAGACTCGACAATAACAGAAGATACTGTTTTCTCGATGACTGGAGATATTGTGCGAACTACACCTTGTCCAACTGAAGCCAATTCCTTCTTCAGTGCTTTCTCTAACATGGCTGCCAAGTCCTTATTGATAAAATTCAAGATCAAACTTGTTATCTGCTGTGTGCGATCTCGCAATAACTTCTCATTCTTTGCATTCTCTTCTTGAAATCGAGCCCACAATGCATCAGTATTGGCTTTGATGGCTTTCTCAATGTTCCGCCCCAAAGTGGTCTCTAGTCTTCTACATTCTTTAGAAACAGGAATTGCAACCATATTTGACATCTGCTTATTCATTTCCTTTTGTGTGATCACTAGCTGGAAAATAAATAGAAAGAAAGAACACCAATGTCAAAAGTGGATGAGCACTGACTAAAGGACAATAAGGTTTTGTGTTATACTTTCTAAGATGAAATCATAGAAACTAGAAAACAAGATTTTTGTTTGCAAAATCTAACACCACTATTAGCAAAGAATTGTGCTATGTAGCACAGAAGATCATGCATGGCGAGTGCACAGAAAAAAACACCACCACTCATTGGTAAGACCCACATGTAGAGCCCACCAAGTCAATGAAAGTGATATTATTTATGCATAAGAATTTATTCATATGCAAGAAAAAAACAAGAAGAAGAAGAATGAAAATCTTCCTTAATCCCCAGCCCAATAATGAACAGGGACTAACAAAGGGATTGTAGCCAAATACAGTAGCACAAGGTTCTTGCTTGCAGCCATATATGTTCCTTGTCAAATCTTTAAGTTTATGACATTGTCTAGCAAGAAAATAACACATGCTACGTAAGGTAGGGTATTTTCCATGTGCAGAGTCTAACCAATCACCTGATTAATTGCCTCCTGCATAGCCAAAAACCGAGGAAAGGCACCCTCCACGGAGAGGAGATTTGAAGCCCCGACAGGTTCGTTCAAAGAATCTGTTGAATTAAAGGCAGGTGGAGATTGAGAAGATGAACCTGATGCTTGAGAATTTTTCCCCTTCTGCTTCTTCCCTTTTGTACTTGGAGTTGTTGACAGTGGAACAACTGTCGACACAGTGGACTCAGAAACTTTCCCAGATATATCTTTTGTTGAGTCGTGGACTTCATCCCCACCTGCATGAGAAGGTGGGGCAAGAGACTCGCTAATGCCAACACCATCAACTTGTCCACTTTCCTCAATATTTTTGTCTGGCTGTAATGCACAACACTCTCTAGTCATCTCAACACCAAGATCTGATGCCTGGGAGCAAAAGATTTTTTCCTTGTTTTCAAAAACAGGCCTTTTGGAT
The DNA here is from genome assembly GCF_000002775.5 of Populus trichocarpa. Lineage (NCBI taxonomy): Eukaryota > Viridiplantae > Streptophyta > Magnoliopsida > Malpighiales > Salicaceae > Populus > Populus trichocarpa. The sequence goes on along the minus strand of NC_037285.2, from coordinate 49,338,204 downwards.
TCCCCTCGAAGACTAAATCCGTCATCTCGAGTGGCTATTGTTTCACCAACTGTTTTAACTTCCACCTCAGCATTGACAACATCATTATTTACAACCACATCTTGAACATTTGAGTCAACCTCGCTCTTGCCCTCATTAACATTGGTAATTTCAGAGGATGAAGCACCCATTAAAATCTCAGAAGGGGTTATTAGATGAGTTGGGTGTTTAAATGTAACAGGAGGATTAAGAGTGGTAGAATTATCTTGTACAATTTTCTCATTCCTCGAGTCACCATCCAAGGAAGGCACATCGGACAAATTTGAACAAATTGTGTCCATTTGCTGGTCAACTGAATAATCGATAGCTGGTTGATTAAAACCTTGGTTGCTGGATGCAGGACTTGGCTCAAACATTCCCCCAACTGCAAACTCAGCAAGACCTCTAGATAATCTAGGTCTCAAAGGAAGAGGAGGTGATGGAACACAAACTATATCAGCATCACTAGTTGATGAGGACATATTTGAAGCAATAGTTCTGGGGTCCATATTTGAAGCAGGAGTATCTTGTTGCGGAGTGGTCACATCAACTGATGTGGAGCTCATAAGAACATCAGAATATTTACGTCCATGTGACTCCAGGGCAGCATATCCATCAGCATTAGGCACACCATGTAAAACACTGGAATCTGACCTCTCTGAACCCACATTTTCCATCAAAGGTGGCAGGCACTGACATAATTCCAAAGTATACTGTTGAATTGCCTGTGTCTGTACGCAATAAACTTGAGCAACAGATTGGCCATGCACAACGTCACTTGTCCCAGTTAAACTCAAAATAGGCATAGTGACAGTAAACTCTGATATGTAGTCCATACTAGTTGATGCTGGATTAGGACCGTAATCTAAATGCACAGCATATATAGCACTCCTCTTTGCATTTGCAAGTAAAATAAGGCCCATTTGAGACAACGCTACTACTTGATTGAAGAATGCCTCCTCAGCTCGAGGTTCAGCTGAACTCTTCAGCTCTAATGTCTGGGTGCAATTCAACAAATCAGAATCATTAGGCAGGAGCCAGCCTTCTTCACTAGCTGAGGCCCAAATCTTCATTTCCCTGTTCTGAGGCCCCTGTTCAAAAGTTTTGGAAGATTGATTAACAAAAGGTGTAAACATTAGCTCCAGGGAAATAAAAAATAAAAACTGGACTCTACAGTGATCCAAGCTCGAAATTAAATTTCAAAAGAATCCAAACAATCAAATGCATGCCAACTTGCTTGACAATCTAACTACACAAAAGCTCAGGTTCTCAACACCTGGCTACCACATTGTGATCCAAGACTATGACAAATGAAAATAAAGATCTTAGTATGTACTGCTGTGACAAGTATGATGTGATCTGGCCGGTCAGTAGCAGTCATGAACGTGGCTGAATAAACAGGTTGGCTATCGTGCGGTCTCAAAACCACAAGGGGCGATGCCTTGTGATCCTCCCAAATCTTTATCTGTCACACAAAAATGCAGTTCATTAGAAACCCCTTTTAATTTCCAAAAACTATAAGAAATATGCACAAGGCACACATAAACAGCCTTACTCTAGGGATGTGCAAGCACAGCATGCAAGGAAAATGTCTCTTAAATTGCTATCAGTTCAAACTGTAATAAAAGCTTCATGACCAATAAATCCAGATAACACAAAGCAATATCATAGCAGGGAAACTCAATGCCTCAGCTTCCCTATTAGACAGCAGTTTTAGCTATGCAAAGTGAACTTTTTTTTGACTTTGGTGAGAGTTGGGTTTTTTTCAAATTTTATTTCTCCTACTCAAACGATTGATAAAAGAGGCCCCCCTCCATAGTATTTCTACTCATAACTCCACCCAGGACATCCATGTTCGTGCTTCTCTGAGGGTTCTTTGCTTTCTTTTAATCAATTTCAACATTCTTTTATCTATTGGAGAGACAAGAAATGGACATAGAGAAACCCTAAATTAACCTATCCATATATTGCATCAAGAAATTAGACACGCAACTATGCCAAAATGCAACTTCAACATTCCTGTTACAGAAGGATAAAAAAGAATTCATGTGTGCGGTTTAAGCCATTTAAATAAATAGTTTGAAGAAAGAAATAAGTGAAAGTTGCATAAAGAACTATAAGTATCAAGTGCATCCAAAGATAAGGACAAATACAAACCGTGCCATCCATAGAAGCAGATACCAAACGGGTGGTCATCCATTGGCACATTGACAAATCAGTGACTTCTCCATCATGTTTACCAACGAATTGGACCCCATCAATCAGCTTGTCAACAGTACATTGAAGAGGTGCCTCAGATGAATAGACTTCGCCCTTTCCAACTTTATTAGTGTCAATTCTCAGAACTCGTTTACCAACTCCAACAACCAAAATTTCCTTTAAAAAAGTGAAAGTATGATGTCATAAGCAATATGACAAAAGCAACTAAGCAAACAAGAGAAACACCACCATAAAATCACTAGTATTATAGAAACTCCTTCATCGATGATAAGCTGTCAAAGAATGCCATACCTGTTTATAGCAATGCCAACAAACCCTTGGGTTTTTAATTTCCCCCTCACCAACTATTTGGACAGCAATAATTGTCTGTGCTGTAATCTGTGGCTTATCTTCCACATCCGGACCTTCAGAGATCTTCCAGACATTAATCCGTCCATCTATGCCAGCACTGCACAAAAGCATGTCAAATAACCCAAAGACAATAAAAAGATGAGGAAATCATAGTATACAAAACAGGATCTAACCTAGCCAAAAGATGAACATCCTCGGCAAAAAAAGCCATGTCAGTGACCCTCTGAAAGAACAAAGCACCAGCTTAGATAATAATGATAATAATAATAATAATAATAAGCAGAGCAAATCAATAAGCAGCTTAACAAATCTTCATAGCCACTTTAAAAATAATATATCCAGTATAAAATAAAACCACAAAAGGCAGTTCTTCTCATATATTCTTGAAATCCATAAAATACCCTGAAATGAAGTCATACAGACACGCAATTGCGACAATGACGTCAATTATGGTAATGAATTCTTACAACAATGGCAATGGCATGACTTATGGTAATGAATTCTTACAACAATAACAGGCAACAACACACCAGAAATTCAATGAACAAAAACCCCACAGCATCTAAATTGCATTCCAGTCTCACAAAAGCATGACTTCATTCATTTCTAAAACACCGCTGATAAAACCCACACACATTATGTCACCAAAACACGTAAACAACTCAAGAAAAAAAAAACTTTAATAGGGTACAGGAATCAATGAAACCTAACCTGAGAATGTGTCCGAAACAAAGACCTCAGCGCGGTATTAATATTAAGAATCCTAATATTCCCTTGCTTCAACCCATAACAAATATAAGTCCTATTAACAGCAATTTGCCTTCCTAAACACAGCTGAGGATCAGAAAAGTACTTAGTTATAGGCGTAACTTCAAGCTGGGGTTGCGCCTCTCCTTGCAATCTAACATCCACATCATACACTACATTTTCACCCGCTACCCTCCTTCCCTTGGGCATCTTGCTACTAGTACTGCTAGGCATCCTAATAGGCCCCGAAAAAATATTATTACTATTATTAACAGCTCCAGAAAAATCTTGCGCAGGCGCGGCCGGCGGTGGGATTGGTGGGGGTTCTTGATTTTGAGGGGTGCGGAGGAGTGCCATGATTTCGGCACCAGAACGGTCTTGGAGTTGTTGGTTTGGGGTGAGAGGGGGTGTGGGATAAGAGAGGGAACGTTGGGGGTTAGCAAGAGGAGGTGGGTTGCTAGGGTTAGGGTTTTGTTGGAGAGGGTAAGGAGGTTGAAATTGTTGTTGTTGGGGTGGGAAGGGAAACGGGAAGTTGGGGTAGTGAGGGAAGTGGTGGGTCCCAGTGGATGGAGGGTAAGAAGAAGGGATTTGTTGGGGTGGAGGAATCATGATGAGATTGGGAGGAGGAGGAGAAGGGGAGGAAGAAGGGTTTTGAGGTGGTGGTGGTGTGGATGTGGGCATGAAGAACTTGTGCATGTCAAAAGGAGGAGGTTGTGGTTGTGGTTGCGGTTGTTGATGTTGATGTTGGGGATTTGGGGATGCCATGGCGAGAGAGAGGGAGGAGAGGAAGGGAGTAGAAGAGGGAGAAGAAGACAAGTGAGAAAGGAAGAACAGGAGAGGAGGGTTTTGGGGTTTTTTCTTTTTTTGACTTTTGAGGGGGGGGTTGGAAAAAGATAATATATAAAGGGTTAAGAAATATGTTTTGGGAAGATGAGGGACTATAATGAATATTTGTTTTCGGTTTTATTAAGTCATAGGATATAATTTGTAGTGTTTTTTTAAAATTATATTTAAGAATTTCTAATAAATATTCATCAAGTGTATAAAATGCTTTATATATATGTATATAACAAAAAAAAGGTTTTTAGGGCTTTATTATAAATTTTATATATGTATTTTCAAATTGGTAATTGAGTTTGCATTTTAATAAATCAAAATTCTCTAAAGTAATTAATAGTAACTAGATTAGAAAATTGTCATTCCCCCTCTAACAATAATAATTTTTAATTATGATATAAATAGCTTTTTTTTTAAATGATATATCCATTAGTTTAAAAAAATTAAAATTTAAAGATTATATAAGTTTTTGGTTCAAGATATACTGAACAACTCTTTTAATTTTGAGTTAATATAAGTTTTAAGCTGTATATAAATTCATCTAAAACATGTGTTATGTATTTCTATAATATTTAAATCATCATTTCAAAATTCAGATAGACCTCTCGATACAAGACTAGCCCTGTTTGTTTTTGTGTTTTCAAAGCATTTTGAAAAAAAAAATATTTTTTATTTTTTTCTTAACTTTAAATTAATATTTTTTGGTGTTTTCATATCATTTTGATGTGCTGATATCAAAAATAATTTTTTTAAAAAAAAATTATTTTTGAGGTAAAAACACTTTGAAAAACAACTACAATCATACTCCCAAACACGCCATTAAATATTATAATTTATAAACAAAATACATGCCGCCTCAACTATTATTGGAATTGTCATTAATATTGTAATTAAATATTAAATATTTACTTCTTGAAACAAAAAAAAAGGAAAGAGTTTGTTAAACTTCTAAAATATTGAAAAAGGAAACGGTATTTTCCCGTATAAATAGTACAAATATAGTTTTTAAATTTTTTCTATTATAGTGGGAAATATAGCTAAGGAAAATCTGTGATTTTTTGTTCTTTAGAAAAAACTAATTGCTTAGATCCCCCCACTCTTTTCCCCCCTTATTCTAGACATAATTATCAATTTATATTTTAACTATTTATCATTAATTTATTTTTGTTTTATCTTTATTTTTTTGTATTTATTTTTAGTTCTTTCGTTTATTTCCTTACAATTCGTTTTTTTTATTCTTGATACGTTAAATATTTATTACTCCACAGTTAATCTATTTATATAATTCTTTTTATTCCTATCTTCATTTTTTTTATCTATTTTTTTAATTTTTCTTTTTTTTCCTTATAATTTTTTTTTAAATATTATACAAAGATTAAAAGAAAAAGGTGTTTAACTATAGCAATTATAAAACTATCCCATTTATCTATTATGTTAAAAATTAACTCGATATCTTACATTTTTTATTAATACATATGATCTTCAATTTATTTTATTATATATAAGTATTGACTTTTTGATTCACGATTATATTTTTAACTTAATGTCAAGAACACGTTAATAACACTTACACATTCATTCTTTTGTGTTAACACTTTTTTTTTTGCATTTATTTGCACGAATAGTTCTTGATTTATTTAATTAAATGCATGTATAAATTTTTTTAATTTATGATTGAGGTTTTTTGTAAAAAAAAAACACAATAGAAAAGCTTACATATTTATGTTTTTTGCCAAAATAATTTATCCAATGAATTACCAAAATAAAAACATTGATGGTCATTACATTATTAAATTCAAATTAAATTAAATGTTTTTATTATTTTATTCAAACATCTATATTCTAACAATACCTTCATCTCTTACAGAAAAAAAAAATATTTATCATTCAATAATCAATATCTTGAATGGACCTCTACCTTACTTATGGACCTGCGGTTAAACATAAGTAAAAAAACTAATGATTACTTATTTAGTATTAAATAGAAGTGTACTGAAGTATGAGTTGTTGTGATATGTTTGTCAAAATGTACAATGAACTAAATTTAAAGCCCATTTGATATTTTAGTAGCGTTTACTTTTCAAAGTACTTTTTTGTTTGAAAATGTATCAAAATATATATATATTTATTTTTTAAAACTCATTTTGATACTAACATATTAAAATGATATGAAAACACAAAAAAAATAATTAAAACAAAAAAAAATCAATTTTTTTCAAAGCACTTTTGAAATACAAAAACAAAACATGTTCCTAGTTATCTTGATGGGCTTCAACTTTCAATCCTATTTCTTCAAGGAATTTTCTCAACTTTCTAGGTCCATTTGAAATTTGACATACTCAAAAGTCTATCCTAGCCACAAACGGGCCTACTATAATCATGCTCCCTCGAATTCAGGTCCCGTTTGATATTGTGGTTCAACAATGCTTTTGAAGATTTTTTATTTTTTTTAGATTTAAATTATATTATTATTTTTTTTGGATTGTTTCGATGCGCTAATATCAAAATTAAATTTAAAAAAATAAAAAAATTATTTTAATATATCTCTAAATAAAAAAACACTTTAAAAAACAATTTATACCACACTATCAAACAAGCCTACCTTACCCTCCAAATACTTTATTGCTTGAAAAACCCAAAACATGTCCAAAATTCCTTTACACCACAAGGTTAGGAGGGTTAGGGGTGTTTGAGAGTGCTTTTGCTTCTATTGTTTGGTGTTTTTTTAAAGTATTTTTGGTATAAAAAACATTAAATTGATGTTTTTTAGTGTTTTTTTAATGATTTTAATGCGCGAATATTAAAAATAAAAATAAAATTTTAAATAATTATTTTAATATATTTTCAAGTAAAAAATTATCTTAAAAGCACACTCATAGCAATTTCGAACATCATAATGACATTCCCAACATGTACATGTCCATGGTTATTTAACTAGGAGACTCTTAACTCAGAATAAGCTAAGTTGTTATTTAGACCAAAAAAAGACATGTGATTGGTTTAATCCAATTAATTTAGAGAGTTAATCCACTTTCTATTTAATTTAATTAAAATAATCCAAACCTAGTAAAAGAAAAAAAAAAAAACTAAGGATTGAGTCATGAGTTATCCAATAACTTGGTGATTCAAACCCAAGATGGATTGGATAAGTTCCATAACTATAATTTGTTTAATGAAATGCTATGTTTGGTATTGATGTTTGACCTAATTTTTTTATTAATTTTTTTTGTTTTAAATTATTTTTAAAAAAATATTTTTAGATTATATTGATTACTAAAATGAATAATAAATTTTAAAAAATATATTATTTTAATATATTTACAGATAATTTTGTTTTACAAGATAACATCTACCAATTATCACATTGCTAAAACAGTCCACAACCCCCGCGGAATTCTACACTGAATACGGAAAAAACAGCTAAACAATTATGATAACACAGCCAATCCAACAAATCAACACTCCTTTCCCAAATGGAAAAGGGTAAAACAGCAAGAAAAATTTCACTCAATATTAGTTAGTTTCCCTTGAAGCGAACACGACAAACACACATCACGTCCAAATCTTCCCCATTAGCCAAAAACCAAAGCCCACCACCCTCCACCCACCTTGCTTTCACGTTTTCACGATCTCAAAACAAACCACCCCACAACTCCCTCCCTCCCCTTTTCATATAACTGCGACTGCCTTGTTTCACAACCAGAAACGATCAAGATCCAAGAAAAACGAGAAACCCTTATCAAGAAAAAGATGTGCTGTGGAGGTCGAATGTGCATGCTGTGCACATGTTTGATACTATTGGTGATCTTGATTGGCTTATCGTTCGGTTTTGGAGTTTTCAAGAATGGGTTTCACAAGTTGAAGGATCACCTTGATGTTTGTGATCCTAACGCTATTGGTTCATTTTGCGGCGGCGGCGGCGGCGGCAAGGCTTCAAGGCCTTTCTTGGGTTTCCCTGCTCCCCCTCCTGGCTCTTTCTAGGGACAAGAAGAATTCTCTCATTCTGCTGCTGTGATGGTTTTCTTTAGGGTTCCGAGTCCCTTTCATGTGTCCTGATTGTTTTAGGAATCTGTGATGAGATTATTTGTTGGGATTTTTTTATGTTGATTTATTTTTTTATTAAATTTTATTTATCCTAGTACATTAATTGTTTCTTGGTCTGGTCTTCATGTCAATGACAGTGAATTACTCTAGTACTATTTGTTTGATGATTGCTTATGATTATGATCGTGCTGATCAGAGATCCAGTGGCTAAGTCCTTTCAACAAATAACCGAAGAACTGCATCAGTTCTTTGTACTTCTATTTCACTTTCTTGCTTTCTGGTTTTTCAATGATGGAAAAATCCAATGTTACATTGGGCCACTGTTTGGTATAAAAGGGTCAGTATTATAAATTACATCATTTTCTTAACTGAGATTTCAAGAAAAATATGGTTGTGTTGGTTAATCAAATATTTTTGAATTTTAAATATATAATTAAGATAAAATATATATAACACTACATCGTATCGAGCCTAAGCTAGGTCAGATGGTACCAAGAACAATCAGATTGATGCTTTTGCATTTCCAGGAGCACTTCCAGCCTCGCTTGACATGAATTCTTAAGATTTCTCGCGACTTTCTAATAAATTTGGATTTGTGGTGATGATAGCTTGAATATCATGTTTACTTACTATAAGAAGTTATGTCTTGAGTTTAATTCAACTGGTCATTTTTTAGATTTGTTTTTTAGAAATCACCAGTTCGAGTACCACAAATCTCAGGACCACTGAAGACTTACATAATCGTTAACGTCAAGACATATGGAATTAGTCGAGAAGGCGCGCACAAGCTAATCTGGACATTTAATAAAAAACAAATTAAGCAAAATATTGTATGCATGAGTGCAGGTGTAAGATTGGAGTCCAAATTTGGTCTTCAAATTAGTCATGATGTAGTGGTTTTATATGAATTTGAACCTTTTTCATGCATGCTTTTTATCGTAGTGAAAACACGGCATCTAAAAGCAGGAACGGGAAGAAAATATATTTCCATTTGATGGTACAAGAAAAAAAAAAGAAAAAGGCAAAAAAAGCAGCGCAGCCTAAACGGCTAGTACTGTCCCTCCTTTGTTCTCTCTTCTGCATTTCAATGTTTTTTTTTTATATAGTTTATTGATATATTTTATGTAAATACACCTTCTAAGCAGGATTAGCTTCACTTTTTCTCTTTAGTGTGATTGAGATAGTGGTTATTTACTTATTTATGCTGTTACAGTTTGTAAAATGTACGATAAATGAATTTTTACTTGTGGTTTGTGGTAATATTTAATATGTGTTTTGTTAAAATTATTGTTGTATTAAAAATAATTTTATTTATGTTTGATAAATAACTTTTGTAAGTGTTTTTTATAGTAAAATTATCAAGAAAGACATGTATTAATTTTCATTTTATTAGTAATATTAATGTGCATTATTTAGTTATACATTAAAAAAAAATTGTTACATTGTAGTTGTTCTTCAATCATCCCATTAAGATATTTGTTATCCTATCATGAACATTATCCATTTGTGATGCCCTAACTAGAGTTGTCTTGGCTTTGAGAACATTGAACAACACCGACTAAAATATCATCCAGAATAAAATTAAATTTGATATTATATTCTATAAACGCAACATTTTCTTGAGACTTCCTCTTAATGTGGTTATGTAGTGTCATTGATGCCACTATAACCATTATCATTAAACTCGGATCGGCCTGGCGGGTTGCCCCGGGACTTGGTTGACTTGGTGGCTGAATCGGTCCGAATTAGGCAAAAGACCAGCAAAAAAAAAAAACCGGTGAAACCCAGTCGACCCGGTGGGTCGACCTAGTCAAACCCGGGCGAGACCCGACATATATATATATATATATATATATATATATATATATATATATATATATATATATATATATATATAGAGTAACTTTACTATCAACAAAAAGAAAGAACCATTTTTCTGCCCTAATTTTTTTCTTTAAAGCTTGAAAAACCAAGAGATATGGTATCTGTAATCCAAGTAGATAAAGCTATTGCTTTCCTAAAATTTTCAAGCCAAGGTAAGAATAATGTATTCTTTTAATTTTAAATGTTGTCTTCGGGTCATTTAAATTATTTGAGTTTGTAAAGAGGTTGGTTTCTTCATGAAACAATTGGTTTCTTCATGGAGCAGCTTTTGAGCTTGTGAAAGTAATGGTAAACACTCGTACTAGCAACCAAGATTGAAAAGATGGCAATTAGCTTGCCTCATCACCAATTACCTTGGCTCATAACATATTTTTCTAATTTGGCTTGCAGATCTCTTAGAATTCATGCACTATTCAACTGCATTAATATAATTAATTAGTTTTTAGCAACTTGTGTTGTGATTTTAAAAAATTATTATTCACAAATACGTGTAGTACAAAGTTTGTTGTTCTTTCTTTGAAAATAAATAAATAATAATAATAGTGTAAGCAGTTTTTTTGGCTTGAATATGGATTATTTCTAGCTTCTGTGTACCTAATTTTCTTTCTTCTTTCTTTTTTTTCTCGAAGCTGCAAAGTTTTTTGGTTTCCAGAAGTTTTGAGAGTTATTGCCAAAAAAAATTAACTGAATAATCTGAGTCCACATATTTATTAGTAACCCATTGACCCTCTCTATCTATATTGATGAATACATGGCTCTATGTCTTGTTTTGATGATTAGTAGTTTTGGTTTGTGTTTGGTCTGGACACATGCAGAGCTTTGAAGGTTTGAACAACTTGCAAAAATTGATGGGACACTTTCCTTTTTGGTGCTTGGAGATTGGGGCAGAAAAGATGCTTTCAAAGTTGCTCTTCAAGTTCTACCAACTTCCTTGTTTTTCTTTAATTTAACTATGTTTTTGTATGTTTGTGCGCGTGTAGAATGAAAGTTGAAGAAAAGGATGCAACATGTAACTGACATTTCCATCTTTTGTAGAGCTTTCCTTCAATTAATTCCTGCCTATGATTTGCATGGATACAGATGGGAAGGATTGGACAGAAGCTGGACTTTGCATTAATTCCTTTAATTTTTCGGGTTGATCCGGGTCAACCCGTGTCACCCGGGATCTAACTTCTTGACCGGGTCAACTCCTGGATCGGGTCTTATAACTATGACTACAACCTTGACTTGTGCTTTGTAGGAGTATACGTATATTTGCTTCCATACTTCAAATGTATGTTTAATGACATTGTGAAGTTACAAGCATACACGATTGAATTGCTCTTTACAACTTACTAGTTGTCCTCGACGTGAAATTTTTTGAAAGTGATAACTTGTACCAAAATAATATAGAAAGCCCCCGTGTAAACAACTTCCTGGACAAATCTGGGACAACCTATGGATCACAGTGGGCTACTCTTGGGTTCTAATTTTGATAACTTACGTTTATCCATCTGAAAAACTGTTCTTATAACATGAAAAAAGCAACACATAAGGCAAGTAATTAGAGCAACAACATAGAAGAAATGCAAAACAAAACATAAAAGGACAGAACTAATCCATTATAAGCTACGACTGTTTTTGATGTTTGGTTATCTCTCTTTACTAGCTTTTCAACGTAAAAAAAAAAAAAAAAGTAGCTTTGTTGTTTTTGATTGAATTGAAGCAAGGAAAGGTTCCTAAACCATCCAATGGTGACCATTAACGTTTTTACTGCAACTCTCGAAATTAGGTGGCAAGACCAATCAATTTAATGTCTTGCTTATTTTTATGTTTTAAAAATTAAATTTTATTTTATTTTTTTTCTTTTAAATTAATTTTTTTTTGATGTTTTTAGATTATTTTGATGCGCTAATATAAAAATAATTTTTAAAAAATAAAAAAAATATTATTTTAATATATTTTTGAGTAAAAAATACTTCATAATCACACTTCCAAACATGATGTGAAGTTCTTTTCATAACTTCGTCATAATCCTCTCCTAATCATGATCGCTAACATTTAATTATTATTTTCAAATAGAAAAGATAGAAATAATTAGGAAAGAAGGACATGCTTATTTTTTTATATTCTTACCTGGATATCCTTACACCCTTTTAAAGAATGAGATTATTCCCGTTCGGGGTTAGTGGTTGTTCCTTTTAATAAGTATGTTTTCTGGAGATCGAACTCGTGTTCTCACCCTTACATAGATATGGTAGTGCCCTAAGCGTTAGACCAACACTTCATTGACTCATTAGCTTTTCTATTTGAAATGATAAAAAACCACTTCAAAATTATTCATACATGAAAAATTTATAGGTTTGGGACCTAATTAAGAAGGAGTGTATAAGATAGTGACTAAATTAAGGTCTACTAAAAAGCTATAAACATCTTAATCCAAACCGAATCCTTGTAATTTTAAAAAAACCTAAACCAACTTATCTCGCAAGTCACAAAATCGACAAAAGCCCACCTCCTTCTCCTCGAAGAAATCTTTAGCTCCTTGCGACCTTAAATACAAACACTCACACTCCTACATAAACAAAGAAACGACACGCAAACTCGAAAACCCAGAAAAGAAAAAACACCAAACTACCAAAGAGATCCAATCCTATCAAAGAAACATGAGAATCACTGTAATGACAGTAGGTGAACAGATCATATCTCTTGAAGTTGACCCTCATGAATCTGTAATCATTAATCTCTAAACCCCTTTTGTTTATTCCAGTCATTTGAATAATACACATGCTTACCATTCATTTATTTGATTACAGGTTGAAAACGTGAAAGCTTTACTTGAAGTAGAGGTGAAAGATCTCTCTCTCTCTCTCTCTCTCTCTCTCTCTCTTATTTGTATGGTTAGAGAAATCGGGTTGCTCGAAATTACTAATCTTGTTTTGAAAAACCCAATTCAAATTTGTTCGTAATGTGTTCATTAATTGCTATATGTTCCTTCTCCGAAGTTTAATTATTGAAAGTTTTGTATCTTTATTGTTATTGTTGATTTTGTATGGTGTGAGAGCACCCAAAGTTCCGAGCTTTTCCATTTTTGGAATCCAATTCACCTTATTTTTACACTGGACTTGTATAGTTTTAATTGAAGCATGGTAATTGTGCAATTTTGGGTTTGTATTCAAAGTATTGATTTTTGTTTTGTTTTGATGTGAGAGTAGACGCAGGTGCCACTCCAGCAGCAGCAGCTGCTCTATAATGGGAGGGAGATGAAGAATAATGATAAATTAAGTGCATTGGGTGTTAAGGATGAGGATTTGGTCATGATGGTCTCTAATTCTGCTGCTATTAGGTATTTACATTTTTTTTTTGTATTATTTTACCAGTTAAATTGCTTGCTCGGATTTGACCTGTCTTGTTTTTTCCTGGAATTTTGGAACATTGTCTAGGTCTTTTGTAGTTTGGTAACTTTCGGATTGACTGCTGTTGTGATTCAAGGAATTTTAGATTCTGCTTTAGTTTTTGTAGTTTATCATTTTAGTTATGGATCCATTTGTTCAATATGGGCATTGGTGATCCTAACGTCAGTATATTTGTTTAAATTGTTTCGGCATTCAAATTTTCATGCTAAATGATGAAAATCGCGCACTTTTTTCAGTGCCCCCTCCAATAATCTTGGCTTAAATCCTGATGGATCTGCTGTGAACCCTGGAGCTTTCCAGCAGCACCTTCGAAGTGATTCTAATACAATGGCTCAACTATTTCAGGTAAGATGGATAATTTTTTTGTTCAGTTTTTCTTTTCACCCTTCTGAATCTGGAGTGTCGTGCAATTTCATGTTGATTTTAATGTTTTAGTGCAGATGAGAAATATCCTGCAATCTGATAACTGATTCCCTGTCGAAAGAAGTTTCATTCTTGGCTTGTCTGTAGTGTCCATTGCATGTCTCCCAATCCTTTTATTTTTCCTTACAATGGTGCAATAAGTGATTGTCTGATGCCATCAATTTATATCGCAACAGGCTGATCCTGAACTTGCCCAAGCTGTTCTTGGAAACGATCTCAACAAACTGCAGGAACTTCTTAGGCAACGCCATCGCCAAAGATCTGAATTACGACGTCAACAAGAAGAGGAATTTGTGAGTACTAGCTTTTACTGGTGGCTCCCTATGTTATCTATTGCATCATGCCCTTTTATCTTAAGAAAAATATTCCACCATATAATTATGTTATTTCAATTAGAAATCGATTGTAAATGTTGACTGAAGGAGATGATTTACCTATATTCTTTCTGGTTTGGGATATAGGCCCTCCTTGAAGCAGATCCCTTTGACGTAGAGGCACAAAAGAAAATTGAAGCTGCCATTCGTCAGGTGAGTATTATTTAACTCTCTAATGGTAAAGGTGTCAGCAACAACTTACTAAAAGTATTTGGATGCCTGTATCCTTTTGTATTATTTTGGTAACTGTGATTGCACAACTAATGTGAGGTCGAGAATGGGGTTTTTATTGTCTAAAGTTCTAGAAATCAACTCGTATTATTTCGGCAACTGTGATTGCACATCTAATGTGAAGTCAAGAATGGGGTTTTTATTGTCTAAAGTTCTAGAAATCAAATCATTTTCTTCTTCTTCTTCATGTTTTTTTCTTTTTTAAAAAAGTGGTTATATGCTATGCAAGGACATGATGCGTGTCTTGCCCCTCCATTTCTCGTAGATGAATTCTTTATTATGGTTGCAATAAAGCAATATATATAGCCTTTTGTTTTTAGTTTCCACTCAAAGGCTTCCACTACTGATTATCATGGCATGCATTTTTTTTTTCCAGATGCTTTTTTCTTTCAGTCTGTTTTGATGTTTTCCATTCCTGCTAATTCCAAATGCAGAAAGGAATTGACGAGAACTGGGCAGCGGCCTTGGAATACAACCCTGAAGCTTTTGCCAGGGTGGTATGTATGATTTTCAACCTCGTGCAGCACAATTGAAGTTTGATTATTGGCTCTTAAATTTCATGTTTCTTCTTTAACCTTTCAGATTATGTTGTATGTTGACATGGAGGTTAATGGTGTCCCTTTAAAGGTAGAGACAGTCTTGTAATCTTCTTTCAATACATAGTGCTTGATGTGTTGTCCTTGTATTCTTTCAACATAATCATGTTTTTGCGTGTTTTTCTTGTAATCTTCATTTATTCCCCAAAACAGCTCTCATCATAGACTAGGACCACCACTGAATTTTTCTGCACGGTTTGATCAGTTTTCTCATGTGGGCATTGAGCTTGTGTGATTATGGATCAAGCCAAACCTTGTAGATATACTGATTTCTCTTTTTGTTTCAGGCATTCGTTGATAGTGGTGCTCAGTCCACGATAATATCAAAAAGCTGTGCCGAGCGATGCGGGTATGTGCTATTCTTATGTACTTGTTCCTTTTCTATTGGTCAACTTTTGAGGTTACATGGTTGGATATCCAAGTCCTTTACGTTTTCTTGTCAAGTTATCTCTTAAATAGTAACCTGGGTTTTGACTGCCTGCATGTTTCTAATTAGCATTATTTTGATTCTATCAAGTGGACATATCTTAATTTAACGCTTGCTTACAGTTCTTTTTCATTAGTGATGTTCACATACTCGCAAGAGATTAACATGGAGGGTAACCTGTTTTGTTGTTGGCATGTCTGTTCAGATTGTTGAGACTTCTAGATCAACGATACAAAGGCATTGCTCATGGAGTTGGACAATCGGAGATATTGGGTCGTATTCATGTAGCTCCAATCAAGGTATATCATCGGGGAATCGGTATATCATTGGGGAATCATTTCTTGCTTAAAGTCATCGGGGAATCACTTGTGGTCATACATGCAGTTTCTACGTACTGACATTCAGTGTGTGTACATGCTTGTTTAAGTGTATGTGTTTGCACAGACACTTGTTTCTGTGTAAGGCTATTTTACAGTTTTGTCTTGCACAAGCAAGACGAATATTCTTCTATTATTTTCAAAGTACTTTTAACATGAGAAATAAGTGAGAAACAGCTATTTATCAATTCTTAATCTAATACTGGCTGTTTGGTTATA
Source organism: Populus trichocarpa (assembly GCF_000002775.5). Classification (NCBI taxonomy): domain Eukaryota; kingdom Viridiplantae; phylum Streptophyta; class Magnoliopsida; order Malpighiales; family Salicaceae; genus Populus; species Populus trichocarpa. The sequence goes on along the minus strand of NC_037285.2, from coordinate 49,322,061 downwards.
CATGGATAGTTTGACCGATTTGTACTCTTTATCTTCTCTTCTTTGGGATTTACATTTTTATATTTGATAATTAACCACTTTCGCTTCTCTCCCAATTTGTATCTCCATTATTTTTCTTACAAAAGTTTGTACAGTCGTTAAAATTGTTCAAGGTTTTTGGGCATGCATACTTTGACGTGCATGCAGATTTTTTATCTCTTTATGCTCATATTTCTCCTTTGTATGATCAAGTATTGCACCTCTCTGTTTAACTGAAGAACTTTTCTTGTGCTATCTTTTGTTCATCATGTTTTACTGTCACTCTCAACACACTATGCTTGAAGCTGATTCTAATCTCCTTGTTTTCTTCTTTTTATTCCTCTAGATTGGGAATATATTTTATCCTTGTTCCTTCATGGTACTGGATGCTCCTAACATGGAATTCCTCTTTGGGCTTGATATGCTCCGCAAGCACCAGGTAGCACCATCACTTTGTCTTGTATTGATGGCAATTTGGACCTTTGGCTGTCAAAGTTTACCTGGATGAATTTGTTCTAATTTTAGCCTGTTCATGCAGTGTATTATTGATTTAAAGGAGAATGTTTTGAGAATGGGTGGTGGAGAAGTTTCTGTACCATTTCTGCAAGGTTGATCTTCTGTATTTGCCTTTTATTTTGTAACAATGACCGTTATTCTTCTATATGCTTGATTTCTTTCAGTTATTTGAGAAAGCATTTAAGTGGTCAATTCTTTTTCCACTCGAGAACTTAAAGCTGTGTTGTTTCAGAAAAGGACATTCCTTCTCGTTTTCTTGATGAAGAGAGGTATTCAAAAGAAGCATCCAGCTCTGGAAACCCAGTAAGTCTTGTCTTAATTATATGTTATTACTGAAATAGATCCTTGTTACTGATAGGTTGCTATTTTATCTGATTTTTTGAGCTGTTTTCAAACACTAAAGAAATACCCTCCTCTTTGAGCCAGTTGTTTACTTTAATTTTGGATAATTTCTGAAATGGATACTATACTTGTATATAAGGATGTAGTTGTTTATGTAACTGAAGTTCTTGATGGGATTGCTTTTTTTCGCTTGTGAAACAAGAATGATGGGCTTTGCAGAAGAGAAAACGCTTATTACATTCCTGTATTTCAAGCAATATCTAGGAGTTTTACAGAAGAGAAAAGCTTAGAATATCAATGGTCATCTCAAACATAAATCATATGATTTTATGAATTGATGCTGACATCTGCTACTAATTTAAAAGCTAAAGTTTTGGCTTTGATCCATCTTGATTTTTCAGGTGACATCAGGAACAACAGTGAAGAAGAATGATCCACCAGCTGGAGGTCAATCTTCTGGTTAGTTCTTGTGATATGATATATGATGTTGTCAGGATACATTCTGCTGGTATTTTCAATATGAATTACCTGTTCAATTATAAGTAATCTAACTAATTTGCTGGGTTATAAATTATGCAATTGTAGATAGCTGTGTTTTAATCATCACAGGTCTGTCTTAGATTACCTAGGCGGTCAATGAATTTGATTTCCTAACTAAATCTTTTCCCTTGGTGTTCCACAGGAGTTGCACGCGGTGGCGCGACACAGGTAAAAAAAAGAATCAACATTTGGTTCATCTTTCTGCTTTGTTTCCCGTGGGAAATTTAGTCTGAGCTCTTACTTGAACAGTTTCCTTCAGTATTCTCAAGCTGATCACGCATTCTGTTAAAATCTATCTTAACGTCTTTACTCTATCAAGCCAATTTGAATGTCAATAATAGTTCTCTCTCATATTGGCTGGCCAGGGACCTGACTTTGAAGCCAAAGTTGCAAAGCTTGTTGAGCTAGGGTTTGGAAGAGAGGCAGTTATACAAGCTCTTAGATTATTTGATGGAAATGAAGAACAGGCTGCTGGATTTCTTTTTGGCGGCTGAAGATTAACTTGTTCTTTCAACGATTATTCATTGTGGGAACCATATTCATTTTGGTAATCTAATAACTTTACAATTGAAGAAGCTTTGTACCAGATTTGAACAATCTATACCCTCAAAACAAGCCTTGCAATTCAAATGAGAAGCAGATTAGTGGCCGGTGGCCCTCAAAAATTTTGATTTTTGTTCTTTAAATTATTTTTTTTTTTTGTGTTTTTTTATGGTTTAGATGTTAATATTAAAAATAAATTTAAAAAAATAAAAAAAATATTATTTTATTATATTTCAAAACAAAAAATATTTTGAAAAATAACCAATATAATAATGATGTCAAATACTATTTTATTAAATGTGCCTAAACTTGGGTTTCTTTTTGTTGCTGCGGTTTAAAAAAATAAATAAAATAAATAAATAAAAGTTAGAAATTTTAGTTTTTTTATAACTAAATTTTTTTAAAAAGAGTTCATTGGGATTGCATTATATTATGTATGTGACAATACTTTGGGATAAAATATAATTTTAACTATACTTCACTATATTCCTAAACGGAACCTTAATAGAAACCAGACCCTTGGTAGAAATCGGTGACCTCAGGCCTTGGATTACAAGGATGCGGCTTTACATCCTCCCCTATTCTTTGCAGAATTAAGAGATCGGCAATAAAGCCTGATAAATTTTAGCTTCTGGAAATCGTTATGAGAACGAAAGAGTTGCTTTGTGCATCATCCAAGACGAATTTCGTCCTTGCCTTGCGATTGCCTGAAAACTGCCTCTTGACCTAAAGGACCAGATTCATGTAGTATTAATTTTTCTTTTGAAGTGACTTGCATTGAGTTCTACCGATACCAGGTTTAGCAACCGGTTTCCTAATCTAAAGCAAAAACTCAATCATAAAATATATTATGAATGCTCAATCTACTACATGGCCATGGAGATTTTCAATTGACAACATTCCCTATTGGATACACACAAGCTACAACGCAGTTGCCGGTTTAATAGCAAGAAAATTTACTAAGCCCGAATTCAAGTTCTCAAGCTATTCCATGTAGGAGCAAAATTGCTGATGGAAGACAGGAAAAAAAGAGATAGATACTTGATGATTTATTGTTCTAAGATAGGCCATATCAACAGTAATGCACTACGAATAGTTCAAGCAGCAAGCTTAAACTGAATAGCGTTAAGCTGTTAACAGCAAAATCATTGGTACAAAAACAACCATTGGCATAGGAATAAGCGTAAATGAAGTTAAATCCATTGCAAGTACAAAACGAAAATGAATTCCTTGGTTTTTGACAGCTGATACGACATCCCCACCCAAAAATTTCATGCCGAATTACACTATGGTACTCAGCAGCACCACAAAAATGATTAAAATCTCTCTGCCAATCTAGCCGTAACTTGTCTAAGTTTTGAGTATACCTTTCCAGCAGGGGACCCTAAAATGAGGCTGCAAAGAGAATCCCTCGCAACTTTGATATTTTGAAAAGATCCTAATATGTGAATCTTGGTGTCGGCAATCACAATCCTTGTCTTGGTAGCATTTTCAATGGCAAACTTTGTTTTGCCACCCTTACCAGACAATCTCCCAATGGCCCGAGACAAATGCTCACCTCGTAGTGTTTTAACATCCTTAATTTCAAAAGATTCAACATAGAGCTCATCCAAACGCAAAAGAGCAATGGCATCTATCACATCAAAACCTAACATGAAAGCATGCACAAAATCTGCACACTTTTGTAGGTTACTTACGTCAGGTGTGTCTGATCTAGTTTTCAATTCAACCTTTCTGGCTTTGAGGTTCATACGGATATCAATCTTCATTTGCTCATATACAGGAGTGTATATTTCCATCCATGCTTTTTTAAGGGGCGAATACCGATGCGACGGGACTGAGACTTTTCTAAACTGAACTCGACCATCAGACATTTCATGAGCTTTCAAAGGCTCAAACTTTGGCTTTGCAGGCAAAGTGCCCTCAGACTTCTGTTCACGTGGAGCTATTTCAACTTCCATTGGTGCAGGGGCTTTGCTGGACTGCATTCTGACTGCACCGAATGAACACCAAACTTGGGATATTAGATACAAGTTCAAGACGGAATCTTCTTCAACTTATTAAAATAAGTAAAAAGTTTGATTTATGAAAACAAGATGAATAAGCATAAACATAATTATTCAATTTTCTGTAACACCGTGATTATCATTAAGATTAACATAAACATATACCATGATTTAATCATTAAGATTAACATAAACATTGAAACTACAGAACACCATATTAGATACAGAATCTTCTTAAATTTCTCAAAAATCAAAGAAAAAAAAGAAACAAGTGTATCAATTTACCATGCAAAAGAATACAAAAAATCCAGGATATATACTAGCATTAACCATTACATCAAAACGATAATCCTCAAAGTTACATTTATTTCACAAGTCAAATCAATTAAACATACAAAACGTCAAAAACAGAACTCAAAAAACCAAACCCTTCAAAGAAAGTTTTCATCTTTCCATAGAAAGTTTAGATTTTTCCCATCAACCAAACAAAGAAAACATAAAATCGATACAAGTTAAAAAAAAAGCATTTTTTTTTAATCCAATAAGAAACAGTACAAAAACGAAAAAGAAAGGCATTTACCTTCTAATTTTGATACTATGAAATTCAACGTAGTCTCCTTGCAGTCGTTCTCTGCTTGGGCTGCAGAGGTTGAAAATCTCCAGAGGGTTAAGATTAGGGTTTTGTCAAATAAAAGGAGCAAATCACGTGGCTATATAGCTATTTTTATATGCTTGTAAATACAACGCCGTTTTGTCTCCTTTTTGTTGAGTGGGCTTGTACCTTGTTTAGGCCTAACTTATAAATCCAAACTATTTCTCTAACTAGCTTCATAGATAGATTAGTAGGTTAATCTAATTTTTTTTTAAATAAAATGTTAAAATTGTTTTAATTTTTTGAAGTTAACGAATTTTTGATTAATCGGGTCATTGATTAATCTAATTTTTCAACTAGCTTTTATATATATATATATATATTTTTTTTTTTTGGTAAAATTTAGCTTGATTTATATTATTTGACCGGTAAATCCAAATTTAGCTATATATATTTTATATTAAATTCCCATTGAATTTGTATTCATAAATGTTCTGATTTAGTTTAGTTAATGCTGATAGACATCTTCAAGTTGAAATGAAAGACTTGGTTTGATAATTAAGAAAATATGTTAAAAGATTCTTGAACTAATGAAGATTTAAACCTTAAACCAAGATGTTAAAAGAGGTGGAAGAATTTGACTAAATCTCCTTGCGTAAAATTTGGCAAATGGGAGACTTTGAGCTGTTGTCTGCTGATGGGATCAGTGGCATGGAAGCAATGGATTTGTTGACAGACACTCTAGCTGGAAAATGTTACTTCTCAATGTTTTTATCGTTCCTACTCAAGGAAAACTATTTCAAAGGAAAAGATTGAATGGTCCAACAGCTTCTGATTTGTCCACTCTTTCACTTCCAGCTAAATCCAGTACGATGCAGGCAGCCTTCTAGAATAGATTCAGAAACAACTCCAGCTTTTCCACAGACATGAATGTCGGATTTATATTCATAATGTAGAAAAATAAGCAGGAAAACTTGAATGAATGTCGAGATTTTAGGCTCAACAACTACTGAAACTTTAGCTGGTGCCTTGATAGTTACTGTGTATGTGCCTGGAACTACATCATTCTTTACGCGGCGAGTGACAGTTACTGGGGCATTCAGACAAGGAATTTTGATTGAAGTCAGTTAAAGTAAAATCCTTGGGACATGTATGATTTCCATTTGAGAACTCTAGCTATGAGGTGTTGTTATAGCCATGGGCACATAGGAAGTTGAGGTAATCAATCATTCACGGTTGTGCCATAAACTAGGCCAGGATCTGCTGCAAGGTTTGGTTGCACGTGTCCTGCGGCATGTGCAAATGGAGTTGCGCGGAGGCCATTTGACAATCTGATGCTTGTCAAATGGCTGGCCATATTGCCCTGTAGCTTCAGTTTAAGAAACAATTACATCTACCCCAGGTGCAGTGAAATCAGGCTGCAAGAGGAATTGTTCATTTGATATAAAACAGAGAAACAAATGATCGTTCATCTTCAAAGCAAAGGCTGCCTACTGCCTAGTGAATGAACTACTGAACTAACCTCAAGTATTGCTGGCTCAATGGAATTAGGCCCCCTTGATGAGAATTTGGCCATTGCTGGATTTGAATTCACTCCCAAATCTGTATTTCCAGGACTAATTGATGCTGGAGGTTTTCTGTTTCAATAAGCATAAAGAGCATGCATAGTCTTAAAGTTGGGAATGGACTAGATTTTTTAGAAAGGGAGCAAGTGAAAAGGATAGAGGAGTCCTTACTTGGCCGAGATGATGAAGGCAATGGCAGCCTCGCCATCAGTGAGATCGATGTGGGCGGCAGGGAGCACATGAGGATAGGTTAAAAGTTCATTCCCATGTTCTCTAACATTTTCAAATATCATCCCAACAGCACCAGCAAGTTCAGCCTCATGGCCCTAACCTGACACCGTGCCAAGTCCTCCAAGGCATAGTATGATTTTCCCAGCAACCTTCTTGCGATTTCATGCAAATAACTAAGGAGACAAACCTTGTGATTTTCACACCATGTAGATATTCTACATTCCTGAATTCTGATATTCGTAGATTCGAGCAGTTCCGTTCCCAACACCAAAAACATTTTCTCCAGGAACAAAGCTACAACCAGCGGTCGATAAATAGTATGCAACCAAAAAATTCCCTTCCATCTCGATGGCACAGGGCCCATTCCTTCATCATCAGAGCTCCTGGATTGTTGCCCTTCACCTACAACAATGGCATGCAACCAAAAAATGTAAGAAAGTATTACAACCGGACTCTCTTAGAACTCCAAAGCCAGAGCCTTTACTGGTGTCAATACTTCCAATGATCACATCTTCACCAGTCTGCCTTCTTCTGAAGCGAGTTGAGTGCTCCATTTTTCTCAAATCCAAGAAAACGCCAAGCATGTTTTGTGTGTAGTTCACTCTCTGTTCTCAAAAACTGATATCACATCTGCATTTTGTGAAAAATGAAACATTAACCTATTGATCTTGAAATTGTTACCTTAAAGTGCTCCCACTTGAGCTTCATCAAGGAATGCAGTAAAACCATTTCGTGTCAAATAACTAATTCAACCCAAAAACTTAATTATATGAGGTCCCACAAGATATGATTTATATTATTTTCTAACACATTTTTTTAAGTGAAAGCTCTTTGGACTTGAAACTTGTATATGTTCACACTACCTTGTGTTTAAATTTTCTATCAAATAAATAAAAACGATGAGATTCGAACTCGTGACCACTTGATCATTAAGGCTATAATACCATGTCAAAGAACCAATTCAACTCAAAAACTTAAATTGTTAGATGAAATTCTAAGATATGATTTATATTATTCTCTAACAATACGAGTAAATTATTTGATCCTCAACCTTTTAATTTCTACACAAGAAATTATTAATACTCGTAAATAAAACTTAGTAGTTTAACAAAAGCCAAAGAACTTCTGAAACTTTTCAATAATACAAGCATGATCCAAGCAGATCAAAATGTAATCTTGTCATCTTTTGTATATTAAATTTATGATTTTATGAATATTAATTTTTATATTGACATCATTTTATATATTATTACTATCTTGGAGAGATAATTATTCAAACCATTCGAAACAAGTCCTTAGCTATTGTTCTTGTTCTTCAAAAGAAGTTTTGATGGGATCCTATCTATCAAAATTTCTTACTTCTAATACTGGCGAACAAATAATCATTGAGCCCTTTTCTTTCCAGAGAACACACAAAAAAACCCGTCAAGAGTCGAGCTATTAGAACCATTTAATCACATAATTTTATGTTCTACCAAGAAAAGAAAAAAAGAGAGTGAGCACAACGAATAGGAAAAACAATAAAATGAAAATGAAAAGAGTTTTTTCTTGATTCTTGTCATCTAACAAGAAAAGGCATGGAAAGGTATCTAAAAAAAAAAAAAAAATATCGGGTTTTGGTTATGATGCTAAGTAGAGCCTTGGGTTTATTTTGGATTCAAATAGGTTTTGGAAAATTCAGCGTAAAATGCTTAAAACATAAGCATGGATAGAAGATGAAATAATAATAATAATAATAATAATAATAATAAAATCATGTAATTGGATACTTGATGTTACTGCAACTATAGAGAAAATTTTATGATACTAAATAAATAACTAGTGATATTTTATTAATTATTTTTTGCCAATTATTTTCTAAGTCTATTATTTTTTATTTTAAAAAATAAATATAAAAAAAATACATTAATTATTTCTTCAACACCATAAATTTTCTCACACCCATGAATCCTATTAAAAGTTTCTAAGGTTGCGAAGAGAAAAAAAAAGAGTAAAAATTATGTTCTCTTTTATCCCCGAGGGAAGAAATGTCACTAGCTTTTCCTTGAGTTAAAAAATAAGTACCATCATCCAAGTATGACAAAAAATAAATCTAAATGTATAGTTATTATTATTATTATTATTATTATTATTATTATTTTGAAGTATGATTTTCTCTATTTGTTTTAAAAAAAGCTTGAAATGATATTGTATTCGATAAAAAACCTAGTTTTTCATTAACTCAACTTGAGTTGGGTCCCGAGTTTTTATGTTATCGGGTTGACCTTCACGCTAGACCGAGTCTTATAACTAGGCCTAAAGGGACATCCTCTAGTTTGTACTAACTAATTGATCCATGCTCTGTTACGGGTTAGATATTTTTTTTCAACAAAAAAAATATGCAGGCTTTTGCAACGTGTTTTTTTACATAAAAAGGCTAGATATTGCTGGGCCTTGCAAGCTTATTTTTCAATTAATTTTTGACACAAAATATCTAAAAAACACCCAAACATTCTAGATATCTAGATAAACTCATATATGGTCTAAAAAACCTAAAAATACTGTTCAAAAACTTGAAATCAACTCAAAACAAAAATTCCAAACTCAAATTTTTTTTAAACAATTTGAAGATAAAAAAAATACCTAAGTGAAACTTTCCTTACCAAATAAAACCCGTTGACACCATGATGGACTGTTTTGATGGTTGAAATCGGTGTCAATAATGATTTTCTCTCTACCACCAGAATATAATGACTATATTTTATCTCTCAAACTTAGAACTAAAAATAATAAAGAAAATGATATTTTAGAACAAAAGTGATTTTTTCTAAAACAATTTTTATAATTTGAAAAGTGTAATAATTAAGTTGAACATTTCACCAAGAGTTTACATTCCACTAAAAAGTTGAAAACATCACCCATCTCATCTGCGTGTTTCATTTTGGTCCTATATTTTTTAATTTTTTTATTCCTTAACAATTTTAGTGAAATTAACCTTTAATTAGGTTTTTAAAAAGCAAAATAAAGAAAAAGAAAAAGAAAGGAGATGAAAAAAAAAAAACCTCATTGGCACAGTAAATCTATTGTGCGCATGAGTGTGTGTTTATAGTTCAGGGGTGAACAATAGTTCCCCCACTCCTTCAGAATGTTGTTAATTCATGGTATGGGAAAATTAACATGAAAAAATAAATAAATTGAATTGAATTGAATCAGTGGGAAGATTATAGATGAAAGTACAGTTGTGTGTACTGAAATTGTCATCTACAATGAACATCTACGCATGCTTCACCACAAGAGGACTCTTGACATGATGGCCGTTGCTATCTGACCACGTAAGGTGCCCAAATGTGTAGTCTTTCGGCATTCCATTCACTACAGGCTTAAAAGTAACCTTGAAAATCTTCTCTTCACCGGCTTTCTTGAATTCCAAGCTTGAAGGTTCAACAACCACTGAAACCTCAGGTGGTGCCTTAGCTTTGACTGTGTATGTGCCCGGAGCCCCTACGTTCTTCACTCGGCGAGTAACAGTCACTGGGCCATTGAGATCAGGTACTGTGATTGAAGGATAGTTGAATTCAGCCAAGCTAGCATTCTCAGGACATTTATAAGGCACGCCTGAGAATTCTATTATGAAGGTACTGTTATAGCCATGGGCACATAAGAAGTTAAGGTAATCAATCTCGTTCGTGTCATAAACTAGGCCAGGATCTGCTGCACGATTTGGATTCACATGTCCTGCACCATATGCAAATGGTGTCGCAGGTTGGCCATCAGCATCGAGTATTCTCTTCTTGGAGTTAGATATTGTTTTTGCTGCGCAGATAAAAAAACACGAATTCGGTCCAATTAGCAGGGCTATAACAACATGCTGCAGACTTTTGCTAGTTTAAATTGATCAAAAGCATGCACCTGTTGTCATGATTGCAGATTTAAGAGCAGCTGGACTCCAATCTGGATGGATAGCTCTAAGGAGGCCAACAATGCCGGAAACATGAGGGCATGACATTGAAGTGCCAGACATGGTGATGTAAGGTGTCCGACGCTTGTCAAAAGGTAGTTCAGATGGCCCTAGAGCTTCAGTGTAAGCAGCGATTACATCAACCCCAGGTGCAGTGACATCAGGCTGCAAGAGAGAATTGGAAAATAATGGATAGTTCATATCGAGAGCAATGGAAGACAAGAGATCGTCCAATTGAACCAACCTTGAGTATTGCTGGCTCAATTAAACTAGGTCCCCTTGATGAGAATGCAGCCATCACAGGATTCGGCACGACTCCTAAATCTGTATGTACTGGACTAATTGATGCTGTAGGATTTCTATTTCAATGTGCATAAAGAGCATGTTTAAGTCTCTAATATAGCCTTTGAGATTGACAGGATTTAGGTGAAAGGGAGCAATCTGTGAAAAACAGAACAAAAGAAGGATTGTTACTTGGTCGACTTGATGTAGTTCATTACAGCTTGACCATCAGTGAACGTGAGGTGGGCAGCAGGGAGCATATGAGGATCGGACAAAATTTCACTTCCACTTTCTTCATCATTTGCCAATATCATCCCAACGGCACCAGCAAGCTCAGCCTCATGTCCTTTTACTACTCTACTGTTTATTCCTCGAAGGCATACTATAATTTTCCCTGCAACCTTCTTGGGATCAAGTGTTCCATTTTGGCATAGCTGACTGCACAGTTTAATGCAAATTAATGATATGGCTAACCTACCGATTTGCAAACTACATAGATGTTCGACATTCCTGAATTATGATATTTGTAGATTAGAGTAGTTACTTACGCATCTGCAGCTGGTGCTGTAGGAAGCCTTGCTTCTGCGGCATTGATCAATGGATAGAATTTCCCAGCTGGTAAGCCTTTACTTGCAACACTTGATCCCTGAAACGAGAATAAGGTTATTAAATGTGTTTTAGCTCCAAGTTTCAACAATATTTTAACGGCATAGTGCCACTGATAGGCTTAATGACAGACAATTATGGTAGATAATCTTGGTCCTTTACAAGAAAACAATACCTTGAAAAACTTCTTGTTGCCAAGAGTAACAGTGGCTGAAAACTCACGATCCAGTGTACTAGCACCAATCGTAAACAACCAGGGAGCCCCATGAGCCACGGACCCAGCAACTGGTCCGCTATTGCCGGCTGAAGCAACGACGGGAATGCCTTTCTTGATGGCATTGAAGGAGCCAATGGCCATTCCATCTTGCAAAAATTCTACAGCTTGATGTGGACCCAACGACATTGAGATCACATCAACTCCATCACCTATGGCAGCATCAAAAGCTGCCAAGATATCTGCATCAAAGCATCCACCATTGTCTGAAGGCCAGCATACTTTGTAAGCAGCCACGTGAGCTTTTGGCGATCCACCTTTAGCAGTTCCATTCCCATAACCAAAAATACTCGCTCCAGGAACAAAGCTACCACCAGCTGTAGATAAGGTGTGGGAACCGTGGCCCTCGGTGTCACGGGCAGTATTCCACTCTGTAGGGATTGGAGTAGGACTTGCAGAAGCAAAACCTTTGTTGAAGTACCTTGCACCAATAAGCTTTCTGGTATAGCACCAAAAATGTTTCGTCAAAATCTACACTATTCAGTTTGTTAGAGAAACTTGATCAAGAAGAGAAAGAGAACTGACTTGTTGCACTTAAATCCACCTCCAGCCTGACAAGTTCCCTTCCATCTTGATGGCACAGGGCCCATTCCCTCATCATTAAAGCTCTTGGATTCTGGCCATACACCTATAGTGATAGTACGCAGCCAAAAAATGTAAGAGAGTATTACAATTGGCAAAGAACCAATATGAACACTGTTAAGATTTTTCCCTTGGAGCTTCAAGGACAGAACCTTACCGGTATCAAGATTTGCAATGATTACACCTTCACCAAAGTTTGCCTTCTTCTGAAGCGAGCTGAGGGTAGGTGCTCCATTTGCTTCAAATCCCATAAATTCCCATGAATGTGTTGTGTGCAACATTCTTTCTTTGTTCTCGAAAACCGATATCACTCCCGGATTACCTACATTTGCGAAGAAAGAAACAATGAACCTATTTGATCTTGGAATTTTTAAAAACTCAAAACAAAGTTTTACGATATAGAGAATAAACAGAGAAAAAGCAGAGCAAAATAAATAGATACAAATTTGTAATTCTTACCTTTCATGGCAGCTACTTGAGCTTCATTGAGGTTTGCAGCAAAACCATTGATACATTTAGTGTAAGAGTAAATCATCACATCCTGGACATTCTCTTTGCTGCGTAAGAATGTGACAATAATGAATAAAGGTTGATTGTTTAATCGAATTCAGTAACTTTTCGACAAAGCAAACCTCTCCAAGCATGATCCAAGAAGATCAAAGTGTGATTTGGTCATGTGCTGCACATCTAATTCTGAAGAACTCTCTCCAGTTGATGATAATGGGGAAAACGAAGACTCTCCCATGTAAACTATGTAAGACTGCATGAAACAAAAAGCATCAATAATTCCACAACTAAGCTTGGATCAATAGCATTTACATGTAGGGCGATGAAGAGGGAGACAATCTTGCCTTTTTGGCAGCACAAGTCTGAAAGAGATAAAGGAGAAGGACAGATAGAGCTAAGGGAGACAACCTTAAGAGCCTCATTGTTTCTCTCTCAATTGCGAAATTTCCTTTCACAGTAGAATTGCAGTATGCTCTGTTTTACCCTGTTTTTAAACTCTGTTTTTTTGCCTATTCCATTTATTTTTAGTCAAATCTTACTTCTATATTTTTGGTGTGGACAGCCATGGAATCCTCAATTTTGATGGATAAGAATGATTCTAGGAACAAAGCTAACATTATTTGAGCAAGAACTTGTCAAGGAATTCAAAACAACTACTATTTCTCATACAACTCTTTCTTCCAAAAAAAGAAAAGAGAGAGAAGACAACAAATGGAGCAAGAAAATTTCTTGCTTCTCCACTTATTCCTCCTACTTATGGATTGGCAGCCCGATATAACGTGATCATAAGGGTAATCATGAGTAAAGTTTTTTATATTTATATTCTATCTATACAAAGAAAAATTATATATTCACGTTTTATTTGAATATTTATATAGATATTCATTGTACAACTATTATTTATTATTCAATATATATATACACACACACACACACACACACACACCCTCTCTAAAAAAACCCATCATTTGTCTTTTATTGTTTCAAAAATATTTTTAAAATGAAAATCACCAATGTATGATGGCTTGAGAGATAGTGATTGGTGATAAAATAAAAGATTTTATTAATTGAAATTATAAAATAATTAATGCTTGCCACATATGATGGCTTGAGAGATGATAGTAGGTGGAGTAAGAAGGGAACACTTATTATTATTTTCTAAGAAAAAAAAATCAATTTATAAGAAAAGTGCAATGTTCTATCAATTTCTAAACTATCTTCATAATTTTTCTAGATTTTTTTTTATTTTTGATAAATCATGAAAATATAGTTTTATTCACACGATGTTCAATATTAAACAGTAAAACATCTTCCACAAAACCTTCATATATATGAGTCTAACTTGTTTGAGAATTTTCTAAAATATATTGAGAGAAATCTATGAACTTATCATTTATAAGATCTAAATATCATTTGTATAACCATGATCTGTATTATTTTCCAATATTTTCAGATGTGATTATTAATTTTTTAGAACTATCATTATATAACTTATTTACTTTTTCTATCACTAATTAAGGTTTTGATATGGTTTTTTAATTAAAATAAAATATAAAAAATTCTGATATGGTTACAAAGAGTGAGTGGATTTCTCTGTTCTCTAATTATTATATTAATCATCAAACAATTTCAACACAAATAATGAATGAAAATTAACAAAAAAAAAAAAACCTCAATGAAAATTAGTGAATGGAGGAGAGCAACACTTGAATAGAATAATAGAATGATGGAAAAGGTTGATGAAAATACATTTGTGCATGTATCAGTACAACGCAGAAATTGTTTTTGGCCATGATACACAAATTTTTTATCTACAATGAAATCTTCTCCTTGTGCAGCTTATCATCTCTTGTTCTTCCACCATTCCCAATATGACCTACAAATTAAGAGATGATCGAGGATTGTAGGCAATAATCCCATCTACACATGCTTCACTACAAGAGGACTCTTGACACGGTGCAAGCCATCTGACCATGTTAGATGCCCAAATTCGTAGTCTTTAGGCATGCCGTCCATTATAGGCTTAAGAGTAAGCTTGAAAAGTTGCTCTTCACCAGCTTGCTTGAACTCCAAGCTAGAAGGTTCAACAACTACTGAAACCTTGGCTGGTGCCTTAATGCTAACCGTGTATGTTCCTGGAGCCCCTACGTTCTTCACTCGGCGAGTAACAGTTACTGGGCCTTTAAGATCAGGAACTGTGATTGAAGGGTAGTTGAAATCAGCAAAACTAAAATTCTCAGGGCATGTATAAGGTCCATCTGAGAATGCGTTCAGCAAGGTCTTGTTATAGCCATGGGCACACAAGAAGCTTAGGTAATCATTCACGTTTGTGTCGTAAACTAGGCCAGGATCTGCTGCCAAGTTTGGCTGCACATGTCCAGCACCATACATAAATGGGGTTGCAAGTTGTCCATCATAATCAAGCATTCTCTTCTTGTTGTTACATTTTGTTTTTGCTGCGGAGAAAAACCAAATCCGCGGTTCAATTCGCAAGGGCTGGAACAACATGCTGCAACACTTTTCTACTTTATATTGATAACAAGCATGTACCTGTTGTCATGATTGCAGATTTAAGAGCAGCTGGACTCCAATCTGGATGGATAGCTCTAAGAAGGCCAACAATGCCGGAAACATGAGGGCATGACATTGAAGTGCCAGACATTACCATGTAAGGAGTCCGGCGCTTGTCAAATGGTCTTCTAGATGGCCCTATAGCCTCGGTGAAAGCAGCAATTACATCGACCCCAGGTGCGGTGACATCAGGCTGCAATTGGAATTGTTCATTAGGCATAAAACAGAAAAATAAATGTGATAGTTTATGGAGAAGCCAAAGACTTACTAGTGAAGCAGAACTAACCTTAAGTACTGCTGGCTCAATTTTACTAGGTCCCCTTGATGAGAATTTGGCCATTGCTGGACTTGGCTTTACTCCAAAATTTGTAATTGCAGGGCTAATTGATGCTGTAGGATTTCTATTTCAGTTGGCATAAAGAGCACGTATAAGTCTATAATGGCATTAAACTTGACAGAATTTGAGATAAAGGGAGCAAGTGAAATGGATGAAAGAGCTGTTACCTGGTTGCTTTGATGTAGTCCATGACAGATTCACCATCAGCATAAGTGATATGGGCAGACGGGAGCTCATAAGCTTCCAAGTAAAGTTCGTCCCCAGATATAATATCATTAGCTAATATCATCCCAACAGCGCCAGCACGCTCAGCCTCGTATCCCTTCGGCAGTCTCGGGCTTTGTCCTCGAAGGCACAGTATGATTTTCCCAGAAACCTTGTTGGGATCAAGTGTTCCATCTAAGCATAGTTGTCTGCACAATCAATTCCATGCAAATTATTACCATGGCCAACCTAGTGATTTGCACACTATATTGATGTTACACATTTCTGAAGTATTATACTTGTAGATTGGAGCGGGTGCTTACGCATCTCTAGGTGTTGCTTCGGCAAGCGCTGCTTCTGCACCGTTAATTAGTGGATATAATTTTCCATCCGGCAGGTTTTTACTTGCCAGAGTTTTTCCCTGAATTCACAAAATGGTCATTAAACAACTGAATACCTTGATGAGCATAAATAGTAGATCCTAGAAAACTCATGGCGATTGCCTCATCATTTCGGTGAGAATTTTAGTTCCTCGAAAGAATACCTTGAAAAGCTTCTTGTCGCCAAGAGTAACAGTGGTAAAAATCTCACGATCCATTGTACTAGCACCAATCGTGAACAACCAGGGAGCCCCATTTGTTATGGATCCATCACTTGGTCCATTATTGCCTCCTGCAGCAATCACTGGAATGCCTTTCTTAATGGCATGGAGGGAGCCAATGGAGATTCCATCTTCATAAAATTGTATAGGCTCGTCAGAGCCCAGTGACACTGAGATCACATCAACTCCATCAGAAATGGCAGCATCATAGGCAGCCAAGATATCAGCATCAGTGCATCCACCATTAGCGGAAGGCCAGCATACCTTGTAAGTAGCTACACGAGCTTTTGGCGCTCCACCCTTAGCAGTTCCATTGCCAACACCATAAACATTTACTCCAGGAACATAGCTACCACCAGCAGTTGATAAGGTGTGGGTCCCGTGGCCTGAGGCATCGTCACGAGCAGTATTCCACTCTTCCGGTACAGGGCCATTGTTAGCAGCAAAACCTTTGTTAAAGTACCTTGCGCCAATAAGCTTTCTGGTATAGCAACAATAACAACAAAAAAAAACCTCATGGAAATGTGCACATCCACTTATGATACCTACTCTACCGTCCTTTTCGACATCTAAACATGTTCAAGTCTTAAATTTGTTCGGAAAAATTGATCAAGAAGAGAAAGGGAACGGACTTATTACAAGTTACTCCACCTCCATCATCACAAGTCCCCTTCCATTTTGATGGCACAGGACCCATCCCTTCATCGTTAAAGCTCTTAGATTCCGGCCATACACCTAAATCAGTGGCATGCAACCAAAAAAAATGTAAGAGAGTATTACAGGTGACAAGAAACAATATGGACCTGGTTAGCTATTTTTCTCTTATAAATCCAAGGACATAGCCTTACCACTGTCAAGATTTCCAATAATTATATCTTCTCCAAAGTTTGCCTTCTTCTGAAGCGAGTAGAGAGAAGGTACTCCATTTTTCTCAAATCCAAGAAAATCCCATGAATGTGTTGTGTACATTCTGTTTTCTTTGTTCTCAAAAATCGATACCACCCCTGGATTATCTACACTTTGGCAAACAATGAAACAGTTAACCTATTTGATCCTGAAATCCTCTTAAATTTATAACAAAGTTGTATGAAACAGAGAAGAAGCAGAGCGAAACAGAGCATTTGAAGCTTGAGAAATCAACACAACAGTGTCATTCTTACCATTAAGTGCTGCAACCTGAGATTCGTCGAGAACTGCAGCAAAACCATTGATACATCTAGTGTAAGAGTAAAGCATCTGATCCTCAACCTTCTCTTTTCTGCATGAGAAATATAACATTAATGTACAAATTTTGATTGTTTATACAAATTAGCCAGAGAATTATCAAAAGCTTTTCGACAACGCAAAAACCTGTCCAAGTATGTTCCAAGCATATCAAAGTGTGATTTTGTCATTGCTTTAACATCTAATGTTGTCAACGATGACTCGGAAAATGATTTCTCTCCTGATGATGATGATGGGGAAAATGAAGATTCTCCCATGTAAACTATGTAAGACTGCATGAACAAAAAGGCATTAATAATCCCATAACCAAGCTTAGATCAACAGCATTTACTTATAAAGCAACAAAAAAGGAGACAATCTTGCCTTTTTGGCAGCACAATTCTGACTCTGAAAGATATAAAGGAGGAGAATAGAAAGAGACAAAGGAGAGAACATTGAGAGCCTCATTGTTTCTCTTACTTGCAGAACTTCCTTTCGGCGTAGAATCGCAAAAAGCTCTGCTTTTCCCCTGTTCTAAAATTGAATTTGTTAAGCTTTCCCCTGTTTCGAAACTCTGTTATCCTTCTTGCCTATTTTTAGAGGGTAGCAAAATTTTCCCTCTATATTTTTGGTGTGAACAACCATGGAATTCAACTTCCTTTGCTGGAAAGAGTGATTCTAGCGCCAAATTTAAACCCCTTTTCATTTAATTTGTTTATTTTTTTCCTTTTTTTTTTCTCATAACCTTGAAGAGAAATATATATCATATATTTTCAGATTGTAGCTCAAATATCACTTTGATGGCTCCATTGATAGATACAAAGCCTGCTTAGTTGCCAAGAGCTTCACACAACTTGAAGGTGTTGACTACCAGGAGATATTTTCTCTTACTGCCAAAATTATATCTGTTCGCTACTTACTTGCATTGGCTGCAGCTTGGGGCTGGTCCCTCCACCAACTGGACATCAATAATACCTTCTTCCATGGAGATTTATATGAGGAAATCTATATGTCTCCGCCGCCGGGGCTCTTGTGACAAGGGGAGGAACATCTGGTGTGTCGCCTCCATAAGTCCTTATACGGGCTGAAATAAGCATCTTGTTAGTGGTTTGCAAAATTCTCAGAAGCCATTTGCTCTGATGGCTATATACAATCTCAAGCTGACCATTCCCTGTTCACCAAACAACAAGGCAAGTCCTTCACATCTCTTTTAATATATGTTGATGACATTCTGATTACTGGAAATGATCTCATTAGCATTATTGCCACTAAAACCTTTTTGCATAAACTTTTCCACCTCAAAGATCTTGGCACTATTAAATACTTTCTTGGGATTGAGGTTTCAGCTTCTACAAATGGGATTTTTATTTCCCAACGTAAATATGCATTGAACATCATTGAGGATGCGGGGCTGTTGGGTGCAGCTCTTATTGATACTCTTATGAAACAAGGTTTGAAATTATCAGAAAAGGGTGACTTACTCAAAGAGCCGGGTCGATTTAGAAGATTAGTGGGTAGATTAATCAACTTAACTGTATCAAGACCAGATATAACATATGTTGTCCATGTCCTAAGTAGATTTATGCATCAACCTTGTAAGCTTTATATGGAAGCAGCTCTTTGGGTTGTGCGACATCAAAAGGGTGCACCTGGTAAATGCTTGTTTTTCTCTTCAAACACTGATTTCAGATTGAGAGCCTATTATGACTCAGACTGGGCATTATCTTGGAAATTAAAAAAGACAAAAGACAGTTTCATTATCTTCTGCAGAGGCTGAGTATCGCGCAACGACGGGAGCATGCTATGAATTAACATGGCTTCGATACCTATTGAATGACTTAGGACTTTTGCATTACAAACCGGCTTTGTTGTATTGTGACAACAAGGCTGCTGTAACGTTTTGAATTAAAGAGATAGGAAAAGGCTATAAAACCCTTGAAGGCTTAGATGTAGGAATAAATTAAATGAGGGGTATAATAGTAATTGAATAAATGGATGATAAATATAAATAGGAAGTAAAAAAAGAAAAAGAAAGAGGGATCTGAAATTTTAAGAGAGCAAATCGGTAGGAGAGAAAGGGGAAAGAAGAAGAAGAAGATAAAAGAGGGAAATTAGAAGGGAAATAGAAAGGAGTTGAAGAAAATAAGTTTAAAGGTAAGATTTAGGTTTATAAATGTATAAATATGTTCTTTGAACTTTAAATTTCGGTTTTGATGAATGTTAGGGTTTTGAAGATTGTGTTTTGGGTTTGATTGATGAATTAATTTGAATGTTATAGGGTTGATTGTTGTGGGTATTTCATTATTTAGTTGATTTTAAAAGATTGTAGATAAAGATGATGAATTTGAGTTATGATTTTGTTTGAATGGTGAATTTGAGTTAGAAATCTGGAAAGAACAGTAGGCTTTCTATGGAAATTCTGGGTTTGAGGTTGAAGATGACAAAATTTCGGTTTGGTCCCTCAATTTGTGAAAATTACAGTTTAGTCCCCAAACTTTGGAAAATTACAAATTGGTCCCTGGAGCATATTCCGAGATTCTCAACAGAATAAAAGATGAATTATGGGCAGAATTCCTGTATAGTTATGAAATTTTAACACTTTCAATTTGGTCCTCCAATTTGACAAAAATTACAATTTGACCCTAAAATTTTGGAAAAATTCCAAAATGGTCCCTGGAGCATAATGAGATATTCTGGACAGAATTGAGGATTAATTATGGTCAGAATTTCAGTATAGTCATGGATTTATGATATTTTTAGTTTGGTCCTTCAATTTGACAAAAGTTACAATTTGAGCCTTAAAAATATGATAAATTCCAGATTGGTCCCTAGCTGTAATATTAGCTTTTGAAGATTGGTTTGATGAATAATTAAGGGTTATTTAGTAAATTATTACCAATTTTATTATTTGTTTTATTGTGGATTGGATTTCGGGAAAAACCGTTTTATGTTGGGTTTTTAGGAAAAATAACTAGTTTAGTCTAAAAACATATAGGGTTATGGAATACACCCTTAGATAAGTGTATTAAATAGGTTATATATTATTTTGAGTCATTCTTGAATATGTCTCCTTGGTATTCAGATAATCCTAATATTCTACCGGCAGGACATTAGTAGGATTTCCTTTTGTATCTGCTTTTGAGTGCTATTTGCTTTCGAGTCAGGTGAGTGGATAATTTTCCATATGCATGAGAAATATTATAAATATTTGATTTGTTATTATGAATTGGATCATGCTTTTTGATAATATATATTTTGATTATTATCCTTATTATGATAAAGCATGATCAATTGTTAAATCTGAATTCTTGATATGAACCAGTATATATTTTGAATTGAATTCTGAATTGATAGCTCCTCATTTGATTTATGTCATGAGTTGAGCATTGAGATATAAATGTGTCTGTTTGATTGTGATTATGAACCTATGGTATGTGAGTCAGAATACCCATGCTAACAGGGTAGTGTTAGTCTTTGTGCACATCGTATTTGAACTCTAGTTGGTCGGGGGAGTCACCAACCTGTGTGGACTGATCATCCCACAGTACGGAGCCTCATGCTCATTGCATTTTGATTTTCTGACGAGTTTTACCATATGATATCCTTGTTATAGCCTATTTGAGAAACCTTCCTATAAGAACCTAGAGCCATACTTGTATATATATTTCTCATTGTTTTATTACCTCGTATGTGTATATTGAACGTTATCTACTCACTGAGTTGTTGAACTCACCCTCTTATTATTTATCCTTTTCAGGCTTATAGTTTGATAGCAGGTCACTTTTGTTGAATCTTCCGAACCTGCTCTTTTGGTAGTAATTTGTACCTTCCTTTATGTCTAGTTAGTGCTCCAAAACTATGAAATTATATTAACTCTTGTATTAAGACAATTAATTACATTATGAAGTTAGTTTGTTGTTACTGTTGCGTTGAACTCTGATTGAGTTGTTTAAATGATAAGTTTGTATGTAAGTTTGTGTCACGACCCGATTTCCGGATCCATGACCGGCACATAGGCAAGGTTCCCCTCCAAGGTTCCATACCTATGCGAACCCAAACTTACATACAAACTTATCTTTCAAATAAGTCAATCAGAGTTCAACGCAGCAGTAACAACAAACTAACTTCAAAATATAATTTTAATTATCTTAATACAAGAGTTCATATAAATTTCATAGTTTTGGAGCACTAACTAGACATAAAAGAAAGGTACAAAATACAACCAAGAGCAGGTTCTGAAGGTCCAACAAAAGTGACCTGCTATCAAGCTATAAGCCTGAAAAGGATAAATAATGAGATGGTGAGTTCAATAACTCAGTGAGTAGATAACGTTCAATATACACACACGAGGTAATACAACAATGAGAAATATATATACAAGTATGGCTCTAGGTTCTTATAGAAAGGTTTCTCAAATAGGCCATAACAAGAATATCATATGGTAAAACTCGTCATAAAATCAAAATGCAATGAGCATGAGGCTCCGTACTGTGGGATGATCAGTCCACACAGGTTGGTGACTCCTCTGACCAATTAGGGTTCAGATACGACGTGCACAAAGACTAACACTACCCTGTTAGCATGAGTATTCTGACTGACATACCATATGTTCATAATCATAATCAAACAGACATATTCATATCTCAAGGCTCAACTCATGACATCAATCAAATGAGGAGCTATCAATTCAGAAGTCAATTCAGAATATATATACTGGTTCATATCAATAATTCAGATTCAACAATTGATCATGCTTATCATAACAAGGATAATAATCAACATATATATTATCAAGAAGCATGATCCAATTCATATTAACAAATCAAATATTTATAATATTTCTCATGCATATGGAAAATTATCCACTCACTTGACTCGAAAGCAAACAGAAGTCAAAAGCAGACATCGAAGAAAATCTTACGGACGTCCCGCCGGTAGAATATCAGGATTATCTGAATATAAAAGAGACATATTCAAGAATGACTCAAAAGAATATATAACCTATTTAATACACTTATCTAAGGGTGTATTCCATAACCCTATATGTTTTTGAACTAAATTAGTTATTTTTCTAAAAACCCAGAATCTAATGGTTTTCCCGAAATCCAATCCATAATAAAGCAAATAATAAAACTTCATAATAATTCACTAAATAACCCTCAATTATTCATCAAACCAATCTGCAAAAGCTAATATTACAGCTAGGGACTAATATGGAATTTATCATATTTTTAGGGCCAAATTGTAATTTTCGTCTAATTAGAGGACCAAACTAAACATATCATAAATTCATTACTATCGTGAAATTCTGACCATAATTAGTCCTCATTTCTATCCAGATCATCTCATTATACTCCAAGGACCATTCTGGAATTTTACCAAATTTTTAGGGTCAAATTGTAATTTTTGTCAAATTGGAGGACTAAATTGAAAGTGTTAAAATTTCATAACTATACAGTAATTCTGCCCATAATTCATATTTCATTCTGTCCAGAATCTCGGAATAGGCTCCAGGGACCAATCTGCAAAATTTCCAAAGTTTGGGGACTAAACTGCAATTTTCCAAAATTGAGGGACCAAACCGAAAGTTTGTCATCTTCAACCTCAAACCCAGAATTCTCACAGATTAACTACTGTTCTTGCCAAATTTCTAACTCAATATTCACCATTTACACAATTCATAACTCAAAATCATCATCTTTCAATTCAATCTCTCAAAATCAACAAAATAATCAAATACCCACAACAATCAACCCATAACATTCAACTTAATTCATCAATTAACCCAAAACATAAATTTTCAAAACCCTAACATTCATCAAAACCGAAATTAAAGCCTAATTAACACATATTTATACATAATCTTACCTTTAAACTTATTTTCTTCAACTCCTTTCTATTTCCCTTTTTTCTCTTCTTCTTCTTCTTTCTCCCTTCTCTCCTGCCGTTTCTCTCTCAAATTTTCAGATCCCTCTTTTGTTTTTTTTTTCCTTCTCTCTATTTATATTTATCAATTATTGTTCAATTACCACACTACCCCTCATTTAATTTATTCCTACATCTAAGCCTTCAAGGGTTTTCTAGCCTTTTCCTATCCCTTTATATTCAAAACATTACAGTTTGGGTTCGTATAGGTATGAAACTGTGATGTTTTGAAATTAAATGAGTAGGTAAAAGGCAATAAAGCCCTTGAAGGCTAAAAATGAGTATAAATGAATAAGGGGTATTGTAGTAATTGAACAAAGAGTTGATAAATATAAATAGAAAAGAAAATAGAAGAGAGAGCTGTGTTTTAAGAGTGAAAACTGACGGGAGAAGAGAAGAAAAGGGGAGGAAGAAGAAGAGAAAAGAGGGAAAGATAAGGAAATGAGAAGAGAATTGGAGGAAATAAGTTTAAAGGTAAGATTACGTATAAATGTGTGTTCTTTAAGCTTTAAGTTCAGTTCTGTTTTGATAAATGTTAGGGTTTTGAATATTGTGTTTTGAGTTTGATTGATGAATTAATTGGAATGTTATGGGTTGATTGTTGTGGGTAATTGGTTAATTAGTTGATTGTGAAAGATTGGAGGTAAAGATGATGATTTTGAGTTATGATTTTATTTGAATGGTGAAATTGTGTTAGAAATCAGGAGATGACAGTAGGTAATCTGTAAAATTCTGGGTTTGAGGTTGAAGATGACAAAAATTCAATTTGGTCCCTCAATTTGTGAAATTACAGTTTAGTCCCTAAACTTTAGGAAAATTATAATTTGACCTCTAATTGTATTTTGAGATTCTGGACAGTGTTATTATGAGGTTAAGGATGATGAATCTGAGTTTGATAATTGATTTGGAATATTTTCAGTTTGGTCCCTCAATTTTGGGAATTTACATTTTAGTCCCTGAACTTTATGAAAATTACAGTTCTGTCCCTGGTTCGTTCTAGACAGAATTAAGGATGGTTTATGGGTGAAAATTCAGTATAGTTATGTATTTTCTAGATTGGTGCAATTTTGGTAAAATTACGTTTTGGTCCCTGTTTTGAAAAATTGTCGTTTTAGTCCATAAACTTAGGAGACTAAACCTGGTTTTATTTTATGCATTGGGATCTCTTGTTTGAGTTGCTTTTGAGTATATTTTCATATTGTTGTAGGTTCTCCTAACGATCCTCAATAGGATTTTTGGGTCTTTCGTCTGACATTCCTTTTAGTTCTATATTTTCCGGGTGAGTGGGATAATCTTTAATATGCATATATGATAAGTAAATATGTATGTTGATTATACAATGAGTACAACTCGTTAATTTCTTGAATATTTATATATGTTGCTTATTTTCCGAGTACTCATTTATTCTTGAATTTGCACTCGCAATCTGTCGAACTAGATTCTATTTGATATGATATATGTTTTTCTGATGATTCTGTAAATATCTATTATGCCTTGATATGGGACTTGTCAGTAACTCCATGCTAACGGAGAGTAGTTAGCTTATGTGCACATAGTATTCTGTATACCTAGCTGGTGAGAGAGGCATCAGCCTGTGGCGACTGATCATCCCACAATGGTCACCTTTGTGTGTCATCTGGTCACCTTCGGGTGTCATCTGATCTCTGACATGTACTCCACTACGTTATAATGATATGTTTAATATGTATATGATATGTTCAGTATGTATATGTATATGTATATCAAGATAAAGGATCTTGCGAACTATTAATATCAAGAATATCTAAAATGTATATTAATTATTATTCCCTCACTGAGTTGGTTGAACTCACCCCTCATTCTTAATATTATTTCAGGTTCTTAGTTTCTGATAACAGGTGAACTTTGTTGAGTGTTCCTGCTTCTTCAGTTTTGAGTCGGTATGCCTTGCTTATCTTTCAAGGCTGTTTGATTCAATGTCTTAGGCGCTCCACTGTTACCTTGTTTTAATTAAGTTTGGATTTTGACAATGTAATGAGTATTATGGATTATTGTCTTTGTTTTAATTACCGATGAAGAGTTTTAAACTATCTTTTAGTTTCATCAGTTTTGAATAATATAATATTTCTGAAGATTATGGAATGCTGCGTATTTTTGAATAAATTGTTCTTTTGATATGTCCGTTTTGAGGCTTAGCGCGGGCGGGGTGTCCTTCCGGCACCGCCCCTGCGTTGCCGGTCATGGACCCGGGATTCGGGTCGTGACAGGAACCTTGGAGGGGAACCTTGCCTATGTGCCGGTCATGGATCCGGGAATCGGGTCGTGACAGCTGCCTTGCACATTGCAGCCAATCTAGTCTTTCATGAGCGAACAAGACATATTGAGATGGATTGTCATTACATTAAAGACAAGATTCAAAATGGTTCCGTTATTATAAGGCATGTACATTCTGGACATCAATTGGCCAACATCTTGACCAAACCCTTGGGGAAAGAAATGTTTCTTCCGATGATTCACAAGTTGGGAGTGCAAGATATCCACTCTCCAACTTGAGGGGGGTGTTAGGAATTCCACAACCTCTATATTAGGAATAAATAATTTGTACATATTTACTTTCTTATTGTAATGGCTACCTTATAGGAAGATAACTTACAATGTAGTAATTGATTCTAAATAGAAAGGAAAGTCTGGAATCCTACCTGTGTAAGAAATCCTGCTTGTATAAGAAATCCTGCTTGTATAAATACATGCAGAGATCAATGATAATATAGTTCCAGCAGATTCAATCTTCTTTTCCTCTCAAGTTTTATAAAAGGATCATATTGAAGATCATTTCCGGTTGTTATATCATTTGCCAATATCATCCCCACAGCGCCAGCACGCTGCCTCGTAATTTGTCCTCGACAGCATAGTATGATTTTCCCAGCAACCTTTTTGCGATTAAGCATAGTTGGCTGCATAATTGATTTCATGCTAATTATTAATATGAAAAACCTGGTGACTTGCACACTTTAGTGATGCTCCACATTTCTCAATTCTGATATTTGTCGATAGGAGTGGTTACTTACGCATTTGTAGGTGTTGCTTCTGCAGTATTGATCAATAGAGGGGGACATATGATTGCTTTCGAGAGTTGGAAGTTAAATGATGCTGAATAGAAATACTCGACTCATAAGAAGAAAATGATGGCAATAGTGCACTACCTTGGCGAATGTAGATTTTCCTATATTTACTGTGTGCTTTGAGATTATTTACCTGCATTGGTTATTTTCTTACGACAAAAAAAATTGTGGCATCTCTTTGGATTGAGCAAAATATATAGTTGTAGATAAACATAAATGAAAAGGGATGCAAAGTTTAATCTAGTCGGGACTAGACTGCTATATAGAGCTGAATTTTGGGGTGGAAAATTTAACCCTAGTAGATTTCTGCATTTTGGATTGAAGTATGTTTTGGAAAAGGTTGGATAGCTTTCAACCATTCTTTATGAAATTGTTGTTTTCTCTTCATACATACACAAAAGGATAACCATTAAACAAGAATGAGGGAGAATTCTTGGAGCTTCATGGAAGATAAGCATCAAGAAAATAAATAAAACGGTGAGAATTTCAAAAATTTTAAAGAGATCAGTGAAGCTGATTAAGTTTTTTTTTTTATTTGACAGTAAAGGGGTATCCTGAATCCAGAGTCCTTTAAATGATCCGAAGAGCACAATTTTCACGTCAACATAATGCTTTCAGAAGAATTTAATAAATTCTTCCTAGTATTAGCTTTAAGGTTCTGACATGGAAAGGTAAACAGACGGACAAGTTTGATATATTAAGATAAGAAACTACATTATTTAGATAAAAATAAATGTATTTAATTCAATTATTATTAAGATAAGAAACTATAAAATCTACGGGGGCAAAAATTCTTATGATTGTGTTAATTATTCTATTTTATCCATCAATTGGAAACATACCAGTGAGTGAAAAATCTTTCCAGTATAATCTCTTCTTATTTAGCAGTAGAAATGTCATTTCATTGAGACATTTTTTCTTTTAGTGAAAAAATAAGCATCATTTTCGAACAAATTGATCTATCAGATTTCTACACAGAATGATGAGGGGCTGTGAGCAAAATTCACCCACTATTTCAATGACTCTAGTAATGCCTCACCACCAGAGGACTCCTGACAAAGTGCTTACCATCTCCCCATGTCAACATCCCAAATACATAATCTGTAAGCACGGCTTTTGGTGCTAGTTTGAATGTAACCTTAAACATCTTCTCTTCACCTATTTTCTGGAATCTCAAGATGGAAGGCGCAACAGAGACTGTCACTCCTGGTGGTGCCCTGATATGGATATTGTATGTGCCAGGAGATCCAACATTTTTAACTCTTCGAGTGACTGTTATGGAGTCATTGAGATTAGTAACTGTGATCGAAGGATAGTTGAAGTCTGCCAGGCTGAATGATTTTGGACAAGTGTACGGTTTATCTGAGAATAATTTGATGTTCTTCTTGGTATTGCCACGGTTGCATAAGAAGTTCAAGAAGTCATTAACAGTCAGATCATAAATTAGACCAGGATCGGCGGCATGGTTCGGCTGCACATGCCCTGCACCATCTGCAAATGGAGTTGCCTTGGTGTTGGTTGAGTCCATTATTGGCTCCCCATTGTTATCTCTTGTTGTTGCTGTGGATGAAATAGATTAGCGGGACGAAAAACAATGTCCAAAATACTTTATTTTTGCAACATTTTCTATCCCCAAAGAAAAAGAGAAGGTGGATTGTTCTTTACCAGTTGTCATTATTGCCGATCTGATAGCAGCAGGACTCCACTCTGGGTGGAGTGTTTTAAGAAGGCCAACAATACCAGAAACATGAGGGCATGACATTGAAGTGCCAGACTGAGTGTTGTAGGGAGTCCTACGCTTATCGTATTCTGCATCACTTGGTCCTATTGCTTGAGTGAAAGCAGCAATCACACTAACACCAGGAGCAGTGATATCAGGCTGAAATAAATAGACCAGGTCATTATGTTCTCTTATAATGCAAGACAAACAAAAGCACAGATAGAGTGATAATAATAATAATAAAATAAATAAAAAAACAGTAAGCAAACCTTCAGGATTGATTCTTCAATAATATTAGGCCCCCTAGATGAGAAAGAAGCCATAAATGGAGCTGGCTTTGTTGCCAATTCTGTCCTTACATTGGTTAAAAATGCCATAGGTTCCCTGCTTTATGCGCAGATGTGAGTCTCGAATAAATATCAGAATTTTCAAGTTCAAAAGTAAAATTGATATGAACTTACTTGGTAAAGTTGAGATAGGAAAAGACAGCTTCACCATCTGTAAAGTTGACGTGTGCAGCAGGAAGCACATGAGTATCGGCAATAATTTCGTTGCCAGAATTTTCATCATTAGCCAAAATCATCCCAACAGCCCCAGCAAGAAGAGCCTGATGTCCCTTGTCTACTCTTCCATTTTCCCCTCGAAGGCATACCAATATCTTCCCTTTAACCTTTTTGGGATCAAGTGCTCCAGGTTTGCAAAGCAGGCTGCAAAAGAGGTTACGGGTTCACATGTTTGGCAATGAAAATATTTGAAGCGTTCACAGATTTGAGGCGATACTCACGCATCTTCTTCAGACTGATCAGCGGCCTTTGCATCTGCAGCACTGATCAATGGGTAGAATTTTTCAGCAGGCAATCTTTTTTCTGAAAGACTTGCTCCCTAGAAATGAGAAAAAGAAAAAAAAAAAAACCCAGATCGTTAACTAGAGAAGAAATGTAGATCAATGTTGCATAAAAAATGGTGTACAACTGAAAAATACTGTAGAAGTTAAAAGGGAAAAGAAAAATACCTTGAGGTGCTTCCTGTTGCCAAGTGCAACATAGATTGTGAAGGCACGATCCATTGTGCTAGCACCAACTGTTATCAACCAAGGTGCCACATTCGATACTGTTCCTGGGCTCGGTCCTGAATTGCCAGCAGAGGCAACGACAGTAATGCCTTTTGCAACAGCATGGAAAGAACCGATTGCAATTGCATCATCCGAAAACTCAGCAGGATCCCCACCCAGGGAAACTGAGAGCACGTCAACACCATCACTTATGGCAACATCGAAGGCAGCCAAGATGTCTGCATCAAAGCACTCGTTACTCCCATTTATAGGTGGCCAGCACACCTTGTAAGCTGCTGCACGGGCGTGAGGCGATCCTCCTTTGGCAGTTCCATTGCCATAACCCAGGACATCAGCTCCTGGAACAAAATTACCTGCTGCTGTTGATAGGGTATGAGTTCCATGGCCCTCACTGTCACGGGCAGTTTGAAAGCTTGAGTTGAGATGGCCAGCATATGCAGCATAACCCTTGTTAAAGTACCTGGTTCCAATCAGCTTCCTAATTTTTGGGAAGCCATAGGAAACAAGATGGTAAGGCCAAAGATGAAAACTTGCATGCCATACGATAGAATGCAGGCACTGGTAAAATCTTGAATAATATTTGAGCCCTAACCACCAAATGCATATAGGCACGACGACATTGGATTTACAGGTTAACATTGACAAACAGATGAGAGCTTAGCTTGCCACCATGACGTTTACTGAGATACAAGACCATTTAACTTGCAGACATTCATGGAGGGATAAAAGCATTCGAAACTGAGCCCATGTATATAGCAGGCAGTCACGACTTGCAATAAAAAACACCATCCCCTAAAGAGGTCCTTGAGGTGATGTCAAAAGCCATATGGCATTTTAGAAGTGAGCCTTTTTCCGATTTCAAGATCAGTACTTTCTCATATATTATGCATAAGTGGAGGTTTGACCTGCAGTTTGTTTCACAGTTGTGACATCATGACCGACTCCTATTCCATCTAGGATGCAACGAAGTCAAGTAAAGATTTGACATAGTGAGAATTTGGAAAGAAATTTGCAAATCCAGTTATCCGACGTGTATTTGTCAACAGGCAACAGAGCCATGTGCAAATATATGTTAATGCAGATGACAGCAACGTAACAGGAAAATTCTATCCGAAGTAAACATGGTTTTATTGATTGTTTTCCAAGATTGGAAGTCAGCTAATATCATGGCAGCAGCAAGCTTCCAACAGAAATGTATCATTGCTGAGGAAAAAACCTGTGCAAGAATTTTTTACATTAAACAAGTAATTAACAAGTGTCTTAGCTAATTATCATGTGCAGGAAACAACAATTTCAACAGAGAAAAATACTACATAAAATAATGTTACATACATGTGCATGTGAGGTTAACCTCCTATACTAACCATGACCAAGTTGAATGATCAATAATGAGAACAGGGAGATTAAGATGATTTGATTGAGGCTAATCATTAATCACTTGAGCAGGATTATGCCAAATCTTGGAAAGAAAAGCAAGAAAACTTTAATCTGATAAGGCAAGACTACCATTGACTAGGCCAAATATTGTAACAGAGAATTGATAGCAAGTGGAAAAGAACATGGACCTGTTGCAAACAACACCATCTTTGTTGTCATGCTGACAGATTCCTCTCCACTTTGATGGAACTGGACCCATTCCTTCATCACTAAAGCTCTTCGATTCCGGCCAAACACCTAGCACAATTCAATTTAAAATGGCAAGACATAAAATTGCAATTGGCAAAGCAACAGTAGCACATGCATTATTATACTACGCCAAAAGGGAACAAAAGCTAGAATGGATAGTCAAGCTTTATTTTGCTACTGACCCTACCACTTACATATTCTAAATGTTTAATACTCCAAGATTAAAAAAAGAAGAAAAAGATCATAAGACTGGTAACAAGTTTCAAATTTCAAAACATCAGATTCTTATTTGCAGTGGATAAACCATGACAAAATTTATATTTTCCTTTTCACTTTTCTGATGAACATGGAGGAGTAAAGTGACAAGGGAGATTTGGTGGTTAAACAGAAACAATTATGTCATCATCCTCAATTTTATCTCATTCCATGTACTAAAATACAAAATCTGTGGTCAATCCTGTTACCCTAATAAAAATATAGGGTGGTTGGTGGTATTTCAGCATGAAAATCAGAGTGCTTGGAGGACCATGTTTTTGAAGTCTAGTCAACACAACAGTGACTATATTGCAATCAACTACAAGGCTCCCAAGGTTAAATGGGGTTATGCATAGACATGTAAACATCAAATCAAGAACAAGAACTCATGCAAGTGATAAAGTTTCAATCACTTTGACCACCCAAATGGCTAGAATTACTTATCAATAATTACAAGGATATAGTACTTACCGGTGTCGAGGTTACCAATGATTACATCTTCGCCGTATCTTGCTTTCTTCCAAAGTGAGTATGGAGGAACCATACCATCTGCCTCTAATCCAAGAAAGTTCCATGACCGTGTCGTATGAAGTTTCTTTCCTTTGTTCAAGAAAACTGACACCACATCTGGGTGTTCTGCATTGATTAAAAAAGATAAACCATTAGCAGAGATAAGTACTGTATCCTGGAATGGCAGTTACAATGAAACCAGTGACAAAAAAGAGGCAACAGAGACAAAACAGAGTCAAAAAAAGATTTGTCTCTGTTCTGCTAATGAATGATCACTAATTTAACATGAAAGACAAGAATGTACGAGTTCAAATTCTTACTGGCAAGAGATGATGCCTCTTCCTCTTCTAGGACTGCAGCGAAGCCATTTATGTTGTTAGTGTAAGAGTAAAATATTTTCTCCTTCGCCTTCTCTTTACTGTCAAGTGAGGATTGCAACAAAATGAGCAGAAGTAAGAGACAAACAAAAGAAAAGAATTCTTCAAGAAAATACGCATACCCTTCAGTGAATGATCCCAGCAACTCATAATGAGAATCTGTGACACGCTCGATATCGGACTGAGTAGGCTCCAAGCCATGTGAATGTGATCCCAAATAAACTACATAAGACTGCTCGAGAAAAATTCAACCTTAAGGCCATTGATCAAATATATACTACTTTAGTTTCCAAAATGGAAATGAGAAATTCAAAGAAGTTATCGATATCCCATGTTGAGTTTTAGTACAAAAAAAATCATTGAAAGTTCATGAAGGCATAAAAGAAGAACACCACACCATTTTGAAGAATCAAAAGCAGAGGAACGATATGATCACAAACAGAGAAAAGCAAAATATGGCTGCTCACCTTTTGTGTGGCAAAAGTTAATGGCTGCAAAAGAGAGAAGAAAAGAAAGAATGAAAGAAGTAAAGGAGAGAAGATAATTGAAAGAGCCATTGCTTTACACGAAGAGAGAAGTGTAAAGGGTGTCTGCTTTTCCTCTGTTTTTATACTCTGTATTTTGATGGATTGGTTTTAGGAAGCAAAGATCCTTTGAATTTGGATGGAGATGGACAAGAACGGAATGCGTGCATTTTGTAAGCAAAATTTGGGTGATTTAAGAGCCATAATTTAAATATTCTTCCATTCAATTTACGTTTCCCTTTAAGGATTTGCAGTTGTGATATGGTTGGATTTCATTTCATTTTATTTATTTAATTAATTAATTATTGGTCACAATCAATATTTTTTTTGTAAAATAAAAACAATATATTCTAATTTAAAGGGGAAACTGAGTAGGAGGACTTACCTTGGGTTACTATCAGTTTTTTTTTTTTTTTAGGCTCTGGTGTTCCAATAACTTGTGTTTATTACCCTGACTGTTTTTTAAAAATATTTTTTATTTATAAATATATCAAAATAATTTTATTTAGATTTTTTTTAAATTTTTAATATTGACATATTAAAATCATTAGAAAATACTAAAAACATCAATATAATATTTTTTAAAACTAAATATATTTTTGAAACATACTCAAATATAATTTTAAACACAAAAATAAACTATAATTGAAATGTCCTCTAGTGTAAATAGTTCTTCATTCGTTTTTTTTATCCCAAAGGAAGTAAAAGACAAATCCTCGGGTGATATATATATAAAAAAAAAAGAATCAAATTCTTGATACGCAATGATCCTCAACATCTCAAGTCAAAGATCCCATTTTGGCATTGAGAAAATAAATAGTGAATAATAAACCATAAATTTGTAAATTTTGAAAAAAAAAAAAAACTATTTCTAAGGATCTCTTTGATTTATCCTCAAGGAAGCCTTTAATAACATTTATTGAATCTAATAAATGAAAAATGAGCCATATCATGAACATATCATGATTGAAAAACGATATGTCACCCCCAAACAAGCCCACATGATTAAAAAAAAAAAAGAAAAAAAAAAGAGCAAACCCTAGATAAGATGAACATACCATGAACCCAATATCATAGTTTCGGTCTTGAATGCAGAATTCATGCCTCAATAATCATCAACGGCTTCTCATACATTTTTGTACATGTACATTCTATAAATTTGAGCCCAAAATTCTGCCACACTTTATTTCGAAGCATGTATATTATGTCCTTCAAGTTATTCATGTGCGGTATTGCTTTGAACTTGTTCATGTTCGAATAATTAGTGATATTTTATTTGTTATTCTCTGGATTATATAAACTAACTAATATAACACTACTTATTATTTCCTGAACATCATAAAATTTTTCGTATTTAATTAGTATTTCATAATAAATATATATACATACACAAAAAGAGATATAAACATATTTTTATTAAAGAGATAGAAATATAAAATAAATATGTTTATGATATAGCTTTAGAATAAACTTATATACTTTTAAAACATGAAATATAAAAAGATATATCCACTTTAATTCATTATCATGATTAAGTTTTATTTTGTTTAATAATTTAGCTAACCCTAAAATATCTTTAGATTTCTTTTTAAATAGCCCTAGGATCAATAGGGCTCGAAACCATGCACCTAAAGGGTAATATTAGCCAACCAACTAGGCCCCCCCAATCCTCAATGCCTCAATAAAGAAAAATAAACAAACCCACTAAGCTTAGCTTTTAAAAACAGAGTAAAAGAGGGAAAATTCACAACATCAAATTGCCTTAAATAAATAAAAATAAATAAATAAAAGAAATTTGATGTCCATGAATCCCCAAATGTGGAAGCATACACCCACTCACCATGAATGTAAAATGATTCTGACTCCATAAATGCAATAAAGTCCCTCCACTACATACTTCCTTTCTGGTATAGCCAGTTTTCAAGACCCAACTACTCATGAATTGCTAAAATAAAAATTGTGGGACTGTAATTGAATAAAAATATATTAGTTTTCCTTGGATTCCTTATAATTTTATAATTCCATTCCCAAAAATAAAATAAAAAATACTTTAGAAATTCCATTCCAGTACTTTATTTAGAAGAAATTCCATTATTTATTATAAGAAGAAACTCCCTCTAATTAAGTATTGCTCGTTCTGAATTTTAATAGAATTTATATAACATGTCAATGAGATATGCTGTCAAGTTGATATTCTTCCTTCCTATAAATGTGTTTATATATATATATAAAGAATATTAACTGGCTGGTTTGATGCCTCTTTGATCATATTTGGAATAACCTATTTTTAAAACTATTATCTAAATATATTTTTAAAAGAATCGACCGAAAAAAATAGAAAATGAAATGATGACGAAGGATAAGAAGATAAAACCCAAATTAAGCCACAAATTGGCGGCAGTGTTTGGTACTGTGTTGGAAAGTGTTTTTGAATTTTATTTTAAATTAATATATTTTTGATATTTTTAAATCATTTTGATGTGCTAATGTAAAAAATAAAAAAATATTATTTTAATGTGTTTTAGAATAAAAAACACTTTAAAAAACAATCATTACTACACTTCTAAACACCTTATCAACTTTATAATAACCCTAAAAATGTCCATAGATACCACAACTTAAATGTTGATTCCTTTTTTGTTAATGTTTTTTTGTTTTTTTGCATGTTTTAGCACCACTCCATGATGTTACAATGCACATTAAGTATATAAATGGTGGTTTTCGAACCTATTTTAGATATACTTGAATATATATCAACTAAGACTTGTTTTATTATTTTTATTTTCTCAGGTTCAACGCTAATATACTAAAAGTGAGGATGCTTAAATTTCAAATCTTATTCAAATGGACTCACCGTACATCCAATTTGTATGAACCCTAGACCTCCTTTGGATTATATACAATAATTCAGCAAAATATACAGCAATTTTAATTTACTAATGCCTTACGATGTTAGACAAGTGCCTAGGGTTCTTCGAATCGACTCTTATTGGGCTTCCATGAATATTTTTGTTGAGTTTGTAATGATCAAATAAA
This sequence comes from Populus trichocarpa, assembly GCF_000002775.5. Classification (NCBI taxonomy): domain Eukaryota; kingdom Viridiplantae; phylum Streptophyta; class Magnoliopsida; order Malpighiales; family Salicaceae; genus Populus; species Populus trichocarpa. Next base: position 49,286,458 of record NC_037285.2, on the reverse strand, counting down.
AGGGTCTCCATAGCCCAAAAACTAATTTTAACACCTTGGGCTATGGCTTACAGAGGTCCCAAAAATTCAATGAAGAGATCCTAATAATATTCCCTCCATATTCCCATTCTTGCAAGTAGCTACTTGTTCCCTCCACGGCTCCACCTCTCTCTTTATTTACCAACTCCTACAAGAATTCCTTGCCATGATTGGTCTCTGGCAATTTAAAGAACACTAGATTTTGGTTTCAAAATCAATATGAAGTGGTCCTCAAAAGATTTTCTAAGAGGTGAGTTCATTGCCCTAGAGGATATATAACATACCCTTTTGCTTGTGTTTTTTGTTATTGTTTTGGTCATGCTATTCAGTTTCCTTGTTTATGAAAAGATGTTTTTAGTTTTTTAGCTATGCTTTTTTGCTATTGAAATTCCTCGAATATTCACAAAAAAAATATTGCTTTTCTTGTTGCATAATCATTTGTTGTTGTGCTACTTGAACAATAAACATATTGCCTTTCATTTTGATGTTACCTTGTTGTGTTTATATTACATCTTATTTTAGACTTGGGATTCTGACCATGAGAAGATCTTCTATCAATGTCATGATGTGTTCTTGTGTTAAATGTTCATTCCAACAATGAATTGACTAGATTAATGCATAGAACCATGGTTTGTGTGTGAAATTATGGTGTGTTTTCTGAATTCTAATTGGAAACAAAGGCCAAGTAGCAGAATCTGTTTACGTTGAGGACCTAATGGTGTTGCTCCTGCCTGTTTCCATAATTGATGCTGCTATGTGCATAATTTGATCGATAAGTTTGCTTCCTTGAGTTGAGTTTGGAGACAAACTCGCACAAATTCTAGCTACAATGAGATGGAAACACGGCTTGAAGAGAGGCTGGAAAGGAGTCAACAATGGGGTGAAATCATGGCTGCAAATTAAGGGAAGATTTTTGGTGAAATCATGCCTGATGATGCTCTTGTGAGCTTTATAGCTGATCTGGGTTCAACTCTTGAATTTATGAGCATTTGCATGATTATATTCATGATAAACCAGATTTGACTCAATATTCATGTCCTGACAATTCGAAAAGGCAGCTAGTTTTGATACCCGGGGAAAATCAGATTAGATCATTCTCACATGACTTTCACGCATATCTGTGCCATCTAATTTAGAAGAAAAACTAAAAAAAGTTATTTTGAAATTTGAATCATATTATCAAAGTATTTACATTTCATTCAAATCATAGTGTTCATGAATACATGATCCTCCATAACAGGGATAGAAGATCTATGTCACGCAATCCAATATATGTGTACATGAAGGCATCAACAAATTCATTCTGAACAAAGAATAATCTTGATGGCAACAAATTGTGCACACTAAATTTTCTAAACACCCATTTTGTAAAATACAACTGACTTAACCACACTATCGTCTTCAGAATCCTTTCCAGGAATTGAGAACTTCATGAAAGACTTCAGCTATCAGATCCCTGTCTGCACATTGCAAGAAGGAATTGAAATCATCTCGAATATCAAATATCTTACCGAACTTCACAAGATACCGCAGGCAGCTGGTCTTCAGTTTCGGCAATTGATACAAGGATGCGCTTTGTAGCCTCTCAAGTACATTCTTTGTGTCTATATCTTCCAGAAGACTGTCATGACATGCCTCTTTCAGGTCAGCAATATCATACTTATCAGCTGCACTGAGAAGTGCCAAACGGTGGACAAGAAATTCTTCACTCTGGATGTTCCCATATATGTAATTGAGAAAAGCCTGACAAGCTTCAATTGACATGTCGGAGATATTTATGGTTGACAGTTCCTTTTCTTTCAGGTCATGAGCAAACATGCTGTGGAAAACAGGCGATCTTGCAGCAAGAACAGCACGGTGGGCTCCAATGCTTCCATCAGAAACAATAATTTTGATATCCGTGTGGATGCTTTCTGTTAACATTCTACCAAGTGACACAAGAGCTGTTGCATTTGCTCGCTTTTCTGTGGTTTCTTCGTCCCAGATCGAGCAAGGTTCTCCACCCTGTATATTTAATGACATATAGCAGCTTTTAAAATAAAGGTATAGTAGCAATACTCTATCTGTTTGGTAGAATGGGAGTGGTACTCTCATTGGTTACAGTATAGAGAATTCAAATAACAGGTGCATTGCCATCTCTTGTGTTTTCAAGGATATAATTTTTCTTTCTATTGATAGGCCAGCCAATATAGAAACATACCCCTGGAGATGCTGCCTTCAAATCAAGGAATTCAACGTCGATAATGAATTTCCCTGTTGTTAAAGGAACATCAATTGCCCAGACGAAATCCTCGTTGTTCTTGAGCTGCTTATCTGTTACCTCTGCAGGAATACATTTAAAATAAAACTGAGAAAGTAACATGAAGTTGAGCATTTTGTCAGAAAATACCAAAACACACAAGAAACTGCCTTATCCTCAGCGGCAAAACATACATATGCATAGGATAGTATGCTCCCAGTGCACTAATTACCATATCATTTGCAGATTCAAGTTATGGTTTATCACAGTTACGATCATATTTTTCATTTGCTTATCCATTTCACCAATTCATAAATAATGTATTGGTAGGTAGATCACAACTTAGAACATTCGATCGAGGGTATAGATCATCTACGTCATTCACTCCGCAGCTCATGAACTTTGTAATGGTTTGTAGATCACAACTTAGAATTCAAATCAAGGGTCAGAAGTATGAAATTCAAGATGGTTAACTGCACGTGTTCCATCTTTATTGGAGAAAAACAAGTTATAAACAGAAAAGTATCTAAAAACTGAAGATAGAGTTTGAATTTATTACCTGGATGAGTCAAAGCCTTGCGATCTCCAGCAGAAGAAACAACTCGAATAATAAATGAAGCAATTGGAGGATTTTCCCGCGTTAGATTCGATATCTCTGGATACAACTTAACAAATAATACCCGGTTCTTCTCCACAGATAGATGCCTTCAATCCAAAAAGATTGTTAAACTCAGCTGATATAGCAAGATCACAGAAAATAATGGCCAAAAAAGAAATTCACAGTGCACTAATAAATCATAGCTATCTTACTTTCTCTTTCTTACCAGCAAAATTTATAGGCAACCAAACAAAGGATCATCAATGTACTGAAACATGTGCCTACCCTGTCTCTGCCATTGACCATACTCCTGGTCTCTATCCTATCCAAAGCTAAAGTCTCACCATTCCACATGGATTGAAAAACCCCAAAATCCCACTTCAAAATTACCCATTTCTAGGACACTCAGATCATAAATTCCCACTTACAGAGAAAAACAACAGCAACAGCAAAAGAACTGCCAAAAAGATCCTAAATTTCCAGTGAAAGAAACCAGCTTTACGAAAATCAAGAGAACAACAATCACACAAGACTCTAGGGCAAATTCTATCTTCTTGAAACAGAACAAGAAACTAAACAATCTACTGTAGGGAATCAACCCATGGATGCAGAAAAGGAAAACAAGAAAGTACTAACCAATTCCACTTGCCAATCTTGAAAGGATCTGATTTCCGATAAGTACAAGAAGCAAGATTGTCTATCTTCCATTGAGCAAGACGAGAAGTGGTTTCAACTCTATAAGCAGAAGAATCTGTCATCCTAGCAAAAGCAAGAGCCACTGTAATTTCATGGATACAATCAAATATCCTCCCATCAAGAAAATATTCCCCTGCCTTTCCCAGGATTACTACTTCTACAAAAATCTTCTTTTTCTTTACTAGAACTACAATTATCTTGACCACTCCTCGTAAACATAACCATAAAAAAGCAAAAGAAAAAGGACACGAACAATGATAACAGTCACAGTCACAGTCACAGTCAGAAACCTATCTTTCCTGTTCAAATCCTTTATACTACACTCTACTTTCACCTTGCACTTGATATGAGGTGATCATATCTTCATTAAAGAAAACATATAAAGAAAGTTAGAAATTGGGGTGGTGTTCTTGGTTCTTGGTTTAGTTGCTTTTCAATGATTTCGGACACGCAAGGGTTTTGATTGGTGTTGCTTTACGCCATTGATGGTGAAGTTTTAATTTTTTTTTTTTCTTCTTTTGCTAAGCAGGGGGAGAGAGAGAGAGAGACAAATTAAGAGGGGTGATGTTTTTGTTGGCTTACACTGCACTTCAAGGGCGGGCAAGCAAGCAAGGAAGGAAGGAAGGAAGGGAGAGAGCTTGTGTTATTTAATGTAAAGGCTATTATCGTTTGGTTTGTTTTTCTTCCATTAAGATATAAGATTAAAGACAGACGACATCCTTCTTCCTTCAATAAATTATTTATTTCATGTGCTTGTGTGTGTATGGAGGTTTACTTGTGCGGTTGAGGAGGAAAGGAATTTGTTTGACATTTTTTAAGCTTCCAAGTCAGGAATATCATTTATTCTTTGTGTGTCTGTCAAGTGCTTAAAGATTCATTTGCCATTTTCCTTGGATGGCTCGTCTACATAGAAGAATTTGATTCATAGCATATTAAGATCATATTCATCTCCTTCAAATCTTAGCCCCCGTTTAGTATTTGAACGGATCCTTGGATACATGTCTCATATTCTATTCAAAGGTCACGTCTCCTTTTAAGAGAAAATGATAATATATATATATATGAACTCATTGACACACAGCGAGTATTGCATAAAAATGAACTATTTAAAGTAACATCATTTATATTAAATTTCTTATTTTGAAATGGAAAGATGCGTAGGATTTCATTAACCCATTGAAGTAATGTTTGTAATCGTGGAGAGTTTGAAGAGTATGGATAATATCTGCAAAGGTGTGGAATACAAATCAGCAGCAGTGATGAAGGGAAAAAAGAAAAGTATGCATGGGAAGCTTTCATCAACATCGTGGTTTTCTGATGTGTAAGCATCAAATTCCATGATCTCATCACATCTTGATCATCAAACTTCTATGCGTCTAGCCTTAGAAACCATAGTTAAAAGACTCAACTCGAGTCCAAGTTCTTAGGTCTTAGCTACAGGTCGATAGGGTTGATTCATGAATTCACAGAGTAATTTAAGCTACTGTTGTTCTTTAAGAAAAATACTTTTCAAAGTAAACATATTTTTAAAAAATACATAAAAACAAAAGTTATTGTCCTCTCTCAACCAGATAATAATAATAATTAATAATTAATAATAGGTTGGAAACACAATTGGTGAAAAGCAAATGAATATATCATCGCTAAAGCATTTCCAATATTAAATAGCAAACATCTCTAGTACTAAAACATTTTATTGTAAAGTAGGGTTGGAGGAGAAAGCAAATTGTTGTGGGAGCATTCATTGGAAATTGAAAAAAAAAGAAGGGTGGAATCTTGGATTCGTTTGTTTCTTCCTAAAATTAAAATATTGCAACTTACACTCTAAATTTCCCATTTTGATTGGAGGCTTTGAGAGGTGGACAAGAAAGGTATCTATTTGTGGGACAGACCAAACATGAATCCATTAGAAATCCCAGTATTACAAGTAATCTATGTAATGACATTCAAAATGATCACAACCCTACACTTAGGCAGTGATTTGAAGATATGTATTTGTTTATGGCTGTCTGTGGGGTTGGACTCAAATTAATGGGGTGTGAATGTGCATCTCCCCCTCCAATATGGTGGTCGGATACTCGATGGGAAACATGAGTGGCTACTGGCTAGTACTGTAGAGGTTTTGATTTGAATCATCATTCTCTTCGTTTGTTTGTTGAATAGAGCCATAGGAGCTACCAAAATTTGTGGGTGTTGAATTTGGGTTGTGTTTGAATAACAGGTGTGTGTTTGTTAGATACATATATTCTAAATTTATTTGACAAGCAACATCCATAAGGTCATGTGTCCAAAATTTCTTGTTTTTTTTACACCACATGGATTAGGTGTGGACTAATTGGATCATCTTAATTAGCATTGATTGGTAACTTGATTGACAAAATCATTTGAAGTGGTCTTATGGGTGAAAGGAGGACCTAATTTCATTTTGTAGGATATTTCTCTTTTTTCTTTCTTGTATTAGGTAATAGGCAACAATACCATATTGAACTTGATTTTATGCATCCAAATTAAATTTATATCCCTAATTTAGTTAATCTTGTTGAATTTGAATCATACTACATAGGAATACATCTCTAACCTTTTTCATTTTAAAACATATGAGAAATTATAGATAAAGCTAAATAACATAGAGTTTTCACTATAGCTCTAGATACAGATTACTATGAATCGCAACAATAAAATTTACTTGGGTATGATGTGTAATTAAAAGGATCATGAGGGACGTTTTAGTATTGCCATATTGTTTTTTATGGTTCTTATTTAAAAAGCTGTTGATACATATTCTACACTCCCAACAAGTATGTGGCATCCATATCATTAAGGAGACGCATGAGACGTCTCCCGGTGATCAAGGCTAGCTTTTCAGTCAGCCATTCTAGGGTCTGACATGGTCGTCAAACCCAAGACTCTTAGGTTTGACATTGTCACTAAACTCAAAGGATTTAAAATATTTTCTATACTCTTAATATTTTTTTATATTTTAACAAAAAATAACATTGACTTGACGTGTAACCCGATATACTAGTGTGGATTATAAAAAGTGTAACCCAAAATTCAAATAAAATTTCCGAGATAAGTCATGAAAATTTATAATGTCATGTTTAGTCAATCAAATAAAAATATGAAAGTGCATTACTAAATATATAATTAGTTGTAATTTTCTGACAGGTACATGTTTATGGATTGTTAGCAAAGTTATTAAATTCCGTCTAATTTAATGGATTATTTGTGATTTAGAATCTAACTTGGGTTGAGTTTGTTTTGAATTGTTTTGTATATGGTAAAATGTAGGTTGCAATCCGCTCAAATCAATTCCAATGATATGTTTTTTTTCTATACCTTGTTTTATTTTATTTTTTATTAAAAACTACATTATATCAAGATTAATTTGGAATTATATAGTAATCCGAGCAACCCGAGCATCGGATCTCGGCCAGGTTCGATCGACATCTATAATTACAGGAGGAGAATGCAACTAGGAAGATGGCTAGTCTGGGCTGGAAGTTCGTTCGTAGCAGATTTTCAAGATGGCATGACCAAATTAATATCAATTTATTGTTTGTTTATTTTGTAGGCTAATTATTTCAAGGCGACATGGTACAAAGCATACTGTTCTGTAAGAAAAGAGAATTACATAAAAAAAATGTCCCTCTGAGTCGTGCCTAAATTTAGTAATAAAAAAAGACCAAGTGCTTGAATGGTAGGGTATATATTTCTTATAGTTTTGTTCATGAATTTCTTTCATCGAGAAGAAGCTCAAAGTCTTTAAGATCTTCATAACAGTTACGCATTTTTCCCTCGAGAAATTAATAACATATGTGCTCTTTCACCTCTTTTTAACCTGTCTCGTCTTCAGTTTTGTCCTTGTAATTTTCTCCGCATGGTTTTTCTTCTGTTCATTGCTAACAGTTACCTTCATATGTGTCTGAGAACGACATTGCATTAAGAAAACATTGAGGAAGAAGACAATTGGTTCATTGACACCTATCAGTCTGTCATCAACTTGCATGTCAAAGTTGGAAAGGTGGTTGGCGTAGGGCAGCCTTTGGGACACCTGGGAGCAAGAAATAGACCGATTAGCAAATCGATCTTCACCTAAATCATGCCTTAATCTTGCTTTACATCTCTTCCATAATTCCTCAAGAACATCTCAAGCGGACCGGTTTTGTTATCCCACTCTGAGTGGCCCCTAATTACTATTTTCATCGTGAAATATCCTCTCTTTTCTATTTTTATTTCTAATAGTAAAGATGTATTTTTATGTCAAGATTTAGGTTAATTAAGTTTTAAATAGATCATGTAGTATTTAAAGTTATTAAACTCGATCTAGTTCATATCCTGGCCTAAGATTTAGATCATGAATTGAGCAAATTATCTCGAGTCAATCAGAACAATATATTATTTTAATTTTTTAAAATAAAAAGCCAACTTAAATTTTGATCATGTGTAGACCTGTCGAGTCAAAGTTTCAATCAACTGATCCGAAATCAGGCTTAATAACTTTAAAGTTTTTTTTTTTACAATTTATCTTATTTAGTATTCAGATTATTTTGTGGGTGGTTGGAATTGCATCATCATCATCCTAATGTGGGCGAACCCAATTGATTTTTAGAACCCTTGGGGGGTACAAAAATAGTCAGCACAGCACAATTAATTAAGCATTGATGAAGCATGAGATCATCCTTGTGTTTGTCAACAAATAAATGAATTGATCTTAATTAAGCACGCAACAACCTTAACCTATCAACGTATCCTTTTTCTTAATTTATCAATCTCGATTCAGTTTCTTCAATTTTTTTTTATGTTTTTTGAAAACTTCTTAATTCATAGAATATTGCATAGAGATATTTATAATTTTATACGTCACCTCTCCTTCCTCCATCCCTTCCCTTCCCATCCCTTCCATTTTTATTTTTCTTTTTGCAATTGCATGCCCCACTTGTTATGTCGCCAACTAAAGCTTACGGTGATTTTCCTGTGTTCCAAGATTTAGTTAACTACTAGTTAAATGCCCCGCGCGATGCTGCGGGTCAATTATTTTTTGCATTTTAAAAAAAGTCAAGATCTAAAAGTGTTAGGTTTTTTTACAAAGTTATACCCAAAAGTTTTAAGTTTGGTTGAAACGCTTGACCCAAAAGTAATATTTATAATATTAATAATAACATTAAACTTGGGTTAATCCTTAGCATAAAAGTGTCTGGACTGCAATACCAGACCCAATAGCATTGGACGTGGGTCTGGCTGCAAGGTCATGTCATAAAAGTGTGATAATTAAATAGATTAGTTAAAAAGAAAAAAAACAAAGAAAAAAAACCAACAGGAAGAAAAAAACTAATGAAGAAAAAGAAAAAAAATATGAATTAACTGGGTTAACCTTTCAAATCAGGTTAACCCGTCATACCTTGAATTCGCATCGTGAAAGTTTGATAATTAAAAAGAAAAAAATAAATTAATGGGTTAACCCAGAATTAACTGGGCTAACTTGTCAAACCAAGTTAGCCTGTCAAATCCGGAATCCGTGTCATGAAAGTTTGATAACTAAATAGAAAAAAATTTAACATTAACAATTTAAATTAAAAAAAAAATTAATTAAAAAGAAAAAAAACAAAAGGCATCATCCTTTTCACTGTGGACTGCACTGTGCAGTCCACAGTCAAAGGCATAAAACAACAAAAAAACAAAAAGAAAAACTATAGGCATCAGTCGAGAACTACTTAGAAAAAAATTTAATATTAATAAACTAAATTAAATAAATAAAATTAATTAAAAATAAAAAATAAAAGAAAAAAAACCTCTAAGAAGAAAAAAAAACTAAATAGAAAGAAATTTAACATTAACAAACTAAACTAAACGAAAAAAAAATTAAAAAGAAAAAAAAGCAAAAACAAATTACAGGTTAACTCGTCAAATTAGATTAACCCGTTAAACCCGGGATTCGTGTCATGAATGTCTGGTAACTAAATAAAAAAAAGTGAAAATTAACAAACTGAACCAAACAAAAAAAATTAATTAAAAAGGAAAAAAATCCGGGTTAACTCGTCAAACCATGTTAACCCGTTAAACCCAGGATCTGTGTCATGAAAGTCTGATAACTAAATAAAAAAAAATTTAACATTAACAAACTAAATTAAACAAAAACAATTTATGAAAATAAAAAAAAAACAAAAAAAATTGACGGTCAACCCATAATTAACTGGGTTCACCTGTGAAACCAGGTTAACCTGTTAAATCCGGAAAACGTGTCATGAAAGTCTGATAACTAAATAAAAAAAATTAAATATTAATAAACTAAATTAAATTAAACAAAAAATTTTGTTAAAAGAAAAAAACAAAGAAAGAAGCAAAAAAATAATCCCGAAAGGCATAAACAAAAGCTAAAAAAAATGAGACAAACTTAAAAAAAAAACCTAAAGCATCAGTGTTTTACCGTGGGCTACACTGTGCAGTCCACAATAAAACACTAATCCCTTTTAGTATATGTTACAATTAATTAAAATGAAAAAAAGCAAAAAAAAAATTTCAGGTTAACTTGTCAAACCCGGGATCCGTGTCATGAAAATCTGATAACTAAATAAAAAAATTAACATTAACAAAAAAAATTAAACAAAAAAAATTCATTAAAAGAAAAAAACACAAAGAAAAAAGCAAAAAAAAAAACCCATAAAGGCTAGAAAACGAAAAATAAAAATAAAAAAAAAGACAGCTCAACGTTTCACTGTGGACATGCACAGTGAAACACTGAGCAGTTTTAGTTTATTGTCAATTAACAAACTAAACTAAACGAAAAAAATTAATTAAAAAGAAAAACAATTTTGGGTTAACTCGCCAAACCAGGTTAACCCGTTAAACCCGGGATCCGTGTCATGAAAGTTTGATAACTAAATAAAAATATTAACATTAACAAACTAAATTAAATAAAAAAAATTCTTAAAAGAAAAAAACAAAAAAAAATTGATGGCCCGTGAAACCAGGTTAACCCGTGAAACCTGAAATATGTGTCATGAAAGTCTAATAACTAAATAGAAAGAAATTTAATATTAACAAACAAAAGCAAACGAAAAAAATTAATTAAAAAGAAAAAAAAAGCAAAAAAAAAATTTCTGGGTTAACTCGTCAAACCATGTTAACCTGTTAAACTCGGGATCCGTGTCATGAAAGTCTGATAACTGAATAAAAAAAATTTATCATTAACAAAATAAAAAAATTATTAAAACAAAAAAAAAGCAAAAAAAAAAACCCTAAAAGTGTAAAAAAAAAATGAAAAACAAAACAACTCATCCTTTTCTAAATAGAAAGAAATTTAACATTAACAAACTAAAGTAAACGAAAAAAATTAATTAAAAACAAAAAAAAAACAAAAAACAATTCTAGGTTAACTCGTCAAACCATATTAACCTATTAAACCCGGGATCCGTGTCATGAAAGTCTGATAACTAAATAAAAAAAATTTAACATTAACAAAAAAAAATTATTAAAAGAAAAAAAAACCCTAAAAGTGTAAAAAAAAACGAAAAAAAAAACAAAAAAACCGTCATGAAAGTCTAATAACTAAATAGAAAAAAATTTAACATTAACAAACTAAAGTAAACGAAAAAAATTAATTAAAAAGTAAAAAAAAACCATGTGGACGATCGCTGCACCTTTCTAGCGATGTCATTTTGCTATGTTTTTATTGTAAATTTCAAGGGTAACAAGGGGTACTGTAATAAAAATAAACCTCCGCACGCGCTAGCATGTGGACGATCGCTGCACCTTTCTAGCGATGTGTGAGGAGCCATCCAATAACCAAACATCACGTTCCAGGACAACAATTGAAAAGTCTCGGTGTTCCTAGCCCCACGAGGTGGCATATGTGTCACCATTTATGGCGGTTTGGAGTCGGTAACTATTTCCCCCCTTCTTATCTCTCTTCTCACCTAAATTTTCACGCCAACCCCTACAAAATTTAAAAACAACCCTTTAATTTGTTGCTTCTTCAGATTTAATCCATTTTCTTTTTATTATGAATTTTTTTTATCTTGAATGATCTATCAAATTGATATCTTTTCAATTTCACACTCCTATTATATTTTTTAATTTTTCAAATTTAATCTTTATTCTTTTAATTCCTTCACCATTTTCATAAAAGTTTATTGTTAAGCAATTATTACAAGGAGATTCCAGTGAAGGAAGAAACAAAACACAACCAATATCAACAAGATTAACAATGAAAACAAGTTCCACAAGCATAGTCACAAAACAACCAAACATATACAATATTGATGTACAGAGTAATGATTACTAATTAAAGGAATCAAGAAACTTTCTGGATAGCCGGTAGAATTCTTGGAGCCACGGTCATGGCCGACCATTTTCGTACGTAGACTGTCAGGAAATCCAATCTAACAACCTTTCTAATGGCCCCCAAAGTTTGAGATTTTGAGGAGAAGAGATCGATTCCACTTCAAGAATTTCATCCCCGTAGCTGGCTGAGAGCTATATCCTCCAATGCAGTGCATAGAACCCTTCCATATTCTCTTTTCCATGATACATTAATGTCCCCAATATTCTTCTCAATTGCTTCAACATTCTTAGCTCAGTAATTAATCTCGCAACTCCTCAAACTTCTACAAGCTAGGGGTGAGCAAAAAAACCGATAAACCGATTAAACCGAGAAAACCAGAAAAAAAATAACCGAAAAAACCGAACCGAAAAAAAAAACCGAATTAACCGATTAAAAAATCACAAAAAAATTCCGGTTCGGTTCGGTTTCGGTTTCTAAAGTCTAAAACCGATTGAACCGAACCTAACCGAACCGGTTCAACCAGCCAACACTTAAAAAAAAAGTAAGTATAAATACAACATTTTTTAACCCTAAAATCACTTTAGCCATCAGCCGCCCTTTCCCTCCCTTTAGCCCTCCCTTCCCCTTCTCTGCATATCCCCCTTCTCTGCATATCCCTCCCTCCCTTTAGCTCCCTTTCTCTGCATATCTCTTTTAGCCCCCCCTTCTTTACATATCCCTTCCCTTTCTCTGCATATCCCTCTCCCTTTCCTTTACTCTCTTTTGCTTTGATTTTTCTCCCCTCCCTTTACTCTTTGTAAACCTAAAGTTACAGGCTTTATGGGGTACATGCATGATATGGGTAAGTGCCAAGTTGTGGATTTTTTTTCCTTTCATTCCCCCTTTTTTTTTTCCCTGTTATCTTTTGCTGGCTTGTGTGGCTGCTGGTTTGGACAATTTGTTCATACAGGTTTCAGCAAACAAACATGACATCTTTTCTTTATTATGCGTAGCAGAAGCTTTGGATTTGGAAGCTTTTGTTTTAATTGTGGACGGTCAGGGCTCAGAGCATCAAAATGCCCAAACAAGAAAGATTTTTAGTTGCCTTCTTCGACGCAGGGATTAGGGATTTTTTGGGACTGTGAACAAGTTGGAATAATTTCGGTTTGAACCGGTTTGGAAGAGAAAAAAACCGAACCAAACCGAACCGAAATTAATCGGTTTGAACTGGCCGTTTTCGGTTCGGTTCGGTTCGGTTCAAATTTTTTTTTAAAAAAATCAGTTTGGTTGTTTATTTTGGTTCAAAACCGGACCAAACCGGAAATGCTCAGCCCTACTACAAGCATTGTTCGTATGAAGTCTAAATGCCCAATGCGGAATGTATCTTCAACCCAACTCTCTTTTTAGAAAGCCCCAGAACACGTCGCAGTTTCGGGAACCTATTAATCTTAACGAGAAACTCTTCCACTGAAGAACATCTCAGATCCAAGGACTCCAGGTTATGATTCTGGAGGTTTTGACACTAAGTTATTTCTTAAGTTCAGATACCTTAAAGGTAGCAATTTTCCCAATTGTTCAGCCAAGACTATATATATATATATATCAAGTAACCTTTTCTATTATGGAACAACCTGTTCTTTCGTTGCTAGCTAGAAGTCCGCCGATAGCCACAATTGCGAGTGGCAACGCCCCGCATCTTCTAATAATGACAAGTGACAATTCCTCCAAGCCTTTTTGACACCGCCTATCAAACTCATCCTTGAATGCCTTCTGGCAAAAGAGTTCCCCTGCCTGATGTTGAGGTAGATGTTCCATATGATATTGGACATGAATATATCACGGAAGATATCTGGCAACATCAATATTCTACTACCACTACAATTTCTAACTCCACATCTTCCCAAGAGTTGACTTCCCATGCATCACCAAGTGCACCAAAATATCGTTCTGGTACATGGCATTTCCTAAGCTCGTCAATCAAGGATAACTCTTCCATTCCGAAAATGTTTTCCGGGAAAGGCTTATTCTTTAATTCAAAGAATTTCTGCGGTGTAGTCCTCAGCAGCTCTTTCTTATCATACGACTGAGACAAGTGATCCAAGCTTGGCATCCTCCATTCCATCCACTGATGATATAACTTGGTAGAGGAGCTGCTGCTCAATACCATTTGCTTCCAATGTGTGATTCTTTCTATCGGCCACGCTATTTCGTCGAGGAGTGTATCTAACCGTAAGCTGTCTTTGAATTCCGTTCTCTTCCCAAATCAATAAAGGGTTTGTACTTTTAAGGTCGGATTTTATCAAATTTTACAGGCCGCTAGCTCCCATATCAACATAAAAGGCATTTCAAAGCATTATTTGTAGGTTTCAAATTGCCGGGTCACTCGCTGGACGAGGTTTAATATCTATGCATGCAATTTTACGGGGATAATAGGGCTTGGACCTCTTGGCCCATTTAAGTAGGTAAAATGTCGATCATTGTGAAAAGGTTTCTGATGTTCTTGAAAGTCATCAAAATAATTCTTTTGTGGCCTTACGCTCCCATGTTTTTTTAGGAAGGTCCGTGCATGTATGGGCCTAAAGATTGGGAGGAACCGTTTACTTCCGATGGGCCAAGGCAGTTCTTTGATGCTTCAAGAACAAAGAAACTAAAATAGAAAAATGATTTAAAAAATTATACTAAAACTCTTGAGCAATGGAATTTTTTTTTAAAATGACACAGTTTAGGGATACAATTGAAGCAAAATATCATAATTAACACTACAATTTAAAGCTTGGTAGCTACAATAAAGCCAAACCATTAATAATAGGACCGAGACGCTTTTGTTTTTTTTCCTACATGTGCTCTCATGTTCTTAGCTTCAACAATGTTGAAAAGGTAACGATGGAAATTTATGCAAACACATCAAGATCGATGTTCGGCCAGCAAAGTTTGCTGCATTAATGTTAGGTGGGGAGCCTGTTTTCAACTTTAAAGATGGGCTGATTTTTCTAATAGATGTAATTTTCAAGGAACTTTGCATGTAGTTTCAATCCCGTCGAGTCTATCTCTTATAATTAATTAAAAATATAATAGTAATTATTTTTTAAAGTATTTTTTATTTTAAAATGTATTAAAATTATATTTTTTATTTTTTGAAAATTATTTTTGATATTAACACATCAAAATAATTTTAAAATACTAAAAACTATTAATTTAAAAAAAATACAAAACTTTTAAATTTTTTCAAAAATATTCTTGAAACACAAAACAATCCTACTCTATCTCTTGTTTCTATCTAATCCATGAACTCATTCATTCAAGCCAGTGATACTTATCAGGTTGGGATTATATTATCGTGTCTATATTGCAGCCTCCAAATAGACAATTAATTCACGAAGACTTGCATGATCAATCTGGTTTTCATTTAGACGATCACAATTAATATTTGACGAAGACTTGCATGGTCAATCTGGTTTTCATTTAGACGATCACAATTAATTGACGAAGACTTGCATGGTCAATCTTGTTTTAATATATATATATATATTATTTATGGATGTCAATTAGTTATCTTCAAGAAAACAGAATTTCTTGTTTTATATTTAGCACATTTAATTTTTGTGATAGAACAATGCATACTTTCTTCTTACTGTATATTTTGCCCTCCTCGTCCTCCTCTTCTTCCTCTTCTATTTTCTAGTCAATACATCCCATTTTATGATCATCAATGTGATGAGATATTTTAGAATAGTCTTCTGTCTTCTGTATTTGAAAACTTTTCGAGGAGATTGATAAAAGTTAATGCAAATTATTTATAATCATTAAATTAATGTTGTACCTTAGAATCTCTTGAAGTGAAGGGGAAAAAAAGAAAAAGAAGACCTCATGCATGAACGTTGTCTTCACGAACATACAGTACTGAGATCGATGAAATCCTCCTTGTAAAGCATGCATATATTAATTTCACAAATAGAAAACATTGTTTAATGCAATTGCTAGAATTCCTCCTCGGGAAAACCAAATAAAGGGTACAATCAGGTGACACCAGAGAAGCCCTAGACTAGACAACGTCCAGGAAATATACGAATCTTGCTAGGCTCAGAGAAGGGGATTTGGCTCTCACAATACGGTGCAATTGTCAGGGTTTGATTCACAAACCACTGCATACGGTAGAGCTGGCTGTGGATAACAATATAGAGCTCCTTTCTTCTCATCTTTATCTTTCTCTTTCTCTTTCTCTTTCTCTTTCTCTTCTTGCACGCTCATCAAAACGGCATGGCCAACCTTTTTTCTTAGTGACTTTGCCAGCTTAACCGAATCAACTTCCTCTCCGATCACCACTATCTGATCTTTGGCTGCCTCCAGCGCCACCGAAGTTACACCTAGAAACGCAGGAGAACAGCTTGAGATGTTTATCTCTACTTAATATGTTTTGTAATTAAGATAATAATATTGGGTTTAGTTTCTTGACATGGCAAGGTATATCTATAGAGCTAGGTAATTAAGTCATGAAATTATGGTGGAACGTGATGCATACTAACCACATGCCGTGGCAGCAATCTTCTTGGCTTTGGTTCTACATTTCTCGCAATGCATATGCACTTTGATCACTATTTTTTGCTGCAGAATTTAGAACAAAACATATAAATTATACACATCTCTGAAGGTAGGATAGCAACTTCAATGGGCACAAAAATTTTAAAATAATAAAAAAAAAGAAAATGGGAATAGAAATTATGGAATGTAGTTTGAGGCAGGAGAAAGAAGTTTGTATACCTTCATATTCGATAACTATATTCGAATGAAAATGCTTTGCATGTAAAGAATTTGAGTACTTCGACCCTATAAAGAAGTGACCACTTATTTATAGATGCGGAAAGATTGTCCAGTAATAGTTAGCCAATCAGAAACAAGAATTATTTTCTCAAAAAAACAGGTTTGATCAAATTTATGAAATAGTATATATTGATTTTAAAACGAAGATGACAGGAGACCTAACTGTTGGATCGAGCTTAAATATTCTCAGATGATTTTACATGAAGTTTTCTTGTGGGAAGCATTGCGTTATTTACTGGTTAATTTGTTAGATATAAATTAGATTCAGAAATTATTATTTAGATTATTTTTGTTATTTTTCTTGATTTTTTTGGATTTATTATTTTCGTTTTGATCTCTATTTCAATTTTGTGTTAAATTTCACATTTGTCATAACAATCACAACATTTAAAAAAGTTAAATTAAGGTTCTTCACAAGGTGTCGCAATTCAAAATCACAACATCATGAGTTGTCGTGGACAATTTATAATATTGAGGTTTTCAATTGTGTCTTATATAAACAGTGCTATTTTATTTTATTTTATTAATATTTTATTATTTTATTAATATTTTAATTTTATTATTTTAATTTAAATTTTTAGAAAACACAGTTTCAACTGTGTTTCTAAAATTATTACTAAAATTATGTTTTAATTTTTTAAAATTTCATTAATTTTTTATTGTTCACTTAATTGTCAAACACATTCTAATCGGAGAATATATACAAATTTTCTACCATTTAATTTCGAGCAAATCTTTTCTAGATAGCTTAATCCAAGAAGTAAACATGTTAATTTTATATATGTAATTTTGTTTTTATATGAACAGCATATAGAAAATAAAGATTAGGGTATGCTCGGTAATGGAAAACTAGAAAATATTAATATCTAATATTTGTTATACATTATAATATTTACTTTTAAATTTTAAAACTAGAAAATATTAATATATAATAGTAAAAAAGTAAACTATATCTTGTAGCTAGTGAATACAAACAAATATGATATCGCAGAAATATCATCTTTGCTAGAAACTAGCGTCTGTTTTGGTTAGATAATGTTTGAAATAGAATTTTTAAAAATTTTAAAATTTTTTATTTTAAATATTTTTTAAATATTTTTAGATTGTTTTGATATGTTGATGTTAAAGATATTTTTTTAAAAAATATTTTAATATATTTTTAAATATAAAAAATTAAAAAACAATTACTACAACTATATCCCAATTCATATGTAATTTTGAGAAATATTACCGAAGCAAAGACAAAAGATTATTAATATAAAAGCAACTTTTTATGTACCCTTCACAAATTGTAAGGTTAAGTGTTTATTTGAAAATGCAAGTGTGGCTATCATCACAAATTTTAAAGAAGATATACAGAATGTTCAGGAGTGTTGTAGTGGTTGTTTTTTAAAGTGTTTTTTTTTTATAAATATATTAAAATAATATTTTTTTATTTAACAAAATTATTTTTAATACCAACATATCAAAACGATTTAAATTTTTTTTTTTCCCCGTGAAATAACATTTGGAACACATTCCAAAGATAGCCTTAGTAAGTTAAAATGGGGAGTAAAGATTGCTGTTGGGCGAGAGGGGCCTGGGGCCTGGCTTTAAAGCAACTATACAAGATGGGTTGAATTTTCGGTAGCTGCCATTTTCAAAGAACTTCACATGTGGTTTCTATTGAGTCTTCGGTCTTGATCTCTTAATGGATCTAATGCATGAGGTGGCCCAATAAGAATTACAAAGTCTAATTTTTTTTATTTTTTTTTATGATTGTTGAATTTGGTCTTGCTTATCGTTGCATAGGTAGAACTTCAACATCATTTATCCATCATCATTACGTATCACTCAGAATTACTTGACTGGATCAATATTCAAGAATTAATTAAGGAATCTTGAACACTTCTTTTTCTACTTTGAAATAGAGAAAGTTAACATAAAATTGTCATTTAGCTATACATTTCATGTTGATGAAGTAATGAAATGACTTCATGTAGAAAAAAAGTTTTTCGCAGTCCTGACCCAAGAAGCTTAATGTGGGCTTTGTGTTTGAGTTTACTGGTTGATGATGGGCTTAACAAATATGCCTGAAAAACAATAAAATAAAAGACTTTCTGATACTTAAATTAATAACTGCATAAAAAAAAAAATATGAGAGAATCTTAATATTTTATAGAAAAATAAAGTATTTTTAAAAATTTTAAAGGAGTTGCTTCTTGAATTTCATGACTTGGCCAATAGAGTTTGCTAATTGGTTTATGATATTCTTGGAAAAGCAAAGAGAAAGGTTTTAGTTTGGTCCATCTCCTGTGGAAGGAGCTACAAACCTCGTACACATCTCTCCATCCAAATGTAGTTGTTCGTCTTTAGTTACACCCTTTTAGATAGGCAGATAACATGCATTCACCCTATGATATAAGGTTTGTTGATCGATACAAGAATGGGGGAAATACGAAGTTAGAATATTCAC
This sequence comes from Populus trichocarpa, assembly GCF_000002775.5. NCBI lineage: Eukaryota > Viridiplantae > Streptophyta > Magnoliopsida > Malpighiales > Salicaceae > Populus > Populus trichocarpa. The sequence continues at coordinate 49,267,371 of NC_037285.2, read as the reverse complement.
TTCACTTTATGAATTCTGATGAAGTCCCAAAAAATCCAAGTAGCATAGGGTTCCAAGTTGGATAATTAGTTAGTCAATTGGTCCTAGCAATCTCAACTATTCTTCCTAGCCAAGGTGTTTGATAACATATACTTGGTGCTTGGTAGGTCAAGGTGGCTTGTGATTAGTACTTGCAAAATGTTCTCTTTGGTGGAGGTAGGGACTGTTCAATACTTAAATAAGTATCTTTTTAGAAAGAGAAAATATAAGACTATTCTAGGGAGATGCTTTAAAAATATCTTTTTAATATATGCAGTCTTGTATACTATGTTTTTTCTTTTTATTTTATTCAATAAATCTTATGTGTGTGTCGATTTCTATTTCAAATAGATTTTAATAAATAAATTCATTAAAAACAACCACGTAAATGACTCATATCGCAATATTAAATATCTTGAAGCCAAAATGGGTTTGTTAGGGTATCTTTTTTTATTATTATTGAACTTGATTTTTTTTTCTCGTCTATTTTTTCTCATATTGTAAAAAAATAGTTTCAGAGAAAAGTCATTTATTAAACTTTATGTGATCCATGAACATGTTCATAGGTTTGGATGGTTGACTTAGTTCGAAGATCTAATGAGTTTAACTCTTTTTTCTTTTTGTATTATTTTTTTAAAATCTCAGTAGTGAGTTGGTGTTTGATTTTGTAATCTTGTATTTTTTAAATCATATAGTTAAATAAAAAATAGTTTTGAAAAAAAAAAACAAATTATAATCTCACTAAAGTCTAAAACCCGATTCACAAGTTTGGCGTACTAGCCTGGGTTACTCGGTTCATAAGTTTGACGAGTTCACCTATTGGCCGAATATTTTTTTTTCATTTAATTATTTTTAATTTTTCTTCTCAATTTTATCATTTAATATTGAATTCGTTGTAATATAAACTGCATGATTTATTTTTGTTTACTTTCTATAGGGTTATCACTATCTAAAACAAGTTTTTATTTTTAGATTGGTGCTCAATTTTGTGACCATTTATTTTGATCATATAATTAAAAAATAGTTTATAAAAAATTATTAAACTCAATGAAGTCCATGGCACGGGTTACTGAGGAACTAAGATCGATTCAATTTGTCATTGTCTCTATATTTTTTTAAAACAATTGTCATCTTGAAGTTTTTTAAAAGGCAAGCCATGTTTTTACCAGCTATCAAGATTGCATTTGGACCTATGAAATCAATCAATTTAATTCGGGTTAGATCCTACACGATTTAGTTAAAAACTTGATTTAGGCAAATGGGTTGCAAGGTTTCAAGATTGACCCATTAAGTTAGGTTTAATAACACAACCAAAAAATTCTTCGTGCTCTTAAAATTCTTTTTGCATTTTAAAAAATTAGTTTGACCCGCGATGAAGCACGGGCCAATGGACTAGTGGACCCCTAAAACAACTTGAAAAATGGAATTTAGATAGACTTCAAGCGCTTACTAGTGTGACGACCAGTATAAAATTTAGTTGGAAAATCAACCTACACTATTTTACATAAATTTCAATAAAATTTGTTCTTGAAATTTTAGTTATAAAAAAACCAGTTTATAGTTTTTTTAAAAACAAAACTTTATTTTTGCTCTCAAATCTATATGAATTTATCTTAAGAGATAAAAAGTTTTGAACCCTTACCTGGATCATTCAGGGGATATTTATATCTTTTGAACTTTGTTGTTTTCAGAGAAAGGAACAACTGGAAAGTCCTCTATTTTCGCTGGCATTAATGAGAGATAAATAACTTATACATATCATTAATGAGACAGTGAGCATGATAGGTCCCTTAAAAGACATGGCATACACCTATGAATATAGAAAATCATTACATCAATATGAATTATTATTCCAGATGGAGAGGCATGATGGTTTATCATGTCTTCAATACTTTTATTTTAGGAGATCATATAGGATCAGACATATAGCCTTAGAACTAGGCAATGGTTGAATCCAAATGCTTTGGATTTGGTATGTTTGTCAAACTCATGTTTCCTTAAGCTTGGCTGGTCTAACATGTTTGTCAAACTCGTGATACCTTGGACTTGGCTTACTGCCAAGTCCAAGTTCTTTAAGTCTAACATGTTTGTCAGACCCAAGGTTTTTGGTGTCAGACCCATGCTACTTTGGGCTTGGTTGACTGCTAACCTCAAGTGATTTAGGCTTGGTATATTTTCCAAACTACTTTGGATTTTATTGACTATCAAGTCCAAGTTTATTAAGTCTGGCATGTTCGCCATACCTATGCTACCTTGGACTTGGTTGACTACAAAGTTCAAGTTCTTTGGGTCTGACATATCTGTTAGATCCATGTTATTTTAGACTTAATTAACCATCAAGTCCAAGTTCTTTAGATTTGACATGTTTGTCAAACTCATATTATCTTTAGCTTGGCTAACTTTGAAGCCCAAGTTTTTTTATGCCAGAATCTTAACCAAATATTTGACTCACAAGTCCCCCCCCAAACGTTTAATGCATAATCTTGCATCTTAAGAGATTTTTAGGGAGACAATTGATCAGTACACGTCTTGTTTTTTTTTTTTTTTGGAAGAGGCATTTAAGCACTATTGATTTATCTAAAAGATTTTCATGGGAAAAGGAAGCAGAAAATATTTTGGGAAGACCACTTGACAACGCACAATAAATATTGCAGGCTTTTGGCCCTCTTGGGTTATATATGAGGTGTCATCTATCTTTCTTTCATATCTTTCCTCCCTTCTATTACTTTTGCTAAACCTTTTTTCCAGTATTCCCTGTCTTAGGAATTTTTAATTTTTCATAAGAAGAGAGCAAGTTTACAGCAGAGAGGGTTTCTTTGGCTAGGTAAACTAGATTTTCTTTCTTTGTGTTTACGTAAAACCTATTTCAATCTTTTCTTCCCTATATCGTTATGACTTCAAGAAAAATTAAAGGAAACATATCTCCTGAAAGTGATTTTAATTTCATATATGAAACTGAAATCACTCGTCGAAGATCTCCGGCCATAAAGACTGGCCCTAAATCTGAGAGGGACAATGCTCAACCTTTTTCTACTGAAGGAAAAGATGAGGATGTTCCTTAGGAGGTTTCAAACCTGAAAGGACAACTGAGGTTGCCTAGGATTCATGTGGATAACACATGAAGTTTGGTAACTTGGGACCAAGTAACCCTAGCCAATGTTAGTTCGCCAGGAGATTACACAATGATAGTTCTTGAAACTAGTGATCATATTTCTTAGGTCACTAGAAAATATGGTAGGGGTGATATTATCACTACTAACCCCTATATTTATACGAGTTTGGATACTTGTTTTCTTTACAGGAATTTGTAAATGATGTTTTGAGGTATTACAACCTCAATCCTACTCATATTCATCTTAATGAATTGACCATCAATATGTCTCCAACTTGTGTTTCAATGACTAGGAAAGCAGCCAAACTCTTTGCACCTATCTGGTCTGATCATTTCTATCCTTATTTGAAATTACTGAGGATTTTGAATGTGGAGCCTATAGTCAGGGTATTTAGACACTATTATACCATGATTAGTAACATTAATCCCTTGGTAGGTTGAACAACCTTTATACTGAATATGATATCAGTTGTATGGTTAAAGGGTTATATGGTGTTACAGGTAATCTCAACATCAATTGTATGGCTAAAAAGCTATATGGTGTTATAGGTAATCTTGTTTTCATATGTTTTTTTTTATTTTAATACCTTTTATTCCCTGACTATTTCTTTGTCCAGAGTCTTTTTCTGAGACCGTTATATCTGAATTCAGTGGGTTTACCCTTTCTATGCCTAGTCACGTGTTTACACCCTTTTTCTTAATAGCAGCTCCTCTTCTAAAGACAGTTAACCATTGATATAAAGATGAAGGGTTAAGTTTTCCATTCAAATAAACATTGAGGAGATTGTCACAGTTCAAGTTGAGGATATCCTTGAAGACACCCCTATAACTAGCCTTCCTGCTGATGAGGTGTGTCAAAAGGCAGTAAAGAGTCTCGTTCTCCCTTATTGGAGGGCCCTAGGGTCCTAACACCAACTTTGGTCATTCTGGAGGCCGCTTTCTAATGGAAAAGAAGGAGAGTCTCCAACCTTTTAGATTCTGATGTGGAGATTGTTCCTTCTTCATATAACGTTCATGCTCCTATAAGTCCAGTCAAGCTCCTCTACCCTTTAGGGTGGAGAATATCTTCTCTAATCTTAAATTGGACCACGCCCCTATCTGTTTCCCCACTCTAAGCGAGGAAAAGAGGAGGATAATAGAGACCATTCTCCAAGGTAGGTCCACACGGGGACTTGGTGGGTTGGTTGTGATATAGACATTGGAAAAATTCATCATATTTCCTTTTGATGTGGAAGGATTGATTAACCCAGGCTTCCATTATCATTTGGCCATTACTAGATATATGGCTTTTTAGGTAAGATATCAAACTATAATTTTTTTTCTTTTTCCATTTTATTATGTTATTTTGAAGGATAACTTACCTTATCTCTTTTGTTGTTTAGACCTTTATGATGTACGTTCACTCCAAGAATATATGGGATGAGAAGAGAAGGGTTATAGAGAAGGCCATTGAGTAGTATCATGTTAACAATTTTGAAGTACGCAGATGGGAGCTCAGACTTAACTTTGAAGGAACTATACCATTTTGGAGCTAGTTTGTCGATACTCGCTCTGTTGCCAGTAACATCTAGCTTTCTGAGTATCAAGTCTCTAAAGTTGAATCTTTTATTCTTGACCTTGACATTGTGATACTAGGTAGTTCTGAGCCTATAGGCTTCATTTCTAATTGCAGACAGTAAATGAGATTTTTCTAGGAAATCAAGATTGGTCCTAAGACCTTGTTCATTGCCTTCTGAGATATAGTTAACTACTTGGTGGCTTGGACATCCGATTTCAATTTGGATCATATCTTTTGTCCCATATATGAGAAGGAATGATGTTTCACTAGTAAATGTTTTTTGGGTTGTTTTGTAGGCCCATAAAATTTCATTCAACAATTCTGCCCATTCTGACTTAGTTTCTTTTATCTTTTTCTTAAGTCCATTAAGCAAAATTATGTTAGTCAACTCAACTTGACCATTCGTCTAAAGATGCAATACTAAGGAGAAACAATGTTAAATATGAAACTTATGGTAATGTTCTCTCATCTTATAATTATCAAACTATGTTTCATTGTCTGTGATCAAGACTTTAGGGAGCCCAAAGAAACATATGATATTCTTCTAGAAAAAATGAAAGCACTTTGTTGATAGTTATCTCTGCTAAAGCTTCTGTTTAAACCCACTTAGTAAAATAGTTCACGATCACTAGGATAAATTGTCTCTTGCATATGGCCTTAGGAAATGGACCTAAGATATCCATTCCTTATTATGCAAACAACCAAAGGGAAGTTATAGTGGTTATTTCTATAGATGGTTGTCGGGGAACTAAAGTAAATCTTTGACACTTATCACATCTCTTCACTAGGCTCGTGGCATCTTGGAGTATGATTGGCCAATAAAATCATTCCTATGTTGCTTGAGCTATAAGAGCCCTAGAGCCTGTATATAGGCTATATATGCCTTCATATATTTCTTGTAAAACATAAGAGCTCTCTTGTAGGGACAAACATTTTAGTCACGGAGCTGAGGTAGATCTTCTATATAAAACGTTGTCAATCATGCAATACCCTGATGCTTGTCCTGTAAGTGAATGACTTTATTTCTATTTAAAGGTAGCTCTCATGTCTACAAATAATCTCTAATAGGGGCTCTTCAATCATCACTCATGTATTTTCTCTCGCTTATTAATTTCTCAGCATTGCCTATGTAAGGAGTTGTATCTGCGTCATAAGTTATTGAAGGATTGGTTGTACGGGAGTTGGAGTATTTGTTGTGGCAGGGATATTGGTAACTTGTTATATTCCAGGAGTGTCATGATTATCTATCATTGATAATGATAATTAGGGAAAAATAATTAAACAATAAAGTTATTTATGACTTTTTGTAAGTATTCCCCACAGACGGGGCCACTGATGATGTCCTTACATCCAAGATATGTAAATAATGAGTTATTTAGTATTTGAGATAATAGTTAATCAATATATTCAAGTAATTGGATTTCTTCTCTTTAGTCTAAAGAACTCCAAGATTATGGTAAAAGCTTGAGTGCCTACAAAAACAGTCCTAATCATGAGGTTTTAAAGACCCTCAAATTATAAAGTCAGTATATTTATGAAAAATACAATAAATTTCTTAAGATAATAAATGACTTAAAAGAGCATGTTCTTAAGTTTTAAGTGGGTTAATGCTATGAAATCTATATGAATTTACCTTAAGAGATAAAAAGTTCTAAACCCTTACGTGGATGTTGCAGGGGGTATTTATACCCCCTAGACCTTGTTGTTTTCAGACTTTGTATATATCTATGAGTATAGAAAAATCATTACATTAATATAAATGATTATTCTAGATGGAAAGACATAACAGTTTATCATGTCTTCCATAATTTTATTTTAGGAGATTATCTAGGATTAGACATATAACCTTAGAACTTGGTAATAGTTGAATCTAAATGCTTTGGGTTTGATATGTTTGTCAAACTCATATTTTTTTGAGCTTGACTAACTACCAAACCCAAATGCTTTGGGTTTGGTATGTTTGTTAGACCCCTGCTATCCTGGGCTTGGCGCTCTAGGTCTGACATGTTTGCCACAGACCCATGCTAATTTGGACTTGACTTATTATCAAGTTCAAGTTCATTGGATCTGACATGTTTGTCACACGCCGGGTACCTTGGGTTTGGCATTTTGGGTCTGACATGTTTGTCAGATCCACGCTACTTTAGACTTGACTAACTACCAAGTCCAAGTTCATTGAGTTTGATATATTTATTAGACTCATACTACCTACTAGTTTTTTAGGTCTAACATATTTGTCAAATTCATTTTATTTTTTAAGATTTTTCTATTTATAAAAATTTTAACCAAATATTTGACTCATCATATGGTAATGGGATTTCTAGGGAGAGGAAGAGAATAATTAATGAAGAAGATGATATGCAAGAGGGTAGAATATAAAACAAAATGATTTGAAATTATAGTTGTATAAAAGAGAATTCAATTCATCCTATCAATTGATTTCAATTTTAGCATAAAAAATTGATTCCAAACAGCCTGTGTTTTGTCTTTTCTTTCTTTTTCTTTCCCTTTTTTTCACGTAATATTTATCAACTTTCCCTTGTCTTTCTGGCATTATGACTTGGTTCGTTGTGCAGCAGAAGGACATTAGACAAACCTGGTAAAGTTTGTATTTGATGATTTGATGATGAGTCTCGCCGGTTTTGTCCTTCTCTTCTCCTTTTCCAATGTCAATTTGTTTCAATGTCTTTTTGTCGGCCATTATTGTACTCTCTTTCGTAACGAGAGAGACAGAATTTGAAGAAGTCTTCAGTGTATGATCTTCATAAAGGCCAGAGGATGAATTGTCAATGCAGTCCAACTTTAGTAGAGGTTAACTGGCAATGAATTGTCAACCATTCTCGGGTATATTGACTCATGTTGACCGCGGGTTAGATTATTTTTAAAAAATTATATTAAAAACATGAAGAAATTTTTAATAATGTTATTAAACCTAATCAAATAGGTTAATTTTAAAACCTTTCTATTCAATTCTTTATCTAACTCAAGTTTTTAATTAAACCATGTGAGAACTAACTCGATTTAAATTGATTGATTTCGTAGGTCCAAATACAATCTTGATAATCGATAAAAACATGACTTACCTTTTAAAAAAAAATTCAAGATTTATAATTTTTTTAAAAAAATATTGAAATAATGATCGACCTCGCCCCTTCGCGACCCGGGTCATGGACTCTATTAGGTTTAATAACTTTTTTTATAAATTTTTTTATTTAATTATATGATAAAAACATATGTTCATAAAATTGAACACCACCTAAAAATAGACATTTATTTGAGACAATTATCCCTAGAAAGCAAATAAAAATCAATAATGTAGTTTATTTCTCAACCAATCTAATATTAAATGATGAAATAAAAAATTAATAAATTAAAAACAATTAAAAAACAAAACATATCATATCGGAAGGTAAACTTATCAAACATGTAAATCGAGTAAGCCAAGCTAGCACGCCAAACCTGTGAACTAGCTTCTGGACTTCACTAGATTATATTTTTTTTAATCTATTTTTTATTTAACTACATAATAACAAAAATAGATGAATGCGAAATTAAACACAAACCTAATACTGAGATTTTTTTAGATTACGATAACCTCATAAAAGGCAAAACGTTTAAGAATTAAACTTTAATTATGAAAATGAATTCTCAATTAATCCACGTTAATCTTATAGAAAAGTAAAATAAAAATAAACAAATTATGAAGCCAAATTATCAATTATCTCAATATTAAAAGATGAAATTGACAAAAACAAATTTGAAAAACAATTATGACAAAAATTCAAAAACATAAAGAAAAAAGAAAGAAATCAAAACATTATGGGTTGCTATTGTCATTTGCAGTGAAATGTGTGTGAGTGAATAATTATTTTCTCACACCCTTTAATTTTTGTTACTTTATAAAGTTTAATAATATGACTTTTCTCTAAAACTATTTTTAAAACTATATGAGAAAAAATAAACAATAAAAAAGTTAAGTTCAATTAAAAAAAAACCCACCAAATTCATAAACCGAGGCAACCTGAGTTACCTTGGTAAACTTGTAAACCACACTAACCTCATATAAAGAAAAAATAAAAAGAAGCAAATTACAAAGCTAAATTCTTAACAATCTCAATTTTAAAAGATAAAATCGACAAAAATAAATTTGAAAAAAAATCATCAAAAAAAAAACAGAAAGAAAAAGATAGCAAAACAATATGCATTGCTATTGTAATTCACAGTGCAATGGGTGTTGGGTGAACAGTGGTTTCCCCAACATCCTTTAATTTTTGTTACTTCATAAAGTTTAATAATATGCTTTTTCTCTAAAACTATTTTTTTTAACAATATGAGAAAAAAAAATTATAAAAAAATCAAGTTCAATTAAAAAAAACTCACCAAATCTATAAACTGGAGCAACCTGGATTACCTTGACAAACATGCAAACCACGCTAACATCATAGAAAGACAAAATAAAAAGAAAAAAATTACACAATTAAATTCTCATCCATCTTAATATTAAAAAATAAAATCAACAAAAATAATTTTAAAAAAAAATCATAATAAAAAAAAAAACCAATATAAAAAAAACACTGATAATTCACAACTATTTTGTGAGACCTAAAATACTTTTCCCACGTAATTTACCTTTTATATATATATATATATATATATATAAGGAGACTTGCTTCTGCTACAGAGACATGAATCAATGATCACTGATATGACTCAAAATTTCTATAGGAGGAGCACCGCAAGCTGCTTCCCTGTTACAAGTCCACTTTGTTACTTAGGCCATGGCTAATGCATCAGAAAACAGCACATTGGCCATGGGCTTATGGCCGACACTAATGAAAGGGCAGATGAGCAAAATCCACTTTTGGAAGCAAATCCTGGAATGTAATAAGTTTTCAAATCTTCCCCAAAGTAATCATCACATGCAAATAACTACGGCAATCAGCACTATCAAGATACCAGTTACCACTGCAGGTCCACCTTTGAGGATGCTAAGTTTTCTTTATACTGGTTTCATTATCGTAGGCGGATCACAGCATTAAACCTTTAACTTTCCACTCAATGTTTTCTTAACGCAGTTGAACTTACTTGTCCAGGGCTGATATCATATTCCATTACCATCTTAAATTGTATATAACCAAATCATAGCCATTGGATTTGTAACTTAAAGGTCCAAAACACTAAAGTACTGGAAGAGAGTTAACAAACATAAGCCGCAGGACCATTTCTTTAGCAATTTCTTATACAGCAGTGTGCATATTCAAACACAAAATCTGTGATTTCCAACTTTAAATCCATATGCACATCCTTTTGCCATTCTTAAAAACAACATGTAGGCCCACTACCCTGAATCAAACCTTCTTTTTCCTACTTTACTTATTCCACACCCCGTTATATTTAAAGAAACAACAATTTTAATCTCCAACAAAACTTGTTTTAGAGGTTTTTTTTCCTTACAAACACTTAGAGATGCTTCCACTCCCTCCTCCACCACCCTCCCCGCTGCCCGCAGAACCATCTCCACAACCAGAAAAGCAAGGCTTTCCAGTCTCTCTCAATCAGATAGTCATATCAAAGCAAGCCAGAAATCAACAAAGTTCTTCGGCAGAGACATCAAATTCTGACAGCAAGAAATTAAGCAAGCCGCCAATATTCAAACATCCTCGACCTCGCCGTACCAACCCAGTTATATGGTGTGGTGCAATCCTCTGCCTCATATTCAGCCTTGTTCTCATCTTCTTTGGAATAGCAACTTTGATTATCTACCTTGTCATTAAACCAAGAAATCCAGTGTTCGACATACCAAACGCAAATCTAAGCAGCATATACTTCGATTCACCAGAGTATTTCAATGGGGATCTTACCTTCCTCGCAGACTTCTCCAACCCAAATCAGAAAATTGATGTGAGATTCGAGTATGTGGATATAGAGCTCTACTTTTCGGATAGACTTATAGGAACTCAAGCTCTTCAGCCTTTCACACAAAGAAGTCGGGAAACAAGATTGGAATCAGTTCAAATCATATCAAGCTTGGTCTATTTGCCCCAGAATCTTGCTTTTGAACTTCAAAAGCAGGTGCAGAGTAACAAGGTCCACTACAACATGAGAGTAACTTTTAAAGTGAGATCTAACCTGGGTCTGCTCCATTATTCATACTGGTTACATGGAAGGTGTGAGATAGAGATGACTGGCCCACCCACTGGTGTTATCGTTGCCCGAAGTTGCAAAACAAAGAGATGAAGAAGAAGAGATTTTTAACTTTTCTTTTCCTGGTTTGTTCAGATTGATGTCTAAATAGATTTTTTATATATATAATAAGACATGGTCTGAAAAATTTTGTGCTATGGATCGAACAGAATTCTTCGAGGTTGTAATTGTCTAAGGCCATAAATATGTTATTTTGAAACCTTAAGCTCAGTAAACACAGACAATATTTCATTTTGGTACTTCCGCCACCTAGGTTTTCAATGAGCTAACATATGAAGTGAACTAGCATAAAAAATGTCCAGTCAAATTAATACCTTAAATTATGTAAAAGGAAAGGATAAAGCACACAGTGTGGATAAAATTGAGAATTTTGATATTCAGACACATGCTTCGATTAAACAAATGTGCTAGAACCACCTTTAATCAGCTAAACTAAAGTAGCTTATTATCTAATTTGAAGTTTCTCGGCACCTTGAGTGTAGGAATTCAGATAACTTCTGTGAATTCAAAGCATTTCACACAAATTTATTGACAGCGCTTATCATAGAAGGACCTCTAGACATTTCCTACGCTGATCTCCCAGTTAGTAAATTAACAATATCTAAAAGCAAGTATGAACAATTGAAACTCACATTCAATGGAATTAGCAGCAGCAGTGGTGAAAGGATTACAAAATTAACTCATGTAAACAAAATTCATTCAAGATTTAAAAAATATGCAACTGATTTAAACATCTCCAAGATCATTATTAGTACAATTTTACTTTCTGACTAAACACATTGTCTTTAACAACTTAAAGCTAGAAACAATATTTGGAACTCAGCTATACAATCAAATGAAAGAAGAAAAATTAACCTCTATTTTCATCCCCTCTTCAGCTCCCATCAACTTCATCCAGCGTCTTCGCTACAATAGACAATGCATGTAATCCACTCTGCAACTCGTCTTGCAACAAATTATAAATCAGCCTATGCCTCTTCACTAAGCTCTTCCCGTCAAACTCCTTAGAAACAACTTTCACATTGAAATGTGTCTCCCCATTACTCCCTCTCACACCAGCATGCCCAGCATGCTGATATGAAATATCCTCTACTTCCAATTCAACAGGACTTAGCTCCCTCTCCAATTTCTCCCTAACCCTTATTCCCCTACTCCCTAAAGCCTTCGAATTCGATCCCTTTTCACTCCCCTCCGGTCCCAAACCCTCACCACCATCAATTTTCGCATCAAAACTCAAGCCTTTGACCGAATTGTCACCAGAACTTTCAACACCAACATCACCATTGGAGCCCAAATTTTCAATTTTTCCCTCATTCTCACCACTACCATCACGAAGCTTCGAGCTTTCAACAGCCCCACTTCCCTTTTCAGCTTCCATATACAATTCAAGTGTTTTCTTTTGCATCAACTTCAACATATTCAAAAACCCATTATTCCTAGAAGGTGTCAAGCTCTGCTGCAACCCAAGAGACACAACAAAATCGGGAGAAACCCTCAAAACCTCCTCAACCGGCCGGCCCGAAAGCCCTTGAACAAGCAAAGCAGCAAGACCCTTAGTTAAAACAGAATCAGAATCAGCTTCAAAGACAACATTCTTCTCAAAATCCAAATAAGCCCTAACCCAAACTTGAGAAACACAACCTTCAACTTTATTCTCCCTAGTTTTAAACTCACTGTCAAGTGGTTTCAAATTCTTTCCATAAAAAAGTAACTGCTCATACTTAGCTTTGGGTTCTTGAACCGATTGAAAAAGCTTGATGATCTCTTGAAGCTTTGGAGGGAGTTCGTCAATTGGTTGCAAAGACATAGAGCTTGATGGTGATGCAAGTAAAGGTTGAATCTTTGTTGGGATTTTTTGGAAAGAAATAGGTTTTGAGAAAATAAAGAAGGAAAGATTCGTGGGTTCTAAGGAGAAAATTAAGGTTTTTGTTGAGTGAAGAGATCTTGGGAATTTTGTGGTCAATATGCGAAGAGAAGTGGAGATTGAAGTGGAAGACATCGTTGAAGAACACAGAACTTATGCAGAGGTTTCTAACGAGGAAAGGATATAAATGGATTGTGAGAGAGAACTAAACGAGAAGTTGACATTGTTTTATTTTTTTACTTATCACTATAATTTGATAATCTTGTCTCAAATAATTAAGTAAAATAATGTGCTTATAGTTCACAACATGGTTATTAAATCCAACCCGAGTATTTATCAGAGGTCAAGTAATGAATTGGACATGTTAAAACGATTTCTTTAAAAATAAAAAACAAAACATTGTTGTTTTGACATATAAATTAAAAAAATATAAATAGATTATTTATCAGATTTTATTTTAATCGACCCGTCATAAATTAACTTAATTTTTTTAGTAGTTTCTCACAATGTTGCATGCAACTTTCTGCCCCTTTATCTACCAAAAAGAAACTAGCTAGTCATGACAGCAAATCTATGTTTTGCCTCATGAAGATTCGAGCAGTGAACTCCAATTTGAGTTCTACAGAACAACAATAACTTTGCTTGCAAAAGGAATTAATGCTTCAATTAATATTTATGTCTAGGGAAAATATTCAGTCTGCCATCATGCAGCTTTTTTGCTGGAGCAAGAAGAAAATATTGTGTAAACTTAGGCAAGAAATTCCTGTAATGTCCTGCCTATGTCCATCGCATCATCTCATATTTTTCCTTCAGAAACCTCCTCTCTTTCTCCCACTTGCGTCTATCGTCATCATACTTGGCCTGCAATCTTTCCTCCATGATTTTCAGTTTCTCCCTGAATTCGTCTTCACATGTTTCTTTTGCTTTTCTCAGCTCTTCTTCACGAAGTGCTCGGTATTTCTCGAACTCATCTTCCAATTTGTTCACCAATATTCCATCCCAATATGGAATGTTTTCTTCACTTGTAGCCTTCCTCAATATTTCAAAAAGTGCAGATTTCATGATTGAATCCTCTCCTTCATCCTGATCAAGTGCATTCTTTCCATCAGATTGCTCTACGTTGGTCTAGTGAAAGTAAATTGTTAGTAAAGGGATACATACATACATACATACATACATATAAGAGAGAAATATTAGACAATCATGTTTCCTTGGAAAGAGAACTAACCCTTGAATCAGAATTTTTTAGGCTTCTGTGGGGCTTCAACCTTACCGTGTTAGCTTTTTCAATCATGGCACACTTATAGCATAAGAAATTAGATAGTACCAAGATAACAAGACCACAGCTTCCAGTGTTAGCACTGCACAGTAAGAGACAGAAAGCAAATCTTTCAACCCAGAGAGCAACGGTGGTGGCATCCATTGACACGCCCCTTCACTAGCTAGGGTACACCAAATATGTGTCACTGTATGCTATATAGAGAGAGAGGTCGAGCTCCTCTGTAAACGCTTGTTTTGGTGGGCAATGACGAAATTTTGGGGGGCAGGTTAAAAATTTGCCTATTTCTCAAAAAGTAAGTTGGAGAATTTTTCCTGTCTTGGTATCTTTCCTATTCCTATACACAAAAAATATGCATGATTATTCCAACTTTACCTCTTTCAAGGATTTATAGTATCTGCAAGCAATGGCATTTTGTCTCGACCCAGAAATAATGGAGACTGTAAAGATAAAAAAAAGACATGTTTTTCATATCTTTTGTTTTGAAGTATAAAAATTCATTTAAAATTGTTCTAAAAATATGTTTATTTTATATTTCTATCTTCATAAGGCAAATTCCTGTATAGTTCAGCAAAGTCCATTTCGTAACCCGCAACGGAGTAATCTGGACACTGCAGAAAGGAATCATGGAGGAAAAACCATTTCCAACTCAACGCAGATAAAAGGGATACAAGATTAAGCTAATGTGGCAGTTGACACCAAAGCTAAAGCAACACAAATGTGCAGTCTAAACAAAAAGTAATTTGATGTCTGGTGCAAATAGTGGAAAGCTCTTGGGTGCCCTAACCTGTAACTCTTGACATCCTGAAAGGGAACATCAGTCAGATAGCTTTTTGTCTGAAGGGCGAGGTCCACAATGCTTGCATGGTTGTCAGGAAATCACCTCTGGTGGTGCTGCGCAGAGCATGTAAAAACAATGGCAGTTTCTCTCCGGGTCAGAGACTTGGCAAACGCGTGATCTTTCAAGAAGGTAAGTACGAACTGCAGCAGCACCAGAGATCTTCCCATGCTTATCAAGTTGTATCTCAATAAACTTTCCAAATCGACTGATTGACCACCCTTTTTTGTTTTACTGTAAGTTTAACACAAATTTTTAGAAGAAAGTAGAACGTAGATAGAGCATCTAAAATTCACCTTGAACTGTTGTTTTTGACAGTTTATGCGTTCCCAAATGCTTCCAACAGTGAATTGGACTGAACTGGAAATCAACGACTCCACTCAATCAGTTTAATCACCGTTATTAAACCCTGTCTGATCTGATAGGTGAATTTAAAACCTGACTTGAATTTTGACTTGGATGGATTTCCAAAAAAACATTGTTTTAAATATATTAAAATTAGCCTGTTTAGTCCATGACTCTGACGTGCTGGGATTAATAACTTTGAGTTCAGTAGTTGAATAATCGAAAGGGCAAGATGCTGTCACAGTGAAGAGGGTTCTGTCTGGTTCAAGATACCATTAAAAGTAAAAGCTCTAGTAATGACAGTGTTAAAGGGAAGCATGTCTGTTTGATTGGCTTAGATTTGTTGTAATTGAAAGTTGATGGGACTGTTTTAAAAAAATATTTATTCATTTATAAATAACTCTAAGCAATATATTATAAATTAGAGAAAAAAATATTATAAATTAGTTAAGAAAAATATCAATATACCCTTATATACTGAGCTTACTCAAACTCAAATTTGAACACACACACACACACACCAAAAGGCAAAAGAAATTAATTAATTGGCATTCCAAGGAAGGAAAATACAAGTTGTAATTGCATACATAAAATCACCAGCCCCGTAAAGTCATAAACAGAGACTCAGAGAGAGGCCTAGTACTTGTACCCCTTCTCAAACAAGCTCTCTGAAGCCAACCCACCAGCACCTCCTCCAGTATACTTGCCAAGAGTTGCCTCTGAATTTCCCTTGCACCTAACCAAGAACACCTCTTGAGCTTTCTCAACATTCTCCTTCTTTCCAGCCCATGTTTTGAGCGTGCTTTTTTGCAATGCTCGGCCGAAAGAGAATGATAGAGTCCATGGTTTCAACACCTCAAGCTTATTCATTGCATTGAGGTTCAGTGTTGCTTCCTCCTCACTTTGCCCACCAGACAAGAACACGATGCCTGGTACAGCTGGTGGAACAGTTCTGCGTAGCGCGGTCACTGTGTACTCAGCAATCACCTCAGGTGTTACCTGTACAGAATCAAGTTAGCCCTTTTGAGATTAATTAATTATAAAGACAAGTATCAGATAATTCAATTAATTAGATTAAGGGTTGATGTTGATATTTTGATACCTTTGGGCTATCAGAACCTGGAGTGACCATGTTAGGCTTGAGGAGGGTGCCTTCAAGAAGAACATGCTGGTCATTCAATGCCTTGTAAACAGCTGCAAGCACAGTCTCAGTTACAGCAGCACATTTCTTAATGTCATGAGATCCATCAGTCAAAATCTCAGGCTCCACAATAGGCACCAGACCATTCTCCTGACAAATAATAGCGTAACGAGCCAACCCTTGTGCATTCTGCTGGATTGACAATTCAGATGGCTCAGTTGGGCCAATCTTGAGGACAGCACGCCACTTTGCGAATCGTGCACCGGCCTTGTAGTATTGCTGGCAACGTGCTCCGAGTGAATCAAAGCCTTGGGTTGTAGTTTCACCATTAGTCCCAGCTAATTCAACTACACCTTTGTCAACTTTGATTCCGGGAATAATGTTGTTTTCTTGGAGGACTTCAACAAATGGTTTCCCATCAGAGGCTTTCTGGTAGAGGGTTTCTTCGAAGAGGATGACACCAGAGAGGTAAGGTAGGGCTTTGCCGGATGTGAAAAGGAGTTCGCGCAGGGCTTGGCGGTTGGACTCAATATTCTCAACATTTATGCTCGATAAACGCTTACCAATGGTGCCTGTGCTCTCATCCGCAGCCAAAATGCCCTTCCCTGGTGTGGCAATGTACTTGGCAGTCTTGATCAACTCATCTGGAGTAAACAATGGTAAGAACCAACAACCTTAGAAGCTATATATATATATATAGGCTTGATTTGATAAGCTATCCATTATTATTTGAAGCTTCAATCCATGTGCATGCATGAGGTGAAACTCCTATCATTTATATATGAAAGTCTACCAGTGGCAACTTAACTGGATATCTGCCAATGAACTTGAAGTTCAAATGCAATCATATCCCCATCTCCAAAGAGGTCTCACATTTGAGCCTCTCCTTTGTAACCAGCAAAAAAAGATGGATATGCAAAGGAGAAAGAAACTGGTGCACTCTAGTTTTCAGTGTTCATGAATTCGTAGTCAAAACAGTGCTTTAAAGTGAACTCGAGTGCTCAACTTAAGCTTCATGGAGTTCAAAAGGTTGGACATAGACAAGTGTGAGAGAGAGAAAGAGGAGTAATACCTGCATACTTTCCAACAAAGGCCGACATGGCTAAAGCTTTTTCTAGGATGGATATTGGATAAAGAAAGATAAATAGATACAAGACGAAAATGCAAAAACAAACTTTCTCAAGCACCACTCTATATAGATCATCTTCGATAGAATATACCAAAAGAAATCCACCCTACAAATGTCAACACGTGTCAAGAGATCAGCCCAACACAGATTATCATCCTTGGATAAAGCAATGAGTGATCACTCTCTTTGCCAAGTGGATATCTTTTTATTATATCTCAGCTCGAGAACCCTAAAAGCATTGTGTGGAAAAGGAAAAGCTCTTGCCTCGTCTGCAGCTTTGCTCCCTCCAAAATTTGAAGATATCGATGCAAACATCTATATTTGTCTCAGCCACTAATTTCTAACCATTAATGTCAATGTCCCTTCTAATTCATTTCAGCTTCATTTTTTTGATAAATTAATGCCCTGCTATTGTAGAGTAGAAGAAAACAAAAGGGAACATGTAGCTAGGATGAGAAAATTTGCATACACCACAATAATAGCAAAGAATCAAACAAGGATATTCAACCTCTAGTAGAACCAAAATAATGGTTCACAATAAAATTGTATCACCATATATGAGATCAAATATCTGGGTTCACAGATACATATATCATGAGGAGGTTGTCACCATCACGTTCCAAGTACGTGCCTGTAATCTCTCCTCTAAGCCATGCAATGACCGAGTAACTTTTTGATAATGGATTGTTTGCTCTCTTTATTTTTTCCTATGAAACCCGTCTGCACAGAACTAGGTGACAGAATCAAACACCTCCCTGTGTGACTCAAAGTTTCAAGAAAATAAAAATGAAAGGAGGAAACTATAGGTTTAATTTGAGTCAAAATTTGTTGAAAACTGAAATAGCACAACTCAGCAGATAAAAGAGTCCGGCAGTTTCGGCTGCTCGCCTCCAACTCTTCGCAGATTAATCAGCACAGCTTTTAATATCTCTATTGTGTAGGGGCCACCACTGGTTGGTACTCGTCATCTGTACCGAAATACCTATCTCCAAACTCACCCATACCAGGTATAACACGGAAATCTTCATTCAAACCAATTTCAATCTCAGATGTTACAATCTTTATTCTTGGGAATCTTTTGCAAACCACATGCACTCCCTGAGGTGCCTGGTGGACATAAATAGTATATTTGTAAACAGGAATGTCCAAAATTAATGTCTCATAACGAGTAGGCTAAAAATAAAACCAAAAAATCGAGTAGGCAGAACTCGCTTACAGATATGAGATTAAGAAATATGATCTGGGATTCCGGCACACCCTTGCTAATGAGTAAAGAAATAGCCTGAACAGCTGAATTGCCTGAACAAAAGGTAGAGAGTCATTAATACCAATTAGTGGAGCAAGAGATACACTCAATCGAGTAATTTTCATGTTCAAATTCAAACTTTCAATTGAGTCTAGAAGTGCCAGTAGCATTTTAAGACATGAGTAACGGTCTTTTCCGTCAAGTTACAAAGAAACAAAAAGATTTTTTATGAGTCCTCGAAGGTAGTAAAACTTTTATCATCACTAACTCATTCCAAAACAAAAATCTATAGTGAAAAACACAAACCTGTCCCTAGAATTGGATCCAATAGCAACACATGTCTATCTGAGATGTCTTGTGGTAACTTTTCATATATTAGCTGCCAAAGCGTTGAAGCATTGAGAGAATAACCAGAACTCAGTGATTGTATGACACATACAGATATGAAGTCAGACGCATGCTTGAAAACAAAGAGAGAAGCTTTTACAAACCTGCTGACCATTGTCACCTTCCCTATGAATAAGAATCTTCCCAATCTTGATGCCTTTACAACATGCTCGTAAAGCATTCTCCATACTCTCACCACTGGTCATAATGTAAAAGAGAATATTTAGTTGTTTGTCATGCAGTTGGGAAAGATGCAAGAAAAAGTTCATAAAATGTAAACAATAAGAAATTCGTTGTTGGGGCTACAGATTCCAATTCAGTTCCTAATTATCTTCCTCTAACCAAGAAACTAAATAATCAAATCAATCATAAGGCTACCCATTCATGTGATTGTAACAATGAACTTGAGAACTTAACACAGTCTAGCTAATGAGTTGGTTTCATAGTGCTCTTGCATAATATTATCTGCAGAAGAAATTCCCTAAGAATGCAGTGGGTATCAATCATGCAGGAAGAAAGATACAAGTTATTGCCAACTTATTGCCATCGCCCACATAATTCAATCTCATGTGTAGCTGGTGACAGATGCAAGAGAATAAAACATACTAGTAAGCCAAAATATTAAGCAGACAGTGGAACATATCAATCCACTGCTTCATAAATTGAGATCGTGCAAGTACCTCCTAATAACAGAGACACCACATAACCTCTTACAGAAGTCCACACCAGTGTAAACTGACCCTACATCACACAGGAAAAAAATGTGGTGAGAAGTACGATCCGAGCAGTTACAGTTACAAAACTAAAAAAACAACCAGCTCAGATGAGAAATATGGACCCATCACTTAAAGAGTATGAAATGAGTAGGAGTAATTCATCTTCCTAATCCTGCAACTACAAACGCACCATCACAAGTAATACAAGTTCTGTTACCAGGGTGCCAACATGCTCATCATTCATGTTTTAAGTATCTAGTAAAATGAAAGTATAAACCTTTTTATTTGAAGAATAAACATCAAATATTTCTCCAAGATTTCATCTCTCATTGACAAAATAAATACAAGGTAAAAGTAAACTTGAAATCAAGACCTGAGTAGCCTAAAGATTCTCAGAACACTGAGCTGTCAGCTTACCGGTGGGAGTGGTCACCTGCTTTTCCGTAAACGGTAGATGTCCCAGACCATGTTCAACAACCTGGCATGCGTAACAGGAGATTGGATGAGTGAACAAACTGAATAAAAGAAAAGGTCACTATATCGACTCTCAAGCAAAAAAAAAAAATTAAAAATAATAATAAAATAAACATTAATTAAGAAAATATAAACCCACCAAACGAATCAACCTATCAGCATAAAAAACAAAGTCATGTTTTGTTGTCTGAGAATCACGTATTAGAGTATGCATACCGCGTATCTGCATGAGACAGGCAAGAATTGTTGGATCTAAATAAGCAAAGAAGCAAACAACAATACAGTACACAGAACCAGAAAAGCAGGTAAGATATGCTGCTTAATCAAGATTAATGTAGATCTCCATTAGAATACATAACCCCCATTGTTAGGTTTGATTGGTGAGTAGGATGCCATACCTGAAAAGTTGATTGAATGACATATAAATTGGGGTATATTTTACACAGATCATGTTGGCCAAGCTTTGTACGAATGTGTTGCACAATCAAATCAATGGCTACATGATTATCTCCTCCACGAGGAATGATGATGTCAGCATACTTCTTTGTTGGGAGTATGAAATCATCAAAAGCAGGCTTCACAAATTTTGAGTACTGCATCAAAAGAATTCTGTTAATTCCCACAAAAAGTCACACACCATGATAGCCTAATAGAAGAGATGAAAATTAGCTCACACGTAAAAGGCTTTCTATTGGTTTGCTTACTTTAAGATTATCTTGATCACTAAATAAGTATTTTAAATCAAAAGGAAAAAATAACAAGACTGCATAAATCTCATGTGATGTTGTTCACCCTCCAAAATTAATAGCAAATGAAAAGGAAACTGATTTTTTTCTTTAAAGATGGAGTCGACAAGGAAAAGGTGAGATTACAAACAGACTAAGTTCTTAACATCCTAAAGGTGAAAAGGGAAGAATGAGAATCATTTTGGGATAGCATGGGTAGAAAATAAGATAAAAAGAAAGGAAAGAACAAAGGGGAGATGTAGGAAATTACTTCTTATCTCTCTTGTCCAAACCTCACATGCTCTAAGTTGAAGAAATTGAGTGGGTACAGGCAGTAAAACATAAAAGTTCTTCATCAATTTTCCCTTGTTTTTTTTTTCCACCACATTTAACAACCAACAAAGGAAAATTTTAGACTCCCCGTATTTTACTTTCTATAAAACTGTAGAGAATAATGCAAGAAAGAAAGAATAATTCAACTTTTAGGCCCCCGTCAGTTCATGATGCAACCTACGAATTAAAAAACCACTAACCTGATCAAGTACTGTAGCAATATCTCTACCCTTCTCAACAATATCACGCCTTATTCTCCTTGCCAGACGTACATCAGCATCTGCGCTGAAAATTGAACAATGTCAAGTGATAGTGCTACAAATAAGTTATATTTGTGTGGTATATTGAATCATTTTATAAGGAACATCAGAACCTATTGGTTCCAAAACAAAATGAAAAGAAAAATGGCAGAAACATGTTGAGGAACTGAAACAACATAAAATTGTTGTGTTTGGCAATGGGGGAATGCAGAAAGTCAGGCATGTGTAAACATTTTGTTAAAGAAAAAAACCAATTGCTACTTGAGATAATCTGAGATACTGAAAAGGATAGGTTTCCAGTAAAAAGCTTCAATAACCCATCCAGCAAGGTTAAGGATTGTGATATTCCTCAAGGCTACAACTAAAATATAACATGCCACAAAAGCTCTAGACACATTTTATGAACTCTCACATCTTCCAACAATGTCCCCTTATAGGTTATACTAGTTTGTATGCCCGCGCTACACTGCAGAGGGACCAGAAAATTTTAAATGCAAAAAAGAAATCAGGTCTTAGAGAATTCTTTGGCACTGTTATTAAACTTGAAAATTCAGTTGTTTTGAAAAACAATTTCACTCAAGATAAATTTTCTTATTAATATATTTCTTTTTTATCTTAGCAAATGCAAGTTTTTTAACTGGAATCATTGTTTCTATTAAAAAAAAAAATATTTTATGATTGTTAAAGCAATTTGAAAAAAAAAATTCAAAATAATATGTCCATATTTTATGTGATTGAAAGCCAAAAACATTATAAATGTGATAAAATCATATTTAAAATCTATTTAAAGATTTTAAGAATAAAAAAAAATTGAATTGAATTTTCAGGAACAATTTATTATTAGTAGTATTATTTTTATATCAGATGCATAATAATTGAAAAGAAATTATTAAAATCCAAATAATTAGATAGATGACATATCATCTATCTCCTGGAAGGAAATACTGCTGCCAGTGAGATTTCAACCCATGACCTACACCCATGCCATGCACACTATGACATGTAATTGTTATAAAATGATTTAAAAAACATATTAAGGTGCTTCACTGTTTATATAATAGTAAAGCACCATAAGAAACTCCAGTTCTTTTAGTTTGTTTAGATAATATAGTGATGCCAAAGTTAATTGATAGCTGGAAAACTAAATAACCTGTATCGATAATATAGTGATGCCAAAGTTAATTGATAGCTGGAAAACTAAATAACCTGTATCGACAAATATCTTCATGTTCATCAGCTCTCGAATGCGAGGATCATGGAAAATAAGAATGCCTTCCAATATTATAACATCTGATGGATTGACCTGCAAAATATTTGTAGCAATGAGAGTTCAGAATGTGATGCGCATTGAGGAATCAAACATGAGATTTACATTTCATGAGTGCAGTCACTAAACGTTGTACAAAGACATCATGGAAGAAGTATTCAAATATCGTGTAGGGAAATTTCAGCATGGTTATGGTAGTGTACTGGTAAGTGTAACATGGCATGTACAGCTGAAAGGAAACATTTGTCCACAAATAATTAATATGAAGCCACGCATCAAAAAAAAATCAAATCTGTACACCCTGGTCACTGACAAAAAGATCACAATGATTAATGTGGAAAAGTAAAAAACTGCTAATTACTGAAGTTTCACTTCTTTTTTTATTGTATTAATAGTTCCCTATTTCAAACAAGAGCCCCATTTAGACAAAGAAAAAGAAGGAATCCAACTATGCAATTAGTATAATACAATCATAATATAGTATTGTTCCCTTTAGTTTTTCGCCTTTTTCTTTTCCTTGGAAATATAAATTCCATTATCTTCTGAGCTAGATCATGCTGCCTTTGTTCCATAAAATTCCATAGTTGACCATATATGCCACAGAACCCAAAATAACACAAGTCAAAACCCAAAAAATCTAGATATAAGTAAACTTATAGCTTCACTAACAATCTTGCTCAACCTTGAGAATTTTACAAGTAGCGTGTGAACATAGAGCCAGGCAATACAGTTACCACTATCCAATTAAGGTCCCACCTATCAGTGTCCAAGACTCCAAGAAGGGAGGATTTGAAATGGTAAATGGTCCTACCTTCAACATATTTGCATGAAACAGCTACTCATAACTCCTTTTGCAACCTTATGGTCACAATCTAATGACTTTACCCTCACTAAATAATGGCCCCTGGAAAATATATATCCATATAGATAACAAAGCCTTCAAGTAAATACCACACCAAAATCTTATAAAATTCTGAAGAACATTTGTTATGATAGTACAGAACCCAAGTTTATATGAAGCCAGCTTCAAATTGCAGATATCTGCAATAGGATTTGGCATATATCAAGGAGAGTTATGTTTTTCAAGACAAGGGGAGCATAGGAAAACTGTACCCTTCTTGCAGGAAAAACGTTTTTGTAACTCTTGAAGTCATAATTTGGAATATCTACTGCTTGCCCATGCCTCAACTTCTCCATAGCACATAGTAGTTGCTCAGTGTCAAATGCATCTGACAACAAGAGAAATATTTTGCTAAAAGGGCAATATAGCATTCACCATGCAAGAAATTTACCCCCACCATCTCAAAATAATTAGCCAGAGTTCTGCCCTTAAATACCTTCACTACAGGGAACATTGCAGCATGTTCGTGGTTTGGAAAATGATAAGAGCAAGCAGGAAACTCAATGCATGACATAAAAGAGAACAAGAACCCCCCCCCCCCCCCCCCCCCGAATCATGCTTATTTTGGTTCATTGTATCCAAGATCCCTTAAATAGCACAATGTATCTTAGAGAAGTCTACTCACCAGGATGGTCAAAGTTGTACTCGTGAACTCTTGTAAGTTCCTCTTCAGTTAGATCATGATAAAAAGAATCCTGCCATTTCATCCATGAACAATATTTACTTGTATATTGAATCAATCCTGATAATAGCACCAAACTTTTATGACTAAGAGCTCAATGTTTAATACTATGCTTCATTATAAGATCCTTTTCTAAAATAGGCAACCCCATACCCATTAAAATAAAACACGATCAGAAAAAAGCAAACTGTAAAGCTAAAAATTGCAAAAGGGATACAGTTAATGGAGCTTCCCCCAACTGTTCTATTTTGTAACTCTGAAAGGTGTCAAATTTTTTAATGAAAGAACTTTCTGCATCTGATTTCCAAAACTTAAACAGAATCAGGGAGTCATTACCTGGTTAACAAGTACCACACGCTGATCATGAAGCTGTTGAATGATCATATCACAAACTGTAGTCTTCCCAGATGCTGCTCCACCAGCGACTCCTGTACCACAAAATAGTTAAAATGACAACTATCAAGATTTCTTTTTCTTCTGCATCATATCCCTGTTTGCAACTCTCCCTCCCATTTTAATTTACTTCGGCAAATATAAGCCTAAAATCTAAACCAAAACCAGCTTCACCTATTTCTTGACTGACTGGGTAAACTTTAAGAGCAAAACTTGGTACAAGATTATTCCATTCTTTTAGCATCCATGTTATGCACCTTCCTAAGTTAGATGATTCCAGTTTCATTACCCACATAAAGACTCATTTTTTCACTCTTAAAATGCATATGCTCTGCTCGCTGTACTTGTATATCTTCTGTTGTTCTCATTTTCTGGTTAAAGCACTCTAATAACTGCTGTTGAAAAATATTCAATTGAGAGGTAAGAGTAAAATAGTTAGAAGTTTGTAATGGAAGAAGAAGGTACATGTCAAGCGCATGTTCTGCCAAACCAATATGAAACCACTTCCTTAATGCATTATAACTATAAGCATGAGGCAATTTGCATGCACATAAGCATAAAACATGTCTTTTGTGCTGATGGTAAATAAATGCAAATGAGGTCTCTCCAATCTGTTCTCTTCTCACTGTCTCCATGGGCATGCTAAAATACAATACCAGTGGGGAAAAAATTAAGAGATTCCTTTTGATGAGATGGAATTTCTTGATCATTGCATATATGAATCATAGAAAGTGAATTTCTGCAACCATTGCTTTGATCCCATAAAACAAGAAAAGAATCATACAACACCTCTCAGTATGCACCGATCATTAACAATTCACTGAGAACCTATATCAAAGATTTTAAGAGCTACTGGCTTCCAGCTAAATGAAAATTGACAAAAAGAACAGTCACTGACTCACCAATAACAAAGGGTTGCTTACACATCTCTTCAGCTGCTGAGGTTGTCGGTTGTCCCACCTCTGTATTTGTCATCTCCAAACCATCCATATGAAACCCAGAAAAATGAACCCCTGATGATGCCTCTATCATATCCTCGACTGATTTAGAATCCATGAACAAATCCTACAAACAAAAAGAACCCATTATTCTCAACCAATTTTCGCATTAATCCCACTTCATAACTTGAAAGAATCCCACTTTCTACATAAATATAAAATATTTCATTCCAAATCATCAAAGGGCAACGAAGTCAATCATTGCATTCTCTAGTTCATCAACAATCACTAAGTTCCATAGCCATAGCTCTTAAAAAGCTGAAAAATACAATCATGAAAACATCCCAACAAAAGTGTCAGCATCACTACAACCTCCCTTTCCTTACATACCACAAAAACATCAATCCCCCATCACATTAATCATCAAAATGACACCACAGGGTCACTCTTTTTACAATTTTTAATCCACACAAAACAGAGATCAGTTAATGAACACACAAAGCAATCAAAAATAATAAATTCAATTAATAAAAAAAAAGCTTGAGATTTTAGATTTGATCAATTAAACAAGAAATAATTTATCAATTAAAAAATAAATAAAAAAAGACTGTACCTGGTGTAAAGCTTTAAAATTTAGAGATCAATGAGAGCGGGAGAGATTTATAAAAATATATATATTTATTTTGGAAAATTAACAGATAACTGTTTAAAGATAGTATTATTATTAGGAAGAGGCTGGTGGTGTTTTTAGCAGCAGAAGGGGAGGGGGAAGGAGCGAGTGCTTCTGTGTTAATATGGCTGAATGGCTTATTCAAACACAACTGATTTTTCAGTATCTCTGAAGGGAGACCTTGCACCAAAGTCTAAGCTTGTAATATACTCCTCGAGGTGTTTGATTACTGTATGGATACGGAAGAGGCGAAGACGATGAATACACATGTACTTTTATTATTTTAAAATGATATTTTTATTTTTAACAAAAAAACAATATATTTTTGTTCCTTCTATATATATATATATATATATATATATATATATATATATATTACGTTTTCTAGAAAATAATAATTTATTTAATTAATTAATATTATGATATATATTATTCTTAGATCATCTTTTTATTATCTGAGATTAAATCTTCTTAAAAATACTCCCATAATATCAGTGTGCATTTATTAAAAAAAAATATGGATTGTTAGCATTTCACCAAAATCCATGTATTTATATATTTAATTATTATTTATTCTATTAATAAAATCAAGTGCCGTGAGTCGAGTAAATCGATCATATGCACGTGATTGTTTTCTTATTGGAAATTGCTTCGAGTATTTGGAAAAAACAAGAACTCTTGTAAATTCCCATTACTGCCGGACTTTTGTGCATTTAATTAAAGAAAAAAATGAATTTGTTTTTCATATAAAAAAATATATTATATGTTTTAAGCTAACGCTGAGTTACTATTTCATAATAAATAAAAAACAAAGTATAGAACTATCCTCAAAATATATATTTTTATATTTTTTACTAGAAGATACTAACTAAGTGTAACTCGTATACAAGAAGATAGAATTTAAAAATAATATTTATTAAGCATGTAATGAAAGTAAAAATCATTATTATTTAGTATTATAGTGCTAGGTATTTTTAAAAATATTTTTTAATTAAAAATATTTTTAAATAAAGTTTTTTAAATTTTTTAAACATAAAAATAAATCCTCACTAAAAAAATAATAATAAAATAATATAACACAGTGAAAGGACAACTCTATCACTAGTTATAAAAAAAAAAATGAGAGATAGTTCAATTGAATTAGTCAGGTCTTGAATTTATTTTTTAATATTTATAAATTTGAATTTTTTTAAAATTATTATAAATTTATATAATTATTAACTTTAAAAATTAATAAAAATAGATGCAAGTTGATCAAAACACTAAATGTGAATCAACAGAAAGGGGTGGAAGGAAGTGCAAGAGGACTGCTCCACCGCACCAACAACCGCCACCTGTCATCCATATTTTGAAAAGTTGGTGGTGCTGGATTAGAATGAGGAGGAGGATCCACGTAGGCGTCGAATCTTTCTAGTACAAAAAAGTTCGACGGGGATTTGGAGATTTATATTTTTGCAATGATTGAGATTTGCCCTTCCTGATTTATTTATTTATTTATGACAACTTTCCATTTTGTTTTCCTTTGGGTCTGTTTCTTTTTTTAACATATTAATAAATCAAATAATATTATTAGTTTTATAGAAATATACTTTCTAATATTATTTTTTAAGAAACAAATTTTACTTGTTAAATGAATGGATTCCATTAATAAATCTCCAAGTCTAAATAATTGAGTGAGGTTTTGGAAAATAATTCTAGAAAAATATTGTCAGATATATGAGCATACATGATTTTTCTTGAATTTTTATTAGTATATAGTTAGATTTGAGGGATTCCTTTGATAGATATATAGTTAATTTTGATTTTTTATTCAGAATTTAGAGAAAAAATATTTTAAATATATCAAGTTAATATATATATATCTTTAAAATCATTTGAAAAACGATTCAGTCTTAATGGATATGCAAATTGGCTTGAAAATATCTTTATTATTAAAAACAAATAGTGCCTAGTTTTTACTACAATAATATTCCTTCCATGTCATTTTTTTTTGTTGTTTATATTTTTTTGTGGTGAATAAAAGTTCTCAACTAAAATTTATACATGGTATGGAAATGGATAGTTAAAACTTCTAGCTACATAACATATGTTTGGTATTGTAGTGCATAATATTTTTTAAACGTGTTTCTTATTTGAAAATATATCAAATTAATTTTTTTAGATTTTTTTATTTTTTATAACAGCACATCAAAATTATCGAAATGTTTTTTTAAAATATAAATTTAATGTTTTTTCAAGTGAAACGTATTCTTAAAACATATCTAAAAACAGAAACAACCTCACTTTTAAACACTTACTTAGAGCTTGTTTGCAAGTGTAGTTATGTTGCTTTCAAAATTATATTTTACTTGAAAATATTTTAAAATAATATTTTTTTTATTGTTTAAAATTTTATTTTTTATATCAACACATTAAAATGATCTAAAAATATCAAAAAATTAATTTAAAGTTAAGAAAAAACTAAAACAAAATAGTGTTCTGTTCTTATTGATGACCCCCTTGAATATTTTTCCTTGTAATTAATAAAATATTCACACACTCGTGGGGCTAATTAATTTGGTGGGTGAAAATATTGTGCATCTTCAAATTAAAAAAATGGCTCAAAAAAAAAATGAAAGGATGAAGAACATGGGAAATTTCACCCCCGCAATTTCCAAGCAACTTGGATTATCCAGATTCTTGTTATTCCCACCAAGAAACAAAGAGCTAGAAAATTAGGGGGGTTTGGAAGATGGTTTTTTAATTTATTGTTTTTTATTTTTAAATTATTTTTTTAGTGTTTTAGTATTGATAGGTTAATGTTAAAAATAAATTTTAAAAAATTAAAAAATATATATTATTTTATTTAATAAAAACACTTTAAAAAATTATTATTATAACATTCTCTCAGCCAATTTTTTTGAAAATGATCGCCAAAAAAATCAGGAAAAATATAAGCACGCACCACGTATCATTAATCTTAAAAATATTTTTAAGTTGGAGTCCTGTCTTTATCCTGCTTAAGAATTTGTCGAAACAAATAAGAATGACGTGTTAAAACCAAGAAAGATTAGTGGTCAGTGTAATATAATTGGGTCAACCTTAGTTGATAAGTTTAAAATTGAGGTTAATTCAAAGGTGAGTGGGGATCGAGATGTTTTTGGATTCGAAGCAAAAGAAGGCGTAGAAGGAGAAATACTCAAATCCAAATATAACTTGTCCTCTTAGATTATGTTTTCAAACGAATTAAAAAAAAAAAAGTGTTGTAGCTGTAAAATGAAGGCCATGTTTGTTTCCCGGAATTTATTTTTCGGGAAACCACTTTCCAAACTTTCCTGTGTTTGTTTGCCATTAGGAAAGTTGGTCAACGGAAAACACTTTCTGGTCAACGGAAATACTTTTCAGTCAACGGAAAACACTTTCCAGTCAAAGAAAAATTTGGTTTGATTTCTAGGAAAGTGTTTTCCTTTTTGGCTGTGTTTGTTTTCCGGAAAGTGGTTTCCGGGAAACCACTTTCCAAACTTTCCTGTGTTTGTTTGCCATTGAAAAAGTTGGTCAACGGAAAACACTTTCCAGT
This sequence comes from Populus trichocarpa, assembly GCF_000002775.5. NCBI lineage: Eukaryota > Viridiplantae > Streptophyta > Magnoliopsida > Malpighiales > Salicaceae > Populus > Populus trichocarpa. Next base: position 49,237,335 of record NC_037285.2, on the reverse strand, counting down.
CAAAGGAAAATTTGGCTTGGTTTTCAGGAAAGTGTTTTCCTGAAAAATTTGGGCGGAAAACACTTTCCGGAAGTTGTGAAAAATTTAGAAATGTCATTATTTGCTGATTATATCAAATTTGATCCTCAAACTTTTGATTGCTATATATAATTTGTTTTGAATATTTATTTTTCAATTTCATCTCTTAAGATTTAATTTTTATATTAATTTTGGTCCTTATTTTTATAATTGCTATTTGCTTTTTCCTTATCATTTTTTTATTGAAATTTTTTATCTATCAAATTTGGTCCTCATTCTTTTGATTTTTACTTATTTTATTTGAAATAATTTATGAAATGTTAATTATTATTATTTTAATTTCTTCACCTTTTATTTTTTTTAATTTTTTAGATTTGATCTCTATTATTTTGATTATTATTTATTTTATTTGAGATAATTTATGAAATTATATTTTTTTTCAATTTAATTCTCATTCAACTTTTTAATTTGTAAGATTTGTTCCTTATTATTTTAATAAACTTGAAAAAATAAAACATTAATAAGTTATTTTCCAGCTCATTTTCCATAACATAACCAAACACTGGAAAGTGTTTTCCAACTTATTTTTCATTACACTACCAAACATCGGAAAATACTTTCCCGGAATTTACTTTCCCGGAATTCACTTTCCCCGGAATTCACTTTCCAAAAGGAAACTACTTTCCTGCAAACAAACGGGGCCGAAGGTCAAGAAAATTAAACCATAGGGTTAGGGGCTTTTAGGTCTTTTTACGTTGGGTTTTGGGTGATTGTAAGGGTAATCGAGGTCATATATATCCTTTTGTATTAATTTAATTTTAAAAAGTTGTTATCCTTTAATGATCCGTACATTTTGAATAGCATGTGTGGTATTTTTTGGTAGCATAAAATGCAATTTCTCCATGTCATTGAATGCGTTGTCATGTCCTCTTCCTTCTAATGCAGCATCTATCTATCGACGAATGTTGAACAATTTATCATCAATTGACATTTTTCTTTCTTTTTCTATCTAAAAAAATACAAGTGGGTCTTTTTTGTTCATAGTATTTCAACTTCATTCCTTATATTTTTAGTTTTTAAGCTTGGTTTTTTTTGTTAAAGTTTTATTTATTATCAATTTAATACTCAATTCTAATTTATCATATATAATTAATTTTTTTTCAACTTGGTCTTTCTTCTTTTAATTTTAATTTTTTCCTTACCCTTTTGTCAAGGTTTTTGGTGGTTTTCAATTCCATCATTCAATCTCGGTTTGTGGTGTTTTGTTTCTTCTAATTTGCTCCTAATTCTTTTGATTTTCTTTTTGTTCTTTTATTTTTTTTCAATTTAACCCTCCTATCAAAGAATTGTTCTTGTACTCTAATTTATTTTTAGTTTTAATTTTCACTTTCATTCTTTTAATTGCTATAGTTTATTTGAGATCCTTTAATGTAATTGATTTTTGAGGATTGAATTTCTCGTTTTTTTCATGCATGGTGCTTCCGGTCTAATAACATGTGGCATGAGTTTTAGAAGTTATTTATCGCATGATTTTTAAACCTAACTCAGGGACCGATCTCGAGCAAGTCTTGAGTCATGGGTCAAGAAGGTTGACCTAGGTCCAACCTATTTTTTTTTATAAAAATATAAAAATGATATTATTTTGAAAATAAAAATAAAAAGAAGAAGGTCAACAAGTTTGGACTGAGTTTTCCCGAGGCCAATTGAGTTGCGGGTTGATCTGATTTTTTAACAGGATCATACCATGTCAATTTTCTCATATTTTTGTTAAGACCTGAGCCAACCTGAGCCCTGGATTACCTGTATCACGGGTCAAATTATCAGGATATGGTTTTGGTGGGTTAACTCGATTGGCTCAAGTTTTTCCTTTTTTTTTAAATTAATTTTTTATTTTTATTTTTATTATTTAATATTGGATCGATTAAAATAAACTTTATAATTTATTTATTTTTATTTTCTATTATATTATTTTAATTTTATAACCTAAACCAGTCGAGTGTAATAACTATGCACATAAATAATGACCTGGTGTGTAATCTAATTCATTAAATGCATTATTAGTGTTCTGTAATGAAGTCATTAATGTCACCTTGGAAGGTCACAATCCCAGAAATAGAAAATAGAAAGGCCAAAAATTACCTGCCTACCCCACAAAATTAAGAAGTTTCACATTTCCACTTCAAACGCTCCAATCATAAATGAGACTGCTATTTGAAGTTTGAGCCCACCTTTACACAGTTCTAATATATCTTTTTGGTTGTAATCCAATGAATTTAATTTAATACCTAATTATCACAAGTTTAATATCTAAAATAGTAATAAACATTAATTTTATATCAAACCACACCTAAACTAACAGATATTCTAAATTAAATGTAAATAATCAAATAATAAAATAAAACAGCCCAAAATCTACCTACTATTAAATACTTCATATTTCATTTCCTTGCGTAGCTAAGAAATCCTTGTAAAAAAATAATTTTGAAACATTAAGAAATCTCTGCTATATTTAAAAATTATATTGTTATTCATTAAAAGTCTTTGTAGAATTAGAAAACTCTTAAAAATAAGTTCCTGAATATCCTTGTATTATTAGAAAAAAAATCATCTTAAAAAAAAAGTTCAAAATAATAAAATCCGTATTATATATGGTGACTGACATGTATTATAAGACTTTCTTGTACTCTAATTAACCTGAAGTTTTAATTCAATATAAAAAAATATATCTAGAAATTTTTGATAAAATTCTAACATGATTCAACGGTTAAATTTAAAATTATGTTGTATAGTATAAATCTAGATATTAGATACAATTACACGATAATCGAAATTTCTTGGATAGAATCAGGAAGACTTTGAAAGATACATCAAGCAACTTGACAAGGAATAATATAACACCAAAATCTGGAACTCTGTCCAAGCACATGTTTTGTCGTTATTGACATCTGTGCGGACAAAATTAAGGCTTGTCAATTGTCTATGTCATCTAGCAAGTGAGCATAGTTTTTTCTAAAGTAAGAATTAAATATATTAAAAAAACATGTATCACAAGCCTAAATCAAACTTAGGTCCAATCATAGTTTTGAAACCGAACTGGCGTGACGAGTCAACTCGAGACTGGAACCAAGCTGAATTTAAGAAAAAATAAAAAAAGAAAAACCCGAGGTGACCCAATTAACCCGACTGGTTGACCTGACAAGATCTGGTTGCAACCCGTTGATTTTTATTTTTTTTTACTACAACGACGTCGTTTTAATTAAAAAAAAAACCCGATCAAAACTATAGGTCCAACCACAATATAGTTGGGCCAAGCTTGGAAGACCCATGCATGTAATTTTTTTTATATATAAAAATAGTAGTGAATAACATGTTGTACACTATATTTTATTTATAATTAAATTATTTTAAAAAAAATTGAAAGCTATATCCAAAAATTTCATTTTTTCATCAAGAACGAAATCAAAGTCTTAAAATAAAAATGGATCTCAATTTCTATCTTCATTCTTCGGTCTTCGGCCATGACATAGTTTATATATATATATATATATATATATATATATATATATATATATATATATATATATATATATATATATATGAACACCAGTCAATTTCACTTATCAATGGCAAACTCTTTGACACCCTTTTATCTTTCAAAACCATGAAAATCACATAAATTCAAAAAAATACTATATAATAAATAATATTTGTGTTTACATAAACAATATAGAGCTCGTTTAGTATTGTGATAGCTGTTGTTTTTTAAAGTATTTTTCTCTTGAAAATACATTCAAATAATATATTTTTTTAATTTTTTAAAATTTATTTTTGACATTAACACATCAAAACGATATAAATTACCAAAAAAATAAATTTGAAGCAAATAAAAAAAATATTTTTTTCAAAAATACTTTTAAAATATAAAATCAAACAAAATATTAAACAGTAAAAATCGCGGTTATTTTTCTGTATTGGTAATATATGATATCTGAGCCTTCTTTATCTGGGCTATTTGGCTCTCATTCTAAAGGGCCCAACAGAGCTGGACTGAAAAATCTTTCTACGGGCCCATCAACTTTTTGTGGGCCAGTCCATTAATGGCTGGGAAAATAAACAACGGCTAGATTAACCTTTTGAGGTTTGTTATTGGTATTAGATAGATTAACCTTTGGAGTTGCGTTCGACTCTAGAAGGAAATGCATGAGAATTTTTTTTTTTATATATATAAATATATTGGTGTGTATAATTCATACAAAGCTGCATAAGTGATCCGAGAATAAATTACATTATTTATTTATTTATTTAAAAAGATATACATGCCATGCATGCCTCTTGTAATGAATATTACAACCTAGCCCATTCACTAATAAAAAGGTAGAGCATGCGTAGATGATCATAAAGGCACCAAACCAAAAAAAAAAAAAACAATCATGTTGATCTTCCATTGTCCTAATCTCCCTGTCACGGAATGAATCATGATGCATTGCTTGTTCATCTTTCTTTTGATTTTTTCTTTAATCTCAACATACCATTTATTTTATTTTTTTCAAAAAATTTCAATGAAAATGAAGAAACTAAGTTACATTTATATTCAAGATTGAAGAGCTACATAGCTATAAAACCCGGTTTGATCTAAAAAAATAAACCCTAATGAGCAGCCAAGTTGTTAAAATTTGATCTCTCTTTCTCGTGACCTTTCCATTGCATGGGAATGAAGAATGATTGCAATTCATGAAGTCCCATCAATTTTTCTTCCCAAAAAATGCTGTTTTTCTTTGGTTTCCAAGAGAAGCCGCCTCCTCAATCACTATATATTACAAACCCTAGATTACGCAGTAATAAATCCTCTTTTCTAGTACTGTAAAACATGCTTGTCGTCGAAGTCTTCTCCAAGAGATGCCCTTAACTAACTAAGGTGAGTCCTAACAAAAGCAAGTAAAAGCAATTCAACCAGAGGACGACGAAGATATATAAAATTATTTGTTTTTAGCATTTTTAGTTCATTTTAATATGTTAATATTAAAGATATTTTTTAAAAAATAATAAAAATATTATTTTAATTTATTTTTAATAAAAAATATTTTAAAAAAACCATTATTACACTCTTATAAACCTTCTATCCTGGTGGGGGAACCTCCCTCTAAGTGGTCCATTACATTACATGGGGCCCAAAGAGAGAGAAGAAAGTTTGCCTCTGCAATCATTTGAATTATGGGATCCAACGTTCTGAAATGGAGGGCTCATGTCTCTTGAGTCTTGCCTCTTCTTCTTTTCAAAAAATATGCAACGACTACTTACTGTTCTTGCCTTTATTCTACTCTCTCTCTCTCTCTCTCTCTCTCTCTATATATATATATATATATATATATATATATATATATATATATAATGCTCTTTCCATTAGTAATATTATATGTCTCATCAAAAAATATTTAGGTAACTGAATCTCAGCTAAGATGAGATTTATTACGTAAAAATTATTTAAAATTATTAATAATATAAATTATATCTTAAAACATCATTTAATAACTTAAGTTATTAAGTTGAGATTATTTTTTGACATGATATCAGAATCTTGATAACCAAACGGTTACGAGTTCGAATCTCATCATTCTTATTTATTTGATAAAAATTAATTATGAAGTAATGTGAAACTGTACAAGTTTCAAGTTTAAAAAGTTTTATTGAGTCGAGATGATTATTTGATAAATTTGATATTTTAAGAAAGTTAAATATATTTTTAAAATATACTAAAATACAGTTTTAAATTTAAAAATAAAGAGTGACTTAGTTTCTAGATCTCGATTTAAGAAATAAAACTGTTATGTAACAAAACGACAAAGCTCCTTTTTAAATTTGCGATTTGTGCTTTCATTTTGCTAAGGAGAATCTACTGCCGTTTCCCCCCACCTACTTTTTTTCTTGTTTCTTCACCAAACACTAGGATGCCGTTGACAGGAAAAAAATTAAAAATTAAAAAAATTAATAATAGGTGTTTTTAATTTTGAAATATATTAAAATAATATTTTATTTTATTTTTAAAAAATATTTTTTATATCAATATATTAAAACAATTTAAAAAACATAAAAAAATTTAAAATTACCTTAGTGATCATCACCAACACCGACAAGAGCATCGGATGGTCTGGATCCACCGCTCATGATCCTCCTGTACAGGAGGAGAACATTGCATGGTGTGGAATGTACATGTATCATAACGGACACTTTTACTAGCAAAAGACACGGTCACGTTATTAATTAATTAAAAAAAAAAAGTCATAACAAAATCATAGTCCAAAGTTTTGTAAAGCAATCCATGCCATCATTTTGCCCTGATCTTGCCGTCCAGTCCAACTATCCAGGGGCCCCAGAAATGACCACACTTGTCATCATCTGATTTGCTCCCTCGTTGCATTCCACTTGGCAGGACATTTTCAAGTCAAAACATTCCCGTATTTTTATATCCGCCAAGGATAAAATGGTAATTAACACCGTTGCCATTCAACCCGTCCCGCGGGCAATCTATCTAGTGACTTGTCAATCTAGTACCCAGTCTTGGTTGGATTTCAAATTAAATTTGATAGGAATTGACCCGATAAGACTAATTAATCCATTATTTATTTGATTTATTTTAAAGAAATTTCAAAATAACATTTATTAGAAAGATTTTAGGAATAAGAGGAACAATAAGAAGAAAAGAAAATTGAAAAGAGCAATGCAATTTGCATTACTATTACTTTAATGCACAAGAAGGGCGAAGGTCCGAGGAAGAGTGATACAACGCTAACGTTTCAATTTTGAGGAGGTCTTTCTATGGTATTTCCTCTTCGTGAGCATACACAACACTCTCTCTTCCTCCCTCTAGTGCTCTCAAACTTGTGAAGCAGCATCATTTAATGCCTGGCTTACGTTCTTTTTGAAAGCTCTCTCATTCACTCCACACGACTCACGAGAACCCTGCTTCCTTCACCTTCCATTTCATCTGGATAACTAGATTGGATCTGCTGCTCCACATTTATTAGCTCAAACTCCTACACTTCTTTGTTGAGTTTGCTGGATTTCAAGAAGTCCCTTTAAAGGTACAGCCTTATGGGAATTGAAGTCTACTACTTTTCTTTGCAAAAACTTGGTGTTTCTTTTCTATGGTGGCGATGATCATGTGTAGTAGTTCTTCATTTTGGGCCATTCCTTGAGTTTTGTGCATGGCATCTATGCTTAGAAGTCTTGCTAATCTTCTCTGTATGGTTTCCAATTTTGTCAGATGTTCTTTCTTTTTTAGCATTATTTTTCTTACCAGCTCTTGTTTATGTGTTAAGTGTTCATGTTTTAGTTCTTTCTTAAAGAGCATCACATTAATTTCTTACCAAACTTACTGCTCCAATAAAATTGGAATATTACTTTCCGGGTTTGAATTCTCACCAACTTCTTTCAAGTGTTCTGATCAGGTTTCTGTGCATTTTTATGATCGTTTTTTGCAGTGATAAATAGTGTAGTACATCCCGGTGGGAGTACTAAGGCATAAAGATGCCTCAAGAAACCAACAATGGCTCCATTTTTACCTCTCCTTGCAAGAACTTGAGAGGGTTAAAGGGTTTGATGTCCAGCAACGAGGCTTCTTACACCGAGGAGATTATTAATGACCGTGAATTAGCTCAAAGAAAAGCTGAAGAAGCAGGTAAGAATAGATAACATTCCATATTTTACGATTACTAATTCACTTAGATTCTTACTCCAATGTTGTCTCCTTTGCTGGTTTAATAGTTTCTATGATTTTCACTTTGTTGAATTTTTGTCCACTATTCTTTGTTATAAATTTTCGAGTGGTCATATAATCATTTGCCTGAAAAAAAGATTGCGCAGCATGTCATGATGAAAGGCAGAGTGTGGGGGATCACATAGAGTTGAAAATAAACTGGTGTTCATCACTTGTGCTGAAGTGGTGGGTCCAAATCAACCCCACTTTTGTTTTTGGTAGCCGAAAGAAACGGTAGATTGGTCTTTTCTTTTGTGCAAAATCTTTGATTATTTGGAACTAGACCTACCCTCATAATCACCCTTTCTCTGGTTTAAGCAATGAAACATTTAGCTAATAATAGCAGGGCCTAAAACATGGATCATGACCTGTTGCGTTGATGTTCTGTCATAATATGAAGCATTTCTTGTATCGAAAAGGCGTGATTTGAAGCTGATGAACATTCAGCCCTGTGAAACTCTCCTCCAGAAAGCAGGGAGGATGCTATCCTAAAGACTGGAATTAGAAAACACATGATTCGAATTTCAGAAGATTTGTTTTTTGAAATGCTAGTGGTGATGTATCTTGTATTTGCCGATGCTGACGAAAACCATGCCCTGACATATTTTATACATCTGCTATTTTCACCAACCACACATCAGAATTATGGAATTGGATAGTGAAGTGTGGGGCAGCATAGTGCCAAAGGAGAGGGAATATGGTCCCTAGCAATTCCTAATATTGAGGGCCATAAATTTAAAGGCAAGGTTGGTAGAGGTAAGATATTGTGTACGGAAACAACTAGATGATTAAGGCTAGCTATTAAGAATTGCACTAGGGTTATTTGGCCTGGAGTTCTCTTGTTGAACAATAGTGAGTAGTAGGGGGCCATGGTTTAATTGTTACCGCAGTACCTGCCGTGTTCACTTTCAAGCTCTATTAAGAATGATAATTGAAAAGAAAAGAAAAATAATAGGAAAATTAAGGCAAATTTTCAGTTTTTTTCTAAACTATCGCCCATTTTGTGGATTGAATTTGATACAATTTAGTGTAGCAAGCTAATTGCAAAAATGGTCTTGAAATTCTTACTTCAATGTCTATTGTTCATGTGTCTCAGCTTCAAGGAGGTACCAAGCAGCAGAATGGCTGAGGCAAATGGACAAGGGGGGATCAAGATCCCTGCCCAAAGAACCTTCAGAGGAAGAGTTTTGCCTTGCACTAAGAAATGGCCTCATTCTCTGCAATGTCCTCAATAAAGTCAATCCTGGTGCTGTTCTCAAGGCACGAGCTTCTTCAAACCCTACATCAGTATTAGTATTGATACGTGCATAATTTTTTTTTTCTAGATAGAAGCTTGCATTGACAATGTTAGGCTATCAGCATTCATGGATGAAACTGGCATATGTTCTACTTTGACAAGTGCATAATTCTAATCGGGACTCGACAATTTCTATAAACTTAGAGATGAGTCAACAATGTTCTGCTGGAATAATTATGATAAAATTCTTAATTGTTTCTTCTGATGTCGATGGTAGTTTTGTTTCATCTGTAAAATTGGAATAGGTGGTGGACAATTCGATTCTCACTGTGCAGTCAACAGAAGGAGCAGCACAATCTGCAATTCAGTACTTTGAGAACATGAGGAATTTTTTGGTGGCTGTTAAAGACATGAAGCTTTTGACTTTTGAAGCATCTGACTTGGAGAAGGTCTGTGATTCTCCCAAAATACCTTCTAGACTGGTTTATGTGCACTGGAATTTGCTAATCAAGGCCTAGTTTTCCATATATCTGCTATTCCAAGTGTAATTCAGACATTACATTTATTCATAGCATAAAGGGTGGAATTCTTTCTCCATACCTCTGTTGTGCTTTATTTGCTGTCCCATGTCTCTTCTAGTTAAGCATTTTTGTGTTTAAAATCTTGGATACAGGGAGGTTCATCGAGTAAGGTTGTAGATTGCATTCTCTGTCTGAAAGGATATTACGAGTGGAAGCAGGCTGGTGGAATTGGGGTATGGAGATATGGAGGGCTTGTTAAAATCGTATCTTTCCCGAAGGAATTGCCATCTTCTTTGGTCGGCAGTGAAAGTGCTGATGAGTCTGTTGATGAATCTGAATCATCACAATATGAACAACTATTAGAGTTTCTTCATCTTTCTAATGAGGTCGCAATTGAAGAAACCAAAACTGCCAATGCTCTGGCCTTTCTTTTCGATCATTTTGGACTCAGACTTCTTCAAGCTTACCTTAAGGAGAGCAATGGGATTGAAGAGCTACCTTTGAATGGAATGGTAGGTAAGACCTTTTGAGTTTGTTTGCATATGTATACAATTGTATTAATCAGACCTGAGTACAAGCTACCTAATATGGGAATGAAATCCGACAATGGAAATCGAAAAGTAGACAGTTTTGTTGCCTGTCAATTCTATCATTCTATGGAATCTGATGTGATTATATGGGTGAAAACTTTCAGGTAGTAGATGCTTTGCTCAGCAAGGTGGTTAAGGATTTCTCAGCATTGCTTGTTTCTCAGGGCACACAGGTAATAAGAATTTCGGAGTTTCACTGTGTATTCTTTTCAATTCTATGTAAAAGTGATTGCCTAAGATTAATATATCAGCAAGTCCAATGTTCCTGCCTTGAAGTAACTAGTAATGGTCTCTTTTTACCACTCCTTGCAGCTTGGACTACTCCTGAAGAAAATTTTGAAGGGCGATATTGGTTCCCTATCAAAGACTGAATTCATAGAAGCCATTTCCCAATATCTTAGACAAAGAACTAGTTTGGCTTCAAGTGATTTCTCCAAGTTTTGTGTCTGTGGTGGGAAAAAAGAAACTATTCGGCATATTGTTAGTAACTCTTCTGGTCACGCAGAAGTAATCGATCTTCATCAGAAACAGCTTGAGGTTTGAATGTTTGCCTATTAAAAGTTTACTCCTTCAAAAAACTGACACTTCTTTTCCATGATATGTTTTTTGTTTATATTGACCTAATTGATACTTGCAGGAGCTAAGATTTCATTACAAGGAGACGAGGCAACAAGTGAAACAAATTCAAGCAGGTTGGGAGGAAGAAGTCGGTAGGCTTGGTGAGAACATTAAAATTTCTTATGCTAATCAGTGAATCTTCCGCATTTATTTAGAATGGTGTTCTGGACCTTAAAACATTCTGACTTTTATTACCTCAGAGCATCATATCACGGACCTTGAAGTAGCATCTTCTACTTATCACCAAGTTTTAGAGGAAAATCGGCAACTTTACAATCAAGTACAAGACCTTAAAGGTGGCCACTTCTTATTTTCTGTTCTATTTAAGTTAAGAACTCTATGAATTTTATGAGATGGTAACATTTCTCTTTTGAGCAGGAACAATTAGGGTCTATTGTAGAGTCAGGCCCTTCTTACCGGGTCAATCGAGCAGGCAATCTGCTGTCGACTATATTGGGGAAAATGGAAATATCATGATTGTTAATCCTCTTAAGAATGGGAAAGAAGCAAGAAAAGTGTTTTCCTTCAACAAAGTATTTGGATCAAATGTTACTCAAGGTATGACATCTTTCTTGTTGCAGAATTGTGTGATGGTGATCACTCAAGGTTCTGTAACTCTTCATGATGCAACCAAGTTTGAGGCCATCATTTGTTAAAGAGCCTTTGAGGAAAAAATATAGTTATGCTTTCTTTTTTATCCACAGGTTTTCTGAAATGTTAATGATTTTCTTTTTCATTTTCAGAACAAATATATGTGGACACTCAGCCGTTGGTCCGGTCAGTTCTAGACGGCTATAATGTTTGCATCTTCGCATACGGGCAAACCGGATCAGGGAAGACATATACAATGGTATACCATTGATTTTGAGTTAATAGCTGATAACATTTTCAACAACAGTAAATATGTAATTATGCACATCAGCTCGTTTTCTGTTTGATTTTTGACAGAGTGGCCCTGATTTGACTTCTGAAGAAACATGGGGTGTGAACTATCGAGCTCTGCGCGACTTATTTCAGATTTCAAAGACAAGGGGAGATGTCATTAAGTATGAAGTTGGAGTTCAGATGATAGAGATATATAATGAACAAGTGAGAGACCTGTTAGTCAGTGATGGCTCCAACAGAAGATATCCTTCAAAATTGACTTTATATATATTTAGCTTCATGGCATGATGATTGTTTATAAGACTTTCATAAAATCTCAGATGAATTTTATGCCTTGAGGAGTTGATTTGCCTTAACTATACATACATTAGACATACGTAACAATTCACAGTTGAATGGACTTAATGTACCTGATGCAAGCTGGATTCCAGTTTCAAGCACCCAAGATGTTCTTGATCTAATGAAAATTGGTCACAGAAATCGTGCCGTCGGTGCAACTGCTCTAAACGAGCGAAGCAGTCGATCTCATAGGTAGAAAGATTTATTTCTAGCAGAGTTTAAAATTCACTCTTCAAGTATTCATTGTGATGGTTCTGGCTTGCGGCAGTGTTTTGACAGTTCATGTCTATGGAAAAGAGTTGGTTTCTGGATCAATTCTTAAAGGCTGCCTGCATCTAGTGGATTTAGCTGGAAGTGAAAGAGTGGATAAATCAGAAGCTGTTGGTGAAAGATTGAAAGAAGCTCAACATATTAACCGATCTCTCTCCGCATTGGGAGATGTCATCTCTGCTCTAGCACAGAAGAGTCCACATGTTCCCTATAGAAACAGCAAGCTTACACAAGTTCTGCAGGATTCTTTAGGTGCTCATCTGATCATAACAAGCAACCTTTTCCTTTCAAATATTTTTTTCTTCGTTTCATTTCTTCTTATTGTTTCTTTCCATATTTAGGTGGGCATGCTAAAACATTGATGTTTGTACATATAAATCCTGAACTTAATTCCACTGGGGAGACAATTAGCACACTGAAGTTTGCCGAGAGAGTAGCATCTATAGAACTTGGGGCAGCTAAATCGAACAAGGAAACCGGCGAAATCCGAGAGCTGAAAGAAGAGGTTTACTTTTCTCCACTTGTTTATGCTGTTCTTTCAATATTTGATTTGTAAGGGAAATTTATCTGATGCTTATTTCCATGTCTAGATATCAAATCTTAAACAAGCATTGGAGAGAAAGGAAGCAGAAATGGAGCAAATCAAAGGTGGTAGTACTAGAAGCACAACAGAATCTCAAAGAACAAGAGCAGTTTCTCCTTTCAGTGTGCCAAGATATGGTACAAATGCCAACTTCAAACCTGAGACATCTCAAAGGTCAAATGATGACACTAAACGCTCAGAGGTAAAGAAAACAAGAGACTATTTTATTTGCTGCAATCTTTAGTTACTTCTATTCTCAAGGAATATCCTGGGGTGGTTGATTTTGATTTTCAGATTAGAAGTTGTTCTTCGGGTAAGCAAAGGAGATCAAGGTTTCCTTCTTCACTCACAGACAAGGAAATATTACCAAGGATTCCATTCTTAGGCGAAGAGATGTTAGCGAGCTCCACAAAACCAAGATCACCATCCCCTCCTGTTAGAAGATCAATCTCAACAGATAGAGGAGCCCACATTAGAAGCAGGGTCAAGGAGACTGTTGAGAATCAACCAGTTGCAAGAGTACCATTCCCAGCTAGAGTGCCTATCAACAAATCCATTGCTGCAATTCCAGTGATCCCATCAGCAGATAACAGCTCAAAGGGTCCATATAAAGGCTCACAAGAAGCGGTGAAGCAGGATAATATCTCCAACGCATTTTACAACTTCCAAAGGGTTAGCACCAGGAAAGTATACCCAGAACATGACGAGGAGCAGTTTAGACAAGCTCTCAATATAAGACAAGGAGGCATTAGAAAAGTAAAAAATGAAAGCAAGGTTAAGGCAAAGCATCAACTTCCTGCAAAGTTCAATAAGTCTGATGTTGGGACAACAATGCTCTCTGATATAGATGCTGAGCCACGAAAGAGCGACTTTTCAGAGCCAGAAAATGAGCATCTGCTTCCTGTGTCTCCAACAATAGGTGCTTTAAAGGTGAAGAAGATTCAGAGGAACTTCTCAAGGAACTCTCAGAATCTTGAACCAAGGTATGATTCAAATTGTTCTTTTCGAAGCCTCAACGCAAAGAAGTTTTCCCCCCTTCCTGTAAAGCTTTGTATATCTATATGCCTGTGTTAATAATACTAGAAATGTCAATGATTTGCAGAGTTGTCCAAGCTGTGGAACCCTTAATACCTGGAAAACTTGAAAACAAGCTTCCAAATAATGTAACTCATACTGTGAAAGAAGGTGGAAACACATCTATGCCTGAATTCAGAAGGAGTCGATCTACTCCTCGCGGAAAGTATATGATTTTACCTTGAGGATTGACAGAATATAGGATGAATTTACTTCCATTAATATATTCTCAACATGTTGTATAGTGACTGTTCTGTTTGAATACTGGCTTCATCTTCTTTTAAGAGGATTTTGAGGATGGTAGTCCAGATGACTTCCTTTCCACATATCCTACACCATGGCAAATTTTCTTGTAATTTACAAGTCATGGTACTAATGTTCATCGCTTATGGATATACATCTTCTGTGTGTTCTTGTGCTTGCTTACACTGATCATTCTGCAGCATCAAGGATTTTGTCAGTGTGAATTCATCCCATTTCAGGCTATTTTTGTTATACATGCCTGCATATCCAGCAGTTCATTTGGTTTAAGTAGGTGTAATTTGCATTATATAATACTAAGGATTAGTTTAATACTAAGAGATGTAACAAATACACATTGAGTTTGTTTTTAAAGGCTTTATTGCTCATTACTTTGAATAAATGAATTGATTGCAATCAGCCTTTAAAAATTTGAACAACACCACCTTAATTAATTGTTGTATTATTAATCAAGGTACATGAACATGGAAAACAAACTCAAAAGCTCTTTACAAAAAACTAAACCTAAAAGAATGAATGATGAAAAACAAAGCAAAAAATGTTGGAAACAAGGTAAAAGAAGTATTGCTTAGTATGTAGAATATTTTCCATTCAACCTTTTTTTATATGATTCTTTAAACCAAAATTGATATATAATTAATTCTTATAATTGTCAAAATTAATTCTTTGTATGACTTGAGCTCAAAACCTATTTTGCACGGTTTTTTTTTTCTAAATGCTTTGGTACCTTGTAGGTTTATTTTTAAATTTTTATCTTTTCATTGTATAAGTTAAAAGAAAATCTTATATTCTTTTTGAAGTTGGATAGAGACAAATAGAAGAAAAATTTTATGGTTTCATGTTGTTGGAAGGAGTGAACCAAAGGCAAAGGGGACCTATAGCAAAAATTTTGAGAAAAAATTGTACTTGCTAAAAATAGTTGCAAAGTTCTGCTGAAGGTGGGTACCAGACTTGGCCAAATTTAGCTAACTGAACAGCTTGGCTTAAAATTGATGGACAATAGCTACTTTCAATTAAAATTGCAGAGGAATAATTTCTGTTTCAGCCTTTTCTTTGACAGCCTCAGGTTAGTTGCATTTCTCAAAGTTATCTAATCATTTCTTGATGTCACATTTTCATGAGTTTCCAAATCCATTACCTGAGTCTCCTGCAACATATATTTTGATTCCTGCAAATTCCATACAATGTCTCTCCCTGTCTCTTGAACATTTTGGTTCCTTCCTTATCTTCAATCACCATCGAGAATCGTGTCGGATTCAACGTGTGATATTGGTCTGTCAATGCTGATTAGGCCAAGGTAACCACCCTTTTTGTGTTTCTTAAAGGAAGCTTGCATGGTATTAGATTTCTTAAGAAAGTTGATTGATTTCTCTTTTGAGGACATATGACCGATGTTAATATGATGTTTTTCTGCGTTTTGCAGGTAGTTTTCCAATTCATGTGCATTGAAACAATCAGTAATTGCTGCAGGGGAACTGCTTTTGGTGTTTGATCCTTTTATGAAGATTGAAATGTGTAGCCTGTTCCATCACAACATCTACAAGCTCAAGGCCTAATTTGTCGAAATAGAAGGCATTCATTACGTTTTACATTATGTTTGCTCATCTTCCAGGAGCTGAGCCAGCTAACTATCCGAAACCGTCATCCACGGAGAAAGAAACCGAGGAGCAGACAACAAACAAATCTCCTCAAATCTCTGTCACCTACATCTACACGGTGGAGGTAGCAGAATTGCGCAGCAATGTAACAGTTACATGGAACAAAAATGTTATGAACTGTTCTCTTAGCATTAGTGTAGAAAACCCTTTGGATGAAAGTCATTACACTTGCAAGATTGATATAAAGACTTGGCAATTTTGGGGGAAAAAAGGTCTAAAATCTTTTGAAGTAGATGGAAAAAGAGTAGATGTTTACTGGGATTTTCGACAAGCGAAATTCTCAAACCATGCTGAGCCCTTATCAGATTACTATGTTGCTTTGGTCTACAATGAAGAGGTGGTTTTAATGCTTGGAGATATGAAGATGGATGCTTTCAAGAGAACCAAAAAGAGACCATCATTGACAGAACCTATATTGCTGTGCAAGAAAGAAAATGTGTATGGGAAGAGATCATTTTGTGCCAAGGCAATGTTCCAAAACGACAAGACAGAACATGACCTCGTCATTGAATTTTCTTTGTCAGGACTAGGTGATCCTGAAATGGGGATTACTGTAGATGGATTCGAGGTGATTCGAGTAATGAATTTGAATTGGAGATTTAGAGGCAATGAGAATATGAAAGTGGATGATGTTGGGGTACAGATTTTTTGGGATGTTCATGATTGGTTGTTTAGTGGCTCTAGCACAAGTCATGGATTGTTCATCCTGAAGCCAGCAGCCCAAGAAGGTGGGGATGATAAAGTTGGAGAAGGTAGACATTGCAGAGGCAATGATGGAGGCATGTATGATTCACCAAAGGAAAGGTCTTCTTCAACACCAGGGTTTTTCCATGTTATAAATGCTTGGAAATATGAGTAGGGAGGGTATGGTCAATCTTTGATTAAATTGCTGTTCTATACTTCTTCTATTAGACTATTAAGAAACATTTCTATGTTCAAAAACAAAGACAATCAACTTTCCTTCTTCTTTTCTTTGTATGCTTGTGTTGTTCGATCATTGCAGCTGAAATCAAATCACTAGTGTTGTTAAATAGTCGAAAAATAAAAGTTTTTCAGGTAGAAAAGCATGAGATTTTAGGCAGAAAAAATAGAGGCTGAATCTTTGAGCTAAATGCCTGCCTTTTCTTACCTTTTTTGTTTCCACAAAGTTGTATTTTATTTCGGGTCACATTTATAAAACCTGACTTATCTAATAGCTCAACCCATTAACCTGAAGTTTAATTCGAATTAAGTTTTATTTTCAATTATAATTTATTTATTAAATCATATTATTTTAATTTTTTTTTAAAATAAAATAGTATTTTTTTATTTAAAAAACATTAAAATAATATTATTTTAATAAAAAATAAATTAATTTGTCTAAGCCACAAATTGACTTGACCAACCCACAACTTTAGCCTTATAAGAGGGTGCTTGGCAGTGTGGTAGCGGTTGCTTTTCAAATAATTTTTTGTGCCGAAATGCATGCCAATAATTTTTTTTTATTTTTTAAAAATTATTTTTGATACCAGCACATCAAAACGATCCAAAACGTACAAATCATATTAAATTTTAGTAAAAAAAAAAATTAAAATTTTTAGAATCACGATTTGCACCGTGTTCCCAAACATATTCTAAGTGGCTTAAGGCTCAATATACATACGCCGTATCAAAAGCAGTCCACATATATATATATATATATATATATATATATATATATATATATATATATATATATATATATATATAATGCTTCATGATATCACCTTTTATTTTCATTTTGCAATCATATTGCAAAAAATTAAAGAAATGGAGTAAATTATTTTATTGAAAGTCACAAGTTTTACTTGATTATTTTCTATTTACAGGCACGTACTATTTATTTTATTATAAACTTGACTAATTTGAATCTAACAATACTATAAGATATTATGAATGCACAAAATTGTTTTACAAGTAAATTTAATAACTCTTCAATCTAAAACCTGGTTTATATTTATTTTTATTAAACTATTTTATTTTAATTTTTTTAAATCAAAACTTGAATTAATTAGGATTAATTCTAAACTCCCAACTTGGTTAGATCTTATAACTATAATTATGATTATAAATTTCATCTCCTTTTATATTATTAAAAAACTTCTAAACATTATTTTCTCATACTAAAAATATGAAAATTATTATTTTTTCTTTCATGTGTTTATAATATTTCTATAGAAAGAATTAATATGAAATGAAAACCATCCAAACAATCATAATAATAACAATAATAAGAAGAAGTTCCTTCCCTCCATGGACGTTAATTAACTGCACCAACTGACAAAGTCATCTTCCACGCGCCTATAAATAAAATGCCCCTACGCGCGATTTAAACAAAACCCCCCCTCTTCTCTACATTAGGGTTTAGCAATTGTTCTGTAAAGGAACTTGAAAATCAAACTCCAAAATGTCAATTTTCGCGGGAAATCTAGCCTCCAAAGTCTCATCATCTCTTCAATTTCGCGTCTCCGTCATTCCCTGGTAAGATTCTTCTCTCAAATTCATTTACCCTCTGCTTGGTTGCTGAGAAAATGAAGGAAAAGGAAAGAAAGTCTGTATTTGGCCAAAATTTTCCCTCTTCTTTAACAGATAAATTTAAAAAAATTGATTTATTTTTCCATTTAATTTTGTGTGTTTATGATTTTAAGCTTAAAGATTAAAACTTTTTTAATCAGCTAAAAGTAATTAGTCTCTAATCATTCAGTGTTTATTTATTTGGATTTCTTTTTTTGGTTGGTTAGTTAAAGTGATAAAGTCTTGATTTTTTTGGAGGGATAAACAGTTAAAAACTAAAGCTTTAATCAGCCAAAGAGCTGAAGCGCTCATATATGTGAAATCTTGATTTACTCTCATTTATTTTTGCGGTTATAGTAAAAATGGGAAGCGATCTTGTTGGTTAAAATGATATGTTTTCGATAATTTGTAGGGTAAAGAGAAACAATGCTGTACTGTGTTTAAAAGGAAGGGAGTTTAACAGTTCATCGGTTCCGGTTAGATACACTCCTAAGAGATCTTCAAAGAGTGATGAGATAGAGAATTCTTTGCCTATGAAAGGTGATAAAAAGAGGGTATTTGGTAAAAATTTGGATGGTGTAAGTGGAAATTTTGGTTTGAATGACAAGGCAAAAGGTCGAATGGGTTCTGAGAAGAGAGTATTTGAGAATCCCTTGCCTGTGAAGAGTTCTGAGAAGAGGGTATTTGATAAAAACTTGGATGGAGTAAGGGGAAATTTTAGATTGAATGAGAAGGTGAAAAATCAAAATCGAATTTGCAATGAGAGCCTGTCGTTTGATGATGCTCGGCAAGGTAATTCTGTTATTGACAATGTTTTTCTTTTTTCTTAATATTTGAATGAGAATTAAGCTTTGAGTGGATGCTAATTATTGATTAGTATCTTGTATTTATGTGGCATGTGTTTATGCTGTTAGGATTTAATTATCAGTGATGATTTGGAAAGCTTATGCATGTATGAGCTTCCAGCTGTTCCTTTAACCCGCTTGCTCTATACTTGAAGAGACAATCGGGTTCAGGGCATCGGAAGCATATATAAATGACCGGCACTATGTGCTTCCACAAGTGCAAGCTTTCAAAATGATTTAGTTTCTAGTTATCTGGTTATATGCAGTTTAAAACTGTACATTTTGAATTGGTTAATAGGACTTTAAGAGGTCATCTTAGTTTTTGTTCTCATAGTTTCCTATACCCACCCTCATCCCTTCTGTGCATGTTCATTATAAGCAAGCATCAGTACAATGCCATCATTAACAATGTTTTGCATGTATAGCTGCGTTGTTCTGTATACCATTTCCCCCTGTTCTCGCACTAAGTTCAACTTCAATTTGTTTATGTTCATCAGTCAAGCAAAATGCTTTAGAGGTAACAGCATTTTCACAGTTAGGAGAAAAAATCAATCATGAATCGGAACCCAGAAGTCATGAACTCATGGGGGAGCCTGAAGAGGATGTTGAAGAGAGTGTAATGCAACAAGAAAAGGATATTTCTAATCAGAGCATGATAGTGCATAAAATTATGCAAGATGCTGAAAAGGTGGCCGTTGGTTTACTTGCAAGAAGGTTAAAGCATAGTTTTAATTTTATTGCCTTGTTACTATTCTTTGTTGGTTGTTAGCAATGTCATAGAATTGTTTCACTTAACTGAAATGCAACATTTGAGTTTTTCAATTCAAGTGATTCATTCCTAATGGCAATCATATGTTAGCAATTGGATTGCCTTCATTACATTTTCCTCTCACGTGTCCCAAACAGCAGTACAATTTGTAATAATTACTCATGGATTTTCTATGCTTGCTGCAGTAGCATATTTCACGGTTGTAAACCCTCTTAATTATTTAGTCTTACAAAATGAACCGAACTTTAAGACCAGAGATCTCAATGACCCTTGAATTCTCATGTTCCATCCTGTTAGCTAACTGCCATTGTAGTTTGAGACTCAATTAACTTGAATTGCTTGGATAGTTTTAAATGGAAAGGAGATATTTTTTTTTTTACTAATATTGTTAAGGGCACATTTATCTGTGTGGACCTATCACCTTAAGCTTGTTTACTTTCCTCACAGAGCATATACAGCAGTTGAACTGAGAAAGAAATTGCATGGAAAAAGATTTCCTCCTGATATTGTGGAGGCAGTGATTGGTGATTTCGAGAGCAGGTGCATGGCTGACTTGATTTTATGAAGTTTTATTTTCAGGCTGTCTTATGTGTTCCCATATTCTTGTTACACGCTTTTAATACTTGATGTCATTTGCTCTTTTCACTGAGGAAATTTTGTGCTTCCACAAGCATTAAAATATAGATCTTAATCTTTTCTTTTTGTTTCAGAGGGCTGGTCAATGATGGCTTGTACGCAGAAACATATTCTCGATCTAGATGGTCTTCCTCAAGCTGGGGACCTAGGCGGATCAAGAAAGTAATCTAATTCTCTCAGTTCATCCTTTCCTGACAAAATGTCTAACTAATGCTGGGTAGATAACATTATTCTATCATTGTATTCTGTCCTTTTTCCGGTTAGCTTCACGTTCAGCTTCACCATCTGTCACCTGATAAATGTCACTCTATTGTTATCTTTTTTATTTTTTTAAGAAAATTATATTTCATAGCTAGAACCTAGGCATCTACTGCAATATCTCATTCCTAAAGAATCCATTTATTTGGCAAACTTGATTTGGAATGGTATCTTTAGAGGAAGGGTCAAAATATAATAATCGTTGTTTGGTCTTAAAAGTTTTGCTAGTTTGTTTTTCTGAGATGCTGGCAAAGAGATAGGTGTATGGAGTAGGTTACCAGAACAGTTGGTGAAATGCTAATACAGTAAGCTGCAGCGAAGCAATATGACTTAGACTTCAAATTTTATGTCATTAACATGCCGTATAATGCAGTGGCTCCTAGCTATCTGCAAGAGATCAGGATTCATATTTATTGTTCTTCATTGATGATGATAAGATCATTGCGTGTTAGTGAACAATGACTTTAGTGGATAAATTCCAGTTAGTGCACCTTTTCCAATAGAAAACAAGAAAAAGAAGGGAAAGGAAGAAAAGACAAATAATAAATGTTTTTAGTTTCTGTTATTTGAATGAAAAATGTGTTGACTACTTGGTATTGGAGTGTAATTGTTTGAACAGGCGTTGTCCAACAAAGGAGTGAGTGAAGCTGATACAGACAAGGCACTAAAACTGGTTTTTGAGGATGGTGACTCCGATGAACAAGAATCAAAAGTGGGCATGTCAAAGATTTCTATGGATCAGCTATTGATTCAGGCTTCAAAACAATGGCTTCGAGGTCAGGATGTTCCCAAAGATACACGAAAATCAAGACTTATTCGGTGGCTTCAGTATCGTGGTTTCAACTGGGATGTTGTTAATTTTGTATTGAAGAAGCTAGAATCACAGCATATCTCCTAGAGCACAATAAGAGCCATTCCTGGTGCCAACTCAGGAATGAATGTGGGCCATCCCCAAATTAGCTAATGGTCCATCTGGTCACTTGAATTGTAAGTTGCTTAATGTGGATAGAATTACTGTCTCCAGTAGCACACACTCGGCTGTGGCCTAAATGTTGGACACTTCAACTCTTACTGTGCAAGTTTTAGGTTGCATCAGCATACCCCAGTGCCATCACATCTTGTAGACTGAAGTCCACCTGAATGAAGACAACCTCCAAGACAAAGCAGCAAGTGGAACAACTAGATTTTGGAAGATCATCACAGTTTTTACACATAATGGGAATATTCATGCACCCATGAAGTGCAAAATTTTCATTGAGATCTTGTTAGTGTTGGTTTACATGTCAACTCTTCTGATTTGCCCTTGAAAACAAAAACCACTAATTACTCCACTTCCGTACCTCATTTTTATGCTGTAGAAAAATACTGGAACTTGTGTATTATTATTAGACAGAGATTGGACTGCCTTATGTCTCGCCCCTGACTGCTATAATTTTCAAGTGGGTCTGAAAACCTTTTGAACGTGAGCAACAGTTGTTTATAAATCATTATCTTGCTATTTATAAACGGGTATGATGGTCCTGCTTGTGCATGTGCTTCTGAATTAAGACATGCAGTCTCTTCTAAACCAAGTTTAGTATCCTTTGAAAGAGTTTTTTCTTGTTCATTGCTGGAAAGTCTCTCTCAGACAGCACATGGTCATGTGATGAAAGAAACGTGGGTCCATGTGAACTCGGCTGGAAAGACTGGTCTTATTGTATGTGTGTGTGTGTGTGAGTGAGTGAGTGAGGGAGAGAGAGAGATAGAGAGAATCCATTCCATGGCAATAAGTTCCAATTACATAGATTCAAATGAACCAATCATTGGTCCAGCTTCTACATAGCCTGCAGTCATTCTCTTGCCACTATCCCTACTTCCAAGATAATCCAATCCACCTCTAGTATTGGAGCTATCAAACAGCTTTCAATCTAACCCTCTATAAGCCCCAAAAGTTCTTATTTTTGTTACATATGTTAATGTTCTGGACTGAATTTACTCGAAGGAATCAGTAGTACAATCTACAACACCATATATAGTGAAAACTACAATTCAAAAGGGTAAAATTACACTAAAAATTCCCACTGTGGTTGCACATTTTAATGGATCCTTCTATGGACAAAAGCACTCAAACCTCCTATTTTCCAAGGCTTTATTCAATATTTGATTGAATCATCTGAGAAGTCAAAGGAACAGTTTGAAGATCCTTGTGAAACGACAATCCTAGCAGGAGGTGATGAGCGAACGGCTGTCAAATTAACCCCTTTGGACAGGTCAGGTTCTGCCCTTACGGTATCGACGTGCCGAATCTCCTTTAACATTGCAACAACATCCTTCATCATTGGACGATCATCAACTCGAGTGCTGATGCACAGGAATGAAACTGCTAATGTTTGGAGCATTTCATGCATTGTAGGGTCAGCTCTCCCTATAAGCTTTGAATCAAGAATGTCAGCTGGATCTTTCTTGCTAGCTAAATGTTCCCTAACCCACTGAACCAAATGTGCACCACCAGGCAAAGTTGGGTCTAATGGATGCCTCCCTGTTAAAACCTCTAGAAGCACCACGCCAAAACTGTACACATCACTTTTCTCGGTAATACGCTGCATCGATGCATGCTCTACGGAACAAAAACCAAGAACAATTAGACATGATTAGTGATTTAGTAAGCTGAATTAATTGAAGTGACAAAATTAATTTGATTGAACCAAAATCAAGAATTACCTGGAGCCATATATCCATAAGAACCAGCAAGTTGAGGTCTTTGAGTGGGCTTGCAAAAATCATCATCAGAATTGTTATTCACCACCCTTGCTAGGCCAAAGTCAGCTAGGTAAGGTTCATAGCCTGGTCCTAACAGAACATTCATGGCTTTAACATCCCCATGTAGAATTGGTGGGAGACAGTCATGGTGCAGGTATGCAAGTGCATGTGCCACACCTAACAAAACATCATATCTAGCTTCCCATTCTGCTCCTCCCTTGCCAGCACCATGAAGGAGTGAACTCAAGCTTCCATGTGGGAGATAATCATAGAAAAGCAACTTCAAATTCTTGTTTGAACACCAGCCTAGAAGCCGGACAATGTTTCGATGTCTGATTGAACCGAGAGTCTGAATTTCAGAATTGAAAGCACCAGACTCTTCTGATGACCACATCTTCTTTACTGCTATCATCTCCCCGTTGGGAAGAATCACCCTGTACACAACTCCAGAGCTGCCAGTGCCTATGACATTAGCTGACGTTAGATTTTTTACTATGTCGTCAACGGAGAATTCAAGCTTCTGATACAAAGTCATTTCCCACGTATCATCTTCCATCAGCCCATGACTACCAATGCGAGCACGAACTAGCATGTAGATAGCTAGTAGTATTAGAACTGCACTGGCACTGAGAAGAACAGACATCAATAGTTTCATTGCTGATCTAGTGTGTGCTCCAGGTCCCAAGTGGACTCCTGGTGTTACTACACCTCCAGCAATGTAGAGACCTTGATTTGAAGCAAGGTCACTAAGCGGAAGCTTTCGAAAAAATGGGGTGTTAGGCAATTCACCAGAGAAATCATTGAAGGAGACATTAAGGAAAACAAGGTTTTGGAGATTTGCAAGAACATCTAAGCTTCCTTCAAGCTTGTTGTGAGAGATGTCAAGTACTCCCAACTTGCTCAGATCAGAGAATTGGGATGGGATCTTGCCGGAAAACTGGTTGCAGCTAAGATTGAGAGAGATTTCCAGGGCTGGGATTTGACCAAGTTCCTTTGGGATTTCTCCAGAGAAACCATTGTCTCCAAGGTTAAGCAATTGTAGCTTACTGCATAACAATATCTCTGCTGGAATTCCACCTGAAAGTTGATTCTTCGCCAAATTAAGCTTGGTTAATTCAGTCAATGACCCAATGCGATGAGTCAGTGAACCTGTAAGCCTATTGTCTGAGACATCCACATACTGTAGGCTCTTAGGCAGAGTATCAGGTACAGAACCAGTGATCCCATTTGAATGGAGATCAAGAAACTCGAGGTTTTGACATCCAGATATTGATAGAGGGATTCCTCCAACAAGAAGATTGTTACTCAAATCAACGAAATTCAAAATCTTCAAATTTCCGATCTCCGATGGAATAGTACCTCCTAACCTGTTGCCATTCAGCCTCAACCTATACAAGTTGGTGCAGTTCCCTATATCAGGTGGTATAAAGCCAGATAAATCATTGGAAAGTATCAGTAACTTGCTGAGATTCTGCAATCCAAAAATCTGCTTTGGTATTGAGCCAAAAAGACTGTTATATGATAGATCAAGAGCCTGAAGATTCTCGCACTCTGAAAGAGACTCTGGGATATTGCCTGTTAGATTGTTCTGCCAGGCAAAGAATAGAGTCAGGCTCTTTAGGCTGCCGATACCAGCAGGAATCTCACCGGAGATTTCATTGTTGTCCACTTCTAAATGACTGAGAGCAGTACAATTGGTGATTTCAACAGGTATGGTACCTGTTAACTGATTAACACTCAGCTGAAGCTCTTCAAGCTTCAAAAGGTTTCCAAAGCTTCTCGGTATGCTTCCTGTTAGAAGATTCTCGGATAAATCAATGACTGTAAGCTCTGTGCAACGTCCAAGCTCATCTGGGATAGCCCCTACTATGCTGTTCTGCCACAAGAGCAAACTCTGAAGCTTGCTGAGTTTCCCAATTCGCCTCGGGATTGGACCGGAAATAGAATTCTGATACAGATACAGGTTCTGCAACTCACTGCAATCTCCAATCTCTTCTGGGATAGAACCTGACAAGAGTGCCGTGTAAATGGCTACTGTTTGAATCCTTTTCAGCTTCCCAATTGATGAAGGAAGACTCCCAGAAATGCTGGTTTCAGCGAGCCCTAAAACAACCAAGTTGGTGCAGTTTCCAATCTCCTGAGGCACCTCACCCTTCAGATTTTTATTCCCACCTGCTCTAAAAATCTGTAATCTGCTTAATGCTCCAATGCTCTGCGGAATTTCGCCACTGAGTTGATTGTCGAAAAGAGTCAGATACACTAGACTTGAGAGGTTTCCAATATCAGAAGGAATGGCACCTTCAAGAAAATTTGTGTTGAGAGACAAATTTTGCAACTTCCTTAGTCTACATATTTCCTCTGGGATTTCACCCGAGAGAGAATTATCACTAAGATCAATGAGAGTAAGCTCAAGATAATCTCCGAACGCTTTTGGTATTGCACCGGTAAGATTGGTTGATGAAAGGATAAGGCTCTTCAAGGACTTGAGAGGCTGGAAATTTGAAGGCAGTGGGCCTTGCAAATTTACTGCTTTCAAGTTTATCTCTATAATGTTGCCATTTGAGTTGCAATGGACCCCAAACCATTTGCATGGACTTGAGTCTAAAGGGTTCCAAGAATTTAGTACATCTGTGGAGGTGTTTAAACTGTTCTTCCATGCTAAAAGAGCTTGGCCTTGCTCGTCAATGGAGTAGCAAGAACGCAAGAGAAGAGAGTTTATGGACAGAAGTAAGGTGAAGGAGAAGATATTGGGAGAAAGTAAGAGATTCCTTAGAGGTGCAGGCATTGCTGCTGATAGAAGAGAAGAGTTGGTCTGTGTTGGGATTGTTGAGGGAGGAACCCCATGTTTTGTTTATAGAAGAAAAGCAGAAGATCTGGATCCAAGTCCACCACCTTCTTCTTTTTTCTTTTTTTTTTAATTATTAATATTGTATTTGGCATAGCTGTTAATTCAGAGATGGTGATGCAGATGGATACTAATTTGGTTTTATTTAAGTAATTAGTAGATGGATGCTGCTGTTGATATCACCTTCTTTTGCTCTTGCTGTCACTTACTAAGCAAAGTGTTTTTGTACTTTCCTTCCAAAGTTCAATTTCAGTTTGCTACATTCTGTACAAAACTTTTGGAGTTTTTTTTCTTAAAAAAAAGTGATATTCTATGTTATTGTGAAAATTAATATTTAACAGATTTGATAGATTAACTTGGTAATTCACTAACTCAAGACTAGACTAGACGTGGATCAAGTTTCAAATTAAATTGAATGAGAATTAATCAATTAAACACAATCAATTGAATGAACCAATCGATTCCTAGGTCGATCTAATCAAAATCCAAATCTGCTGGATGACTTGTTAACCAAAATTTTCCTTTTTAAGATTCACATTTATAGCTATCCTATATGGTTTCCACTTTCCAGGTCGAGCTGTTGCCACTCTTGTGGTCACATAGCAGAGTCAAGTTCACAGAAAAATTGTATCTCCCAAGATTTTTGATTGATTGATATTATGCTTACAAACGAGTCCTGAGGCTGAGAGACTGATTGAAATCAAAGAGTAACATCTTCAGGGCATGGTTGATTGATGGGTTTAGATTTTGATAGCTTCAAGATCAAACCAACTTGACACAGCAACCGTTGGATATGTATTAATTTGTCGAGGATCCCATGAATCCAAGACAACTGTGTCAAAGAACCATCTGAACCCAATAGCTTAAGCTGTTAGGTGAGGTCCCAGGATATGATTTATATTATTCTCTAACACACCCCCTCAAGTGAAAGCCCTTTGGGCTTGAAACTTGCACATGCCCACATTACTTTGTGCTTAATTTTTATCAAATAAATGGGGATGGTGAGATTCGAACTCGTGACCGCTTGGTCATCAAGGCTCTGATACCATGTCAAAGAACCATCTGAACCCAATAGCTTAAGCTGTTAGGTGAGGTCCCAGGATATGATTTATATTATTCTCTAACAAACTGAAGCAGGTGGTCCATCGTTTTATGTGGTCACAGTTGCAGAGCCATCGTGTGTTTTTGTTAACTGCTGTGCTTTAGTAGCTTGTCAATGTTTTCAAGCAGCCAAGTATACAGTTTAGAAACCTACTCTTAGCCGATTTATGGGAATTACCATGAAACACAGTTAATCTAAAATAACATGCACACCCCCCTCATCAAATCCAGAAAATGCAACTGAGATTAGAATTCGAGTTAATGAATTACAAATCATACGTAAAGTGAGATGGGAGTAATAATGATGTATTTAATACTGGTAAAATTCTAGATAAAGAGAAAAGGGAAGTGGAAAGATATATTTTGGATTTGTTAAATACAAGTTGTGGAAGGAGGTGGAATCCATAGTAAATAGTGAAGAGCACATGAAAGCAAGGAATAAGTGAAAATTCATGGGAATTTCTTTCTTAAATTAGACTGCAAATCTTGTAGTTCTGTCGGGTGGTCTCTGCTGTAAAGGATTAAAATTTGAGGGAGTGGATGGGACAACATTATCTACTTGAGATTTGTTAATTACCACTTTTAATTATTACACGATGGATCACTAACCATGTGCTATGCCAATTTGCTCCCTTCTCTTACAACTTGGATCTGTCTAGTGGGTAAATCTGGAAATAAACAGATTCAAGGCTTCAACTGGTCTGGATTAGAAAGAAAAATTAAAGTATTTTTTATTAAAATAATATTTTTTATTTTTGAAAAAATAAAAAAAATACCCAGCTGATGATCAGATTGGATTTGCTCTTCCATTATCTACTCATGGGCTGCGGGATCTGGAAAATAAAATATTAGTGGAAGTGTTATGAATTGATTGTGAACATTCCCTTTTAACCAGGATGAATTTTACTTGGTATTGTAACCATTTTCTTTTAATTTATTACAAGCAAAATATTTGTAAAAAAAAAAAAAAACTGTACAAACAGTGGTAATTAACTAATAATAATGGAGTATTATTCAATTTGAGATTTCCAGAAATCTGGAAACAAACTCCATCATTATTTTTTTCTGGTTTCCAAGAAACAATTTCCAAATATAAGAAAGAAATACAGCATATATATTGAGCCATGAATTAAATATGATGCGCAATATCCTGGCCATGCATGCATGGTCCTCAGTCCTTGCAAACATTCAGTGATAAAGACCATTCAAGCTGTGGTCAGAGCAAAGCAGAGCTGCTCTGTGAGCTTTTATCTGTAGATGAACACCGATGGTGATGATGAGATTTCTCAGTCTAGTGAAGAACTCTTACCCGCAAATAAACTAATAATTTTTATATGGATGGTATTGAGCTTGTAAAATCATAAAATAAAATAAAAAACACCATAAAATGTATGGACCCCAAGAGCTTCATACGAAGGAGAGATAAGGTACTTTACTCCTTTTCATTTTCACCCTCCAAACCATTATTTGCTTCTCTCCAAATAATTTGTATCGCAATTTGACTAGCTTATAGCTATTAAGGGAGTGATTGGGAATTCTTAAAAATTTTGATTTTTTTTTTAAAATAATTTTTTATATATATTATTAGATTGTTTTGATGTGCTATATCAAAAATAATTTTTAAAAAATAAATAAAATTTATTTTAATACATTTTTAAACGAAAAGCACTTTAAACTACCACTATTACTACAATCCAAAAAAACCCTATCTAATTCAGGTTTACCTATTGCAACCTCTAGTTATGAATTAGACAAGTTGATAAAAAATATTAAAAACCTGAAATGATGTTATTTTTTAAAAAAATTATTGGGTTCAGATGTAAACACTCCTTACTTAAATTAAGCTTTCCACTCAAGCAATCAGCTCCAACGATATTTAAAATGTGTTTGTTTTTATATTTAAAAAATAATTTTGAGATATTTTGAATTTTTTTTAATTAATTTTTTTATATTTTTAAATCTTTTTAATGTTAAAAATAATTTTTTTAAAAATATATTATTTTAATATATTTCAAAATAAAAATTTTTTAAAAAAATGATGAATAATATAATATCAACATTAATAGCTATGGTGTGTGTGAGTGTGTAGATAGAGACACGGTGCATGAATGTATTGCAAGACATAGATGCAACTAAAAGATGTTTGGCAGAAAATAAATGAAGAAGAGAAAAACGAGGGCAAGTGATGTTGGTGAGAAAGTGAGGAGCCGAGAAATGAAGGGACAACGTCCAAACAGAGAGACAGAGACAGTAGATAAAATATACATGGATCTCCCTCCCTCCCTTCATTTGACCTTCCTCCTCCTCCTCAGATTAATAACGCATATGAACATACTTAATTAATTATATCTGTTAGAGAATAATATAAATTATATTCTAGAACCTCATCTAACAGCTTAAGTTATTAAGTTTAAATGGTTCTTTGACATGGTATCAGAGCCTTAATGATCAAACGGTCACGAATTCAAATCTCACCATCCTTATTTATTTGATAAAAATTAAGCACAAAGTAATGTGAGACTGTGTAAATTTTAAGCCCAAAAGACTTTCACTTGAGAGGGTGTGTTAGAGAATAATATAAATTAACTTCACCTAACAGTTTAAATTATTGGGTTGAGATGGTTCTTTAACAATATTATATATTAATTTATTGAGTTTGCATTAATTAATGGATTATCATTTCTTATGTACATTTGAAATTCTTTACGTATAAATAATAATATTGCAAGATAAGAGCACAAAAATGACAATTTTTTAAAGAAAAAAACTGAAATAATATTATTTTGGATAAAAATTTTAAAAAAATCTTTAAAATTAACTTATTCAAACCTTTCAAAATAATTGCGCACTAGCTAGCTATAGGAGGCATATATATATATATATATATATATGGTTAATGTTGACATTGTAACTTCTAATCAAACCTTTCATTCTTGATTAAAAACTGATTGACAAACTAATAATAATTGCTCCGATCGAAATTATTTTTGAATCTCAACATCACATGGATATGATCTCATGTACGTAATGCAATATTTTCTTGAAAAAACATGAGATATTGGAATCTGATGGAGCAACGTACGTCTTGGCGTCAACTGAGATCGATGGAAGGGCAGACACGTGACATGATCTAAGATTTCTGGTTTTTCTAATCGCATAAAATTACTGGAAGATTAATTAACAGGGATGGTGATGGTGATGGTGATGGTGGAAGCTCCAAGGAATAAAGCATATGTTTTATGGTTTATTTTATAAGCACTATGCTTCCCTTTCCCTTCCCCCAGTGGTGCTAGTTTTAATTAATTTTCTCTTTTATCTTTATTTTTTTGGGTCAGATTTGGTTTTGGCATGGACAGCTGCACATGAGAAAAACAAAGGGGGCGGTGCCTCTTTATCAGATGTTACGGCCATGTTTGTTTTTGTGTTTTAAAAATGTTTTTTTTAAATAAAATAAATTTTATTTTATTTTTATCTTTGCTTTAAATTAATATATTTTTTAATATTTTTATATCATTTTTGATGCGTTGATGTTAAAATTAATTTTTGAAAAATAAAAAATATTATTTTAATATTTTTTCAAATGAAAGCACTTTTAAAAGCAACCATAACCACACTCCCAAACACCTTTATAATTTAAGTTATTAAACCTAGTTCGGCACATCATCTAATCTAGACTAGCTCGGTTTAAGATCAAAGTTATTTATTATTAAGAAAAAAAAGGGATGATATGAAAATTGAATTCAATGACATTACATGAAGCAACAATGAAAACACAAAGCAAAAATATATATATATATATATATATTCAATTAGGTTAGAAACAAATATGAACAAGATTTTCTATGTTCTAATTCGGTGAAAAGATGGAGAGATAAACATAATTTTCTATGTTCTAATTAAATCAAAAAGGGATAAACATAATCTTTCATATGCACAAATTGACGTGAAGATATCTTTCAACAAATCAAATCAAATCAAATAAATTGTGTATAAATACATTGTCCTCATGTATGTATGTATGTATGTATGTATGTGTACTCAGAACTAACTAAGAGCTAGACTGTGTGGATAAAAAATTGGACAAAGAAATTAAAGGCATTGAAACGTCCACGTTTCTTGCCTGCACTATATAGTATATAGTAGAAGGACATGTTCATACTTGAACAAGCAGGCATAGAGGAAGAAATTAGCATCATTAAGATTAACTAGGGTTAATAAAAACAAATTAAAAAAAAAATATTATGTTAAAAATCAATTTAAATCAAACTAACAAGCTAGTACTTGATTGATTAATATTGGAATTGTAAAAAGAAGTGGACCCTAAAAAAGAAAATAATCTATGCCATAAAGCTATCATGAGACTTTCTAGTTGGTACTTGGCCACACGTGCTCATGCATGATCCTTGATTAAATGGGATATGAACCCTAGCTAGCTAGATTATATTTTATTAATTTCAAATCCCTAATTAATAATACACCATGATGGATCCAAAACAAGATTTGTCATTTGCTTAATTGCGATCCCGTCGACTAAATCCTTAGGGTCCATGGCCGTCCAAGAGAAAATTGCCCATCTAATCATCCATCACCAAGCTGGATAAGTATATCAGTTCAAGTTTCTTGAATGAATTTTCTTTGGATTTGACTCTTAATAATTTGCCAAATCTATGTCCTACATCTTGACAATCTGATTGTCCGATTATGATAATCATTTGCCCTAACTTCATCATTTTTATCCAATTAATATATAATTCCAAAATAATTCCAAGTCCATGGTCAGAAGATATTCTCAAGTTCTTGACTCTTTGATTGTTTGTTTCCCAAATTTGCTTGTCATTTCAGAATCCATGATGATCACTTCAACTTCCAAGCAGAACAGGATGAGCATTATATTGGTAAACAAATATTGGTGTTATCTTGAGAAATCACAAGTTAAATTCAACTCAAATTAATGGGGAGTACGAAAGATTATTGGAGGAAGAAAGTGATCTATTATTGCGTAACCCAATTATTAGATCCCTGAAGAATCTACAAGCTCCATTGCAATAATATTAGAATTTTTAAAATAATTTTGGTAGTGTTTATTTATTGTTTTAAAATAAAAAAAGGATAAAAATATATAGCGAGAACACGAGAGATATCTTTGTGTAATTTTTATTTAAAAAGTATAGAATTTTACTTCAAAATTGATCTATAAATAAATCTATTTTATATCTTTGTTTATGTTTTTATGTTTTATATATATATAACGAAATGCAACCTTAATGTTTGTTTAACTTTTTTTTTTTTGTCTAATTATCAATCAAACAACAAGCTAGCTTCTTCTTTTTTTTTTCTTTTTTTATATATAAACAAGCTAGGTGTTCTATAAAAACCCTACTGTAATCTTATACAATTTCTTGACATATTTCAAAGATAATTCAAATTAAAATCCATTTTTTTTTTAAAAAAAAAAGATGTATGGAGGAGTTTCTTTTGCTCAGCAAAAGCTACTGTGTGATTCTATAACCATTTTAAAAAAAAAAAACAAATTGTGGACCTTTAGAACACTAGTATTTTGATTAAGAAAGGAATCTCCTGGCTCCAAGAAAAGAAAAGCAAGCAATAATCTCCCTTTGTCACAGCTTTATTTATTAATTATCTTTAATAATCTATCATAAACTAGCTTTATTAATTAACAAAGACAATGCACGCATATGAATTTGAAAAATAAAATAAAAATAAAGTATACACATATTAAATACATCATAATTTGGACTTTGAATAATTAAAAAGCATTCAAAGATGAGCTTAATTAATTAATCCTCCTTTAATTCCAATTTCCAAGTCACCATCTACCAAGATAAGATGCATTCCTTCGAGAATATTAATCAATTCTTGCACGATAATAACAAGGCATCATAGACCATGCTTTATTACTCTCTTTTTCTTTGATTTTTTTTTTTGCTATTAATTATTTTTTGGTGAGCTACCCGCGCCAAGACCATAAGGTAGAGACATAGAAGACATGTCAAAAATTCACATTAAATTTATTTATTTATTTATTTTATATTTTTATCGTTGTCTCTTTATTAATCCATCGTATTTGTTTTTTCTACCCCGAGAAAGCAATCAAACGCTATAAAGATGGCTAGTTTGAACATGGTCTTGGCTTTAGCCTTTATGTTTTAACCGTGCGTGCGTGTGTGTGAGTATTATATAGTCTAGACGATGATGGTACGTAGGTGATTGTGATGCATCAACCCTTTCACTTGTGGTCCGTTTTGTTTTTAGCTTTGGTTTTTCCTACTCGGTGAAGGTGATGGCCTTTTGCTTTCAATAATCCCCTTTTAAAAAACCATGGCTTTGTCACGTATAAGCCTCTAAAGGTCAAATCTTTGTCCACTTATCGGCGTTTGATGTCCTAATCCTCCCATAATTTCAGGATTTTGTTCACAAATACCTCTATTTATTTATCCCTTAATCTTTATTATAAGGGTGGTAATGGGTGGTGAGGTGGGATGATGCTCTTGGACTGCCTTTGTGGACCGACTCTTTCCTTCACCTAAAGCACAACTTGTATAGCGTATATTATATAATAATGAAGGTCAGGAGTCAAAAATCCAAGAGTTGCGGCTTTTCTACTTTGTTAAGCCCAAAGACCAAACTTTACAGTTTAATAACACCTGAAAGCTACTTGTGCGAGTCTGGTTTAAACCCACTCAAGGAATCGAAGATAAGGTTTGGCTTGATTGATGCCACTTCTTGGGCTTGGGAAAAGAGCCCTTTGAGAGACATGAATGATGATGGCCCATGGCTTTTGAAGCAAGGTTTGCTTTGGGATTTATCTGCTTGCATGCATGTGTGGAGTATGTTCTTGGCTTAAAAGCATTATTATAAAACCCCATATATCCTCTCGAGTCAATCCAAGAGACTCGCCGGCTTTATTGTGAATCAAGTTGGAAATTAACAACGTTAAACTTAATAAACCTAACAAGTTCAAAATGATATTGTTTTAATTTTTTTAACATAAATAATTTTAAAATAATATTGTTTTAAATTAACTCATTCAATCTATAATCCGAGTTTTAAGCCGTGTCATGGTTCGAGCCAAGGTTTTGTAACTATATTTGAAGGCATATTTTTCTACAAGATGAATTGATGATGATGGCCCATGTATTGTAAAATTGTTATGGCAATAATTTTAATGAAAACAACCGAACCTCCAATTATCAGCATGAAAGAAAGTGGGTTGGCATGGCTTCCATTGATGACCCTTTTTAAACATTCAATATTATTATCCTCTGTTCCACTAAAAACATGGAGACCAGACCATCCCTTCCCTTGGATGTGCCGCAACTCTTCAATACTAAGTGATGTCTCTACTGGTTCTGTACTTTCTATAGTGAAATGGTAAACGAATGCTACCTAAAGACTCCAAATAATATTCGACTATCTTTCCTACACGAATGCTGGTGGGATACTAGTTGGGTTAAAAGGAGTCGATAGTAGACACCTTGCTATCAAAAAGACTATAGTGCAATGCAGATAATGAGATAGATATAGGGAACTCTTGAGAACAGCATCTTGATAAAATTGGCGAGACATCAACATGACATGACACAAGACGGAACTAGAAATAAAAGCCTTCTGAAAGCTATATAGACCATCATTCACAAAATGAAACATTTAGATAAGAGTACCGTCTCCATCCTCATCGAATCTGACATTTGTATCCACATAAATCAACTAGCTTCAGCTTAGGATGGGAAGTAGTTATGGCCATGAGGCAGCTACTAATTACAACTGGTCACTAAGCAATACTTACCCAAGTTGCGCCTGTTTGATTGTGTTAAGCTGGTGCTTCAGCATCGTTTTCAAAAGATAAAATAACATCATCAACATAAGAAGCTAGTAACCATAGGTTCAAAGAACTGTTACACCACAAAAACTTGATCCTTTCAATTCCTAAGACTCTTCTTTTGTTATTTCATAGGCAGCTCCCACTGATTCCACGCGACACTGCTGCATGACTGGAGTAATCAAACCCTGGTCCAGGAAATTCTGTGTTGTAACTGGAAAGAACTATCTCTCATCAACAAACTTTTCCATACCATCCAACAAATCTTTTTGGTTGACATCTAAACTGTGAAAAAATAGGCCTAAAATGTACATTTCTTGGTTCTCTGATAGCATTCATCCACTATAAACCTATCATCCAATCAGGAAATCTAAGATAATCGATTTAGTACACATTACAATAAATAAGATTCCACTTCCTTCTCCGACTGCAATGCATTGAGCCTTCCAATAGCTAGTAGAAATAACATTGCAAAAGGTTTTGGAACTAAAATGGGAAGGGATAAATCAGCAAGGGCACACGGCACTAAACGAATACTAGAATCAGCTCCTTCACGTGCATAGCAAGAAAATAGTATACTAATAGTATACTTCACCCGGTTAACTTTCAATACTATAAATTACAGAATCTCCAAATCTAATCCCCCTTATTACTTCTTCTATTAACTTATAAGTTAATGTCCTCAAATCAAAATCAAAACCACACAATCACATTCGCCTAAATAATCACACGCACTTAAATATTGATTCTTTTTAAACTAAAGATTTTCTAAAAACTATATAATCAACAACATAAAGAAAAAAAAAAAAGAAACCCCACAACTAAATTCGCCCATATAAACACAAAATAGATACATAAAGCCCAATTCGTGCCTATAAAGATCCTTTCTTTTTGCGTTGGCTTACACATTGAAGGTGCCAAAAAACCTCTGATCAACAAAAGCAAGAAACCGCACGATTAAATTTCTCTATATAAACACAAAAATACGTAAACTTCAATCATTGAAAATAAATATTCTATCTTTTAGTTTTTTTTGCTTACACATTAAAGGTGCCAGAAACGGTGTCGTTAGCAGAGCGAACAGCAGCTTCGAGATCAAAGCTACCGAAGCTTCCTAATCCATTGGTGTATTCATTTACATCGCTTTTTGCTGCATATGAGTTCCAATCAGCCAACAAAGAAGATGGGGGTTTCTCTTGTTGTTGATCTTCTCCACTGCTTGAAAACCAACTCTGCATTGTTTTGATTGAAAATGAAGACAACCCAGTTGATGATTTTGTTTAAGGTTTGAGAATGTTGTGAAAAGAAACGATCTTGGTGATGATGCCTTAATGTTTATCAGCTTGGTGAAGAAACACTGGAGGTGAAATGGTATTTCCGTTTGAAGCTTAGGAAAAAAAAAAAAGAGGGACAGTTTTGACAGGAACGATGCCGTTTGAATTTGTGGGCTAGTTTTGCATATAAATTTGATATTTAATTCGAGTGAATTATTTTTATTAAATTAATTTTACTAAATTAATATTTTTTTCAATTCAATTTTACTAAATTAATCATTTCCACAAATCCATTTCCAAATGAATAATAATTTTCTTTACACAAATCTAAAGAATTGTTCAAGGTTTTGTGCCATCAACAGCATTAGTTCTAGAAAGAATGGATACAAATATAGGAGGCAAACTTAGAGGACTTTCAAGAGCTGCACTTCAAATATGAGAGGCTCATTTGCATGGGAGAAGAGGCTACGTCGAGGGCCAAACTGAAACCAGAAGCCATTACCATAGTCATCACCAAAATGTACAAGAAGGACTAGCAGATATAATTTAAGTAGAAAACTTAAAACAAAAGAATCACTCGAGTAGCATGTAGTTGATGATGTCTGGATACAGAAGAGATGAAGACAATAAAGATAACGGGAACATGTTCTCTTTGCCTCTTATTTTAAAATTAACTAAATTCATTCTAAAATAATTATTTATTTTGTGTCTCTGTTTTTGTTCCTTCAACTAAACATATTTTTGTATTTTCTATACTTGTCTCAATACAAAAGAGACGAAATCTCAATACAAAAGAGACGAAAACAGTTTTTATCCCTTCAACCAAACATGTTTTTATCCCTTCTATACTTGTTTTTTCTGTCACGAAACACTGACCAGATGCAATCTTGGACACATGATAAGAAGAATCACCTCATCAGGGATTGGTTTCAAGTTTTCATTTACGTATCCAACAGAAGGAGGTATCAATGCTCTTCTCTTACCTGAAAGGTCAAAAAAAGGGTAATTATACAAAAGCCAGTATAGTGGGTCTATAAGGTCCTTGAGCATACCTCCAACCTTCATGCCAATCAAGACTTCCTTCAAGCCCTTAATAATCTGTCGAGGGAAGAAAACACAACTTCAGCCACAAAAAGCTTATTAAAATGCAGCAAACGATGATGAAAAATTAGGATTTCTGTTCATAAGCAAGACAACAATCTTGAAGTCGGTAAGTGTGTATTTCTATAGCATGTATGATAGTTGATGGAGCCATCAGTATAATATATAGGAAGTACGAAATATTCAATGATATGCTATTGGTTTGTTCTTGGCACAATTCTTGTCTGGAAATGGGAACGTTTGTTCCCCATTTTCAGCTATAAATAGAGGGCAGAAGTGCAGCAACGAGTAAGCAGCAGCAGCAGAGAGATAAAGAGAGACGTGAGGCAATTACAGAGAGTCGGGAGTTGAGTTGAGGGGTGTTCCTCCTCCTCCTTTGTTGTAATTGTATTTTCTCTCTATATAATGAAATTGGTTGCGCTGTGGATGTAGGCAATTGCGTAGAATTCTTATGCTCTCGCAGGTCCTAACACTTTCAAGTCCATTATCTTAACTTGATCATTAACTTCTACCATACCTGGTTCTCATCCAAAGGAAGTATGACAGGCGAGCTTTCGCCGCTGAATTGATCCACGGTGCTGCATTATTGCATATTTGCATGGTTAGAGAACAAGATCAGCCTCGTTAATAGCTAATAGAGGATAGTAAGAGTATGTCAGCAAAACTAGTCATGATATGTGACAGTACAAATGATTTACAGAATCAACAGATATTCAAGCAAGACATCTAAAACCCACATGAAATTTAGACAACAATCACCTATGAACAAAATATCCATTTGAACGCCTGCAAACATAGTTAACTTCAACTGTATCTCCCTCTTGAGCTTCCGGCCCTTCCCCTTCAATAATCTCTATATATAAAAATTATTAAGTTGTAAGTTCAAGTAATAAGCAGCTACTTATGCAAGATTAAGAAAGTACCTTGAAACCTAACCCCACTGGCAAGCTTCAGTGTCCTGGACACTTCAAATTCCAATCAAAACAATCATATCAGAGCTACTAAACAGTATTGATAAAACATCTTCTAAGCCCCCAAAAGATCAACAATGATAAACAAATGAGCTGGTAGCTACGACAAACAAGAACTTACCGAATAACTTCAGGCTCCTTCATCTCTGGCATCGGGGCAGCCAAAACTGGATTGATGGACAATAGGAGAGTATTGAATCCACAAAACTTCAGCACCATCCTCCTTGACAATCTTTTTATTTCTAGTGAAGAAAATTTGCAATGCAAGTCCATGGGCATCGCATCCTTGGGTCTGGTACATCATCAATCAATGTGAACCACTTAGCTGTTTAAGCTGTCATTACACTTCTTTTCTATGTTAAACATAGTATTATAGCATTCTAGTCAATTGTCCTCCATTAACAAGCACTCAAGCAGCAGAACCATCAAGCAAAATCTTGTGTTCCCAAAATCCTAAAACTGGTTATGATGAAATAAAATGATCAAGAACAGACCACTATACTATTACAGCCTGATAATGCACAGAAACATAAGCATTTCATATTACTACAAGTCACATAAACTTCATTCTGGTAATAGTTGAATGCCAAGAAAGTGAATAAGAACACATACAATTACATGATGAATTGAGAAAACAAAAAAGCAGAAATCTTTGAGGATATTTACCTTGTAAATTTGGAAGCGCAAGGGAAGTGAAGCAAGGTTTGGAATGGAAGTGCATACATCATCGAAAGACAGCATCAAATGGATGGTTTCAGAAGGTGTTAAATAATGGATAACAGGATCAGCTGAGTGGACTTGGTTTGTTGAAGTACGAAGGGACTAGACCCTGTCAGGATACAGTAGTTGGCATGACATGAGTATTATTAAACCAAACCTGGGTAACGGGTCAACTCGGTGACCCTAACCCGGACTGGGTTTCATGTTGAACCAGGTGAAGAGTTGTCGACTCGGTCAAAATCTGAGGGAGACATGAATTGACTTTTTTTTTTATTAAAAAAACTAGAATGAAGGGATTTAGATTTTTTTCAGAAAAAACTTAAAATGATATCATTTTATTGAAGGGTTGAATCGTCTAATCTATAACTCAAATCTTGGATCAATTAGGATTTATAATTAGTTGACATTTGATAATTTTTAGCGCCCCGTATACATCTACGATTGTCCCTTTTGGATTGGGCTCCATAGCCCATTCTTGTGTGCATCTTAGGTGAGTAAATAGCTACCTTACCGGTCTAAATTTATGTATTTAAAAATGAAGTTGTGATTATTTTTTAAAATATTTTTTATTTTAAAAAAACTAAAAATACTCGATTTTCACCGTGGATAGTGTTTTTTATTGTTTTATCTTTTATTACACTTAATAATTGTCTTGAAAGTGGGGGTAGAGTTGTCTTTTTAAGAGAATCCAAATGTCATTTGTATATTGAGCGGTGCAAGTTTAGTTATTTACTCTTTAAAATTTACAGCAAAAATATTTTTTCGCTTTCAAGCTAAAAAATTGACCTTTGGTTCATGGTTTTTTTGCGTATTTTCCCATTAATTTGCACAGTTAATTATCGATTCTACTTTTTAAAGCTCAAAAATATTGACCTTGTAGAAATGTTTTTTTTTTTTAATCTTTACATAATTTTGGAACAGTTAAATTACATATATAACCTTTGACTAAAAAACAAAAATAAGGCTACGTGGGAGGATGTTTTAGTCTTTGCAAATTAGTTTTTTTTTTTTTTGTAATATTCATATGTGCTTCGGTCCTGTTTAATAATTTCTATTTTTCAAATATTAATAAATTAATTAAGAGGCTAGGGTGTGTTGTTCACGCATCAACATTCTATGCGCCATTCTGGAGACTCGTGGAACATATTCCAGTGGCCAAAAACTTTCAACCCCCGTCTCATCCGATGTCATAGGTGGCAACGCAGCTCCTAGGATGGCACGTGTAGTCAATACTGCAGCGGATAAGTGGCTATGAAGTTTTTTTTTTTCCAAAAATTTAGTTGTATTTTTTAATTTAAATTTTTTTTAATTTATTCCTCATTTTTTTAATCTAATGCTTCATAAAATTTTTTATTCCCTTGTCATTTAATCTCATTAGATTTTTTTAATCCAATCTAGTTCTTATTTTTTTTATTGCTATTTTTTTATCATTTTCATTAATTTATTTTTTGATTTTATCCTTTGGGATTTAATATAAATTTATTTGGTTTTCAATTTTGGTCCTTATTTTTGTATTGTTCTTTTTCGTTCTTTTCTTCATTTATTATGTTTTTCAATTTAATCCCTGATTAGTTTATTTCAATTATTTTTTATGTATGATCTAGTCCTCATTATTTTTTTTAAATTTTCATATGATTTAGAATTTTGCTTTGTGTTTTTTTTGTGTTTACCTTTTACAGGGTAATTCCAATCTTATAACCCAGTACACCAGTTTTGATGATGAACCCGATTTAAGTTCAGTCTTTTTTAAAATCCTTTTAAAAAAACTTTGTTTGCGTTTTATTTTCATTGTTTGACATTGACTTATTGAGCCTTTTTGTTTCATGATTTGTTATGCATTCTTTTTTTATTGGGTTATTCTTGTCTCATATCTCTGGTCACAAGTCAGTTGAGTTAACTTAGGTTGACTCAGTTTTTTAAAATTTTATTTTATCATTTGTCATTGAATTATTGACCCTTTAGCATGTTTTATTAGATATTATTTGGGAAAAAAAAAGCAGTTGATGCGTGCAACGCACACATCCGCGCGTGATGGTTTATCTCGAGTGCGAGTTATTCAAGTTAACCCGGGTTAACTTGCATTTTCTTACTAATTTTTTTGTATTCAACCTTGGTCTTTTTTGCTAGGTGCTTTTTTTGAAAGTTTAATTTTTTTATAAGTTTTTTTTTTAATTTTATTATTTTGCATAAAATATTTTTTGTCTGATTATTTCGATAACAGGTTAGTAAAGTTAACCCGAGTTAACTCGAGTTTTTTATGTTTTTTTGTTGAACTTTTGTTTTTTGCTAGGTCCTTCTTTTGATTTTTTTTTTCCTGGTCTTATATTGCGGGTTGTGGTCTAGTCAAGTTAGCCCGAGTTAACTCGAGTTTTCTTCTTCATCATTATATTTTTTTAAATCCCTTTTTGCTTTCATATTTGCATTAGATTATTAGATTTTAAATTTTATAATTTTTTTTATTTTTTATGTGGGTTATTTTAATCTCGAGATGTATTTTAATAAATTTAACATGACTTGTCTTTAATTATCACTATTTAAATATATTTTTTTGCATGGAAAAAAATTTAAACATGCCCGCGAAATAAAAAAAAAGACAGTAAGAACCAAAACGCTACATTACATGTCTAACTTTTATATTATATATTATGACAGTAATATATATATATATATATATATATTCAGAGCAATTGGTTCCAACAAAAAGACCAAAAAGCAAATACTAAAAGCAGGACAGTAGCAATTTTCTATGACACCAAGAATTGACTTGAAAGTCAACTTGACTATAGCAAGCTATATTACAAAGAATAAGATATGAAAGACTACCAAGATTACGTCTTAGTTCACTCCACTTGCTGGTAAAGATAATGTCGATATAATAACACAGCTACCCCAAGCACATAATCTGATAGAACAAAATAAAAGAATTTTGGACCATTATGATAAAACGCTGTAATGAATATAATCTCTAGCTTTTGCTAGACACCTACCTAGGCCACTCCATTGTGAAATCCAGCAGCTGCATACTGTTTGCTGAAACCATTGCGGCAGCAGGTTCTCAGTCACCCTTCATGTCGAGGTCTAACAGTGTCTTCGTCCAAGGAGGAAGGTCGTCTCTGTGCATCTTCTGCTACTCTCAGTTCCAAATCCTCCAAGGCCTGACTGCTAGTAATAGAAGTTTCAGTAGCATTGGTGCGCATCCAAGCTTCATGGAGTTGCAAGACATATTCCAAATGCCACAAAACTTCCCCCATGGTTG
This sequence comes from Populus trichocarpa, assembly GCF_000002775.5. Taxonomy (NCBI): domain Eukaryota; kingdom Viridiplantae; phylum Streptophyta; class Magnoliopsida; order Malpighiales; family Salicaceae; genus Populus; species Populus trichocarpa. The sequence goes on along the minus strand of NC_037285.2, from coordinate 49,194,641 downwards.
GTCGATTCCTTCCCTCATCAGCAAGGCATTTTTCTGCTATCTCTCCGAACTTCTTCAATGACTCCGGGCAAGAATTTCCTCTGAGACGTGGGTCAATGATGGTCTCGAGTGACCTCTGCCGCTGCCACTTCATTGCCCACTCTGCGAGGTTGATCTGGTCTTTTGGCAAGCTTGGATTTATAACAGGTCGAGAGCATACAACTTCAAACAACACCACGCCGAATGAGTAAACATCAGATTTCTCAGTCAAATGCTGTCGACGGAAGTATTCAGGATCAAGATATCCAAAGCTCCCTTTCACTGCTGTACTGACATGTGTATGGTCCAAAGCTGGACCATCTTTAGACAACCCAAAATCTGCCATTTTTGCTACAAAATTCTCGTCAAGCAAAATGTTGGTTGTCTTAACATCCCTGTGAATTATTCCTCGATCTGCTCCTGTATGAAGGTAATGGAGTCCCCTGGCAGCACCAGTGCATGCTTCTAATCGCTGCTTCCATGTCAATGGAGGGAAACCACTCCCAAAAAGATGACTTCTAAGAGTTCCATTTGCCATAAACTCGTAAACCAAGATCATCTCATTCTGTTCATCGCAGAACCCGATCAACGAGACCAGATGCCTGTGCCTTAACTTTGAGAGCATCTCAATCTCCGTTTCAAACTCAGCCAGGCCTTGCTCGGATTGTGGGTTTGACCGCTTGATTGCTGCAAGGGTGCCATCTTCGATCTCCCCTTTGTATACTTTACCAAAGCCTCCAACTCCAATCACCAAACTGTCATCAAAATTGTCTGTTGCAGCACGAATCTCTGACAATGTGAACCGCCTGCCAACTCTAGTAAATGCTGCCACGGATCCATTCAGAGTTTGGGCCCCTCCCTTAGCATTAGCAATGCTACTTAAAACAGCACCATGCATGAATAGTGGCCGCCACCCAGGAGGGTTGTCTTTGGTATTGCTCATTTCATTTCTCTGACTTTTACAGAAGCAAAAGATGCAAGTACATGCAATTGCAATTATGAGAGCAGAAGCTACACCTGCTCCAATCCCCAACCAGAGAATCCAAGATTTTAAATGACTAGCTGATTTCCCAGTTGGACCAATTCTGTCACCGTATGCAAGATTCCCACTTCGGCTCAACTTGAAAATCTCCAGCCCATTCAAGAGAGCATCGGTTCCCCAAGCACCAACTGCGGTGTCAGGACCCAATTGGATCCAAAGGGTGTTGATTTTGGCAGATATTGCATCAAAATAATCCTGATGATACGCTATGTTCTTCCCTCCTGATCGCGCATAAACATCGAAGTTATCTGCAGCAGTCTTGTTGTTTATATAGACCTTGAAAATCCTCTGGTTTGCCTTGTCATATACCAGCTCACAAAAATGTAACCTAATTAAATAATCAAAATCAGGATCTACTTCGAATTTCCATGACATGTTAAACTTTTTCTCCAGGACTTCTGTATTGGACATTATTCTTGCTGTTTCATATACAAGAAGAGGAGCCACCGAGGAATCATTGTTCGAAGCATAAGTGACATTAGAACTATTCTTGATTTCAACACCAGCATCGGCTGTAATCATGTAGCTGGAATCCACTTCCCATTTCCTCCAAAGATCTGAATCCTGATCAGGTTTAATCTCTTGTCCCCCGACATTCAACCTATACATAGTTTCAATCCCCCTTCCGCTCACATTGGCATCACTTCCACCCACTCTACGAACCAAGTCTGCAAAAAGTGTACCGATCACAGGGACAATCTCCATGGCATTTATGAACCCGAATGATCCCTTGGATGGAATGAACTCAACCACAAGCACATCATTGATTGCTAGAATATACTCTTTGACCAAGGACAAAGAACTTGAATTGCTGTTGGAATTCTGCAAGGGCAGATATTTGTCTGAAATCTCACCAGGAACATTGAAATCAGCCAGCAGTTTCAGACCATTAGCCACGACACTAAACAAGGACTCGTTCACATTATGATTCTCAATAGGGAATGGACAAAAATGGAGTCTAACAAAGTAGTTTCCCTGCACTCCAGAAAAAGTATAATTCAAACCATTGTCAAAAATTCGGGCAGTTCTGTAGAGTGAATCACCATTTGCTGTAGAATCAGTGGCAGCGACACCAGGAGAACTGACAGTGAAATTATCATTTGGGACCAAATCACCAATCCATCTCCTGCCATCTACATTAACACTGCTATTTGCACCACAGTTTACAAGAAAAGATCTAGACTGAGCTTCTCCACTGCTAACAGATAGGAATACTATGACCAGAAATACAACACCCAAAAACCCTCTTCCCTGGACCTTCTCCATTACCATCAATTTCCCTCAAAAACCTCGAGTCTTATATTCTAACTTCAAATATAAAATCAACCCTCTATTGTATAACAAAAACCAACCAAAAGAACAGTATTTCACAAAACGCATGAAAATCCCATCTCTTAAATCACCCAAATTACCTCACCATCATCATCAAAGGTTCATAACAAATCATACATTAAAGCATCATCAAGAAATCTCAACAAACTTCAACGATGCATTCAAGTTCCTAGCAAAAACATCAAGTTACCTTCTTTAACCCCGCATAGGCATCCGAATTATCACTTTCAGAGACTTGAAAGCTATAAACCAAGAATGCTTATCAAAAACCAGCAGCACACCCTCCTTTGAATCGACCTTCTCCAATCAACAACCACCCCGGTTAATGTTCAGATCTGAACCAAGAAGAAACATGCAAGAACTGGATACAAAATGGAAGAGAGAGAGAGAGAAAAATGGCAATGAGATATAAAGCAACAACCTTTTTGCTTAGAGAAAATTATTACAAGAAACAAAAAAAAAAAAGTGATCTTGTAATACTATATGTGTTTTATATAAACAAAGGAACTAGAACATGGGTTGTTATTAAATAAAGGAAGAGAAAAAGGTTCACTTCTTTCCATCCTGCTTCTTGTTTGTTGTATGCTTTAAAAAAAAGACAAGAATCTGACATAACTTACACTTTATTGTAATCTTTTGTAACTGTTGGCATTTGGCAATTATCTATGAAGTGGCAATAATTTTCTATTTTACATTAAAAAAAAAAAACATGAAAACACACACAAGAGACACAAAGACGCCATCTTTTGTAATCTTTTCAATATTATTTTTCATTACTTGATGATGGGTTTTGGCTGCTCTTTCGCTCTCACCAGAGATGGGGTTCCATTATTTGTGAGGTGGGTCACATGCAGATGTCTCTAAGATGATGAGCAGTGATGGCGAGGATTAACAAAACTGCCCCTTGAGTTTTTCTGAGCACTGTCTGCCCTCTTGTCCGTACCAAGAGTAGAGTCCTTGAGAGAGTTAAGGCCAGGGTCCTTGTCCTTCTCCTATCTTTATGATCAAGTAAACCAATTAATGTTTGCCACCTTACATGCTTGCATGTCTTCCTCAGTTCCTCTCTTCATAACTCTCCATCAACAGCAGTTTTACATAGAAAATGTAAATTCTTATGAATTATAATTAGTACAATATTCTCTATCTTCGTCTTTCCGGTCAGATATGTATTGATACTGACATTGTTAATGCATTCACCCAAGAAAGTTGAAAAACAAAAGGGTAATTATATCACTAATATTTCTCATGATCATGAAGAAGATCTTCAAGGGGACACTTGTTTTTAAATTTATTTGGCTTGAAAATTGGTAGTGGTGGGTGGACTGCTTAATCCATGATATTTAATACAAGATAACAATGTTGGTTAGAATGATAAATCAAATTACAATTGAGTTGGTGCATTATCCATACAAGTGTATGATTTGAATTTGATGGACCAACAACCATGAATCTAACTAGTCATTTCTCTATCTTTGGAGTTAGCAGTTCCATATTTTCTTGAAAAACCAAAGAATTTATAGAGAGAAATCGATTCTTGATTGGTTATTTTGTGGCAGGTCAGAAGCATAATTCCATGAATTGTACATCAAGCTAAACATAGGGCTCCACCACATCAAACCAATCAAGAAAAAAAAGATTTACTGTGCCAATCTATCAAATTATATTGGCCCATATGGATAAAGTCTATATAGTTTATTGTATCATTTACCAAAACAAAGGTCTTTGTCACTTTTTCTTTTTGAAAATATCTCTCTCTCTCTTCTATAAGGAAAAAACAATCTTATGAAAGAAAAAAATTGATGTGATATGATAATTGGCATAGTTTTTAAATCCGGTCTGGTAGCCGGTCTGGTTTAAGGTCCGGGTTTAGGATTTTGACCGGATTTCCTGGGTCAAATTTTTTTTAAAAAAATCAAAATAACATCATTTTAATAAAAAATAAACAAAAACAAAAGTCAACGGGTTGCAACCGGGTTTTGCCGGGTTAGCCAGGTCAATTGGGTCACCCCGAGTTTTTTTTTTTCCTATTTTTTCTTGAATCCGGCCCAGTTCCAGCATCGGGTCTGCCGAATCCCGGGTCGACCCGTCGAGCCGGGTTTCAAAACTATGGTATTAGGGTGCTGTAACCAAATATCTTAAACTAATATTTATAAAACATGATCCAATATATGATATAAGTCATGAATTTAACTAATCAACTTTTTTATACTTGATTGAATCAAAACACTTTATTTTAAGATTTTTTTTTTAAAAAATAACCAATATTTTAAAAAAATCAATTTGAATTATAAATAATATGTAAAAACAACTAAGTTTAACAAAGTTAACTTCCAACCCAATTTAACATAAAAGCTCATTGTAAACCATATTATGAATCAACATGTTAATTACTAGGTTGATACATTATGAAATGCTAAATTTAATAACTATACTTAACATTATATGATCACTACACGTAGGATTACACATTAATCTCAATTAAATTACAAATGAAATGAGATTATTAGTAACCTTTAATTTTCATGCTTGGCACCATTTTGAAGGCTATGTACACTCCGTAATCCTAATTATCAATTATCCCATACTTTTTTTGAATATTCATTAATTAACAATCTTCCAAGGCCATCATAAATTTATGGAGCCTCAACTCAGGGCCCAAAATAGGTAGAGGCCTATCCACAATCCACTAAGGCCCAAAAGGGGGTCAAGCCCTAAAAGGACTTAAGGCCCATCTACAATCCATTCACTAAGGCCAACAAGTAACACAAAAATCCAGTCCGCAGAAGATAAGCTTATGGTTTTGTACCTCGAACAAATGCTTAAGTCGAAACACATTGGGTTTGATTGAACTATGCAGTGATTTTCATGTGTTTTAGTATAAAAAGAAGGAAATAATTGAATTGGTTTAATTATGTTCAATGGCTAATTATTTTATTATCATTTTGTTTCTTTAGTCAATGCAACGAGAAATGGAAAATTTATAGTTATTTTAAATATATTAGAAAATAATATAAATTATATCTTAAGATTTTATATAATAATTTAAATTATTAAGTTGAAATAATTTTTTTTAAAATATTTTTATTTAAACTAGAAAACCCAAGAAAACAAAACATAGCTTGTTGCAATTTCACAACTCATTCATTATTAATGATAACATTTTAAAATTATTCATACTTTTATTTTGGTTTTTTGTTTATATATATATATATATATATATATATATATATATATATATATATATATATATATATATTTTGAGCGCACTAGTGAGCAACATTATATAGAAATTTAATTTTTTTATTTAAAATTAATTATTTTTTATATTTTTTATTTGTTTTAATATTCTAATATAAAAGATATTTTTATAAAATATAAAATTTTATTTTAATATATTAAAAAAAAAACACCTTTAAAAATATCAACTACCACATTTTAAAACATCATCTGCTTCACAATTTACTTTTTCCTCGTACCAAACATTCTTACTGTCAAAGTCTCTTATCTTTTTGGACAAAACCATCGTACTCTTATTTGAATTTCTATCCCTTCATCGCTTTTCGGTTTTTTATTTTTTAATCCTCTACTACAAAGAGAGAGACAGAAACTGAGAGAGATATTTTGGTGTATCAAAGATGAATAATTATGGGGAGAGCAATGGAGATTTAAATGTCCATGAAAAACAAGTTGAAGGTCGTGATCATGGTGAAAATGGAGATGGGTCTGGTAATGGAGTCATTTTGGGGATTGATGGTGGCACTACTTCAACTGTTTGTGTCTGTATTCCTATCTTTCCTTCCTCCAATACCCTCCCTAAGCCTCTCCTTGTCCTTGGACGTGCTGTTTCTGGTTGCTCCAATCATAACAGTGTTGGAGGTAATTTCTTTTTCGCTTTTTGGTGACCCTTTTGATCATTTGGTGTTTTTTGAATGGTGGGTTTATTGGTTGGTGTTTTAGTTAAATTTTGAATCTCTGGTTGTTTTTTATGTGAGGTGTTTTTGAATTTTGATTATGGTGATCATTAGGTTATTGATTTTTGGTGAATTGTTGTGATTTGAACTGACCCAGATAGGAATTTGGTTGAGTTTTGGCTCGTTTCCATTTAATCTGACTCAAAGTTCTGTACTTTATAAAATAAAAATATGGAATTAGACCTCCAGCTGATAATCTTAGGAGATCTGCTATTAAAATTTGAGTTTTTAATTTCTTAATTGCTTTGAGTTTTACAAATGGGAGCTGATTTTTTGGTACCAAAAAGTATGCTTTATGTTTTGGTCCCTGATTGAATCTGATCGTGTCATTATATGGAGAAGTTTTTAGAGTAATTAAGCAGCTGTAGAGTGGACTTTTCCTTCTGATTGGATGCTTATTTGAACTTCATAAGCTGGTAGCTTTTTGGATTTCTAATGAATAATGTTTATGCTCTTCTATGTGTCAGCTCCTTTACAGACCTTAATAATCAATATTTTCTGATAAACCATCTGCTTCACTTATTATAGTATGAATGATAATATATTGTTAATTAGGTCCTTTTCTGTTCTTTATATCATTGTTGAATACTAATTATTATATCAGCTCTCCTCTCTCTCTCCTCTCTCTCATATTGTCAATGTTGAAAATTCAAAATACCATACAAGGCAAAACATCATGTCATTATTTTTGTCTTTTAGTTACTGTTCATGTATCATATCCTACAGAAACTGCTGCCAGGGACACGTTAGAAGAGGTTATGGCTGAAGCCCTTTCAAAATCAGGTTCCAATTGGTCCACCGTTCATGCTGTTTGTTTAGGCGTTTCTGGTGTTAACCATCCAACTGATCAAGAAAGGATACTAAATTGGCTGAGGTTCTCACCTGGATATTGCCTAGCACTTTTTTTATTTCCTGTGAAGTGACCTGACCTGTGGAAATTGAACATGAATTCTATCTTTTTTCCATGTCGTATGAGAACTTATTGTTGTTCATTGAAATCTTAAATTTACTATCTTGTTGCATTTCTTGACGTGTTTTTAGTTGGACCGTTCCCCCTTTCCTGTTCATGGCTATAGATTCCCACCACAATTACTATCTGCTTCTTATTTTCCTTTTCCTTGCTTATAACAATGCATTATTCCTGGATAACTTGTTCTGAATCAGATGACTATTTTTACAGAGAAATATTCCCTAGCCATGTGAAGTTGTATGTTCAGAATGATGCTGTTGCTGCTCTCGCAAGTGGGACCATGGGAAAGCTTCATGGCTGTGTTTTAATTGCTGGTACAGGGTGCATTTCTTATGGATTTGCTGAAGATGGCAGAGAAGCTCGAGCTTCAGGTGCAGGACCTGTCCTAGGTGATTGGGGGAGGTATGTGCTGCACATTTGATGCGTTGTTAGTTCTTTGCCTAATGCAGTCAGGATGTATGAGATACAGTTTGAGTTCACTTTCCTTTTTACTTCCTAAATAATCAATAGTTTGAATGTTAATTACTTTGTATTCTGAAAATGACAATGGTGCTTTTTCTTTCTAATGGCTTTTAATATCAGTAAGTTTTATCTTATAATTTTTGTATACTATGTGTTAATTGCAGTGGCTATGGAATTGCTGCAAAGGCACTAACTGCAGTAATAAGGGCTCATGATGGTCGTGGTCCACAGACACTGCTAACAAATAAGATTTTAAAGGCACTCTGTCTTTCATCTCCAGATGAACTTATTGGGTATCTCTTTTAATGCTCTTGACTCTGATTATCTTTTTTGCATTCAGTTATTGGTTTGAGCTTTGAGCTTTGAAATGTTAAATCTAAGTATACCTCACAGTGAGTGTTTTCTTTTTGTGTCCTGTGTATTTTCTGTTCCCTTTCCACTTCTTTAACCAACAAATGGTTCGAAGCACATGATATTTAGCATTTATTGAAATGGCTATAAGAGATATCCTACTCCTCTAAAGCATCCTGAATATCATTGGTTCGACTGATGCCATCTTTTCACTGCTGTTTTAGGTGGACTTATGCTGATCCATCTTGGGCACGCATTGCAGCTCTCGTTCCAGAAGTGGTATCTTGTGCTGAAGCTTGCGATCAAGTTGCAACTAAGATATTAGTTGATGCAGTCCAGGACTTGGCTCTAAGTGTGAAGGCTGTTGTTCAAAGACTTGGTTTGTGTGGTGAAGGTGCCTACTGTGCTTATTCAAAATGTTGCTTAAGATAAACAACGTTTTCTTATAAATTTTAACACGGGCGGATGACTTTTATGAACTCTGGATGCCTGAACTGTAGTCCAAGCTGTGATGTTCTTTAGCCTTTATTGTAAGATGTGATATATTCCATATAAACTGTTCTAACAATAATGAGAACGCAATTTTCAACAGGCTGTCTAGCAAAGTCTGTTTGTTGGCTTCTTCTTTTTTCCCTTTTATTTCATGACCTTCACCTTCTTAAATACACTTTTTTTTCTTGCAGATGGAAATGGTTTTTTCCCTGTTGTGATGGTTGGTGGTGTTCTTGAAGCTAACAGGACTTGGGATATTGGGAAAGAAGTTGTGAAGTGTATTCAGGAGCAGTTTCCTGGGGCTCATCCTATTAGACCACAGGTTAGCATCGATTCACCTTTCATTCTTGATGCCTTTATTCCTCAACAAACTGCAAAACTGATTTCAGGCTTTGCTTTCATTTTTTTCGAAGTTTCATCCATTCCCATTGTTAAATCTGAATGCATTGAACCACATTGCAATTGATTCAGTGATTACAATTTGAGAGTAACATAGTAACTTTTAAACTATAAACCAGATAAGGGGATTAGGAAAACCCTAGGACTTAATAGTACTTAAATTCAAAACACAGTTTGTTGGCATGAAGGTATTAGTCATCGTGCAAGCAAATGAACGGTGGTCTAATCTACATTATTCCTTAATTGGAGTAGCATGACAAGTGCTTTTTCCTATTTTGAATCTTCAGGTGGAACCAGCTGTCGGGGCAGCTCTGCTGGCCTGGAATTTCTTGATGAAAGAATCAACAGAGAACTGCCATAGCTGACCGGTTTGTTTTAGGGTGCTGAATGTTCGACTGACTGTACAGATCTATACAGGAAGATTTCTAGAAAATAAATTTTCTTCTGTGAAATTCTTATGTGCATTCTGCCGAATAAAATTTATCAAGATTGTGAAAAGAAATGAAAATCAGCTACTTGGTCATGATATCGTTCGGCCGTTCATTACTCTTAGTTTCCACATGATTTGGAAGCATATTTCTCTTTTACCAATCAGATCTATTTACAAATTACAAAATAGATAAAATAAAAGTTGGTGAATGCTTAATACGCATGTTCTATTGTTTGATTTTGCTAAATACCTCTCCTGTGGAGACTGGCCCGTAATGGCCGATGTTGCACATAATTTACGTTTGTGTTGCACACCAATTCATCTTATCCCACCAACATTTTGATTACCTTGCATGGAAATTGCTCATCAATTTTACTAGTTTTGAATAGGAATCACTTTTTATTTGCTTGCAAGAGAATTCTTTTCTTCTTGGGATAAAAGCTAACGTGTCTCAGGAAGAGTTGAAATACGCCTAGCCAATGATTCACTGACTGCAGAAATAACTATACATTAACATGGAAGCCTATGGTATGAAACATGGAATAAATTCAATACATAAAAAACAGCCAAATATAAAAGAGCTATAAGAGGACTTCTAGAGACAAAAGGAGCCTTATTCTTTGATTACAAAAATACTATAATCTATGCGGGCAGGGGAGTGCGAACAAAAAACTGTCTATCACAGAACCATCTTGTGGTTCACCGAGACAGGCGGTTCAGAACCAGGGATGTGGGACCATACTGTCTCGCAAAAAAACAAGTTCCCTCAAGTGTCTGGCCCCTCTTGCTGCAACTGTTTGGCATCACACTCTTTTATCTTCAAATTTCTTTGCATTGGAACCAAAGGCATTGCTTTGCAAGGAGCTTGCAGGGTCATGTGTGTAAGCAGTCATAGATTCTCCATTCAATTCTCTTCTAATTAGCTTTAGAATCTCAGTAATCTGCAATGTAGTAAAGGGTTAGAATAGATGAATCAAAATAGAAATGTCTCAAGGGTATTGATGGAGTTTATTACAATATCAGTAATGCTTAACCATGAAAAACACATAATTTTAAATTTTGGCCACAATTGATGTGCAAATGTTCAATAATCAATTTATTTTGTGTTAGAATCTATTTACCTTCTTGTTTTATTAGTTTTTTTTTTATATATATAATTAAAATTGAAAATTTTGAATGGTTGAAGCCTGAATGAGATTCATTCAAGATCAGGAAATTCGTAACATTTCCTTGTATGCAGTGTCAAAAAACAACATGAAGTGATGAACTCTGTGCCAGGATTATTCCACTTCAAAACTTCAAGAAAGAATCAAATGCAATCACACAACCAAGAGGTAAAATGAAAGCAAGCAAACACAAATTAATTCCAAATACATCAAAGAAGTGTCGGTGGAAGAAGAGAAGAGCATCTTACTCCAGGATAATGTTTCAATATCAGAGAATAATGATCCAGTGCTATGTATATCTTTTCAAGAAGACGTTGAAGATTTTCCACCTTATCACCTAAAAGATCAACCTGAAATTCAAAGAAACAATCTAATAAACTAATTAAGAAAAATGAAAATACACATTCTTTCAAGTTCATGTGTGTACATTTTCATGAAGTAGGATTAAATGAACCTGGGGTCACTACGAAGATTACCCAAATTTACAAAAATATAATTTGTTCACTGAAAATTTCTCCTTTTGAAATAAAAAGCTCCACCAACCTAAATGGCAGATAATCTTGGTCAAGTAGCATCGAGAGTATAACCACCCCCCCCCCCCCTAAATTCCAAAATACTTCCGTAAGGAAAACGATTTCTAGGGTTCCAATTCTTTTTATTACTTCTCAAAGTCCCTAATGGTTCTATAGTGCCAATGAGGATGTGAATCAAGCCATCCCTATCCATTAAGCCACTGCATTAACATCTATCCTACAAATTTTATAGTTTTAGAATATAGCACGAAAACTGTATCCAGACATCTATCAGCCAAGAAGACCATTCCAGGAAAAAAAATTAAAAAAAAGCCATAGTGACAGTACATATTATTATTGTGAGACATGCTATTGATTAGAAAATCTGAAATATACAATGAGATGCAGTAGCAACTTCCTCAAATAATGAAAAAACATAGTAGTTCTACTTATGTGATATATGCCACCGTTTAAGTTCTTGGAATTCATCTCCAAACAGTAAGTATAGTCTATGCAAAAAGATACAAACCAACCATCAGTTTACTTCCTAATACTTCTTCTATACAGTGCAAGTTATTATGAGAAGATGGCAGGCCACTAAAATATATGAAAAGTCTTCAAAAAGTGTGGATTCAAGGGCATACCTCAGCTTCAGCCTTTTGAAGGTCAGAACATCTACTTTCCAAGTTCTTCTTGTACAGAAACCCTGTTCTTTTAAGTCTACTAACCTTCTGAATAAGAGAACCAAATTGTGAATTCAGGTTTTCCAACCTGCAACAAATGCCACATATTATTATGGCTAGTTTCTTATCAATAAACTTACTCTGCTCCACAACAATTTTCAGTAAAAACATCATCCTCGACAGCATCATAATCCTCAACTCTTTCAAGCATTATAGATTAATGATATGAAAAATCAGGTAATATAATAGAATGGGGGCATACCATTTCTCACACGCATAACATAAGCACCAGGATCATTTATATTATGAAGATGAGTATTCATGGGTGCAGTGTAGGCTTAAGCATTTAAGGTTACCATTTTAAAAAACAGGACCAACCATGGGAAATCGCATAACTTTTATATAAAAAAGAAGGCAATGAGCAAGTACCTCAAGCTTTTCCTTTCGATTTCTTTTGTGGCTCTGTTTTCAAAATCAGTGACTGCTCTTGACAATCCATTGACAAGAACAATAGTTGAAGCCAGCTCCTCCCTGTGCTCCCTTTCTCTTGCTTCAACCAATGATAGCTTCTCTTGAGAAGCAGCAAGTAGCCTGCTTCTCTCTTCAGCAGTTTCCCTCAAGTTCTCTGTTAAAAGACCCTGCTGATTTGTCTGAGCCTTTAAACTGTCAAGCTCTTGAGAAACCAACTCAAAATTCTCCTTCTCTTTTTCCAATTCATCTACTGATTCCTGCTCTAGTTTGTCCTTTTCTTTAATTGTTGCTGTTAGTAAGTGTATCTCTTGCTCCAATTTTTCCATGGCTTCCCTTTCAAGTGACAATCGAGCTTCATTCTCATCAATATATTTCAGGTTCAAGCTACTAAGTTTCTCCTCAGCTTCCTTGAAGGCCTCTTGAAGACCAATTTCCAACACCCCTTGCATAATAATGGACTCCATATCTGAATCTTCAATTTCCAACTTGCTAGCAGGTTTCACATTTTGAGCTGCCTCTCTGAAAATGTTTTCAGAACTTCCCTCCATACTATTGTACTCCAGGTCTGATTCTTTACTGAAGCATTTGATCTGGCCCATGAATTCCTTGAGAAGTAATTTATATAGATGTTCACTGATTGTAGCTTCAATATGTGCATCTTCTATTGAGCTTTTAAGATTTGTGATCATTCTGAACAAGTTTACCTCAGTCCGAGAATGTTGCAACGTTTTCTCAGCAGCATCAGAAACTTGTGAGGAAAGGAGCTTTATTTCTTTTTTCTTTTGTGCAAGCAAGTCCTGTAGTTCACAGTTTTCTATACGGAGTGATTCTAGTCTGTCCTTCATAGTGTCAAGACTCTCTGCACTGTCGCTCATTGCAGGCACTTTCTCATTTTCAATGAGAATGTTGTCCAATTTCAGAATGACTTCAGGGATCTTTTTCCTCAGTGTGTCAAGATCCTTATCCTTCCTCCCTGGCAAAGTAGATCCCCTTTCTTTCAAGTACACCGCTTTTAAGGCGAATAGCTCTTCAGTTATCTTTTGCACTTTTGACTCATGGTCTCTCTTCATTTTAGTCATCTCAGTCTTGAGATAATGAAACAATTCTTCCTTGTTCTTGTCCTTTAGTAGCTCAGCAGCTTCCAAATTTTCTGGCCTAGTAATTACTGACTCATCATGATTTCCATTTGAAAAATGATGACCTGAAGACTTCCGGTGCTCCAAGGAACCATGAGAAATCAGCTGCCCACTTTCAGGTACAGAAAGTGACTTGGCAATAGCATCCAATTCCTGACGTAAACTTGAAAGCTCTTTCACCTTTTCAAGCCAACTTGCACTTCCGTTACTGTAGAACTGAGTATTTTGATCACACAATCTCTGTTGTTCAAGCTCTTCTTGGAGACCCCTAATAGAATTCTTGATCACCAGCCCTTCAATTTCTGCTTGAAACTCCCTCTCCTGCTGCCACTCAAAGAATAATGACTTGGGAAAATGAACCATATCTTCTGCATGTTCGCAGAAAGAGTCCAGAGTAGTTCCTAGACCATCAACCATTTTGTCCACATCAATCAATTTATCAGGCACCTTTTCCAGAAGAATACCACCCAACCCCACAATTTCAGAAGATGAATTCCTCCTCCTCATAGAATAGGACCCTTTAACCTTATGAATTTCTTTCTTGAGATTTGTAAGCTGCCCTGTAACATCAATTTTAAGGTTTCTCAAAGATTCTTGTAATCTATCATGCTCCACAAAAGTATCTGAATAAAGTTCATTTTTTATATGTTTTTGCTCTTGGCGCATCCCCGAACACACAGATCCATCATCTGAACCCACAATGTAAAGATGTAATCCTTTCTTCAGTCTAGTCAACTCCAATTCTTTCTCAGCAATCTTCCGGGCTGCCTCTTGTTCAACTGCAGACACTATACCCTTAATGACTGAATCACTCACTACTCTTGAAATGGTCAACCTATCCTTAATATCCTCCAAATACAAATCCAAATCATTAAGAAGATCAACACCCAGATTCTCATTCTCCTCGCCATCATCCATAAGCTGAACCATACTACCATTGCATGGGCTGATAGTAGGATCCATGATAACCGCTGAACTCCCCAAAACCTCTTCACTCCCCATTCACTCTCAACTAAACACCATCAAATCTCAAACTGAACTACCCATTAACGTCAATAAACAACTCGAACTCATTAAAGAATTCATTGCAAACACAAAAACCCTGCAAAATTTTGCAGTTCAACAAAAGAAAAGTGTGAGAATACACAACCCAGAAAATTCCACATTCATACAATTAACATGCCAATACCAAAATGCCATATTTACTCAATTTATTTCAGATAAAATATAAAAAGAAATAAAAAGAGTTTTGAAGCTAAAATCCTAAAAGTGCTTCATTTAACAATAACCCAGAAAACAAAACAAAACACAACCCAGCAGAAACTGAGCTTTTTACAACTACATGTACACAGATAAAAATAAAATATTCTCTGCCTTAGCGGCAACAAAACCAAAAAGCTTCAAAACCCAGTTCATTAAAATTAAGCTAAAACTAACCGAACTAAATCCCAAGCTAAAACCACCTTGCTTAAGCTTAAATTAACAATTCAAGTGAAAAAAATTTAGTACTTAAAGAACTTAAAGGCTCAAACTTTTCATTCTATTTCCTTCCATTTTCTCAACTACCATGCAAGACCAGCAAGTAAACCATGCTGAAAACAAACTTCACTTGAGCTTAATTAACACTACAAATCATAAGAAAAAATGTGAAAAAAAACTTGCCTGTTTCTTGAAAAACAGAAACCCAAGATAGGTATTGAAATCCTTGTCGAAAAAAAAGAGGCTGCTACCGCAGAAAGGCTGTGTCTTTCACTCCTTTTGTCTCTCTTAAGTTTGTTGTCAGTGTGTTTATTAGGGTTTTTGTCTTTGTTTTTGTTGATGTAAGAAAATAAGTGGAGCGAGAGAGATGGAAGAAGGGATCGATTTGGTGAGAGCGGGAGTGGAAAAGCCATAGCAATATCAACCTTTCTTATATTACATTTGTTAATTACACCAGCTGCCCTTTTTTATTTTTGAAAAAAAATATTAAATATAAATTTTTGTATTTTTATTTTTGGTGTGAATGTTTGTTCTCATAATTAAAAAAAATTAAAAGCAGTTGGATTTCGGTTCTTATCTATTCTTTTGTTATATGTATAAATAGTTTTCAGTGATTTAATTATATATCAAATTATGTTGGATATTGTTTTAAAATAAAAAAGATGGAAGTGATAAAGACATAAATGGCATATTTTCTTGTATCTCAAGTTTTAAAATGATAAAAATGGACTCTAAAACAGTCTAGAGTCTTTATGTATTTATTATTTTTATATTTGTTGATTTTATTATAAAACAATATCTAAGCTAATTTAATGATTTTTTTTTATTAACATAGGTGTTCTGGCTAGCTTGCGTGTACCTCGACTAATCCCACGGGCCCTAAAATTAACGATCATGTAAACCTCCAGTGGCCATCATATTAGCAACCACAGAGTTTGAATCTGAGACCACATGAAAAGTAAATCCCTTAGATTCCAAACTCTTACCATTAGACCACCTACTAAATAGTTGTAATTTTATAGATTTGATTTGTAAAGATATATAGGTTTTTTAAAGGAAAGAAATATTAAAAGAATAATTATCCAGAGCTTGAATAGAAAAGGATTGAATCTTGATGGGTAAAAATATACTTTATGCTAAGGAAATTATTATATAAATGAGCAAAGGGTAACTCTCCACTTTATGTGATATTTCTTCTAGTTGATTTGATATTACTTGGCATGAGCTAGCTTTGATCTAAGTTTTTTTTTTTTGGAAGGACATAAATTATTATATTTAACTTATTTGATTGGCAATCATTGGAAAGAGTGGAGAGAGCCTTTTCCTCTTCCGTACTTTGTAATTTTTGCAACTTAAATCCTTTTCATATAATTAATACATATTATTGTATTTAATAGCATTTATAATGTAAGGTGGTACCGTTTGGAAACGCAGTGTAAATACGTTTTATAAAAATTTAATTTTTTTTGTTAAAATTAATTTTTTATATATATTTTGGATCATTTTGATACGCTGATCTCAAAAATAATTTTTAAAAAATAAAAAAAATATCATTTTAATGCATTTCAACATAAAAAAACACTTTAAAAAACAACTACAGTCATACTTCCATACAAACAAAAGACAATATTGCACTGCGTTGTAAAAAAAAAAGGTCAATACGTAGCATAATAATAAGAATGATTCCAACAATGTTAATTATTTTTTTGTTTTTGTTTTTCTCTCTTCATTGTGTCTCTCCTAAAAATAAATATAGAAAAAAATCTTATAGAAAAAAATCTTCTTAGTTCATTGAGATATACATTTTTCATGCATACTCTAAAAAATCTTCGATATGAAAAATCTTATAATGCCCATATAAACTTTTAACCGAGTCAAAATAATTCATATAGAAAAAAAAAAGAAGGTCTTTTCTTAGTTCATTGAGATATACATTTCCTCAAGTATTAAATTCCCACTTCACCCCTCTTGCAATTTACAATTGAGACCTCAAAATAAAAATGGAAAGAGTTAAACTCTATTATTATACTTTTGAGATATAAAATGACTAATAATAATTGTACTATATATATTAATATTAATGATAAAAAATGAAATAGAATCATCTAAAAAAATGCTAGCATATTTAATATGTGTAATTATTTTAAAAAATAATGGAGAAAGTTATTCTTTTAATTAAAACTTTATCACTGTACTTTTGGTTAAAAGCATATACTAATACTTTTATTTAATTGTTTGTAGAACAGGTAGAAGGCAGAGAACAATGAAAGGATTTTGCTTTATTTAAGAGTATGATAGTTGTTGTTTTTTAAGGTATATTTTATTTTAAAATATATTAAAAAAATTATTTTTGACATTAAACACATGAAAACAATTTGAAAACATTAAAAAATTTAATTTAAAGCAAGAAAAATAAAAAAAAATTAATTTTTTTCAAAAATATGTTTAAAATATAAAAACAATAGACTCTTCAACTTCAAAAAAATAAAAAATAAAAACTTTATTTTGTTGGAGGGTAAGAGTTAAAAAGAAGAAGAAGAAGAAGATACCAATTACTTAACCTATAAGGGAACACTTATGTCCCTCTTCACAACTTTTATTCATTATGCTTTAAGGATGTGGTTCAAAGGTCCAACAAGAAATATTTCGGCCATAAATCTTTAGATTTCCAGTCTCGTTATTGTCTCCCAATTAGATGATATATTCATATCTTATTAGCTTTATCTGCAGAGATTTTTTCAAGCTTTATTTTGATATAAATGTACTGAAATGCAAAGATCTTTCAAATATTCGGAGTGTGTTATGAGGTTAGTTTTTTTTTTCGATTAACGTGGATGTCCGGACCAGCTTACGCGCACTTCGACTAATTCTACAGGCCCTAAAGTTAACGACCATGTAAGTCTCCAGTGTCTATCATATTAGCAACCACAGGGTTCGAACTTGAAACTATAAAAAAAACAAACTTCTTAATCTCAAACTCTTATCACTGGACCACTACTAAATAATTATTATGAGGTGAGTTTTGATAAATCAATTTAGCAACATGTTGATTGAAAACCACTTAGGGTCGAATTTTAAATAAAATTTTAATTCTAGTTACTTTCTCAAGATGAGATTATATATTTATATTTTATTAGACAGATATTTTTTTTAAGCTTCATCTTGATATAAATGTATTGAAATATAAATAGCTTACATCTCGATAAATCAACTTGGTGACTTATTCATTTAAAATTTTATTCAAATTAAAATTTTAAATTAAATTAAATAGAAAATAATCATGTTAAATCTGGGTAGTTTGTTTTTTTAAAAAATATTTTTAAAAAACTTATTATATATTTTTAAAAATCTAATTTTTTATTAACGTGTGTTAACTTGGGATAACTCATTTAATTTGTGACCGGAGTATTAAATAACCAGATAAATTTAATAACTTTAAATATTTGTCCAAATTTTGTAGAAAAAGAAAAACAACTTTATGTTTTTTATTTACTTGACTTACACATAAAGAGGGCATTGAGGCAGTGGGGTCAAGAATGCTACTATATATAAATATGTTTGGACATTGGAATAATTAATTAGCACCAAATCCAACTAACCATAATAACATTTTTATTTAGCAAACACTAGCTTCGATACCCGCATTTTTGGGCATATTGTGTTGAAATAGAATAAAAAAACTTATAAATAATTAGTTTTAATCAATTTTAGCTAGAAGGATAAACTTGTAATAATAGTAATTAGAGTCGAGTCAATCTGAGATATCTCGTCAATTTGAAAAATTATAAAATTCAATTATTAATTAATTAGATTAAATATTGAAAAATAAAATTAAAAAATATATATATAAAAAAGGATTTTAATATTTTTGTGACCAATGTGGATGCACCATGTGTTCATTATTGTGTCTTCTAGAATTTGACACACATTGAATAAACCACTTTAATTTAACTATTACCTCCCAATCTGATGGAGAGACCAATTTTTTGCCTCTGAAAAAAAAAACCTAAGGATCCAATGTATTTTTCTTGAATCATTAGGTTTGATGTGCTAAAATTATAGTTGATTAAGGACTAAAAATGTCATTAAACCGCCAATGTCTTGGTTGATTGCTTCCATGAAGTATTAATTAATTAATTACTACCATCAAGAAAAGTTCAGTGTTAGGCGATGTATACATACTAATGGCTTTGAATTTATTATGTAATGGTTGAAAATGACTCCATGTATAGGTTTTACAAGAGACTAGATCTCATGCTCGCGCGATGCCGCGGGCTTGTAGCATGCTTGTACACTGTCATGGATTTATAAAAAAATATAAAAAAAATTATATGGAGAAAATTATTGTAATCCACAATATTTAAAAGAAAAAAACTATAAAACTAAATTCTTAACCATATTAATATTTATATAAAAAAATAAACAAAGAAAATTTTGAAAAAAATCATAACAAAAAAAACCGAAAGGGAAAAAAACCATGCAGGGAAACACTATAGCAATCTATAGTGTTTCATGAGGAAATTTATAGTTATTATTCTCAACCAGCTTGATATTAAAAATAATAAAATTGATAAAGACAATTTTAAAAAAAAATCATAAAAAAATAATCATGTGGGATAACACTGTAGCAATCCACGGTGTTTTAAAGAAAAAAAACTATGAAGCTAAATTCTCAACCAGCTCAATATAAAAAAAATAAAATCGATAAAGACAATTCTGAAAAAAAAAAACAAAAAAAATCATAAAAAAGAAAAAAAGAAAAAAAAACCATGTGGGGTAACACTATAGCAATCCACAATGTTTTAAAGAAAAAAAACTACAAAGCTGAATTTTCAACTAGCTCCATATTTTGAAAAAAAACACAAAAAAATAAAAAAAAAACAAGAAGAAGAAGAAGACAATTTTGGAAGAAAAAAAAAAAAAAACAAAAACATGCGGGGAAAGTTAAAGTTGAATTCTCAACCAGCTCAATATTAAAAAAAATATTCGACAAAGATAATTTTGAAAAAAAACATGTGAGGAAACACTGTAGCAAAACAAAAACCATGTGGGGAATTGTAACAATCCACAGTGTTTTAAAGAAAAAAACTACGAAGTAAAATCGACAAAGACCACATTGGAAAAAAAAAGAAAAAAAATTCATAAAAAAAACAAAAAAAAACCATGTAGGGAAACATTATAGTAATTCATAATGTTTAAAAAAAAAAACTACAGAACTAAATTTTAAACCAATTTAATATTAAAAAAAATTGACAAAGATAATTTAAAAAAACACAAAAACAAAAAAAAAAGAAAATAATCTTGGGAAAAAAAATGTAAAGCCAAAAAAAAAGGGAAAAACCGAAAAAATTATGGGAAAAAAACAAAAAAAAAGGAACAAACAGCAAAAAAAAAAAAAATCATGTGGCGTGGGGAAAGCTACAATAGTTTCCCCACGCCTTTTAGAGTATTGTTAATGTTGGTATGAAATCTGAATTTGTTGTTATTTATTTATTTATTGTAATGAATCATGCTGGGGGTATTTAATTTTTTATATATAAATTTTTTTACTAAATGATATGATATTTGTTAAAGAGAATCTTTTTTTCCTTTTTACATTTGATGATACTGAAAATTATATGAAATGTGATCATGTCTTAAAATATCAAAGTAATTTAGAAGTGAGATTTATATGTTGGACAATCATTTAATCATTTAATTTTAGAAATCTAATTCATTTTTTATAATCAAGGTAGCTGGTAGCTTGTACCAGGTTTCTGGTAGGTCAAGGTGACTGATACCTGCAAAAATGTTATTTTTTGTAAATTTAGGAACTCTTAAATATTTAAGTAAGTATTTTTTTAGAGAAAAAGTGCAATGATATTTTAGAGAGATAGACTTTGAAAATACATGTACTTAAAAAATTGAGAATATAAACCTCGAACTTGAAGGATTCATGGAGGATTCATAGCTTATGAGTCTTGTCTTTTGGTGGAGAGGAGAGTCTAGATTATATTAATGCGATAGAAAAATAACAGGCCCTTGGAAAAGTTTTTATACATATAGGGATGTGGGGAGAGTATGATAAAAAATATAGTCGAGTCTAAGAAAACTGAGCTCTTTTCCTGGCTGTTTTCCACAGTGCTGGGTCTAGACATGTTGCTTTAGATCGTAGGTTTTTTAATTTTCAAGGTTTTTTAGACCCGTTAAATATGGATTTATCAAGATGTATTATACAAAATTAAATATCTTTAGCATTATTATTTTTATATGTAAACCATGAATTGACAACGATAATCACAATAATTATTTGTTTCATTTGTTTCGAGGCTTGATCATTCCAAAAACCTATTGGTAACCTTTAATGCACAAATTTGCGTGACTCTTTATAGGAATGAAACAATGCTAAGAATTTCACTTTACGTTACTCTTTACACCATGATGTATTCTAGTTATTGTGTTATATTATGTTGTGCTATTTGATATATATTATGTCATGAGATAAAAGTAGTATTTGATAATTTTATTACATTGTATTTATAAATATTTAAAGCAACTAAATAATATTTGGTTAAATTCTAATTTGTTTTGAGATATAATAAGAATTGTACTAAAATAAATATAAATATATTTTATTTTTATTAAATACCTTAAAAATTTTAAACTTGTATACATTTTTTTTATGAAAAATTTTTTAAATAAAAGAAAGGTGAATAAAGTATAATAAATATAAATACATCTCGTTAATAATACTAATGATAAAAAAAAATTGAAATAGAATAATCTAAAAAAATGCTAGCATATTTAATATGTGTAATTATTTTAACAAATTAATAGAAAGAGTTATTATTTTAACAAATTAATAGTAACTTGTTGATGGAAATAGATGGAAATAATCGAGTCAAATTTGGTTAATTTATTTTAATTTTTTTAATATTATATTTTAAAAAAGTATTATAACTTAAAAAAAATCTTGAAATGAAATATTTTTTTATTATTATTTTAGGTAAACTTATGTTACTCGTCTAACTCATGATGTTGTATTGCCAAAGTATTAAGATTGGGTGGTGGACGAAGGTTTGATATCCATGAATATTTGTCCATATTTTGTAGAAAAAGAAAACAATGGTTCTATACGTTTTCCATCTCCTTGACCAACACATACGGAGTACTACTATAGTTCTATGCTTGGACATTGGAATAATTAATTTGATGTATTTTTTTTATGAATTATTAACTTAACATCCCATTACTTGTACCAAGAAGTAAAAATATTTTTTTTTAAATAATCTTACAAAACACCAAATCCAACTAACCAAAATCTCTTGTTTATGTAGCAATCACTAGGATAATATTCGGCGCTATGTTGTTGGTGAGGTGAAAAAAAATTTAATGTAAAAAAAAATTTAATCACCATGTATTTATTATATAAAATTAATTAAGATGATATTTTTTTATATGAAAATATAAAAATATTAATATATTAAATTAATCTGAGTCAACACAGGTTAATTGCCTATCTGCCTAAAACTTAACCACCATCATGATAGCAAAAAAAATAAAGGGAGATATCTTTTAGATCTAAAAACTCATTTTCAATCACTTTTTACTAAAAAAAACCATTAAACCCCTTTTAAATCACCTAATAATCCTAAAAACCTAAAAAAGAGTTAAAAAAAATTCAATCCAAACTAAAAAAAAAAAACTCTATAATATCTACAATCTCATATAATTTTAAGATAAAAATCACCACATCAAATTTTTTTTATTGAATAAAACTTATTAACATTAATAATAATGATTTTCATCGCTAAAAAGTCACCAAGCTAATAAACCTCTCTTTCCTCTCCTTTTTTGAGACAATTTCTTATCTCATTACTCTAATTTAGGGACCAAAGGTAGCAAAAAAAAAAAAAAAGAAATGATTGAAGGAAACACTTACGTCCCTCTTCACAACTTTTCTTCATTATGCTTTAAGGATTTGGTTCAAAGGTCCAACAAGAAAATATTTCGGCCATAACTCTTAGATTCCCAGTCTCGTTACCGTCTCACCATGAGATGATATATTCGTATCTTATCTGCTTTATTTGCAGAGATTTTTCAAGCTTTATTTCGATGTAAATGTATTGAAATACAAAGAGCTTTCAAATATCCACAGTGTTACTTATAACTCAGTCATATATTGAATATTTGTAGAGAAATAAGAGCAATTTCGCTGTTTCTTTATGCTTTCCATCTACTTGACCAACACATAGCTAGGGAGGGTCAAGAATGGTGTAATCACGTTGATGACGGCCACTAGTGCAGTTTCTTTCTCTTCTTTTTCGTCAAGATTTTGTCATTTAATAGACCTAATCAAAGCAAAAATCGTGGAAAATCTAGGCCCTTTCCTCGATCCAATGAAAAACTTCCATTGCGAAAGTAAAAGACAGTGTGTTAAATCGATCCTTCAAATCGGAGAGAGTGACACTTGCGTGTAATTTTTCATGGAATCCATGAGGGTCAAGCAAAGCTGGTTCGATAATTGGGTTAAAGAAAAAGATTTGTACTATGAAAGCTTATCTATGCTCTAATTTACATGGATTGGCTAAGGAGAAAGGCATAAAAGAGTCTCAAATAAAGCTCGTTCTTCTTGTTAGGTCCCACGAGCTACTCCTTTGTTAATCATGAAGTCGAGTCTGGGCATGGGGAACCTTGGCCCCGTTCTCTCTTCAACATTGTCTACTGTAGCCCTTTTACTAAAGGTTTTGAGAAAAGCTTAGTGGCCATGTAAGATATTAATGGAGAATCCTATGCTTTTATAAAGAGAAAGCAAAAGCATCTTGTGAATGTTAAGATTTTCTTTCCAAGAAAAAAACCTCCAAATTAAATCAACTATAGGTTAAACTCTCCAACTATAATAGAAGAAGATAGCTAGGATAAAATATATATATATATATATATATATATTCTCATGTCCTTTCTATTTTTTTAAAAAAAGAGTAAAAATTAACTTTAAAATTATCAAGAAAACATTTTTTTTTCACGTGACACCCACTAAAGCAACCTAAATATGAGTTTAAAAACCCAAATCAAACCCACCTTCAATATACTCATGAGTCAAGCTCATACTTAAACCTGTTGGGGTTAAATATAGATTTTTAAAGCCTGTTAGTATGTTTGGTATTATATTATATAATGTTTTTCATTTAAAAATATTTTTTTATACTGGGATATCAAAACCATAAAAACACACTAAAATATATTAATTTAATATTATTTAAATAAAAAATACTCTTAAAAACATAAAGCTAGTACTGTCCTACCCAATATTCAAGTAAGCTTTAGGCTCCTTCCAGAGTCATGATCGTGTTCATTCCATGGCAGAGGTTATTTTGCACATGAAGATGGGCCTTAAGGTTTGCAGGCTGTTGGATTGAATGGTATTAGAATTAGTTGGGGGTAGAACCCAATATGAGAAATTCCTTCTCATAATTTGAAAGGAGAGTTTGATCATAACATCTCATCAATGGATTCCTCATCCCATGTTAAGATCAATGAAAGCATGATTACATTCTTTTATTTTCTATTTTTAAACCTTTTTTTTGGGTTTTCATCTATTATATTATATGTATTGACTCTTTTTTTTCAAGTAATAGAGTACTGCTCTCTCCCTCTGTGGTCTCAGGTTCGAACCCTGTGGTTTCTCATATGATGGCCACTGGAGATTTATATGGTCGTTAACTTCAGGGCCCGTGGGATTAGTCGAGATGCACGCAAGCTGGCCCGGACACCCATATTAAACAAAAAAAAAATATTGCTCTTAAATATTTTTAGAGTAAGTGTGTCGAGTTGAATGAGTTCTCAACATAGAATTTATGCATGCAAGAAGCCCTTCAGTGCTTTTAATTAAGTTCTAAAATTGTTGTTCTTCAAGTTCGTGTGTTTGATTAAAGAAATAAAAATAAATATATTTTTGAAATGATTTTAAATTGAATTTCTATGATTTTAAAACAAGAAAATATATCTCATTTGTCTCTATATTCCTATTTTTTTCTGGCTCAAGAATATTGCTAGGTGATTCATATATCTATTAAATATCTATTAATTAATGTTTCCTACTTATCCATTGATTCAAGCTCGAGAAGAAAAGCTTGAAGCATATGAAAGCACACGTTTTGAAAATCACACTCAAAAGAAAGTGATGATGATTGATGCTCGCATGGATAGTATTTGATTTAGAGAGAGGACACAAGATTTAATAATTGATCAAAAAAAGTACAGCCACTTCTTTTTATTACTCATTAATTTTCTGTACCTAATTTGCTACTCCAAGCTTTCAATGTCTTCGATCTTCTGATGCCCTGCGTTTACTCTGCTCATAGTTATTAAAACGTGTACGGCTCTCAGCGGGATACATAAGATATTAAGATTTATTGTCTGAAAACTTATATGTTTGTCAATGGAAAGTGATTATTTTCTAAATTTTTGTGTGTATATTTACTATTAAAAAGTTGGTTAATGTCAACGAGAAACATTTTTTGATTAAAAAAAAATTTGGTTTGGTTTTCAAGAAAGTATTTTTCTTTTATTTTAGGTGGAAAACACTTTCCAGAATTTATGAAAAATTTAAAAATATCATATTATTTACTGATTATATCAAATTTGGTCCTCAAACTTTTGATTGCTATATATATTCTGTTTTGAATATTTGTTTTTCAATTTTATCCCTTAGAATTTAATTTTTATATTAACTTTGGTTCTCATTTTTATAATTGTTATTTGCTTTTCTCTTATCATTTTTTAATTGAAATTTTTTATCTATCAAATTTGGTCCTCATTCTTTTGATTGTTACTTATTTTATTTAAAATAATTTATGAAATATTAATTATTATTATTTTAATTTCTTCATCTTTTAATTTTTTTTATTTTTTAGATTTGATCTCTATTATTTTGATTATTATTTATTTTATTTGAGATAATTTATGAAATTATATTTTTTTTCAATTTCATTCTCGTTCAACTTTTTAATTTGTAAGATTTGTTTCTCATTATTTTAATAAACTTGAAAAAAATAAAACATCAATAAGTTATTTTCCAACTCATTTTCCATGACATAACTAAACATTGGAAAGTGTTTTCCAACTTATTTTTCATTACATTACCAAACATCGGAATATAATTCACTTTTCTGGAATTCACTTTTTTTAAAAAAAACTACTTTCCAGCAAACAAACAGGGTATAAATAAAGTTAGAATTTTAAATTTATTTTAAAAAAAATATTAAATTAATAAAATTTAACTGAGTTCACCGAGCCTTTACTGATTTTGTCAAGACACTCAACCTCTATCCAAATCCAACCATGTTAACTTCAAGAAATTTCTTATAAAAAAAATAACCGTGTTAATTTAATAAAAATAATTTACTTGTATTTACGCAATAATAACTCGCAAATTGATTGATAACCATTGAATCAAGTATATTTTTTCAAGTCAAACTATGAACACGTCTAATTTGAAAGGAGAGTTTTACCACAACATCTCATCAATTGATCCCTCATCCTATGTTAAGATCATTGAAAGCACGCTAATTGCAAAATTGCATTCTTTTATTTTCTATTTTTAAACTTGTTTTGGATTTTAATCAGTTATATTATAGAGAAACAATTCAATGAGTTAATCCAAGAAATTTATGATTTAAAATCTAATTTAGATGGAGTTTTAAGTTAAATAAAAAATACATTGATTTAATAAAATTTAATTGATTGGATTGAATTTTAATAAACTGATTGATTAGCTAATTTTTATCTAAACTTAACTGAATTAACTCCAAAATTTTTATTTAAAATAATGAAATAATATCAATTTAATAAAAATAATTAACTTGAATTCATCCATTGATTTTACATTGCTAACTTTTCCAAGTTTCAATACCGCAGGTCCCTTTCTTCAATATCATAACACCATCTATACACCATTGATATTAAGTGCTTATCTGATATTTTGGTAGTTTTTATAGTTTTTTAAAATAAATTAAAAAATTATTTTTAGTTATGATTTAAAAAATAAATTAAAAAATATAAGATTAATTAAAACTATTATAGGATGAGTTTTTGCATGCAAAATAAATAAAAATTATATAAAATTAAAATTTAAAATGTAATTATTATAGTGCTCATTACAAAATAAACAAAAAAATTTAACTAACAAAACAATTTTTTTTCCTCTATAGATGGATAAAAAATAAAAGCCACATCAGTACGGAATTTCTCCAAGTAGTATTATTGAAAGAGTGGAGAAAATATTGTAGAGAAATAGAGAAGAAAAGGGTTTAGCAGAAGAATCTCTCAACCACTTAAGGGTTGGATTTGATGTATTTATATTATAGTGTCATGTAAATCACAAAGACGTTATACATATCAATTTCCTGATTTATAGCCTAAACATTAGCTATTCTACTGCCTTGATTCTAGCTATACAATCTGTCAATATTATCTTGAATCCTATCAATTATCAAACAAGAGTATTCAAAGATGCCCATAAATTCTTGGTGACTTTTAACGATTGTGTACCTAATTATAAACAATGATTTTAACTTTAGAAAATATAAGAAAAAAAGCTTTACTTTTGGGGATATTTTGATATGGGTATTTTATGTAATTAAAAAAACTATAAGGCGTCTTAGTATTTTACACGTTATATTTTATATTTTTTTAATTAAAAAGCTGTTAGCGCGTGTTCCACATGCCTCAATAAGTGAATGGCGCCGGCACCATTAAAGAGGCATGTGAGACACTTTCCAGTGGCCAAATCTGTCTATTTATCGCATCACTAAATGCACAGCCGTGCCCTCTTCCACATAAAGTAGAGCGTGTAGATATATCATGGTTGGATTGTCACCGATGATTGAGTGTTTGAGTTTTTTCTTTCTTTTCTCTCTTCTGACAACTAAAATACATTATTGTCCTCTCTTTTATTTGTTGTTTGTTTGTGTTTAACAAACATGAATGATGCCAGACCCTAAGGCATCCGGGTCAGGCATCCTTGATATATATATATATATATATATATATATATATATATTTAAAAGTAAATTCAACTCATCATCTTATTAATAAAAAGACTAATATTAATAAAAATTTTGAAAAGAAAATTCATAATTCATAAAAATTGACTATTTTATAAAATGCAACATAAAATATAGGTTACTTTTATTTTTAATTTATACACCATGTAAAACTCTAAATAATATAAATAAGTTACTTGACAACTAAACTATATATTGTTGTAGTTATACTTTATTTTGAATATCAAAACTCTAAAATGCTTTAAAAATCAACAAAAAAAATATAAGTATTAAAATTTGAAAATAATTATTCTACTTCAAAACTCATTAAAATAAATTGAATTCTTTGTTAATTTTTTTTACAGGTTATTTTTTGCTACTGTCTCACGTTGTTTTTACTATTTTAAACAAAAATTGATAGTATCAAAGACTTTCTTGGTTGCTGTTTAGAGCATGATAATAAGACATGTTTCAATTTTTTTCACGAATTTGAAACTAATTTATTTATTTATTTATTATTAATTTATAATTATGTGGTATATAATTCAATTATAATTCATAATTTTTAATTAAAAGTAATTATAAATTATATTATGTTTTCTAGGTCTGGCATGACTGTTAAATACAATACTCTTAAGTTTGATATGACTATTAAACCTAAATTTTTTGTATCTGATTTAGAGTCTGTTTGAGAGTGTGGTTGCGGTTGTTTTTCAAAGTATTTTTTTCACTCAGAAATATATCAAAATAATATTTTTTTATTTTTTAAAAATTATTTTTGATATCAACGTATCAAAATGATTTAAAAACAATAAAAAATATTAATTTAAAAAAAAATAAAAAAAAATCAAATCTTTTCAAAAATATTTTTAAAATACAAAAACAAATAGTTACCTTAATCTTCAGAGCTAAGATTCTTATATCTATCGTATCCGTCTCACACAAAATTTAATTGATGAAAAAGTACATTCACTTCTTTTTATTACTCATTAATTGCTACACCTAATATGCAACCACAAGCTTTCAATGCCTTCAATCTTGTCATGCCAGCAATTTATGCACTAATAAATTTCTTATAAAAACAATAACCGTGTTAATTTAATAAAAATAATTTACTTGTATTTACGCGATAATTGCAAACTTGCATTCTTTTATTTTCTATTTTTAAACTTATTTTGGATTTTAATCAATTATATTATAGAGAAACAACTCGATAGGTTAATCAAAATAAATTTATGATATAAAACCTGACTGACATGAGGTTTTAAGTTAAATAAAAAATAAATTGATTTAATAAAATTTGGTTGATTCGATTGAGTTTTAATAACCTAATTGATTAGCTAATCTTTATCTAAACTTAAAAAATCTTATTTAAAATAATGAAACAATACCAATTTAATAAAAATAATTAACTTGAATTAATCCAATGACTTAACATTGCTAACGTTTCCAAGTTTCAATACCGTGGGTCCCTTTCTTCAATATCATAATACCATAGATACACCATTGATATTTAGTGTGCATCTGATATTTGGTAGTTTTTATTATCGTGTTTTTTAAAAATGAATTACAAAAATACTTTTAGTTGTGACTTAAAAAAAATAATATATAATTGATTAAAACTACAGTAAGATGAGTTTTTGTATGCAAAATAAATAAAAATTCTACAAAATTTAAATTTAAAATGCAATTATTATAGTGCTCGTTGCAAAATAAACAAAAATGTTTTAACTAACAAAACAATTTTTTTCTTCTATATAGATGATTAAAAAATAAAAGCCACAGCAGTATGGAACTTTCTCCAAGTAGTGATATCAAACTAGAGTATCCAAAGATGCCCATGAATTCTTGGTGACTTTTAATGATTGTGTACCTAAATTCAAGTCCTTAGAGTAAACTTTACAGGGTATCAAGTTTTTTTAATTTTCAAGTATAAATAAATAACGATTTTAGTTTTAGAGAAGAAAATTTTTTTTTGCCTTCGGGAGTATTTTGATATTTTTACATGGGTATTTTATGTAATTAAAAAAACTATGAGAATATCTTAATATTTTCACGTTGTATTTTGTATTTTTCAATCAAAAAATTGTAGGCATGTATTCCACACATCCCAGCAAGTGGACGGTACCCACGCTATTAAGGAGGCACATGAAACATTTCCCGATAGCCAAATCAGCCCATCAATCATATTAATAGATGCGCAGCCATGTCCTCTTCCACATACAGCGGCGCGTATAGATATATCATGGTTGGAACAATCATGGTTGAAACAGCGGCGCATGTAGATATATCATGGTTGGATTGCCGCTGATGATTGATTATTTGAGTTTTTTCTTTCTTTTTTCTCTCCTAACAATCAAAGTGCATTATTATTCTCTCTTTGTTTGTTTTCTGCTTAGGTCTGACAATCATGTGTGGTGTCAGACCTAGGTGCACGGATCTTAGTGTATGTGTGTGTGTGTAAGTAAGTAAGTAAGTAAATTCAACCTAAAAAGACCAATATTAGTAAAAATTTTAAAAAGAAAATTCTTAATTCATAAAAATTGGCTATTTTATAGAATGCAGTATAAAATACAGGTTACTCTTATTTTTAATTTATGCACCATGTAAAACTCTAAATAATATAAATAAGCTACTTAACAATTAAACTATATAGTACCGTTGTTACACTTTATTTCGATTATCAAAACTCTAAAAAGCTTTAAAAAATCAACAAAAATATAAACATTAAAATTTAAAAATAATTATTCTACTTCAAAACTCATTAGAATAAATTGAACTCTTTATTAATTTTCTTATAGGTTAATTTTTTGCTACTGTCTTACATTGTTTTTACTATTTTAAACAAAAATTGATAATATCAAAAGCTTTCTTGGTTGTTGTTTAGAGCATGATAGTAGTGCCTATAATTCTTTCCACGAATCAGAAACTAATTTATTTATTCATTATTAATTTATAATCATGTGCATATAATTCAATTTTGTCCCTAATTTTTAATTAAGAGCAATTATAAATTATACGAGATGGCATACCCGCGCACTGCTGCGAGCTTATAAAACAAATGTATTTGATAGTGTTATAATTGTGAACCAGCGCTAGAAAAGTAATAGAAACTAAACGTATGATGGAGCCAATATTTCATGATGAAAAAAAAAAGTTGTGTTGGTGAGAAAATCATAAACAAAACAAAAACAAAAAAAAACCATGTGGAGAAACACTGTAGCAATTAACAATGTTTTAAAGAAAAAAAATTACAAAACTAAATTCTCAATCAGCTCAATATTAAAAAAATAAAATTGATAAATATAATTTTAAAAAATAAAAAAATAAAATAGGAAAACCTTGTGGGAAAACATTGTAGCAATTTATAATATTTTAAAGGAAAAAAATTACAAAGCGAAATTTTTAACAAGTTCATATTAAAAAGTAAAATTGACAAAGATGATTTTGGGAAAAAAAAAGGTGCAAAAAAAAAACGACAAAAAAAAGGAAAAAAACAAAAAAGAGGAAAAAAACAAAAAAAGTGAAAAAAAAACAAAAAATTAAAAAAAATAGAATGCACTGTGGATTACTGTTGTAATCTATAGTGGATTAAGTGTTGATGAACAGTGAGTTCTCCATACCCTTTAGCTTATTACTTAATTATGTGTTTCAAAAATTAAATAAATCAATTATTATTTGATAAAAACAAAAATTAATCCGGTAAATATTCAAATTTATTCATATATAAATAATTTTAAATAATTTGACTGTTGTTGAGTCTAATAAAGCCACCAAATTTAATACTTTTGAATCTAACATAGCCTAGAAATACAATATTCTTGGATATAGAATGATTGTAAAATCCAAATATCTATCTTATATCTGATTTAATTATAATATCCAAAAAACTCTTAGATATGACATAACTACCGGACATTTAATTATAATACCGAAATTTAAAAAGAAAACCAAAACCGAACCGAAACCGGTTCAAACCGACCGGTTTCCGTTCGGTTCGGTTTTTTAGGATAAAAACCGGTTCAAACCGGTTTGTCTCGGTTTTTTCTGGTTTAGCTTGGTTTTTCGGTTTGCCTCGGTTTTTTTTTGTTTTTTTCGGTTTGGGTTCGGTTTTTTCAGTTTTAGGCTTATAAAATCGAAACCGAGCCGAACCGGTTGATTTTTTCAAAATTGTATTCGGTTTAATTGGTTTTTTTTCACGGTTCGGTTTTTTCAGTTTTTTTTCTGGTTTTCTTGGTTTTTTGATTTTTTTGCTCACCTCTACTCCTCATGGAGCAAAATATCGAATCAATATGAGTATAATTGATGTAAAATAAGAATCACTGCATGGAGGGGAAGAAAGTATTTGTGCACTAAACTTGTTCTTAATAAGATTTCCAAATAATAGATTCTTATCTATACACTGGATTTCAAATCAACAAGTCACCAAGTTAACTTGCTAAACTAGTCTGTATTTATTTCCTAATACATCTAAGATATTTGGGAGAGCTTATGGAGCTTTATTGTTCATATAAACAATGAAGCTCTTGATTTTTTTTTAAAAAAATTCAAACTCTTTTCCTTTTAATTATATATTCCAATGACCTAATTAGATGGAATTAGTATTGTAATTAGGGTAAAATGACCAAATCAAGAAATAGGATTGAATTGTAAAACATAAAAAAAAATACAGCTAATCCTAAATTTGTTACAATTTTTATTTGGTCTAAGAATTTATTTTATTTATTTTTCAGTTTTTGAGTTAGAGAGAGAAGAGAGAAAGTAAAAAAAAAAAACTATAAAAAAGAGAGAAGGCAACAAAAGAGACTAAAAAACAAATAAAATAAAAGAGAGAAACTTGGCCAATTTGGTGTCAAAAGTTTTCATATGACCATGAACAGTGGCGGAGCCAAAAAATTTATAGTAAGGGGGCAAATTACTAACAAATACTTGATATTATATATTATATAAACATGTGTTATATATAGAGAAATCAATTTAAAATGCATGTACTAACTCATGTCAAATAAAATTAATTTAAGAATATTTTTAAAATGAAAAAACTTACATTATAATTATTCTTTTCGAGTTTTCATATTTTAAAACTGTTTCATAATGACTTCATTCTTAATTTCATTAAAGATATTCTTTCTCAATATATATAATTAAACTTTCATTCATCTATTTCTAAATCTTCCAGGGACTAGTGAAATTATTGGCAACAATTCTTTATTAACTTGTTGTTTTATACAAGTGAGTTAAATATAAATATTAATATATATTTTTTTATTTTTTTTATTGTGTCCCTAATTTTTTGAGTTGTTCAGTACTTCATTTTTAATCACTAGTAAGTTGATCACCATTATTTTTCATATGAAATTCATAACAAAATACATATTAATTCATCAAAACTCATTTCAATTCATATTCATATGCATATAATATTATCTATACACATATTAATTTAACAAATCTATAAATTGTCATAAACTCTAATATTTTTAATAACTAATTATTAAAGAATAAAACTAAAATTAAACAATGAAATAAATAGAAAAAATAAAGAAAACTCACCTAAAACATAAAGCATAAAAGGTTACTTACTTAATTAATTAATAGTTTAGGACTTGAAGAGAAATTTTATAGAAGGAAGAGAGGCAGGAATAATAATTCAAAAAAAAAGTTTGGATCAATTAGTAATTAATAAAAAAAATTAAACTTATTAATTATCATATTAAAATTCTAATATAAAAAAATATTAAAAAAAAGGATTAATTGCCCCCTTAATCCCCATTGTGGCTCCGCCACTGACCATGAAAGTTTGATTATATTGAGTTTTATCTCTAAACATGTTTGAACAAGAAGATCAAATTTTATTTTTTATTTTTTTGGTTTGGTTGATCTAAGTTTTCTCGGTGATCTTAGAATGATTTGAGATTAATAGTTAATTTAAACAGATTCTTATAATAGATTTTTTATTATAAAAATAATTTGAAAAATAAAATTTTAACCTAAAAAACACATCCTATAATTTCTTGACTATGATAGTGGTCACTGAATTCTAGACCGAGTAGCTGTAGGCGACACGTTGTGCACATTGGAATTAGGCCCCGTTTGTTTGCTGAAAAGTATTCTTTTGGAAAATGGATTCCGGGAAAGTGAATTATTTTCCGATGTTTGAGAGTGTAATGGAAAATAAGTTGGAAAACACTTTTCAGTGTTTAGTTTTGTCATGGAAAATAAGCTGGAAAATAACTTATTAATGTTTTATTTTTTTCAAGTTTATTAAAATAATGAGGAACAAATCTTACAAACTAAAAAGTTGAATGAGAATGATATTGAAAAAAAATATAATGTCATAAATTATCTCAAATAAAATAAATAATAATCAAAATAAAAGAAATCAAATCTAAAAAATAAAAAAATTAAAAGATGAAGAAATTAAAATAATAATAATGAACATGTCATAAATTATTTCAAATAAAATAAGTAACAATCAAAAGTATGAGGACCAAATTTGATAGATAAAAAGTTTCAATTAAAAAATGATAAGGGAAAAGCAAATAACAATTATAAAAATAAGGACCAAAATTAATATAAAAATTAAATTCTAAGGGATGAAATTGAAAAAAAAATATTCAAAACAATATATATATAGCAATCAAAAGTTTGAGGACCAAATTTGATATAATTAGCAAATAATATGACATTTCTAAATTTTTCACAACTTCCGGAAAATATTTTCCGTCAAAAATAACGGGAAAATACTTTTTTAGAAATCAAGCCAATTTTTTTTTTAACTGAAAAATATTTTTAGTTGATTAATTTTTTTAATAACAAATAAATATAAAAAAGTTAGGAAAGTAGTCAAGTGGTTTCTCGAAAACTGTTTTTTTAAAAACATACGCTGGCCTAACGTGAAGACAAACTAAAGGAAAAGTTGTGTAAAATCACTAAGGCTTCGTGGCAAATTCTTAGGAGTTAGGAGGACATAAATCACATATTTCCAAAAAAATGCTATTATATTTTTGGTAATTAATAGTTCGCTAATAAGTTAGTTGGTCGGTAGCAGACAGGGGAAAATAGCTGACTAGCTATGGAGGGGTCCTCGTGATCATGGATGATGTAGCTTGGTAATATTTAGCTGTGGTGGATTAAGAGAGTATTTGTTTTTGTTTTTTAAATAAATTATAGAAAAAATTATATAAAACACAGTTTATTATTTATGGGATAAGTATATTTTATGTTTAAAACACAGGTTAATAAAAAGCAATTTCAAATTGTTTAATTTTTTTTTATATGTTGTTTGTACAGAATGAATTAATTCATTTGTCTTCTTGAATGAATACCACACGCACTTCGCTTTGATTTCTTTTTCTTTCAATAATTTCAAAAAAACAGCATAGAAATTGGAAAAAAAAAGTATTTCCATCAACATAAAATTAAAAAATTAATTTTAAATACACACTCTTATATATTATTAACTTCAAATCTCTGTGACAAGCAGAATCTCTATGAATCTATGATAGGGTCCTCGCATGAAAAGAAGTAGAAAAAAAAAACCCTGAACATATGATAGTTCAAATTTGAATCACATTTTTGTGCTTAAGGTTATGTTTTGTCTGATGACAGATTCAATCCCATTTAGTTAATAAAAAAAATTATATGGTTTTACATGAGATTTAGTAAAAACTCTGCCTTAACCATTAAAAAAAATATATTATTTATATATTTTTTAATTAAAATAAGAAAAACTACCAAGATACAGAACAATACCTATTTTTTTAATCGGATTTGAGTACTCTTAAGAAATATATTATCTAATAATTTATTGTAATTATGTTTGCTGGGCTATGTCATGATCTAAGCGACGCATGTATAAATTGTTAGGTGTGATGATTAGACGGCTGAATATAAAAATAAGGAAATTTCTCGTGTAATAAATACTAATGCCCCAGCAAGAATCCCATTCCTATTGTCACGTATCTAGCTTGCTAGCTAGCTAGCTAGCAGCAAGCTTGCTAGCTCTTTGTCTCTTTTTTTAAATAAATTTGTGCATTCAATGATTCTCGAAGATGTCTATAAAAAGTGCATTTCCATCCTCGACATTTCCATCTTCAGCCAATAATTTTTCCTGCCAATCTTTAATAAGCTTCCAAGACAAGAAAATGTTGTCACACCCAATTCACCAAGCTAATGAAAAAAGTCCCTATGGAGACCTCACAAGAGAAGAATTCTACAAGAAGCACCAAATTCTTCACCAAGAAAGCTTCATGTTCAACAAGAAGAAGATGAAAATCTTCACTCAATTTTGGCGTCCTGATGATCCCACTTCTCAGCTAAAAGGGATTGTAGCCATGGTCCATGGCTACTCCTCAGAAAGCAGTTGGCTCAATGAACTAACTGCTATAGCCATAGCCAAAGCTGGATTCTTGGTTTGTGCACTTGACCTCCAAGGCCATGGCTATTCAGATGGACTACGTGGTCACATCCCAAATATCCAATATGTTGTTAGTGATTGCATAATGTTTTTTGACTCGGTCAAGGCTAACAGCCCTAACTTGCCAGCCTTTCTATATGGTGAATCACTAGGAGGAGCAATTTCAATCCTTATATGTTTGAAGCAAGGCTATACATGGGATGGCTTGATTTTAAGTGGTGCTATGTGTGGTATTTCAGCAAAATTTAAACCTATGTGGCCATTAGAGAAGCTACTTCCTTTGGCAGCACTATTTGCGCCCACATGGAGAGTTGTGGCCTCAAAGCCAGTCTCTAGCAGATCATACAAAGAAGAATGGAAGAGAAGGTTGGTAGCCAACAACCCGAATCGCCCGAAGTCAGGGAAGCCTCCGGCAGCGACTGCACTAGAGTTTTTGAGGGTTTGTGAGTACATAAGGAAGCATTGCTATGACCTCGGGGTTCCATTTCTAATGGTGCATGGGGAGGATGATTTTGCGTGCGACTTTAGGTCGGCTAGTTTTGTGTATGAATCGGCTACAAGCAAGGACAAAACATTGAAGATCTTTCCTGGTATGTGGCATATGTTGGTTGGTGAGCCTAAGGAAAATGTGGAGCTTGTGTTCGGGACTATCTTGACCTGGTTAAGAGATCATGCTGCACAGCCAAAGCCAAAGCCAAAGCCAAAGCCAAAGCCAAAGCCAAAACCATAACAAAGCAATCAATTACTACTAGTTCTATATTATGTCTTTGTTACTTGTGTTTCTAGCTGTAGCATATGGGTGGATGTCCCGGCAAGTACTGAAAAAGGTATTTTAGGATGGAAAATTAGATTTATCATCTAGTAATTAAATAAAACTAAATATTCTAAAATATATATCGATCCTGGAGATTTAAATACTTGGTTATTTGCAAAAATCTTGACCACAATCCTTTTCAAAAGGAGACTTATCATCTAAATTGTTTATAAAATAGGTATTGAATCCGTAAAGATGATAAAAATAAAATTAAACTTTGAGCCATTTATTTTGATAAATAGTAAGTTTTGAAAAAAGGATTTGAAGTTTGCTATTATTATTCTATAAGCTTTTGATGGATATTTTAAGAAAATAGATTCTCTTGGTTTAATTTCTGGCTTTAATTCTCTATTTTTTCAAATTCTTGAATAAAAAATATTTCTTATAAAATAAAATTTAGGGATTCAAAATTAGGTTATAACACTTAAGATGAAGTATATAATGAGAGCACCCTCATGTGACCAGAAGCAATTCAGTTGTTTAGATCCTGCAGCATGCTTCCTACGAGTTTCAGTCGTTAAGATTGTCAAAATGAAGAAAGCAGCAACAATATTATGTTCATCAGAAAATCAAAGAAGGATAAAACCAGAGGAAGAGATGTGAAGGAAGCTACATACTGTATGGTGTTTTTATAGAATCAGATTAAGCTCTGTGAATCAAAGAAAACATGCAAGTACTTGACAGTTGACAGAAGGTATAGTAGCATTACTCTGGAGCTCTGTGAATCAAAGAAAACATGCAAGTACTTGACAGAAGGTATAGTAGCATTACTCTGGAGCTCTGTGAATACCAGTGTTTACAGCTCTGATCATCTGTGGCCAACATCACTTGCCTAGCCGATTTTGCTTCTTCGAAGCTCTGCAAATTGAGAGCATTAAACTTCAATCCAATCACTGAAACAAATACTTAATTTCATCAGCTCATAATTTGTACAAAACCACATCAATAGATTCCAAGTGCATGCAGGTCAATAGTTGAAATCATTCAGCTTATTTTGCACAATGGATTAATATCCATTAACACCAACAGGGTTTATCTCGATTGTCATTGGTTGGTTTTTACTTTCCATTCACTCTGATGAATAAACAATTACTTTGTTAGGAAACAACAAAACTGGTCAGCTAAATTATACTATAAATCTCAAGAATGTCCAATTTAATTTATCCATGATTGTTCATGTTTTCAAAATCAGAGTTTTTTTTTTTTTAAAATGTTATTTCTTACTATTACTTGACCAGAGAAAAATAAAATATTCCTTGACTTGTTATAAAATGAAATCATAATCTGAAAAAGTTTTTAGTGATTTGATTAACTTAATTAATTCAAATTTAAATGGATTCTGAAATTGAAAACTTTTTGTTTTTTAATAAAAATAACTGACACATAACTCGTGTAAAAAAGATCCAGTGTAAATCTTAAAAATTATCACCGGTAAATAAATAAATAAAAATTGTATCAGTTTTTCTTTTTCTAAAATTCAAAATTATTGAAAAATGACATTAATTTTTATTATAAAAGAATAAATACCATAAAGAAATCTAAGTATCACTAAATCCTCCTCGTTAAGTGCTTAAAACTTCAATGGCATGGTAAATCCATAAGCAGACTAAGGCTTTGTCTGACTACGCAGTGTAAATCCATACTAGCCTAATTTGGAATCAAATACGGTAGAAGCCGGGGTAAAATCACACCAACCGTGTGATTTTTTCTTACTGGTTTACGGTTTTGGAATCATCAAGTGGATTAACAATTGATAAACGGTAACTAGCAAAACAATCCCATTTTGACGATGATGTACCGCGAGGGTCCATGATTTGAAGATGGATTGAGATGCACCCAGGTAAAGCTTGGGAGTCGCCTTTAGGGTAAATTAATAAACGGCAACCGTAACCGCCTACTTCAAGATATTTACTCCATAATGCCCTAGCTTTAACACGTGGAAAACTCTGTACCGTCCATTTGCAGGTTGCGGAACACACCCCAAGCAAATGCGTTCCATATGGTGTGAAGCCGAATGGATTCACAGCATGTTTTACCTCCTTTAAATCCATCACCAGTATTATATTATAGTGCATTGTGGATCATAGTTGTTAAACTGCTCTAGCCAACCTGAAAAAATTCATGACCCAAATGAGTTCCAAGATATGATCCTCCTGGTGCAACTCATTGACTCGTTGATCTAATTAAATTTGGTCCCAACTTGACCAAGACAGCACCAAGAAGAATATTTTGATAATAAAATAACATTATTTTAATAAAAATAATTGAATCCATGACCCGCGGGTTGATTCAATGACCCCTTTCAAATCAGTTTCTGAATTGGATATACAACTACACTGTGGATGCATATAACAAATATACATACATATAAAAGGGGGCATGTAATTGAGTGAAAACCTAATCAATTTCTTGTTTAACATCCAGATTTACGTCAATATGGATCATAGGATTATAGAAAGGCCATTAAAATAAACAGTTACAAGCTCCCACAAGTCAACAAACATTGTTTAGACAGCTAAAGTCAAATACATATATCCAGACACAAATCCTTAGATTGTCGTCTGCTGTTTTTGCACTATGATCAATTAACTTGCAAATGCTATTTTAATATACTATATTAAAATAGCATTTGATGTTCAAAGTATAACTAAGAACTCTAATCACTACAGATACAAATTCCACTTGATTTTCTTATGAAAACTGGTGAAGGGAGTGAAGACCTTCCTAAATTTTTGAAATTCTAATATATGAACACAAATCAGTCAAATGCATAGTAAATTTATGCAAGAAGGTGACGTATTTATCAATATAGGCAAGGAGCCTGTCTGCATTTGATGCTGCTACTTTAATACGATGACAATAGTTAATGAAGTAAAATTTTGGTCAGAAGTGCTCGAGTACTTCTCCAGGGGCATTGCAAAGCTAATCTATTTATCAACATCAAGATGAAAACTTTCATTCAAATCAAAACGAGATCATAAAATTGTTTAAATTCAAACTTTTATGCGAGTCCAACACTTGATTCATCCATCATACACACTCACGTAGTCAACAGTTTCTCATTCAGGCATACATCTCGCATTGAATTTGTAACCATCAAAGTGTAAGCAAGTGGTCATTGTCCACACATTTTTCCATCTACCCTAAAGGATGCTAGTTCTTCCTGCTTCTCTAATTCTCAAGCGGGACACAATGGAATCAACAATTTCTCCTGGGAGTTAACCGATTGAATCCCCCAAATAATTTGGACTCTTAAGTCTTAACCCCAACAATAAAAAGATTATCACAAGAAAACATAACTGTTGGTCTATCTAAGCTATTTGAATAACAAGCAAATTGATTAGGTAGAGCAGATAGCATCCATTTGATGGATACCAACCCTAAGGGGTACGAAATTTTACTATCCATAAAATTTCCAACACCTTAGGGTCGGTATCCATCAAATTTGGTTGAAATTGTAGTGCCTAGTTAAAACCACTCGTATGTTTGGCAATCAAGTGCAATGTTTCTTGAACTAAAATTACTATTAAGAACATAACTTTAAGATTTTTATTAAGAGATTAAATAAAAAAAATGGTTTCTATCCTTGAAATCAAAAGTGATGAGTAATACAAGTTTTTTTAAAAAAGAGAAGAAGAAAATGCTTGTTTTTATCTTTATAATGCTTTAAACTTAGTGGATTAAGGTAAAATATATAACATTGGTATTTTTATAATTTAAAGTTATTTTTATCTTTTAAATAGTATACGCACCCTTTTTTTCATTAAAAAAAAAAAAAATCAATTTTCATGCATTTTGAAATGAAAGCTAATATACATTTTGATTTGTTTTTATAACAATCACCCATCAAACACTTTGTACTCTTAATTGCTTTACTTTGAAGAAGAATAGTAAAAAGTAGGAGAAACAAGACACCATGTAGGCTCTAAACCTTTCAACTACTAAACTTTAAAACAAAATAGTAAAACTAGAAAAGCAAAATACCAAATAGGTTTTTAATCAAATCAACTAATTGCAATTCAACCAACCAAAATCATTTTAAAAATTGAGTGCACTCACCATTTTCCTCTACCACGGTCCACACATATCCTTAAGGTGCTGGGGATCAAGGTTGAAACACTGGAATCTTGACAACTTCCCTTCATTCAAAAATCCATAAGCCTGCTTATAGAAATCAAAGAAAGATGATGCCACACAAACACTTTAAAATAAGCTTAGTGCACTCACAATCCTTCAAATGAAGAATATTTCAAGCTCATTCAAACTCGCAAGCTTAGTTTCTTTTCATTTCTTTCCATTGTAAAGATACCGCAACAACAACATACAAATTCGCAAGACAGCTATTCAAACATGCACATGGACCATTAAAACTGAGAAAGCTTTAACAAATGGATCTGTGGGAAAATTCCTTTGCTAGCTGAAGGGGTGTAGGGTAGGATACTATTGGGTGGGAATAAGGTTGCGCTTCATTATAGTTTTCGGCATATTGGTTGAAGGAAGCTCCTCAACAAAAAGCAAGAAAATCACCAGCGAATCCCTGCTGTAAATCCCTGAAGAGGGTGATAAACTTTGTCTTCATGGGGACAAAATCCACAGTAATCTTTGGTAGACCCTATAATAATAATAAACAAACCAGAAACAATAATATAAAATACTATGCATGTAATGATAAAATACAATTCGTGCATAGAAATCGACAAACACACCAGAGTGCGAATAAGAAGGAACAAAAGAAATGCATAATTCACCTTCTTCCAACAAACAACATGCAGTGATTTTTTCGGCTTCTGTATTATGATTCGTTCCCCAATGAGCTTCTCCATGTGACAATTCAGCAAAAAACAATTTCAGAGACTTGTCATCTTCAGAAGCAGTGAAGTTGATATGCTCCCAAACACCCATAGAAAAGAAAGAACGTGCAGATATGATCTCCACCAGCTTAAATTTAGCACCCTGAAAAAGAAATTGACGGGAACAAAAAAATAAGTTGGGAGTACACAGAATTAATTTGTTTTTAGCAGCGGAAAATTAATAAAATAAAATAAACATTATAACTAGCAAATAGTACTAGATGATGCTGATTGTTTTAACCACCCAATACATAGAAATAACCCGAGGAGTTTTCACAGCCCAGAAATTTACCTTGGACTTGTTGTTATAGAATTCTACAGCATGATGGATCAACACCATAACAATACTGGCAAAACAGAGTGTTTATCTCTTTCATGCACCAAACAATCCTAACAAGTTCATTCAAGCACCGAGATGAAGATTAATGATTCTCTGGAAAATATGACATGGATAGACATCGTAGAGAACTTTTGGGTTAAAACACTGTGCCGTCCTGTCCTTGTTAGTGAGGGACTTCGAGTTTGCTGTCTGAGGTTTTTGAGCAACAAAATCCTTCAAATTTTTTCATCATCAAAACTGGTAAGCAGTAAGCGATCTAAAATTAGTTTACCTCGTGCTTCTTGTTGTGGTATTCTATGCCTTGTTCTGCACTCCTTGTGTATTTTAGCAGGTCATTCCTGGATGGATGGATGGATAAAAGAAAAGTAAACTTAAATAAATATTGAATTAGAATGACATTTATTTATAAAAAAAGAATCAGATCTGGACAGAGTCATTCTACGCGTAAGAACAAGTCCCGAACAGCAAAGAAAAGCTAAAAATCTAACACTGAACATAAAATCTTTCCTCCGATCTCATATTTCAAGGAAAAAAAAATGCACCGTTTCTCACAATACCCGAGCTGATCTTCCCGAGTTTGGATTCCCCGATCTCGTTCAATAGCCGGATCACCTTTTCTCTTCCCTTGGACGTCGCCCATCCTCCGTTGCAGAATTTGCTAAGCGATTACTATTCCTAATTAATAATCCAGAAAGCCTAGGTATTATTATTAAGTAATAAGTTTCCAATTATATTGTGGATTATAACAGTAATATATTACTGCATTCCTTTTTTTGTTTTTCCTTTTTTCCTTTTTTTTTTTTTTGTCACTTTTTCGTTTTTTTTTTATTTTATTTTTTTGCACTTTTTATTTTTTTTCCCTTTTTTTTTCTTTTAATTTTTAACTTTTTATATATTTTTTAATATTGACCTGATTAAAAATTTTTATTTGTAATTTTTTTCTTTTAAAATACTGTGAATTGCTACGATATTTTTTTACATAATTTTTCTATTTTATTTTTTTAAAATTATTTTTATTGATTTTATTTTTTTAATATTAAGCTGATTGAGAATTTAGTTTTGTAATTTTTTTCTTTAAAACATTGTTGATTGTTACAGTGTTTCTCTATATGGTTTTTTTTTTTTTTTTGTGTTTGTTTTTTTTTATGATTTTCTCCAAAATTATCTTTATCGATTTTTTTTTTTTTAATATTGAGCTGGTTAGAATTTAACTTTATAATAAAGTTTAATCACGTGGTGAAAACACTGTAACTTTCCTCACAAAATACTGTGAATTACTACAGTGTCTCTCTACATGGTTTTTTTTTCTTATGATTTTTTTAAAATTATCATTGTAAGTTTTATTTTCTAATATTGAGCTAGTTGAGAATTATAATTATAAGTCATTACAAATATGGTTAAATCATGTGGGGAAGCGCTATAGCTTTCATCACAAAACACTGAGAATTGCTACAGTGTTTCCAACATGGTTTTTTTTCCCTGTTTTTTTTCTAAAATTATTTTTGTTGATTTTATTTTTTTAATAGTGAGTTGATTGAGAATTTAGCTTTGTAATTTGTTTTTCTTTAAAACACTGAATTGCTACAGTGTTTTCACACAAGAGTTTTTCCAAAATTATCTTTGTCGATTTTTTTTTAATATTAAGTTGGTTAAGAATTATAATTACAATAAAACTAAATCATATGGGGGAAAACGTTGTTGTTTTCCTCACGAAACAATGTGGATTGCTACATTATTTTTCTAAATGGTTTTTTTTGTGATTTTTTCTAAAATTATCTTTTTTTCTTTCCAAAATTATGTTTGTCGATTGTTTTTTAATATTAGGTTGGTAGAGAATTTAGCTTTGTAATTTTTTTTGCTTTTTAAAAGAAAAGTTAAATCATGTGGTGAAAGCACTGTATCTTTCCTCACAAAAATACTGTGGATTGCCGCAAATTATTTTGTTCAGTCTCTAACTTTTTGATCACCAATACAACTTTTTTTTCCGTCATGAAATATTGGCTCCATCATATACCTTTAGTTTCTATTACTTATCTAGCGATGGTTCACAATTATAACACTATCAAGTATATTTGTTTTATAAGCCCGCAGCAGCGTGCGGGTATGCCATCTCGTTATAGTTTAAAAGGCGTAGGAAAATAATGTACTGTGAAGATAAATTTATTATACTATAAACTACATAGTAAGTATAAAGTGTTTGCATGGACGGTGGACGATATTATAGCATGTAGATGTTTTAGCTGTTTTTTTAGTTAAAAAGTGTTGTTGGAAATATTATTTTTTCTGTTTTTTATACTAAAAATTGCTAGTAGCCAGATTCAATCTCAATTTCTTTTAAGATATTTTTAATTTTATTTTTTTCTTTAGATTTTTTTTCATTTCTTGTATTGAATTTGTTTTTTTTTTAAATAAATTAATGTAACTTTTTTTATATTGTACAAAAGTTGGGTGATGATAATTGTTTTCATTTCAAGTTGGGTTGAATTTTTTTA
Source organism: Populus trichocarpa (assembly GCF_000002775.5). Lineage (NCBI taxonomy): Eukaryota > Viridiplantae > Streptophyta > Magnoliopsida > Malpighiales > Salicaceae > Populus > Populus trichocarpa. Next base: position 49,149,787 of record NC_037285.2, on the reverse strand, counting down.
TTAAAGCATGTTTGTTTTTGCGTTTTAAAAAAAAATTTAAAAAAAATTTGAAATTTTTTTATTTACTTCTAATTAATATTTTTATATTATTTTTTTAAATATATTTTTTTAAAAATATATTAAGATTGAATTTAGATCCGCCACCAGCAATTTTTATTTTTTGCTCATCTCTATTCAAGAGACAAGCTTGTTTATTTTTGTTCCTAAAACACCGTTTAGAAGGATGTTCACTTATAATTTAAGACAGTTATTAAACACTATTTAGCCCAACAGGTTTACTTAGTGGCAACACCAAAAAACAAAATTAAAAAGTAAAAATAAATAACATCATTTTAATAAAAATATTTACCTTAATAACTCACAGGTTAATCTAGTAATCTTTTTTCAAATTAGTTATCAAATCAATATGACAATTATATCTTGGACACATATAACAAATATACATGCATATGAAAGAGACATATCTTGGTGAAAAAATCATCACATCTTGTTCTACTTTCAAATTAAGACACCGTTTGGGAACGCGGCTGCGGCTGCGTTCCCAAAAAATTTGATTTTATTTTTTGCTAAAATTTAATATGGTTTGTACGTTTTGGATCGTTTTGATGTGCTGATGTCAAAAATGATTTTTAAAAAATAAAAAAACATCATTGGCATGCATTTTGGCACGAAAAGTTATTTGAAAAGCACCCGCAACCACACTGCCAAACACGCTCTCAACATGGATCAGAGGATTACTAGTTATTTGACCTGCCTTCATTGCAGGTCATATATTGTTTTTTACAAAAATAATTATATTTCTAAGTGTAAATCAAAAAATTTATGCATATATATAATTTAATAAATTAAGAATTATGTGTGTTAAAAAAATCATTAATGATAAATGGATAAAAATAGAAAAGCCAAGAGACATATATAGATCAAAATATTTGATATTACATCACAAGTTTTTCACCTGGTTGTGTTTAATGACTTTGTCTATTAAAATTAAATTTTTATTTAATCAAATTATTTGAAAATGCTTTTAAATAATGTTTTTTTTAAAAAAATATTGTTGATATCAACGCATTAAAATGATTCAAAAATATAAAAAAATAATTTTAAATAAAAGTTTTTCAAAATTTATCTAGTTTTTATTTAGAATGCAATGCCAAACCGGACGGTTGTCCCAAAAGTTATATTGAAAATAAATTAAAGATATTTTTGTTTTTTTATTTAAATAAACCCCTTTATATTCTATTAAGACTACCATGCTACCAGTAATGTGTTCCGTTGTAAGATTAATTCCATTAACTTTTTTGGTAATGAAATGATTTGTTCTGCTGTGATTAAAATAGGGATTATTATTATTATTATTATTATTATTATTACAATATTAAAAGAGATAGTGCTTTATTTTTTTTTGTTTTTTAATCTATTTGTTTAATTTTAATATTTAACATTTGATTTGTTGACAACTGAACTTTATAGTTTGTTTCGATTTTTTTTATATATAAAAGTATCCAAACCTCATAATCCAGATCGCATGTTTGACAAGTTAATTTATTTTTTTTAATTTTAATTTCATCTTTCAACATTTGATTTGTTAGGGATTCTCATTCATTATTTGTTTTATTTACTTTTTATAAGGTTATCTGAACCTCATGACTAACATCGCAAGTCTAGAGAGTTAACTTAGTTTTTTTTCTCTTTTTTTATTGATTTTTTTTTCTTTCAATTTTATCACTCAATATTTTATTGATTGAGAATTAGGCTTTTTAATTTGTTTTAACTTGCTTCCTACAAGGTCCTGATCTTATAACTCGAGTCATGGGTTTTGACTCGAGTAGACTCGGGTCTTTTTTTAGTCATTTTTTTTTTAAAATTTTGGATAACCTTCCGTATAGGGGAGGTGCTGCTGAGTTTTTTTTTTTAAATAGAAATCGTTTAATTTTTTCTGTTAATTTATATAGATGCCATGAGGAAAGTCTATTGCACTCGCGTGAACATAATCACTACTACTTCTTTTAATCACGAATTGCAGCACCAATATATTATCCCTTGTTAACTAAAGGTAAAGGAAGAGAAATTGTTTAAACTTCTAATGAATGGAGTGTTATTATCAATTAGAAAATGACAATATCATTCACCGTGGAGATATTATCCAATATTTTCAACCTTGGAGGCTGGAAGTTTTGTCTATAAAATAGTGATCAAAGCACTCCATCAAGGCAAATCGACTCGTCATTTATCTCCTAGCCAAAAATAGTCTTTCTTGGAACCAATTATCAGCCAATAAATCAATGTTTCTCCATGGTTCCATAAAAATTTCAACATTGACTAGCATCCATTCACTTCCCTTCCTTCTATTCATTCCTCCTCTTGCATACTGTTCTTCATCTCCCTTAGAATTTACTACCTTGTCTCAACCATGTTAGCTTCCTCTGTCAAGTTAACAGATCTCTGCGATTTTATGGAGAATCCAGATGGCTCACTCACTAGAAACAGCGCATTTCCTGACGTACCACCAACAGAACAAAAAACTCCAGGTTCCAAAGAACTTTCTCTCTCGAAAGACATCCCTCTAAACCCCAACAACAAAACATTTCTTCGTTTGTTTCGCCCCCTAAATCCCCCTCAAAACACCGCACTCCCTCTCATTATTTACTTTCATGGAGGTGGCTTTGTTCTTTACAGCGCTGCAACTCTTGCTTTCCATCAAACATGCAGTGACATGGCTTCTCACTTCCCCGCTCTCGTCCTGTCTGTTGACTATCGTCTTGCCCCTGAACATCGCCTTCCCGCTGCGTATGAAGATGCTATGGAGTCTATCAAGTGGGTCCAAAACCAAGTTTTGGATATCAACGGCCCTTCTTGTGAACCTTGGTTTAAAGAATACCTTGATTTTTCAAGGTGTTTCTTGATGGGCATGAGTGCTGGTGGCAATATTGCTTACCATGCAAACTTGCTTGCCTTGAATATTGATATCAAACCCTTGAAAATCATTGGTTTGATATTGAATGTCCCCTATTTTTCTGCTGTCACCAGGACTGAATCAGAGAAGAGGTTGATCAATGATCCGGTTTTGCCATTGGCTACTAGTGATAGGATGTGGGCTCTGTCTTTGCCTGAAGATACCGATCGTGATGATGAGTATTGCAATCCCATTGTTGGCGGGTCTCTTGAAAAGAACAAAATCGAACGGCTGCCGAGGTGTTTCTTCAGAGGATACGGTGGGGATCCACTTGTTGACAAGCAAAAGGAACTGGTGAAGATGTTAGAGTCGCGTGGAGTGGACGTGGTTGCGAGGTTTGATGAGGATGGCTTCCATGGTGTGGAGGTTTTTGATCCTGCAAAAGCCAAGGCTTTCTATGACTATGGTAAAGAATTTGTTTACACAACTGTTTAATGATCATAGTGTTGGCTACGTACATCAACCGGCAGTAAGGTGTCTGGTTTGATCAGTACTGTTTGTCTTGATTATATGTAGGTCGTTTTTAATTAGGGGTTCAATTGAAAGCAATTAAAAGAGAAAGGACTGAAATGAACTTTGGCTAATAACATAATTCTGGTACTGTTTATCTTCTTCTTTAATTCTCTGAAATAGCTGGTCCGGTTACCTACTTTGCAGCTGCATTTAATGTCCCTAACATCCACCAAATTAATTTGCCAAAACTTGAACGAAACTGATCACCAGACATCCATCTACGTCCGGGTATGGTCTTCACCGGCTAAATGGCAAATAAACAGACGTAGCACCACCCCAAAAAGGCCAACTCAGGTAGCCTACAACTGCAGATTTGACAATTTGACAGTGCACCATATCTACTTTGAGCCAACAGTTGGGATCCTTCCCATCTGAATCAAGGGCTGCAATTTTTCTCCAGTGTAGAAAATATTGTCCTCTTCCACTGCCTATAAATATAGGTGGATTTGATGGCCTGAGGGAGGGGAAATTCGGGTCCAAAAATAAAAAAAAACCAGCCTCGTCCCCGGTTTTTTTCTGCACAGTCCTCTCTCTTCTTTCTCTCTCCACTGTGGCCTTTGGCCACAACCACCACCATCACCGGTCTTCCCACCATCAGCACCACCACAGAAACCTTTCTCCTGCACCAACAGACACCGCGTCTCTCTCCTCTCCTTCCTTTCCTCCTTTTCCCCGCTGTAGATTTTCTTCTTCTACTTCTTCTTCTTTCTTCCTCCAGCTCCGCCTTGAGCAACCAGCACCACCACGTGTTGCCAAGACCACCAGCCAGCCACCACTACGTCTGTAATAAGCCATTGTGAACGTCTCTCTCCCCTCTGCAGATTTCCTCCTTTTCTTCCTCTTCCAGCTCTAGCCGCTCCAACCAACTCCACCGCCGGCTTCAGGTCATCCTCCCCCGCCAACCATCACCGCCACGCCAGGTGGTCTACTACCCTTCCCCTGGTTCTTCGTCTTCCCCATAAGAGTTCCACTGTTCCAGTGGACAAAAAAATAAAAATAAAAAATCCTTTAAAAAAATTGTGATTTTTAAGAATATTTTTCTAACAATTTTTTATAATATTGAGTTGTATATTTACACTGTAAAATACAAATTCAGTATTAAAATACCCGATTTTCTCTAAAATATTTCAAAAAAAATAAAAATTTCAAAACACTTTCAAAAACAAAAAAAAATATTTTGTTGCATACGGCCAAATCCTAAAATTTTTCCAAGAATATTTTTCATAAAAAAAAACTATAATTGCATTTTTTTTCATGTTTACAAAATCCAAAAATTGATATCGTTACCAGTGTATAATTATACATTAGGATTTGACCAACATGTCAAAAATCATTTTCCAATCTTTTTTTAGGGTCCAGATGTAGACTTTAATATTTGTGGGGTGTAAAATTACACGATAAAGTACACCCTCAGGTATTAAAGATACAAGGTGTAGAAATGTGATGCTAAAATTCAGACTCTAGAATGGTTAGGATTTAACCCAATAAGGTAGAGACTCTCTCATGAAGAGAGATCTGCCTTAAGCTTTAGAAAAGACCAACAAATAAAAACCCGATTTAGAAAAAAACAATTAAACAACAATGCAGCTTACCTTAGGTAGGGTGCACTGGGGGTGATGCGTCTTTCCCTTACACAACCAGTCCCTTACTCAAAATCTCGCAGATCATAGGTTCTTAGTGACCATAATACTAGGTGGCGACTCCTAAACATTAATAATAATTTTATGATTAAATCCAAAAACCTTCTCAACACACAACACCCCTCATCAGGAGGCACGACGAAAGCCTCCGCCGTCGCCCCGCGACAGCCGACATCGAAATGATTAGGTTTTATCTTATAAGATAGGGACTTCCTTATCAAGGAGGACTTTTCTTGAACCTTAAACAGACCACCAATTAGAAAATAATAATACCTTGGTTTTTTATCAGACAATCAAACAATGCAGCTTACCTTAGGTAGGGCGTATTTGGGGTGCTAATACCTTTCCTTTACACAACCAGTTTCCGTACCCGATCTTTAAGACCAGTTAGGGTTCCTAGTGACCAAAATACTAGGTGGTGACTCCCATTTCCGTTTTCTATTGATAATTGCTTGTCTCTCCATATTTTCCAGATAGATAAATACCTGAGAGTGGACGATTCGTCGCGATGCCGCACATGTGCGGCACTTAGTAACCATTTTCGAAAACTGACAACACTTACTTTAATTTCTTTCTCCTTTATTGGCTCTCCCTCGAGAAAGAAATAAAAAGAGACAGTGCACCAACCAGCCCTCTCTCATCACCTTCTTTCTCAAAATAGCATCCATAAAAAAAAAACACAAAATGAACTAATAAAGATAGAAAAGAAAACCCGTCAGCTCTCACCTATCCCTTATGATCTTATCTCCCTCATAACCCGTGGCACCAACCACCATCACCCAATACATCCACCGCTAAGCACCTACCCGGCAACAGCTCTCTATTGCAACAGCAAAACACCAACAACAGTAGGCTTGACACCACTATTGGTGTTTCTTCCCTTCTTTACCACCAAGCAAGACACAATCTTCCACCATGACTAGCACACCTTAATTTCCATCAACAACCTCCCCCTTTCTTATCCCAACGACATCAAAGATGGCCATTTCCCCACAATCCCATGCAAAAGCAAACAAGCGTAGCAACACAACCTCCCTACTCCATCCATTCATAGTAGTTTCACAATAACAAATCCCTACCTGCATACACCACCACAATGTTAGAAGAAAAATTAGTGTAGCAGAAGCTTATGAAAAATAATGCAAAATAGCAAAGCTAAATAATAAGAAGAAAATTTAAAAAGAAAGAGTGCTTCATTACATATTTTCTTTTATATACACATTTTATTTCTATTATACTTATGTTTTATGCTTCTGATTATAAGCTTATTTATAGGTCTAAAGTCCTAGATAATCAATGAATTATACTAAGCAAAGGAAATCCTATTTGGATAGGAAAAGTAATTCTACCAACTTAATCGGTCATCCGATTCTCAATTGGTAAAGTGGTTTATTTAATTTGATTGGTTGACCAGTTCCTCTGTTTTAAAAAAAAAAAAAAAAATTTTATTTTCAACATCCCCCCTTAAAATTGATTTCCTATAACTCTCAGCATATCTCTCATCTTGGCAAAAACATCATGTTTAAGTGGCTTAGTGAAAATATCTGCGACTTGGTCTTGGGTCTTCACATACGTGACTTTGACTAGTTTGGAATGCAATTTCATACGTAATGAAATCTTGTGTCAACACGCTTATTTTTATCATGAAACATAAGATTCTTGGCTAAGGAAATGATTGATAAGCTATCCACATGTTTTTTTTTAACACAAGATTTATCACTTGATGAAAAAAATCTCAGTGCTCTTAATAACTTTTTTTTTTATGTTTTTAAAAACATGGTTCAGCCCGTAGTATAGCACGGACAAATGAGCTAGTGATAACAAAAATTATTGTTCATGTTAAATCAACTTATTAAAATTTGAAATTTTTTTTATAATAGGTTATATAAAAAGAACACTTGCTAATATTATATAAAAAAACGATTTATATTATCTTATTCAAGGAAAAAATAAAAATCAAATGAAATTCAATAAAATAATATTTAAAAATATTCTTAATTAATTCAAGAATTTAAATATATATAAAAAACAATGTATATAATTAAGAAACACATTAAAATGGTGAATTCTCTTAGTCTGAACAATTCATGCATAAAAAATAACCCAAATATTGGATCTGATCCATACTGGCCTGGATATGATTCAAATTTGAAATCTTATCTTGTTGGCAAGTTTTGTCCAAACACGTAACTATTTAGAATGCAACATAAATCCATGAATAAATAGGTAGGCGTCTCTTTTCCCTTCTTAATATTTACATTATTATAATTTATAGATAATATGATATAGAAAAAAAGGTATGTAATTCACTAAGATATACCTTTCCATTATTAGCCCCATAACAGCCTATCCTTATTAATTCATTGCATATAAAAAAAAAACAAGTAATTGGCATTTACATATCTCTAAGGTATTTTCATAGCAAAGAAAGAGAGATGGAGAAGTCTTCATTCAAGCTAACTTTCTTGGTCTTTGCACTTTTAATCATCGCTTCTTGTTAGTCTCTCTCTCTCTTATATTTCATTCTAATATTCACACAAACAAATATTATTCTATACCTTTCATAATTAAAAAAATAAAATATTGTGGACTTGTGTTTGTCAGGTTCACATGTAGGAGAAGCAAGAAGCACCGTGATTACATTGCATTGCAATAAAAATGCAGACTGTGCAGGCCAAAGATGTTGGTGTATAGGCAAGAAATGTTTGTGTAGTACTTGTTTTTGTCAGAACCATAAGTGTGCTTGTAAGCTTCAATCCTCCTTAAGCGATGCCATCATCGGAGCTCAAGTAGAAAAACCGGGACATTGATTAAAAGGATCTCTATACATACCGGTGCCATAAGCAAATAAATTGTCATGAATAATGTATTTATTTTAAAAAATAATAATCTGGTTGTTAAGAAGATTTAAAGAGAAATGATAAAAATATTACCTCTTTAATAATAATCTATAATATTTACTAATGAGTTAGTGCGCGCGCGTGTGGGGGGTTGACAGTTTTGCATGTCATTCAGTAATTTCATTAAATTGTTTCTCAAAAATAGAAAATCATTTTTTTCATCATCTTCTTTAATCATTTATTTGATTTTTTTAGACGAATTGCAGCCCCAATCTTTTCCCTTGTTAACTAAAGGTAAAGGAAGAGAAATCGTTTAAACTTCTAATGAATGGAGTGTTATTATCAACTAGAAAATGACAATATCCACTTGGAGATAAGAGATGAGATTTTGCATGAACGTAAATACAAAAAAAAAAAAAAAAAATCCACTTGGAGATATCATCCAATATCTTCAGCCTTGCAGGCTGGAAGTTTTGTCTATAAAGTAGTGACAAAAACACTCCATCAAGGCAGATCCACTCGTCATTTATCTCCTAGCCAAAAATAGTCTTTCTTGGGACCGTTTATCAGCCAATACATCAATGTTTCTCCATCGTCTTTTTGTCTTGAATGAGTTTTTGTTAACGATGATGTGTAAAATAGTTTGATATATTTTTTCTAACTAAGAAGATTGATAATTAGTAGTTGATTCGGTAAAACAAGATGACTGATAGTTAATAATTGAAAAAATTACCGAAGAACTTGCGTGGGATACTGAAAAATTACCAAATTTCTGAAGAAAATGTTGGGTTTAGGTGAATTCCCTGAACCCGTCATGGATGGAAAATATTAGATTCAAGTACGCTGCTGGGATTTATGGCTGAGACACGGAGCTTGAGCCCAAAAAATATAGGAAGGGTATTGAATTGCACGCCTAGCATCTAGGGTGCTGGACAGTATGCCTAGCGTAAACCTATATTTTTATGGGAGAGATTTTGGGTTTTATAGGAAGTTATTAAATTTGAGTTTATCTACAGATAATTTTGAGATATTAATACAAGTTTGACTGTAGTGGCGCAGCGGAATTTTACAAAGATAAATGCAATGAAATAAAAGACAACTCTCATATACACCAACAAGTGGATGGTCCCATAAAAATTTCAACATTGACTACCATCCATTCACTTCCCTTCCTTCTAGTAATTCCTCCTCTTGCATACTGTTCTTCATCTCCCTTAGAATTTACTACCTTGTCTCAACCATGTTAGCTTCCTCTGTCAAGTTAACAGATCTCTGCGATTTTGTGGAGAATCCAGATGGCTCACTCACTAGAAACAGCCCATTTCCTGACGTACCACCAACAGAACAAATAACTCCAGGCTCCAAAGAACTTTCGCTCTCGAAAGACATCCCTCTAAACCCCAACAACAAAACATTTCTGCGTTTATTTCGCCCCCTAAATCCCCCTCAAAACACCAGACTCCCTCTCATTATTTACTATCATGGAGGTGGCTTTGTTCTTTACAGCGCTGCAACTCTTGCTTTCCATCAAACATGCAGTGACATGGCTTCTCACTTCCCCGCTCTCGTCCTGTCTGTTGACTATCGTCTTGCCCCTGAACATCGCCTTCCCGCTGCATATCAAGATGCTATGGAGTCTATCAAGTGGGTCCAAAACCAAGTTTTGGATATCAACGGCCCTTCTTGTGAACCTTGGTTTAAAGAATACCTTGATTTTTCAAGGTCTTTCTTGATGGGCATGAGTGCTGGTGGCAACATTGCTTACCATGCAAACTTGCTTGCCTTGAATATTGATATCAAACCCTTGAAAATCATTGGTTTGATATTGAATGTCCCCTATTTTTCTGCTGTCACCAGGACTGAATCAGAGAAGAGGTTGATCAATGATCCGGTTTTGCCATTGGCTACTAGTGATAGGATGTGGGCTCTGTCTTTGCCTGAAGATACCGATCGTGATCATGAGTATTGCAATCCCATTGTTGGCGGGTCTCTTGAAAAGAACAAAATCAAACGGCTGCCGAGGTGTTTCTTTAGAGGATACGGTGGGGATCCACTTGTTGACAAGCAAAAGGAACTGGTGAAGATGTTAGAGTCGCGTGGAGTGGACGTGGTTGCGATGTTTGATGAGGATGGCTTCCATGGTGTGGAGGTTTTTGATCCTGCAAAAGCCAAGGCTTTCTATGACTATGTTAAAGAATTTGTTTACACAACTGTTTAATGATCATAGTGTTGGCTACGTGCATCAACCGGAAGTAAGGTTTCTGGTTTGATCCGTACTGTTTGTCTTGATTATATGTAAGTCGCTTGATCACACATGAACCCTTCCGGTGCGTGAGAATAACACTGGTGCTGTCGAAACCAACCATGCTAGCTTTGTAATGGAGTTGCCTTTTCTTGTAATAAATTTTGTATGGAAAAGCAATAATAATATTATCATTGAAAATAATATAAATTCCATCTTTAAATTTAAAGTTTTTTAATTGAAATAGTTATTTGATATGATTTTAAAACTTTAATATAGTGGTTTAACAAAGTTTAATATGATATTATTTAATAAAATTCAAGCTTTGCATTGGCTTTTATTAGTATAAAGTTATATAATAATATAAATTATATCCCCAGTTTTTCTAGAGCCCTCTTCCTCGTTAAAAAGCCAGTACTGAACCACCACATACAAACAACCATTCATCACTCGTAATCTGCCTAGAAAATTCAACTTGACAGTCACTCGAAATCACCTCGTTTTCCTTTCCAAAATCAACCCGAAGCTAGCCCAACAATTCTTAGAATTCCAGTCGCTAACAGACTCAAAGAGACCATTTGATTTTCTGTGTTCTTACTGGTCCAGCAGCCGCGCATGCAGTGCACCAGTACGCGCCTCCGCCTCCATTGTTTGCAGATTTCTGATTCTACAATTTTGTGAAGGTTAATCTTAAACCCACTGGGCTAATTTACTTACTGTGAATAATTTGTAAGTGTGAATACTTTGATTTGGGTTTGGTAATTGATATATCCCTGGGTCAATACTGGTGTGTGTGTGTGTGTGTGTGTGTGGTGATGTTAATTTGCGGGAGTTTGCTTAGTTTTTCTCATTAAAGTATGAATGAGGTTTGTGTGCACACAGGTTGATTGATTGTTACATGAGTGTGAAAAAAGTTTGAAAAAATATGGTAGGAGAGTTTTTTTGAAAAATTGGCTGGAGAGTTTTTGATTTCGTACTTTGTGTGTTCTAATTGTTTATTTCTAATCATTAATAAAAATGATTTTTCATAGGAAGTGAATCCAGAACCTTATTTGGCAATACCTTTCCGGCATACTTTTTTCTATCAAATAATATTTATTATCCTAGCAACGGAGTCACGATTAAGGTGATAATATTTAATTTTTTAAAAATAAAAAATAAAAAAAACATGTAGCATGTCCTTGTATTCTATATCTTGTTGTTAATTTTTTTTAATTATTTTTGTTATAATGCATGCTATTTTTAAATTAATAGATCAGACCTTCAAATCCAAATCCTTTCTTCTCATTATTCATTAAAATTTATTTGCTTGTCGCACCAACATATCTAGACTAGAGGTGCTTTTAATCAATGTCCTAGTTTTCCTACTTGAGCTCCAATGATGGCATCACTTAAGATGGGTGGGATTTTACAAGCACACCTCTTATTGGACTGACAATAACAAGTATCACACCAGCATTTGTTCTCCCCTACACAGTCTGCATCTGTATTGCAACGAAATGTAATCACGGGGCCTCTTGCTTCTCCTACATGCGAACCTGAAAACATTGTTCGTGTGCTTAGTAGAATGAAATAAATGAGAGAGAGAGAGAGAGAGAGAGAGAGAGAGAGAGAGAGACTAACAAGAAGCAACGATTAAGAGTATAACTAAGCAAGTTAACTTGGATGAAGACTTCTCCATCTCTTTTTCTTTGCTATGAAAACGCTTAAGTGATATATGTAAAAGCCAATTACTTGTTTTTAAAAATGAATTGTGATAGGCTCTCCCATTGTAATGTTATATAGGTGAGGCTATGCTACTTATAATGGGAAGGTGTATCTCGCTGGATTATATATATATTTGTCCCTTAGATTTTCCCATTAAAGGTGTGTTTGCTTCTTACCATAAATGATGGATTAATTTACTTATATTTGTCATTAGATTGGATTGTTTCCTATCAAACCCCTTAAGATTCATCTGGTTATTGGATTAGATTAGTTATTATCCGCTGAGGTGCCAATATATAATTTATATGTGAGGAATGATTGTTTGGTTATTAAATCTCATATCTTATCAAAAACATAACTCAATAGTTATCTCAACTTTAAAACTAAAATTATTAGGTGAGGTCTCAATAAATAATTTTTTTTTTTCTCATAAGAGGTATCTCAATTTCACCACTAAAGTTTGGTTTATATAACTAACCCCCGCTAACTTTTCTTGTAATATCAATTTCACCTATATGAATCATCTCATAACCTGATTTTTTACCATTTTTTTCAAAATATCATTTTCATATTTTCAACATCTCTACAAAAAATCAAAATTAAAAAAAAAAGCTTTTGAAGCATTTCAGCTATTGACTCATCCATTTCATAATTATCGATTAATTTATTGATCAAATTGACATTGATGTTGCATTTTGAAAAAACAATAGAGAGTAAAATGGATAAAGGGACCAAAGTGAAAAGCAAGAAAAAAAGCCCAAAATAAAATTAAGTTGTTTAAGGACCAAGCAATTAAAAAAAATGACAAAATATTATGACATATAAATACTAGAGGAATCTTGCAAGAGAAGAGGGGACTGGAGAAAGCCTAGCCACCATTGCCATGGAGAGTGAGTTGAAAACACAAGAGAGAGAGGCCACCATAATAAAAAGTAAAATAAATAAATAAAAAATCTAATTTCCATCCTAAAGACACCATTTTCAAAAACTAACAACACTCACTCTAATCTCTTTCTCCTTCATTGTCTCTCCCTCAAGAAAGAAAGAAAGAAAAACAGATAGTGCACCAACCAGCCCTCTCTCATCACCTTTGTTGTTACTGATTTTTGGACCCCACACAAAAAAGAAGAAAATACAAAAAATAAAAATATATATTCAGAAGAAAACAAAAAAATAATATCAGTGAGAAGAGGATGTCGGAGCACTCGGAAAATGGCCAAAAATTGGTTGAGGAGGTTCAAAAATAAAAAGATTAAAATTTGACAGTATATTGTTGACTGATGAGAGCCCTGTTGACAAAGAAAATTCAATTTGAGGAAGAAATGTCCAAAATCAGAGGTTTATTAACTCAATTAAATTTATTAAAGATTTAATTGAATTTATGAAGGGTTTGATTGCAAGAAAAATTGATTTTGAAGTCAATTTGGGCTTTAATTGGAAGAAATTAAAGTTTTGGGGTCAAATTATAATTTTTTTCGAGTTGATTTGGTCAAATCAGGGGCTTAATTGCATAAATATTGAAGTTTGATGGCCAATTAAGGACTTAATTGAAGAAATCCAAAACCAAATACCAAAGACCAAACTGGAAAAAGGTGCGTAAATAGAAGGGTTGGAATTGACCGAATCAAGGGCTAAATTGAAAAAAATAGAAGTTTATGGATCAATTGAGGGTCAAATTGCATAAATCCAAGACCAATGATCAAATTGAATGAGGTAGCCAAATTTAGGGCTGATATCCGATTTTGGAAAGGACGCAATTGAATCGATTCTTAAAATAAAAATTACAACCGAGGACTTGATTGAACAATTCACAAATTGAGGATTGATTTGGAAATTGACAAAGTCTTGGCGTCATTTCCTTTTAAATGAAACGACGTGTTTTGGGCAAAACTGCGTCGTTTCATCCACTGTTAAAAAAAAAACCAAAACAGTGTCGTTTTGAAACGCATTGTTTATCTTCTTCTTCCCTAACGTGCAAAGGTTAGGGAAGAAAGTTTTTCTTCCCCTACAACGCTGCTCCTCTCCCTCTCTCTCCCAAAAACCCGAAAACCAAAAACCAAAAACATTGACTTGCTAAGACAAAAAAAAAAAAAAACAGAACGGACAAGCCCTAGGGCGGCTACCCAGCAACCGCCCGACCTCCCTACCCCTGTGCCATGATTGGACATGGGTAATAGCTGTCTCTCCCCCTTTCACCGTTATAAACAGCGGGGGAGAAAGGCAGAAAAAAAAGGGGGAAATTTTAAGGGGAAAGAGAGAGATTGAAGGAAGAAACAGGGGAGAAAGAGGGGGCAAAAAAACAAAGCAAAGAGAGACATTATAGAGAGAAGAACATGACCAGAGAAAGAAGAGATTACAAGAAAGGTGAAAAACAGGGAAGATGGGGGGATTGACACCCCACTTTTAGGGAGTTTTAGAGGTAAAAAGAAAACCGAAAGAAAAAAAAGAAGAGACAAAGAGGAGAGAATAGAGAAAAACAGAGAGGAGAGAACTGAAAAAACTAACACAAGAGGAATGAAAGAGAAAGGAAGAAAATCAAGGAAGGGCAGAAAGGAGGAGAAGAAGAGCCACAACAGTTGCCACTGTTCTTTGTCGCAAACCACCGTTGTTCTTCCTCTTCACCGCCACCAGCAGCATCATGAGCCACTGCAAGTCAGCCTTCCTCCCCTTCCCTTTCTTCTTTTTCTTTTTCTTTTTCTTTTTCTTCTTTTTCTTCTTCTTCTTCTTCTTCATCGCCCCCAACTGCTCCACTGTTCTGTTCTACAAGTGAACAGTGGAGATTGAATTAATTTATTCTCCACTGTTCACGTTGCAGGTGAACAGTGGAGAGCATCTCCACTATTCCTGGGCCGAACCGCACTGGCCCAGACCAAAATGGTTGGGTCTGGTCGGGTCTGGTCGGGTCTGGCCCAGTCCAAAAAAGAAAGAAGAAGAAAATATCTCATGGGTCGAGCTAGCCTACCTCTTGTCCAATTTATTCTGGACCGATTTCAGCCCAGCCATGATGGGCTCATCCCAATATATTTAGGCCAACCCATCTCTTTATATTTATAATATATTATTATTATATTGTATACAACAAATTCCAAAAAAAATTCCAAAAATCCTTTTGGAAATTTGTGATTTTTTCGTGTATTTTTATACCATTTTGATTAATATTAGTTTGTATTTTTATATTGTAAAGATACAAATCTAGTATTAAAATACCCGGTTTTCTCTGAAATGTTGCAAAAAAATTACAAAAAAAAAGAAGGATGTTTTTTTTTCTTGCATACGACCAAGTTTCTCAAAGATTTTCATACAAAGTAAAAAATCATATCGTATTTTCATACAAAGAAAATTCAAAAATATGTGTTAGCATGTAGTTTGACTTTAATAACCAGTTTATTAAAGTCACGACAACTAGGCCAACATTTCAAAAATTCTAAAAAAAAAATATTTTGTTTTCTTTTAATATCTAGGATTACGAACTTACATGTAAGACATACTTCTAATATTAAAATTAGTTTCTTTGGTCGACATCAGAACAGTTAAGTTTCACCTTATAAGATAAGGACCTCCTTACCGAGAAGGACTTTTCTTAAACCTTATACAGACCACCAATTAGAAAACAACAATACATTGGCTTTTTATCAGACAATCAAACAATGCAGCTTACCTTTGGTAGGGCGTATTTAGGGTGTTAATACCTTTCCTTTACGCAACCAGTCTCCGTACCCGATCTCTAAGACCAGTTAGGGTTCCTAGTGACCAAAATATTAGGTAGTGACTCCTATTTTCGTTTTCCACTAATAAAAGACAAGAATTCATTTTCTACCTATTTTTGCCAAATAGATAAATACATGAGAGTGGACGATTCGTCGCGACGCCGCACACGTGCAACACTTAGTAACCATTTTCGAAAACTAACAACACTCACTCTAATCTCTTTCTCCTTCATTGTCTCTCCCTCGAGAAAAAAAAAAGAGACAGTGCACCAACCAACCCTCTCTCATCACCTTCTTTCTCAAAATAGCATCCATCACAAAAGAAAAACGAAATGAACTAATAAGGGTAGAAAAGAAAACCTGTCAGCTCTCACCTATCCCTTATGATCTTATCTCCCTCACAACCCGTTGCACCAACCACCAAGCACCTGGTCGATAGCAGCTCTCTGTTGCAACAGCGAAACACCAACAACAGTAGGCTTGACACTACTAGTGTTTCTTCCCTCCTCTACCACCAAGCTCTCCCACACAATCTTCCACCATGACTAGCACACCTTTCCATCAATAACCTCCCCCTTTCTTGTCCCAACGACATCAAATATGGTCATTTCCCCACAACCCCATGCAAAAGCAAACAAACTCAGCAACACAACCTCCCTACTCCATCCATTTATAGTAGTTTCACAACAACAAATCCCTACCTGCATACACCACTACAATGTTAGAAGAAAAATTAGTGTAGCAGAAGCTTATGGAAAATAATGCAAAATAGCAAAGCTAAAGAATAAGAAGAAAATTTAAGAGGAAAGAGTGTTTCATTAAGTGTTTTCTTTTATATACACATTTTATTTCTATTATACTTATGTTAAGTCCTAGATAATCAAGGAATTATACTCAGCAAAGAAAATTCTATTTTGAATAGGAAAATTAATTCTACCAACTTAATTGGTCATCCGGTTCTCAACTGGTAAACTGGTTTATTTAATTTGATTGGTTGATCGGTTCCTCTATTTTAAAAAAAAAACAATTTTTTTTTTATTTTCAACATCCCCTTAAAATTGATTCCCTATAACTCTTAGCATATCTTTATCTTGGCAAAAACATCATGTTTAAGTGGCTTAGTGAAAATATATGCGACTTGGTCTTGGGTCTTCACATACTTGACTTTGACTAGTTTGTATGCAATCTCGTACGTAATAAAATCTTGTGTCAATACGCTTATTTTTATCATGAAACACAAGATTCTTTGTTAAGGCAATGACTGATAAGCTATCCACATGTTTTTTTTTAACATAAGATTTATCACTTGATGAAAAAAATCTAAGCTCTTAATAACTTTTTTTTTATGTTTTTAAAATCATGGTTCAGCCTGCAGTGGAGCGCGGACAAATAAACTAGTGATAACAAAAATTAGTGTTCACGTTAAATCAACTTATTAAAATTTGAAATAATTTTTTTATAATAAGTTATATAAAAAGAACACTTGCTAATATTATATAAAAAAACAATCTATATTATCTTATTCAAGAACAAAATAAAATAAAATGAAATTCAATAAAATAAAATAATATTTAAAAATATTCTTAATTAATTCAAGAATTTATATATATAAAAAAACAATGTATAGAATTAAGAAACACATTAAAATGGTGAATTCACATAGTCTGAACAATTCATGCATCAACAATAACCCAAATATTGGATCTGATCCATATTGGCCTAGATATGATTCAAATTTGAAATCTTATCTTTTGGCAAGTTTTGTCCAAACACGCAACTATTTAGAATGCAACATAAATCCATGAATAAATAGGTAGGTGTCTCTTTTCCCTTCTTAATATTTACCTTGTATGATTTTACGTTATTATAATTTATAGATAATATAATATAGAAAAAAAGGTATGTAATTCACTAAGATATACCTTCCATTATTAGCCCCATAACCTCGCCTATATAACATTAATCACAATGAGAGAGCCTATCCTTATTCATTGCATAAAAAAAAACAAGTAATCGGTATTTACATATCTCTAAGGTATTTTCATAGCAAAGAAAGAGAGATGAAGAAGTCTTCATTCAAGCTAACTTTCTTGGTCTTTGCACTCCTAATCATCGCTTCTTGTTAGTCTCTCTCTCTCTCCCATACAATTATATATTTCATTCTAATAATCACACAATAAACACATATATAATATTATTGTGTACTTTTCATTAAAAAGAAAATAGAATTATTGTGTACTTGTAATATTCAGGTTTAGAAGTGGGAGAAGCAAGAGGGCCTGTGATTACATTTCGTTGCCAAAAAGATTCAGATTGTGTAGGCGAGAAATGCTGGTGTGATAAGTGTTATTGTCAGTCCAGCAAGAGGTGTGTTTGTAAATTGCAATCCTCCTTGAGCGATGCCATCATTGGAGCTCAAGTAGGAAAACCAGAACACTGATTAAAAGCACTTCTAGATATGTCAGTGCAATAAATTGTCATGAATAAATATGTTTTCATTTCAGAAATAATTCCAAGTAAAGGAACAGATAATTAATAAAATCCCTTTTCTTTTCTTTTTGTTGATGCTCATTTCTTTTCCTACAAGAGTTTTATAATTTTAATTCTACGCAATTCTAAGTAAACATAAAGAGAATAGCCTCACATATTCCTTCCACGATTTGTTTTTAACTAGTTGCTTCATCAACAACAATATCCTTGCATCTAGGTTTTTGCGTCTTTCTTTCATATTCTATGCGATGCAAAAACTATATGGCTATCATCTTGCAAAACAAAGTGTGACTAAAAATTGTGAGTGGGCGGCATGGTTTTACTTCCAGCCTGTTTGCACCGTGTTTTTTTAAATTTTAAATATTTTTGTTAAAATTTATTTTTTTTATGTTTTGAGATTGTTTTGAAGTGATAATATCAACAATAATTTTTAAAAAATAAAAAAATATATTATTTTAATATATTTATAAGCGAAAAACACTTTGAACACACGAATAATCAATACCTCTTCTCATCTTGAGTTGCTGTCATTGATGCTATTTAAATTGTTGGCTTACCTGGTAATAACTACTGTCATTGATGCAATTCAGGTTGTTGGCTTACCTGATAGTAACTGTTAGTAAGAAATAATTTATAGAATGGACATGAAACTGCATCATTTGTTACTATGATGTCTTAGTTATGTATTTTTTTTTCTTGGCTCAGAATAATTGATGACCTATGGAATTGCAGATTTGCAATTTATTACATATAAAAAACAACAACAATATCACTTATTCTTCTTTTTTTTAACTGTAATGCTCCAAACTTAGGGAAAGGTTCTGTCCACTGAATAGTTTCTCGACCGGTAAATATACATCACTGAATTGGGCTTATATGTTCTTATTATCTAAAAGGAATTTATTTTGCAAATAGATTTATTAACCATTCCTTTTATCTAATTCAATTTTTTCATATTTCTCATATATTGGATGTCGGACGCAAGGCAACACAAATACTATGGACAAATTAAAATCAATATTAAAATTAATCTCTCTCTCTTCTAATTTTTTGGATTTTTCTAATTTTTATATATGATACAATATTATATATTATTATAAATATACAATACTATAGTATTAGGATGGGCCCAACCTAGTTATATGGGTTGAGCCCATCCTGGTTGGGTTGAGATTCGGACCAAAATAAATTAAAACAAGGTCAACTCAAAAGAGTTGGGTCAATATTGGCCCAAAACAAGGGTTTAATCGATGTTTGCCCAACATACTCTATTCTAAAGGGACTGGGTTAGATCCGACACAGAAATTTTAGTTTGGGCCAGAACTAGTCCAATCTAGGAATAGTGGGCTTTTCATTGTTCACTAGCAGAACAATGAAGATGGAGGGAGTAGAAGAAGATGGGGGGAGTGTATGAAACATCCATATACCGCTGCCACAATTGCACATGCTTTCGTCTCAAATTAACATAGTTCGACTTCATGGAATACCAGCTTCCATGGTTAGTGACAAGGACCGAGTATTTATTAACTCTTTTTGGCGTACCCTATTTCAGCTTCAGGGGACTAAGTTGTGCATAGTTTCAATTACCATTCTCAAACCGACAGACGAACAGAGATAATTAATCGGGTCTTGGAGCAATACTTGAGGTGTTTTGCAGGGTCCAACCAAGAAAATGGATTGACTGAATTCCATGGACAAAATTTAGCTATAACACCTCAGTCCATTCATCTACCAAAATGACACCTTTTGAAGCAGTGTATGGTGTTCCACCTCCAAGTTTATTGATGTATGTTCGGGGAACTTTAAAAGTACAGGTTGTTGATGGATATTTGCGTGATCGAGATGCCATCCTGCGCGAGTTGAGAAAGAATCTCTCGTTAGCTCGGGAGCGGATGAAATGTCAAGTGGATCAGCGACGTCGTGAGGTCATCTTTGAGGTGGGCGACTTTGTATACCTGAAACTGCAACCTTACTGACAGATATCGGTGGCATTTCACAGCTCTTTGAAGCTGTCACTCAGGTACTTTGGTCTATATAAAATCATTGAAAAAGTTGGACCAGTGGCTTATCGATTGGCTTTGCCTCTGAGTTCTTTGATTCACAACATCTTTCATGTAAGCCTGTTGAGAAAACATGTTGGACCCGTCACTACCATCTCGACTCAGTTTCCTCCTGTGACTAATGAAATTGTCATTCATCCTCAACCTGAGACCGTTCTTGATGGTCGAGTCATCCAAAAAGGCAGATACCTTCTGAAAGTTGAGGTTCTAATTAAATGGAAGGGAGCCTCAGTAGAAGATGCCATTTGGGAAGATGAACGTCACTTGGGTAAGTCCTATCCTGTATTTCCTTGCGGACAAGGAATTTTAAGGGGGGGAAACTGATATGACTATGTATGTAGAGGGACTGGTACGTGGGTGTGTGCATGCAGAGGGACACGTACGAGGGGTGTATGAGGAATGGGTCTTTGATGGTTGCTGGAAACAGTGTAGTAGGAGGATATTTTTTTATTGTTAGTTTCGTGTTGTTAGTGCTTTCCTATCTTTGAGCATGTTGTTTAACTTTCCAAGTTTAGTGGGCTATAAAATATAACCAATAGGTTGTTCTTGATTATGCAGATAATAATATAAAATCCTTTCTACTTCTATCTCTTCTTCTCTTCTTCCCTGACTCTTTTATGGTTGATAGTAAATAACTCATCACTGGACCAGTAGGAACACAGAAAATCAAATGGTCTCTTTGAGTCTGTTAGCGACTGGAATTCTAAGAATTGTTGGGCTAGCTTCGGGTTGATTTTGGAAAGGAAAACGAGGTGATTTCAGTCACTTTTTGAGTTGATTTCGGGACTGTCAAGTTGAATTTTCTAGGCAGATCACGAGTGATGAATTGGTGTTTTTGTATGTGATGGTTCACTGGCTTTTTAACAAGGAAGAGAGGATCGGATGATAGGTGAAAACTCTTGAAATATAATTTGTATTATTATGATTATAATATTATACTAATTTGGTGCTTTTCTATACAAAATTTATTATAAAAAATATAACTCTAATGCCACACTTGAATTTTATCAAATCAACATATTTAAGTTATAATATCATATTAAATAATTATTTAAATTAAATTTTTTTAAATTAATATATTAAAGTTTTAATATTATATCAAATAACTATTACAATTAAAAAATTTAATTTTAAAAATGTAATTTATATTATTTTCAAACATAATATTATTGCTTTTCTATACAAAATTCATTACAAGAGAAGGCAACTCCATTACAAAGCTTGAACTTTGCCAAACCAACAGGGGTGATTGAGACCGGAAGGGTTCATGTGTTATCAAGCGACTTATAATCAAGAGAAACAGTACTTACTGATCAAACCAGACACCTTTTTACTTCCGGTTGATGTAGCCAATACACTATGATCATTAAACAGTTGTGCAAACAAATTCTTTAACATAGTCATACAAAGCCTTGGCTTTTGCAGGATCAAAAATCTCCACACCATGGAAGCCATCCTCATCAAACCTTGCAACCACGTCCACTCCACGAGACTCTAACATCTTCACCAATTCCTTTTGCTTGTCAACAAGTATATCCCCACCGTATCCTCTAAAGAAACACCTCGGCAGCCGTTCGATTTTGTTCTTTTCAAGAGACCCGCCAACAATGGGATTGCAATACTCATGATCACGATCGGTATCTTCGGGCAAAGACAGAGCCCACATCTTATCACTCATAGCCAATGGGAAAACCGGATCATTGAACAACCTCTTCTCTGATTCAGTCTTGGTGACAGCAGAAAAATAGGGGACATTCAATATCAAACCAATGATTTTCAAGGGTTTGATTTCAATATTCAAGGCAAGCAAGTTTGCATGGTAAGCGATATTGCCACCAGCACTCATGCCCATCAAGAAACACCTGGAAAAATCAAGGTATTCTTTAAACCAAGGTTCACAAGAAGGGCCGTTGATATCCAAAACTTGTTTTTGGACCCACTTGATAGACTCCATAGCATCTTGATATGCAGCGGGAAGGCGATGTTCAGGGGCAAGACGATAGTCAACAGACAGGACGAGAGCGGGGAAGTGAGAAGCCATGTCACTGCATGTTTGATGGAAAACAAGGGTTGCAGCACTGTAAAGAACAAAGCCACCTCCATGATAGTAAATAATGAGAGGGAGTTTGGCGTTTTGAGGAGGATTTAGAGGGCGAAATAAACGCAGAAATGTTTTGTTGTTGGGGTTTAGAGGGATGTCTTTCGAGAGCGAAAGTTCTTTGGAACCTGGAGTTATTTCTTCAGTTGGTGGTACGTCAGGAAATGCGCTGTTTCTAGTGAGTGAGCCATCTGGATTCTCCACAAAATCGCCGAGATTTGTTAACTTGACAGAGGAAGCTAACATGGTTGAGATAAGGTAGTAAATTCTAAGGGAGATGAAGAACAGTATGCAAGAGGAGGAATTAATAGAAGGAAGGGAAGTGAATGGATGGTAGTCAATGTTGAAATTTTTATGGAACCATTGAGAAACATAGATTTATTGGCTGATAAACGGTCCCATGAAAGACTATTTTTGGCTAGGAGATAAATGACGAGTGGATTTGCCTTGATGGAGTGCTTTGATCACTGTTTTATAGACAAAACTTCCAGCCTCCAAGGCCGAAAATATTGGATAATATCTCCAAGTGGATTTTTTTTGTATTTACGTTCTTGCAAAGTCTCATCTCTTACTAAAATAATAGATGAATGATGTTGTCATTTTCTTTTCTAATTGATAATAACACTCCATTCATTAGAAGTTTAAACGATTTCTCTTCCTTTACCTTTAGTTAACAAGGGATAATATATTGGTGCTGCAATTCGTCTAAATAATCAAATTAATGATTAAAGAAATAAAATAAAATAAAAAATGATTTTGCCATTTAGCCGGTGAAGACCATACCCGGAAGTAGAGGGATGTCTGGTGATCAGTTTCGTTCAAGTTTTGGCAAATTTGGTGGATGTTAGGGACATTAAATGCAGCTGCAAAGTAGGTAACCAGACCAGCTATTTCAGAGAATGAAAGAAGAAGATAAACAGTACTAGAATTCTGTTATTAGCCAAAGTTCATTTCAGTCCTTCCTCTTTTAATTGCTTTCAATTGAACCCCTAATTGAAACTGACCTATCTTTTTTAATTGCTTTTAATTGAACCTCTAATTAAAAGCGACCTACATATAATCAAGACAAACAGTATTGATCAAACCAGACACCTTACTTCCGGTTGATGTACGTAGCCAACACTATGATCATTAAACAGTTGAGTAAACAAATTCTTTAACATAGTCATAGAAAGCCTTGGCTTTTGCAGGATCAAAAACCTCCACACCATGGAAGCCATCCTCATCAAACCTCGCAACCACGTCCACTCCACGCGACTCTAACATCTTCACCAGTTCCTTTTGCTTGTCAACAAGTGGATCCCCACCGTATCCTCTAAAGAAACACCTCGGCAGCCGTTCGATTTTGTTCTTTTCAAGAGACCCGCCAACAATGGGATTGCAATACTCATGATCACGATCGGTATCTTCAGGCAAAGACAGAGCCCACATCCTATCACTAGTAGCCAATGGCAAAACCGGATCATCGATCAACCTCTTCTCTGATTCAGTCCTGGTGACAGAAGAAAAATAGGGGACATTCAATATCAAACCAATGATTTTCAAGGGTTTGATATCAATATTCAAGGCAAGCAAGTTTGCATGGTAAGCAATATTGCCACCAGCACTCATGCCCATCAAGAAACACCTTGAAAAATCAAGGTATTCTTTAAACCAAGGTTCACAAGAAGGGCCGTTGATATCCAAAACTTGGTTTTGGACCCACTTGATAGACTCCATAGCATCTTGATATGCAGCGGGAAGGCGATGTTCAGGGGCAAGACGATAGTCAACAGACAGGACGAGAGCGGGGAAGTGAGAAGCCATGTCACTGCATGTTTGATGGAAAGCAAGAGTTGCAGCGCTGTAAAGAACAAAGCCACCTCCATGAAGGTAAATAATGAGAGGGAGTTTGGTGTTTTGAGGGGGATTTAGGGGGCGAAACAAACGAAGAAATGTTTTGTTGTTGGGGTTTAGAGGGATGTCTTTCGAGAGCGAAAGTTCTTTGGAACCAGGAGCTATTTGTTCTGTTGGTGGTACGTCAGGAAATGGGCTGTTTCTACTGAGTGAGCCATCTGGATTCTCCACAAAATCGCAGAGATCTGTTAACTTGACAGAGGAAGCTAACATGGTTAAGACAAGGTAGTAAATTCTAAGGGAGATGAAGAACAGTATGCAAGAGGAGGAATGAATAGAAGGAAGGGAAGTGAATGGATGGTAGTCAATGTTGAAATTTTTATGGAACCATGGAGAAACATTGATTTATTGGCTGATAATTGGTTCCAAGAAAGACTATTTTTGGCTAGGAGATAAATGACGAGTCGATTTGCCTTGATGGAGTGCTTTGATCACTATTTTATAGACAAAACTTCCAGCCTCCAAGGTTGAAAATATTGGATAATATCTCCACGGTGAATGATATTGTCATTTTCTAATTGATAATAACACTCCATTCATTAGAAGTTTAAACGATTTCTCTTCCTTTACCTTTAGTTAACAAGGGATAATATTGGTGCTGCAATTCGTCAAAATAATCAGATTAATGATTAAAGAAGAAGATGAAAAAATGATTTTCTATTTTTAAGATCAAGATGGATGAATGCATGGGTGAATAAAAAAACTGAAAAACCGATTAAACTACGAAAATCAAAAAACAAATAACCGAAATAACCAAACCGTGAAAAAAACCCGATTAAACCGATTAAAATTGTAAAAAAACCGACCGGTTCGGTTTCGGATTTATAAGCCTGATATCAAAAAAACCAAACTGAACCAAACCGAACCCAAACAAAAAAACCGAGCCAAACCGGAAAAAAACCAAGCCAAACCGGTTTTTGTCCAAAAAAACTGAACCGAACCGAAACTGGTCGGTTTGAACCGATTTCGATTTTAAAAAAAAATCAATTTAATTATTTTTTTTTTATAAAAACTAAACCAAACTAAAAATAATAACTTCTAAATAAGTGCATGGATGAGTGTGAAACACCATCTTCATTGAAGGCCTAGACTCATCCATTCTGGGCTTAGTATTAGGCTAAAAAAGAACTCATTGTCTGTACAAATAGGTTTGAGGCCATAGTTTTTCATTCAATGGGTTCAGGGGATATTCTTTGACCACCCCCAAAAAATTAACCCATGAAGCCATCTTCTGAAGAGTTCATAATTGGTACTGTTAAATTAATTATTATTTTTTTTAATTATTACACATCTAAATAATAAAATCACACTCAAGTGAAAAATCAAATTATTCATTTCTTCTAAATCCTAAACAAATTCTAAAATACAAATCATATATTAATACAACGAAATTATCATTATAAAACAAATAAAACACTTAAATATACAAGTAAATTATAAATATTACAACAAACATCAATAAATTAATTCAAAATATAAATAAGTTGGTTTATTTACTTGGTGGAGTGAAGTTAATAAAAAATAAAACTAAGAGAAAGAAGCTTTATGTCGGCAGATTGTGGTGGCTGGACTTGTCGAGATTGGGGGGTATTGGATTTCGTTGTAAGGAGGGAGGAGGGTTGCCGGTTATTATTTGTTTATAGAGTAAGATGAAAATGAGCTAAGAAGAGTCATTGTTGCGTTTTAATTTCTTTTAAAATCACATATAAAATTTTATTAGCAATCACGATAAAATTGCCGATGAATTTTTTTATTCAATCATTATTTTCATATGAAATTACTGAATAACATGCAAAACTATGCACGCGCACACACACAGATACACACACACACTAACTCATTAGTAAATATTATAGATTATTATTAAAGAGATAACATTCTTACTATTTCTCTTTAAATCCTCTTAACAACCAGATTATTATTTTTTAAAATAAAAACATTATTCATGACAATTTATTTGCTTATGGCACCGGCATGTATAGAGGTCCTTTGAATCAATGTCCCGGTTTTTCTACTTGAGCTCCGATGATGGCATCGCTTAAGGAGGATTGAACCTTACAAACACACTTGTGGTTCTGACAAAAACAAGTATTACACATACATTTCTTGCCTATACACCAACATCTTTGGCCTGCACAGTCTGTATTTTTGTTGCAACGTAATGTAATCACGGTGCTTCTTGCTTCTCCTACATGTGAACCTGACAAACACAAGTTCACAATATTTTAGAATAAGGTTCGTTTGTGTGTGAAATTAGAATGAAACATATGAGAGAGAGAGAGAGAGGGAGAGAGATAGACTAACAAGAAGCGATGATTAAGAGTGCAAAGACCAAGAAAGTTAGCTTGAATGAAGACTTCTCCATCTCTCTTTCTTTGCTATGAAAATACCTTAGAGATATGTAAATGCCAATTACTTGTTTTTTTTTAATGCAATGAATAAAGGATAGGCTCTCCCATTGTAATGTTATATAGGCGAGGTTATGGGACTAATAATGGATAGGTATATCTTAGTGGATTACATACCTTTTTTTTTCTATATCATATTATCTATAAATTATAATAACCTAACATATATGGGAAAAGAGACTTTCACAAGATAAGATTTCAAACTAAACTTAAGGTAAATATTTATTCACGGATTTATGTTGCATTCTAAATAGTTACGTGTTTGGACAAAACTTGCCAACAAGATAAGATCTCAAATTTGAATCATATCTAGGC
This sequence comes from Populus trichocarpa, assembly GCF_000002775.5. NCBI lineage: Eukaryota > Viridiplantae > Streptophyta > Magnoliopsida > Malpighiales > Salicaceae > Populus > Populus trichocarpa. The sequence goes on along the minus strand of NC_037285.2, from coordinate 49,122,918 downwards.
CAATATGGATCAAATCCAATATTTGGGTAATTGTTGATGCATGAATTGTTCAGATTATGTGAATTCACCATTTTATGGTTTCTACATTGTGCTTGTATACCATTTAACTATATTATATACATTTTTTTTTTAGTAAATTCTTAAATTAATTAAGAATATTTTTAAATATTATTTTATTGAATTTAATTTAATTTTTATGTTGTTCTTGAATAAGATAATATAAATATTTTTTTATAATATTAGCAGGTGTTCTTTTTGTCCAACCTATTATAAAAACTTATTTTCAAATTTTAATAAGTTGATTTAACATGAACACTAATTTTTGTTATCACTAGTTCATTTGTTTGCGCTCTACCTCGGGCTCAACCATGTTTTTAAAAACATTAAAAAAAAGTTATTAAGAGCACAAAGAGTTTTTTGCAACGCTGTAAACTCAAGCAAGACGATAAATCTTTAAGAGCTAACTCGATATGAATTGGTTTATTTAATAGGTTTAAAGGAAACCCAGATGACTTTTTTTATTTTTAAAAAATAATGTTAAACGATAAAAATAAAAAAAATAAGATAAAAAATAAAAAAAGAGCGTCGAGCCATATAAACTTTCCAAACCACTAATCCGAGATATTAGGTCAAAAATACCATACATAGAAAAGCAATGAAACTCAATTCTCAGCAATCTAATATCAAATGATAAATTATCACAATTATTATTATAACAATTATTATTCTTATTGCTATTATTCTCATTATTAATATTATCATTATCATTACATTACAGCTACCATCATTACTACTATTATCAATAAGTAATATCATAATTATTATTATTATTATTATTATTATTATTATTATTATTATTATTATTACCACCACTATCATTATCATTACTATAATTGTTATTATCATCCTTATTATTATTATTATTTATACTATTGTTATAATTATTATCACCGCTACTATAACTAATATTACAATTATTTTTATTCTTATCATTGTCATCAATTTTATTATTGTTATTATAACCACAATCATTATTATTATTATTATTATTATCATCATCATCACAATCACAATCATTATTACTATTATTATTACTGCAACTACCGAAAAGAGATCAATATTTTTATTATTATTAATATAATTATCACAATTATTGTTGTTGTTATTATCATCACCATAATTATTGATATCAAACCACTACAATAATTATAATAAATTATTATTATTATTATTATTATTATTATTATTATTAGAACCACTACAATTACCATTTTTAGTATTATTACTATCACTGTTGTTGTTGTTATTGTTGTTGTTTGCTGAAATAACAAAAATCATAAACTTGTTTTGAATGATAAAATCATAAATCATACAAACTTTGACAAAAGGACAAATGAAACAAATAAAAAATCAAGCGAAAAAAATATCAAACTAAAATAAATATTATTACCATTGAAAAAAACCATAAATTTGATTTGAATGGTAAAATTAAAAACTATAAAAACTCTAACAAAAGAGACAAAGGAAAAAAAAAACTAAAAAATCAGAAGTAGAAAGACCAAATCGAAAAACATCATATACACAAATTAGAATAGAATGACTAAATTGTAAGCAAATAAAACTCCAACAAAAGAGAAAATGACTAAAATAAAAAATCAAACCTAAGGGGATGGATTCTGGAACTGAAACGATAAAAAAATTTAAAATAAAATTAAAAATTAAAAGAATGAGGAGTGAAATGAAAAATAAAACATATGAGAAATTATAATTGAAGAACAAAATTGGAAAAAAAAAACTTCTATAAAAAGAATAAGGATGAAAAAAGAAATTCAAATAATGAGGACTGAAATTGAAAAACAACAAACAAAGAGGATAATTGTGCACTTTAGCTATTAGGAGAGAGAAAATACAAAACATGAAAAAATGCATTTTTTCGATTAAAAAATTTTAAAACAAAACATGAAAATACCAAACCATCCATCATGACCCTCTTAATTACACAAAATACTTATGTGAAAATACCAAAATATCCCTGAAAGCAAAACTTTTTTTTTTTGTCTTTTCTAAGGTTAAAAACGTTCTCTCACTATACATAAAAAGTGAAAAAACCTTAAACACCCTTGTCCAGCAGCCTAATATATTTTTGGTCTTGGAAGCAAATAAGTATTTTTACTGTTACAAAACTTGTGGAAAGTCAAGAAAACCCTTGGTCAACAGCTCTAAATCTTGTTGAATCTAGGGATAAAAAAATATTTTTACTATGTTAAAAAATTTGAAAAGACGCATACACCCCCAAATAATCTTTTAATGACCACTAAGCCATAGAAAAAGACCACAAAAACCCTCAGCTCAAAGGCTTAAATTTTCTCTAATCAAGGGTAAAAGGGTAATTTCAATATAGCAATCCATAGTAATCTGTATGTAGAGCTACAGTGAAACCCGCACGCTTTTTAGCTTTTGTTAATATAATTAAATAAAAAATAGTTTCAAAAAAGTAAAGTTTTTAAATCTAGTTAGGTCTATGGCTCGGATAGCAGGCTTGTTGGGTTGACTCGGATCTATTTCGTCGTCTCAATATATTAAAAAAATATTATCTTGGATTTTTAAAACAGCCAAACATATTTTTACTGATCATCTAGGTTTTTTTTAAAAAAAACTCATCTAGTCAACTGAATCACATTGACTCAATTCTTATATAATTTAATTTAAAAATCAAGTTAAGCAAGAATTTAGGTTAACTATGTTTTCATTTCAGAAATAGTCATTAGGTTGTTAAGAATATTTAAAGGGAAAATAATAAAAATGTTACTTCTTTTGATAATAATCTATAATATTTTTTTAATCTTATTAGTAAATCTTTGTTTATCTTTAAATCCACCTCAATAAAAGTAATTGAAAGATTGTAAATGTTGAGATTATTTTGGATGCACCTTTTCTTTAGTTTGATATAATGAAAGAAAATTTTAATTTTTTTATTATTCGATGAAGGACAATAATTTCTGGATAGAAATTTGGGAAATTGACAAAAATAAAGCATGGAGGATATTGTAGCTTTTCTCACAAAACACGGTAAATTGTTATAATGTTTCTTCACGTTGGTTTTTGTTTCCTTTTTTGTGTTGCTTGAACATATAGTTTTCTTTTTTCCTTTTCCTTTTGTTTTTTTGTTATGATTTAAAAAAAAATTATTGATTTTATTTTTTAATATTGGGATAGTTTACAATTTAGCTTTGTAATTTGTTTCTTTTTATTTTATCTTTCTATGAGATTAGCGTGGTTTGCGGATTTATGAAGGTAATCCAATTTGCCTTGGTTTATGCATTTATGAGTTTTAGTTGATTTCATTTTTTAAATTTTAGATGGTTGAGAATTTGACTTTGTAATTTATTTCTTTCTATTTTGCCTTTATATGATGTTAGTATGGTTTGTGGATTTGCTAAGATAACCTAGGTTGTCCCGATTTACAGGTTTAGTGGGTTTTTTTTTTAATTTAACTAGAATTTTTTATAATCTATTTTTTTCTTGTATAGTTACAAAATAATAGTTTTAGATAGAAAACATGTTATTGAACTTTAAAAAGTAATAAAAATTAAAGGGTGTGGGGAAACTACTGTTCACTCACACCTATTGCACTGTGAATTAGTAATCCACGATGTTTCACTTTTTTTAAAAAAATTATTATGATTTTTTTAAAAAAAAATTTAATCGATTTCATCTTTTAATATTGAGATAGTTGAGAATTTGATTTCGTAATTTGTTTTTTAATTTTATCTTTTTATAAGATTAGCATGGTTTGCAAGTTTACTAGTGTAACTTAGATTGCCCTTTAAAAATGTATTAAAATAATAATTATTTTTAACATTAATATATTAAAATTATATTTAAAAATAAGTTGTAACGCGGAAACAAATACTAATCATTTAGTCACGTTCATTGAAAAAAACATGACACAAGAACAACGAGTCTAGTTGGTGTTAAACAATGTGAGAAAAATGCAGTGAGGAGAAAGTTTTAGATCAAGATTTAGGTTTTCAAAGTTTCCAGAGTAAGAACAATTGTGATTGATATATTAATGTATAATCAATGCAGGCTAAATCAAGAGAAGAATTGGAATATGACCCTTTTTTATTTTAAAAAATTGTTACATTATCTGACTTGTTTTTAATTAATTGTTTTCCAATTATTAAAATTTAAGAATCTAAAATATTTTCCTTTTTAATTAAATTCTAAATTACTTATTACTATATCTTTAATTTTAAAACGAAAGTGTTTTATCATTTGTTGGTTTCTGTGATTATATAAATGACTTTTCATAACATTACCATGTTACTACTGTGTAACTAATTAATTGGTTATACATCATATTAATTTTATTTATGCATATATATTTAATTTATTTAAAAAAATTTATTTATTAAAATATTTAATTAATAAATCTAGAGATATATTGTTATATATTATACTTTATCTTCAAATATAAATTAATCAACTATTAAATTAATAATAAATTAATTTATTTAATTTATTTAATCCTATAATGATCATTATTAGTATTACCAATATTATTATTGTTGTTGTTGTTGTTACTAATATTACTATTATTTTTATTATTATCACTATTATTATTATTATTATTATTATTATTATTATAACTACTACTATTATTATAACATACTATTACTATTACTATTACTATTACTATTATTAGCATCATTACTATTACTATTATTATTACTATTATTATCAGTATTATTATTATCATTTTATTATTACTACTATTATTATTACTATTACTACTAATATTGCCACTATTATTATCATTAAAAAATATCATTAATACTACAATTATTATCACTATTATTATTATTATTATTATTATTATTATTATTATTACAACAAACTATTATTATTATCACTATAATTAACATTATTATCATTATTAGTAGTAGTACTTGTAATATTGTTAATATCATTATCATTATTACTATTACTATTATTATTATTATTATGACAACTACTATAATTACCATTATTAGTATTGTTGTAACAAAAATCACAAATTTGATTTGAAAAAATAAAATTAAAAACCATAAAAATTTTAGCAGAAAGACAAAAGAAACAAATAAGAAATCAAAAGAAAAAGAACCAAACTGAAATTAATATTATCATTATTAAAAACAAAATTGTAAATTTTATTTAAAGGATAAAATTAAAAACTATAAAAGGGCCATTGAAAAAAATATGAAATTAAATATAGAAGGACTGAATCGAAAAACATTATATATATATATATATATATATATATATATATATATATATATATATTGAAAGATTAAATTGAAAATAAATAAAACTTTAATAAAAGAGAAAATGATATAAATCAAAACTAAAATTATGAATCCTGAAACACCAAGAACAATGAGGGGTTTTGAGGGTACAAGAGAGAAATGAAAAAAAATAGATAATTGATGATAAACCGACCATTTTCAAAACACATGTGTTACCCATCAAGGAAGATGACACGACAAAAAAAAAAAAGACGGCGGAAGCATATTGCTGGAAGGCGCCGCCCACAATGTGCGGCGCCTTTCATGTGCCAGTAGTGTTTTCAATTTTTAAAAAATAATAATTAAATATTAAATTACATTATTATAATCATACATAGAAAAGCAGTGAAACTCAATTCTCAGCAATCTAATATCGAATGATAAATTATCACCATTATTATTATAATCATTGTTATTATTCTCATTATTAATATTATCATTATCATTACATTACAGCTACCATCATTACTACTATTATCAATAAGTAATATCATAATTGTTATTAATATTATTATTATGACCATTATGATTATCTTTATTATAGTTGTTATTATCATCGCTATTATTATTATTGTTTATACTATTGTTATAATTATTATCACCGCCACTATAACTAATATTACCATTATTTTTATTCTTATCATTATCATCATTATTGTTGTTGTTGTTATAACCACAATCATCATCATCATCATCATTACTATTACTAATATTTTTTTATTATTAATATAATTATCACAATTATTGTTATTATTATTATCATCACCATAATTATTGATATCATAACCACTACAATAATTATAATAAATTAGTATTATTGTTATTATTATTATTATTAGAACCACTACAATTACCATTTTTAATATTATTACTATCACTGTTGTTGTTGTTGTCGTCGTCGTCGTCGTCGTCGTTGCTGAAATAACAAAAATCATAAACTTGTTTTGAAGGATAAAATCATAAATCATAAAGATTTTGACAAAAAGGCAAATGAAACAAATAAAAAATCAAGCGAAAAAAATATCAAACTAAACTAAATATTATTACTATTGAAAAAAACCATAAATTTGATTTGAATGGTAAATTTAAAAACTATAAAAACTCTAACAAAAGAGACAAAGGAAAAAACTAAGAAATTAGAAGTAGAAAGACCATATCGAAGAACATCACACACACACACACACACACACACACACACACATATATATATATATATATATATATATATTTTAAAAGATTAAATTAAAAATAAATAAAACTTTAATAAAAGAGAAAAATACCAAAATCAAAACTAAAATTATGGATTCTGAAACACCAATAACAATGAGGGCTAGATTTAGTTTTTTGAGGGTAGGAGAGAGAAATGAAAAAAAAAATCATTGACAATAAACCGATCATTTTCAAATGACATGTGTAACCCATCAAGGAAGAGGACACGAAGAAAAAAAAGACGGCGGAAGCATATTGCTTGAAGGCGGCGCCTTTCACGTGCTAGTAGTGTTTTCAATTTAAAAAAAAAGAATAATTAAATAGTAAATTACATTATCACACTTGACCAAACCAACAATTATATATAAAAAAAAAAAAAACACACGACATGAAAAGACATGAACATCCATGTGTCAATGACTTGATTTTTTAACCCCAAGGTTAAATATATAATTTTATTGTATATCAAAAAAGTAAAATGTCTAAAAAGACCCTTGACTATAGTTTTTTTTTTTAAGGTAATTTTACTATGTAAAAGCATGATGAAAAGACAAAGATATCATTGAACAATTCTCAAATGACAAATGAATTAAAAGAAAATACTATTTTACCTCTAAAATAATAATAATCTAAGAGTTTTTTCAAGGATAAAATCATCATTTTATTATTACAATCCACAATAAATAAAAAAATATATACCGTAATTATCCTATATATTTTAGCTTTTCTCTTTAATTTTACCTTATTTTTTGAAAGCCTGTTCTTTTATGAGAGAATTTTAATTCTTAAAAACAAAATTAATTTCATGATAAAAAAAGAAAAACAAAATTAACTTAAAGTAAATAGATATTACGTGCACTAAAAAGGCTTATTTTCTTACAAATTAAGAGGATTATTTTTTCTGCAGCAAAGCGTAAAAAGATCACAAGTAGTACCTCTTCCCTTTTTTTATCATCCAAACATCACAGGCATTGTGATTGAAGGAATTTTTTTAAAATATTTTTATTTAAAAATATATTAAAATATTTTTTTATTTTTAATATCAATAAATTAAAATTATTAAAAAAACACTTAAAAAATCAAATAGATATTTTTTAAATTAAACACATTTTTAAAACAAGCAGCCCTCTCTCTCTCTCCACCAACTTTATAATCTTAATTTTCCTATAAAAAAAATCCCCACCTCTCAATTCTATCCAAATCAACGTCTAAACATCCGCCACGTAATTAAATCACTTTTTAATATTCCAGTTAAAACAAAAAAACAAAAACTCTCTCTCGGTTCACTGTCAACAGCAGCAACGGATCCCTGATTGAAAAAAGGACTCCCTAACTCCTCTTTCGTTCACTTACGCAATTCTCACTATTTCGATCAACTCTAGCAACTCACTCACGTCGTCGTTTCGATTCTTGATTGTGAAAAAAAATGCACAGTTCTTACGTTGAGAGGTAACTAGAGACCATACCAAAACGACATGTCGACCTCTGTGCTTGTACAATACAATCTTAAACCCCACAAAGAAAACCAAAAACCCCTGCACTAAGCCCCCTCATTCAAGGTGAGTAATTCTTCTTTTTGTGACAAAAAGTTATGATTTTGATTTCTGTTTTATAATTTAGTGATAAAAGCTCTCCCCCTTGCATGTCTAGTAATTCTTAATGGCTTTAGTGTTATCAGGAAGGGAATACAGAATGAAATGAAAGAAGCTCATGAAAGGCTCAAGGTAAGCAAAACATAAAGCAATGAGACTTCCTTCTTTGTCTATAGCCAAAAATCCGTGTGTGATTGTGAGGGTGCTTTTCTTGAGTGGTTTATGAATTTGTGCTTCATACTGTTAAATACCCACAAACCAAATAACCCAAAACACCAGCAAAGATTGGTACTTTAAAGCAGAAAAATTGAACTTTCTATGTTAAAATTGATCTTTGTCCTTTAAAGAGTCTTGTTAAATTGTGCTATTAGTTTCTTGTGATCTGAAGGATTTCCTTTAATGGGTCTCATTAAAGGATTTCTACAATTGATTTCTTCTGGTTCTGGATGGTTAAGCATTTGTTAATGGCCTAGTGGGTGGTGATTATTATCATTTTAATTTCTTGAAGGTCTATCTCTTAAAGGGTCTCTTTTATTGTGCTGTTAGTTTCTTGTCATCTGTTATGGTTGTGAGCAAAATTTGTTAATGATTTGGTGGGTGGTTGATCATGTGAGATTAATGAAATACTTATTTCTTGCATCTTTTGGTGTCTCAGATTGGTGCCACCCTGCAAAAGAAGGCATCTTTCCAAACTTTTCTCATTGTTTCAATCCCATAGAACATTACATACGGCAACCGTCACAGATTACTTACAAGTTACATCAGATGATCTTGAAAATGAGAGGAAAAGGATTGATTTCAATGCTTTATTCAAATCCTGCACAAAGTTGCAGCAGGTTAAATGTGCTCATACACTTGTTGTGGTGTCAGGGAGATTTAAAGACAACTTCCTTTCCTCAAAGATTGTAAATTTGTATTCTCAGCATGGTGATGTTTCGTTAGCTTGGTGGACTTTTCACCACCTACCAAATAAAGATGTTTATACCTGGAATTCTATGGCATTTGCTTATGTTAGCCATGGTCGTTTCTGTGAAGCCTTGGGTTGTTTCAACCAGTTCTTTTCAACCTCTGGTCTTCGACCTGATTTTTACACTTTTCCTCCTGTGGTTAAAGCTTGTGGTGATCTGCTAGATGGGAAAAAGATACATTGCTTGGTTTTAAAGTTGGGTTTTGAATGGGATGTATTTGTAGCTGCTTCCCTGGTACATATGTATTCGCGATTTGGGCTTGTGGGGGATGCAAGAAAATTGTTTGATGATATGCCAGCTCGTGATAGAGGTTCATGGAATGCAATGATTTCTGGTTATTGTCAGAATGGGAATGCTGCAGAGGCATTGGATATCGCAGATGAGATGAGATTGGAAGGGGTAAAAATGGATGCTATTACTGTTGCCAGTGTTCTTCCTGTTTGTGCACAAGTGGGTGATATTTTAAGTGGCAAGTTAATTCATTTGTATGTTATAAAGCATGGATTGGAATTTGAACTGTTTGTGTCTAATGCTTTGATTAACATGTATGCCAAATTTGGTAGCTTGGGGCATGCGCAGAAAGTTTTTGGTCAGATGGTGGTAAGAGATATTGTATCATGGAACTCGATAATTGCTGCATATGAGCAAAACAACAATCCAGTTTCTGCTCATTTATTCTTTCATAAGATGCAAGAAGCTAGAGTTCAACCTGATTTGTTGACTCTAGTCAGTTTAGCTTCCATTGTTGCTCAACTAAATGATCATCAAAATAGCAGGTCTGTTCATGGATTTGTCATGAGGAAAGGTTGGTTCATGGAATATATTATCATTGGGAATGCGGTTGTGGATATGTATGCCAAAATTGGCAATTTAGATTCTGCGCGTGCAGTTTTTGGAGGACTCCTCATTAAAGATGTGGTTTCTTGGAATACTTTGATCACTGGTTATGCTCAAAATGGCCTTGCGAGTGAGGCAATTGAAGTATATCTTTTGATGGAAGAACACGAAGAGATAATCCCAAATCAAGGGACATGGGTAAGCATTCTACCAGCCTATTCCCATGTGGGAGCCTTGCAGCAAGGAATGAGAATTCATGGACAAGTTATTAAAAATTGTCTCTACTCAGATGTCTTTGTTGGCACATGCCTCATCGACATGTACGGTAAATGTGGAAAATTAGATGATGCAATATCATTATTCTACCAAGTACCTAGAAAAAATTCAGTCCCTTGGAATGCTATGATATCATGCTATGGAGTTCACGGGGATGGTGAGAAAGCTCTTGAGCTTTTTAGAGAGATGAAAGCTGAGAGAGTGAAGCCAGATCATATAACATTTGTATCGCTATTGTCAGCTTGTAGTCATTCAGGTTTGGTCAGTGATGCTCAGTGGTGCTTTAACATGATGGAGGAAGAGTATGGAATTAAGCCTAGTTTGAAGCACTATGGTTGCATGGTAGATTTATTTGGTAGAGCTGGGGAATTGGAAATGGCATTCAATTTTATAAAAAAAATGCCAATTCAGCCTGATGCTTCTGCATGGGGTGCCCTTCTCAATGCTTGCAGAATACATGGAAATATTGAGCTGGGTAAACATGCTTCTGAACGTTTGTTTGAAGTTGATTCAGAGAACGTTGGCTACTATGTATTGCTATCAAATATTTATGCAAACGTTGGGAAATGGGAAGGAGTGGATGATGTGAGATCACTAGCTAGAGATAGGGGATTGAGGAAGAATCCTGGATGGAGCTCAATCATATTGAACAACAAGGTCGACGTCTTCTACACTGGCAACCAAACTCATCCAAAATGTGAGGAGATATACAGGGAGTTGAGGGATTTGACTTCGAAAATAAAGACCATTGGTTATGTTCCAGATTTTTGCTTTGTGTTGCAAGATGTTGAAGAGGATGAGAAGGAGCACATCCTCATGGGCCATAGTGAGAGGCTGGCTATTGCTTATGGAATTATTAGCACCTCTCCTAAAACTCCTATCCGGATCTTCAAGAACTTGAGGGTCTGTGGTGATTGCCACACTGTAACAAAATTTATATCTATAATTACTGAGAGGGAAATTATTGTGAGGGATTCCAGCCGGTTCCATCACTTCAAGGGAGGAACTTGCTCTTGTGGGGACTATTGGTAACATGAATCATGATTGAATATTTGTTAAAAGAACCTTGATGAATATATATGTTACCTGGTGCCAAGGAAAATTTCGTTAAGCTCTGCTGTACTGATGAAAATCAAATACTGTGTACAGAAGTTTTATTTAATTATGTGATCATACACCTTTTTCCTTGATTAAAGAATACCATGGTCAGTAGTTCAAACTGCCTTCAACTCCTCCATGAATTTACATGTCTTGGTAGCTTCTAGACCTTTTAAATAACATGTTGGGCTTTTGCTTGTTCTCTTCGGCTTGAACCTTTAAACTGAGTATGTCTATTTGGAACGTTGAGAGTGCATTACGTCATACCCTATTTCTCTTCTGCATCTAAGGAACCAGCTCCATTAACCATCACATCCATGTCCAGCCAAAGTGGCCAAAAAATGGTGTCCCGTGCTGAGTAGTACAATACAGTGTATATATATATATATATATAGAATGATGCTTAGCTACTGAGCGCTGTACAGTTTTGAGTTATTTGTTGAATTGTTAGCTTAAACACAGCATGAATCAACAATATGTAATAGTTATGGATCCCCGTTCCTCCTCCGCCCCTAGTTCAGGCTTGGCTATCCTTTTCCTTTTTGATATTCAGCTTGGAGCTTTATCCTATCTTGAAAATTTCACACTTTAGTGATATCCTGCTCTTGCACTTAACTTATGAGGCGACTGATTAAATAGAGTTGTCAAGCTTCGGCTGAGTGGGGCATGCATTGGTTTGTTGATGTTCCATTGCAATGGATCAATTATATCCTCCAAGATCCCTGATGATTCTCATAAATGTTTTGGATCAAGTTTATCCCCCAAGAGTCCTAACAGTTCTCCTTTTTGCAAGCAGCTTCTGCCCTTGTACATGATCATGATGATGGAAAATTCGGGCTAATTTATCAGGTTATTAGATTGGTTATGGGTTGATTCAAAATACAGCGATTTGTAATATTTTGCATGCAGTGAAGACAGGGGATCAATGCAAGGGCCAAATTAAGCAAGCAGGAAATGGTCCTATAATAGCTTTCTAAAGCAAGAAGCCTGTAATTTTGTTGCTGCCCTAGGTTGGATAGTTAAAACTTGCCATTGGGACTTGGGATATATGAGTATGGCTGTCTGATTTCTTGTTGCTTTAGTTTGTTTGAGATGTGCAAGTTTGCACGACACCACAACTCGATGATGGAGGGCCTGGACTCCCACCTCGGCGGTGGCGGGTGGTGGAGGAAACTGTCAGGTGGATTTTTCTTTTCTTATTTGGCTTTCTTGCTTTTCTAGGCTTACTAAGAGATAAAGAGAGTATTCGGAATTAAATATATATTCGAGGCACTTCCAAATTTTATATTTCTCTTGCTGTAATTTTTATGAGTGGACGAATACTTGTTAAGTGGGTCTGTTTTACCGATCATAGTACAAGGTTTCTGTTTATTCCAAAATCTTGGACAAGAAAAGCACAGAAGCACATGGTGGTGTCTTGAGTTTTGATCATCGAGCTGGTCCTAAATCGCATCAATTTAAAAACAAAACTGACTTTTTTATCCGAGTTAACGACTCACTTGGGTCCAACAAACACAAACTCAGCGATGCATGTCATAATCCAAGTTAATTCTTTAGAACCTCACTGCGTAAAAAACTTTAATAAAATGCCGAAAAACATAGCTTCAAAGCAAGCTCCCAAAATTATCCAAAACCCCCACGAGAGGAGGCAGTAAGAAAAATATAACTAGAGTACCACAAACATTAAGAATAAAACTATCGAGAGAAACTTTAAAAGCTAATTTATGCCCTCTTAATCGACTTCCTCCATCTTGCTGCCCTCTGCGTCGGCTTCAGCTTCTTCCAATGGGGGCATTTCAGCATCGGCTTCAACAGCATCCTCATCGATGCTCAAGCCCAGCTTCAGCATCCTGTGGATTCGGTTGCCAAAGGTGTTGGGTTCATCTAGACTGAAACCAGAGGTCAGAAGTGCAGTCTCAAAGAGAAGGAGAACAAGGTCCTTCACAGACTTGTCGTTCTTGTCAGCATCAGCTCTTTTCCTAAGCTCCTCCATGATGGGGTTCTCTGGGTTGATCTCCATGGTCTTCTTGCTCGACATGTACCCAGCCATGCTGTTGTCTCTCAAGGCTTGAGCCCTCATGATTCTCTCCATGTTGGCAGTCCAGCCATACTCACCGGTCACCAAACAGCAAGGAGAATCTACCACACGGTCAGACACCACAACCTTCTCAACCTTGTCTCCCAGCACATCCTTGATAACCTTGCAGAGACCCTCAAACTTCTGCTTCAATTCTTCCTGCTTTTGCTTCTCATCTTCGGTCTCTTCAAGCTTCAAGCCCTCCTTGGTGGCAGAGACAAGCTTCTTGCCCTCAAATTCCTTGAGTTGGCCCACGGCGTACTCATCAATGGCGTCGACCATGTAGAGAACTTCATAGCCCTTCTTCTTCAACTTCTCAAGGAACGGTGAGTTCTCAACAGCCTTCTTGCTCTCACCAGTGATGTAGTAAATGTCACTCTGGCCCTCCTTCATCCTTGTCACATAGTCTTTCAAGCTAGTCAGCTCGTCACCACTCTTAGTAGAGTGATATCTGAGCAACTCAGCAAGCTTTGACTTGTTCGAGGAATCCTCATGGATACCAAGCTTGAGGTTCTTAGAGAAGGACTCGTAAAACTTGTTGTAATCTTCCTTGTTTTCAGCAATCTCAAAGAAGAGCTCGAGGCATTTCTTCACCAAGTTCTTGCGGATGACTTTGAGGATCTTGTTTTGCTGCAACATTTCTCTGGAGATGTTGAGAGGAAGATCCTCCGAATCCACAATACCCTTGACAAAGCTAAGGTACTCGGGAATCAAATCCTCACAGTTGTCCATGATGAATACACGACGGACATAGAGCTTGATGTTGTTGGGCTTCTTCTTCGTGTCAAAGAGATCAAAAGGAGCCCTCTTGGGAACAAAGAGGATGGCCTTGAACTCAAGCTGTCCCTCAACTGAAAAGTGCTTGACAGCCAAGTGCTCCTCCCAGTCATTGGTAAGGCTCTTGTAGAAAGCAGCATACTCCTCCTTGGTAATCTCATCAGGCTTCCTCATCCAGATGGGTTTCTGCTTGTTCACCAAAGACCACTCGTGGGACACCTCCTTGATCTTCTTCTTTTTCTTCTCTTCCTTCTCCTTCTCTTCATCAACATCCTCTACCTTTCCTTCCTCATCCTTTTTTTCTTCTTCATCCTCGTCATCAGAAATCTCCTTCTCAGTAGTCTTCTCAATCCAGAGGGAGATTGGGTAGCTGATGAACTCAGAGTGCTTCTTGACCAAATCCTTGAGGCAGCGCTCCTCAAGATACTCAAGCTGGTCCTCCTTAAGATAGAGAACGATCTTTGTACCCCTACCAAGGGGCTCCCCAGAGGTGTCTCTGATGACAGTGAATGACCCACCAGCTTGAGACTCCCACACATACTGCTCATCATCATTGTGCTTTGAGGTCACAATCACCTTCTCTGCAACCAAATATGCTGAGTAGAAACCAACACCAAATTGTCCAATCATGCTCACATCAGCTCCAGCAGCTAATGCCTCCATGAACTCTTTGGTTCCAGATCGGGCAATGGTACCAAGATTGTTAACCAAATCTGTGAACAGCAAAATCAGCATTAGCAAAGCAAGCAATCAATAACACGAAACAAACAATTTTATTGGAAAAATCACTCACCAGCCTTGGTCATGCCGACACCACTATCAATAATGGTCAATGTGTTGCTGGTCTTGTCAGGAACAATGTGGATGAAAAGCTCAGGCTGAGCATCGAGCTTGCTCTTGTCTGTCAAGCTCTCAAACCTAATTTTGTCCAATGCCTGAAATCAAATCACCATATAATCCAATCAATCAAAAACCCATTCACAGTCAATCTCTGATCTACAACCAAACAAGTTTCCACAGCTCAAAACTATAAACTACTTTCATAAAACCACTATTTATCATCAACTTATTTAACCACCTCCAAAACCCCCAACATGTCAAACAAGCCATCACAGACCACCAAAAAAACACATCCCACTACCACATCAATCCCTTCTTTCCAGCATCTACAATAACACACGATTCTAGCCCAACAAACCACCCGAATTCACACAAACAAAATTCAAGAGTAGATAAAACACATAACATTATCAACTAATCAATCATCAACAATATGCTAGAACCTCTTAAACCCTAAAAAAATCAGAATCATCAACAATATGCTAGAAGCTCTTAAACCCTAAAAAAATCAGAATCATCAACAACAAACAAACAAAATCATCAACAACATATAAAATCTCTTGAACCGTAAACAAAAATTAGCATCATCAACAACAAACAAACAAACAGAGAATCTTAATCTTGACAAAACAAAAACAGCGTAATTAACAAAGGACACAGAGAGAGGGAAGTTATAACGTACATCAGAGGCATTGCTGATAAGTTCACGGAGAAAGATCTCCTTGTTGCTGTAGAAAGTATTGATGATCAAGCTCAAGAGCTGGTTGATCTCGGCTTGGAAAGCAAACGTCTCCACATCCGCCATCGCTCTTAATAAGAACCCTAAATTATTTCAGAGAGCAAATAAGAGAGAGAGGGAATGGGGATCAGAGAGTGAGGCTGCAAACGTAGGGGTTAAGGAGTGTTTATATATTGCTAGGGTTTCTAGATCCTTCTATTGCTTGCCCCCACCACTGATCTTTTTTTTCTTATTTTTAGATATCTCCTTATTATAATAGCCAGGGGGAAATTAAAAGTGCGCTTTGGTTACTATAGTTTTGTGGAAATTCGATTTGCACCCTTGATTTTCTTAGATACCTTTTCCTTACTCATTTGCATTTACATCCCTCATCTTCTTCAATTCTCACTATTGTCCAGATTATATTCCTCGATTTTAAGAGATTGGGTTATTTGTATTAGGAGCTTTTATAACGAAAGATAAGAGAAATACGAAAGAGATATTAAAAAAAAAATGTTGGATTTCACTAGCAGTTTTTTAATAGGGATTGAAGTGAAATGTACTCAAAAGTACATGGAGTGAAGTTTAAAAAATTGTCTTCTTTTTATTTCCCAGTAATAAAAAAAATTGTCTTCTTAAAATAAAGTTCAAATCTAGCGGGGTTCGTTTCAAACATCATCAAGCATATTCTTTGCTTGTTCATGGTGAGTCTCGCTTTTTATCTAGTTGTTTCTAGAAGTCTAGCCACATACGATCTTGGCATTTTCTTTTCCAAATTTGGATGTTTTTACATGGGATTTTGATACTAATTAGGAGTCCAAATTCTCACCTTTGGTTAATTGCTTGTTCATTTTTATTGCTTGATTAATGGTGGCATGTTTGTTTTGTGTTTTAAAATTATTTTTAAAAATTTTAATTTTTTTTTTTATTTTAAATTAATATTTTTTTAGTATTTTCAGATAATTTGATGTGTTGATGTCAAAAATAATTTTTTAAAATTTAAAAAATTATTATTTTAATATATTTTAAATAAAAAATACTTTAAAAAACAATTAAAACCACGCTTTCAGACACTTTTTAAAAATCAAAATTTCACACCAACACACCTAGATTGCGTGTAAATAAGTAAGAAAAATTCGAGCACTAATAAATAAGTTAAGAAAATTAATATTGTCCCGTAAGTCAACACACATAACTTGTGGTCTCGTTAAAGGACAGCGTGATAATTTTATCGTGTAACTAACTAATAAAAGATGAAAATGCTCCTTCTTGTAAGTGTAATAATTACTGTCTACAAGGGCATGATAGTAATTTAATCATGCAAATAACGACAAATAAGCTATTATACTCTTGCTTTGAAGGCCATCTCTGTTATGTTTAGAGGGGTAAAAATACCATTTTACTGCTCAAACACACAGTAATAATGAGTCCAAGTGTACAGTAATAAATGCACAGAAATTAGAAAGCCTTTTAGTGTGTGTATAATCTTTTGAAGTACATGAATTCTTCTTAAAACAATTAAGATCGGTAATTATACAATTTTGGAATTCAGGATGAAGCAGGGATGATAATTTCAGTTAGATTTGGTTTTTATAAAAAAAAATAACTAAATTAAAATTTTTAAAAAAAAAAACTGAAACCAGTTCAAACCGACCGGTTTCGGTTCGGTTCGGTTCTTTAGTTTTAAGCTTATAAAACCGAAACAGAACCAAACTGGTCGGTTTTTTTAAATTTTAATCAGTTTTTTTTACGGTTCGGTTTTTTTGATTATTTTTTTCCAATTTTCTTGATTTAATTAGTTTTTCGGTTTTTTTAATCACCTCTAGAATTGAACCCCTTAATTTAATGACACAAAAACACAACAAATTGATATGTTATTTCAATTACGAAGAAGGATTTTAACCATCGAGGTTGTAAGTTAGATATGGATAAAATCATTTTACACTCCATGATTAAACTTAAAAACTATTTTTCTTTAAATAGAGTTGAAAGGAAATTTAAAATAATTTACTTAATTAATATCAAACATATTTAAATAGATGAATCTCTTTGTTTTAGAGTTTCAACTTGATGACATGTTAATCTAGCTTTTATTTTGAACTAGATTTTAAATTAAATAACATAAAAATTTATGGCGTCAATTTAATGAGTTAATTTATAATTTAATTAAAAATTATTTTGACTATTTTTTATATATAAAATAAGTGTTGCTTTAATTTGTTTTTGTTTTAAACGAAACTGTTTTTTATCCAACCTGTGAGGGACCCTCATCCTCAGCAGGTCATAACTTCGATTTAAATATTACTAACTGGGCTCATTCCAAAAGGCCCATATAAATCTAACTGAAGCCCAATTCAGTCTCATTTCTGCTACTTCTTCACCCTAACATCACCAGTTCACCACTGACCACTCCCTCACTGTTTCAGCTCTCTAAAAACCTAAATCAAATCCCTCTCTCCCAAAACATGCCGCCAAAAGCATCAAAATCGAAAGAAGCACCGTCTGAGAGACCGATTCTTGGACGATTCTCTTCTCACCTCAAGATCGGCATTGTAATTTCTCTCTCCCCCTCTATTTCTCCATAATTTGACCTCTTTTTCGTGTTTTTATGTGTAAAATTATTTTTTTTGTCAGGTTGGATTGCCGAATGTAGGTAAATCGACCCTTTTTAATACGCTGACAAAGATGTCAATACCAGCTGAGAATTTCCCGTTTTGCACTATTGAACCTAATGAGGCTAGGGTTAATATTCCTGATGAGAGATTTGAGTGGCTTTGCCAGCTGTTCAAGCCGAAAAGCGAGGTTTGTGGACTTCAATCTGTTAAATTCCGCCTTATGTGGAGCCTTAATTTTTAGTTTTTTTATTTTATTTTATGAATTCGACTGATTAAGCATGTTCTAATTGTTGAATTATAAAGTGAAAATGGATAGAGTTGGTTGAAATATGGGTAGAAGTAGAAGTGAAAAGAATGAGAATTTATTACTGGGGTTTATTTAAAGAGATAAAAATTTATATTTAGAAGTCTGTGTTTTTGGTTGGTGTTGATTAGTTACATTTTGTGCTGTTCTTTATTTAAGTACTTTATATTCGATATATTTAAAGGGTTTTAATTCTATGATTGTTATTCGTGGGTTTTATGTACTAACGTAACCGGTTCAAATAGAACTTCAATTTAAGTTGGTTGTTATGAGTTTGCTGGATTTAACATGGTTTCTATTGATGAAGAAGGAAATAAAGAAACACATAGAGGTGATTGAAAATAGGAGGGGAAAGTTAAGCAAATGACAATTTATCAAGGGCTGATAAATATTGAAATGTTTTAATGGTCAGGTTTCAGCATTCTTGGAAATTCATGATATTGCTGGATTGGTTAGAGGTGCACATGCAGGTCAAGGGCTGGGAAACAGTTTCTTGTCTCATATCCGTGCTGTTGATGGAATTTTTCATGTTTTGCGTAAGACTTCTAACTTTTTGTATGAGAATTGGATCTCTATCACTTCAATAATGCGGTTAATGTCTGATTTTGATAGCAGAACCACTATTCCACATGTGTCAGAGAGGGGAATAAGGAACATGGTGCTTTGCTTTCCTTTTCCATGGATAGAGTCAACTGTTCAATGTTGTTGGAGTTATATTAGAAATCAGAAATAGGATTGGAACCTAATACTTGAGATTTTTTTTCTGCCTTTTGTACTTGATGTTAAAAGTGCACTTGAAGTGGAATTAACTCTTCGTATCTATGCATGTTTAATAGGAGCTTTCGAGGATCCAGATATTATCCATGTTGATGACATTGTGGATCCGGTTAGAGATCTCGAGGTTATTAGTGCGGAGCTCAGACTGAAGGTATGTTATGGATACACTGATGCTGTTTGGCAGTTAAATATTGTCGTTCTGTAACATATTCTTGGCCATTTACTGTGAAACTTTTCAGTTGAGGTGAAGCAGTTTTTTATATTCTTTGCGACATTATTGTAGGATATAGAGTTCATTGAAAGGAGGATAGAGGATGTTGAAAAGAGCATGAAGAGGAGCAATGATAAGCAGTTGAAAATAGAAATGGAGATGTGTCAAAGGGTATGTATTTTTGTGGTCTGGAACTTTGGATAATTTCTGAGCTTGAATCTTCATCTAATCGTGTTGGTTTGAGAGGTCCGGCTACGGGTTTGTTCTTCATTTGCAATGGTCAATAAGGGACTGCTGGCTTATTCCTTTTTTGACAACTACTGGCTTATTCCTTTTTTTACAAGTAGTGGCTTGTTCTTGTAACTGATGTCAAGCAATGACGGTGCATGTTAGGTCAAGGCATGGCTTGAGGAAGAGAAAGATGTACGTTTAGGAGATTGGAAAGCTGCTGATATTGAGATATTGAATACTTTTCAGCTGCTTACTGCCAAGCCTGTCGTTTACCTGGTAAGTATTTTACCCTCCTATCCTTCTTAGGCTCTTCATAGACAGTTTTAATGATCTTCCTGGGTGAAACTTGCATTCATTTTGCAGGTTAACATGAATGAAAGGGATTACCAAAGAAAAAAGAACAAATTTTTGCCCAAGATTCACACATGGTATGTCCAATTTTTTCCTCAAGTCTACCTATGTTTCTATGAACTCTTATCACCCCATTCCCTGTGTGAGTCTTTGTGGCTGTTTGGTATTGTGGCTGCGGGTGAGGTTCACCCGCAGCCACAATTTTTAATGTTTGGTAATGCTCCTACCATAATTTTTCAATGATGGGTCCCACCATTAACTGTGGCACAGCCGCAGGTTACAAGAAGCAGCAAAGAGCTGCTTCTTGTGATGGGAAAATGGATGAACAGTGGAGCATGCTCCACTGTTCATGTTTAAAAATTAACGCAATACCATGCTTTTGTTGCTGAGGGCTTGAACCAGCACATGGAAGTCTGAAATACTTGGTATTTTTTTAATTATTATGAGTAAGAGTTATTTGTATTTATTACTTATATCATTATTTTATAAAATAATTATATCCAAAAAATAGAAATAATTCTACATAAATTAATAACAAATTTTTATCATCTGTGTCATATTTAGCATAAACAGTAATATTTAATATAAACATGATTTTATTTATAATGCCATGTAAACATGATTTTTTATTAAAAAAAAATTAATGCAAAAGTTACATAACTTGTTATTATAGTTATAACCCAACATTAAAGTTACAAGTTTGATGAATTAACTCAAATTAATTTAAAATATAAAGTTTTGATTTAATTTTTTAAAAATTAAATTAAGTTTTATTCTGATTTAATTGATTCATAAAGTAACCTGTTTAATTGATTAATTTTAATTAAATTAATTTTCATCCAGTTACATATAAAACTCAGGTTGGCTAGGTTTATCAAAGCTAAAAATGCATTGAACCGGGTCCGACTCAACAAAATTTTAAAAAAAAATTATTTTTAATTGTGTTTTATTCGAAAAACTCGTGTTAAACATTATTCAATGATTACATAAATTAGACTGAGATCGCTTGATGACGCTGTATTTACAGAATTTGATCGCAATCTCAATTTTGTTCCTGATTATATTTTACCTGATGTTGTTGCGCTCTTAAGAAATTTGTGAAAACTGTAGTCCTTGTCGGATATATTTCATACGTGATGGAATTGTGGATAGTTTAATGGAATAATAAAAAATATTTTATATAAAGTATTATTTATTTCATGATGTAATAACAATAGTTAAATCTACAATATTTAAATTAAAAACCATCAATATTAATATATATTTTTTAATTATAACCTCAATTTCAAAAGCATTCTTAACCAAACACACTTACAACAGCTACCGCAATACCAAACACGCTTTGTATGCTTGTTGTCATGCTTGACAGCATTTACAGCAGCTTATTGCTGCTTTCAACATTTAATGATTCACAAATCTTCTCTGTCTCTCATAACAGATTGATGCTCACACATGTGTATGTAACTGTCCATAACATTTGTCTTATATGTTTATATGGTGCTCTTGGACCCCAACAATTTACATCAATAACACTAACAACTGCTTTTTTCATATTTAAAGAAAAGAAAGCATGCTTATGTGCACATAACCCTGTTCTTTTTTCTTGATAATGATATAACTTCCAACGGTGCATTCCAGCACCATCATTCTATGCTTGCCATCAACTTGTCAAAAATATATCTCTTCTAGTTGTTTTTCTACGAAAGAAATAAGTCAATTGTTTTCTTTCCTAGGGTACAGGAACATGGGGGTGAAACCATTATTCCTTTCAGCTGCATCTTAGAGAGAAATCTTGCTGATATGCTACCGCATGAAGCAGATAAATATTGTGAGGAGAACAAGGTACAAAGGTTGGTATTGAGGAGCCAGTGGCTTGTAATTATATCTTTAACTTTTTTTTCCTCTGTAGATCTTTATACTCATATGAGAGAAAAACAGTTGTGTTTTTCTTATAACATTTGCTATGTTGACCAAATCTCACTTTGCTGCAGTGCCCTTTCGAAGATCATAAAGACTGGATTTTCAGCAATTAATCTCATATACTTTTTCACTGCTGGCCCTGACGAGGTAACGGATACCTATACCCTTTTTTGATTTTTTTTCCCTGTTGTTTTCTCTGATCTGTTCATCTTTGGCAGCTTTTATGGAAACCTTAGCTAGAAATTTATTGCAATTTGAATTGAGTATGAGACCGGTCATGTACTGTTTGTAGTTATATGTTGTCTTGTCTTCAAAACATGTTATACACTTTTGATGGGTATGCCATCTTACAATAAAAAAAACATATTGTGTTTTTATATGCAATTTCCTGTTAATTGTTGATTCAACAAATCACATCACAATGTCCTAGCTCATTAATTGAAATTTGCCTAAGAAACAATATTGCTGCAAGTTTTGGCTATCATTTAGGAAGTTATGCTCACAGACTTGGATTTATGGCCTTAAAAAAGTGTGCTTTCTCTTGGGAAACATCTCTAACCTGGGATATATGCCTCTGGGATGAAGTGTTAGGTCCTAGCAGATTGCACCAGTACTTGAGAGTTTATTTCAACATCAGTAGCGGTTACTATTGTCTATTTCCCACTTGATCGTGATTTTCAAGCTTCCTTAGTTTTTCATAACCTGTATACAACACTCTGGTACAACTGGTTTGGGACTTTGTTTTCTTGGGTCCTACAGGGTTGGTATTGCTGTGCACATTTGCTTCTTCCACTACAATTAATGCCCTTCCCATTCTCATTGATGGCATAGTTATTTCAACCAGCAGACCATTTATAACCTTTTGTTTATCAAAAACTATCCTGATGTCCCATTTTTTATCCCTTATACGAGGTTATTAAATCTCTTTGTATGGTTGTCTCATTTCAGAATTGTTTTATTTACTTCCTGTTTATTGCACAACTTCTTCTACCAACCAGCCATTTATAACCATTGTTCTGATAAATTAGCCTAATGTCCAGAATTGTTTGCTCTTGCAGGTGAAATGTTGGCAGATCAGACGACAGACAAAGGCCCCTCAAGCTGCTGGGACAATCCATACTGATTTTGAGAGAGGATTTATATGTGCTGAGGTTTGTTCCTGGTTCATGCTTTTTGATTTACATGTTTTTAACAAACTGGTCAATTTTACCTTTTTCAATCTTAACTGTCCCTGCCCCTTTCTAATTTCAAAGTCAATTAATGGTCTTGATGCATATTTGATTTTTGTTGGCGACTGTCAAAAAAATTTAGCCTTGAGATTTCTAACTTTTGGATTTTCTGGCAATGATCAGGTCATGAAATTTGATGATCTAAAGGAGCTTGGTAGCGAGTCAGCTGTTAAGGTATGCGCTCTGAATGAAACACTGTTTGTTTGCTTGGCGAACCCCCGAGGTTCAGGGGCTGTGAATGAGTATTCCATGCTCCGATATTTTTTCCTTAATAACTGTGTGGAGTTGGAATTAGACAGAGTAATAGTTATAACAAGGGGAAATTCAAAGATAGCAAAAAGGAAACTGAATGAGATTTAATTGTCTTTCACACAAGCCAAAAGCATGCAACATGATGAGCAGTCCTAGAATATGGTTGTGGTTGTATAACTGATAATGAAAGGTTGAAAACGTCCTGAATGCTCTAAAATCCTGCTGCCATTGGCTTTGTGGGACAAACCCATGTGAAACCCAGTGGTGGGTTCTATTAATCCAACAGCTGTTTAAATTTGTTTCATGCACTGTAATTCTGTGCAAAACAAGCATGTTGTGTAGCACACTTGCAAAAAGATTCCTTGCATTTGGTGGTGTTAGTGGTGTTCTTAATATGGTTAATGTTGATCTGGGTGCCTCACGGACCATTGATTTTGCAAGCTTTTAAAGTTGAAACGTGATATTTGAGGAAATTTGAATAGTAAATTCCCACAAATCATTCCCACATTGATGTCTAGATTTATCTACAGACCCCTGTTTTGCAAAATATGCTAGCCTATCCCTTTTTTATGACGAATTGAATTTCTCTTGCAAATTGGCTCAGGCTGGTGGGAAGTATAAGCAGGAGGGAAAGACATATGTTGTCCAAGATGGAGACATAATATTCTTCAAGTTCAACGTGTCCGGGGGTGGAAAGAAGTAAGATCTTAACTGCACTGAGAAATGGAGTTGGCATATCGACACTGGAATCGGAAATTGTTAACTCAGTAATATCTTGAGGCGCTATGAAAAGATAAAAATATATGTATCCTGTTTTGCTGTCTGGAGTCCTTTCATCGAGTCGATATTTCGATATATGCAGGAATGTAATTGCAAACATCTTAGAGCAAATATTACAAGGCCCTGAGATTGAAGTGCAAATTTTCCATTTTATTCTAAAAGCTGGTGTCTAGATTACACTTTGTTTTATGCTTTCAAATCCGTCGTCAGTGAAATGATTGGTGTATTTTTGGTGTTTATGCTTATGTGGTATTAGTAGTTTTCTCCTGATCATTTATTTTTTAGGATTCTTCCCTTCATTATTAAAAAAATAAAATAAATTAGCAGGTTTATTCGGTTATTTTTTTTCTACAATAAAAAAACTAATTTACTTTTAAAAAGCAAAAAAATAAAATAAAATTGCCTTTAACATCTAGGGGTTGCTTGGTTCTTTTAATTTTTTTTTAAAAAAAAGTAAAATAACCAAGTTACTTTATTGCTAGTGTTTTTTTTTTTTTTTTGTCTTTTTATTATGGTGTTTTTGTTATTATCACGTGATTTAAAGGATGAATTATCATCAAATTTAGATATTATTAAAAAAATAATTGACTAGTGTATTGTGCATGTTAGGTCATGTTTGTTTCTCGGAATTTACTTTCCGGGAAACCACTTTCCAAACTTTCCTGTGTTTGTTTGTCATTAGAAAAGTTGGTCAACAAAAAACACTTTCCGGTCAACGAAAAACACTTTCAGGTAAAAGAAAAATTTAGTTTAGTTTTCAGAAAAGTGTTTTTTCTTTGGGCTGTGTTTGTTTTCCGGAAAGTGGTTTCCGGGAAACCACTTTCCAAACTTTTCTGTGTTTGTTTGCCATTAGAAAAGTTGGTCAACTGAAAACACTTTCCAGTCAAAGGAAAATTTGGCTTGGTTTTCAGGAAAGTGTTTTCCTGAAAAATTTGGGCGGAAAACACTTTCCGGAAGTTGTGAAAAATTTAGAAATGTCATTATTTGCTGATTATATCAAATTTGATCCTCAAACTTTTGATTGCTATATATAATTTGTTTTGTATATTTATTTTTCAATTCCATCTCTTAAAATTTAATTTTTATATTAATTTTGGTCCTTATTTTTATAATTGTTATTTGCTTTTTCCTTATTATTTTTTTATTGAAATTTTTTATCTATCAAATTTGGTCTTCATTCTTTTGATTGTTACTTATTTTATTTGAAATAATTTATGAAATGTTAATTATTATTATTTTAATTTATTCACCTTTCTTTTTTTTTTTTAATTTTTTAGATTTGATCTCTATTATTTTGATTATTATTTATTTTATTTGAGATAATTTATGAAATTATATTTTTTTTCAATTTCATTCTCATTCAACTTTTTAATTTGTAAGATTTGTTCCTCATTATTTTAATAAACTTGAGAAAAATAAAACATTAATAAGTTATTTTCCAGCTCATTTTCCATGACATAACCAAACACTGGAAAGTGTTTTTCAACTTATTTTCCATTACACTACCAAATATTGAAAAATACTTTCTCGCAATTCACTTTCTCCGGAATTCACTTTCCAAAAAAAAACTATTTTCCAGCAAACAAACGGGGTCTTAATGTATGGGTCAGTGGGTGTCTTCTTAGGGTTCAAGAGACATGTATGGTGGCACCTATTTGTTAAACACCGGATTTTAGGATAGTAGCAGGTGTGGCCAATAAATAACTAGTTTGTTACCATCGATCTTTTCTTTTCCTCTCAACCTCTTGATCTCCACGTCAAACACTTCAATTTTTTATATCAATCCTTCAACTTGGTTTTCTTTTCTAATTTGATTCTAGTTATTTTAATTACTATTTATTTTATTTAAAATAATTTATAAAATTTAAATGTTTTTTTTTAATTTTATTATTTTTTAATTTTTTTCATCTATCAAACTTGGTTCCTATTCTTTTAATTGCTATTTTTTTATTCTTTTCTTGATTCATTTTATTTTTCAATCTCGCCCCTCATTTTATTTTTATTTCATTTAATTTTTGTATCAGATTTGATCTTTATTATTTTAATTGATATTTTTTTTTTAATTTTGGATGGTTAGAAATTTTTCTGTAATTTGTTTTGGGTTTGCCTTCAATAGAGCAACTCAATCTCATGACTCAAGATACGAGTTTTGAAAATTAACCTGATTTGATTTCGATCTTTTTTTTTTTTAGATTCTTTTTATATATTTTTTTTCAATTTTATCATTCAATATTATATTATTAGGCCTTCAACTTCGTGAGTTTTGTTGTTTTTCTTCTTATAGGGTTATTCTGATTTTATATCTCGGGTCATAGGTTGGTCGAATTAACTCGGGTTAACTTGAGTTTTTCTTTCAACATTCTTTTACTGATTTTTTTCTTTCTCAATTTTAATTATTTTGCTTGCCTAGGAGTTGACCTTTATTGTTTTATTTAATTTCTTTTCTACGAGGTTATCTTGTCCTCATACGTTGACCACATGTTTGGCATACTGATTAGAAGTCAATTTTTTTTATCATTTTTTAAAATTGATTTTTTTTCAATTCATCTTTCAGTGTTAGTTTTGATAGTGATTGAACTTCATAATTTTTCTTTTTATGAAGTTGTCTAGTTCTCATTTATCGGGTGTCTTTTTCATAATATTGCAAGTATTTTTTTTATTAGTTGTTGTCTTCTTTTTTTACTTGTAGATGACCTTTTATTTTACAATTATATTATTAAATTAATCAAGCTTATTGAACTAGCTCGAATTGATGACCAAGTCCCAAGTTTTTCTTACTCTTTTAAAAATGTTATCTTTGCTTAAACGTATTTTTTTTATACTAGACAAAATTTAACATAACCCGTAGTATAACGTGAGTCATTGATGGCTATACATCGCTATAACACACCAATAAAGAAAGGGTACAATCTCTTCCAGTACAGTTCCAATGCAGTCGAAGGCAGATGTTTAAAGAAATAATATGTAAAACCAACTTGAACTATATTCCAAATGTTCCAAAACTTATGAATTATTTGGTCCTTTATTTTATTTTTTTAAATTTGGTCTCTTTACAAAAAATTTCATTTTTGTTATCAATTTCATTTCCATCCATGCTTTGATCCCTCAATTTTTTTTTAATTTGCCCCCTTTACTTTTAAGTCTATTTTTTCAGTCCTCTAACATCATTTTTCATCTACACTTTGATCCCTAACTTTTTTAGTTTTTTAATTTGATCCTAGTACTTTTAAGTTTGTTCATTTTGATCTTCAAAACTTTATTTTCATTACGTCTCAGTCATTAGGTTCTAAGGTAGGGGAGAGGGGCGTCAAAAAAGAGAGGGGAGAATGGAGAGAAAGATCTGACCAATCATATTTTGGCCACGGAAAAGACAAATCTTGATGTAATAGGTTTGTCTTGGAGGGTAGAGTTTAGCGGATATGGTTTTTTATTTTACTATGTCAATGGGTAGATTAGGTCCCATAAAAGTTTTTTCTTATGATCTTTTAGTTTTTAAATGATTAAAGAGTGTTTTGGAGTTCAAAATGAGGTTAGTGAAGTTTTTCAGATGTTTTATGAGTGTTTTAAGGTGAGAACGAGTTATAAATTAGATTTTAAAGATCAAAATAGTTATACTTTAATTTTTCGATCATAAAAAGTGACAAGAAAATGAATTAGTAGACAACACATTGTTTTCCTAGGTGGTTAACATGTTGTCCATGTGATTTTAAAAAGGAAGATTATACCACCCATTTAAAAAAATAAAACTTTTAAACTAGATTTAACCTCTAAAATAAATAAACAGCATGTTTGAAATTAAATCACATGTAAAATTAAATTGAATTCCACATGTTATTTGAATTCAATTAATAACCTATTAAAATTCTTATGTTTGAAATGTAATACTAAACCTTATAATTGAATTCAATTATAGTGATTGGAATATTAGTAGAATTAAATTGAATTAATAATCTTGATTATTTTGCTTTTAATTTAAAAATTATTTTTGTTAATGACTTTTATATTTATTTAAAATAACATAAAATATAAGTATTTTAAATAAAATATAAATAGAACTATCTCATATCAGTTTATTTAATATTGAAACTTGCCAATACTGCCTATCTTAACCAATTTCCATAAACAAAATCAAGGCAAAAAACAAGCTATACCATTATGGAGCTACGGAAGTCAAGGCAAAGATAACCAGAGAGAAATTACTGCTGAAGAAAGCAGTGAAGAGCTATGGAGATTGTGTCATGAACCAAAATTTTATCTTTAAGCAGGAATATTTTTGAAATATTATAAACAGTTAAATTTTTAAGAGAAATTATTGTAATAAATCAAAGGGTCTCCTCTCTAATTTGTTTTTGTTATTTTTTATATTTAGAATATTACAAACATAAAAATTGATTTACTTTTTAGAACTAAATTCAATTCTAAAAATTTCAAATAGCCTGAAAAAAAAACGTATAAAATGAAAAGGATAATTTAGATATGATATATACATCTATTTTTTACTCTTTTTTTTATATTTTTTTTTATCATGGAACGAGGAGCCTATTGTTCTTGTTATCTTGGGTCTCCCTGCTGAGGTAAACTTTGAGAGTGTGCCTGCAAACCTTCCATTGCTTCTCAAACTCTCCATGTCTAACAACTATACAACAGGCAAGATCAGTGACAAAATTAAGTGGCTTCAAGGGCCTTCAGTTTATGGATGTGTCTGACAGATTTTTTCCGGCATCTTTACCGGTGGGGATTGGAAAATGAAGGAGCTCGAGGAACCTCTCATCGGCTGGAAACAAGCTTCCTGAATCAATTTCAGGGCTTGTGTCAATCCAGTCTATAGACTTGAGCAAGAACTTCTTTTCTGGGTCGCTGCCAACACCATTGACAACACCTGATAACCTGGTATGTATCTATGTATGGATGGATGTGTTTGTCTTCTAATGGATCTACCATGAGGATCCCAAAGGGATTTGAGCTGATTTCAAGTCTACGTACAGGCGATTGATTTGCATGGGCTAACACCGTTTCAAACCGTGGTTAGCTGGGCAAAAAGCATCAAAAGATGCTTTTGCACGACAAATTAGAGTTTGAAAGGAGGGAGGTTAACCACAGACAAATTGGCTCTAAGAACAAGAAGTATGATCTCTGGTGCGTTCTCATGTTTCTCCTGTTCTTTAACATTGCATCATCAACTACTTGAAAAACACCATGCGAGGGTGTGAAATGGGAACATGATCATATTGCCTCCCACTAATTTATCCTTCATCAACGTCTTTTGCTATGCGGGATGAGTAGAAATCTAGTGATCATTTATGTTTCGAGGATCCTTCCTTTTACTCACGGCTATACATCATTCTCGCATGTACAAAAAAAAATATTCATTTTCACTTGCTGAAAATCTGGATTGATAAATACTCACTCTATTTTTTTTTTAAATAATAATAATCTTTACATGTAACTTATTAGCAAGGTATTTTTTAAAAATATTTTTTAATTAAAATATATTAAAATAATATTTTGTTTTGATATTATTATATTAAAATCATTAAAAAA
The DNA here is from genome assembly GCF_000002775.5 of Populus trichocarpa. Lineage (NCBI taxonomy): Eukaryota > Viridiplantae > Streptophyta > Magnoliopsida > Malpighiales > Salicaceae > Populus > Populus trichocarpa. Next base: position 49,092,988 of record NC_037285.2, on the reverse strand, counting down.
AACACTTGAAAATTGAAATAACATTAATTCGATTTTTTAAAAATAAATATTACTTTGAAAAACAAATTATTTATCAAAAACAAACGCCAGCAACAACAGCTTCAATCAACATAAGTAACACAAGCCATACCGTTTCAATTTTTAAAATTGATGGCTAGAGACCGGGTCAACCGGGTTCTAGACCGACCCGCAGTGCTGAGTTGAGTTTAATAAATGTGCACCAAACAGGACGCAAGGAAATCCAATGTGGACCAGGATTTGGTGATCTGTTCTCATGTGGTCCTCTAGATTTGCTTACACAAGCAAGATGGGAACCATACCATGAACACAGTGGTAGTTATATGGGACATGCAATGCCGACGTGTCACAATTTGAGTGGTGGTCCAAAATATGGGACCCATGGGTCGCACTTCAACATACCCTATCATAATTTCTTCACCAACTTCACCTCTTGTGGATTTGCAAGGTGAAGTGACCCTTCATAGCCCCTAGTCAAAGGGCAGTAGGTGGGGCCCATCTTCCTACGTGGCACTAGCCCCAAACAAAATTGTATTAATTTTTATTTATAGTGCTTCCAAAGCAGAAAAACAATCATAAACTAGATTTGATAAATCTTTTGAAGTCCACTATGTTAGTGAAAGATTCCATGTCTTTTGGCGGGTAAAGCCCTAATTTATGCCCTAAAAAATGTGCATACCCCTTAAAAAAACCCCAAACATTTTTCCATTTATTTTTTTCGCTCTCTAACACTAAAAGTCTAAAACCCTCGAAAACAAGGTTGTAAATTTTGTTATGTTACCTTTAAAATTCGCCATTATATCTTGTTTTAATTTAAAACATTAAAATAGATTTTATTTCACACAAAATCTTTATATCTTGTTTCGGTTTAAAAATTTGAATAAATCAAAATAGATTTTATATCACTCAGAATCTCTACTCATTCCAGAAATTCCATTCGAAATGTTCAGGTTTTATTCCATTATAGTCAAATAATATTTTTTTAAAAAGTCCATTTTTTTTAAAAAAATTTATCTTTTAATATTTGATTTATTGAATATTAGACTTCATAATTTATTATGGTTCATATTTTTTTATAGCTGTCCTAGTCTCATGATTCATCTTACGAATTTAATGGATTAACCCAGTTGACTCGAATTTTTTTATCTATTTTTTGAATTGACTTTTTTTTTTTCAGTTTCATTGTTCATCATCTTCAATATTTAGTTGATTATCAATTAAACTTTGTTATTTATTTCGGTTTGTTTCCTATGAAATTATCCCAATCTCATGATTCGAGTTACAGATTTCTTGAGTTAACCCTAGTAGACTTAAGTTATTTTACTATGTCTTTTATTTAGATTGATTTGTTTTTCAATTTTATTATTTAACAATATATTTATTGAAAATTGAGTTTTATAATTTATTTTGATTTGCTTTATTTAGGGTTATCATAGTCTTATGACTTAAGTTATGGATTTTAAAGTTAACCAAAGTTGACCAGGTTGATCTAATAAGCTGTCATCTCAACATTGATTTTTTTTTTTTAAAAAAGATGTTATCTTGAATTTTTTTGAGTTAAACTATATTTTTACCAATTGTGTAAATTATCTTTAGACCCATTGAGTTGATTGAGTCATGTCAGTTCAACTTCCAGTTTTTTACTTGTATTTGATATTTAAATTGTATAATTTCAAATTAATTTATCTTTAATTCTAAATCAAAATTATACTTGTTGAATTAATAAATAATACAATCTCAAAACAACACACAAGACACTTTAAAATCAAAATATATCATTCCAATTGAAAAAACAGAATGCCAACCAGACAATATTGCTCAAAAATTAAAAAAGAAAAAGAAAAAAGATGGCTGATAAAAAAACAATTAAAAATCAATGCATTCAAATTAGGGTTTTTGTTTTAATGAAAAAATCACATGCCTACAGATGGGGTTTTGTTGCTTTCTGAAATTAAAGAAAAAAGTTAAGTGTCCTTTTGTATTACAAAGCTGATTTAAGATGGACAGTTAAAAGAGGGCTTTAAGATAAAATATTTTATGGGTCCCTTTATATTTATGAATTCTTACAATCTTGGGGTTTTTTTTTTATTTATTGTCCCATTCCTTGTTCTTCTTCATGGTTTTCTTAAGATAAACTAAAACCCGTGAGTGTTCTGTTGCAAAACCCTGTTCTTTGCTAGAAAGTTGGGTTTTTTCTTTCATTTTTGCTTTAAAGTTTTAGTCTTTTTAGAGTAGGAGATTCTACTAAGCCTCCATTGTTAATGAAAGTTGAGATCTTGTGAGAGAATGTTAAAAAGTTTTTGCTCTTCTTAGATGACTAGATCTCTCAAAGAAAGGGCCCCATTTTGTGGTGTTGTAGCTCAGCTCAGCCATTTAATGCTTGGGGTCAGTTGAAAAAAAAAAAAATTCTTTGTTGAAGCTGAGTTTTTGTCACTGGTAGCAGTGAAGGTCTCTTGGAGCTCCATTGTCAGGTAACAGTACCGAGTTGGTGATTTTTTGTTGAGTGGTACTGTCTTATGCTCTCTAAAGACGTCAATGCTCTTGTTTCTTGAAGAAAAGGCTTTCCGGGTCTCTCTTGTTCTTACTGTTAAATGGATGAGACTTGGTTGAAATAGCTTGTCATTTAGCTTAACAACTTTTTCCCCTTACAAGACTGAGCTTGTTTCTTCTTGTTATAAGGCTTGTTTTCTTGTAACATTCAAGCTGCCATTGTTGGGTCTAGTTGTGAGCCTGTAAGGTCTGAAATTTAGTTGGTTTGGTTAGAAGCTAGAAACCCCCTTTCCAGTTTTTGATAGATTGAATATGAAGCTCTTAAGGCTTTTACTGTTATCCCTATTTTTCCTTTCTGCCATGGGGCAATTGCCTTCACAGGACATATTGGCATTGCTTGAATTCAAGAAGGGTATCAAGCATGACCCCACTGGTTATGTTCTTGAGTCATGGAATGAGGAGTCCGTTGATTTTGGTGGCTGCCCTTCTTCTTGGAATGGCATTGTCTGCAATGGTGAAAATGTTGCTGGGGTTGTTCTTGATAACTTGGGTCTCTCGGCTGATGTAGATTTGAGTGTGTTTGCAAATCTTACATTGCTTGCCAAACTCTCCATGGCAAACAACTCTATAACTGGCAAGATTCCAGACAATGTAGGTGACTTTAAAAGCCTTCTGTTTATGGATGTGTCGAACAATCTGTTTTCGTCATCATTACCACCAGGGATTGGTAAATTAGGGAGATTAAGGAACCTCTCGTTGGCTGGGAACAACTTCTCTGGCTCACTTCCAGATTCAATTTCAGGGTTTGCATCTATCCAGTCGTTGGACTTGAGCCGCAACTCGTTTTCTGGATCATTGCCAATGTCATTGACAAGGCTGAATAACCTGGTATATCTGAATCTGTCTTCCAATGGGTTTACCAAGATGATTCCAAAGGGATTTGAGCTGATTTCAAGTCTACAGGTGCTTGACTTGCATGAGAATATGTTTGATGGTCATCTAGATGGGATGTTTTTTCTTGAAACCAATGCTAGTCATGTTGATCTCAGTGGAAATATGCTAGTGAGCTCTAGTTCTCAGAGATTACTTCCGGGTATGTCTGAGAGCATTAAGCTTTTGAATCTTAGCCACAACCAGCTTAGTGGGTCACTGCTAAATGGAGGTGACATGCAATTGTTTGCAAGTGTAAAGGTGTTGGATTTAAGCTACAATCAGTTGTCAGGAGAATTGCCAGGATTTGATTTTGCTTATGAGCTTCAGGTCCTTAGGCTCAGCAACAACAAATTCTCCGGGTATATTCCTAATGACCTATTGAAAGGAGATTCTTTGCTCTTAAATGAACTGGATTTGAGTGCCAATAATCTCTCAGGTACCTCTTTAATCACTGCTTTAGCTTTTTATGAGTTGCTTGTGCTCAGTTATAATACATTTAGTGGCTTAGTTCTGTTTATTGTGTTTTATGATTGCCTCTCACGTTGTAGCTTCATCTTTTAGGGCCAATAAGCATGATTATGTCAACAACACTTCGTGTCCTTGATCTATCATCAAATGTGCTTGTCGGGGAACTTCCTTTGGTGACGGGAAGCTGTGCTGTGCTTGATCTATCAAACAACAGATTTGAAGGAAATTTAACCCGAATGGTGAAGTGGGGGGACATTGAATATCTTGATCTAAGCCAGAATCATTTGACAGGGCCAATCCCTGAAATAGCTCCACAATTTTTGCGTTTGAATTATCTCAACCTCTCTCATAATTCACTTACCAGCTCTCTCCCAAAAGTTATCACTCAGTATCCAAAGCTTAGAGTCCTAGATCTTAGTTCGAACCAGCTAGGTGGATCTATGTTAACTGATTTACTAATGTCGCCTACTTTGCAAGAAATCCACCTTGAAAAAAATTTACTCGATGGTTCTATTTTATTCTCTCCCCCTTCCAATAGTAAATCCAATCTTCAAGTTATTGATCTTTCTCATAATCAGCTTGATGGCTATTTTCCTGATCGTTTTGAATCACTTGCTGGTCTTCAAGTGCTCAATCTTTCAGGGAATAATTTATCCGGTTCCCTTCCAAGTTCCATGGCTGACATGAGCTCGCTTATTTCATTAGACTTATCTCAAAACCATTTCACAGGTCCTCTGCCAAACAACTTGTCAGAGAGCATAGGCAGCTTTAATGTTTCATATAATGATCTTTCTGGGGTTGTCCCAGAAAACCTGAGGAGGTTTCCATCTTCTTCTTTCTATCCTGGAAATAACAGATTAAGCCTTCCAAATGGTCCTCCTGGACCAAACAATCTTCCTGGTGGAAATCGTGGGGGGAAACCAATCAACACCATTGTCAAGGTGGTAGTCATTGTTGCATGTGTGACTGCACTGATCATTCTTATCATGCTTGCCATCTTCATACTTTACATTCGTATAAGAAGGAGAAATCCACCAGGTCAAGTTACAAATACAGGTATCCGTAGGCACATTCAAACAAACCCCTCTGGCACTAGTGGAACAGGCAAAGCTGGTGCGTTGGTTGTTTCAGCTGAGGATCTTGTGACGTCGAAGAAAGGATCATCATCTGAGATTATCAGCCCTGATGAGAAAATGGCTGCAGTAACTGGCTTCTCACCAACAAAACACAGCCATTTATCTTGGTCACCACAGTCTGGCGATTCATTTGCTGCTGAAACCCTTGCACGACTGGATGTAGGGTCACCGGACCGGTTGGTTGGTGAGCTGTACTTTCTTGATGATACAATCACAATGACACCAGAGGAGCTGTCAAGGGCTCCAGCTGAAGTGTTGGGTAGGAGCAGTCATGGGACTTCTTACAGGGCAACACTGGATAATGGGGTCTTCATTACTGTGAAATGGTTGAGAGAAGGGGTGGCAAAACAAAGAAAGGAGTTTGCCAAGGAGGCCAAAAAATTTACAAACATCAGGCATCCAAATGTGGTAGGTTTGAGAGGATACTACTGGGGCCCCACACAGCATGAGAAACTCATTCTTTCGGATTACATCTCACCTGGAAGCCTTGCAAGCTTTCTCTATGGTAAGATACTGATCTTCTAGCTTCAATCTTTATAGTTGCACTGCTACCGATTCTATGAAACCGAGTAAAATAGTCAGAAAAGCAAAGAACCCCCTCCCCAGCAAGAAGAAAAAAAACAACTGAAGTGAAGCGTAACTGTTTTATGCTTTCAATATCTGCAAAATTTGAGGCTCCAGGACAAAGTCTTGTAAATGTGAAACTTAATAATCGTTATGCCTTTTAGTTTGATACTTGCATCTCGCTAAGTGGGAAATTTGTCTGCCTAAAGAGTGTTAGAGTTTAATTACAACCTGTATTATGGCAGAGAAAAAGTAATCCTGCGATACAGACATGTTTATTTCCCAAATCACATGCATGGAGAGTATTATCTGCTCGCCACTCAATAGCAATGTGTTTCAATATCATAGGATCTTCAAAATACGTTGGTAATGGCATGAATTTCATATATTGAACAAAGTTGCCTTTTGATTTCTATTAACCTGACTTTTCAGATCGACCGGGAAGAAAAGGCCCCCCATTAACTTGGGTTCAGAGGCTCAAGATAGCAGTTGATGTTGCACGTGGCCTGAACTATCTCCATTTTGACCGTGCTGTTCCACATGGGAACCTTAAAGCAACAAACATACTTCTGGATGGGCCTGATCTCAATGCACGTGTTGCTGATTACTGCCTCCATCGACTCATGACTCAAGCCGGCACCATTGAACAGATACTTGATGCTGGGGTCCTGGGTTATCGCGCACCAGAGTTGGCTGCTTCCAAGAAGCCACTTCCCTCCTTCAAGTCAGATGTTTATGCCTTTGGAATGATAATGTTGGAACTTTTAACTGGAAGGTGTGCAGGTGATGTGATTTCTGGGGAAGGGGGGAGTGTTGACTTGACAGATTGGGTGCGGTTGAGAGCAATGGATTGCTTTGATCCCGCACTGGTGCCGGAGATGGTGAATCCGGCGGTTGACAAGGGAATGAAGGAGGTCCTTGGAATAGCTTTAAGATGTATAAGGTCTGTCTCCGACAGGCCAGGCATCAAGACCATATATGAAGATCTTTCGTCGATATAGTTTGTAGTCAGTTCCATTTTGATTGGGACTTGAACATGAGGTTTAATATCTCATTGGCCTCTATTTTCATATCTCTGGTCCTTTTTTCCTTTGCATCTTAGTGTTGTTAGCTACTGAGATTAACCATTGTTGTATAAAAGGAATGGATGGAGGATTTTCAGTCCAAGGCTATTTCTTGATGATCTTGTGGTCAATTGGATTAGAATGTTTGGTTGCATTGCTCTCTGTATTTTCACATCTCTTGTTTTCTTTTTTCCCTTTAGAAATCAGAGAATTAATTAAGATCATTAAAGTTATGATTAATCAAACCACACAATATTAATTAAGTTGGCTGCTCTCTTTTTTTAGCTGGTTACATATTTATCATGCAATTAGCTTTATTTATTTAATTATTTTTATTTAATTACATGTTTTCAAAGGTTTTTTTATTAAGGTTATCATGGTCAAATTTCTTTAAAATTTTATCTATTTACTACTGTTATTGCTAATTATTTTTGTCATCTTATTAAAATAAAATCGAGTTATTCAATCTATTTAGAGCTTTATTTTCTATTTTTTTTAATTGCAGGCGTCTTAGAGATGTTTTTATATGAAAAATAAATAGAATATAGATTCATGGTAGTGTATTTGGAAGTGTGGTTGTGATTGCTTTTCAAAATGCTTTTTACTTGTAAATATATCAAAATAATATTTTTTATTTTTTAAAAATTATTTTTAACACCAGCACATTAAAATGATCTAAAAATACCAAAAAATATTAATTTGAATCAAAGAAAAAAATAAAAAAAATTTAAAATTTTTCAAAAAGGGCCAAAACCTAAAATAGAAGAAGAGAAGGAAGAATTATAACGCAGAAAACTGAGACTATCATAACTATGTTTTTTACTCTTGAAACCAAACCAAGGATCCCAATTCTCTCTCGGTCACTGCCAGGCAGCATTATATATTGAGCGGTTGCAGTCCAATTATTTTGCTAGGGAAAGGTCGGCGAAACTAGGAATAATTACGTGTTTTTCATTTTCTAACAAAGGTAGAAGAAAAAAAATAGCAAGGTTAGAGAAACTCTTTAGCTCCCACTTATGCTATTTTAAAAAACCACAGTTGGTGACGACTTATTTTAAATAAATTATTAAAATGAATTGACACGAACTCAGAATAAATACGTGGAAAAAAAATCAGAAAAGCATACTAAAACTTTGTCATACTTTGATGACAACGCTCTTGAAACCATTAGAATGTGTGGATCATATCAGTTATTATTGATAGCCTTTCTTGATGTTTATGAATTTATTTTATTGAATTATTTTTAATAATTCTGAAGATGTTATTATCAAGATTTGATATGTTTTTTTTTATTTTTTTTTATTTGGAGTTTGTGCTAGCTCATTTCTATATTTTTTAAAACATCACGGGCAATATCCACAGTATTTCCTTGGCTGTGTTCTTTTTATTTGTATTAATTTCTTAGATATGGTAGATTGGTTCACGGAGATCACCATCAAGGTTGACATTCCTATATTAATTGGGCATATCATAAAGTCCATGGTGAATCAAAACTACAGTCCATCCTTCAAATGTCAAGCATAATCAAGCTCTAACACTATGCCACTGTTAGTTCAAAACGAAAGGTATAAGATTACTTCACAAATTGACCTAACTCTAACACCATCAAGAAGACACCTACCTCTATGCTGCAATAAAATAAAGAAGTTAGATTAACTTTATTTTACAATACTCGTACCAATTTAGCTAAGGTAATTTTATTGTAAATAAATTATTATTTTTTATTTAAATTCTGATGTTTAGAAGTTCATTGAACCCTAACTAATCCAGTCGAGTTGGAACGGTTCATTAATAAGTAAAACTTTTTTAATGACGGTGTACTCTATTCATAAAACTTGAAATTAAGATTTTATATAAAAAATATTATGAATAAATTGTTAACTTACACTTACTATTATTACTCATTTCCATATTTCATCCCATGACAAAAATCTTTCAACAAATGGGACATTGATATTCTCAAAATTTCATAATTTGGCTCTCATATCCATGTCAGCTGCTGTTTCCCATCAAAATTCTCCTAGTACTTTAAGTTAGCTATTAAATATCTATGCATGTGTAGTGGTTACTTTGAGGTTGATTCATTGCAATTTGGCAAGCAAGTTAAACATGCATGCATGTGTAGTGGTTAATTTGAGGTCATTTTATTAAATCTACTTTTGCGGCTGGTAGATCATATGAAACTCGATAAAAATTAAGTTTGAATATTTTTTTATTTATTTTTAAACAATAAAATTTTAATTATTTTAATAAGAATTAAAAAAAATATCATTTTAATTCACCATATAATCCAAGGCAACCCGCAATTCGGTAAACTAAGTCCAGAGTACTCTGAACTAGCCATATGCATGTGTAGTGCTTGAGGTTAATAATAGGAGAAAGGAATGTGAGTAGTAATAAAATGCAAGAAGGTATATTGGTTTGTCTCATTGATTTGCTATGTGAAAATTTCATGCACTCTTCTAAAGAATCTGCTTTTTTTTTTTTTGCCCCTATAAAAAGAAAACACTGTCAGCAGCCACGCAATGTGTCAGATCAAAATGCTAAAAAGACAAGAAGCTATCTGTAACAATCCAATGTAAACTCATAGTTGATAGTACCAAAAAACCAGTGAAAGCTTTGTCCGATAAGGAAGAAAAAAAAGGTGTGACGCTTATCCATGGCAATCTGCAGATTGAGAGCTTCACTGTCTCTATTGAAAACCAAATCTCCATTCTTTCACTATGTTCCACTTCATGGATTCTCTTCTTCACAACTCTCATCCCAGTTTGAGGTAACCCTTTTAGTATCTCTTTCAATAATATAAAGTAATGTGTGGATACCCGTTTTGTTGGAATCACTGATTTGGCATGCTTTGGATTAGAATCAAACTTCTAGTTCAAATGGGTTAGGTGATGATGAACAACTCAATGAAAAGGTTGGTTCTTTGGATTCAAACAAGTTAAACAGATGAGAATAATTTTAAAATCTTGATCTAAAAGAATTTTAAAGCTTGCTTCTTGGGGTTCTAACAAGTTAATTAGATGGATAATCATATTATCTTTAAGAGAATGAGTTAGTAAAAAATATAGAATTGTGTCACTGTCAAATAGTTCTGAATTCCATGTGTCAAGACTATAGAGGGCTTTAAATTCTTGCTAAGAGCTTTAAAATTCAAAATTCAAAATTCAAGCTTGTCTAGTGTATAAATTTCTCAAGAAGGCTACAACTAGTAATCTTTAAATATCAAAGTCAGTGGCTTGAAAATTACTGGAGAATGATTGCTGATTTTTTTTTCCAGATCAAATTGACTGAAGGAAAACTAAAATGTTATTCAATTTCAACAAATAAGGTTTCCCCACTAATAAGGAATTTGCTTTCTTTTATGAGCCGATTACCTTAAGTAATTCGAGTCTTTATCTCCCTCACTGAATGTTCTGCAGGGTGTTTTGAGTGAAAAAAGAGGCATAATCAAGTACTGTTATGCATATGGAACTGGGTGTGAGTTGTTATCAAGCTAGTAACATTTTTTATGACAATATTTCTGTTGACCATGCGAAACAAAGTTCAAGGGGAGTTCAATTCGGTGTTGAATGAATGGTTTATTTCTAGCCCTGATCTGCACCCCTGAAATTGAGAACGACTTCTATTCTTCTTTGTTTTTTTCGGTAATGTATACCGTAAATGGTATATAAATTAGCTTGTTAAATCACATGCACTATGCATCAAGAAGAATGATTGGCTGTTTAAATGCCTATTTCAGCTGAAACAATGTAATTTTTGCTTTATGTTTTTTTCTCTTGTTTTATAATGCTCTTCGTGCCCTTTTCAATTGATTGGTGTACTACAGAGTGTAGGATTCATAGGGCTGGGAAATATGGGATCCAGAATGGCAAATAACCTGATCAAGAATGGATACAAAGTGGCTGTTCATGACATGTAAGTCATAAGCCTTTTCCCCTCTGTCGTGGTCATGGCTTCTGTAAATTGATTGAAACAAAGTTCTGTAAATAACAGGTTGAGTTTTATAATCTTTTGGCAACGCTAGCTGTTAGAGTTGTTGAACTTAGTGAAAATGGTAACATATATGTGCTGAGAGGAGTTGGCTTGCCTAAGATTGGCATTGAAACTCTTTTGTCTGTGTTATAAACTTAGTTGCGTGGTTTAATGTATGGAAGTTAATACATACATATATCTAATCACCTGGAATCAATGGTAAAATTCGATTTTAATTCAGAAACTGTAATGTCATGAAGATGTTTTCTGACATGGGAGTTCCAACGAAAGAAACACCATTTGAAGTTGCAGAAGCAAGTGATGTTGTTATAACAATGCTGCCATCTTCATCTCATGTAAGTATTGTAGTTCCATTCGGTCATGTCTGTGATGTTCAGGATATATGCAGCTCTGTGGTTTCATAGCGTTGTCTTCATATAATGTACTAACTTGTTAAGACATTGCTTCATCCTCTCTGTTATGTTACTGAATCTTTTAAATATAAATATAAATATGAAAGCCTCTGCATTGCAACCCATAAAGTCGAAAGAGCTGGTGTTCCTTAGGTAAGGGAAGAGAATGAGCTCATCGAATCCCACTATAAGATAATTCCCAGTGGATGGCATTAGGGATTTGGAAAAGAGTTCTCGGTTCTTAGAGATAAGAAATGGAAATATTTCATATCTATGGTTCTTCTTTTCATAGAGAGTCAAAGTAACCCTTTGATAATGTGCTTGTAGAAATGAGGCTTGAAACAAAATCATTCACAACATGTTTTGGCATGCTTGCAAGGAAAAAGAATGGGGAAATTGGAAAGTAAAGCTAAGAATTGGGGGATTTAAACCATTCATGCTGCTGTAGCCTTTCATGAGAGATTTTAGACAGCAATGAGCCTATGACCATTGCTTAAAAAGCACCAATTTTCTGGATGACGACATTGAATATCAGCACACTTCTTGTGAAAAACTGCAACTTAAATCCCAAACGCAACGAAAATCTACTGCTGAAGGAGCTATAAAATCCTCTTCTCTAATCTATAACAATTTATCCTGTGTATGGATGCATCCATATTTCTTCCTGCATGCTGTTTAATTTTAATAGTTTGAAAATGCTTTTTGAAAGATTCCACCTTCTTCTTTTGTTTACGCTGCCTTGTCTGTCAGTATGAGAGCAGTAGTCTAAATGATGCAGGTATTAGATGTGTACACTGGACCAAATGGTTTGCTTCGTTGTGCAAATCTCATGAGACCACAATTGTTAATAGATTCATCTACAATTGATCCCCAGACATCGAGAAAGGTTTCTGTAGCAGTATCTAATTGTATTCTAAAAGAAAAGAAAGGTATCACTTTGTAGTGTTTTCTGTTACAAATCGTTAATGCTCTTCCTTTCCTGTTCTATCAACGAATTATATCTCTTATGACTTAGGCAGATCACTGGGAGAAACCTGTCATGTTGGATGCTCCTGTTTCTGGAGGTGTTCTTGCTGCAGAAGCTGGTACACTTACTTTTATGGTACGGTTTCTCACCTTTCTCAGAATCCCTTTTCACTTGCTCTTTATAAGTTCCATAAGTTCAGTTTGGAGTTACTTTGTTGGGTTTAAGGCGGCAAGATTAGAGACTAGGGACCCCATACTTGGGGAGAGTATGGTGGTTTAGACTGCTATTATTCCACATAACATCTTAAATACCATCTTGTGCTCTTCTTATAATTTACTTGAAGGGCAAAATATTTTTTCACTCAGGTTGGTGGCTCTGAGGATGCTTATCTTGCTGCCAAACCCTTATTTCTTTCAATGGGTAAAAATGCAATTTATTGTGGTGGAGCAGGAACAGGTTCGGTAAGTTATTGCTAGCACTCAAAGCTAGTCCTATTAAGTTTATTTGGAACCATGGGTATTTATTTTCCAATTTATCAGATGTTAAAAATCATGAGGGTTCAATTTAAGTCCTGCAACTGAGTTATATAAATGGAAATGCAATCAATGAAAAAGGAATGCTATATTTCAGCACATGAGTGGAAAATATATTCAATTTTCACCAGCTGGAGTTCACTTTTCAAGCATCTGATATCTCTGGTGCTTGTTGTTTAGGCAGCAAAGATTTGCAACAACTTGGCATTGGCTGTGAGCATGCTAGGGGTATCAGAAGCCTTTGTTCTTGGTCAGTCACTTGGAATTTCTGCTGGTACCCTGACAAAGGTTTTAAACACTTCAAGTGCTCGGTGTTGGAGTAGGTATCTGTCTTGACTGTTACAGGTTTTACTGACATTGGATAGCTTGGCTTCAATTTCGAGTGACATTGTGAAGAAGCCAGCCTTTTAAACCAGTGACAGTTCCTTGTTTGGGTTTAAGTTTGTGCTAGAGAGTTAGTAGGAGTGACTAACTATCAAAATACCTAAGAAATGAAAATGAAGAACAAGAATCTTCAGTTTAAAATCTTGAAATATGATGAGTAATTACCTGGAAACCACATAATTTAACTGGATGATATTTCCCACATGCAGTGATAGTTATAATCCAGTTCCTGGAGTGATGGAAGGCGTGCCAGCTTCGAGGAACTACGCTGGCGGATTTGCATCTAAGCTCATGGTGGGTGATTTAGCCTATTTCTCGCTGGTACTCGAATTATTATTGAGAAGGAATTTTGAAACCTGCCTGCCGAATGGCTGTTGTGTCCTTACAATATTTGAGTTTTTGGCCTGATCATGAGCATGATGAACATTATCTTTTGTATGATGCAGGCTAAGGACTTGAACCTTGCTGCAACATCAGCCAAGGAGGTTGGTCTTCAATGTCCTCTGACATACCAAGCACAAGAGATGTAACCACCTCTGCTTCGTACAACAAATGACATTTCCATTTTTGAATCTTGTTTTTCTTAACTAACATGAAACTGTCGGAACTGAGTGCATATGATTTCTGCTTTCCTTTATCTTCAATGCATTCTGTGCAGATACACAGAGCTGTGCAAGGATGGACATGAAAGCAAGGACTTCTCCTGTGCTTTCCGCCATTATTACAGCGGCCAGGATGAACTTTAGCTGACCAAAGAGTGGTTTCTAGTAGCAGATAACAAGGGCGCTAGTGTTCATAAACTCCGAAGGTGGAACCATTATTAGAGCTAGTGAACTGATTGCCTCGTTCTGTATGAAATAAATTGTCACTAACAAAAACCGTCACCCTTTGTGAAGCTTGGTGACCATATCCATCATGAATCACAAACTTTTACAATACAGAATGCTTCATATAGAAAAGGGCCTTATGTTCTTCCTTTTCTGTCCACCTTAGTTTCCTTGACAAAGGGCAAGAAACACTCGTTTTGGAAGACAGACTAATATCAACATAGTTTGAAACTTGTTCTTAGAGGATTGAAAATGGGAATGCAAATATACTGTCTGATGATGATGATGAAAATGAAGTTCAAAGATCCTCAAACTAGTAACAAGCAGCAGAAAATGTCAGCAACAGGCTGATCTCAACACCCCAAATATTTGATGCAGTCAATTTTCATTCTATGAAAAGAGAGAAGGGTACATCATCTTTGAAAAGTGCAACCACTGTAGGAGTGGCACCCTCCATGCCAATAGCAGCAGCAGCGTATCTTTGCCATATTAGCTAAAACATGGGCTACCTTATTATAGCGGACAAACATATGGATGTGATATCTTCCTTCTTATTAAATTTTATTTGAATATATCTGAAGCTTTATGTTTCTTCTCTCGCCGCAAGTGAAAATTCTAAAGAACTGTTTTAACTTATTATTCATTGTCATGATGTACTAATATTTCTTTATTAATAAAATAAAATATGGATTTTACAAAATTATAATATGTTGCTTTCTAAAAAAAGTTATAGCATGGTGTTAAATTCATATATTTATTCCAATCTTGATAGTTTATCAAAAGGAAAAAGTGTTTGAAAGTATAACGAGGTTGTTTTTTGAAGGGGATTTTTTTTAAATGTATTAAAATAATATATATTTTTTAAAATTTATTTTTGACATTAGTATTTCAAAACAATTCAAAAATATAATCTTTTTTAAAATTTAAATTTTAAATAAAAAACATGTTTAACGTCAAAGCCAAAAAAAAAAGGCATAAAATTCCCTTCTTCACCAAGTTGTTCCATTTCTTTTCACTCTTCTTTTTTATCCTTTCCTTATCCGACACTTTAGAAGATTAGGAACACCTCAAACAAAATGAATCCTTGTTTTCAAGTTATATTTGAAAAAAGACATGGCTTTTTAGGTGGCTGAAACCAACATTAACTAATGCTATATTTGTTTTTTAAAATTATTTTCCAAACTTTCCTGTGTTTGTTTGCTATTAGAAAAGTTGATCAACGGAAAATACTTTCCAGTTAAAGAAAAATTTGGTTTGGTTTTCAGGAAAGTGTTTTCCTGAAAAATTTGGGCGGAAAACACTTTCCAGAAGTTGTGAAAAATTTAAAAATATCATATTATTTGCTGATTATATCAAATTTGGTCTTCAAACTTTTAATTGCTATATATATTTTGTTTTGAATATTTATTTTCAATTTCATCTCTTAAAATTTAATTTTTATATTAACTTTGGTCATCATTTTTATAATTGTTATTTGCTTTTCCCTTATCATTTTTTTTATTGAAATTTTTTATGTATCAAATTTGGTCCTCATTCTTTTGATTGTTACTTATTTTATTTGAAATAATTTATGAAGTGTTAATTATTATTATTATTTTAATTTCTTCATCTTTCATTTTTTTTTAGATTTGATCTCTATTATTTTAATTATTATTTATTTTATTTGAGATAATTTATGAAATTATATTTTTTTTTAATTTCATTCTCATTCAACCTTTTAATTTGTAAGATTTGTTCCTTATTATTTTAATAAACTTGAGAAAAATAAAACATTAATAAGTTATTTTCCAGCTCATTTTCCATGACATAACCAAACACTAGAAATTATTTTCCAACTTATTTTTCATTACACTACCAAACATCGGAAAATAATTCACTTTCCCGAAATTCACTTTCTAAAAGGAAACTATTTTCCAGCAAACAAACGGGGCCTGAATAAATTATTATTATTAAAATAATATTATTTTATTTTGTTTTCTTAAAAACGTTTTCGAGATATTCACCTAAGTAAGTTTATATTAACTTGATAAAATTAATCAAATTATAACTGTATTAATATCTTTTAAAATTCAATTAAAATTAAACTTTAAATTATAAATTTTATGAGTTAACTCATCAAATAAAACCGAGTTTAATAACTTTTAATATATATAACACAATCTATATATATCCAAAAGAAAAAAATTGTCTTTAAAAATTATTTCTCAACCCACTCGATAAGTTACAAGCATAGATAACAAAACTGTGGAAAAAATGCAAACCTTTGCTACTTTTAAGCAATAAGGTTCAAGTCCTGTGGTTGCTCATATGATAGCAACTGGAGACTTACATGGTTGTTAACTTCAGAACCTGTGAAATTAGTCGAGATACACGCAAGCTGACCCGGACTTTCACATTAAAAAAAAAAAAAAAAAAAAAAACTCATTCCTCAGTACTTTCTTGGCACCTCCTTTCATAAGTTCCTTATGACCCTATATGATGTCTTAATCTTCCAAAGTCCTCATACACTATAAACAACACCTTTCTTTCCGTCCTCCATCTCTCTCTAGAACCCCAGAGAACCCATAAGGCAAAAACACTCTTCTTAGCAGAGAAGAAACCAAGAGGCCAAACAAACCCACAGCCCCATTTGCATACATTGTTCTTTTTCACAGGTACAACCCTCTCCCTCCCTGCTTCTCTGATTTTGTTGTATTATTGTTTTTGAATGTATTTATGCATGCTTATTGTACAGTATCTGTACATACTCAGTCATACACTACAAATACGTCTATACATACGCATATAGGGTGACTTTTGAGCGTGGGAGATGGTAAAGTTTGTGCATTGGAGAGTTTTGAATTCTGGGTCATTTAGATTTTTGTGTTTCTATGCTTTTTGTTTCAATTACAGCTTAATTCCTCGCTCTGTTTTTCATTGATTGCATAAAGTTCGTGTCTTTTTATGTATGGGGCTGTTTGGTTACTGAGAAAACTCAGAAACAGATGTGTTTTCCTATTCTAATTGCTTAATTGTTGTCTTTTTTTCACATTGATTGCCTGAAGTATGTTTCTTTATTATAATTGCTGCTGCTGCTGTTATTATAATTACTAACATTTTGATAAAAGTTGGTGTCCTTATTACATACCACCTGTTTGGTTGCTGAGAAAAGAAAAGTAGCAAATTGGGACTTTCATAATTTTGCGTTTTATGATAAAAGTTTGATTCTTTTTTATTCCTCACTCGTAAAGTTTTAATAATGTGTGCATGTAACGTTTATTAGAGCCTTTGTGGGTTGCTTATGGAAAATGGAGTGAAGCAAATTTATTTATTTTTTAAAAATTGCTTAATTATGCTCTTTATCCTAAACTTTGTCTTTTATTTATTTATTTTTATGTACGTGGCTGTTTGGTTGCTGAATAAAGACAGAGCAAATTGGCTTCTAGCATTGTGCATTTCATGATAAATTTTTATTTCATGTAATTGAATTTGGTTGCATTATTAACAGTTATATGTGTGGTTGTGACTTTTATTAGAACTTTTGGAGGTTGCATATGGAAATTGGAGTGAAGAAGACAGTTTTTTCACCTAAGGCTATCATACACCAAAAGTTTGGTAACAAGGCATGCTATAAGGTTGAGGAGGTAAAGGAGGAGTCAGCTCAGAATGGATGCCCAGGATTGGCAATTCCTCAGAAAGGCCCCTTTCTATTTCGGTGCCGGTTAGAACTTCCAGAATTTACTGTTGTTTCTGATATCTGCAGAAAGAAGAAGGATGCCGAGCAGTCTGCTGCTGATTTGGCTTTAAAAAAGGCATGCTTTAGCTTCCTTCTTAAGATTTTTGTCAGCATTTTTCCAATTTGATTGAACTTGCCAGCCATGGATGAGTATGTAGCCTCGTGATGAATGACATTATTTTTCTTCCCCATGATTGAATTTTCTAATTTTTTCGATTTAACAATGTTTTTGATAACGGGCAACAAACTCAGATGGATATAGAATTGATTATTTGTTAATTTTAAAGTTTTGTTGGTTATTTCGGCTGCCTGAATGTAGAATACTTATTCTGTGTGACTATGTGAGGAGATTAAGTTGTTCTTTGGACAATGCAATTGCTTATAGAGAAGCAATTGTATTTTTACACATTTGCTCTTTTATTCATCATGTTTTCTTTGAGATTAATTTGTCATGCAGTTTTCAGCTTTTCTTCTGCTATAGTTTAGTTCATTAATCTGAAGACAGATGTAGATCTTTCTTTTGTCCCTACCTTCTTTTTTTGGCAATGTAATTTAACTACTTAACTGTTTATTTACTATTTATCCTGCAGCTAGGCAACAATCCCGCAGATGAAAACCCATCTGAAAAGGATCCTTGTGATGCTTTGATTGATCGAATCAAATATCTATTTACAGACGAGGTTGGTAGTTTGTATAGAAATGAATTGTATAACAGTTTGTGTTCTACATGTAATCCTTGCAGATCACTTGGTTTTTGCCAGTCATATAATATGCAAGGATCCTTGACGTGGTTTGTGCATAATGACGTGCTCTAACCTCTCCTCCTTTATTTTTGTGTCTTTGTTAGTTCCTTTCATCTCTTCATCCGCTGAGTGGTCACCTTAGAGCAGCTTTGCAGAGAAAAGGTGGTCTTTATGGTCTGATACCTGCTTCTGTCATTGCTGCCTGTGATACAAAGACAAGTAATCTGTGTAAATTACTCAACACTGAGGTGGAATCTAAACCCTTTTTGGCTTTGTCATCAATTATGAGGGCTATACCAAGATTATCAGGGTCTGTTGTAACATCCAAGGGGCAGCTTTCAATTCAGAAGCAAAATCCATATCCCACTGAGATCATAGAGTCATCAGATATCCAGCAATCTGGTTCCCCAGAAAACATATTAGTTAAAGCAATACAGATCCCAGCTTCATTGGATGAGACTATTCAGCCCGTGACTCTTGATATTTCTTCTTCTGGATATTACCTGGATGTTATTGCACAAAAACTTGGTGTAACAGATGCAAGCAAAGTTTTGCTCTCAAGGTAGGTGGAATTAGTTATAATACAGAAAGCCTGAGATGGTGTATTTTTTCGCCTAAATTGGGTTCCTTATTCCTTACAGATTTGACATGATGTGATGTTGTTTTCTTGTTTGGAAGATGTCTTATTCTTCTTTTTGTAGCATCATATTCTGTTTTATCAAATAATTTTTTTTCTTTCCTATCAAACTGGAAGAAGAATGACTGTTTTTTGGAACCACTACATACTTTTTCTCCAACAGGATTATTGGTAAAGCTTCTTCTGAGACAAGATTGTATTTTGCTGCTTCTGAGTCACTTGTGATGGAACTATTGTCAGACCATGCAAATCTGAAAGATTTTCACGTAGAAGGACTTTTGAATGCAAGGGCAAACTACTTCTGTGGTCAAGAAATATATGGTGATGCAATTATGGCATCAGTTGGATACACATGGAGGTCTAAAGAACTTTTCCACGAAGATGTGTCCCTCCAATCATATTACAGGTCTCTTTTGAATTCTTTCCCATGAATCTCTTGTTTTACCATCATTAGTCTTTTCTATCTTCTCTCTGCAATGTTGTTCAAACCTTAGTTTTGATGCAAGTTTGATGTGCTTCGGTAGTACAATGTACAATGCTTAGCACATCAATTGCACATAATTTGCTTGATATAATCCATCCATCTTCTTCATCTTCTTCTTCTTCTTTTTTAAATTTCTTATATGAAGATGAACACTGAACTTTTTTTCCTTTCCCACATAATATTTTTGCTGGATATACTCCTTTTATTTGTTTTTTTTTTCATAATTGCTTATGTGAAGATGAATACCAAACTTTTTTTTTTAATTAATCAGCTGTTGTATGGTCTATTACTTAGAATTTAGACCATTTTATTGCTCCATATTAATTACTGTGGCAATGAATGACCCCTACAGTTTGTCACCAAAGTTTGCATCTCCTATGCAATGTAAGCACTGTTCCATAATGTACTTTAATACACTAAGCCTTCAACAATTCATTATTTAATCAATTTAGATTGGCTTATTCAGGATGCTTATAAGCAAGATACCTAGTGGAAATTACAAGTTGTCTCGAGAAGCAATATTTGCTGCAGAGTTGCCCTCCGTATTCACTACAAAAACAAATTGGAGGGGTTCCTTCCCAAGGGAAATCCTATGCACATTCTGCCGTCAGCACCAGCTATCTGAACCTATCTTCTCCACTACAAGTATTCCTTTAAAGGCATCATGCAAGTTACCAAGATCACAGAAGAAGTTGAAGGTTACCGAGGCAGCTGAACTAGCAACTGAATACACTAATGGAGGAAGTTTAAATGCTGATGATGGAGAAACAGTAGGACTGGAAAGCAGCTTTAGGTGCAAAGTAAAAGTATTTTCCAAGGGTCAGGATTTGATCATAGAGTGTTCCCCTAAGGAGATTTATAAGAAGCAAACTGATGCTATCCAGAGTGCTTCTCTGAAAGTTCTCTCATGGTTAAATGCATATTTCAAGGACCTTGGCATGCCTTTGGAGAAGCTAAAGTGCTCTGCTGATGCCCTCGACATTAGCTTATCTTCTGAAAACTTTCTTAAAGAGTTTGCTTTATGCCAATCTCTTCATAATGTTCAGCAAAGTCGGTGTCAAGGATCCAAATTACCTGAATCAAAAAGTACTAATATGGAATATACTTTGTCAGGACAAGATGTTTGCTTACCAAACATTGAAGGCTCATATTCCGGTGTCTGCCCCTCCAATGGATCTTTGTTGTGTATAAGTTACACTGTGTCCTTGGTGACAGAAGGTGGGCATACAAAAGAGCTTATTGAAAGTAAAGATGAATTTGAGTTTGAGATAGGGAATGGAACAGTGGTTTCCACTCTTGAAGGAGTTGTGACACAAATGTCAGTTGGCCAGTGTGCTCATTTCAACATGAATTTGCCCCCTCAAGAGTTCATTTTAGCCGCAGTTGATGATCCTGCAAGGATTCTTTCATTGTTATCCTCAGGTAATTATGTGCTTCTTGACATCTGATTGATGATTTTTGCAACCGGGGTTTTGAATTATTGGTCTTTATTTTCAACCTAGATCAAAACATAGCTAACTTAGTTAATGTACTGAATCAAGACATGGCTGACTAAATTGATTTACTTTCCTAAAACTTTGGATTTCCCAATAAGGAAGCAGATCTTATCCGTTTCTTTATTTATCTTTGGTTTTGGAGATTGAGATTGTTGCTTTTTATTAATTCTTGAGATGTAACGCTCTGTTTGTTGTTAATTATTTCTTCTTATAATGACAACCATATATGACATGAAGGGAACAACGAGCATGATTTGTTTCTCCCATAATTATTAGAAACAGAACTGACTTACTATGTAATGGAATTTATGTTATAAGGCAACCTGTACTTGTACTCTTTGAAAATGAAAAATCTTAGTTTATGACATAAATTTAGTTTAACAATTGGATCTAACACCTAATTTCTTCTGAAATGATCTTCTGTGTTCCTGTTTTGGCAGAAGTTTGCTTCTTAGAATACCATGTAACCTTGTTGCGAGTGACAGAACCACCAGAAGAAAGAATGGAGCAGGCTCTTTTCAGCCCTCCGCTCTCAAAGCAACGGGTGGAATATGCTGTGCAGCATATCAAAAAATCCAGTGCTACAACTTTGGTACATATTTTGTATTTCTTATTTAACAGTTAACAACAGAAAGTTGAGTTTGCAATTTTTATCTCACCATTATCATCTTCTGTCTCCGACTTTTTTTTTTTTTCAGGTTGATTTCGGATGTGGCTCTGGAAGTTTATTGGATTCTTTGTTAGATTACCCAACTTCACTAGAAAAGATTGTTGGTGCTGACTTATCAAAGAAGAGTCTTAGCCGTGCTGCAAAGGTCTGAATCATTTCTGAGCAATGTTTCTCCGCTATGCTCTATGGCCTTTATTTGCTTGTTAGCTACACGCTTGAATTGGTCACATGTCTTGGGTATTGTTAATTATGCAGATACTGCATACCAAACTGAGTGCAAAGTCAGATACAGGCATCAAATCTGCTATTCTTTATGATGGTTCCATCACAGAGTTTGATTCTCGATTGTGTGGATTTGATATTGGCACTTGCTTAGAGGTATTTACCTTCCTCCTGTGGTACATTTCTTGCTAGGTTGGAGCTCTTGGGTTAGCATGCTAGTGTGATTTTTCTTTTTTGTTTCTTTGGCTAGAATATCATACAATGGTGGCAGTATCTATCAACAAATATGTTTTTTTTGGTGTTTGATGTTTTGCATATTACATAATTTTGAACATTTAGAAAGGGAATTCATGTGTGCCTTTGATCGTGCTATGTTTTGGATTCCCAGAATTTTTGGGGTCATTGACATGTTTTATCTATATATTATTGTGCCAGTCCACAACCTCCATGTGAATGTTGGGAGAGCTCAAATGTGCCTTACAAAATTAACTTATATCAGTATTTTGAAAATTGATTAGTCCTATGTTGCCTCTAGTTGTGCCAAATTCTTATTCTTCCTATGTTAATAGTATCTCCTCGCTGTGATAATTTTAGTTTTTGCATGTGTAATTGTACTGCTACAAACTTTTAGCATCATTAAAGACGTCGTTTCTATAAATCAATGAACTGGTTTCCATCTCCTCTGATTTTCTTACTTTCACCTGATGTCTTTGAGCTTATAGGTAATTGAGCATATGGAGGAGGAACAGGCCTGTCTTTTTGGTGACATTGCATTGAGTTATTTTCGACCAAAGGTTCTTATAGTTTCCACCCCAAATTACGAATACAACGTGATTCTACAAGGATCCAGTCCCACAACTCAAGAAGAAGATCCAGACGAGAAAAGCCAGTCACAGTCATGTAAATTTCGCAACCATGACCACAAGTTTGAGTGGACAAGAGAGCAGTTCAACCATTGGGCATCAGATCTAGCCAAGAGGCACCATTACAGTGTCGAGTTCAGTGGGGTTGGTGGTTCTGGTGATGTGGAACCAGGCTTTGCATCGCAAATTGCTGTCTTTAAACAGGAGAGCCTACTTGATGAAGATGATCTTCCAACACAAGAAAATTCCTCTGAGCATTGCAAAGTTATATGGGAGTGGAACGGCGATGATAGATCTGCACCCTCTTCAACAAGAAACTAATTTTTAGCGTTTCTAAACCACACCCTGACAAAGATAATAGTTAATTAGTACAGCCCTGTACTGATATATTACATTATTTCTAGGAAGGAGAAAGTATCTAACAGAATTAGGCAAGTGCAGGCTCAGAAAGGATGCATTTTTTCTTGCTGCTGGGCCAAATATTCTGGCAGGGAAATGAAGGGATTGCATGTTCTTATTCATTCAAAGACCCCATGCCATTTATGAATACTGAGAGAATTTCTGCCTAATTAATACAAGTCTATTTTGATCATCTATATGTATTTATGTTGTATTTTTTTTACATGCAAAATCATTTACCTCATCAGATTCATGTTCATATCTTATTGTTTTGGATTATTTCTAAAAAAAAATAAAAAAATAAAAAGGATAAATCATAGAGATTTTCAGAATAGTTATTAAACTCGCCTGATCTGTGGTGGTTGGTTTTGGTATATTCACTATCTAAGCTTGATTCAGGCTTGTTTTTAAGTGTTTTTTTGGGTTTGCGGTTCAATCTATTTTTTATTAAAATCTGAATTTGTTTTTTGTTTTAAATTAATGTTTTTTTTGATGTTTTTGAATTGTTTTACGTGTTGATGTTAAAAATACATTTAAAAAATAAAAAAAATATTATTTCAGTGTATTTTTAAAAAAGAACACTTTAAAAAATAACCATTATCATATTCCAAACACCTTCTAAGTTGAATTGGTTTTCGATATTAATTTAGCCACACTTGGATAAATTAATAAATTAATCTTGATTAATTTTATTAAACTCGATATTTTGTTAAACTCAATTAAAATTCTATCAAGTTAATTTTAAAGAATATTTTTCTAAATAAATAAAAAAAATTATATACTCAATTCATTTCTAGTAATTTATTTAGGATTAGACCCTGGAAATATTACTATCAAGCAAATGTTTTTTTCTAACTTTAAAAAATATTCAATCTCTAAAAAGAAAGAGTAAAGAAATAAAAAAAGAGAGTGATTTTAGAAAAATAAAATAAAATTTACACAAACACACGTGCAAAACGCCACACGTGCGAATTCCAACGGCTAGTTATTATAAAACGGCTAGTCTTTTCTGTTTTCACATTTTCACCTTCCCTTTTGCTTCCCTCAATCATCACACCTCTCTATGATTTCTCTCCTCTCTCAATAAAAATTTTCCTTCACTTTCTCTTTAACCAAGCAAAAACGAACCTCCTATCATTCCCTTCACGAAAAACCCAATTCTTTGAGTTCTTTTGTTATATGACTTTCTTGAAAAAATTCAAGAAAAATTAAAGGTCTTAAAGAAACTTTCTATTGAAAATGTGGTCTCATAACAACAACGACAAGAATTCTCCGGCAAGGGGATTCTGGACACCGCCGGCTTCATGGAGGTCTCAACATTCTCCGGCGGTTGCCATGATGCCAATGTCAGAGAGGAAAGAAAGGGTGTCTTCTCCTAGTTGTAAACGTGATATTTTTCATGTTATTCATAAAGTCCCTGCCGGTGATTCTCCTTATGTCAGAGCCAAACATGTCCAGGTAATAACTTTTAATGGTTCTTTTGTTGTTTGGATTAATGGTTTTTATGGGGTTTTTGAAGAAGTTTTAGTCTTGGCAGGTTTTGAGTTTAGTTTCAATCCTTGTTTCATATGTTGTTTTAGTTGGAAAATACTTGGGTTCTTGAAGAGTATTAGTTATCTAGTGGTAGTTAAGGTTCATGAATTTTTGTGGGTTCTTCTTCGTTTTTTATGTTTTTTTTTCCTATTCTATGTTTGCTTACAAATTATCTGTTTGGTTGAAATTGAGAGAGGAGATTAAACTGGGGATTTATGTCTGTTTTTGGTTAATTAATAATTGAAATGCCAAATTATCCCATAAGTTGATTTTAATCTCTTTTTTTTTTGGAGAACTTCTTTTGAAATTTCTGGTTCTTGAAAGTTAAATGTGATCTGTCTTGTGAATTTCTGGGTTTGGATAGTACAGGTTAGAATGAGATTTGACATATCATGTCTCCCCATTGATTTTTAGGAGAATAGAACTTTTATTTGCATGAAAAATCACTCGATTTCACCTGGTAACTGCTGCAAGGTAAGAAATGTGAGAAAAGGAAAAGGGAATTGAAATAAATAGAGTCATGCATTAGACATTGTCACTTGATAAGGGGAATTAAGGCACTAAAGTAGTAAAGAGTAATACAATTAGCTTATACCACTATGAGCTGTTAGATTATTTGTTAGTTTCCTTGGGAAATAAGATAAGGTTAATTTGTTGTTTTAACTCTTCATGTACCTATTCAAATTTCATTACAGTTTTTGACATTCCATTTTAGGCTCCTGG
This sequence comes from Populus trichocarpa, assembly GCF_000002775.5. Lineage (NCBI taxonomy): Eukaryota > Viridiplantae > Streptophyta > Magnoliopsida > Malpighiales > Salicaceae > Populus > Populus trichocarpa. Next base: position 49,067,731 of record NC_037285.2, on the reverse strand, counting down.
ATATCTTGACTGTTTAAAGAGGACTCGCTAATGGATGATTTTTGGAACTTAATTGGATATATTAATTTTCGGGTTCAGATCCTGTGTTTGTGTTTGATTTTGATAGTTGAATCTTTTATTACAGTTAATAGAGAAGGATCCAAGCAAGGCTGTTTCCCTATTCTGGGCTGCTATCAATTCTGGGGATCGAGTTGATAGTGCCTTGAAAGACATGGCAGTGGTGATGAAGCAATTGGATCGAGCTGATGAGGCAATTGAGGCGATCAAATCCTTTCGTCATCTCTGTCCCTATGATTCCCAGGAATCTATTGACAATGTGCTAGTTGAACTCTACAAGGTGAAGTGCTACTTTTTCCATCTTTGCAAACTGTAGTATTTTGGCAATAATTGACTCTGATAATCTGGTAATGTGATTTCTCCATTAGCATATTGACATTTCATGAGGAAAATCTATGTAAAGAACCATCTTAGATCATTTATGAGTTGTCTTCTTGGGAAAGCATCCTTGCAAGGTTTACTAGTTTTCTGCACTAATGTTAAACAAAGTGGAACTCATTCAGTTTGAAATGTAGTTAAGTTCTGAAATTTTCTTCTACATCAGGCTTTTTAATGAATGCAAAGGCGTCCACATTTCATAGGTAGTGCAGGTCAAGCTGTTTTTTTTTTAGATGGTAAAGATAATTATTATTTTCACTAAGAGACCTAAGAGATATTGTTGAGTTAGAAGCATGCATTTGCGATGTGTGTGGCCAAATAATTTTCTGTTTGTTTTGAGGAATCTGGTTAGCATATCCATTTAGCTCACTGAGGCTGTTGTCACAATACATTGGATTGTGAAGCATGTTTATATCTCGAGATTTCTCTTCTTTTGCAGAGATCTGGAAGGATTGAAGAAGAGATTGAAATGCTTCAACGCAAACTGAAGAACATAGAAGAGGGTATCGCTTTTTCTGGCAAGAAGACAAAGACTGCCAGATCCCAAGGGAGGAAGATTCAAATAACTGTTGAACAAGAAAGATCAAGGTGATCCCACTTGTTTTGCTTCTTTCCTATTTATACTGTATACCTCTGGTTGTTATTTCATTTTAACTGATGCAGGATATTAGGGAATTTGGCGTGGGCTTACTTGCAGCATCACGATTATGGTTTGGCTGAACAATATTACAGGTAAACTATTTTTCTGCTTTGGAAGATAGACCTAGACCTAGACATGAAAATGGCGATCTTCTTCATGAAATAAAATTTGATTTTCAGGAAAGGTCTATCAATGGAGCCAGATCAGAATAAGCAGTGCAACTTGGCTATCTGCTTGATGCACATGAACAGAATTCCAGAAGCAAAATCTCTGCTTCAAACCGTAAAAGCTTCATCTGGAAGTAAACCAATGGATGATTCCTATGCTAAATCTTTCGAGCGTGCTTGTCAAATCCTGACTGAATTAGAGTCACATTTAATAGTTAAACCAACCGAACAAGATGAAAAAGTTCACCGAAGGTCATTGGCATTGCCTACCACCAGAAATTTGAAAGAGGTTGCTAGCTCCCGGAATGGAGATGTTTCGGGATTTGTGGACTCTAGAAAGTGCACAGGTGTAGTTAAACCAACCGAACAAGATGAAAAAGTTCACCAAAGGTCTTTGGCATTGCCTACCACCAGAAATTTGAAAGAGGTTGCTAGCTCCCGGAATGGAGATGTTTCGGGATTCGTGGACTCTAGAAAGTGCACAGGTGTATTTAATGAAGATAGAGTGCTGTCAGATGAACATAATAGAAGATCTTATTGGCAGAATCACTCTGAGAATGAGAAAAGCTTCTTTGCATCCAATAATAGGAGTTCTCAATGTATATCACCTGGACTGAGAGGCGGTCCACAGTCTTCTCCACAAACTGCAGTTGACAATAGCTGGAGGAGAGATTCTAGTTTTGCAAGCCCAGGTGAAAGGCTTGGTTTTGCCAGCAAAATGAAGGATTATCGGTTTAGTTTTGCTGAAATAGGCCCAAGTTCAGAACAGAAGAAGACATTTACATCTCCAGCCATACATACACAACCAAGGAGATGTTGCTGGGGGTTCGATAAAGGAGATCAGAGAAGGATAAGGTGGGGAGAGGATACAGCTGAGATAGAAAAAGAGAATGCAATCCGGAATCTCTCTGGAGAACTATTAGACTTAACTGATAATCATACAAGCTGGAAAAGAAATGGTCAGGAAAATGGTCGCCAAAGGAAATCTGCAACAGAAGACAGGAACACAAGTCTAAAGTGTTCCACAGAGCAGACCGTGGTTATTGACAATGCAGGGGTATCAAAAGCCTCCACTGATTGTGACTGGGATCAATCAGCAGAAACTGTTGGAAATAAGTATCTTGGAAAGGACAGCTCACTCAAATCCCATCGCAAGAGTTGGGCAGATATGGTTGAAGAAGAAGAAGAAGAACTGGACCTGTTAACTACAGACCTTGGCCAGAGTTTCCATAGTTGGAATTATGAAGACGCATGCAGTGATGAAAATCTAAATGTCAACACATTTCATCAGAATTCTTACCAAAAGAATCAGCTAGGAACTATTTTTCGAAAACTTGAAGCAGCTGATCTTCAAGATGGCTATGGTACATCCATGAATGCAGTTTCATCAAGGAATTCCACAGCGCGACGCTCACTGTCTTACGAATCTGCAGAGGATGTGAATACAAAGAGGAGAAACAGGTTGCAGGTTTTCCGAGACATAACTCCAACTCCAGATAGTCCATGAGCTTGAATCAAAATACGTCAGAAGTGGATATAATTCAGTGATGTTTGAGAGTTTTTGAACTGCACTGATCAAAATCATGTAATATGGAGTGTTTATTCTTTTTTCTATCTCAAATTTTTTCTGCTTGGTGAGGTACTGTTGCATCAAGCATTGTGATGTCTTTTTTAGACTTCTTCCCGCCTTCATTGTTTCCTTGTATAGTGAGTGTATCCATGTCACTCATCAATCACATGATATTAAACACAAAACTTTTAGTTCTGATTAGTTGCGGATCTCGTATCACTAGGCTATGTAGATAATTTTGTAGAAATATTTATGTTGCTATTTATGATAGAACTAAATCTAAAAAATATGTGAATTGCATCAAGACGATAAATAACTTTTGATTCGAAGATTATATTATATTTATATTTAGTTAAAAGATTTTACTAGTCTAATTGTATAAAAAAATTGACTGATCATAACTGATCGAAATTTAAAAGATACTAATTATACTTGGTTTTGTTGTTTTTCTTTTTCTTTTTGAATTTTTTAATTTATTTTAAAATTTTATTATGTTTTTCCTTTTTAATTCAAACTTTTAGTTTCTTATCTTGTTTAAGTTAATTATTTTGGGTTTATTAAAGAAATTATAAATTTTTTAAAGAGAAAAAATACTTGAAGATAAAATATTCAATAAAAAAATTTCTAATTAAAATTTTTATGTAATGGTTTTTTTTCAATAAAATTCTATGTTGCTTATTTATTGCTATCTTTCTTGTATTATTTCTATCTCCGTCAATTTTTAAATAATTTATAAAGTATAAATTAAAAAATAGGTAGTGATATTTCTTTTTGAGAAGAAATTCTAATAGAATTAATAACATAATAATTATATTTTTTTCCTTTGACTTTAACTATTGATTCATTCACAGGAACAAAATATATTTTTTTAAACTTTTCTCTTGGATTTAATCCCAATATAGGAACATGCTAACCTAGTCCAAGGGTGAAAATAAAAACCCAATATTTAGAGGAAGAAACAAAAAAGATAGAACTTTGGAGGGCCAATAATATAAATTCAATATAAAAAGATAGAACTTTGGAGGGACAATAATATAAATTCAATATTTCAAACAACCAATATGCAACTCCAGCTGAAAAAGTGAAAAATCCAATTTCTTTCTCTTTTTTTCTTTTTGTGAAATCAACTTTTTTCTTTCAAGAAAACTCAAACAGCAAAAATCACTCTTCTTCATTGACCGGCCCTCTTATTTACAGACACTTAACTAAAAACAAGCAGCAGCAGCAGCACCGCCGCCGTCACAACTCTTCATTAACTATCACCACCATCTTTCTCACGTACTAGGTAACTCTATAACAATCTCCTCCATTTTTCTTTTATAAAGTTCCCATCTTTAATTTCTCACTGTATACTCTAAAGTTCTACATTCTGATAAAGTTTGTAACTTTATACTAAAATTTTCATTTCTCATTATGTCCTTTATCGTGATTAATCTGATTGATTGAAGGTGATTAATGGACTCCCAGCTTCTGTTACTTAACAATAACAACTCATTAACAAAGCTTCCACAATTCAGTTTCTTTGCTTCTCCGAAACCCAGATACAACCCATCTTCTAATTTCTTGGGTATGTATTCCATTTAAAAAGTTTCAATTTTGCTTGTTTTTTATTCTTCTTGTTATTGTTAATTTGATGGGTTATTTTTCTTCTCTGTTGTTGTTGAAGGGTTTAAGTTGAAGAGAGTAATGTGTGCAATGAAGTCTTATAGGTTGTCAGAACTTAATAATTCAGAGGTTGAGAGTTTGAAAGCTCGGCCTCGTATTGATTTTTCTTCCATTTTTGGAATTGTAAGTGACCCTTTTGTTTTGAAAAAGGGTGTATTTTTTTTTCTTTAAATTTAAGATTGTTGTATTGAAGTTCTGATAAGCTAATTACTGATAGGTTGTATTTTTTTTGTTGTTTTTTAGGTTAATCCTATTGTTGATGATGTTCGTCAAAGAGGTGATGCTGCAGTTAAAGAGTTAGTGATTCTTTAATTAGTACTTTATCTTTATTGTTTTACCATTGAGCTATTTTTAGTAATGAGGCTTTGTGTATATGTTCTTTGTAGTTATACTTCAAGATTTGACAAAGTCAAATTAGACAAGATCGTCGAGAATGTTTCTGAGCTTCCTGATCCGGAGGTGAATTCCAAAAGCATATCTTTTAGTAAAAGAAATTCCTTGCACTTCTTATTTTATCTATTCAGTGATTTGTATGGTTTGCTATTTTTGGTCCAAATGTTACTTCAAACATTCCATTTTTTGGCTTTTGCTCTATTGCAGCTTGATGCAACTGTTAAAGAAGCTTTTGATGTGGCGTATAACAACATATATGCATTTCATCTTGCTCAAAAATCAGTTGAAAAAAGTGTTGAAACCATGAAGGTATGTCAATACTAAAGATTTGTTCTTGCTTTACTGCATATTGTGCTGATACAAAGCTCAGAACATTTCAAAATATTTTAGGGTGTTAGATGCAAACGTGTGGCTCGAAGCATTAGTTCTGTAGGTCTTTATGTACCAGGGGGGACTGCAGTTTTGCCATCCACAGCTCTGATGCTTGCTATTGTAAGTTGATTGCATTGTGTATCGATTATTTTGGCTGGTTCAAGTTCTAATCTTTATTATGATTGCCACATTCTGGTTAAGTTTGTTTGGTTGATAGTTTAGTTTGTTTTGTAAACCAGCCTGCACAAATTGCTGGGTGTAAAACTGTTGTCCTTGCGACTCCCCCAGCTCAGGATGGCAGCATATGCAAGGTATTTTTTTTTTTTTTTTTGCTTTTGAAATGTTATACTCTTACAAAGCATGTACTCAATGAGATAGTCTTCTGTAGGAGGTACTGTATTGTGCCAAGAAGGCTGGTGTCACTCACATCCTTAAAGCTGGTGGAGCTCAGGTTAGAAAACAAACGTGTGATCATATCTTTTGTGCACTTGGTACAATTATCTTTATTGTATTCATGTTCCTGCTGGTCTTATGAACTTTTGATTTATAGGCCATATCTGCAATGGCTTGGGGAACAGAATCTTGCCCTAAGGTATTTATTTCTCATCATCTTATTTCTCAATTGTTAGTAGCTGCAGCCGATAATAAGAACACATAATCCTTTTATTGGTCCTCTGTGGTCTTTATACTTGTGTTTTGCATTTTCTGTTTGCTAACCAGAGTATGTTGTTTATTATGGAATTGATAAACAAAAAAACATATTTTGTTTTCCATCTCAAATGCTAAATGTATGCTCTTTAGGTGGTCCTGCATATATTGGGTTTCTCTCTTTACCTCACTTTAATCCTCTCAAATTTATGTTAAAAATCTTGTTGAGAAATCTGCAAAGATAGTTTTTTTGATAATTTTTCAAATGAGAAAGTCAACTTTCAAACAAGTTTGTATTAACACAAGATATAGCAAGCTTCTATATTTAGAAGCTTTTTAGTTACTCTAGAGATCTAATTCTTTACTAGTTGTAATGAGCTAGCTTTTTTTGGGTTGAAATTTGTAGGCTGAGAAGATTTTTGGACCAGGAAATCAGTATGTGACAGCTGCAAAAATGATTCTCCAAGTACGGATACTCTCACCAATAGAAGTTATTGAAGTCTATTAGTCTAAGTAACTCTATCTCTTTCTCTGTCTGGCTAGAAAATGCTGGTCTTTTTTCCAATTTGACTCCTTGTTTTTTCTTTTATTTACATAACAGAACAGTGAAGCAATGATTTCAATTGACATGCCAGCCGGGCCTTCTGAAGTTTTAGTCATTGCTGACAGATATGCTAGTCCTGTTCATATAGCTGCAGATTTACTATCCCAGGTGCTTAGCCCTTTTCCTTTAAGTTATATATATATATATATATATATATATATATATATATATATATATATATATATATATATATATATATATATTCATGTTATGTGGGTGGCACACATATTTCATCTGCATATAATCCTCCCTCGTTAATGAAATCTACATTGTGATAGATTTGTATGGAAAGCAGAAGAAAGCAAAATTATTTTGCCCCCTGAGATAAAGCAGGATAAACTGATATATCAAAATGCATTGTCTTATACTCTTAGTTTTATACTACATTATGCAATATGAAAAGATATTTACGATGTGGTATATTTAGTTCTCCTTATAAAAGGTTGAATCTGTGCTCCATATCAGGGCAGTATACTGAAATTTTCACCCTGTCACATTTTTCAATCATCAATGTAAAAAATTAAATCAAAATTTCCTAAGAACTTTTTCAAAGCCTTGATTTTGTACCAGGGATTAAATGTTTATTGCTTTCATTTATGCCAGAGATTATCTTTTCTGATGTTTTTATTAAATTCTTTGAATTTTCCAGGCTGAACATGGCCCTGACAGTCAGGTTGTTCTTGTAGTTGCTGGGGATGGTGTGGATATGAAAGCCATTGAAGAGGAAATAAGTAAGCAGTGTCAAAGCCTACCAAGGGGTGAATATGCTTCAAAAGCCCTGAGCCACAGTTTTACTGTCTTTGCTCGTGACATGGTTGAGGTCAGTCCACTGTTTGAAAATTCATACCTGGGTATTTGTTGCTTCAATCCTATGAAAGTTGCTTTCTCTGCATTTTTAAGATAGTGGGATCTAGAATTATATAGGAAGCAACTGGATAAGTTCCTACTGTCTAATGAATTGTAACATGCAGTTGTTGAATCATAATTATCAGAATCCGCTTCATGCTACTAATTGCAGGCTATGTTGTTAACAAGCATGAAAAATGTTTTTGACAAGCCCAAGTACATTTCCTCCCAGACTGTTCTCATGGATTGTTTGGCATTTTAGGAATTGCTAAAAAATTGTTTTGTTTACTAAAACTTGATTATTGGGTCTTGTAGGCTGTCTCCTTTTCAAACTTGTATGCACCTGAGCATCTGATCATTAATGTAAAAGAAGCAGAAAAGTGGGAGAGCTTTATTGAGAATGCAGGTATGGTCTTTCAATGCTATCTAGTATTTCTCTTCAGCTTTGTTGCCATCTTTGTCGACATTGTTACTATCACCTTTGATGCCACACTCAATTTCTACCTTTGAAAACAAGTGAATGCCCCCAACTGTTTTAAAAGAGAACAAATATATGACACAGCCCTGGATAATTTTCACTGCAGGTTCTGTGTTCCTGGGTCCGTGGACACCAGAGAGTGTTGGGGATTATGCCAGTGGGACAAATCATGTCCTTCCAACATATGGATATGCACGGATGTATGGTGGGGTATCCTTGGACTCTTTCCAGAAATACATGACGGTGCAGTCTTTGACAGAGGAAGGTCTTAGAAAGCTCGGCCCATATGTGGCAACCATGGCAGAAGTTGAAGGGCTGGACGCCCACAAGAGAGCTGTAACTCTTAGACTTCAGGATATTGAAGCCAGACAGGTTTCCAATACGAGATAGTGTGTCGATTAGGCACCTGATCGTCTATATATAATTATTTTTTGGGACTAAATTGTTAGCCCACTTGAGTCGACAAAAATCCTCACCTTGTTTTATCCCTAAGAAGTTTTGGCATGTAATGTAACTTTAACCCTTTGAATCATAAATAAATCTCTTTTGGTTCATGTCCTTGAAAGGTGCATAGAAATTGAATGGTAGTATCTGATTTGAGGTCACAAAATGCTATTTCCTGTTGGGTGACATGCAGATTCTAGTTTGTGGAATGGCAGGGAATGGACTAGCCTCTATAGGCCAGTCAAACGAACCCTAAATATCCTAATGTACTCATCCACCTCACAAATGTCAGGAAAAAGAAACAGGAAAAGTAGAAGTCCTTAAATCTATGCCTAATAAAACAGGTGACAACAGTAAGAAGCAAAGACAAGTGCTCAGATGTTGTCCGGAGCCTAACAAGAACATGATTAGAGAAAAGCTACAACCATGCAAGAGATGTCATCCATGCTTCCCCTGTTTAATGCCTCTTCAATCAACTTCTTTGCCGCCTCTTCAGCATCTTCCAAATCGGTATTGCAATCATAAGCCTCTTGGTTTGACATCACCTGTATATAACAGATTGTTAGGGTCATTAATTTATTTCAAGGAAAAACACCACCAATATATTCCTTCTGGTTCTGCTATGCTCGCTCAAATATGCAGCCAAAATGATAACAACGTGCCAAGTTTAGGCAAAGTCAAGCCGTTTTTATAACCTTCCACAAGCCATCGCTCCTCAAAGTTATGAATTCAGTATCTTCATCACTATGTTCAGTCATTATATCTGGTTCTGAAGTAATATTCTCTTTTATTCTCCCATCACCGAAAGCCCTTGCCTGAATCAATCATGGATTAATTGTATGCAGAAAGGAAAGGAGCTACCTACGCTTTCAATCCTCAGAAGAAAGGAGAATTGTGTGCATCTGGCGCTTCATACACAAATCCACCCTTGCTTTCAACATGTTCTTTCTCCTTCTGGGGATCATGATCTACTGAGATTTGTGTTGCCTCACCATTTCTGCATAAGATGGCCCGAGAATCACCAACAATGGCCACAATTAACTTCTCTTTATCAACTAGTATTGCTGTAGCTGCTGTTGACTCTCCTCGAGAACCAACTATTCTATCCAAAATCTCATTATCAGTAACCTTATACGTCCTCTTGATCCTCTTGATCGCTCATTTCAGGTTTGCCCAGAAATCAGGCTGAAAATGAAAAAACAAGAAAGGAATTTTTCCTGTCCAAAAGTTCTTATAAACCAAGAATATAGCAGCGAAGGCATCGCATAAAGCCCTAACTCATGGCCATTGATTTTCCTATTTTCTGCCACTACATAATCTTCCATTCCATGGCCCAATTTTCCTCGGACCATATGGTATCCATGGATGACATTCCGACGAGGAGATTCCTCCTCTTCAACATTTTCATCATCAGTGGAAGAATCATATCCACTGTCCTCCTTGAGTCACACGTAGATATCAGAAATGGTCAGATTACAACATCCATTGAGCAGAAAATAGATATCAGAAATCCCTATTTCTAATCCTGCAAAATGATTCAGCTAGCCCTTCCTAAACGACAAAGGAAGTTAGAATTCGGGAAACAAAAGAATCTCAAGCCTTTTGCTCTACATAGGACTTACATGATCCCTTCCTTGTGCTCATAAGGAAGAACAATAAACTCAAATATTACTATCATTCCTTATGATAACTACCATGGTTGTGTTTGGTTAGTCTCCTAATATAAAAACGATATAAACATGTTAATTGAAAAGACAAACATATACATATAATAAATTTATTGATAGTTTTAATATGAATTTCTATACTTTCATTCATACATGTTCCTTTGGGTCTCTGATTTTTCGATTCCAACAATCCAGGCCTCCATGCTTGGTTTAGTGATATGCTAAATATCATAAAAGAGATGCAAATGTAAACTCTAGTAAGATAACAAGCAAGCTGGATGGCATACCTTCACGGTGTTCAAATATTTGATGATAGCTATAGCTTGACCTTCTTCGCATTCAACTGTTGAAGAGTATAGCTGCTGCTAATTCAAGCAGGCATAACATGGTGATCATCTTTTTATACAAGCTTGGTACCTCTACAACATGCAGTCACAAAGAGTAGGAACAGGATACAAGTATCTACACTTTTGGTAAATTTTAATTTTGTGCGTTTATTTGTGATTGTATTTATATTAGTTATACCACCTAATCTATCATTTAACTCGGTTTAAGGTTTAAGTCATAGATCAATAGGTTAACTTGAGGATTTTTTTAAAAGAACATCTAAAATTATTATTTCAAGATTTTTTTTTTAATATTAAAACAATATTATTTTAATAAAAAAAAATTCTTAAACATGAAAGGGAATAAAAAACATACCAAACTACATATCTAGATTGCCATTCACTAAAATTTGGTAAATGGGTTCATACATGAAAGGGGCTTGTAAAATGAAGTCAGATGTGGTGGCTAATAAAGAGAGACTGAACACCTTTTAATCCACTTAATACAATTTAACTTAAACCATCATGTAATAAAGCACAAGTGCATACGCACACAAAGACAAGTACAAGACTAATGAATTACAAAGAAATTAATGGCCGATCGAACTCTATTTTCCATTCCTTGTCTAGAACTTTGATTGTAGGAAATTGACTACATTCTTGTCCAACTGGAAAGCCTTTGCAAGAATATCATCAGGGATCTCCGGATTAGTCCCAAACACAGCATTTGCAATGGTGATAACACCTGCGTTTTGGCTGCTCAAGGCTGCTAGGGCAACCGCATTGCTCTTTCCTACATTTCTTTGAAAGTGAACAAGATTGATAGGGAACACAAAGACATCACCCTTTTGTAAGACCTTGGTAATAAGACGGTTTCCAGGGTTAGATGTTACAAATCCAACTTCAAGGCTGCCTTCAAGAACTGTCAAGATCTCGGAGGCACGAGGGTGTGTGTGTGGAGGGTTAATGCCGGATGGTGCGTAGTCAATGCGTGCAACAGAGATACCAAGTGTGTTAAGTCCTGGTATTTGGACTACATTCACTGCGGTTACCTTAGACCCTACTCCATTTGATGTGTTGCCTGCCAAGTGAAGTCCACCGAAAGAGAAGTGACTAGCTTGGACATTTTTGGGGTCCTTGCAAGCCAAACCATTGACAACAACTGCCATAAAACAATCAAAATGTGTCATGTTTCTCCGTGAAAAGGCAACACGTACAATCATTGAAATTAAAGTTACATTTGTTTAGGTTTGTATTAAACTATAATAATATTAAACACAAAATAAGCAAGCAATGCAACGAAATGAGAAAGCTAGACGTAAACTTTAATATCTTTAACAAACCGTTGCTATCTCCATCAGCAACACAAAAATCTTGAAGTGAGCTTGGATCCGATGCTAGGGCAAAGGAGAAGGACAAAACTAGGAATCCCAAGAAAAGAATGGAAGCAGCCATTGTGAAATGCGAGGTATAGAATTAGCTCTTTGATACAATTTATCAATTTCTTGTGCCTCAAGAATATAATGTTATTCAAGCTTTTTGGTTGCGAATTCAAATATGCTTCATGCTTCCTTTATACACAAAAATATATGAGAGATGGAGGATATAATTAATCAAGTTAATCAAGCTGTAAACCAGCATCTATGCCGTTCGGTTGAAAGAGTCTTATATATTAATTAGCCCTTTAAAATCATTTCCTGTCCAAATCCATGCCACTTATAAGAAGCAAGCATCCTACAAGCCACAAATAACATTATATTAGCTAAGATTTGGCCATGGAGGACCTGGTCCTATTAATATAATTAGCTAAGATTTGGCCATGGAGGAATAAATAAGCTATAATTAAAGTGGAAAGACGGAGTAAGGCAGTTTTTTTTGGAGTTTAACATTTCGTATGCTGCCAAGTGCCAAGTACAAAGGGGCTGCCTGTGTGAACAAACTTTGTTCTACCGTCGGCATTGGCTAGGTTTACACATATTTGAGGATTGGGCCATGGCTTCATAGCCTTTCCATTGAGTAAAATGAATCAAGATATGGAATCTTAAACTTGTTATTGTAAGAAGAAATAAGAGAGAAAAGAAAGGTAGAAAAGAAAGGATCTTTGGACAAGGAGAGTAAAATTAAGAAGACAAGACCAAAAAAAATAAAAAAAGGATGACGGAAACGTTAACTCAAGGAAATTCTAAGTTGCTAGTTTTGTACTTGTGGCAAGAAGTTACTATGACATTGCAGCACTGAGGACTAAGGAAGCGTTTAGGAACGTGGTTTAACCTGCGTTTCTAAAAAATTTTAATTTTTTTTTTACTAAAATTTAATATGGTTTGTACTTTTTGGATCGTTTTGATGTGCTGATATCAAAAATAATTTTTTAAAAATAAAAAAACATCATTGGCATGCATTTTGGCACGAAAAGTTATTTGAAAAGCACCCGCAACCACACTACCAAACAAGCTCTAAGTCAAGAATGCACGAGCAAGGTTTAATTAATTACCTCATTTGGGGAATTCTCTGCTTTGTTTTATTATTATTATTATTATTATTATTATTATTATTATTGAAATTCATGAATTTATTTTCATAAATTAAGGGCAAATTATATTATATCATAAAAGTTCGTTTTACATAACTTTTAAATTATAATTTTTAACTCTGAATCATTATCCAAAAGTTATTTAGAAGAAGTAATCTAAGATAAAAATGAGTTAAAATGAATTAAAGTTGGAAACATATTTGGTAAGAAGAAATGTACTATAAATTTCTTCTTATTATTATTATTTGGTAAGAAGAAATGTAAGAAGAATGCACGAGCAAGGTTTAATTAATTACCTCATTTGGGGAATTCTCTGCTTTGTTTTATTATTATTATTATTATTATTATTATTATTGAAATTCATGAATTTATTTTCATAAATTAAGGGCAAATTATATTATATCATAAAAGTTCGTTTTACATAACTTTTAAATTATAATTTTTAACTCTGAATCATTATCCAAAAGTTATTTAGAAGAAGTAATCTAAGATAAAAATGAGTTAAAATGAATTAAAGTTGGAAACATATTTGGTAAGAAGAAATGTACTATAAATTATTTCATATAATCTATAAGTTAAGATTTTTAACTTTTGATTAAATCAAAGTCTTGACTCAATTCAATAACAAGATTTTGATTTAATATATATTAATGATAGTTCTAGCTATTGTGTATGTGTTTGCCAATGCTATGCATTTAAGATTTAATTACATTGTTATTAATTAGTTTGAAGTCCACCTGCTACTTATATATATAGACTTTAATTGCAAATCGGTCGGTTTCATAAGCAAACCCAACTGAATTCTAAGAATTAATGTAATATTGATATCAAGAACCCAAATAATGTAATACTGTTTTTATTTTTTTGGTACAATATTGATTTATTATTATTATTATTGCTATATAAAATCTGATTTGTAAAATATAGAGAAAAAATTAAACAAGCAATTCTATGTTTTTGCGTTTGAAATATGCTTTTAAAAAATTTAAAAATTTATTTATTTTTTTCTTTGCTTTATATAAATTAATTTTTTTTTGTGTTATTGGAATCTAGAGCAAATTATCAATACACATAAGGAACATATGAAATCTTCCAAGATTGCAAAGCAAGCCACGCATGCTGAAGACTAAGAAGACTGGCCATTCTATCATTTCTCATATAAATTGTAATTGCAGTTATAACTGATATATATAAAGTTAGTTATAACTGTTAAAGTTAGTTAGAATATGTATATATATATATATATATATATATATATATATATATATATATATATATATATATGTATTCATGTACTCTGAGTAGTTCAAGAAAATAAGAAGAAGTAAATATTGCTTGCAGATTGCAGACTTTCTAAACGTATAATTCTTCTTCTTTCTTACAAAGAAATTCATTCTCTTCTTCTTTCTCTACTTCTGCATGATTCAAACATTCCTTCTGCAACAAATTCTTCATGGTATCAGAGCGATATTTCTGAAAATATAAACTTATCCTTCATCATTGTCAGAAAGATTCAAAATCTTTGTAGTTTAAAAACCTTTCTGCCATCATCTTCTTGATTCCTTCAAAACTTCAAAATGTCTGATCATCTTGAAGAAAATGCTTCTACAACATATAAAGATTCATTCAATACCACTACTCTAAATCTTTCTGATGATTCTTCCAACTGCTACTACCTCCACCCTTCTGACAATCCTGGTGCACTTCTGGTTTCTGAAATTTTCACTGGTGAAAATTATATTGCATGAAGTAGATCCATGACAATTGCCTTAACAGTGAAAAACAAGATTGCCTTCATTGATGGTTCTTTAGTTCAACCAAACACCACCAATCAATCACTTCGTGTGGCATGGCTAAGATCAAATAATCTGGTTCTGTCATGGCTGATGAATTCAATTGCCAAGGATATTCGCAGCAGCCTTCTTTACTTCACAACAACATTCGACATTTGGGAAGACTTAAGAGTTAGATATCTCAGAAGTGATGGACCAAGGGTCTTCAGTTTAGAGAAATCTTTAAGTTCCATTTCTCAAAACTCAAAATCTATCACTGAATATTTCAGTGAATTCAAGGCGCTATGAGATGAATACATCAGTTATCGTCCAATCCCAAACTGCAAATGTGGAAATCTTGATTCATGCTCATGCAACATTTTAAAGCATCTAACAGATCGACAACAATCAGATTATGTTATGAAATTTTTGGTAGGACTTCATGATTCTTACTCAGCAGTCAGAAGCGAATTATTGCTCCAAACTCCTTTGCCATCTATGGGCAGAGTCTTTTCCATGCTTCTGCAAGAAGAGAGTCAGAGGTCCCTAACAAATGCAGTAGGGATTCCTATTGATTCACAAGCAATGGTTGCTGAACAATACCATAATCCAAATTCCAGATCAGGTTCAACATATACTACACACTTTGCCAAACAAAAAGGAAAAACTGAGGCAACCTGCTCCTACTGTGGATATCCTGGACATGTTATTGATAAATGTTTTCAACCCTCTTGGATGGAAGGGGCCAAGAGGGAAAAGATTTGCCACCATGCCACATGCCAGCAGAAATTTTCAAAGATTACCCACTGCACATAATACTGCTGTCTTAGAGCAACATCTTGACACTCCTAACATTGTTTTCTCTCAAGAACAGATGCAGAATCTACTCACTCTAGCAAATAGCATTTCTAACTCAAAGATAAATAACACTCCTAAGGAAGTATCTACAACAAGTATATCCTTTTCATGTCATATAGTATCTTCACCTCAGAATAGATTTTCTTGGATTCTTGATACAGGAGCAACAGATCACATGATCTGTAGCCCCATTCTTTTCAAATCCATTATTCTACCTAAAACTCAGTCCAAAGTTCATCTGCCAAATGGTCAACATGTACCAATTGTTTTCACTGGGACGGTTAAATTCTCTCCTGACATCATTTTACACAATGCACTTTATGTTCCAGCTTTTAATATCAATTTGATTTCTGTTTTAAGATTAACTGCTGATAACACTGTTGGCTTATTTTTCCTTCACACGAAATGTATGCTGCAGGATCTAAGCAAATGGAAGATGATTGGGCTTGCTGAAGCTGAATCTGGTCTATACAATCTTCAAAACCCCCTGATCAAACTACCAAAGGCTTACCTCTTAGATCAATAATCAAGTCCTGTGTTATTGCTACTGATCTTTGGCATTTACGTTTAGGCCACATCCCTACTTTCAAAATCAATCTTTTGAACAAAACTGATCCTTCAGTCACTATTAGCAACAATTCCATTTGTGAAATTTGCCCCCTAGCTAAACAAAAACGGTTGCCCTTTTCCCTGTCTGTTAATAAATCCATAGAGGCTTTTCAATTAATTCACATTGACATTTGGGGACCCTTCTCTGTTACTTCATATTCTGGTTATCAGTTTTTCCTTACCATTGTAGATGATTACAATAGATTGTACGACGTGTTTGGAAGTGTGTTTACGATTGTTTTTTGAAGTGTTTTTCACTTAAAAATACATTAAAATATATTTTTTTTTCTTTTTAAAAAATTATTTTTGACATTAGCACATCAAAATGATTTGATAATGAAGAATTTGCTGCAGAAGGAATGTTTGAATCATGCAGAAGTAGAGAAAGAAGAAGAGAATGAATTTCTTTGTAAGAAAGAAGAAGAATTATACGTTTAGAAAGTCTGCAATCTGCAAGCAGTATTTACTTCTTCTTATTTTCTTGAACTACTCAGAGTACATGAATACATATATATATATATATACACATATTCTAACTAACTTTTGTTAACTAACTTTATATATAAACTTCTATTAACTAACTTTAACAGTTATAACTAACTTTATATATATCAGTTATAACTGCAATTACAATTTATATGAGAAATGATAGAATGACCAGTCTTCTTAGTCTTCTACATGCGTGGCTTTCTCTGCAATCTTGGAAGGTTTCATATGTTCCTTATGTGTATTGATAGTTTGATCTAGATTCCAATATCCCCCTTCAAGATGGGAATGATTATTCACCATTCCCATCTTGCCAAGGATAGGATTAAGTGCGTGATAACCAAGTGGTTTGGTGAGTGCATCAGCTAATTGAAATCTAGAAGGAATGTGAATGATGTTAAGTAAGCCTTCCTGTAGTTTTTCGCGTATAAGATGGCAGTCAAGTTGTATATGTTTGGTGCGTTCATGATGGACTGGGTTGGAGGCGATTTCTAAGGCTAGTTTGCTGTCTGTGTAGAGCAAGGCAGGCTGAGAGTGAGGTATGTGGAAATCTGCCAACAAATAATTCAGCCATTGAATTTCATACGATGTAGTTGCCAAGGCCCGATATTCAGCTTCTGCTAAGGACCTACTTACAGTAGGTTGTTTCTTTGATTTCCAGGAGATGAGTGAATCTCCAAGAAAAACCAGATATCCAGTCACACTTCTTCTAGTATCAATGCAACCTCCCTAATCATTATCAGAATAAGCTTTTAGATGAAAAGTAGAATTAGCTTTGAGAAGTAATCCTTGACCTGGTATTGCTTTAAGATACCGAAGAACTCTCTCTGCAGCTTGCATATGCATTGTATGTGGGTTGGACATGAATTGGATGAGAGTTTGGATGGCATATGATAAGTCTGGGCGTGTGAGTGTGAGATAGAGAAGTCTGCCAATTAGTCTACGATAAGATGCAAGATCGGACAAAGAAGGGCTAGCATCATGGGTATTGAGTTTGAGTGTGGATTCCATTGGGAAACTGACTGGTTTAGCACCAGAAAAACCACTGTCTGTAAATATATCTAAGGCATATTTTCTTTGGTAAAGAACAATGCCTTTGGCAGATCTAGCTACCTCAATACTGAGAAAGTACTTCAGGTTTCCCAAATCTTTGATAGGGAAAGTCATGCGAAGGTACTGTTTGACTTTGTTGAGTGCTGTAAGAGTGTTGGAAGCGATGAGTACATCATCAACATAGATTAACACTGCAATGAAGTCGTTGGTAGATTTTCTAATGAAGAGGCTGGAATCTGATTTTGCTTGTAGAAATCCAAAGTGTAATAGAGATGTAGATAGCTTGGAAAACCATTGTCTTGAAGCTTGTTTTAGACCATATATGCTCTTTTTGAGCTTGCAGACTCGAGGATCATTTGGATTGGAGTAACCAGGTGGCAATTGCATATATACTTCCTCATGTAAGTCACCATGTAAGAAGGCATTGTCCATATCAAGTTGATGTAAGTGCCAATTATTGACGACAACAATGGTGAGAAGAACTCTAACTGTTGTTATCTTTGCAACAGGAGAGAAAGTGTCAAAGAAATCAATTCCTTGTGTGTATCCTTTTGCTACCAATCATGCCTTATATCGTTCAACTTTTCCATCAGCTTGGAATTTTACTTTGTATACCCACTTACATCCAATGGCAGATTTATTTTGAGGTAGATGTACTAAATCCCAAGTTCGGTTTTGCTCAAGAGCTGTGATTTTATTTGTCATAGCATTTTGCCAATGAGGAATGGAGCTAGCTTGTTTGTAAGTTTTTGGTTCAAAAATAGAGGAAACAGAAGAAGTGAAAGCACATTGTTGTAAAGATAATTTGGAATTAGATAAGAAAGAAAAGATGGAGTATGGCTTACCACGAAGGGAGCAATCTGAAGAGCTTGGAGTTGCTGAAGGAATCTTAGCCATATTTCCATAATAATATTGCTTTAAGTAATTAGGTGGATATTTATTTCTTTCAGACCTTCTGAGTTGGGAAAGATTATCATGAGTGAGGGGAGAAGGTTGAGGAACAGAAGGTTGTAAAGGTAATGTTGCAGGAACAACATAATTATTTAGAGTTGACTGTGCTGGGATACAAGGAAATGAGTCAAAAATTTAAGGATAGTCAGGAAACACAAGGGGTGTATGAACTGTGTTTGGAATAGGTGGGAATGTTGATTCATGAAAAACAACACTACGAGATACAAAAGTTTTGCAGGTTGATAAGTCAAGCACTTTGTTTCCTTTAATGTATGGAGGGTAGCCAAGAAAAATGCATTTCGTGGCACGTGGTTGAAATTTTCCTCTATTGTGTGTGATTGTGCTAGCAAAACATAAACAATTGAACACCCTTAAGTATTTGTAATGTGGTGGTTTGTTAAAAAGAACCTGATAAGGTGTTTGATTTTGGAGAATGAGTGAAGGGGTGCGATTGATTAGGTGAGTGGCTATGAGAATGCAATCTGTCCAATAAGTTAGAGGGAGTTGGGATTGAAACATTAGAGATCTAGCTACATTTAGCAGGTGTTGATGTTTCCTTTCAACTCTTCCATTCTGTTCAGGTG
Source organism: Populus trichocarpa (assembly GCF_000002775.5). NCBI lineage: Eukaryota > Viridiplantae > Streptophyta > Magnoliopsida > Malpighiales > Salicaceae > Populus > Populus trichocarpa. The sequence goes on along the minus strand of NC_037285.2, from coordinate 49,048,633 downwards.
TTTCAACACAAGTTAATTGATGAATGATGCCATGTCTTTGGTAAAAAGTAGACATATTAAACTTTTGTCCATTGTCTGATCTGAGAGTTTTAATCTTGGTGTTGAATTGAGTATGAACATAGGCAAGAAAGTTGCTAAGAAGATCTCGTGTTTCAGATTTAGATTTCATTAAAAATAACCACAACTCTTCCATGGGCTGGTGATTATAAAAATTCCTCACAATTATATTTATTTTACATTTGTGTTTTTATCTTCTTAATTAAATAAATTTATGTTTTTATTGTTTTTATCTTTTCTTTTCTGAATAATTTCTAAATGGGTCTGTGTATTTTTAAAACAAGAAGAACATGGAACATACTCTATTTTTTTCCTCCGTTGCAGACACTGCCTAAAAGTTATGTAAAAAATGCAATATATATATATATATATATTTTTTTTTTTCAGAATGAGATCAGAAATCTTTATTACATAAACAAAGAGAATAAATGAAATCTGATTTATTGTACATCTATTCTCGATTATAAGAGGAGCTCCAAGAAACCTAGCTAGATTCTCCTAACCTACTAAACTAGCCATAAAAGGGAAGGCTTCATGACACCCAACAGTACTCATAAAAAAGCCATGAAACAAATCAATGGATTCAAATTTCCTTCCACATAAATTCCTCAACCAAATCCCCAACTCATCTGGAGATTTTCTGCTTTAATGGAATATCTTGCTCAGCACTCAGAGAGCTTGACTTGCTTCATTATCTGAAAATTGAAACGAAAATGTCTAAGAACATACAACAAAATTGTGTATGATTCAAAAATTGAAACAGAAGTGAGAGTGGGAGAGTTACCCCAACATAAACAGCAAGCTTTTGCTTGAAATTGGCATGTTCTGCTTTCAGTTTTTGGAGAGACGCCTTGGCACTATAAAAATTCATGCAAAAATAAATTTCTCTGTCGACTTTTACATGTAGCATATGACCTATGATTCCTTTCAAAGACATAAATCTCACCTTTCTAAATCCCCTTCATGGCAAAATCCTCTGAGTTTATTGGTTTCGTCATTGATTTTGGTCGCACCAATGCTACAAGAAATAACATTGCTAAATTCCATTAATAATAAAAATAAAAATTAAATATTCCCAGCAAGAATTTTATTATCTCATGAAATGCCATATATATATGATGTTGATTTTCATTTTTTTTCCCTACCTGGCACTACTGCCCTTAAGCCGATACATCATTCTTTCAAGGACGAAGGTAAAATCATCAGGGGCTGTCTCCCTGTGCAAGCACAATAGGGGGGGGGGGGGGGGGGGGGGGGGGGGGAAGTAAATCATATATAATCACCATCATGGTAAAATTAAAAATTAATTAATTTCAATTAATTAGTACTAGACCCACTTACAAAGCCTTCTCAATAGAAGCAATGTATTTAGATGAATCCCTTAAAAACAAGGTGAAAATATTTTCAATGAAGTCGGGATCATCTTCATTTTCAAGAGTCTCGAGATAACTCACTTGTCCATGATCCAAAAGTCCCTGCAATAATCAACATGCAAGCTTAAAATGTTGGTGTACTCTTCATAGTTTGTGCATTAAGAAAAATAAAAAACATAAATCACTTTGAAATTGTTCCATGGTAAAGAAAGACCTCATCGAAGAATGATTGCCTCATGGTGCTAAGCTGTTGGCGCAAGGGAGTGCTAGCCATTCTGATGGTAAAAGAAGGAAACAAAATCTAAAAAGTTATTTGAATGGAGTCTCTAGAGAAGAAAAGAAATAGAAGGGTTGAAGGCTTAATTGTGTAGTAGAATGGCAAAGGAATGGGAGTAATATATAGGCCAAAATGATGCAGGAAACCAACATTTTTCACTTTCCAGGCAATTTTTAATGCTTCTAAAATTACAGATTACACCATTCAAATAAGGATGGAAATTTATTCTGAAAATTCAATGTTTATAAACTGATTTAAATGGGTGATGTTTTTTTTTTTATTTTAAATTACTTTACTTTATGAGTAATGAATAAAGTATGCATATTATCAAACCGACTTGAAATCCAAAATATATACATTGTATTATATAAATATATGTGTAGAATATTTATATATATTTTTTAATCCAATATAGTATATACATATCCTAATATAGATATAATACACACATATATACATAACATTTATCATTTTACTATTATATATATATATATATATTAATGTATAATAGATAGGAAATAAATAAATAGAAACCTAACTTGTGGATCTCTATTTTCAACTCTACATTCAAATAATTCATAGAAGGAATATAAAAATTTATAATTGGTGGTAAACACATATATAACAAAAATCGCTATCATTTGAATTATTATAAATATGTTCTAAGTGCAATTTAAATCATAGTTACTTCAACTTTATTGAAAATATATCATAATAAATAAATGAAAATTGAAATAAGAAGAGAACTATTAATCTCATGAGAAATAATGTTATAAATGCTTAAGGATGTAATGTAATCAAACAAATATTTTAGTTGATTTTATAATAAATTATGTAAAATGAGTGAGACAACTTCGATGTGTAAAAACCTAAAAATAATGAATATATTAACTATTTTAAAAAATGTGTGATAATGATTAGTAAAAACATATGCTAAAGCATCTAAGTTAATAATTTTTTCTAAATTTCAAACTCAACAATAAATTAACAAAATGTAATTGGTACTTATTTATTACCAAGAATTTATTTAATTATAACACAAATAAGTTATAAAATTAAACTAAATTTCATCAAATAATAAATAAAATCAATTTCTCTCAAATCTCAAACAAACCTTAACATACAAATCATATATTATACAATACAATTATCTAGCAAAAAGAAGTAAAACACTTAAATATAATTAAAGTCAACTACAAATGCTACAAAAAGGTTTAAGGGCTACCAGAGTCTACATAATAAAAAGTGGATGTTTATCCACCCTTCCATTAACCTTTTGAGTGTGAAAACAAGTGACTCTAAAATATTGATTAAGATGTGTATGGTAATTTTCTTAGGATTGAATTCCTCCTCCTTAACTTCATCATCATGCTCCACTTCTTCATCTTCATCCTCTATTATACACAAAAAGTATAGTTTCTTGTTTTTCATTTATGTCCCGGTACAGACTTCTCATCATACCAAAAACATAATTTCTTGGCTCTCCTTTCATCTAACTCCTTTTTCCTTACAAATTTGGTAGGTTTCATGGTTGGTTTTTTGGTTAGGAATGGGTAACATGCTATTTTGGTGGGGTTTTTGGTTGCTAATAGTTAATGAAGAGGGAACTTTGTAAGTTTGGGATAATGTTGGTGGGTTTTTCCATAGGCTATAATGTTTTCTTATAAGCATGCTAGATTGTAAGCTTGTTTTAGCTCTTTATGTTCAAAGTTTTTCACCAAAATTTTTATTCCCACCTTTGAACCCTCCTATAAAAAGACACTAAAGCTTGTGTCTCACTATTTTCAGCTCTATTTCACAATATATCAAAGTCTTTAATGTAACTCTCTAGATCTCCCATTTTCTTAAGATCTTTAAGTTCTTATAGAAGATCTTTCTAACCTCCAAATTTGCAGCATATAGCTTTAATATATTCATCCCAAGTCTCTACTTGATTACCTTTACTTCTCATGAAGTTTTGGTGCCAATAAAAGGTCATTCCACAAGATAGTATGAGGCTAATTTAACCTTTACAGATTCAATAACCTCTTTTATATCAAAATACTGGTTGCACTTATATAACCATTTGTGTACATCATCACCATTAAAATTGGAGAAGTCTCGTTTGAGTTTGTGTACCTTGTAAGGGGAGTAGCTTCCTTCACAAGTCCATCATGATCTTGCAATATATTCCAGTTGATTAGAGGTTTGATAGTTCTTTATAGTACTAGTTTCACTACAAGATGGTTCTAACTTCTGTGGAATAAAGCTTTGTTGGTAAGATAACCCACTGATAAGCTCCTTGAGCTCCCCAAACTTGGCTTCATGGATGGACTTAGTATCTCTCGAATGTTAAACATATACCTCCAACAGTTTCATAACATGTTCATGCTTATGTTAAGGTATGATCTGTTCAAATTCATTTCGATATGAGTTTAAGTTCGTATATATTTAATAAAACTTTTATGAGCTATATAACTCATATCTCTATGATTCTATATACTGAAGAATTTTTTTTTAATCATCATTTGCCCTAATAAGTTTGAGACTCTAATATTAAGAATACTTGCTGAAAATGTAGAACTATATTCTAACTCAAAAGTCATCCTTATGGCCTGTGGTGATGGAACTGTGATCCCTAAAACATTTTAAAATTTAATTTTAGCCCTTACAATTAAAAGTTATGCTTTTTTGTATAGCTATTACAATATTTCTTGTATTACTACATTTGAAATAATATATAATGAATAAGGAATTATCCAAAGCAACTATTTTTGTGTCAACTTTTTGGAATTCATTCACAATTATTTGCATGATTTATATGCCAATGCTATGGTTACTTAGTTATTAGCCAATTTACCTAATTGAGCTACTATTGATTATTTACTATGTTTTTTTATTCAAAGATTTTAGTTTAGATTCATTAATTGATTAGTAAGTTTAAGTTGTTTTGTATATTTAAAAACTACAACTTATATTTCTATGGTTTTCTGATATATTCTTGAGTCCTCGTGTATTTTTAGATAAGATTGTGAGACTTTAAAGTTAGTAATGCTTGTGAAAAACTATAAAACTATATTAGACTTTAAGGTTATAATATAATTTATACTATCTCTTTTTTTCTCTAAAAAATACTCATTTTTTTTGAATATGTGGGGAAATTAATACATGAAAGTGTGGTAACACATTTTTTTTTCTCCAAAAAAGAACTTCAAGAGATTTCCATTAATTGAAATATTATTATATATTTTTTATTTTTAAAAATTTTACATACATTATTATAAAATCAACTAAAATGTTTGCTTGATTACATTACATCCTTAAGCATTTATAACATTATTACCCTTGAGATTAATTGTTCTCTTCTTCTTCTTCTTTTCTTTTTATATCATGGACACACTCCTGGATGTGACCAATTGGTGGATGGCCACTCCCAAAAGTCAAACTATAGGGAGAGCCCATCAACTTGAGGCCCCGAGTTGATTGCATTTTTACACGTGGGTTGAGAAATACAAGAGATATTATTTGAACGAAGGATGTCCTCTCCCCCTAGTTGACTCTTTATCACTTGACTATTGTCAATTGAGCTACTGACTCACTCTAATTGTTCTCTTCTTTATCTCAATTTTCTTTTATTTACTATGATATACTTTAAATGAGTTGAAGTAGCCATGATTTTAATTGCACAATGAACATTGGTTATTTATTATACTCTTAGATTCAAAGATATGTTCAAGTTCATTTCAATTTGTAAGTTTAAGTTTGTATGTGTTCTAAAGATTTTAGGAACTCTAACTTGTGTCTTTATAGTTTTTTCTACAATTAGTTGCATTATTGTTTATTGATTATTTAATATGCTTTAGATTTGAAGATATCTATTTAGATTGATTTTGATTAGTAAGGATGTATCTTGTTTTGTAGATTTTATAAATTATAACTTCTATCTTCATGGTTCTTATTATAAATAGTTGCATTATTATTTAGCTATAAGCCAATTTACTCGATTAAGCTACTATTGATTATTTACCATACTCTTAGATTTCATAATGCCAGTTCAATAAGTTTACATGCAACCTGTTCTAAAGATTTTATGAACTAAAACTTATATCTTATAGTTCTTATTATACTTAGTTGCGTTATTGTTTATTGATAATTTAATATGCTTTTAGATTCGAAGATATCTCTTCAGATTCATTTTAAATAGTTAGTTTAAGTTTGTATTTGTTATATAGATTTTATGAACCGTAACCAATATATTTATGGTTCTTGTTATAATTAGTTGTATTATTATTTAGCTACAAGCCAATTTACCTCATTGAGCCAGTATTAATTATTTACCGCTTTTAAATTTAAAAATATCTATTTTTATTAGTAAGTTTAAGTGAGTATCTCTTTTGTAGATTTTATGAATTGTAACTTATATTTATATGGTTTTAATGGAATCTTGAGTCCTCGAGTGCCTCTAGATAAGTTTATAAGATTTTAATATTAAAAATGCTTAAGGATATTTGTAGAATTGCATTTGAATATTTAGGTCAAACAATCAATCAAGTAAATTGACTTAATTATAACTAAATAATAACACAATTAATTATATCAAGAACCATAAATATATAAGTTATAATTTATAAAATCTAAAGAATAAGATAAAAACTTAATCTTATTAATCAAAATGAATATGAACAAATTAATATCTTTGAATCTAAAAACATGTTAAATAATCATTAAACAATAATGCAACTAATTATAACAATAACCAGAAATATACAAGTTATAGTTCCTAAAATCTATACAATAGATACGAACTTAAAATTACTAATAAAAATGAATTTGAATCGATATCTTTTTACTCAAAAGTATAGTAAATAATCAGTAGTAGCTCAATCAAGTAAATTAGCTTATAAATAAACAATAGCATAACTATTTATAACAAAAACCATAAAGATAAAATTTACGGTTCATAAAATCTACAAAACAAGATATGAACTTAAACTTACTAATTAAAATGAATATGAGCAGATATCTTTGAATCTAAGAATATTGAAAATAATTAGTAGTAGCTCAATAAGATAAATTGGTTTATATCTAAACAATAATAAAACTAATTGCATATAGATCATTGAAGAAAAGAAATCTTTACAGGAATTCCAAAAACTAACACAAAATAGTTGCTTTTCAACATACAATATCCATTATTATTTCAAATGTAGTAATACAAGAAATATTATATGAGTTACAAGGACCAAAATTAAAACATATAGAACTAGGGGTCATAAATAAAATAATAAAAATTTAGGAGGGACCTAATTAAAATAACCCTTCATACTTGACACGGGGATAAAATTTTGACAAGATTTTACTCCCAGTGCGGCTGTCTGGTCCCACACTAAACTCAACCTTCCTCACAATTTCAACTCGTGTTTAGCCTATCCACTAAGGTGTTTCACACACCCAAAGAACTTTCCCCGAAGCCTTTCAAGCAATAGACAAATAACAACAACACTAGTCTTAGAATTCAGAATCGCAAACACAATTTACTAATTAATTCCGAAACAAAGGATACACAAAACTATTTGTGTGTGCAATGCACAATTCTGCTTGCTTGCTAAACATCATCAGTCCTCTTTTATCACAAGAGAACGTGGAAGTTACATATAAAACTATCACCCCTAGACAGATCTATACAATTGGACAGTTTGGACAAAACAGTAACCGCCGAAAAACTATCTCCAACCGCCCTATTATAACTTCCCTTGGTCTGCCACCTCCCAGACCTTCAAGCCAGTCAGCTAAGCCCTCTTTGCCAACCTAGTTGTGCTTCTGCACATTTTGGACAACCCTCTATCCAAGTATAAAGTCATGCTGAACATGATGCCGATGTTTGCATGCACCCGTTATGCACTACTGCCGAATCTGCCTCTGCCCATGCATGCTGCTGAGATCCCAGCAGTGTTCTTGTTGGCGCGCCCTCGCGCCTAGGACTATGACAAACCACCCCCACCTAAAAATTATGACGCCCTTGTCGGAATCGAAACGAGATAATCTTGCACCTTGTCCTCATACTACCACAAGTCAGTATCTTTCTCCCACGAAACCTCTTCATTTCTCACCCATTTCACTAGAAATTTGTTAAAAGTCACATTTGAAAAAAATATGAAGCTCCAATCAAACAAATTCAAAGAGTCCTTTGACCAATTTTAGATAATCCAAAGAGAAAAACAATTTTATTAATTAGATGATTTTCAACTTTTCTTGCTATTTGGAATTTTATGGAGATGGTGGAGAATGATCTTCCATGTTCTCAATTAATTTGTGGTTTAGTTATACGTTTCAAGACATGCCCTAGTGATTTTTTTAATTGAGAAACAAATTATTTCATCTTGTGAAGTATTCTCTATATCTTTATCCTATGAAGCACATAAATTGAAAATTTTACTTGGCTGTAAAGAGCATTTAATAAAAATTTAGCTATCTAAATCTTTTGAGCGTCTTATTACCAACGTATATCGTAGGAAATTCTGAATTTTCATATTTAACGTAGATGAAAATAATACCAAAAAAAAAGATAATAAACACAAAAAAATACATAATTATACCAAAAAGTTCTTAATCATAAAAGTCTAATTTGATTTTGATTATTCAATATTTTTTTATTTTTTGTCTAAAATTTAGTGAGATTAATTTTTATTTTGTTTTCTAAACTTTAGTGAGATTAATTGACAAATACAATTCTACAATTGATTTGTAAGTATTCTTAAAAATAAAGTCCCTTAAACTTATCTATAGTCAAGAATCCATTAAAATCATATAAATAAGTTAAAAATTGAGATTATGAGCAGTTATATATATTTTATATAGACTATGCGGATGATTTAACAAATATTTTCATTGTTTAGTGGGATAAATCTTTTAAAATAAAGCCTAGAAATTGTTGTTTTGGCTTTTTTTTTTCTAGGTTTTTTTTTATGTTATGTTATTTTCTTTTTTATTATTTCTAGTCTAGGTTGGTTTTTCTAGCCTATATATAAAAATATTTTAGAATTTTTTTATGCTTTAACCCTATTTTAATCTATCTTTTGTCTTTTTGTACTTACTATCGTGATATCACTTGTATATCTTGAGAACAAGGTGACTCAAGAAACCATATAAATGAGTTACAACACAGTGAAGAATTCAAGGAAGAAATCTTTTTTATTTTCTTTCATGACGTGATGTTTCTTTTTTATAAAAAAAAAATGCAAAAATAAAATTTGATTTTCAAAGCAAGGATTCATTTCTGGGGAAAAAAACATATTACCAAATAATAACATATCACTTAGCCCTGTTTCCCTCTATAATGAAAATTGTTTGCCTTTTTGAAGGATTGTAGAACGCTTATATCCTTTGTGATCGATACTATCATTAAGCATTACAAACTCACCATTTATATATAACATACGTTCATGCTTCTATCTGCTTCTATCGAGGACAGAACAATGTAAAAAATTGCTACAAGTCAAGGAAAAAATAATGTCAACTTCTTCTTTAGGAATTTTTATGTGATTTTTCAAAAACATTACATAATTTATTTTGAAAAACTGTACTAAAAATTGCATTTTAAAGATTGGTGCAATAAAAATTATTATAAAATTTAAACACGTAAAATCAACCAATTCGCATCGTGTCGATATTAGATTTTAACGTGTCAAAATAATTTTTTTTCCTTTTAGAAAGAGATCATGAATCTTTATTATAGATATGATGATAATACATAAAATCTGATTTCTTGTTTATCTTTTCTCTACAAAGAGAAGACACAAGATATCTAGATTCTATTAATCTACTAAACTAATGATAAAAGGCTTGACTAACGACATACTTAGAAGAAAACCCATGACCATAAAGCAACATTAAATCCATGGATTTAATTTTCCCCCACACGAATCACTGAACCACATCTCCGGAGATTTTCTGCTTTGGTGGAAGTTTTGGGTCAATATTCAGAGAGCTTGGCTTGCTTCAACATCTGAAAAAAGAGAAGAAAATGAATAAGAACATATAAGAAAAATTGTGGGTAATTCATAAATTGAAATAGAAATTATTAGCGTGAGAAAATTACCCCGACATAAACAGAAAGTTTTTCCTTGAAATTGACATGTTCTGCCTTCAGTTTTTGGAGAGCTGCCTTGCCACTATAACATTTTTTTAGAAATAATTTAATATATTTTGGTTTTTACATGAAACATTAGCTATGGTATTTTAAAAGTTATAAAGAAATATAAATCTTACCTTTCCAAATCCCCTTCATGGAAAAGTTTTCTGAGTTTATTGTTCTCATCATTGATTTTTGACGCGCCAATGCTACAAGAAATTTGTTATGATCATGAAATACCATATAAGAAGACAATATTTTGGTAATTCATTGTCAAATACATTTTCCCCTACCTAGCACTGCTACCCTTAAGTCGATACATCATTCTTTCCATGACGAGACGATCAACTGGGGTTGTCTCCCTAAACAGATTAACACAACAAAAAGGATAATCATCTGGGGTTGTCAGTAATATTGAAAGTAAAGAAAGAAAAGAAAACTGCAGAAACATGCACAATACTCTACTCACAAAGCCTTCTCGATAGAAGCAATATATCTAGATGAATCCCTTAAAAACATGGTAAAAACATTTTCAATGAAGTCAGGATCATCTTCATTTTCAAGAGTCTCAAGATAACTCACTTGTCCTTGATCCAGAAGTCCCTGCAAGAACCAACATGCATGTTAGTGTAATCTTCGTGATTTGTGGATTTCATAAAAAGAAAAAAAAAACAGAAATGACTTTGAAGTTGTTCACTGGTGAAGAAAGACCTCGTCAAAGAATGATTGCCTCATGATGCTAAGTTGTTGGCGCAAGGGAGTGCTAGCCATTCTGAAAGTAAAGAAAGGAACAAACTTAGAGAAACTCTTGAGTGGAGGGAGGCTCTAGGGAAGGGGGAAAAAAGGGTTATTGTGCTGTAAAATGGCAAACCGACGGGACTATATATAGGCCAAGATTAAGCAAGAAACTGACATTTGTCACTAGACATGCAACAAATTACACCATTCAAAAATAAAATATACAGATTTGTAGTTGGTGGTAATCACATATATACCATAAATGGCTATCATACAAAACAGCTGACATTGTTATTATAGAACTATTTATTGAGCAATTTAGAAACTATCTATCTTTAACTATGATGAAAATAAATCATAAAAATAGAGGAAAATGGAAATGAGAAGAGAAGAATCAATGCCACACACCATGATGTTGTAAATTCTTAAAGGCATAATGTAATTAAACAAGATTTAGGTTGATATTATGATAATGTAGTAGAAGAATTCAATGTCTTTAGCTTCTTATTTCTTGTTTGCACATACTTCACAAAATTCAATACCTTAGTTATGTTTTTTTTTTAAAGATAAAACATAATCATCACACTTTCATGTATTTTCCCACAAATTAAATAAGGTGAATATTTTGACAAAAAAATAAAATAATTACTTTCATAAGATTGACTGGCCTAAAGATTCAAATGTAGTTCTACACTTGTCCTTAACCATTTTTAATAAGTTACAATTCATAAAATCTACAAAAGAGATTAGCAGTTAAACCTAACGACCAAAATAAATCTAAATAGATATTTTTAAATCTAAGAGCAGTAAATAATCCATAGTAGATCAATCAGGTAAATTGTCTTATAGCTAAATAATAATGCAACTAATTATAACAAGAATCATAAGGATATTGGTTACGGTTCATAAAATATATAAATAAATATGAACTTAAATTTATTAATTACAATGAATATGAAGAGATATCTTCGAATATGAAAGTGTATTAAATTATCAATAAACAACAATGTAATTAATTATAATAAGAACTATAAGGATATAAGTTTTAGTTAACAAAATCTTTACAACAGATACGCACTTAAATGTACTAATTAAAATGAATCCGAATAGATATCTTCAAATATAAGAGCATATTAAATAATGAATAAACAATAATGCAACTGAATATAACAAGAAAAACAATAATACAAGTTGCATTTCAAATCTACATAACTAATTTTTTAAAATCTAGAAATAGTCTAGTCAGGTAATCTGGCTTAATGCTAAATAATAATGCAACTAATTATAACAAGAACCATAAGGATGTAAGTTATAATTTATAAAATCAGAGTAACAAGATATGAACTTAAATTTATTAATGAAAATAAATATGAACAAATATCTTCGAATCTATAAGCATGTTAAATAATCTATAAACAATAATACAACTAATTTTAACTTGAACAAAAAATGTGCAAGTTATAGTTTTAAAATCTATAATAGATGTGAACTTAAACTTACTAATGAAAATGAATCTAAATAGATATCTTTATATCCAAAAGTGAATAACCAATAGTAGCTCAATCAGGTAAATTGGCTTATAAATAAACAATAATGCAACTATTTATAGCAAAAATCATAAAGATATAATTTACAGTTTATAAAAATCTTCAAAACAAGATACAAACTTAAACTTACTAATTAAAAAGAATGTCGCACTCGACGTCGCGGCGACCCTTCCCAAAGCGGGGAATGAATGTCGGGGTCTTTGTTTTGTGAAAAAGAGAGTCGCCACCTAGTATTATGGTCACTAGGAACCCTAACTGGTCTTTAGAGATTCTAAGGCAAGGGACTGGTTGTGTAAAGAAAAGGTTTTAACACCCCTAGTACGCCCTACCTAAGGTAAGTTAGTTGGTGTTTGGTTTGCCTTATAATTGCTATGGTGTTGATGTTTTCTAATCCCATCAGTTTTCCTAGGGTAAGTTTGCTACGATGAACAAACTCAGGCTCAAAGTCTAAAAAGAAAGAACCCTTGGCCAATGTGGATTATACTTTGAATATGTCTATAAAGTACAAAGAAGAATCAATGCAGATCTCTAGAAATCTGTGCTTGATTCATATTTTCACGGCTCGTAAACCGTGGAGCTAAAAATTGAAATGTTCCTAATTATAATTGAGGCTTTTTTCAAGGATGTGTGATGACTTATTATTCCTAGAAAAATATTTTGGATATTAACCAATTGGTTTTTTTATCCAAACATTAACAGTGAATAATAACAAGTTATTCCCAATAATATTTTGGATATTCACCCATTTAGGATTTCTTTATCCAAATATTAACAGTGAATAATAGATGAATTCCCCAAAAATAAGATTTTTATATTTTTGGAATATTGGCCAACACCCTTTGAAATTTACAAACATGTTGTAAAATTCATAATGCAAGAAAATAATTTTTGTATTTAAGAAATCCATGCTAAAACACATTTTCTTTTAAACTTGGAATATTTGTTTTTTTTAAAAAAAAAAGGTGTCATAACCTATTTTTGGGTCCCCGCGCAAAAAGGAAAAAAATTGAAAAGAAAAATAAATAAATAAATACAAAAAAAATCAAAAATATTATAAAAAAATAATAGCAATGAAAAGAGGATGCCAGAACACTCAGAAAATGGTCAAAATTGGTTGAGGAGGTTCAAAAAATCAAAAATTAAAATTTGACAATATTTTATTGACTGATGAGAGCCTTGTTGACAAAGAAAATTCAATTTGAGGAAGAAAAGTCTAAAATTAGATGTTTATGGACTCAATTAAATTTTATTGAAGGTTTAATTGAATTTATAGAGCGTTTGATTACAAGAAAATTGATTTTGAAGTCAATTTAGGCTTTAATTGGAAGAAATTAAAGTTCTGAGGTCAAATAATAATTTTTGAGAGTTAATTTGATCAAATTAGGGGTTCAATTGCATAAATATTGAAGTTTGATGGCCAATTAGGGACTTAATCGAAGAAATCCAAAACCAAGGACCAAACTGGAAAAGACACGTAAATATAGGGGCTGTAATTAAAATTGAATCAGGGGTCAAATTGAAGAAATTAGAAGTTTATTGATCAATTGAGGGTCAAATTGCACTAATTCAAAACCAAAGACCAAAGTAAAAAAGGCGGCCAACTTCGGGGTCGCTGTTTGATTTTTGGTAGGGATGCAATTGCATTGTTTTTTAAATCAAAATTGCAATTGAGGACTTGATTGAACAAATCACAAATTGAGGACCAATGTGAACTTTGACATTTTTTTACCACATTTTCCTTTTAAATGAAATGATGTGTTTTGTCCAAAACAACACCGTTTCATGCACTGTTCACGAAAAAAAAAAAGTAGGGACCGAAACGGTGTCGTTTTGAACGACACTGTGAGTCTTCTTCTTCCCCTAGACGCACGAAGTAGGGGAAGAAGAAGATTTTTTCTTCCCCTTGTTTTCACTGACTTCTCCCTCTAAAAAAACATCAAAAAGACGTCGACCAAGGACGAACTTGCCCAAAAACTTTCCACGTGTTGGAAGGGCGGTGGAGGGGCGGCAACACGCTGCACCGCCCCGGTCTCTCTCCCCTATTTTTTGCCTATAAAAACAGGGGGGAAAAGGACGAGAAAAAAGAGAGGCCAAGAGAACACAAGAGAAAGGAGACCGAGACAAGAGAGCAAAGAAAGTCGGGGAGACCGAAGGAGAAAAAAAACTAAAAGAGAAAGAAGAAGAATAGAAGAAAAAAAATAGAAAACAGAGAGAGATAATGAAAGCAAGGGAAGAACCGGTGAAAACCGTAATCGCCGGCACCGTCTCCGCCACCGCCAGCCACCGCAGATGACAGCAACCATCGCCCTTCACACCAGGTAATCTTCTCTCCTTCCCTACTCCATTTTGCTGTTTTCATTCATTTGCATGCAGAACGTGAGCAATTCACATTCTGCAGCAAGATGAAAATAATTGGCTGGTTACTATGCTGTGCATAGTAACCAGCCAATTATAATCTTTTAGGCCGGTGCTGGCCCATTTCATTTTCTATGTTCGGCCGTGCTGGCCCATTCCAATTAAATACACCGTAACAATACAAATCGGGTATTAAAATACCCGGTTTTCGTCAAAACTTTTAAAAATACAAAACATTTAGAAAAAAAAAAATATATTTTTGTGCATACGACCAAATGTCTCAAAGCTAAAAAAAAATCATATTGTGTTTTTCATACACTAGAAAAAAATATTTTAGCATGCATTTTGGCTTTAATAACCAGTTTATTAAAGTCAAGAGAACATTGGCCAAAATTTCAAAAATAACAAAAAATTTATTTTGTTTTGTTTTAATATCAGGGATTATAAATTTATATGTAAAACGTATTCCCGATATTAAAAAGGTAGTTTCTTTTTGACGACATAGAACCATTAGGTTTTTACCCGATAAGATAAGGATCTCCTTACAGAGGAGGACTTTTTCTTGAACCATAGACAGACTGAAAATTAGAAACCACAACAAGACTTTAGATTTTATCAGACAACAAAACAATGCAGTTTACCTTAGGTAGGGCGTAGTTGGGGTGCTAATACCTTTTTTTACGCAACAAGTCTCCGTACTCGATCTCTAAGACCAGTTAGGGTTCCTAGTGACCAGAATACTAGGTGGCGACTCCCATTCAAATTTTCCACAGATAAGAGACACGAATTCCTTGTCTTTCCACATTTGTGCCAGATAAACCATTACATTTTTCCTTGAGGGTGGACGATCGTCGGGACGTCGCACACGTGTGACAAAAGGAACGTTCAAAACAATGTTAGGGTATTGGCCGCATGCATGAAAACAAAGCGTTTTTTATTTTATTTTGGTGTATATATTTTTGCAAAATTTCATAGAAAAAGAACGAGTATTTTAATACCAGATTTATATTTTTACAAATAAAAAAAACACAAATCATAACAAATACATGGAAAAAAAACAATCTCACTCTTTTAGGCTAGGTCCAGCTCGGCCCATGTGGTTGCGCTGGACCCAGCCAGCTGGATCTGGTCACTAGCCCAGGCTAGTGACCCGAATGACTGTAAGATGCATGCATGATCATCCTCACGCATGCATCTTTATTTACTGTTCAAGTGAATTATAATTCACTTGAACAGTAAAAAATGCAACAATATGTCTGCATGTACAAGGATGAGAAAAACATACCTGGAGGAGGGAACGAAGTCGAAGATGATGACGTGCTCTGGACAACGCTTCTGTTTTTCTTCTCTGCGTGTTGCTGGGTTTTTCCTGTTCTCTCTAGTTTTCTCTCTTTTTCGTTCGCTTGTTTTTGGTTCTCTACTTTCTTCCTCTGTCTCTCTCTACTGATTCTCTCCTTTCTCCCTCTGTGCCTCTTCCTTCTTCTTTTTTAGGTAAGCCCAAGAGGCTTATATAGCCTCTACACAGATTTATTTAGGAAACAAAATACACTAATCTACGATAAAATCTTGGGTGACTTGCAATCAAATAAAGCAAATTAGGAAAAAAAATATTCTGATTGATTATGTGATCTTAGTAATTATTCTCCACGTGTAGAATCCCAACCATTAAATGATGGTGTGGCTCCCCTCTGCGTTCTTCCACAGCTGGCATAGAGGTGTTCAAAGCCATTGCCTTTGGACCAAAGATGAAAAACTAGCGGGAATGGTTTGCAGGGTTCGTTGCGTGTAGAACATTGGTTTGAGGCCGGACGAGACCCACTTCTTTGGGGTGGCAGGAGCCATTTCTTCTTGGGTCAAGCCTCAGCTCAATTGCCTTTGGGTCCTGCTGAGACGCGCTCCTTTTGGGGTGGCAGGACCTATTTATCCTTGGGTCGAGCCTCAGCCCAAATGCCTTTGGGTCCGGTCAAGACCCACTCCTTTTGGGGTGGCAGGACCCATTTCTCCTTGGGTCGAGCCTCGACCCAATTGCCTATTTCTTTTGGGTCTAGCCAGGGCCGGCCAGGACCCCTCTTCTCTTTGGGTCCGGCCACAACTTGGCCCATTTTGGGGCCGGCCGGTACCCCTCTTCTTTTAGGTCTGGCCACGGCTTGGCCCCCTCTTCTTTGGGCTGGGTCCAAAAATGGATAACAACAATGAATATGAGCACACATCTTCGAACTTAGGAACATTGTAAATAATCAATAGTAGCTCAATTAGACAAATTGGCTTATATCTAAACAATAATAAAAGTGTGGTAAGTTTTTTTCTAAAAGGAAAAGCAAAAGAAAAAGAAACACTATCAAGGTATTGAATTTTGTTAAATACATGCAAACAACAAAGAAAGAAGGCATTGCTATTTGTTCATATTCATCAAGTAAATAACTTAAAGAGATTTTTATTAATTGAAATATTATTATATATTTTTTATTTTAAAATTTTTTTACATAGATTATTATAAAATCAACTAAAATATTTGTTTGATTACATTACATCCTTAAGCATTCATAACATCATTGCCCGTGAGATTAATTGTTCTTATATATATATATATATATATATATATATATATATATATATATATATATATATATATATATATATATATCATGGACATGCTCCTGATGCGATCAACGAGTGGATGACCACTCCTAAGAGTCAAACCATGAGGGAAAGCCCATCAACTCGAAGCCCCGAGTTGATCGCACACTTACATGTAGGTTGAGAAATGCAAGAGGCAAGATTTAAACTAAGGATGTCCTCTCCCCTGGTTGACTCCCTATCACTTGATTATTTCAGCTGAACTACTAACTCACTCTAATTGTTCTCTTCTTATCTAAATTTTCTTTTATTTATTATGATATACATTAAAATGAGTTGAAGTAGCTAGGATTTAAATTGCACAATGAACATTTGTTATTTATTATACTCTTAGATTCAAAGATATGCTCAAGTTCATTTTGATTTGTAAGTTTAAGTTTGTATATGTTCTAAAGAATTTTAGAAACTCTAACTTGTGTCTTTATGGTTCTTTTTGCAATTAGTTACATTATTGTTTATTGATTTGAAGATATTTATTTAGATTGATTTTGATTAGTAAGTATGTATCTTGTTTTGTAGATTTTATAAACTATAACTTCTATCTTCATGGTCCTTGTTATAAATAGTTGCATCATTGTTTAGCTATATATGAGCCAATTTACTCGATTGAGCTACTTTTGATTATTTATCATTGACACGACCAAAAGATTGATGTCTTCTCCCAAGTGCAGGAGTGTCGAAGTAATAAATAACCCGGCAAGACCGGGGTCGAACCACAGGGAGGTTAATTGTATAAATTATAGATAACAATAATACAACAACAACAATAACAACAATAATAATAATAGTAAAGAAGAAGAGGAAGAAGTTGATGAGAACTTTGAGATGGAAGATTAACGTAAGGATTAAACAATGATAACAACAATTGTCAAGGTTAGAGGATCCACTAATGGTATTTCAAACAAGTATAGTATAAACTCTTTTTATTCAATTGGAAACCACACATAAAGGAGGTTCCAATCAGATTATAAATTGTTAACATGATTACATTAGTTATCTTATTCGAATAATGCTAATACTTGTAAATGTTGTCAGGCATTCATGATTATAACTTATGTTAACAACAAATCAAGTTCCTTTCATAGCTCAGGTGTCGGTTATACCATACAGTATGGGCTATGGAAGTGCCAAGTATTTGTTGTACCAAGTGTTATACAACATAAATCTAGATTAACCATTTAACAAGCAAAGTATTAAAAGTGAACAAGATAACAAATATAAAGCATGTTAGTATCCAACATTAAGGTCCATGTTAAGTTTATATTATACTTATTCTTACACCATTAGTGTACCCTTTTCACCTTGACATAATTAACTTAGTTAAACATAATGAAAGAAAGAAACATAAAGAAACAAGGAAAGGAAATGAAAAGCATAAGCAAGAAATTAATATAAGCGAAACTTAAGCATTACAAAATATAAAGAGAGAACAAGAGCACGATCTTGATCTGAATACCAAGATGCCTAAATACATGGCAAATGCCTCCTTTTATAGGCCAAAATTCGGAACTATTGATTTGTTGACTAATTGATGAATGGGTGGCCACATCTTGACTTGGTGACAATTCTTATCTTCTTGTCTGCCAAAAACGTAATCGTCATAATTTGAAAGACTTCAATAATGAAAGTTCTAGGGAATTGTCTCATCTTTCCAGGGTAAAAATTTGAGATCATTTGGACTTCTAGAACTCGAGATATGGGCTGAACACTGAACAGTGTCTGGGATGCAGGACAGATTCGGACTTCTTCATTGTTGCTACAATTTGGACTTGCAAAAGGCCTTGTTAAATCTTGAACTCCTCATGAAAGTTGTAGGCCTATGTCTTAGCTTTCCATCCATATAAGGCAGACCTAAATCCGAGATCTACAACTCCAGATATGACCCGATTACCGAACAGTGTTCCAGTTTGGACTGCATCAACATCTCTTTTCTAAGTTTGGCCATCTTTCTGTCCTTTCAATTTCAGTACTTCAACTCATCAATCAATTCTTTCATTTATGTGATAGGCCTGCATTTAAGATGAACATTTACCATAAATTAAAGGTATCTTATATAATTAGATATGTTATTATAAAACATGCTTTAGTTAAGGAGTTATTGATACTTCAAGTGCAAAATGATGATATAAAACCTTGATAAAAAATGCACTTTTAAGTACTAATCACACCCCCCAACCAGCTTATTACTAGTCCCTAGTAATCAAAGCGTTAAAATAAAAAAAAACAATTTGCAAATTTTCACAAAGCAAGTCATTCATCGTTCAACTTCCATTAATCTATCCAGATAAACAAACTCTCATTAAATTTTATATATCTGCTCAATAGCTCTTAAACAAAATATTAATAAACCTTCCTTGTTATGTGCTCAATGTATGAAAACATAGATGATGAGGCTTTTATTGGAAGAAAACAATATTTTGTTCTAATGTTTAAGGTTAACTTCCTTGGGTTGGGATTATTATTTTCCTCTTTTTTTTCTTTTTTTTTTCCTTTTTTTTTGTCTCTTTTTTTTTTCAATATATATACATATACTTAAAACACAATGCATCTTTAACCCATGTAATGAGCTTTCGGCTAATGACTCCCAAACCAGTTGGTCTTAGGGCATTAGGTGTTGAGACACCCCTACGAGCTTAGTAACTCGGGTTGCAGATACTGATACGTAGATAGTGCAATGTTTGATTCCCTTAAGCTTTTCTCCTTAACCCATGTAACAAGCTTTGGGCCAATAGCTCCCAAGTCAGTTGACTTTAGGGTATTAGGTGTTAAAACACCCCTTCGGGCTTAATTGCTTAGGTTAGGGAGGCTACGAAACCAAACTTATCTACGTTTTTATTATCATCAATATTATCAATTTTTTTTTTTTTTTGAAAATTATATACTATCCTTATCCCTTAGTTGTTACCTTTAACAAAAGAACATAAATAATGTAATAATCCAATATGCAACCCACAATCATATGTTAAAGTGTGTGTGTGAAAATGAAGGTTTAAAAATACTTGTTAAATGAGTATATGAGCAGAATCAAGTGATAACAATGCGAGAGTTTGTAAACCTGAATATTTCAAGAAGTATTCTAATAGGCCTTGTTATGAATATTGCAAATAACCATTAGAAAATGTTTACTAAGATGCGTCTCAAGAGTCTATAAAATTCCCCCTTACTCTGCCATCCTAGTAATAACAGTTTTGCCAAATGATTTTTAAAAACAAAAACAGTTAGTTGGTTAGTTTTTTTTTTTTTTTTTGAATATTACTACCCTCTCCCCCCAACCAAAACGAGACATTGTCCTCAATGTCCTAAGGTAGAAAGATAGAGTATAGAAGACATCACCTGAAACAACGAACACTGACAAACCTGAAACACACTTAAACAAATATAAGAAATAACAACACAAAATAATATGCTATTAATAAAACCAAAAGACACAAGGATTCACAAACGAAGGCTCAAATCCAATCTAAGCTTTTTACGGCTTTCCTTAGTTGACCAATTTATGCGACTCATGGAAGGATCAATTACAGGGGTGAAAGATTGTAGTTGGTCAATCAATTGTTCAGCAGTAGCAGCAGAGATTATGATTTGTCGTGCCGAAGATGTTAGAAATTTCTGTTCCACAGCTTGATTAAGAAAAGACAACAAATTATCATAAAAACCATTAACATTGAGCAAACCTATAGGTTTATGGTGAATGTGCAGTTGGGCCCAAGAGGAAATATGAAAGATCTCTTCCAATGTGCCCAGACCACCTGGTAAGGCAATGAAGGCATCAACATGGTTAAACATTGTATTCATTCGATCAAACATTGTGGAGACCTGTAGTTCCTCTCCAATTGTTTTCCCAATGAAGTTCCCTTTTGCTAAAGCTTTGGGGACGACCCCCAAAACTACCTCCTAAAAATGCAGCTATTGACACTCCCCCCATTAACCCAAGGCTGCCTCCCCCATACACTAAATGAATCTTTCTCTCAGCTAGGACCTGACCAAGATGATTTGCTACTTCTAAAAATGTTATTTCCTTCCCAGGACTGGATCCACCGAAAACACAAATATTTTTTATGTCATAACTTGAGGGACCTGCCATTTCTACACACTTCTATATTTGTCTAATGTAAGGGTTGAGTAGAAATGAGGGGAAGGAAGAGAAGATTTTATAGATGAGAAATTAAAGATGCAATCATACCCCTATATGTAGACCAGCTGGAGTCTCACACACTCTTTCTCTCTCTCTTTATTTAATTATTTATTTTGAAAAAGCATGTGTATGTACAGGTAGTTGTGATTGTGGCTCACATCTTCCCTTGGTTTTACGTCCAAGAACGGCTTAAACGCCCTCTATGGGTCGGGGATAGGCTTCCCATCTAGTTTTCTTAAAAACTGGCAAACAGGGTCTTTTTTAGTCAGATTCCCAAGACTAAGTCGATCATGTTCTTTATGAAAATGGGGCCATAAATCATGAATAGCACGATGCACATCTCCACTAGGATGCGTCTCAAGGGCCAACAAAAGATTATCTAAAGACCCCTTACTCAGGCCATCCTTAATGAATTGTATTTTATCTTCACGGTTTATAGATACCATTCCTAAAGAACGACATGTTGCATTACAAGTCCATCTGGCACATCGGTGACAGACTTTCAGTCGTTTTGCACGACGTTTCTTTGCAAAAGTGCTTTTACCTGTTCCAGGCATGTGTGAAATGAAAGAATTAGAGGACTCACCTGATAATTGGACCTTTGCTTCAATCAGCCAACGAATATCTTCAGGAATTCCATGATTCATTAACAACCTCAATCTTGCACACCTAGCACGGTAAATTTTTGTAATCGCATTCTAAGGCAGAGCGGGAAAGTACTTTTTCAATTTTTCAAGAGTGGTGTCCATTTTCAAATGAGAATTGGAGAAGAGATTCAAAGAAGAGAGAAAGAGCCAAGAATTGCACAATATATACAAATATCAGTTATTATGGGAAACTGAAAGAACTGATTGAAGTCACGGAGTACCGTTATCCGCCATTTGACCGGGGTGAGAGAGACTAGCAAAACAAAATTCACACCAAAAGGAAACACAAAAACAATGTGAGAAAAACAAAATAATCAACCTTTATCTACAGGATCATTCAAACCAATGGATTCATTTTCACTAGGAAAATTATCAAAGTAAGCTTTCAAACGATGTCCATTTTCCTTAGAAACATTGTCATTCTTTGGATTCTCAATATCAAAGGCCCTATAAGGATACACATGTTTCTCAATAAATGGACCGCTCCATCTTGATCTTAGCTTTCCAGGAAATAAATGGAGTCGAGAATGTGTCCTTGAACATGGTGGGCCAATAAAATCCATTTTGTAAGATTTTCGCAGCTGTCTTTTTTGACGAGAAATGACTCCCACATGCTTCAGAATGACAAAGTTTAATGACATTACTTACCTCATTGTCAGGAATGCATCTTCGAAATATTTGATCAGGACAATATTCGAATAAGTAAGGGTCATCCCAATAAAATTTCTTCACTTCGTTCAAAAACTTACCTTTATCTTCGGTATTCCAATGAGTTGGCAAATCTCCTGTAGCAAGAAAATTGATATTTTTAGCAAACCAAGACATTGAACTAAGAGGAAGTAAGGATTCGTTAGGAAAGTAATCATCGATTGGTGTGATGTCGGATGTCGAATCTGTTGTCACTCTTGACAAAAGATCTGCATTAATATTTTCGGTGCCTTTTTCATCCGTGATTTCTTCCTGAGAATAAATCATTTGTAAATCTTCAGATTCATCAAACTCAATTTTACTCAAAGTAGATTCAAGTTGACCATGAACTAATTCTTCAATAAGATCTACTTCTTGTAAATCATTATCATCTCCAGGTTGTTTGCAAATGTTAAAAATATTCATCTCCAATGTCATGTTTCCAAATGATAGCTTCATCAGTCCATTCCTACAATTAATCAATGCATTAGAAGTTGCAAGAAACGGACGTCCTAAAATAACAGGAAATGAATTACATGCTTCAACAGGTTGTGTATCCAAGACAATAAAATCCACAGGATAAATGAACTTATCGACTTGTACTAACACATCTTCAACTATTCCTCTAGGCACTTTTACAGATCTATCGGCAAGTAAAAGAGTCACAGAAGTTGGTTTTAACTCACCTAGATTGAGACTTTGAAAAACTGAATATGGAAGTAAATTCACACTAGCTCCAAGATCAAGTAAGGCTCTTTCAATTTTATGTTCTCCAATAAAGCAAGAAATTGTAGGACAACTAGGGTCTTTATATTTCAAAGCATTATTGTTCTGAAGAATGGCACTTACTTGTTCGGCTAAAAAGGCTTTCTTTTTCACATTCAATTTTCTTTTCACAGTGCACAGATCTTTCAAAAATTTAGCATAAGAAGGAACATGTTTAATAGCATCCAACAAAGGTATATTGATCCTTACCTGTTTGAAAGTTTCAAAGATTTCAGAGTTGTGATTGACTTTCCTTTGTTTGGTCATGGCATGAGGAAATGGAAGTGCTGGCGGAGGATCAGTCTTTTCTTTGTAATGATCAGATTCAACCCCTTCCTTACCCTCAGAGATTGACTCATCATCATTCTCACAAGGTTCAAGAATGGGTTTTTCAATAACCTTACCACTGCGAAGAGTGATGACTGATTTGGCTTGATCCATGTGTTGGCTTCCAAAACTATTTGCATTTATATGGTACTGCCCCTTGGGATTTTGTTGTGGTTGAGATGGAAACTTACCTTTCTCTTGGAAACTGAGAGCAGATGTAAACTTTGCAAGAGTATCTTTAAAATCTGTCATGCTTTGAGCAAGTTGAGTGTTAATTGCCTCTTGCTTTTCCATGAATGTATGCAATGTTTCCTCAAGATTTCTTCTAGGAGGTGGAGCATAAGGAGGTGCATATCCATGAGAATTTTGGAAATTATCGTGTGCTTGAAACGGTGGTTGTGAAGTTTGTGCATTATTGTTATCACTCTTCCAATTGAAATTTGGGTGATTTCTCCAACCAGGGTTGTATGTTTGCGAGTATGGGTTATGATTGGGCCTTTGGAAACTGTTTAATGTATGGGCTTGTTCATGGAGACATTCTTTAAAAGAAGGCAAAGTTGGACAGTCATTGGTTGAATGTTCGTTGGTTTCACAGATTTGACACGCAATGTCTTGAACAAATTTTAATTGACCACTCTTTTTTAATTCTAGTGTCTCGACTTTTTTAGCTAAATATGCAAACTTGGCTTGGAGGTCATGATCTTCCCTAAGGTTGTACATACCTCCACTAGATGTATGAGATTGGGTTTTACTTGGTGCCTCATAAGTTCCTCTAGTGTCCCAATTTTGCGCATTTTCAGCTAGTAAGTCTAAGTATTCCATGGCTTCATTAGGGTCTTTATCCTCAAAAGTTCCATTGCCCATCAATTCAACCATTTGCCTATCTCTAGGAGTTAACCCTTCATAAAAATGTGAAACCAATCTCCATGTTTCAAAACCATGATGAGGGCAAGTATTAAGCAAGTCTCGATACCTATCCCAACATTGGTAAAATGTTTCTCCTGGTTTTTGAGTGAAAGTGATTATTTGTCTTTTGAAAGAGTTTGTTCTGTGAGATGGAAAAAACTTCTTTAAAAATTGTTGTTGCATTTCATCCCAAGCACGAATAGATCCTGGTCTCAAATTTTGTAGCCATGTTTTAGCTTTATCTTTTAATGAAAAAGGAAAAAGCTTTAACCTAATGGTGTTCATGCTACAATTTGAGTCATTATACGTGTTGCAAACCTCCTCAAATTCCCTTAAATGCAAGTATGGATTTTCTAAATCTAAACCATGAAAAGAAGGTAAAAGTTGAATAATGTCTGGCTTAAAATTAAAATGAGATGCATCAGGTGGAAATACTATGCATGAGGGTGCACTTGTTCTTGTGGGATTCATGTGGTCTCTAAGTGTTCTAACCCGAATATTCTCATTATTCACATTATGAAGCGATTGGTTATCTTCTTCGGCCATATTTTCTGAAAATGATGAGGATACCCTACAAAGTCTACCACTTAATGTACGTGACCACACTCTCATGCACGTGTAAAAAGAGAATAAAAAGAAGAAGAAAGAAAAAGAAACAAAACAAAATAAACAAAGTTAGATACAAGAAAAGTAAAAAGAGAAAATAAAATAAATACTATAATTTGTACAAGAATTTACCTCCCCGGCAACGGCGTCAAAAACTTGACACGACCAAAAGATTGATGTCTTCTCCCAAGTGCAGGAGTGTCGAAGTAATAAATAACCCGGCAAGACCGGGGTCGAACCACAGGGAGGTTAATTGTATAAATTATAGATAACAATAATACAACAACAACAATAACAACAATAATAATAATAGTGAAGAAGAAGAGGAAGAAGTTGATGAGAACTTTGAGATGGAAGATTAACGTAAGGATTAAACAATGATAACAACAATTGTCAAGGTTAGAGGATCCACTAATGGTATTTCAAACAAGTATAGTATAAACTCTTTTTATTCAATTGGAAACCACACACAAAGGAGGTTCCAATCAGATTATAAATTGTTAACATGATTACATTAGTTATCTTATTCGAATAATGCTAATACTTGTAAATGTTGTCAGGCATTCATGATTATAACTTATGTTAACAACAAATCAAGTTCCTTTCATAGCTCAGGTGTCGGTTATACCATACAGTATGGGCTATGAAAGTGCCAAGTATTTGTTGTACCAAGTGTTATACAACATAAATCTAGATTAACCATTTAACAAGCAAAGTATTAAAAGTGAACAAGATAACAAATATAAAGCATGTTAGTATCCAACATTAAGGTCCATGTTAAGTTTATATTATACTTATTCTTACACCATTAGTGTACCCTTTTCACCTTGACATAATTAACTTAGTTAAACATAATGAAAGAAAGAAACATAAAGAAACAAGGAAAGGAAATGAAAAGCATAAGCAAGAAATTAATATAAGCGAAACTTAAGCATTACAAAATATAAAGAGAGAACAAGAGCACGATCTTGATCTGAACACCAAGATGCCTAAATACATGGCAAATGCCTCCTTTTATAGGCCAAAATTCGGAACTATTGATTTGTTGACTAATTGATGAATGGGTGGCCACATCTTGACTTGGTGACAATTCTTATCTTCTTGTCTGCCAAAAACGTAATCGTCATAATTTGAATAGACTTCAATAATGAAAGTTCTAGGGAATTGTCTCATCTTTCCAGGGTAAAAATTTGAGATCATTTGGACTTCTAGAACTCGAGATATGGGCTGAACACTGAACAGTGTCTGGGATGCAGGACAGATTCGGACTTCTTCATTGTTGCTACAATTTGGACTTGCAAAAGGCCTTGTTAAATCTTGGACTCCTCATGAAAGTTGTAGGCCTATGTCTTAGCTTTCCATCCATATAAGGCAGACCTAAATCCGAGATCTACAACTCCAGATATGACCCGATTACCGAACAGTGTTCCAGTTTGGACTGCATCAACATCTCTTTTCTAAGTTTGGCCATCTTTCTGTCCTTTCAATTTCAGTACTTCAACTCATCAATCAATTCTTTCATTTATGTGATAGGCCTGCATTTAAGATGAACATTTACCATAAATTAAAGGTATCTTATATAATTAGATATGTTATTATAAAACATGCTTTAGTTAAGGAGTTATTGATACTTCAAGTGCAAAATGATGATATAAAACCTTGATAAAAAATGCACTTTTAAGTACTAATCAATCATGCTCATAGATTCAACAATGTCAATTCAAGTTCATTTTGATTAGGATTTTATGAACTAAAACTTATATCTTATAGTTCTTATTATACTTAGTTGCGTTATTGTTTATTGATAATTTAATATGCTCTTATACTTAAGATATCTCTTCAGATTCATTTTAATTAGTTAGTTTAAGTTTGTAGTTGTTATGTAGATTTTATGAACGTAACCAATATATTTATGGTTCTTGTTATAATTAGCTGCATTATTATTTATCTACAAGTCAATTTATCTCATTGAGCTACTATTAATTATTTACCGCTTTTAAATTTAAAAATATCTATTTAGACTAGTAAGTTTAAGTGGGTATTTATTTGGTAAATTTTATGAATTTTAATTTATATTTATATTATTTTAATGGATTCACGTGCCTCCGGATAAATTTATAAGATTTTAATATTAAAAATGCTTAAGAATAATTGTAGAATTGCATTTTAATCTTTAAGTCAGTCAATCAATCAAGTAAATTGGCTTATAACTAAATAATAATGTAGGTAATTATATCACCATAAAGATGGAAGTTATAATTTATAAAATCTATAGAATAAGATACAAACTTAAACTTATTAATCAAAATAAATATGAACAAATTAATATCTTCAGCTAACAAATACAACAAGCTTTTCTTTGTCAACATAAAGATAAAAGTTTTTTTATATGCTTCCAATGGAGTTGCAACTGTTTGGTGCTTCTGTTTGGCAACGATGTGCACCGCAGTAAAAGCATCATTTGTTTGATTTTACGTTTCAAAAATGTTTTTGAAAAATTTTAAAAAAAAATTTATTTTTTATTTTGCTTTAAATTTATATGTTTTTTATATTTTCAAATTATTTTGATATGTTGATGTCAAAAATAATTTTTAAAAAATAAAAAATATATTATTTTAATATGTTTTGAAATAAAAAATACTTTAAAAAATAACCACAATCACACTTCTAAACATGTTTATACATATTTGCTAACAAAACAATGGTTGCACCGCAGCGCACTGTGTTGCCAAACAAGCACTCGAGAAGACATTTTGTTTATCACGGGCATGGCTGCGGTTGCACCTGTGTTTCCAAACCCAAAGAATCAAATGATATGCTTTTAACTTGAAAAAGAGGGTGCGCTCCAGCGTTAATCAACAGGCACTTGAAAGAGATTTGGGTGTCATTTATTAAGTGGATCTTAGTTAATGGGCCAAACAGGACTTGAAGCAAATAAATAGCAAAATATGGATGGATAATTAATGGGCCAAACTAATTGTTTTTATCATAGCCCAAAATGCAATTTCAGTGGATCTTAGTTAAGCCCAACTTAAATAATACACATTTATTCAGCACAAAATATGTATGCACTTTTTTTTTTTTTTTGAAATCACTCTGTTTCCTCTGTTTTTACTCTTCAACGACTCTGTTTCATCAGATTTGTTCTGTGTGAAAGCTATACTTAGATGTTTCATTTTCTTTAAAATAGAACTTCAGTGATTTTACCATGTCAATAACTCAAAAGGGAATGAATTTATATTACTCTTTTGAACAATAAAATAAGAACGATCATGAAAAGCTCACACTAGAAAGTTAAGAACGATCTGCAGAAAAAGTCCAAGATTGGCACTATTAATAAAGAAGCATTTCCTACTAGACTTTTGCATAGAGATAAAATGCTTCTATATGTTTCTCAAATGGAGCTGTTCCTTCAATGTCTTTGTAAAGCATATGTTATTCAGATCATATGCACTATTTTCAAAGTAATAAAAAATTTCCTGTATCAACTTTGATTAGTCAATGTCCAAGCTTTTGAATTTTGTTACTTCAAATGGATACTTTACTTGTTGCAATAACATCTTCAAATCTCCTCATTTTCAAAAGTTTGAACTTGCAAGGACATTCAAATAAATACACATATTCAACTATTTAAATTAAAAAAGCTGTGATCTTGCTAGTCGTTTGAATTGCTGAGTTTTCCCTCAGTAACTCTTGTCTTTGTGATTCTGAATTCTAAATTACCAAGCAGAAAATCTGCAGTTCTCGTAAAGCAAGTAAGCCCAGAACAGACCTCAGGTTAAACTCCTCCCTTTTGATTTTTCTCAGGGAGAAAATCAAGATTTTTAGCAAACAGAAGAAACATATTATTGAATTTGTTTGAAATATCACAAAGGGAAATTTTGTCATTAACTTGCATGCCTAAATATTATTGGATCGTGCCGAAATCTCATCGATGATGACGAAGAAAAACCTTATGATAAATGATGCATAAAGAGAAATATTATTATTAGCATTAATCTTGTTCTGACCCATCTTTGTAGCTCCCTTTGATCACCAAGATGAGAGAGATGGGATACTCTGCTCGTTTCTAAAGAAATTGGTAGGATCGACTTCAGTCTTGACGCGTACCAACCTGTCGAAGTTGTTCTTGAAATACTTCCGACCCCAAATGCTTGCTTGTTTATAACTTGTGGTGCCTGTCAGGTTATTTATTCCGAGGTCAAGATCTCTGTAATTCACATAAGCTTCTCGAGGATTTTTAGAAACATATTTAGTCAAGTAACTGTAAAGCCTTCTAATCCAAGCCATATGCCTTCGGGATGCCTCCTTGCTTTCTTCTCTCCAAGACACACTGGAGACTAATACGTACAGATTTCCAGCTCTATGTGGAAATGGAGTGCTAGACTCCGAAATCTCATCCATTTTCCCCCCATAAGGGATTAGGATAAGTGTAGGCGCCTCGATGTCTTCTTCAAAGAACCTTTCCCATATCCCCTCAAATGCAATTTCAGGCATAGGTTCCTTCACGTAATCAGATTTTGCTTTGAATCTTGGTATGGATCGAGGAGTCCTATTTAGCAACACATCCAAGGATGCATTACTTGTAAATCCACCAGTGTAGAAGACCGACTCAATCCAACTCATTTCAAAGCAATCATCTTTTACCAAACCAAGCTCAGGGAAGCTCTCTTGCATCACAGGAAGAAGCTGGTCAACCTCACCAAGAAACAAGGAGAAGAATGTAGCTTGTATTGTTGTGTTTCCTTCTTGACTTGAATTAACTCTGGTTACTTGCACATCGATGACGAGATCTTCAGGAAGCGTATTAGCAACATATTGCCACCGATGGAGAAGCTTTGTTGCATTTTGTTCCAAGGTTCTTGAAACAGAAAACATAGTCACTGTGGACGGAACTTCAACCAAACTTATTTTCCATGCAACAACCACTCCAAAGCTTTGCCCTCCTCCGCCTCGTATGGCCCAGAATAAGTCTTCTCCCATTGATGCTCTATCAAGGATCCTGCCTTTAGAATCAATTAAATGAGCATCAATCACATTATCTGAAGCGAGGCCGAATTTGCGCACCATGGTGCCATGTCCTCCACCACTAAAGTGCCCTCCAACACCTATAGTAGGGCAACTACCTGCTGGGAAGGCAAGAGTTCTACTTTTCTCAGAAATACTATAATAAAGTTCCCCTAGTGTTGCACCAGCCTGAACCCAAGCAGTTCTACTCGTTGCATCAACATTGACAGCTCGTAGACTGATAAGATCGATTATGACAAACGGGAGAGCTGCCATGTAAGATAAACCTTCAAAATCATGCCCGCCACTCCGTATTCTAATTTGTAAGTTATGTCTTTGGGAGCAAAGGATGGCAGCCTGGATGTGTGATGCATTCGTTGGTGTAACGATGACAAGAGGTTTTAGTTCAGAAGAATTGAACCTGAGGTTCCGTATTGAGAACTGCAAGATAGAGCTATACGAGGAGTTGTATGGGGTGTGAATTGCATTGGACATGGCAGCGGGGTCTTCAAAATGAAGGGAAAGGCATTTTAGAAAATCCTCACGAGGGTGAGCTGATATGACCCATGAAAATGAAATGAGAAGACAGAGTAGAAATGGCAGCATTGAAGCTTTGAGACAAGTCATTTTTCTTATGTTTTCCTAGTATAGAATCCTGCAAAGGACTCCCTATTTATAGTATCAAGGGGATATCTTGCTTAACAAGTAAAATGAGCATGATCATGGCTAGATTGCTCAAGTCCATGAGAAATTAACAAAAAAAGAACTTGCGACACAAGATAGGTGACGTCAAGAATCGACTGCTAATATAAGAAGCATTTCCTTCATGACTTTTCAGCATAAAAAATATTATCTGCAATTTCTCAGAGCTCAGGATGCATTATTTTCAAAGTATTTAATATATTCTATTTCAATTTATATGAGTCAATGTCCAAGCTTTTGAATTTTGTTTCTCAATTAAGTACTTTATCTTGTCGCTATAATTAAAACCTCAAATCTCATCACCTGTCCCAATATCTCATAGTTCAAATTTTCGAGGAAGATCAAATCCACACTATCATCACACATTACAATAAAAAAAAGCTTATAATATTGGAAGCCATTTGAATGTCTGAAATTTCCTGGTTATTTGCAATTTGTAGGTGGTTGAAATGACCATCCACTTCAAGACTTACCTTTAGTAACACCTCTAAGGTTTGTCTTCTTTAATTTTTGTTAAAAAATAATATAAAATTATTATTGAAATTTCACTTAAGGTTAAGATTTTAAATTGATATAATTCTTTAATATTATATCAAAACTTTAATAATTAAATGATTAAGAATTCAAATCTTAACGTCCCATTTAATTTAATTTAATTATCAAACCTAAAATAGTGATATACACTTGCAAGTTTCAAATCTAAAAAAAAAAAGATATAAAGTTTTTCTTTGCGCCTCTTGCAACAACTTAAGCTTGGGTTTTTTTATATGAAATGGTTTTTTTAACAATTTTTATCTTGAATTTATTGTGATTTAATTATTAAATTTTTTTGCATGGTTTTTGTTCTCTTTTTTTTTTTTTTCTATCCAGGAATTATAAACTATATTCTAATGAATGAATACATGGTTTGGATAAGAAACCTTTGATGATAATCACATTCAACATATTCAAAACCTGGATGGCTATGTTTAATTTAGATTTAATTTAGATAATGTTTGCTTTGTTATAAAGATTGATTTTTAAATTGTTTTTTTATTTAATAATACATTAAAATAATATATTTTTTTAAATAACACGATCCCAAAGGTGACTTAGTCATGAAGTTTCATGTTTCATTAATATATCTTTGAACTTGGACTGCTTTGATAATGGCTCAGTGTGTAATTTATCTCACCTTCCACTTTGATATATGTCAATAGTTTCAGTAGTTGAAGCTTTCTGTTTTTTATTTTATTCTTAGTGAATTCTTCTGTTGAAATATTTAATAAAAATTTGGAATTGATCGAGCCGAGGGGAGAAAATCAAAATTATTAGATTACAAAGGACAGCATATGATATTGAATTAGCATGATATCTAACAACATAGACGATTTGAAAATGAACTTTTATTTACAATATGGCTCTACTGACCCTATTTTCTGCATGATCAAATTGTATATTGAACTTGAAGCAAACATTATGGATATTGAAAACACAAGAAAAATGTTATTAGCTCATTACTCTTCCTTTGATCACCATGGTGAGAGAGGTGGTATGCTTTGCTCATTTCTAAAGAAATTTGCAGGATCAACTTCAGTCTTCACTCGTACCAACTTGTCGAAGTTGTTCTTGAAATATTTCCTACCCCAGATGCTTGCTTGTCCATAACTTGTGCTGCCTACAGGGTTATTCATTCCGATGTCAAGATCCCTATAATTGATATATGCTTCTCGAGGTTTTTGCGAAACATAAGAAGTCATGTAACCGTAAAGCCTTCTGATCCATGCTAGATGCCTTTCTGATGCGGTTTCTTCACTCCAAGCCACCGTATGGATAATTTTGTATAGATTACCAGCTCTATGTGGAAATGGAATGCTAGACTCTGAAATCTTATTCATTTTTCCTCCATAAGGAATGAAACTCATTGCAGACACCTCCATGTTTTCGTCAGAAAACCTTTCCCATATCTCTTTCAATACAATTTCAGCCATAGGCTCCTTCACATAATCAGACTTTACTTTGAAATTTATTAAGGATTGAGAACTCCTGTCGAGCAACACATCCAAGGATGCATTCCTTGGGAATCCATAAACGTAGAGGATGGACTCAATCCAACTCATTTCGATGCAGTCATCTCTTACTATACCGAGGTCAGGAAAGCTCCCGTGCATCCACGGAAGAAGCTGGTCAACCTTGCCAAGAAATAGGGAAACAAATATAGCTTGTACTGCTGTATTTCCTCCTTGGCTAGAATTAACTCTTCTTATAACCGCTGCAAGGAAGAGATCTTCAGGAAGCTTATTTGCAACGTATTGCCACTGATGGATTAGCTTGGTTGCGTTTTGTTCCAAGTTTCTTACGACAGTGAAGACGGTCACTGTAGATGGAACTTCAACCAAGTTTATTTTCCAAGCAACAACCACTCCAAAGCTATTTCCTCCACCCCCTCGAATGGCCCAGAATAAGTCGTCTCCCATTGATTCCCTGTCAAGGATCCTGCCTTTAGCATCTATTAATTGAGCATCAACTATATTATCAGCAGCAAGTCCATATTTGCGGAGCAACAGCCCATATCCTCCTCCACTGAAGTGTCCCCCAACACCTACAGTAGGGCAAGAACCTGCTGGGAAAGCGAGAGTTCTACTTTTCTCAACAATTCTATAATAAAGTTCGCCTAGCGTTGCACCAGCCTGAACCCATGCAGTTCTATTCGTTGCATCAACAGTGATGGTTCGAAGATTGATTAAATCAACGACAACAAATGGGAGAACAGACCTGTAAGATAGACCCTCAAAATCATGGCCACCACTCCTCATCCTAATTTGTAAATTGTGGTGTCGGGAACAGTGAATGGTAGCCTGAATATGCGACAGATCCGTTGGTGTGACTATGACCAGAGGTTTTAGTGTAGAAGAATTAAACCTGAGGTTTCGTATTGAGAAGTGCAAGACAGAGGAATACGAAGAGTTGTTTGAGGTGTAAACAACCTTCGAAATGGCTACAGGATCCTCAAAATAGAGGGAAAGGCATCGAAGAAAATCCTCGTGGGTGTGAGATGATGTTGCCAACGAGGACGAAGAGAGAAGAAAAACTAGAAACGGAAGCATTGAAGCGTTTCGAGGAGGCATCTTTATTTCTATCTTCTTTGAAGTAATAGAAGCCTGCAAGCAGCTCCCTTGTTTATAATAAATCAAAGACGAATGAACCAGCTTGCACCCAAGAAACTTGAAGTTGAAGATAAAAGCTTTCTATATTGAGTTCAAATGGAGCAGTTTGTTCTATATAATAGTAAAACATATGCTATCATCACACTACATGCGAATGGATCTGTTCAAGTGGCTCTTAACAGGTTCATGACAATGCTTTCTTCCACTCATAGGCACTACTCTACTATTATCTAGTTCAGAAAAACACACTTATTCAATTCGTCAAGAAGCTTATAAAATTGCTAGTCATTTGAATTGCTAAATTTTATGTCATTTTCAAAAGTATTTAATAACCATAATGATCTTTCAACACCTACCTTGGTGACCTCTGTCTTCCTGGGCAGAATCAAGAAGTCAAAATATTGCAGGTGAACAGTTGTATTATTTAACTTAAAGTACTCGATCGGCATGCAATTCAAGCTTATCCAGTTACCCATATCATCATGATCTGCTCATAAGAGCAATTATTGTTTAAACAAACACATAAATCAGTTGACGGACGCATGTTGTGGGAAACTCTAAATATAAAATAATACAAGAAAGATACTAATTTGATTTTTTACTATTCAATATTTTATCCTCAAGCAGTTTACTTTTATGAACGGACTACAAATCCTTAATTAAACAAAAAAAAACTAACATAAACAAACTAGAAAATCTAAAAAAAAAAAAAATCCTAAATAAAATAAGAAATCTGTAATCCAAAAATAACAAAAAAATACCTTGAACAATACATTCTAAGCCTAATTTGAAGGTATTTCAAAACTCGGCTTGTTATGACAAGCCTAACTTCCTATAAAACTGGACCTTTAAAACCTTATAATAAAATTTAATTACGATCCAACCATGGAATAAAAAATTACAAAGCTTTTTATTAAATCAATTAATTTGCACAACTCAAGCCTCTTCTTGGTCTTAGCTTTGTTTTATTGGTTTATAAATATTCTTATAAGGCTATTTACATAGCCTAGTTGTGATAGATATGCAACTAATGGACCAAAACTAATCCATCAACTTTGTATCATTTCAAATTTTTTGTTGTCTTTATCAGTGTAAGACTAAAACTTTTGATCCAAACTCAAGCCCAAATCAGCCCGAACCTAACTTAAGTTAACCTAGGTATATAAGGAAAAGTTGCAAGAGAATTTTTTTTTTTTCTCTCACTTCTAATTCTTAAAAATACATATTGGTGGCTGGAACGTAATTTGAGATTCTGGACAGAATTGAGGATGGATTATAGGTGAAATTTCAGTATGTTTATGTATTTCTGAAATTTACAGTTTGATCATTCAATTCTGGTAAAATTATGTTTTGGTCCCTAATTTCTAAAAATTGTTATTTTAGTCCCTAAACTTAGGAGACTAAACCTGATTTTCTTTTATGCATTGGAGTCTTTTATTTGTGTTGTTTTAAGTTGTTTTTTAATATATTTTGTATATTCATTGTAGGTACTTCTAACGATCTTCAATAGGATTTTCAAGTCTTTTATCTGATATTCCTTTTACTTTTATATTTTTGTCGGGTGAGTGAGATAATCTTTAATATACATGTAATATAAATAAATATATATGTTGATTATATGATGAGTACGACTAGTTAATTTCATGAATATTTATATATGTTGCTTTATTTTCCGAGTACTCATCTATTCTTGAATTTACATTCGCATTCTGTTGAACTAAATTCTATTCGATATAATATACATTGCTTTGATAATTATACAAATATCTATTATGTCTTGATATAAGACTTGTCAGTAACTCCATGCTAACAGAAAGTAATTAGTCTATATGCACATATTACTTTGTATACCTAGTTGTTGAGAAAGGCACCAGCCTATGACAATTGATCCTTCCACAGTGATCACTTTTAGGTGTAATCTGATCTCTGACATATATTCCCCTATTTTATAACAATATGTTTAATATGTATATGTATATCAAGATAAATCAACTTGCAAACTATTAATATCTAAAATATATATTAATTGTTATTCTCTCACTAAGTTAGTTAAACTCACCCCTCATTTTTAATATTATTTCAGGTTCTTAATTTCTGTTAGTAGGTGGATTTTGTTGAGTGTTCCTGCTTCTTCAGTTTTGGTCGATATGTCTTGCTTGTTTTGTGAGACTTTCCTTTTAGTTTTGATTTGATGTCTTAGACACTCCATTATTACTATTGACACGACCAAAGAGTTGATGTCTTCTTCCAAGTGTAAGAGTGTCGAAGTAATAAATAATCCGGCAAGACCGGGGTCGAACCACAGGGAGGTTAACTGTATAAACTACAAATAAAGAAATAGATAATAACAGAAAAGGAGTTGAAGAGAGCTTTGAGATGTGATATTGATATAAGGATTAAACAAGGATATAATAATTATCAAGGTTAGAGGATCCACTAATTGTATTTCAAACAAGTATAGTATAAACTCTTTTTTATTACTCAACTGGAAACCACACACAAAGGAGGTTCCAATCGGATTATAAATTGTTAACATGATTACATTAGTTATCTTATTCGATTAATGCTAATACTTGTAAATGTTGTTAGGTATTCATGATTATAACTTATGTTAACAACAAATCAAGTTCTTTTCATAGCACAAGTGTCGGTTATACCATACGGTTGGGCTATGAAAGTGCCAAGTATTTGTTGTACCAAGGGTTATACAACATAAATCTAGATTAAACATTTAACAAGCAAATTATTAAAAGTGAACAAGATAACAAATACAAAACATGTTAGTATCAAACATTAAAGTCCATGTTGAGTTTATACTATACTTATTCTTACACCATTAGTGTAACCTTTTCACCTTGACATAATAAACTTAACTAAACATAATGAAAGAGAGAAACATAAATAAACAAGATAAGAACATAAATAAGATATAAGTTAACTGAGTAAAGGAAAAGAAATGAAAAGCATAATAAGAAATTAATATAAACAAAACTTAAGCATTACAAAAATATAAAGAGAGAGCAAGAACATGATCTTGATCTGAAAACTAAGATGCCTAAATGCATGGCAAATGCCTCCTTTTATAGGCCAAAATTTGGAACTATTGATTTGATGACTAATTGTTGAGTGGGTAGCCACATCTTGACTTGGTGACAATTCTTATCTTCTTGTCTGAACAAAATGTCATTTCTAATGTCAGAATTTGAACAGATTGTCCCTATGAAAGTTCTAGGAGATTATCTCAGCTTTCCAACAAAAAAAGAATCAGTGCATTTGGACTTCTAGAACTCGAGATATGGGCTGAACACTGAACAGTGTCTAGGCTACATGATAGATTCTGACTTCTCCGTTGTTGCTCAGATTTGGACTTCCAAACAGCCGAATTGAGTCTTGGACTCCCATGAATTTTTTAGGCCTATGTCTTAGTTTTCTAGCCATATAAACCAAATTGAAATCCAAGATCTACAGCTCCAAATATGACCCAATGACTGAACAGTGTTCTAGTTTGGACTGAACCAGCATCTCTTTTCTAAGCTTAACCCTCTCTTTGTCTTCTCAATTTCAGTAGTTGAACTCATCAATCAATCATTTGATTTATGTGATAGGCCTGCATTTAAGATGAACATTTACCATAAATTAAAGGTATCTTATATTATTAGACATGTTATTATAAAACATGCTCTAGTTAAGGAGTTATTGATACTTCAAGTGCAAAATGATGATATAAAACCTTGATAAAAATACACTTTTAAGTACTAATCAACTATGTTTTGATTAAGTTTGGATTTTGACAATGTAATAAGTATTATGAATTATTGTTTTTGTTTTAATTATTGATAAGAAGTTTTGAACTATCATTTGATTTTATTAGTTTTGAATAATATAATATTTTTAAAGATTATGAAATGCTATGTATTTTTAAATAACTTGTTTTTTTAATATGTTCGTTATAAGACTTAGTATAGGTGTTGTGTCCTTATGACATCACTCTTACGTTGTTGATCATAGACTCGGGTCAATTAGTTAGCATTACTAACTTTCCATATTATACTTGTTTTATTATGACCACTTTTTATTCACCAAAGAAATTAGACATGTTTATGGATATAGACATATAGTGGAATCAAGTTTGGATTTATAATTATAATCAATTTAATTTGTGATATTTTACAAATTGTATTTTCAATTTATTTTTTTTATTCGAGCAAGTTAAATATATTAAGTTGGGTTAAAAGAATTTTATAGATATTATAGATATCCACAAATTGGGTTTATATTGCTAATTTTTTTGGAACTAGACATGACACACACAATATTAAATCTAATTTTCATATTTTTCACTGCTATTAAATTTTAGTTATCTCCATTCTTTTCTTCTGCAAAGAAATAAACTCTTTTTATTATGTTGAAGAAATTTAGTAGGAAGCCTCTTATCAGAACTTCGGAGTTAGAACTTCTAAAATAAAAATAAATAGTTATATAATATGGGTTATGGAGTTCTATAAACACCCTGAATACAAGGTGGCAAGCCCCAATAAGCGTAGCCCAACAAGAAACAAAACTAATAATTAGATATACGTACAAATTAAAAATTATTTTTTGAAATATTAAATATAAACTAAAAATTGATAAAATATAACAAAACTTTATAGTATTTTGTTCATTAATTAACAGTAAACTTATTGGTGATTTTTCAATAACGAGTATATATTCAAACTTTTATTTACTATTTTAGTGACTTTTCCTTAACAACTATATTTAGAGTGCATTATAATACATTCTAGTTTTATTTTTACATAACATTTGATTGGATTCTAAACTCTAAAAAAAAAATCTTAGAATTAGTTTTAACATTTTGATATATCACTTATATTGATACAGATGTAATCATGGTCGAAGTTTGCGGATTACAGATTCGTCAACCTGCTGGAAAAGCCTTGGCCAGAATATCATCAGGAATATTGGATGGATTGGTTGCAAATAAATCAGAAACCGGGATGAGACCTGGACTCTGGCTGCTAAAAGAAACAATTACAGAAACAAAAAGTGAACAAGTCCCCAAACACATCACCCTTTTGAAGCATGCACCTTCCAAACGAGCCTGTTTTCCGGGTTTGAGGTTACAAAGCCAGCAAGCAAGCTGCCTTCCAAGACGGTAGAAATTTCAGTTGCCCGAGGGGGTGTGCCTATACCTCCTGGTGCAAAGTACCCGTGAACCAATGCGAGCCCAAGAATCCAATGGGATTTGATGTGTTGGCAGGTACATGGAGTCCACTGAAGAAGAAATGGGTGGCATTTACCAGCTCCGATCCATACAAGGTAGGCCGTTAATTCTTACTGCAATCATCATAAAACATGCAACCTGAGCTAGTAGGATCGGCAACGCAAGAATCTTGCAATGGACTAAGATCGGAGGCTGTGGGCAAGGCACAAATAATGGCTAGAAAACTTGCAATAACCAACAAAATGTGGCTAGCCATATCAACTGTTTGAGGTGCTAGCAAGTGATTGATAAACTGCAGTACTACTGAAGTATATATACAGGTGCAAGAACTCTTATATATAGTGATGGATCAACAGTCCAGACTTCGAAGGAATTTGCTGCCGTCCAATTCCTGTATCTGTTGTTGAAAGAGTCTAGCATGTTCAATCCAAGAGTCTTGGTTGTATGAAGATGCTTGTAAGTGAATCCAATCAAATGCATTATACATATCAGTCCAAATTCTGATGTCTTCTCATGTGTTGCCTCTTATGCTCAGTCTCTGTTGGGTAATGTTAATATAATCTAGGAAAAACTATTTGTAGACTTCATCAACCTACGAAGCTGAATATTTTTTTCTGCTTCTGTGAATTCTGCCTTTTAATTGCTTGGAGTCCTTATCTTACACTTAGATTGTTGTCTGGAATCCAAGTATGGTTTGATATGGTCTGATATGGTCTGATTGTTTAACATATATATATATATATATATATATATATATATATATATATATATATATAGAGAGAGAGAGAGAGAGAGAGAGATGGGGCAAGCGTAAAGTTTTTTTTTTTAAAATCGGAATGTGTTTAGGGGCTAATTAATTTCAATATAAGAAAAAGTTCATGGGCTATATATAATATAAACATTGGGCTTAAGAATATATTATTTTTAAATTATAATAACAAAACAGTGTTTTTTTTTTAATTTGATTATTATATAAATTTTTATCTTTTCAAGTTATACATTATAATTGTTTTATGTTTTAATTTTTTTTATATTTCCCATGATTTTACATTTGTGAAGTGTAAGAGAATATTTCAACATTAGATCAATGTTACCAAATAAAATTTTAGATTATAGGATAAAAAAAATTAAAAGAACATGATCAAATCTTACATAAAAAGTAAGAACTTTCAATTTGATCCCTCAAGTTTATCTATTGTTTGCTCCTTTTGTTTTAGTATTTTATATTTTGGTCTCATACTTAGTTTTTTCACGTTTTAATCTCTAAATGTTAAGAGAGTAGAAAGAAAATCATCAAAGAATATTGAGGGGAGAATGATTTCGGTCATAAGAAGACTAATTCTTGAGTAAATGAATTTGTCTTTGAAAGAAAAGTTCAATGAAGGTAATATTATCTTTTGACCATGCTAGAAAATGTAGATCGAGGTTCAAATGATTTTTTTTAATTATTTATTTTTTATATTTTTAGAGTGATTAAATGGTATTTTGAATTAAAAATAAATTTATTAATATTCATAAAAAAAAATTGAGGTG
The DNA here is from genome assembly GCF_000002775.5 of Populus trichocarpa. Classification (NCBI taxonomy): domain Eukaryota; kingdom Viridiplantae; phylum Streptophyta; class Magnoliopsida; order Malpighiales; family Salicaceae; genus Populus; species Populus trichocarpa. Next base: position 49,007,854 of record NC_037285.2, on the reverse strand, counting down.
ATTTGAGATGAAAATAAGTCAAGAATGAGTAAAAACTCATATCGTAATTTTTCGAACACTTTCGGTGATGAAATAGTTTAATCACTCTGTCTATTCCTTTGTGTAGAAGAACAGGTCAATGACACCTTTTCAAATTCAATAAAGATAACAAGTTTTCAATTTCAAATGTATATCCAGTATAGGTAAACAAATAAGATGTTTGTTGCAATTTTATTCTACCTCTATTAAACTAAAAGTTTATTTAAAGACATCTTATATGTATACAAACAAAAAGTAGAAAAACAAAATCAAAGACTCTTTAAACTCTCTCTCCAGTTTCTTTAAGCTTCTTTATGGTATAAGAGCTTCTAAAAAGACCAACGTCTATTTACTATTGATCCACAATGACTTCCTCATCTTCCACCTCAAATAATTCTATTAATCCTCTCTTCATTATCCCGTCCATCTCCAATCTCTCATTCACTATTAGCATCAAACTCAACTTCTTTAACTATCTTGTTTGAAAAGCTCAGACCCTACCCTATTTCAGAGGTCATGGTGTCTTTGGTTACATTGACAGCACAATCCCAATCCCACCTCAAGAAATTAATGCTCTTCATCCCAGCACAGGTGCTCGTATCAAAATTCTCAATCCTCACTATATTCAATGGCTTCATCAAGATTCTCTAATCCTCGCCACCATCAATGCCTCACTCACTGAAGATGTTTTCACTCAAATCATGTCTTATACAACATCTCACGAGGTCTGGCTTGCATTAGAGCGAACCTTTTCCTCAATTTCACGTGCAAAGACTATTTGAATTCGCACTCAACTGGAAAATGTTTGTAAAGGTGCTCTATATGTTAATGCGTATTTTCTCTCCATCAAATAAATGGCTGATAAACTTGCTCTTGTTGGACAACCACTCATAGCTGATGATATAATCACTTATGTGCTCATGGGACTTGGGCAGGAGTATGATTCCTTGGCTTCCATAATTACCTCTCATTCTGATCTTGTCACTCTAGAGGAACTTTACTCACTTCTTCTCATATGTGAGTCCAGAATTAATTACAATAATCAACCCCTTCAAGCTACTGCTTTAGTAAACGTGGCTACCAAGCATCCTTTGCAACCACACTCGTCCTCTTCTCACATGACTGCTAAGTTTCACCACTCTAATCGTAGTCATGAATTCTATTATGGCAGAGGGCATCGTCCTTGTTTTAATTCCCATAATCATGGTCCATCAAACTCGATTACATGTCAGTTATGTTTCAAACCAGGCCATTCTACTCGACAGTGCTATCACCGTTTTAATCTTTCTTATCAGGATCCACACACTCTCCTAAGAATCAACCTCAAGTTATGGTTGCTACACACTACCACCCTACTGATAATGAGTGGCATCCTGATACTGGAGCTACCCATCATCTAACTAACAATGTGAACAATATTCATCTGCCAAATGAAGACGACGATAGTCAAGATCATATTTAGGTGGCTAATAGTACAGGTCTGAAAATCATAGAAAGTGGAACTTCCACTTTGTCTTCTCCTTCAAAGTCCTTTGTGCTTAATCAAATTCTATTTGTCCCCGAAATTCAAAAAATTCTTCTTTGTGTTCATCATTTATTTCTAGACAATAATGTTTTCTTCCAATTTCATGATTTTTTCTTCCTTGTGAAGGATTACTTGGGAAACATCCTGCATCGAGGTCCACTCAGTAATGGTCTTTACAACTTCTCAGCGTCTCTTGCTCATCTTCAACCTCAAGTTTATCGAGTATTCATGTGTCTGCCAATATTTGGCACCGTCACCTAGGTCATGCTTATCTTCCAGTCATCGATAAAGTTATTTCACTAGCTCACCAAAATAAAAATTCTTCTGTCTATTCTGAATGTCAATTGGCTAAGAGCCATGTTATGACCTTTAAACATGTTCATGTTTCTATTTTGAAACTATTGGAATTAATATACTCAAATGTTTGGGGGGGCGGCTCATGTTTTATCTACCACTAGTACACGTTACTAAATATTTATGGCTCTTTCCCTTGAAACTCAAATCTAATGCATATCAAACTTTTATATGTTTTTAAAATGTTGTAGAACGCCAATTTGATAGTCTCTCTACGGTCTTCATCAGGCACCACGAGCATGGTTCTCTCAGTTGATTGATCAGTTATAAGTTATTGTCTTTGTAAGCAGTCAAGCATATCATTCCCTATATGTTTATCACTAAGGCTCAACACTTATTTACTTTCTCATTTATGTCGACGACATAATTCTAGCTAATGCTGACATTCATGCCATTAACCGTGTAATTAGCTTGCTACAAACCAAATTTGCATTGAAAGACATTGGTGAATTGAGCTTATTCTTGGGCATTGAAGCAATAAAAAGCATTAATGGCTTGTATTTATCACAACGACATTACATTCTGGATCTCCTTATCCTCAGCAATATAGACAAAGCAAAGTCGTGCCTAACTCTCATGTCCACCTCACAATCATTAACAAAGTCTGATGGAATACCTTTCCATGACCCTTATATGTATCTCAACGTAATTAAAGGACTGCAATACCTTTCCTTCACTTGGCTTGATGTTGCATTTGTAGTTCATAAGGTTAGCAAATATATGCATCTCCCACTTGAACCACATTGGACAGCTGTAAAACGCATCTTGTGCTATTGAAAAACATAATTTCTCATGTGCTATTGATTCAACCCACTACTGCTCTTAAACTTCACACATTCAATGATGCAGATTGGGCATCTGATCATGAAGACAGACAATCAGTTGGTGCATATTGTGTCTATCTAGGCAAAAATTTTGTTTCATGGGGCTGCAACCAACAGTAGACTGTTGCTCGAAGTAGTATTGAGCTGAATATAAGGCTCTTGAAAATGCTGCTGCAGAAATGCAGTGGATAAAATCCTTGCTAACTGACCTTCATATTCAGCTTGTACATTCTCCAATTCTCTAGTGTGACAATAGGAGCTACTTACTTGACCAACAATCTTTTATTTCATGCTCGCACAAAACATATTGAAATTGACTTCCACTATGTTCATGATCAAGTTCTACATGGTCAACCTCATGTTCAATTTATTTCTAGTAAGGATCGGTATGCAAATGCACTTACGAAGCCAATGTCTTCTACTCGGTTTCCTCTCATGCGTGATAGTCTCAATGTCCATTCCTTACCTTTTTGACTAAGGGGGCATGTAGAAGAATAAGTCAATGAGACCTTTTCAAATTCAGCAGACTTTTGAAATAGAGGAGATAAAGATAACAAGTTTTTAATTTTAAATGTATATCATGTACTGTACAGGCAAACAAATAGGATATTTGTTGCAATTCTGTTCTATCTTTGTTAAACTAAAAGTCTATTTAAAGACACCTTGTGTAATAGTGTCGAATGTGCATGAGGTGCACACTTCGGCAGGCTGTCCAAAATAGTGCCTAAGGGTGCTGGCAGCCATGCCAATAATGGGATAAATCGACAGCGTAAATTTGTGCGGCTGTAGGTTTGTCAAAGGAAAATCGGCAGCGCAGATTGTTGACAAACATGGACTGGACGCTGGAATGTCCAGGCCATGCAGGAAAACTTGTCAGGGGGATAGGCTGATGAGAACAGGGGTTGTCGAGGAATTCGGCAGCGAAGACATTGGCAGCCTGCACGCAGATGCGAATTCGGCAACGCGTAACGGCTTGTACGAGTCATGGGTTTGACTTGGCACGATTTGAAACTTGGACGAAGGACTGTCCAATGCATACAAGTGACTCAACAGCTGACGCAGCAAGAGCTGGCAGATGGGGCTGCCAGGTGGGCATGCAGAACATGGGTTAGTGGCAGTCATGGTCTTCCTAGATCATGGGATCATGGAGCAAAACGTGAGGGCTGATCAGAGGATTGCTCTACAAGCTACTGGATCAAGGGATCATGGGCAGTAATTGTCCACTACTTGCTGGAAAATAGGCCACTAAGATCATGAAGATCATGGGGGAGAAAGTGTCCCACTATGTCCTGAAAAATAGGATCATGGGTGTGCCTTGCAGCTCACATACTTGGCTATAAATAGTTGTTGATGCTCTTAGTTGTAGATAGAATGCATAGAGAGGAAATAACGTGTGTAAGCTTGGCTGTGTAGCATGCGAATTCTGTGCATAGCACACATTGTGTAATCCTTTGTTGACGAGATAAATAAAGGTTTAGAGTTCTTCTTGTATTCTCGGTGTGCTTTGTGTTGTGCAATCTACTTGTGTATTCCGCTTATCTACGTAACGAGAGAAAGTATGGGAAACCTTTTGGGTGAGTGAAACACTTAGTTGCTAGGCAAACACGAGTGGCATTGGCGAGGGAAGGTTGAGTCTAGTGAGGGACTAGGCTGCCACACGGGTTTATTCGCGGAATGAAAAATTACCCCGTGACACCTTGTATGCATACAAACAAAGAGCAAAAAAACAAAATCAAAGACTCTTCAAACTCTCTCTCCAGTTTCTTTAAGCATCTTTACTTTGCATAAATAGTTTACTGGCCTAGCCAGCAGGGATGATGTGACTCGGACTGTGAGAGTCACGTACTGGCATCTTCATATTAACCATGCTACACTCTTTTTACAACAGATGCAGGCATTGGACGGCACAAATTCCTTCGAAGGCCAGTTCTTGGACTGTTCATCCATCACTACATATAAGAGTTCCTGCATGTATACATGCACTTCATCAGTACTGCAGTTCATCAATATCTTGCTATTACCTCAAGCAATTGATATGGCTAGCCACATTTTGTTGGTTATTGCGAGTTTTCTAGCCATCATTTGTGCCTCGGCCACTGCCTCCGATCCTAGTCCATTGCAAGATTTTTGCGTTGCCGATCCTACTAGCTCAGGTTGTGATCTAATCAGATTGTTAATTTTTCTAACAAAGTAAGTAGTAGAGGTACTTGTTGTTTTCACTTGACCAATTCCATGTTTTATGACTACTGCAGTAAGAGTTAATGGCCTACCTTGTATGGATCCGAAGCTGGTAAATGCAAGCCATTTCTTCTCCAGTGAACTCCGTGTGCCTGGCAACACATCAAATCCCATTGGATTCACAGTCACTATTGCCCAAATACCTGGACTGAATACTCTTGGGCTCGCATTGGGTCGCGGAGACTATGCGCCGGAAGGAACATCAACCCTCCACACACACCCTCGGGCAACTGAAATTACAACCGTCTTAGAAGGCAGCTTAATTGCTGGATTTGTAACCTCAAATCCGGAAAACAGGCTCGTTTGGAAGGTGCTTCAAAAGGGTGATGTGTTTGTCTTTCCCATTGGACTAGTTCACTTTACGTTTAATGTAGGCAATGGACCTACTGCTACTATTGCTGCTTTTACCAGTCAGAGCCCAGGTTTCATTCGAGTTGGTGATTTGTTTGCAACCAATCCATCCATTCCTGATGATATTCTGGCCAAGGCTTTCCAGGTGGACGAATCTGTAATTCGCAAACTTCGACCATGATTAAAACGCTTGTATTCGACTGGCTTTGTAGCTGTTCAACGTTATATTTTTGGAATTTTATTTTTTCATGCTTTATTTTTTTCAGATATTAGACCTTAAACTTTGGAATTTCTTTTTGTTTTTTTTACGGATTATTTCAATTTAATATCTCAATCATGTGTTGGTGAAGTTAACTTGGATTTGCTTGAATTGTCACCCAGGCTGCTTCTTTTTTACATTAGAAAAAATTGGACTAAGCTCGATTAGTATTACCCAACATCCATCTACTACATACAATCATTCATCAATCAAGATTAAAAACCAAAGCAGTCACCAAAAACCATTCTCCAATACAATACAAGGACCCACAACTCATTCACATCAACAGGTCACTCTAATTTGACCCCCCAACAACAGAAACATAATCACTCACTTAAATAGAGCAAATAAAATACAAACTTCAGACATGCCGACAAGAATTTTAAGCACCAATTTCCTCTTCTTCCTCCTCCTCGTACTCCTCGTCATCAGCAGTTGCATCCTGGTATTGCTGGTACTCAGCTACCAGATCATTCATGTTACTCTCAGCCTCGGTAAATTCCATCTCATCCATACCCTCACCAGTGTACCAGTGCAAGAAAGCTTTCCGCCTGAACATAGCTGTGAATTGCTCACTGACACGCCTGAACATCTCCTGGATTGAAGTTGAATTGCCAATGAAAGTGGATGCCATCTTAAGACCTCTAGGTGGGATGTCACAGACACTGGACTTAACGTTGTTGGGGATCCATTCAACGAAGTATGAAGAGTTCTTGTTCTGGACATTTATCATTTGTTCATCGACCTCTTTCGTGCTCATCTTACCACGGAACATGGCTGAAGCAGTTAGGTAGCGGCCATGACGTGGGTCGGCGGCACACATCATGTTCTTGGCATCCCACATTTGCTGGGTTAGTTCAGGCACAGTCAGAGAACGGTATTGCTGTGATCCTCTTGATGTCAGGGGTGCAAATCCGACCATGAAGAAATGAAGGCGAGGGAATGGGATAAGGTTAACTGCAAGCTTTCGGAGGTCAGAGTTCAGCTGTCCAGGGAAGCGAAGGCAGCATGTGACACCACTCATGGTAGCAGAAATGAGGTGGTTAAGATCACCAACTGGTACATGGAAAAACAAAAACATGGTACCAGAGTCAGATCATGTTGCTTCAAAATATTAGAACTAGGTCACGGGCAGTTATTTTTTGGCAACCACCAATGAGAACAACTAGGGAGAAGCCAACTTAGAAGTAAGCATTTTATTATTGTTGCCCTTCTCAATATTCATTTTCAATTTTTAGGGAGGAAAAGCTAAATGGTTCCTTTAATTAATACCAGATTTAACATCTTTAAATTATGTTTTTCAGTTCAAGGAGAGCATTTTCAATTAACTTACAAGTGGGGGTAGCGAGCTTGAGAGTGCGGAAGCAGATGTCATACAAAGCTTCATTGTCCAAAACCATACATTCATCGGCATTTTCCACGAGCTGGTGGACGGAAAGGGTGGCGTTGTATGGCTCAACAACAGTGTCAGATACCTTAGGAGAAGGGAAAACAGAAAATGTCAACATCATGCGGTCAGGATACTCCTCCCGGATTTTAGAGATAAGAAGAGTTCCCATGCCAGAACCAGTGCCTCCACCCAAAGAATGGCAAACTTGAAATCCTGTTCCACCAAATTTATTAAATGAAGCTTGCAACAGGCAGGAAAACTAAAACTGTAGCATCAATAAGCGAGGACAGTTCGAAACCTAATAACAATAATAGCTCAGCAATTAAATGACCATACATTAAGAGGAACGCGAAAAATTGCTAGCAAAAACCACAATCATGAAAAAGACAGAAACTAAACTTGCAACTGAAAGCGTCAAACCACACTTGAGTATATAAAGAACATTTGAGCTACTTCACGTACAGGAAGATAATTTTCTCGTTATCTGTTCTCAGAAGTGAAAATCGAAAACACAAGTTTCCAGCTGAAAAAATTCAGAACTAGCATAGCATATGGAGCAGTCAGCTGAAGCAGAAAACAGGATTCGGTCCAGCATTACAACTTGAAAGCCATTGAAAACCACGAAAGCACAAAAGACATGGAGGCACCAGCATAGAGCATAAAAAATTTACCCCTAAATATCCAATCTAAGTATGATTAAAGATCCAGCAAATTTCCCAGGAAAACTAAACATGATGATAAAGAAAGCCCCCCATTTTCATTAATAAAATATCAAAAGCAAATTTCGCAAACCAAGAAAAACCTCTATAAACCTGAATCGAACGTCAGATCCAATCAAACCCGTCAACGTTCTCACAAAACAATCAAAACCCATGAAGATCCAATCAAAAGAAAGAAAACCCGTTATTCAAAACATCACAAAAACACCGAACAAAGAAATCTTTAAAACAATTTACCTTGCAAGCAATCACAATTCTCAGCTTCTTTCCTGACAACATCAAGAACAGAGTCAATCAATTCAGCTCCTTCAGTATAATGCCCTTTAGCCCAGTTATTACCAGCACCAGATTGGCCAAAAACAAAGTTATCAGGCCTAAAAATTTGTCCATAAGGACCAGATCTGAGTGAATCCATAGTACCAGGTTCAAGATCCATAAGAACAGCACGTGGAACATATCTTCCACCACTTGCTTCATTGTAATACACATTGATTCTCTCCAATTGAAGATCCGAGTCTCCACTGTATTTCCCTGTTTGATCAATCCCATGTTCATCACAGATCACCTCCCAAAACTTGGCCCCAATTTGGTTCCCACATTGACCTCCTTGAATGTGAAGAATTTCTCTCATTTTGGCACCAAAGTTCGGACCTTTTTCAGGTTTCAGAAATGGGGTTTTGGTGTTCTTGGTGGATCTTAAGGGGAGAGGGGATTGAGGAGGAAGGAATGGGAAAGGAGGATATAAAGGACGGTTCTTTGTGTCCTTCGCCTTTGGGTTGTTTTTATTGGTTGCTTTTTCGAGAACCTTTTGAAGAAAAAAAATCCATTGTTTTTTTTGTTGTGAGTTGTAATGTAAGTCTTATGGAAGGAATCTCTTGATGTTTGGGGGGTTTTGTCTTCCAAGTTTATCCCTTTAGAAGTCTAGACATATCATGGCATCAACTATTTTGGATAATGTTGTTTTTAATCTTTATTTTAATGGAGAATGTTTTTTTAAGACAAGGTTTGTTAATTTGATTGATTGATTGTTGTAATACTTAGAATTCTCAATTTGAAGATTTATAAATGAATGATTCATGATCATAGCTCATTATGATAATTAAATTAAAATTAAAAATTAAAAATCATTTAGTAGGTGGTTTAGTGGTAAGAGTTTAGGACTAAGAAGTTTGTTTTCTCTGTGGTTTCATATTCGAGCCCTATGATTGATAATATGATGACCACTAGAGACTTACATGGTCGTTTACTTCAGGGACTGTGGGATTAGTCGAGGTGCGCGTAAGCTGGTCCGGACACCTACATTAATCAAAAAAAATTAAAATTAAAAGTTTAATAAATATTAAAATACCAAACTTCCCCATGAATATTACAATCAGAGTATTGTTTATGAGATTGATGTTTTGTGTGTTAGTAGGTGAAAATCATGTTTTTTTTTTTTTTTTGTGTTGAGGAGGTAACATGTGATACTGAAAATAATGATTTCTTATAAAGAGAATCTTTTTAAAGTGAATGTTGGCATTTGAATCCCATTTGTACCTCTTTTTGTTTACATAATAAATCTCATTTGTACTTTCGAGTTATATCTTTAAATGTAGTCTTCTGTACCTCAAACAAACTAGTTATGTTTTCAGGGGCATTTTAACTGGAGTTTTGTCAAATTTTGAAATTAATATATTAATATTAAAAATAATTTAAAAAAATATATTATTTTAATATATTTTTAAGTAAAAAACATTTTAAAAATAATTATTATCATTATCTTAAACACTCCCTTAATCAATTAACCCAACCATTAACATGTTAGCTTGTTTGTTTTTAAATTTTTTTTAAATAATTTTTTTATTTTTTTATTTTTTTTATTTTTGATTGATTGGATGACCCTTTTTATTTATTTGTGATCTGAACTCTACTCCATGTCAACTCCTCAGGTTTTAAAATAATGATAGACATAACAATTCCCATAGTTTCCTCTGTAATCTATAAGGCAAATGAAAAAAAACTATTGTGAGTGGGCAAACATAAACTCTAAGCAATGAAGTAAACTAATATATATATATATAAGTGAATTGACAAAGTTTCCACACAATTTATTGCCTCGTCCTTTCTTTTTTTGGGAAAGATAAATCCACACTCTAATTTCTAACATCTCTCACTTGTCACAAATGTGGTCACTAGCCAATGAGGCCATACTTCCTTATTTCTCACTTTCTCAAGCTTTTCATGCTTCAATCTCAATCACGAAGGCTTCTATATTAATCACTCACCGAGAAACAATGAAGAATCCAGGCAACCCCACCAATTCATGAGATCAAGCTTGCTTGGAGAGAGCATAGTAAGGCAGCACAGAGAAGAAATCATTGGATCTGCAAATCACAATTGAGCAAACTCATGCCATGGTGTGAGGACATGGATAGAACTTTTTCTGATATTGCTAGAAAGCTTGGTTGGGCTTAGTAGTTTATAATGGCCCCATACACAGATTCTGTTGGATTATTGTGTAATGTTCTTCAAGAATGACTGATTTGGGCCAAATCCCGGGTAAAACATGATGAACAAGAATAAGTTGGGTAGCATTTATCAATGGACTAGGCCTGGCCTAGGCGATAGAGCCTTAGGATGGTAGATGAAAATCTCGGGTCAGCTCCTCCCGCTTCTGTGAGGTTCAATCTTTTCTCAAAGAAATTTGAGAGAAGTGCTAGAATATCATCAATAAACAGTGAATCTATAGCACATGCCATGAGTTTCATCTCACTAATTTAGTTGACGAAATAACCTGATTAAATCCTGGATTTTATTCAAACATTACTAGCTTTGAATAATTTGTTTCAGGATTCTCTATATTTCTTTGATCCACAATTACAAAATCCTGCTCGTGATCTAGAGCCTGATTCAAGACCGATCCAAGACCGGGTTTGTTTTATGTGTGTGTGTGTATATATATATATATATATATATATATATATATATATATATATATATACCACCATCGTTTAGTTTAAAGAAACAAATGATATTTCTATTTTCTAACCTAAAACAACTCGGATTAACGCAAACAACATATGATTTGAATCAGTGTTACATTACCATTCCAAGTTTAATTGTATTTCTTAAGAAGCAACAGTGGTGTTGAAAGTTAAGCCGGTTACTTGTTTTTAAAGCTTCAGAGGTAAAGCCTGAGGTTATAACGAGAAGAATGAAGAATGAAGTAATGGAAGAAGTTTCTGTTAAAAGCAGTTATAGCAGTTAAAAAAACAGTTAAAGCAGTTATAGCAGTTATAGCAGTTTTTTCTGTTAATTTCTGTTACAAACCGTTTCTTACATGTGTAAGAATCGTAGCCCTCAATTGATGAATGGTTAAGATGAATTGATTCCTAAAATCTAGGATTCTGTTATTAATTACATGTAATGTGTATAAAAGCAGGATTCTTGCATTGGAAAATATATAGAAAATATATACAAGAATTTCTTCTCATCTTCTCTGCAAAACTCTTCTACAAACTCTTCTTTAGAAACCTGAAAATCAAACATGGTATCAGAGCTCTAAAACTGATTCCTAAGAGGGGCGTAAACTGTGAAAACAGATTGATTAAACTGTTGCTTACTCAAAATGGTAGGATCAAGCTCTGCTGGAGGAGATCTAAGAACTCCACAGTTCAATGGCACAAATTATGATTTTTGGGCTGTAAAAATGGAGACAATCCTCATAGCATTCGATCTATAGGACGTAATAGAAGATGAAATACAATCTAAACAATCACTTGAGGTTGCAGATGGATCAGGCAATGAAGAGAGTGATGCTGAGCAAACCACTTTGCAAACATCCACTACCTCCAGAGAAAACAAAATTAAGAATGCAGAGGCATTAAGCCTCATACAAGGAGCATTAACAGATGACCTTTTCCCACGCATAAGAAACGAGAAGACTGCAAAAGGAGCTTGGGACATTTTGAGAAGAGAATTCAGAGGAGATAAAAAGGTTAGAGCTGTGAAACTTCAAGCAATTAGAGCAGATTTTGAATACATGAGAATGTCAGAAGGTGAAAGTTTAGATGGTTATCTAGCAAAATTATTTGCAACTGTGAATAATCTGAAATCATTAAGAGAAGATGTATCAGAAACCAGAATTGTGCAAAAATTGCTAATGAGTTTAAGCAGAAGATATAAGTCCATCGTGTCTATCATTGAAGAGACACGAGACCTTGATGTTCTAAGAGCAGAAGAGGTCATTGCATCTGTCAAAGTTTATGATAAGAGGGAGGATCTGCATGATGAAAGGGACAAGTTAACAGGAACAGAAAAAGCCTTTAGCAGTTTAAAGGTTGGAAACAATCAAGCCTACAGCTCACATAAGGGTTTCCAAGGCAGATCTACTCAAAAATAGCAATCACAAGACAGGAGGGGATCAAATTGGACTCCAAACAGAAACCTGAATAGCTATAACAATTCAAGCTGGAATAACACTGTTGGGGGGAGCAGTCAAGCAGGTGTAAAACCACAGTGTCAGGTCTGCCAGAAGCATCATCATGGATTGTGCAGGCACAAAGAAAAACCAAGATGTGGAAGATGCAATCGATTTGGCCATATTGCAAAGGACTGTGATAGTCACAGTCACAAACAATTAGCCAACTATGCAAAGGAAGAAGGAGTAACCACAGGAACCATGTTCTATGCTTGTCATTCTGCAAGTCTGCAAGACAGAAATATATGGTTCGTGGACAGTGCCTGCAGCAACCATATGACATCTCAAGAATCTGAACTAATCAACATTGATAGAACTGTAACCTGCAAAGTAAAGATGGGCTCTGGAGATCTTATGCAAGCAACTGGAAAAGGCACACTGGTGGTGAAGACTCAGCATGGGAAGAGATACATACAAGAGGTGCTGCTTGTTCCAGGATTGGATGAAAGCCTATTGAGTGTAGGCCAGATGATGGAGCATGGTTATTACATCCTGTTTGGAGGTAACAAAGCAGTGATATTTGATGATGAAAGCCTCAACAATATTGTAGCAATAGTAACCATGGGAGGAAATCGATGCTTTCCCCTTTCACTTGAGTCCATGACACCTGCAGCAAGGAAAGCATCAGTGATTGAAGATTCATGGATATGGCATAGAAGACTGGGACACTTGAACTTTGCTAGCATGAAAAAGATGCAGCAGAAGGAGATGGTATGTGGACTTCCTGTATTGACAGAAGTGGAAGATGTGTGTGCAGGCTGTGCTTCAGGAAAACATCACAGGGAGAAATTTAACAAAAAACAAACGTGGAGAGCAAGCTATCCACTGGAGCTGATACACACAGACCTGTGTGGACCAATGCAGAACGAATCAGTTGGGGGGGGGAACAGATACTTCATCACATTCATTGACGACTACTCAAGAATGTGCTGGGTATACTTCCTCCGAAATAAATCTGATACACTTAATGTGTTCAAGAAATTTAAAGCTCTTGTTGAACTACAAAGTGGGTATAAATTGAAGAAGTTGAGGAGTGACAGAGGTGGTGAATATACCTCAAATGAGTTTCAAGAATTCTGTGTAAAATAAAGAATGGAGAGGCAGCTGACAATTGCATACTCTCCTCAACAGAATGGAGTTGCAGAGAGGAGAAACAGGACAATCTATGAGATGGCAAGGTCCATGTTGATAGAGAAAGAAATGCTAGTGAGATTCTGGGCAGAAGCTGTGAGTACAGCCGTTTATCTTCAAAACAGATGTTATACAACATCAGTTATGGAAAAAACACCATTTGAAGCCTTCACAGGAAGAAAGCCAGGAGTCAAGCACCTGAAAGTGTTCGGGTGTTTATGCTACACACATATCCCATCATCCCTAAGGCAGAAATGGGATAGCAAAGCTGGAAAAGAAGTCTTTGTTGGATATGGCAGTTGTGAAAAGGGATATAGAGTGTATGATCTGAAATCTGAGAAGATTATACTCTCAAGAAGTGTGATCTTCAGTGAGGACAAGTCATGGAATTGGGGAAGAAATCAGATGAATCAAATGCAAATGCCTCTCAACCTTGAAGGAGATGAAGCTGAAGGTGAAAATCCTGAAGAACATTCTGCTGCAATCCAACCCGATAATGTTGAATGTTCTTATCCAAACTCTACAGTTGAAGAGTTAGTTGAGAATACTGACAGTGATAACAATCAACAATCAACACCTAGCTCTACTCCAGTAAAGTTAAAATCCTTGGAAGATATATATGCAAGGTGCCACATGTGCATCATAGAACCTGAGAGTTATCAAGAAGCAGCTGGAGATAAAGCCTGGCAGGAGGCTATGAAGGAAGAACTGGAAATGATAGAGAAGAACAATACTTGGGAATTGGTGGAGAGACCGACTGACAAACCTGTTATAGGAGTGAAATGGGTGTACAAAACCAAACTTCATCTTGATGGAACAATACAGAAAAACAAGGCTCGACTTGTGGCAAAAGGATATGCACAGAAATCTGGAATTGACTACAATGAAACCTTTACACTAGTAGCAAGGTTAGATACAATTTGAACTCTTATTGCACTTGCAGCACAAAAGGGTTGGAAGTTGTTCCAATTGGATGTTAAGTCAGCATTCCTAAATGGTGTGCTTAAAGAAGATGTATATGTAGAGCAGCCTGAGGGGTTAGAAGTAAAGAATGCAGGACACAAAATCTACAAACTCAGGAAGGCTTTATATGGATTAAAACAGGCACCAAGGGCCTGGTACAGTGAGATTGATGCGTATCTCTCCATGTGCAAATTCAAAAGGAGCACAAGTGAAGCTACTTTGTATACAAGGTCTGATCGTAAAGGTAATTTGATCATTGTCTCAATCTATGTTGATGACATTGTATATACTGGTAATAGCGAGAGGATGCTGAGTGAGTTCAAAAAGGAAATGATGCAGAGATATGAGATGACTGATCTTGGACTTCTTCACCATTTTCTTGGCATGGGAACACTGCAAACCAATCAAGGAGTATTCATTCATCAAAGCAAGTATGCCAAATCCTTGCTTAGCAAGTTTGGACTTGAGGACTGCAAACCAGTCTCTATTCCTTTGGCCACTGGTGAGAAACTAAAGAAGGTGGATGGGAGTGAGTTGGCTGATGAAGGTCTTTACAGAAAAATAGTAGGAAGTTTACTATATTTGACAGCAACAAGACCTGATCTGATGTATGCTACCAGTTTGCTGTCACGGTTCATGAATGGACCTACCAAAATTCATATGGGAGTTGCAAAACGGGTTCTAAGATATGTGCAAGGAACTCTCAGCTATGGCATTGAATACGTTATAGATCAGTCAGCAACTCTTATTGGATTTTGTGATGCAGATTGGGCAGGAAGTGAAGATGACAGCAGGAGCACCTCTGGTTATGCATTCAGTTTTGGAAGTGGAGCATTCTCTTGGGCTTCTGTGAAACAGAACACAGTGGCATTATCAACTGCAGAAGCTGAGTATGTCTCAGCATCTGAAGCAACAGCTCAGGCAATTTGGTTAAGATTTGTTCTTGATGATTTTGGTGAAATGCAAGCCGAAGCAACACCTTTGTTCTGTGATAACATGTCAGCAATTTCAATGGCCAAGAATCCTGTTTTTCATCAAAGAACCAGACACATAAACAGGAAGTATCATTTCATAAGAGAAGCCCTACAAGAGGGAGTGATAAATATGCAATTCTGCAGAAGTGAAGAGCAACTTGCAGACATCTTCACGAAAGCATTGCCTAAAGACAGATTCAAGCAACTAAGATTGAATCTTGGATTTAAACCAGTAAGCAGCTTAGGAGAAGCTGTTGAAAGTTAAGCTGGTTACTTGTTTTTAAAGCTTCAGAAGTAAAGCCTGAGGTTATAACGAGAAGAATGAAGAATGAAGTAATGGAAGAAGTTTCTGTTAAAAGCAGTTACATCAGTTAAAAAAACAGTTATAGCAGTTTTTTCTGTTAATTTCTGTTACAAACCGTTTCTTACATGTGTAAGAATCGTAGCCCTCAATTGATGAATGGTTGAGATGAATTGATTCCTAAAATCTAGGATTCTGTTATTAATTACATGTAATGTGTATAAAAGCAGGATTCTTGCATTGGAAAATATACAGAAAATATATACAAGAATTTATTGTCATCTTCTCTGCAAAACTCTTCTACAAACTCTTTTTTAGAAACCTGAAAATCAAACAAGTGGTAGAGGAGCATGTTCCACAGCTGGAAACAAGTTTCTAAGAGCACGTTTTAGTACAGAGAGAAAGCAAGCAAAAGGAGCAGAAGGGAGTGAGTCAAGCATAATGAATACCATGTGCTTCTCATTTTAACTTCGGTTTCACGCCTGCGTCTTTTGTATTCTTTTTATAATATCACAAAAACCCCACTAGACTGCTGCTGGCTGCCTTCATAAGTGACTGGGGCATGCCTTGTCTCTCCCCACCTTCTCTCATTCTCCCTCGAGGGAGTGCCCATCTCCCATTACTCGGCATTTCCCATGTACTTTTCCACTTTTCAAAAACTAGGGGCGTTTAAAAAACCATATTGTTGTATTATTAACAAAAACTCCAAAATCCTTGCGTGTTTCATTGCAGCTCGAGACACCATTTATTCTTGATTGTTATACTGAAATTACCATGTTAATTTTTAATGGAAAAAATTGAAGTACCTGAGGATTGAGGTGTTTTGAACCATTACTCATTAAAAGATTTTATAAGAATATTTATATTTTTTTTAATTTTCCAACACGGTAAAAATATTTTTTTACCTTTAAAATCAATGAAATTTAAAAATGTTAACTAAAAGGTTTCTTGACTTTTCACATGATTCTTAATAACAAAAATAGTTATTTGCCCTATGGTCAAAACATTGTTATACAGTAAAAGTATATCTTTAACCTTGAAAAAATTTTAAAAAAAAAACTTTGCATTTGAGGGTATTTTTATATTTTCACATGAGTATTTTGTGTAATTGCCAAGGTTATAAGGTGCATTCTGATATTTCACATTGAATTTTTTAATGAAAAAAGCGGGTGGTGCGTGTTAACATGCGTCAGCAAGTGGGTGGCGTTTGCTCTATTTAAGTGGCACGCATGACGCCACTCGGTGGGTAAAATTGAATTTTCATTATTTTCCTAGGTGCGCCACCATGTCCTCTCCCATGTGGAGTAGCACGTGACAATTTACGGTGGTCGAATTATCACCGGTGATTATTTGATTTTTCCCCTTTCTTTTCTCTCTCTTGACAAGTGAATGCCTCCTTTTATCTTTATTACAAGTCAAGTGGCGGATTTAGATTTTTAAAACCCGATCAAACCGACTCAAACTCGTATACTTTATACTATATTTATCTTTATATTGATAGTTTGTGGATTAAATATTTATTTTTATTTTGTTTACAAATGTTTTAGCTTTAAAATTCTTGATAATAAGCTTTCTATTAGATTTTTTTAATGTAAAAAAAAATGGTTTGTTTTTTTTGTTGGAGGGAAAGGGAAAGTTACTAGAATTTAATGGTAATATAAAATATAAAAATTAGATCTAATATTGGAGATATTATAATACCTACATTACATGTTAGAGGTCTACCTCTAATGTGAACATGTGAAGAACAATGATATAAGTCTAATCGTGATATAAAAATTTATTCCAACCTAATATATCAAATTCATTTAAATCTAAAAACATTAAATTAATTAAGTTTATAATTTATAAAATATAAAAAAATAAATTAGATATAATTACATAATCAAATCGGATCCAACTAAATCCAATCTCACAGTGTCTGTTTGGAAGTGTGGTTGTGGTTGCTTTTTAAATTATTTTTCATGCCAAAATACATTAAAATAATATTTTTTTATTATTTTTAAATTATTTTTGAGATCAGTGTATCAAAATGATTTAAAATATATAAATAAATTAATTTTTAACAAATAAATAAATTAATTTTTATAAAACACGAATTAAACCGTGTTTCAAAACAGTGACATCTATCTATCAACTCCCTTCTAAAATCCAAAAAATTCCCGCTTTTTTCTATCCCATCTTGATTTTTCCACCAATGATTCTAATAATCAAAATGGGATTTGGGTCCCATTTAGGAAATATCCTAGTATGGATCCATTGATTGGAACTAGCCGTGTTAAATGTGGATTAGATCTTCACCTTTTGGGGCGGCTTCGATTGATTGATGGCCAAGAATGCTGGGTTCCATAATTTATAATTTATAATTTTTGGATTCATTGCATTATAATATTTTAAATTAATATTATTTGATATTTTTAAATTATTTTAATATATTGATATCAAAATTAATTTTTAAAAATAAAAAAATATATTTTTAATGTATTTTCAAGTAAAAACACTTTAAAATACAACCGCAATCACAATCCTGAACATTCCCTTATTATTATTATTTTTTTAATGGAATCCAATCATGGCCCTAAGGGAGGAATGCGTTTTATTCCTTTTTCTTAAACATTTTCTCCTGAATTGATCATCTCTACCAACACACATGATGCTTATTCTCAGATTTATAACTCCATCATTGTATTGTATTCATGCTTCAAGTTTTGAAATTTGTTTAAAATTAATTTTTTTCTTCTTTTTATCATATATACAAAGTCTAATAAGTCTTGCCTTGCATCCCGATAGAAGTTATTCCTTTTTCAATTTCCTAATTTTAGACCCATCATTTCTAAGATTTGAATCTATAAACTTTTTTAATAGAATTTTAAGTCTTAATTTGACTTTTTTTTATTGGGACATGTGCATGTTTGATATTATAAGTGTATTTTAAAAATATATTTGTATTGAAAAAATATTAATTTAATATTTTTTAATTATTTTTATGTGTTGATATTAAAAAAAATTATAAAAAAAATATTTTAATGTATTTTTAAATAAAAACATCATGCAAAATAAACTCTAAAACAACCAAAATCAATTATTAAAAAAACTTAAACAATCAATGGTAACCGTTCAAAGCACTTTTTTCTTAAAAAGTTATAAAATAGGCAATCAATGAATTTCAAGCACAGAGTTACAAAAATTAACTAAATTTAGCAAATAACTACCACCTATCATAAGGTTTTAACTAGTTAATTCAAGTTTATTAAAAACAAATTGTAAATAAAATTACAAAAATAAATTAAATTTAGCAAATAACCACAACAATCATGGTTTGAGTCATTAATTGAGCTAGTTAACCATATTTATTAAAAAGAAATAAACAAAACAATGTTTTTTGGGATAATTAAAAAAAAATGATGTTATTTTAAATAAAAATCATTGATTGAATCATTTAGATCTAACAATGTCAACTCCTTGAGTGATTTAAAAACAAAATTGACCTTAATTAGACATCAAATCCAAAAATTATATCAAATTAATATATTTTTTAATATATTAATATAAAAAATTAAAAAAAATATTTTAATATATTTTCAAATAAAAATATTATTTTAAAAAAATATTTTTAAAACACCTGCTGCACATTACCCTACACTATAAAAAATTTATAACAAATCCGCTTGTCGAGCTTTATTCTCCCCTGTAGCAGCCTCTTATTACACGTAAATACAAAGGACAAACCCTCCGAAACTCCAAAATCACCGCTCATGGAACAACACAAAAGACAGCAAAACAGAAACAAATCTTTGAAGTTCAACAAAGCTTTGATGTTCAACAACTCCAACAGTTCACACGCGCCAGCACAGTAATTTCTTAACATTTTCCACCGCGTTTCCTCTCACTATCCTTTTCTCTCTCTTGCTTTTGTCTCTCTTGTAGTTATAACTTATAATCCCCCTGGGTTTTTCTCCCTTGTTCAGAAAAATAAAGACTTTCATAGGATGCTTATAAGAGAACTAGAACACACTTATTCTCTTCGAATTCTTCACTTTTAGTGAAAATCCCCATCCGGGCATCCTTCAAAATCCAATCTTTTCTAACCCCAACATGCCTTTGCCATGGAAAAAGACCAGAGTTTCAAGATTTTCACGTCTTGTGGCAGATCTTCAGTCACCAAAAAGAGGGAATTCTCTTGTTGTTGAGACTGGTTTCCCTACTTCTCTTATTGATCTCTTTCACAAGAACCGTGAAAGGTTAAAGAAACCAACTGCCAAGAAGAAAAAGAGGAGACAACAGCAGTTGCAAGAGGTGGAGGAGGAACTTGTAATCTCTGATCCAATTCCTTTATCAAGTTCTCGAGACTTGGTGGATGTACCAGAGCCTATTCAGAATTTGGAGAATGTGGAAAGTTTTGACGCTTGTGAATTGGTGAGTCAGTTATTGCCTGTTGTTGAAGGTGTTGATGATGTTGATAATGTTACGGTTACTGATAAGAAATGTTGGGATGAGAAAGAGAAACGTTTGTTATTTGTGGTTTTGAAGATGTTTTTGGTGTTGGTTTTGGGTTTAAGTACTAAAGGGCTTGTTGTTGGGATAACAATGTCTGCTTTTGTGCTTATTTTTCTTGAATATGTGGGAAAACATGTGTTATGTTTCTTGAAACTATGTTTGAGTGTAGAGCTAGTCTTAGAACCTTTTGTCGAAAGGGTTTCTTCAGCATTTTTTATGTTGAAAGGGGTAAGGAAATGTGAAGATTCGAGTAAAGGATTGATCATTCAAGAAATAGATCAAGAAGAAGCTGTTAGTGGGGTTGATTCATGTGATTTGATTGAGACTCTTGAAATGAAGTCTTCTGTTGAGGAAATTCAAGCTGTAGAAGTTAATTTTGATATGATTGTGCCAGTCGAAGAAAATAGGGGAGCCGAATCAAGAATGGATTTACTCAGTTGTGATGGGAAAAAGATGAGGATAGTGGAGATAGAGGAAGATAGAAGTGGAGTTTTGGTATGTGAAAAAGAGAAGAGCCGAAACTCTAAGATCAGAAGAAAGATTATACAGAAATTAGTGCCCAAGAAGTTGCGTGCTGTAAAGAAGGCAAAGAAGAATAATGATAAGGAACCAGATTTTGGTAGTGAATCATCTAGTTGTTGGGGAGACGTTGAGGGGAGAATTGAAGAGGGAATAAATGAGAGAAAAGGAGAAGAACCCTATCAGGGAATTTCTAGTTCTAGCACTGGATGGCAGGCTAAAATGGAAGTGGTTGTAGTCGAAAAGGGGAAAACCGAAAAAAAGGGCAGTTCAGATTACCTGATTCTCTTTTTTGTTGCGCTTGCTGGACTTGTAGGAGGTCGGAGTCTATCCCTTGTACTTACACTTGCAGCATGTTTGATGATAAAATTGGTTGCAAGATATAGATGTGTAAATGAGCCTATGAATAGGTCCCCTGCTTCAATTTCAAGCTAGGATCTTTGGTGATCTTTTGTTCAAAAAGGGTCTTTCTTGTTTTTTACAATTTATTTTTGCAGTTTTTGCTTCTGGGGAAAGTGTTCTTCAAGCGTTAAAACTGTATCAAAAATGCTCAGTCTGGTGAGCATTTACAACCTTTTTGTTGGGATTCCAACTTGAGGTGTTGTATCCTGAACTGTAAATTTACAGACACATAATCAAGATTCATAAATACTTTCAATGCTTAATTTTTGGAAATTTTCTGCTTACATATCCTGGTTTTATTTCAGTTTAAGAAGCTTCATCAGGTCTGTAATTTTAGCTCTGTCAACTGCTAGTAGACCAATAGAAATGTTCAGCTCAGGTGCATTAAGCATTATCTATACTACAAAAGAACTGTCAAATGCACGTGTTTGAGGTGGTTCAACGTTTCTGTGAACACTTTCAGCCATATTTACTATTTAGTCGTCTTGAGCTTTAGAATTACTAGTTGCTCTAGTAGATTCACAACGTGTTGCAATCTGGTAAAAGGTAAGGACTGAACTTGAAGTTATAAACATCAGTTTTTCTTCAACGAAATGTCCTGCTTCTACACTCTGTAACATAAATCTATTGCTTAAATACAGGGAAAGAATGGAGTTCTGTTCTTCCATCTATCAACCACTCAATGCAAGTAACATTCACAGCTTCACATCATGGTTTTACATCCACAAAACTCATGCCAGGCGCCTTTCTTGTGTCAAATTCTTTTATGAATTTTCTAGTCTCTGCAACCTGAGCCCATTGACCTGCCAGGGCATAGAAGTTGGATAGCAGGATACGAGTTTCATGGCTATTAGAACTCAACTTCGACATTTCATTTGCAACCTTCTTTCCGAAATCAAATTCTGAATACTTCATGCAAGCACTCAGCAAAGTTTTATAAGCTATGAGCCTTTCCTCAGGTAGCAGCAACTGAATGAACTCTTCTGCCTGATGCAAAAGTCCCGCTCTACTTAGTAGATCAATTAGACAGCCAAAGTGCTCCATCTTCAGTTGCATTTTGTAATCACTGACCATACTTTTGAATAATTGGCAACCTTCTTTAACTAACCCAGAATGGATGCAAGCTGTTAACACTGAAACAAGCGTGGATTCATTAGGCCTAATTCCTTGGTTTTCCATCCGATTAAACATACTCAAAGCTTCATTCCCATACCCATTGTTTGCAAGCCCTTCAATCATTGCAGTCCAAGTAAAAACATCTGTGTATTCCATCTTATAAAAGGTAACCAAGGCCTCCTCCACGCTCCCACACTTCGAATACATAGTAATCAGGGCTGTTTTCAGAAAAACATCCTGTCTTACATTGCTATTCCGGTTAATGAACCGATGAAGAAGCCGAGCACACTGCAGGTCCGATATGCTGGCACAAGCTAAAAGAACACTAACCATTGTATTTTCATCTGGTATCACCCCCGCACTATCCATTTTCTCGAAAAGGTCCAACGCCTCATTCGGACACCGTGCCTTAACATACGCATGAACCATCAAGTTCCACAAAACACGATCTTTATCAACAATCTCATCAAAGACATCGCGAGCCAAATCTATCAGCCCCATCTCAACATAAGCATTGATCAAAATCGTATACGAGACAACATCTCCTTCATGAACAAATTCATCAAACATTTTCGACGCATCATCAATTTCTTTGCACTTAATGTAAAAATTCAACAACGCATTATCCACATTCAAAAAACATCCAAACCCCACTTTTATTACATAGCCATGGACTGACCTTCCATACTCTAGACCCTCCATTTGTGCCTGTGCACAAGCTGACAATACAATCACCAAACTGATCTTATCAGCTTTAACACATCCACACATCAACTTTTTGAACAAAACCATCACTTCAGTGAATGAATTATTGGTATTATAAATGCCCATCAGAGAATTCCAGCTTGCAACATCTCTGTCAGGCATTCTATCAAACAGAAAGCAAGCATCAGTTGAGTTGCCGACAGAGCCATAAAAATGGACAAGAGCATTTTGGACATAAATGTCAGAATCTAGGCCAGTTTTTATCACATGGGTATGCACTTGTTTGCCATTAGAATCAGTAAACAAACGTGAACAAGCCTTGAGTAGACACGGGTAGGTGTAGTTATCAGGTCTAGTTGAGCATGTTTTAATGAAGAAGTTGTAGACAAGAATGGCTTTGATGGGTGCGGTGGGGCTTCTAGAATAGGCTCTAATAAGGCAGTTCCATGTTGGGGTGGAATAAGTGAAGCCAGTTGTGATGGTGTGGGTGAGGATTTGATCAAGAAATTTGATGTTAAGGGCTTTTGTTTTGAGGGACAAGAGAATTTTTTGCAAGTGATTGTAGCACATTAGGATATTGTGATTGGTTTTTGCTGTTGTTGGGATAGGATTATGACAGTAGAAAGGTTTGTCAAATAATTTAGTGGATCAGCATACGTAGTGGAGGTGTCTTGTTATAAGTAAAGCTAAAACTTTCCCCCACCCATTGGCAATGGCAATATGAATTTCAATAGTAATCCGCATGAGTGTTGGTTTTTTTTTTTTTTAGCATTTTAACTTATTTTTTTCTTTGATTATTGATTTATTTATAAAATTTAATTTTTATATGATATGTTTATAAAAATTTAGAGTAGATAATTCATTTTAATTTATCTTTATATAGTTATTGTAGTGTTAAAAAACTATCTCATCATCGCGGTATGATCTATTTTTAAAAAAATTTAGTTAAATATAAAATAATTTTTTAAAATAGGTTATTAAACTTTGTGGAGTCAATAACTCGGTTTGCGAGATGGCAAAATAACCTTGGTTACCTCTGTTTGCGGGTTTAGCCGGGTACTTTTTTTTTCCTAATTGAACTCAATTATGTGATCGTCTATTTTTTTTTATTAAATAGTTACAAAAATAGTTTTTTTTTTTAAAAAAACATGTTATTAAATTTTAGAAAGTTCATGGGCTCATTGACGTGTATGGCGAGTTTAACTATTTTATATATATATATATATATATATATATATATATATATATAAATTTATTTTTTTTAATTTTATCATTTGATATTAGATTGATTGAGAATTAAATTTCATGATTTGTTTCGTTTTGTTTTCTTTGAGGTTATTATAGTTTTAAAAAAAGTCTCAGTATTGGTTTGAAGCTCGATTTTGTGATCGTTTATTTTTGTTATCATATAGTTAAATAAATAATGGTTTAAAAAAAACAAGTTATTAATCCCAATAGAATTTATTATCCGGTTTGTGGGTTTGATGTATTGACCCGAGTTACCCAACTCACGGGTTTAATAGATTTACCCATCAAACCTGATATGTTTTATTTTTTTTAGTTTTTAGTCATTTAATTTTTCTAATTGTTTTTTTTATTTCACTCTTATTTAATATTGGATTGGTTGATAAATAAAATTCATGGTTTATTTTTTTCTACTTTCTATAGGGTTATCACGATTTCAAATAAATATTTTTTTTTAAGATTGATGCTGGATTTTAAAAGTATCTAATATTATCATAAAATTAAATAAAAATAATTTATAAAAATAATAAAGTTATTAAACCTACTGAAGTTCACGACTCAGGTCGTAGGATGATCAAGGTTGATGTTGATCCAATCTGGCATCTTCTTAATATAAAAAAAATCAGCTTAAAGTTTTTTTAAAAGTCATGTTATATTTTTACTTGTCATTCAAATTATTTTTTAACCTATTATATTAAATAATTGATTTTAAATCAATTTTCATTTAATTTAATTAAAAACTTTAATTTAATTCAAAACTTGAGTCAGGTAAGAAGTTGAATTTATAAGTTTTAAGATTATTTAATGCTACAATAAAAAAATTTAAAATAATCTGAACTCGCAGTGTTTAACGAGCAAATTTAATAGTGTATTCTAAAATCACAGCTATTTCAATAATTCACTTCGGATTCTCATTTCTAGCAAAAAAGAAAAAGAAAAAAAAGATGGTGGTGGGTCCAGGTTTGAAATCAAAATAAAATAATTTATTGTATTTATATCTTTTATCTTTTATCTTGAAATAATAATCAATTACCATCTAAATATTTAGCTGCGAGATGGAGACGAAAACAAAAGGATAAATATGTATATGAAATGATTTTAGGGTGAAAATTTGTCCTAGCTAGCTCTATCTTCTTCTCCGTGACAGTAATCAAACGTGTCTGCAAAATGGTAAGGTTTATTCTTTCTACTGTTCCTAACTGATTGGTCTCTTTTTTTCTCATTTATATTACGGAAAACTTGGTATATGACTGGAAGAAATTCTTGCAGACTTCCATTTTGGCAATCAAAGTCAGAAGGCAGCAGTATATAAGCAAACTATAAATTCTGGCGAACTTTGTGGAAATCTTGCAAACATTTTGCAAATAAATTGCATAAATAATAAAAAATAGAATAAATGAGGACTAGACGAACATAATGGTAAGAAAGGAGGAAATCTTCTTCAGTTCAGGATCCATGACAGTCTAGAATTGAGCTTGAAGTTTCTCAACTACAGACTTGTCCACCTGGAAAGCCTTGGCTAGAATATCATTTGGAATGCTTGGAGTGGATCCAAATAGGGTATTAGCAACGAGAAGAACACCGGGGTTTTGGCTGCTCAAGGAAGAGATCGAGAAAGCACTTCCGAGGCCAACATTTCTCTGGAAGTGAACAAGTCCAATTGGAAACACAAACACATCACCCTTTTCCAGGACCTTGGTGATGAGCCTGTTATCAGGGTTAGAAGTCACGAAGCCAACAAGGAGTCTGCCTTCTAAGACGGTGAGAATCTCAGTAGCACGAGGGTGTGAGTGAGGAGGGATCAGGCCCCACGGTGCATAGTCAATGCGGGCCATCGAGATCCCAAGGGTGTTGAGTCCAGGTATTTGTCCTACGAAGACCGGTGTAACTGCTGAGCCAAGGGCATTTGATGTGTTTCCTGGAATATGGAGGCCGCTGAAGGAGAAGTGGTTGGCTTGTACCATCTTTGAGTCCAAGCAAGCTAGGCCATTAACTCTTGCTGCATACCAAGAAAAACGTAAGAGACATTGCATAACATTTTGATGTTTTTGGAATAGCAGAGGCAGAAACATACTGTAACCAAATTTTATGCAATTAAAGTAACTGCAGTATATCAGTACAATCCTGACCTGAGCTAGTAGGATCGGCAACGCAGAAATCTTGCAATGGACTGGGCTGAAAGGAAGCGACCATGGAAAAGGAAATGGCTATGAAAGTTGAAATAACCAAAATGCGATTAGCCATTTTGATTCTTCGGAGTATTGTTTGAGAGAAACTGATAAACTAGTACTGATGAAGTAAGTTTTTGATGGGAAGTTATGGTTACAGGAACTCTTATTTATAGTGATTGTAGAGTTGCAGATAGGCATGAGAATTAAAGTATGGATCCAGAATTCATGAATTAGTCTTTGAAGATATTAGCTACTATGCGATTTCTTCATGTGTTGAAAGAGTCTGCTATCTTCAATTCAATCTGAATATTTTAACTAGAAGTAAATGATTTTCATCCAGATGTCTTGTTTTCTGTCAGGATGCTCAATATAATATGGGACTATTCAAAAGACTATTATAGTATGTGTTACACATGTGAGTCCAAATTCTGATGCCTCACCGTCTATGGAAAATGGAAAATAATAAGCTGGAGTACTGCCATGGAGTCCTTGTTCTGTGAATCTAAGCATGGTTTGATATTGTCAAACAGTGCTAAAAACGATTCGACAGGCTTCAGGTTTGCCCCAAATCAGCACAAAGTTTTAACACATGCATGGAAGGTATTGGTGTGTGTCAAGCAAAAACTTCAGTTATGCTGCTACTGGTATGGATTTTTCACAGGCAAGTCTTGCTCGATGAATCAGGGAAAGGAACTGCCATGGACAAAAGAACTTTTTGCAAGTGATTGTTGCACATCAGGATATTGTGATTGAATTTTGCTGTTGTTGGGATAGGATTATGACAGCAGAAAGGGATAATTAGTGGATCAGCATACTAAGTGGAGGTGTCTTGTTTTTCAAAGTCACTGCTCTTTCAATAATTCACTTCGGAATCTCATTTCCGGCAACAAAAAGATGATGTTGGGTCCAAGTTGGCCATAACCATAACAAAATATACTAAAGCCGAAGAGGTACTAGGAACCCTTGTTTTGCTGTGGATTACAACAATAAAATATCTGTTCTTCCACTTAGTCTAATCAAATGTAGCGTTATTTAGACAGGTATTAGGGTTTTTTTTTTGTTTTTTTCTTAACAATAAAAATACTAAAATGACCTTGGAACCAAAAGATTACAAGTCTTTGATCCAGGGGTGTTGTCGGTTTTTTCAACTTTAGTATACAAGTGGATTACTAAAATACCCTTTAAATCACAATACCAAAGATTTTGGTCAAGGGTTATTGCTATTTTTCTTTTTTGTTGAGGGCATTGTCCTATTTAACTATAATAAAATAATAATTATTTTTAAAAAGTTGATGGTGCATGATTTACACGCTCTAGCGTATGGGAGACACCCGTCTATTTTAGATGGCATGTACGGCGCCTCTCGATTGTTTAAGCTATCCAACCACCGTGTAGTTAGATGCATTGCTGCATCCTCTTTCATCCAGTGCGGTGCATGACTTCAATGGTTGGTTGGGTGATTTATTATTGATGAGTTTTTTTTTTTCCTCTCTCCTCCCACAAAAAATGCAGATTGATCTTTTTTGTTTTTAGTATTTGTGTTTTGATCTTTTTTTTTTGTCCTTAGTCTCTAATAAAAGTTTTATTTCCTTTCAATCTAGTTTTTCAATTATAAATTTTTTATATATTATAATTTTTAATTTGGTCTATATTATTTATTTTGATTTTTTTTTAAGTTAATTTTTACAATCTCACTCTTTTATTCATAAAAGGTTGCACTAGATTTTCAATTTTTTTTGGGTTTGTCTCTTGTGTTTCATTAAATTTATGTATCTCTTCAGTCTTTCGTTGTCCACCAGCAACCACAGCAAAACTCCCAACCACCATCTAAACTACCACCTTGATCTTCTAGAATTAGCTTCTCAACTACCAACACATCCACCTGGAAAGCTTTTCAAGTTGAATTCGGACTTTAATGCGTTTCTGTGAGTGAGAGGATAGTTTAAGATCATCTATGAACACACTATGGTTGAACTTGATGGTTTGGCTAATTCTGAAGAGAAGATTAATTAATCTGTCAGGTTATAATGTTTTCTGCTGGGAATTCTTCTTGTTCTACGGTTAACAGTTTGAGGGAATCTAGTAGTCTGAGGTGTTATGACAACGAGTCAAGTCTTGCTTCTCTTACACTCTTGACATTTTAAAAATTCTATCTATGACAAAGCAGTATTTGTGTGGAATTACAGTGATCAAACATCAGTACTATCTGATCAAATTTTAACTGTTGAAAAATTTATGGAAATGATAGTACAAGCATGTTGCAAGTAAATGATACAAATCGTTGAATACGAAAACAAAAGAAAACTAGACGAACATAATGGTAAGAAAGGAGGAAATCTTCTTCAGTTCAGGATCCATGACAGTCTAGAATTGAGCTTGAAGTTTCTCAACTACAGACTTGTCCACCTGGAAAGCCTTGGCTAGAATATCATTTGGAATGCTTGGAGTGGATCCAAATAGGGTATTAGCAACGAGAAGAACACCGGGGTTTTGGCTGCTCAAGGAAGAGATCGAGAAAGCACTTCCGAGGCCAACATTTCTCTGGAAGTGAACAAGTCCAATTGGAAACACAAACACATCACCCTTTTCCAGGACCTTGGTGATGAGCCTGTTATCAGGGTTAGAAGTCACGAAGCCAACAAGGAGTCTGCCTTCTAAGACGGTGAGAATCTCAGTAGCACGAGGGTGTGAGTGAGGAGGGATCAGGCCCCACGGTGCATAGTCAATGCGGGCCATCGAGATCCCAAGGGTGTTGAGTCCAGGTATTTGTCCTACGAAGACCGGTGTAACTGCTGAGCCAAGGGCATTTGATGTGTTTCCTGGAATATGGAGGCCGCTGAAGGAGAAGTGGTTGGCTTGTACCATCTTTGAGTCCAAGCAAGCTAGGCCATTAACTCTTGCTGCATACCAAGAAAAACGTAAGAGACATTGCATAACATTTTGATGTTTTTGGAATAGCAGAAGCACAAACATTACTGTAACCAAATTTTATGCAATTAAAGTAACTTCAGTATGATCCTGTGTATATCAGTTCAATCCTGACCTGAGCTAGTAGGATCGGAAACGCAGAAATCTTGCAATGGACTAGGCTCAAAGGAAGTGACCACGGCACAAGCAATGGCTAAAAAACTCACAATAACCAAAATGTGGCTAGCCATTTTGATCCTCTGTGTTATTACCAGCAAGAAACTGATAAACTATCAACGTGGTGATGGAAACTTATTGTTACAAGAACCCTTATATATAGTGAACGTAGAACTATGTATAAGAATCAGTCTTCCAAGGAATTAGCTGCCGTCCAGAGTCTATAAATGTTGAAAGAGTCTGTCATCTTCATTTCAAGCCAATACCGTGAGACTCTTTCATGTCCTGATGCTGTTGTCTTACTCCTAATAGCCTCATATATTATGTGACTTTTGGGTACTATTACTAATTTAATTTGTTGACTTGATCAATCTACTAAGTTGGCTTAACACTTCAGTATTTCCATGCTTTTATAAAAACAAATATGAAAATTAATGATGGATTAATGGTTTTGTATCCCTATTTTGGACATGAGCTGTTGTCTGAGGGAGAATCTGAGTTTGGCTTGACAAATCTTGTCATAGTTTTCTCTGTTGGATTTATTAGCCCCTGGCAGCCAGCTTTTGCTTCCTCATCTAGCTTGGTAGGAAAATATCAGCAAAGCAAATATTTATGCTTAAATACACAATATCTTTGACCTGGTAATCTGCAAATATAACTGTGCAAAAATGGAGAGAGAATTTGGCAGATTATTCAACTGACTTTACTTGAGGCATGCCCCTTTAACAGACTTCACTTGAGGTATGCCCCCAAGCAGCCTCACTAACTACGGAACAGTAATTCAATAGTGTGGAGAAAAAATGTTATGGAACTGTCAAAGCCAAGTCTTCATCCAAGGAAGCAGGGAAAGGGCTTGAGTCTCCTGAGCATGTTAGACTTTTTGGAACTGTTTTATATTTGGCCGCTCATGATCGGGAATAACCCAAATTGCATGGAAAATAAGAGATTCACCTTTACATAAAATTAAAGGCCTTCATCAATAATCTTAATATTGAAGGATTCTTGAAGAGTGGAACATTGTTTTCACGCGTGTAGTCAAAACAAATTGTTGGTTATTTTTTTTTTTACATGGAAAACAGTTCAGTTTTAATCACAGCAAGATTTATAGGAGATTGAAAGGTATGTTTAATCAACTTCATACTTCCGCTTGCGAATATATGTTATTCTTCATAGCACAAATGTGATAATTCTAGACAATTTTCAGTAGAGCTAAAACTTTAGGATTGAAACTTTGAGAAGATGTCTTGAATATACCACTTTGCAATGTGCTTATGAGATTCCTGGGTCATATGGAGTCCATCCCAAGAGATATACTTTCGAGGATCTGAACATGACTGAACACCCTGAGTTCCACACTTCTTTCTGTGATCAAAATTATATTTACCTCCGGTGCCGCAACAAGCCACCAGCACAGATTCGAACCCTACGTAATGAAAATTCAAGTAAATATTTCATTATTACATTTATTTCTCAATGAGGATAGATGTCTTTGTATACTTACCAAGTTTCTGGTGATTATCCAAAACTGATTGCATGGCAGTATAATAATCACCAATCAATATGTGCACATCAGGGTGTTCCTTTCTCAGTCTTGAAATGGCTTCCCGGAGAAGATCATTGTGATACTTAATGAAGTCGTTGTAATCTTTCAGACAACCGAATTGATCGCGAGCATCGGAAGAATTCGAGCGCATTGCAAGCAAACTCGGTGCGCAACCTACGTGCAAGTATCCAGTGACAAGCACTTGAGTCGCCCCATAACCGATGATTTTCTGTATAATATATCAACAACGTAGTAAAAAACATCAATAAAAGAATCAAAAGTATGATCAGAAGAAAATAAATATGATTAAACAGACTTATTCTACCATGATGATGCAGCAGGTTAATTAACTTACTCTTACACCTTCTTCATTGGCTTTTATAACTTGAGACACAAGATCCATCTTCTTTAGCTCCTCAATGGTTTTGCCTCTAAGCATCGCGGTGAGATAGTCATTAGCTCCCATTGCTTCAATACTGAATAGAGATGATTTGAGTTTCTCTTTGCAATCTACTGGACATGAAAAAAATCATATGGACTAATCTTTGGTTAGATATATACGTTGCAGATGTTTTTGCAAGAGTTTTTTTAAATTGAAAATACATCAAAATTGTGATTCTTTTCAGTTTATCAGACTGGTCGAAAAACTACGT
Organism: Populus trichocarpa; assembly: GCF_000002775.5. Classification (NCBI taxonomy): domain Eukaryota; kingdom Viridiplantae; phylum Streptophyta; class Magnoliopsida; order Malpighiales; family Salicaceae; genus Populus; species Populus trichocarpa. The sequence goes on along the minus strand of NC_037285.2, from coordinate 48,976,413 downwards.
GAAAAACACTTTCAAAAAGTGGGGGTAAGGGGGAGAAAATGCTATGTGAATAATTACCTTTACTGTTATTACACAATGATTTTGCATAATTGCCCCACCATTGAAGTTGGATATCTAGAGAAATGTTAATAAATGGCTGGAGATTGAATTTCTCCAAAGCTTCACGTGGTAGGGCAGTAGCACCAGCAACTGCAAAATTCACCCCACCATGTGTGTCCTTTACATCCTTGTTTAAGTAAGGATTAAGAAGGGGAAGACAAGCTGCTTTTGCTGCAAATTAAAGTTCAAAGAACAACCAGCTTAGAGACAAACACTCCTCTAGTTCTCCTTGCTGTCAAGAAAAAAAAGGACATGGACGGGTGATTTTAATTCCTTACCAAAGTAGTCAATTACAAGGAATCCATCAGAGTATCTACCCTTTGCATCCTTAATGCTTCTTCCATAAGGAGCATTGAATTCTGATGCGTTAGGAGTTAGATGCATGGCGTTTCCCGTGTCTGACATTGAAGTTCCAAAATTGTATATCGCATCAAACCCACAATTCTTATGTTTTGTTGCATCACAGGAGCTCGAATTGGATAAAACAAGAACCAAGAGAGAGCATGTCACTATAAGAACACGGGAGAAAACCATTTTAGCGGTACCCATAAAGGCTTGGCTTGAATGAACTAAATGGGATTTTTGGTTTTATCAGAATATATATATAGGCAGGATTTCAAGCTGTTCAGGTACAACTGTATAATGAAGTAATCAAGCAAAACATTAAAATTTTGTTAATAATTTACTTTTCATCTTTTCTTGTAGCAATAATTTTCTAGTACTCTACAAAAATTCAGATGCTATCAGACCAGTTCGGCATGGTAATGCGAAACCTGACTAATTTGAAACCGATTAATCCGAATTAAAAAATAAAAATTTTTTAAAAAAAAAAATCAATTAGCCTAGTAAAAAACTCGGATTGACGAGTTAAAACCCAACTCTTAACAAATTTACTTAAAAAAAATTATCAAAACAATATATTTTAATCTTTTTGTGGTTATCTAAACCTTGTTCTTGGTCGTGTTTGATAGATGTCAGCCACAGTTGGCATTTCATTTGAAACCATATTCTGTGGTATTTATTAAGTGTAATTAGCTATCTATAAAATAACTGTTCCAATAAATTATTTTGCTAATATAGAGGTCCAACTTCATTAATGAAGGAGTACGGTCAAAACATTGTTTATATAAAATTTAAATTTTTTTATTTAAAATTAATTTTTTTAATATTTTTAAGTTATTTATATTTATTGATATCAAAATTAAATTATAAAAAATAAAAAAAATATTATTTTAAAATATTTTTATATAAAAAATATTTTAAAACGCAATATTTATCATACTCTCAAATAAACTTTAATATAATGAGAGCTGTAATTTTATAGAAATGTTTTTATAAAAAAATCAAAATTTATTAAGCAACTGTTATAAGAAAATTCGTTATGATTGCCCCTTAATTGCATGAAGTCACAAGACTTTATGTGCACTTTTAATTTCCCTTTAATTGCATGAAGTTACGAAACTTCATATAACCTTTTAATTACATACAGTTACAAAACTTTATATATATATATATATAAACCTTTCCAAATGATATTCGTTATAATTGCCAAACAATTTTTTTTTGGCATAATGTTCAAGTGTCAAAACACACATTTTAAAAAATAATAAAAATTCACGGGTCATCCATAAATACATTGGTTTTATTTTAATTAAGAGATTATAAAAGTAGACAAATACAATAGATTGACGAAATGTTTTCTTTTTTAAAGTGATCATGATAATCTAAAAAAAATATTTTTTTAAAAAGAAAACAAATAATATAGCTCAATTCTCAAACAATTAAAAATAAAAGTATGAATTAGGATAAAAAAAAAAACTAAAAAAATTGTCATTGTTAACATGAGTTAGAATTGTTGGGTTGGTTGCCATTAATGTGCAACAACCATTGACAATTGTAGCAGCTGCAGCTGGAGTTGCACCAACCATGTGCACTCATCTAAGATGTCAAAGGTTGGCAGCCACCATTGTTGAAGAAGAGCTGGAGTTGGCAGCCACATTTGTTGAAGAAGAGCTGGAATTGGCAGTCACCATTGTTGACAAAAGAGCTGGAGGAGCTGCCATGAATGCCTATAAATAGAGGCATACATTAGAGAGCAAAAGTGAGAGAGTTAAGAGAAGGAAAGTAGAGCCAAAGATGTGAGAGATGTAGGAGAGAGTGGGCTGCCAAGACAGCCAGCAGTAGCTGCCATTGCAGCACTGAGAAGAGAGAAATAGAGTGAGGTTGAGAGTTGCTAAAGAGGGGATAATTCCTCCTCCTCTATTGTTGTAAATCTTGTTTTCTCCCTATATAATGCAATGACTTCTCCCGTGGATGTAGGCGGTTTGCCGAACCATGTTAAATATTGTGTCAGTGTGCTTAGCCTCCAATAGGCAAATATCAGAGCATCACCGGTCGGAATTCCCTACAAGAATCACAAACCTATAACCCTAGTAATTAGAGCCGAGCCAACTTAAGTTAAGATGTCAAACCTAATAACTAATTTATGAGATGAGGATAACTCGATAAGAGAAAATATAAAAATAATCACAAAGCCCATAAAAACAGTCAATGTCAATCCGTGTTAACTTTTAAAACTCGTGATCTTAGTCATTAGACCAGAAGTACCATACATGAAAAAATCGTGAAACCCAATCCCCAACAAATCAAATATTGAATGGCAAAAAAAAAAACAATTACACAAAAGGATCTAATAAAAAAAAGCAACAATTAAAATAATGATGGTGAAAATCTAAATAAAAAATAAATTAAAGGGCAACTATAATTTTTTTATTGGAGGGTTAAATTGAAAAGAAAAATAACTTTAACAAAAGAAAAAAAATCAAAAACATTAGGATTAAATTGAGAAAAATAATACACCATAAATTTAGATTGAAGGATACGATTGAAAACCAATAAAATTTTTACAAAAAACAAAGAAAAAAAATTAAAAATTAAAAAAGTAAAAATCAAATAAAAAAATTAATATGTCAAATCAGAATAGATGAAAAAAGTATTTTTTTGAAATACCGGTAAAAACTTCCTAATGGATCTGCATGATTACATTGTTTGTTTTTTAAAGAACAATTAGCTTTTGTTAATAACACGGGGTATATGTTCTATAGGAAAAAGTAAAGTTTGGAGGGTTCGACGGGGAAGGGGATGGAAATTCAACCTCACAATTTGAAGGGGATGGATCTGATCGTTTGGTGACTTGATTTTCAATTTTCCAGGTGCGCCAGCCCATGTTCTCAAAGGGGCCCTTGGAATTTCCACCATCCAATTCCTCTCCTCCACAAGATTTTGCTCTTTGATTTTCAAATTTTTTTATTTAGACTTGTTTTTTTCACCATTGTCCGATCTTTAATGCTCGATTGAGAACGTGAGTATCGTTTGGGAACGCAGTGCAAACCGTATTTCTAAAAAAATCAATTTTTTTTTTGTTAAAATTTAATATATTTTGTATGTTTTTGATCGTTTTGATGTGCTGATGTAAAAAATAATTTTAAAAAAATAAAAAATACTATTAGCATATATTTTAACATGAAAAATTATTTGAAAAGCAATCGCAATCACACAGCAGACATGTAACGCATGCACTCAAGTTCTTAAAACGCCCTTCACAAATTTGTCAACTTCTTGCTCCGTTGTCATTGCCTCTAATGTTTCTATGCTTTTTATTCATGTCTACGTCCAAAATTTGCCATAACCCTATCCCTCATGCCTCGTCCACCCTCTTGTTTGCCCATAATAATGACACTCCTGGACAATATTTTTTAAGAAAATTTATAAGATTGAATTATATACAGTTACAAAACTTTATGTTCTACTAGCTGCAAAAGTTTCCTCCCCTGATTGACTAAAGCCATAAAAATCCATCCTGTCCCTGCTGATTCAAGGTAAAGATTGCTGGAATGAAGCTGTTTTCCTTTCGTTTCTTGCCATGGCGGCTTTCTGCCATTGTAACTGTGCTTGAAAGTCGATAAAAAAAATGTCGTTGAGGGGATGATCACAAGTGGAATGTATCATTCCCCTGCAAATCGAGCCACAGCACGATGCCGTGCAAGCTTTTGAGGCTAGCAAATTCAACATGGGGAATGGCAAAGAAGCTGGAGAAAAATATTGGAAAGTGTCATGGGGATATAAGGTTAATTTCTCCAAATGAAATGGATTTCTGCATTTTCAAGATATTAAATATAGGAAAACAAAATATATAATCTCTCTCCATGTTGTCTTTATTTATTATTTATTTTTTCTTTTTTTTGTCACGGGATACTAGATAAAGTATGGGTAATTAAAGGGATTTTCGGAATCACCCACCAACATTAGAGATAGAGGTCATCATTTTCGGTTCGGTTCGGTTTTATTAAAAAAATAACCAAACCGAAATTTTTTTAAAAAAAAATTAATCGGTTTTTTTCATGATTTGATTTTTTCAGTTATTTTTTTTAAAAAAAATTTAGTTTTCTCCATTTTTTAATTTTTTTTATTCACCCCTAATTAGAAATTAGAAATATTTATTAGCAACTGGAACGTGAGAGTATTTCGAAAGGGCCAGACTTGGGCCACCAAGTAGTCTGCTCATCCCTGGACAGGTTAGATCGGTTGGGGCCCATACATGAAATAGTCTTAGGTCCAAGATGAAAAAAGAATAAAAGAATAAAAGAGATCAAGGTTGGTTGTATAAATATGAAGATTATTCAAAGCATGGAGGGCTAAGACCCTGGATTTGAGAACCTTGAGCAGAGCACTCCAAACTTGGACTTTTTTTTTTCATATATTACAAAAAGGATTTTGGAAAATAATGTTAAGTCTCGCAAACACATTTTAAAAATAATAAAAATCCATGAGTCAAAGATAAATACATTTGTTTTATTTTAATTAAGAGATTATAAAAAAATAAAAACAATCACGAAGCCCATTAAAAAAAAAATCAATGTCAACCCACATTAACTATTAAAACCTATGACCTAAGTCATTAGACTAGAAGTACTATGCATGAAAAAAATGTGAAGCTCAATTCCCAACAAATCAAACATTGAATAACGAAATCAGAAAAAAAAAATTAATTACACAAAATGGTCTAAATTAAAAAAAAATAGCAATTAAAATAATAATGGTAAAAATTAAAATAAAAAATAAATTAGAGGACAACTACAAATTTTTTATTGGAGGGTTAAATTAAAAAGAAAAATAATTTTAACAAAAAGAAAAAAAAGAAAAAAATCAAAAGAATTAGCACCAAATTGAGCAAAATAATACACCAAAAATTTAGATTGATGGATGAAATTGAAAACCAATGAAATATTTACAAAAAGACCAAGGAAAAAAATCAGAAATCTAAAGAATAGGACAAAATAAAAAATATATATATGTCAAATTGAAATTAATAGATAAAATTAAAAACAAATAAATTTTTTATAAAAGGATCAAGAAAAAAAATCAGGAATCAAAAGAATAAATATTAGAGTTAAAATATCAACAATAAACATGACCAACCTATAATTTTCAAAGGATAAGAGAATATATATATATATATATATATATATATATATATATATATAAAAGAAGAAAAGTCTATTATCATTTATACATGTTGTAGTAGAAGAAAACAGACGTAATGACACTTTTAAAAACATGAAAAAAGAGTATATGTTTTCAAAGAACAATGTGATCTGCATCTAGAATGTTTTTTAAGGAAAAATTAGCTATTTTTAATAATTTGGGGTGTACGTTCTAAATTTTTTTGACCTGGTCAACACAAGTTAGAACGAGAAACTTGTAATCCTAATAATTTTAAAAGAATAGCTGAGGTTAAGTCGTCAAACTTGAAACTTGGGTCATAAAATCGGGATAATCCGACAGGAGAAAAAATAAAAACAGCCGCAAAGCCCATAAAAAAATCAATGTCAACCCGCGTGAACTTTTAAAACTCATGACCTAAGTCATTAGACCAGAAGCACCATACATGAAAAAACCGTGAAACTCAATCTCCAACAAATCAAACATTGAATGATAAAATTAAAAAAAAAAATTAATTACACAAAAGGGTCTAAAATTAAAAAATATATAGCAATTAAAATAATAACGGTGAAAATTAAAATAAAAAAATAAATTAGAGGGCAACCAAAAAATTTTTTATTGAAGGGTTAAATAAAAAAAAAAACTTTTTTTAAAAAAAAATCAAAAGAAAGAGATCAATTAGGGTGTATGCTCTAGAGGAAAAGGCAAGGTTTGGAGGGTTTGGGCATAATTTGATGGATGGAAATTCAACCATGTGCAAGACTTGAGCGCATACGTGATGTAATCCACGTTCCCAAAGGAGCATTAAAGATTGGACAATGGTGAGAAAAAAACAAGTTTAAATAAAAAAAATGAAAATCAAAGGGCAAAATCTCGTGGAGGAGAGGAATTGGATGGCGGAAATTCCAAGGGCCCCTTTGAGAACATGGGCTGGCGCACCTGGAAAATTGAAAATCAAGTCACCAATTGTCAACTTCTTGCTCCGTTGTCATTGCCTCTTATGTTTCTTTCTATGCCTTTTTTATTCATTTCTATCTCCAAAATTTGCCATAACTCTATCCCTCATCCACCCTCTTGTTTGCCTTAATAATAATAATAATAAACTCCTACACAATATTATTACAGAAAATTATTAAGATTAATTTATTCCATGCATGAAAAAGTACTTTTACTCGTTAGTGTGGTTATGGTTGCTTTTTAAATAACTTTTCGTGTCAAAATACATGCCAATGTTGTTTTTTTATTTTTTAAAAATTATTTTTGACATCAGCATATCAAAATGATTTGAAAACACTAAAAACATATGAATTTGAAGTTAATAAAAAAATAAAAAATTTACAAATTTTTTCAAAAGCACTTTTGAAACACAGAAACAAACTGGCCCATGACGACTCTCAATGATATATGTTATTTTTCATGACATGATAAAAAGAAAGTTTACGTTAATTTTTTTGAGTAACGCTATATTATTGTCTACATATAAAATATATAGGTGTAAGGAAATAAAAGAGATATTTCTATTTTATATTTTTATCTTTATTTTTTCAAATAATTACATTTATGTTCTTTCTATAAATATTCTTTTTAATTTTACCGTCAACTAAAAACAAATAAAACTCTTATTTATAGAGTTTAACAACCTATTTCTATGAAAGGAATGACAAATCTTGGATTTGGATTTTTTAAATAAAAAGAAGATATCTTTAAAGTGAGAAAATATTAAATTCAACATGAAATCCACGTAAGTCCTAACAAGAACATTATTCTTAGGTGATTCTAGCTGTTGATGTGCCACCATAAACAAATCATTCTTTCCATGGGCTATAGATTATGATATTAAAAAATAATCTAATTTTAAAATATAATTATACACGCTAACCCCCTGTCTTTCCATGTGAGATTGCTTATTTTATTGCCAAATAGATCTTATAATAAAAAGTTCTTCAGCATCATCTGGTTGCTATGGGCTCTGATTCGCAGTCAACACATGGTCTGATTGTCATCAACAAAATACAAATACCTTTTTCAACAATAATTTAACTATCCAGCAGGGGAGTAAGAATTTGAGACTAAAAGATTTGTTTTCCTTATAATTTCAAGTTTGAACCTTGTGGTTGCTAATAAGATAACTATTATAGGTTTACATGGTCGTTAACTTCAAGACTCGTGGGATTAGTCGAGGTACGTATAAGCTGACCCGAACACCCACGTTAATAAAAAAAAAATATTAAGTAATTTGTTTGATTATTAAAGAGATTTTATTTTATTATTTTCTTAATGTTCTAAGATTGGATTTTGAAGTTGTCGAAGAGTTTATTAAATTCTCCTAAATACACCCTCCTGTATTTTGAAATACTCATATTATTTTATTTAATTAAATTCACTTAATATTTTTATTTTTAATTAAAGCTACAACAATGCTAACCACATTACCGCGTAACAATCACTTCTTCAAATTCAAACCTTATCATCAACAAAATAACATTAACAACAGTAGAGATCCAACTAAGTTTCTGTAATAATAGCATTAAACACCTGGAACTTGCCAGGCTAGCACCTAGAAAAAAGGCCTTTGAATAGATTTCTATTCTTACAAATAAAGTTCCAGGCTGGAAACCTTTAAATTCCAACTTGATTTTGATTCTTTTATGTGGCATAAAAGAATCAAAATCGAGTTGGAATCTACCAATTTGATTTTGATTCTTTTATGCCCATAATAAAATCAACGGTCCACGTTTCTCTAATCTCTGCTATACTTGTCACTATATTTACTTCTTTTTCACTGCCACCCTTTCTTCCACTCATTTTTTTTGGCTAAACACAAAGGCAAAAGCTAAAACACCACAGCTTTGGTCTGGTTGTGGTGGTTTTTGTTTTTTGAAAGAGAAAAAGGTGAGAAACCCATTAAAGGCTAAGGTTTTTTGAGTCTAGATCCGACCCGCATTGCCTTTTTTCTTTCTAAAGTTTCTGTCTTTTTTGTTTTTTCTTTCACTTACTTATTTTTGGATCTGGGTTTTTGTGTTTGGATTTTCTCTGTAGAAAATTCATGGGATTTTATGGAATTTATGGTTGAAGTTGGGTTTGGATGATAAGTGCATTTTGGGTTTGTTTTGTTTTTGTTTTCTGTTTGGTTCCTGAGAAAATCTTGTGGTTGTTTTGTATTTAGAGAATTGAATGAAAGATGGGGTTTTGAATGAATTGTGTGGTTGGTTTGACGTCTTGAAATTGGATTTCTGTGCTGCATTGTTGGTTTGTTGATTATGGTGAAATTTTCTTCTTGTTTCCTGAGAAAATGTGGGAAAAAGGTAGAAATTTTGTATATTGTAATCAAAATTGATATTTTACTTAAATTGAGATGTTGAAGATTTTGTCTCCACGGTCCAATCTACTTGTATATTTATCTGTGTAATAGAAAATCTTTCGAGATATTAAAAAAAAAAAATTACAATCTTGAAGAATAAGGCTCATTTTTTAGGAGGAATGTGAGTTTGAATGTTTGTTATCAGGGTGAGCATTTCTGGCGTTTTTCTCTACAAGTCTTGTATATATGATAAAGCTATAATTGCTTTGAAGTTTCGTATCTAAGAGATTACGGTATGAATGTGAAGTTGAAATTCGATGAATGGTGGGCCCCTGAGGCTTAGAAACTTTGAAGCCCATTCTTTTCTTCTTTAGCATTTCTTTTCACATTTTGCTTGTAGGTTTTGTAATTTTCTTTTTTGTTCTTGTCATAATTTCAGCAGATATATATCTATTCCAGTGAGCTTTATTGACTATTATGAGGAATTGGATCTAGAAATACAATTATGTCAAATTGGATTTTTTTTGTACCAGAGACTATTTGCTTATATTAAAAAAATGTATAATTCCTCGTTGCATTTCCTGTACTCATGTAATTTTTTCTATTGAATCTATTCGTTTCATTTTTCCTATAGCTACACAACGAAGTCTCAAGATGGTAGCACAGGAATTCACTGTTGATCTAGACAAGCCCCTTGTCTTCCAGGTACAGTTGCACCGTCACTTCTTTTATAACTTAATCATATATGGAAGTTGCATTTGCGAAGCCAAATATGTTCTACTGAACTTTGCATTTTTAAGTTATTTCCCCCGTTCTTGAGCCATTTCTATCTTATTGGGTTCAAAATAAGAATCATCCATCTTACTTATTTTAGCAATTTAGTTCTCTCTTTTTTTGCCCTCTTCTGTTTGCTCAATGAAACTGCTTGCTTTAAACTTCCCATTTTGGCTTCAGCATGATTTCAGAAGCTTCTTAATCTTGTTTCTTCCTGCTTCATCTTTCAGTTTTATTCGCATGATTTATACTGAGTAACATTTTTTTCCTTCGTTTGATGCACTTTTCACACTGTCATTGTTAATTCTGTTAGTGATTAGAAGTTCTTGAGATTTATTGCAGGTTGGCCATCTTGGAGAAACTTATGAGGAATGGGTGCACCAGCCTATTGTAAGCAGGGAAGGCCCTAGGTTTTTTGAGAATGATTTTATAGAGGTATTGCTGCGTTGTTTCCAATCTGTAACATGATCACAATTCATCCTTGCATGTATATACATGTTAGAATTTTCATATCAGGCATTTTAATTAAGGTTCATAGAATGCATTTGTTGAGAATACATGACTGCATCTTTGACACTTGACACTTCTATTTTGGAACAGTCCTTGACACGCACTGTTTGGTGGGCGATTCCTTCAATTTGGCTGCCTGTTGTATGCTATTGCGTCTTAAAGTCTGCAAAGATGGGGCATGCGCTTCCTGAGATAGCCTTAATGGTGGTTGGTGGTGTTTTCGTTTGGACATTGCTCGAATACACTTTGCATCGCTTCCTTTTCCACATAAAAACAAAAAGTTATTGGTTAGTCCTCTCTCTACTCGCACCCATGCACTGAATCTTTTATTTTCTATACAGTTAAGCTCTGGTAGACTAGTCTTCTGATGATGTGAACTTGCTTTAGGGGGAACACAGCACATTATCTTCTTCATGGTTGTCATCATAAGCACCCTATGGATGGTCTCCGCCTTGTTTTTCCTCCAGCAGCAACAGCTATTCTCTTGGTGCCTGTATGTGTATTTTGCCTTGCCTTTACTGTGTCATATAGTTGATAAAAAGTCGTGTTTGAATGCTGAGCACTTTAATTTTTCAAACTGTGAACGTTCTTCAGGATATTTCCATGAATTTCATCAGGAGGATTCTGTTCTTGCTCACTTGTTGCATTAAGCATGGGTTTTAGATTAACTGGCTATCAGTCATCATGTGTGCACGCCTTTTTTACAGACCTTCTTATGGTTACGTGGGGGGTTCTGAGATGGGAAATGCCCCACTCCTGCAAGTTTAGAATGTTGAGTTATGAATAAGAGAAATGATGAGCATAGGCCACCTTGTGAAAGTAGAGTATTACTTTATGCTGACATATGGCTGAGATGAGCATAATGTTGGTTCCAAGCGTAATCATAATTGAACTTTTTGTAGCAGATGTCATGGTTTCAAGTCCTGTTATAATTATACCAAAAGAATGGCAGATGATTCATTTAGAAAAGTTTTTGCTGGGCAGTTATCATTTGTTATGTCCTGGCATGAATGTATCCGAGCCTCAATATTGAAATGAGTAATTTCAGAGCTTTGTTAATCTGTTTGTACTGTTTTTGTGCATAATAGCTGCTCTGTATACCTAATCACACTGGTTTTTACTGTAAATTTTTCCTTGCCAGTTCTGGAATATGGTCTCGTTGTTTGCCACTCCTTCAATTACTCCTGCTCTTTTCGGAGGTGGTTTACTGGGCTATGTGATGTATGACTGCACTCACTACTACCTGCACCATGGTCAGCCTGCAAATGATGTACCAAAAAATCTCAAGGTAAGAGCAGCGTAGCCACCTATTTACTCTTTGATTACCAATCATATAATCTTGTAGAATGGTTACGGTAATCTATTGGTGGTTCTACATGGTTACGCTCAGCCCCATAAATAACTACTGCCTTTAGTTCATAGAAGATTTGTAACCGGATACAGTTTCACTTCATCAGTGATCACAAAAAAAATTGTCAATGAGATTAAAGCTAGCATACATTGAGGATTTAAAGTTTTTGCTATGTTTCTTTCTTTCTCTTTTTTGTCCCTTTTCAATTTGTAACAAAGGGTGCTGATGAAAACCAGTGCTCCATGAGCTTGACTGATGCTCTTCTGAATTGTGTTCTACAGAAATATCACATGAACCATCACTTCCGGGTCCAAGACAAGGGATTCGGAATCACTTCCGCGTTGTGGGACAGAGTTTTTGGAACACTTCCTCCATCAAAAATGGCAAAGAAAATGTAGATAATTTAATTGAAAGCATAGCATTACATCTAGCAAGGGTCAACGTGGAGGGTCTGAAATTCATTTTTCTTTGTTCGTAAGTTCGTTCATCGGCCATCCATTGATTTAAATCGTGTTAATCCAAGTGTTGTCTACCAGGGTTTTAGACTTGACATGGACGTTATCAATTTTTGTCGTGCCCATTCCCCCCCACCAGGAAGTTCTGTATAAATTAAGCTTGCTTTTTTATCAATTTGTTCTTGAGAAAATCTCCTTGCGTATATTGCTTTTAGTTAATTCCTTGAACGCTTTGTGTTTAAAAGAGAGTATGGCTTTGTTTTCCTGTATTTGTCATTGCTCTTTCAATTTCGGATCAAATATGATCCGACTTCGATGTAATTTAATGGATATGGTATTTCATATTTATAATATTCTTAAAACTTAAACAAAATTAAATATAAAAAAGGTAAGAAAAAAACATGGCACTAGGGTTACATTTAAGATTTATTTATTTTAAATGCTAAATGATTTTTGTACTTTTGTTTCTTTTATTATTTACATTGATGACTATTCTTTCAAACAATCTCATGAGACCTTTTTATTCATTTTTTCAAGTCTTAAATTAATTTTCGAGAAAAAATTCTATAGACATGAAAAAAAGTAATGAGTTATTGCTTAAATTATGTCTTGATCTATATATATATATATATATATTCATTTCAAGCTTGGTTCTTTGTAAAACATTAGGGTTTTCTTTCATGCCAATTAAGTTGTTCCTAGGGGGCAAGCATTTTTAGTTGTCATACTTTTTGCCTAATTTAAATTATTATTTTTTTATTCTTACCGTACCCTGATATCTTCACATCTTTTTAAAGAATGAGACTAGTCCCGTTCGGGGTTCGTGGCTGCTCCTCTCAATAAATACACTTCCTGGAGATCGAACTTGTGTTCTCATTCTTATAGGGATATAACAGTGTCTTAATCGCTAATTAGTTTTGAACTTATATATAATATTTTATTAGGATTATTTGATTTAATTATTTTCAATGACGTGACATTTTGATTTTTTTTTATATAAAAAATTAACATATGAAATATAATCATGACATTTTTTCTTGTACAAGTGATGATTAAAACTCATTCCACGTTAATACATGATTTTGAATGCAATTAATATTTTTTTAAAAAGAAATCAAACAAATTAACCAAATTTATTATTATTCTAATTTGGGTTGCCAAATGAAAAACTCAATTTAAATTCATAAACATTGGATAAATCTTTTTCTAAAATAAATTGAAATTGAATTTACTACAATCTGATCTGTTTGCTGACAATCCTAAAAATAATTATTAATAGTTATTGTTATATCTACTTCCTGGAATCTAAACTTAAGATATCTAAAACTTGATAAGTAAAAAAATTAATTAGTGTATAAAAGTTGATAATATATTTTTTAAAATATATTTTTTCTTAAAAATATATTAAAATAAATTTGTTTTAGATTTTTTTCATATTTTGACATCAAAACTAAAAAACATTAAAATAAAAAATACTTTTAAAACACTACTTGTCAACCAAGTGAAACAAAAAGAAAGAAAAGTAGAAAACCCTAGAAGAGGCCCAAAAGTCGGCTCAAACTTCTGACAATAGATGGTAGAGTTAGCCCATCTAGGCCCATATCCGTATCCGATTAGGTTTCTTATTTTTACATATTAGGATTTATTTTCCTCCATCTTTTGAGGGTTTATTTAGGGCTTTTCTTCTCCCCTCGAATTCATCACTCAAAAATCAAATAAAAACCCTTTTATTTATTGATAATCTAACAAACAATGCCTCCTTGATTGGTCGTTGGTTTTTCTTGTAAAACCATGACTGCTGATGTTTCAGTAAAGAAGGAAGCCACAGTGAGTAATCCATGCTGCAATGTGGTAAGTCATTGTTATATTGAATTATAGATTTTTATTTGGTTTTTGTTGATTTTTTCAGTTTTGATGATTAATTTTTTGTGGGTTTGTTTTATTTTTTTTTTGAATGTAGTGGAAGGAGAAGTGTAGGAAGTTGGAAGAGGGAAGGAAGAGTTTGAGGCAAGCAGTTAAGCTTTTGACAGAACAAGCCGATAAACTTCAGGCTAAGAATGTTAGTCTCAAGAAGGGTAAAAGTTTCAATTTTTTTTAAAGAATCTAATTTGATTTGGTAGTTAAATATGTGTATGGGGTTTTAGGATGGATTTTCTTTTTATTAGATAATTTTGTTATAATGTTGATTTGTTGGGTTGGCTCTTGATTTTAAGTTAAAATTTTGATGACCAATTTTTTGATTCGGTAGAATATATCTATCTCACTTGTTAGTTAGTATTGATGATAATGCCACGTTTGTTGATTTGGGCAGTGGATCCATGATGATGGAATGAATGATGAGGCGAAAACTATATTGGATTTTTGTTTGATACTAGTGGGCATGCTTTTTTGCTAGTGTTGTAGAAATTTACATTAGTGTGGGTTTTTTGCAGCATGTGAGGAAGAGAGAGTGAAGGTGGAGGCTGAGAAAGGGGGGAAAGAGAAAGAAGCAGCTTTGAGAGTTATGTTGGACAATGAGATTTTTGCTCTTAAGTCTGAAATATCCACCTTACAGCAGAAGGGAAGTGCAAATTCAGAAGATGAAAATGGAGAGGTTAAGCTGCTTCAAGATCAGGTTTTTGAAGGAGAGAAGGAAATCAGCAGGCTCAAGGAGCTTCTTGAGGGAGAGAAAATAAGAGCAGATTCTGAAAAGGAGAATGCTGAGGTGGAGAAGAAGAGTGCTGCTGATGCATTGAAACATGTCAAAGCTGAGGAAGAGGGGAAAGAGAAAGAAGAGGCTTTGAGATTTTCGTTGGAAAATGAGATTTCTGCCCTTAAGTCTGAAATATCCACCTTACAGTGGAAGGGAAGTGCAGTTGCAGAAGAAAAAAATTGGGAGGTTAAGCTTCTTCAAGATCAAGTTTCTAAAGGGGAGAAGGAAATCAGTAGGCTCAAGGAGCTTCTTGAGATTGCGAAAACAAGGGTGGATTCTGAAAAGAAGAATGCTGAGGTGGAGAAGAAAAGTGCCTCTGAAGCATGGAAACATGTGAAAGCTGAAAAAGCTAAGGCTGATGAAGAGAGGAAGCATGCTAGTAGTGAGGGGCTGAAGGTTGAGGAATATCAGCTTCAGTTGGAGGCGTTGAAGAAAGAAGCCGGATTAGCAAAATCAAAGTTGGCTTCTGAAACTTTGAAGTATGAAGAGGCAAACAAGAAGTTCGAAACAGAAAAACTCAAGGTGACCAAAGAGAGAAAGCGTGCTGATTCAGAGATGGCGAAAGCAGAGGTGAAGAAAAAGCTTGCAGAAGCAAACAGGAAGAAGCTTGCTGAAGAAAAATCTCACACTGAAAATCTTTCCAAGCAGTTGGAAGATGTGAGACAAAGAATTGAGGAACTACAGAAGGCTGAGGAATATCAGCTTCAGTTAGAGTCTTTAAAAAAAGAAGCTGCTGAATCAAAATCAAAGTTGGCTTCCGAGACTCTGAAGCTTGAAGATGCGAACAAAAAGTTAGAAGCAGAAAAAGCTAAGGTGATGGAAGAGAGAAAACGTGCTGATTCAGAGATGGCTAAAGCAAAGGAGCAGAAGAAACTTGCTGAAACAAATGGAATGAAGGTCGTAGAGGAAAAGTCTCATGCTGATAATCTTTCTCGGCAGTTGGAAGATGCTAGAATAAAGATTGAGGAGCTGGAGAAGGGGATAAATAGATTCATGCTCACCAAAAATATGGGTGGGGCTTTTGATGATCAACATGAAATTTTGAATGGTGAAGCTGCCACAATTAGGTTTAGGGATTTATTGGAAAATTTGAAGAACAATTCAGATCAATCAAAGCTGGTTTTGGAGTTCTTAAATTCCGAGAAGGCTAACAAAAGGTTAGATATTGAGAAGGCAAAAGCTATTGCTGAGAAAAAACGTGCAGATTTGGAGATGCTGAAAGCAGAAAAGCTTAAAAAGCTTGCAGAAATGAATAGGAAGGTGGCAGCAGAAGAAAAATCTCGTGCTGATCAGTTGTCTCAACAGCTAGAAGAATATAAAATAAAAATTGAAGGATGGCAGAAGCAGATACAGGAACTCCTGTCCTCCAAAAAAATGGTCGTGGCTTCTTCAGGTTTACCTGACAAAGTTCTGAATGTGGAGAAGACAAAACTGAAGCTCTTGGAAAAACAAGTGAAGCTTGAAAAGAGGCGATTAAAGCATGCCAAAGAAGGGGCTAAGATGGAAATAAACCGTAATGGTATTCTACAGCAAGAACTAGCTTGCTTGAAACTTCATTTTGGTCAAATGCTGTTTCGCCTGGATGTACTGGATAAATATTTCTCATGTAGCAATGGGGGTACAGAGAAAATGGAAAAGGTCAGTCCCTCTTTTGAATCAACTACAACTTTTTCTTTTGAACTTTTAATTTGGAATAAAAAACACTTGTTTTGATGACAGTGGCCATGCAATTTATTTTTGGAAAGTAGCAAACAGGATTTGACATTTGTTGCTATACTTAACAACTGTTTTATTTTTCTGTACTGCCTGGTTACCTGATGCCTCTTTAGTGACATTTGTTCTCAATACTAATTTATATTGAAGTTTTAGGATTGATGTGGCCACTGTTTTACTATTGACCAATATGTATTGGAATTGTCTTATAGGTTAGAAACATTCATTCTCAATCATTTCATAAAGTTCACTGTTTCTCATGTTGGAGTGTTAGTGCAGGCCATAAAGCATGGGGGACAGTATGTTTTAGATTTGAATTTTTATCTAGTGATGAAAAAAGGATGGTGAAAGTTTCTCATGTTCAGTTGATGTTTTGAGTTAGCAGTTATGCATCTTTCCATGGCTGTTGTAGCTCACATTGATTAGCTTTTCAAATGTTTAGTTTAATAATTATCATTGGACTTGAAAACTTAATTCACAGTGTTATTTTGTCTTTGCTTAAATATTCGTTGTTGTTTCCAATGCATTTGTTCTGTTCTATGTTACCAAAATCTGCACAAGCCTTGGCTAAATAGTTTGCTAACTGGACTGTTTGATGGACTTGGCAGGTTGGGAACCTCGGAACCATGCAAAGGTCAAAGTTGAAGAGAAAACTGTGTGCAGAAGAACCATTTCAGACGCATCCTAATAATGAAAGTGAACTTCTGAAGCCTAGCTGTTTGGCTATGACCATCTCTGAACCTCTCACGCAGACACTTAACTGCACAGCTCCATTGGTTTCACCATCTGGTGGGAACTATACTGCATCCATCTCAGGTATTGATTCTAAATTGGAGTCTCTGCTTGGAGGCTCTAACCGAAAATTGTTACAGACTTCTGCAATAAATTCCAGTTCGGCATCTTTTTCTGATGGTCAGTTGGTCGGCTCACAGGAAAGGGGTGCGCTTGTTCCCACATCAAAGAACTTGGTAGAAGAGAACTTTAATGCTCAAACAACAATTTCCAGCATGTCTGGCGATGTCACTAAAGTACAGCATGATGAAAATCTTGCTGTGGTAGCGGAAAATAGTGTTAGAAGTCCTCTTAGCATTGACATCATTGGAAGAGTTAATGGACACAGTAAGAAGAGGAGGATCCTTGATGCAGTTGAATCTGTTGAACTTTTGTGTTCAGAGGGTAAGAAGCTGCACCTGCAGATGGAAGAGAAACTCTCTGCCTTGCATGGTATGTTTAACAAACAAATTAAAAAATCACACGAAGATGCCATTGTGGAACCTAATATGCCAGGTGGTTCATATGCTAAGCATGAGAGGACTCATAAAACAAGAAAGGTATCTTATGAAGAGAATGTAATTATCCACTGTTTTTCTGGCATAAATCAGCTAGAGAAGACCAAAAAAATTGGGAAAGAAGTCCTCGAAGATGCAAATGCCTGCGGATATACCTCCAATCCTGCCAATCTTATAATGGGAGCTTCAAAAGCATGCTGGGAAGGTTTGAGTGATTCTTTTGAAAGTAGCCCCGGAGATATGGTAAGTTTTGAGGAAGTAGCCAATGGGGATTTCATGAAATTGCTGGACTTGGATAACTCTGCAGATGAGGAATGTTACAGGAGAGCAATGGAAATGCCTATGTCCCCAACTCTTCCTGAGATAGGGTCTTCAGGTGCCGAAATATCTGCTAATAAACCCTTACTTGTTGAAAGCTTCCTTGGATGTTTACCAAATGGAAAGGAGTCTTTAGTGCCTTCTTTTAGATCAGATGCCATTGATGTAGAAATTAGTTCCAATCAACTGAAAGACAGATCCTTTGGAACTTCCCGTGCTGATTTACTGCATGAAAATGAAGGCCCTGCAGATTCCTTTGATATTCTAGGCAATAGAAGTGGCACTTGTAACAGCATGGATTCTGGAAAAGTTTCTGATGGTTGGACCAGGGATCCTGGATCTGATTTGGACACTGAGATGCTGAACATACCTAGTTCTAGATATGAGGGCCTGAAGTTTCCAATTGAAGGTGAACTTGGTTCTATACATGACAATATTCCTAAATACTGTGTGATGTTTTCGGATATAAATGACACTATAAGCATGTCTAGAGTATTTTTTGCGACTCAAACTTGTTTGGCTCGCTGTTCTTTGGACATTCAAGCAGATTGTATGGTTCAAAAGATCTTGCGTGCTCTTAAAATGGAAGGGAAAATTTTACCCAAGTGAGCAATTCATCTCTATTAAAGCATATCATATCTGCACTGTTGTAGAGTCTTACATGAGTTTAATTCCCAAATTAATTAATAGAGTTTGGGTGCTTGGTCAGATAATGACATCGGGTTTTCTCCTTGTTTTCTGTCTACATCTTTTAGGGAGAAGGCTTGCACATTTTTCACTTTACTGCTGCTGAATTTCTCTGCTAGCAATTGGGGGAAATTTCGAAGCTTTTCGGATCCGGATTTTCTCCTCGGCTTAGATTCTTTTGCCAGAGACATAAATGCAGGTATTTATTTGTTATTGATTTTTCTTCTGATACAAAAATACTATAATTTTTTTTTTGTCTGCACAATCAAATTTTTCTCGATGTTTTTGTTGAGCCTGACTTTTGTGTTTCCTTGAATGCAGTTGTTTCTGATGTTGAGGCAAGAAACTTGTTTGCAGAAGTATGTTGTTTGGATGAGCTGCTTGGCCTCATTGAAGAATTCCTCCTAGATGGGAAATTGATGGTATATGCAGATCTATCTTCTGAACCATTGAGTGGATGTGATTTGATGATAGACATCCTTCTGGATGGTGTAAATATAAAATTTGCCTCCAAATCAGCTTCATCCAATCTTTTGGTGGCAGGGAGTATCATACTAGCATCAATATGTGCAGCAATTGACCACATTGGATTTCTTTGTCAGGCTTCATACAGTCTGTTGCGGATGCACAGATGTGATACTGTTTTTGCACTTACTATTCTTCACATTTTTGCTTACCTGGCTGGAGAGAAGTTTTTATCCCCGAGGAAGCACAGTTTGACAATGACTGTGTTGAAATCAGTGATCATGTTTCTTGAAGGAGGAGATTCATCAGTTGCTTCAGCAGCTTCCAGTCTTACCATGTGTAAGGGCGGAATGTTCCATCCATGTGCTAAATGTCCCTTTTCAACTGATGTTGTCTCCATAGATATTGTTACGTCAATGCTTTTGGAAAAGCTTCAAAATTGTGCTGTTTCTGGAATCATGCATCATCTGATGGAATCACCCAGCTTATCAAACTCCAATGTACTATGCTGTAAGGATATAGCTAAACAGAGTTTAAGTCATGAAGTGATTACTTCTGTCCTTGATTTGAATTGTGATGCATCCTGTAGTTTAAACAAGTGTGTGATACCTGCCCAATCAAATTCTATCATGAATGGGATCTTGTGTGACCTGAGTGATCTTCTATCGTTGGTCGAGCTGCTTGCTTTCAATATGGTATGTGGTTTCCTATTTTGGTTTTATATCAGTGTTTCCAATTTTGTACTTCCATTGTGTTCATTACTTAATTGTTTATGGTCCTGAAAAATGTGGCAAAGCTGATTTTCACCTGTCTTTCATGTCCATATGCAGAGCTGGGAGTGGACCTGTGGAAAAATTATAACTGAGCTGTTGGAAATGCTAGAAAGAACAAAGTTAGACAGCTTTGCTGTTGCTGTGGTTACTCTCCTCGGTCAACTTGGAAGGTATGTTTACTTTTGGGGAGGGATACATTTTGTTTCTCATGCTATGGTTTTATGGCACAAACCCACGTAGTGACTTTTTCTTGATTTGTCTTGGACAGTGTACAAAAACGTTTCTTGTATTTTGCATGACTAACTACTGAATAATTTAATCTACTATGTTGATTTAGGCTTGGAGTTGCTGCTTGTGGCTATGAAGATAAAGGAGTAGAGAACTTGAGATATAAATTATCTGGCTTTCTTTCATGTGATGCTACCATCCAAATGGCTCTTCCTGTTCAAATTGCCCTGGCCACTTCTTTGCTAGCGCTACTTTCTCTAGAATTTGAAAAGGTTATCCAGAGCAATTGTAACCTTCCAGCAATTGCATGTCAATCCGTTTCCATTGATCATATAAGAAGCTGGTTTTATTCACTGACCAAGGAGCGGCAAGTATTGTCACGCAGCCTCTTACAATCTTGTGATGTCCTATGAATTGAGGCAATTGCATGGTTGCAATAAGAACATATTACCATCTGCAACATTGCCCATTCAGTTCGAAGTAGAAGTTTCTCAGTAGTGAGAGGTTATCAACTTGTCATACGGGTTAAAGTGAGAGTAGAAATTTTGACGGGGTTCACATTTAATAGGTTTTCCATTCTGAGATGGAGTTCTCCATACAAAAAGTCTTTTCTTTCCTTTTCTTTTGAGTTCTGAGCAGGTAGAAAAAAAACAACACAAATTTTGAGACGTAGCTTGTGTGAAGGCCTTTCTGTATGAGTTCTCTCCCTCGCTATTAAATTTGTAAATTTTTTGAAGCACCGTCTATAGTTGCATTGTTTCTCAGCTTGCATGATTTAATGAACCATTTCAATTTACAATTTACTTTTTCTGGTAAAAGAATGCTAATGCAGCGATGAGCCCAGGTGTTTTATATGAAATGCAGATCTTGATGAAGAATTCTTCAGTGCGTTAAAAATTTCTCCATGGTTCCTTGCTGGCTTTTGTTAACTTGGTTGGCTTAGTTGCACAGGTGATAGTGGAGCATGCTTTGCTTCTATAGTCGTGTACAAATCCTTAATTACCTTATTTCAATAGCATCTTGCAATTCACGCTCCTTGCAAGGCCATCGTTTAGTATTGGAGTTTCTCTTTTTTGACGTGACACATAGCCATGCCAAGAGTCTTTGGGTGCTGCATAGTGCGTATATTTCCAATCCCGAGGCACTGCTCTCAAGTACTTTGTCGAGAAATTACTACAACTGCGAGGTAAGTCTCCCTCTCCCCCTCCCCCTCCCCCTCCGCCTCTCCCTCCTTTTCTTTTTAGAGAAAGAAGGAATGTAGAAATTTTACAAAGTTGTGTGTCACAAGTTCAATTTATCGGAGGGACTATTTCCCCTTGCTGGCTCCCTGATCTAAAGCCTATGGTGTCAATTAACTCGAGCCTTGCACTCACATGGAACACATTACACATCGTTTCTTTTTCTTTTTATGTAGTCCATGTTGGAAAAAGACCTCATTTTGCAGGACTGTTTATGTACTGCCTTCTCCTTTATGTATAAATGCTCGGAATACTTTGTTCACTTCTCTGAAGAAATTATAAGATTCAGCCTTGCTTTTCACCTGATCCAATTTCTTGAAGGACTTCATACCCCAATCCCTAGCCTCAGAATAACTAGTGTTTGCCTGATTGTTAATGCCCCAAGTCAAGATCTCTGTAGATAAGATTGGCAGTCCTCGGGGATTTGGAAACAATTTCATGTGTGATGCTCGAGCCACATTGTCATCCCACTTCACCAAGTATTGAATGTCGTACAAATTTGCTTCCCTGTGAGGGAAAAGGAATATGAGATTCTGGAGTCTCATTCGTTCTTCCCACCACAAGGATCCATTATCATGAACAACTACTCCTCCAAGAACCTCTCCCGAGTGAGTTCATTTTTATAACCAAGTACATATATGTAGCATTAAACCAAAAAAAAAAAAAAAAAATACAAAACAAAAAGGATTAAAATCCGACCTGCCGGATTCGAACCAGCGACCTAAGGATTGGCTGCTGGCATCACCACTACAGTCCTCCGCTCTACCAACTGAGCTAAGGTCGGCCTCTATTTTCTGTAACAGATAATTTCATAATTCTAGTAAGAATCTTGTATTCTTGTGACTTTTTTAATAGACTTCCAGACTGCTTTTGTCATTGCGTTTTACATTTGAGTGTATTTTAAAAATGCGTTTAATATATAAAAGATTAAATTGATTTTTTTTTATGGTTTTGATTTACGGATAATAATAATAAATATTTTTTTTAAAATATTTTTTTTAATATATTTTTTAATAAAAAAATACTTAAAAAAAAAACCATGAACCACTATAAAAAACACAAGTTGTTGGAGTGGGGGTTAATTTCATAACAGGGGGTTTTGGGCCCTTTGGGGACCCTCAACATATTTAATATTAATATTTATTTCAAATCCTAATAATTAACCAAGAAGCTTGCTCAACCCTATAAATCTCCAACATAAGAAACAAAATATAAAAAAGCCAAAGATGTGCAGTAAAATAATTAGCATTGTAATTCATATAGAATGCAACATCTTTTTCTTCATTCCACTTCCCTCTTTCCTTCACTCAAATTGAGGGGTGGTAATGGTATGCTTTGTTCATAAGCAAAAAAATTGCAAGGATCAACCATACCCTTCACAATCTCCAGCCTCTCAAAATTGTTCTTGAAATACTTATGACCCCATTTTGCAGCTTCATCATTCTTACCCAAATCCAAATCTCTGTAGTTCACGCAGGCACCCCTTGGATTCTTAGACACATATGGTGTCATGTTCTCATATATGGACCTTATCCAATTTATGTGCCTTTGTGATGACATGATATTGTCCCCGTCTTCCCACTTGACAAAATACTGTATGTTGTACAGAATTCCTTCTCTATACGGAAATGGAGTTTCTGCTTCTGATATTTCCTCCATTCTTCCACCATAAGGTTCCATGATCAATATCGGCTTCTCTTCTTCCAAACACCAATTCCATAGCTTTTCCAAAACAGGCTCTGCTATAGGATGCTCAACAAAATCTGTTGTCGCCTTGAAGAAGCCTTTTGGTTCGGGTTTCCTATTTACAAGGGCTTCCAGAGTTTCCCCTTCAGGGTACACTGAGAAGTAAAGGATGGACTCAATCCAGCTCATTTCAGTACAATCTATACTCCTTAAGCCCAAGTCAGGAAAACTTTCCTCCATTCTTTCAAGGAGCTGATCAGTTCTTCCAAGAAACAAAGAGTTAAAAGTTGCTTTAATATTTAAGAAAAATATTAAATAAAATTGTTTTGAATAAAATTATGAAATTAGATTGACAAAAAATGATATGCAAGTTGACCAGATTATCCAACAAACCAAGCCCTAAACCGAGTCAAACTTTAGCCGGCTCTGACAATTATGAATTTATTTTTTGAGGTAATTCTTCTCTTTGTCTAGTGTTCATTCAATTTACCAATAACTCTTTAGCTTGTCATGTGCTAGAAACCTGTTAAAAAGTTTCGACAAGTTATCAAGAATTCATTGTAAATTGGAAGCAAGTTGACGGGGTAACAATGTTAAGAAATTTTCTAGCATAAAGGACCCAATTAAATAAAATTTGTTGAATTGCCATAAATAAAAAAAAAAAACAAATACATGGGTCAAATATACGACTAATCCTATTTACTTTTATCAGTACAGATTAATGTAAAGTCAACAGACCCTTCATTGCTTATACAGTTTAACATCTCCTATGAAATTTCAGTGTGGTCAATTGCGTCACCAAATGGATTACATGCAAAAGTTTCTACGAATAATTATACTTTAATAAACAATAAAAAATAAAATTGGGCAGCAAGGCCAGAATTTCTTTCCTATAATTTTTAATTTATTAAATAACTTTGTCAAATCACTGATTCATAGTTGAATCAAAATATATAGCATTAGAGAATAATATAAATCTATTTTTGAGATTACATATAATTGAGATAGATAGTTTTTTCTAATAATATCAAAGTTTTAACAATAAAAATATAGGTTTTCCATTACCTATTATAATCTCAAACTTTGAAGCTAGTATTTAGATAAATTTGTTAAATATATTTAAATGTATCATGTTGATATTAGAAATATACTTTTAAGATCACTCATAAAGGAATTTAGTCTCGGTTAATACATAAATTGATCAAAGAATGCTTCTAACATTAAAAAAAAAGTACCTTACTTGATGTGTGAGTTTATCATTGCTGGTTTTTTTTTTTTTTTTTAATGATTAGAGATTTTTGGAAGTTAGGTTTCACAAAATAAAACTAAATTCCTTTCATGTTTTGTTTAAATAAATTTATTATTTTTTAAATCTTTTTTCATCAAAATTTAAAATGTTTATACAAGGAGTGTATCCATGCGTGTTTATTTAGAGTCTGCAGAAGAAATCAAGTCTTAATTGACATATAAATTTGTTAAAAATATTTTTTACCGTCGAAAAAAAAAAACAAAAACTAAACTCACTTTATCAATTAAAACAAAATCTGAAAAATCGATCATACTTCATGAAATTAGTATTGGGAAGTACCATAGTTTATTGCATGTTAGCTACCTCTCTATGCCTTGTATCTTGTGAGAGCAGGGCTCACGGATGAATTCAATTGGATCATATAGGTAATTAGACTTCAGGTTAATTTCATTTTACACCCCTAAGTTTATATTGTCTATCAATTAACCCCCTAACATTTCCCCAATCTAAAGAAGGGAACGTTTGGGAACGCGGCTGCGGCTGCGTTTCCAAAAAATTTAATTTTTTTTTTACTAAAATTTAATATGGTTTGTATGTTTTGGATCGTTTTGATGTGCTGATGTCAAAAATAATTTTTAAAAAATGAAAAAACATCATTGACATGTATTTTGGCACGAAAAGTTATTTGAAAAGCACCCGCAACTATACTGCCAAACACGTTCTAAATGAAGTAGCTTGTTTTCAACATTTTATGTTCAAACCTGTAACTTGAACCTTGTGGACGGAGTTTTATTTTTATGCTTGAAGCCTATGTAATTACTTTGGTCATTTATTTCTTGTATGAAATTATGAATGTTTATTTTTGTCTCCTTCTACAAGTGTTTTTTTCTGCAAAGAGTCAAGTTCTTATTCCTGTTTACAGAGCCAATCAAGACAAGAACATGGTGATCCATAAAATCTATCTCTGGCCATCAATTTGTCTTCAATTCCCTTTTCTCGTTGAAATCGAAGAGGTTGGATGCTTTGTTCATGTCCGAAGAAGTTGTCAGGATCAACTTTGGTCTTCACTTTTACCAATCTGTTGAAGTTATCCTTAAAATACTTGGTACCCCATGCACTTGCTTATGTAAAGCTCGTGTTATTGTTCTTGTTCATGCCCAAATCAAGGTCCCTGTAATTGACGTATGCTTCCCCTGGAGACTTGGAGACGTACGGGGCCATGTAATCGTATAGCTTCCTAATCCAGTCAATATGTTTTGTGGCTTTCTCTGAAGGATCAAATTAACCAGCCAGTCAAGTACAAGATCATGAAGACGGTGCCTTTTCTATGAGGGAAAGGAGTCTGAGATTCTGCTCATCATTCCACTATAAGGAGTAAAAACTACTACAGCATTGTCTTCTGCAAGCAACCTTTGCCACAACCCTTCAAGTGCAGTTTCAGGAATGGCTTCTTTGGCGCGATCTGATTTGGCTTTGAAGCAGGTGCTGAAGGTTCTGTTTCTTTGAAGTAAAATTTCAGGAGTGGCAGTGGAATAGCCAGCCAAATATACTGCAGAACTGATGATCCAGCTTGCTTCAACGCAATCCTGCTGAGTTAAACCCAATTCTGGAAAGCTTTTCGAGCCCGTTTACGCAGCTGTGGCTGCGTTTTAATTAAACAAGATTTACTGTTCATAGGTCCCACATTATTTTTGCGTCCGAAACACAGAGAAAGAAAAGCAAGGAATTCATGCTTTTCGCGCACTGTTCATGCTAATTGCACTGTTCACTGAATAGTGCAATTAGCATGAATAGTGTACATTGATACACTGTTCATGCTACACTGTTCCGGTCGGATCAGTTCCGGTCGGACCGCGTCCGGTTCAAAGCTCAACATGCATTGAACCGGGTCCGACCCAGTAAAATAAAAATTATTTTTAATTTTTTAATTGTGTTTTATTCGAAAAACTAGTGTTTAACATTATTCAATGACACTACGTAAATTAGACAGAGATTGGTTGATGACGTAACATTTGCAGAATTTGATCACTATTCCAGTTTTGTTCCTAATTATATTTTACCTGATGTTGTCGCACGCTTAAGAAACCAAAAAAACTGTAGTCCTTGTCAGATATATTTCGTACGTGATGAAATTGTATAACAATAGTTAAATCTACAATATTTAAATTAAAAACCATAAATATTAATATATATTTTTTAAAATTATTTTATAACCTCAATTTCAAAAGCATTATTAACTAAACACGTTAAACTACTTTTTGTTCAACCTCAATTTCAACCACAGTTTTAACCAAACATACATAAATACCAAATCAACCTCAACTAAAAGCACTTTTTATAAAACAACTTTTTTCAAACCACAACCACAACAGCTATCACAATACCAAACACATTGATAAAATCAAGCACAAGATAATATGGATCTATGCAAGTTTCAAGCCCAAAGGGCTTTCACTTGAGGGGGTGCGTTAAAGAATAATATAAATCATATCTTGGGACCTCACCTAAAAACTTATATTATTAGGTTAAGATGGTTCTTTGACAAGTACCATTGCTCTAAGGTCTTAGAAACAGTAAACACTGTCACGGTTGATGTTACAGGAACCAATTTGACCTTCCAGGCAGTAATGATTCCAAAGCTGCCTCCTCCACCTCCACTAATTGCCCAAAAAAGATCTTCCCCCATGGCCTTCCGATCAAGAACTCTTCCACGAGAATCAATTATACGAGCATCAATGACAATGTACGCACCAAGGCCATATTTTCTCAACATGGCACCATATGCACCTCCTGTAATGTGCCCGCCAATACCTAAACTTGTCGCAGTACCGGCAGGGTAGCCAAGAGTCCTACTTTTCTCAGCAATTCTGTAATAGAGTTCGCCATTTGTGGCACCTGCCTGAACCCATACGCTATTATCATTTATATCAACGCTAATAGAACGAAACTGAGTAATGTCTACAACAATGAAAGGAGTTTCAATTTCAGAAACATAAGAGACTCCCTCATAGTCATGACCTCCTCTACGGACTCTAATGTGGATTCCAAGATGTTTTGAGCAAATTACAGCAGCTTGGATGTGAGATTCGTTCAAAGGAGTGAAGATGAACTCAGGTTTCGGTACAGAAGGCAATGTAAGCCTGAGGTTGTAAGCAGAAGATACCAATATAGGTGTGAATGAAGAGTTGTTTGGTGTATACTGTTAGGAAATACATTTATTTTATTTTTTTCTTTTATGTTTGTATTTTTTTTGTGTTAATTTAGATTGTTTTAACATAGGATTGTTTTCTCTCTTATGTTCGATGATTCAGAATTTCTTGCATAGAAAACTATCCTGAATTGGTATTTTCCAATTGCTACAGCAGGGCAACATGGGTAATTTGCCTTTTGTTGTACATTTAAATTACAACAATGCTCTTTAATTTTTTTTTGTTTTTTCCTTATAATTAAGGTTATTTTTGTATTTTTATGTTATGGATGTACAGAAATAACCTTTTTACACTTGAAATAAAAAAAACAAACAAAAAGATGGAGGGCCATTTCATTATCTCCCATTTAATTGCACAGTAAAATAACCTCCGTGCCCTTGATGCCAATAAATTTAACTCTAAGATTAAAGGGTATTCTTGTCATTTTTTAATATTTTGTTTGTAATTAATGAGTAGGGGTTGGGTTATTTAAGTATTTTTTTTTAAAACAAAACTGACGTGTGACAGATACACGTCATTAGCTCTGTTGTCTTTGAACGACGAGTGCGGTTGATTAAAACGATCAAAACAGCCGTTTCGGGGTGGCATCAATTTCGTCTCAGCATCCCTTCCCTGGATGTGTGGCTCGTGCACCAATAGGATCTCTGGTTTGTCACCGACAACTTTTTTTTTTTCTTTCCTCTCTCTTCCTCGATGTTTATGTCCTCCCACCTGATTTTTCAAGTCAGCTCCTAAACTTCTATTTCTTTGTAATTTAGTCCCTTTGCTTTTGTTTCTATTTTTTTTAAAAATAATTCATTGAATTGGTTTTTTGTTTCAATTTCATCCTTATTGAATTTTTAGCTTTGTCAAATGTGGTTTTTGATCTTTTAGTTGCTAATTTTTGTGGTCTAAGATAATTTAATTTTTAGAATTGCATGTTTTTTTACGATTCCACCCTCCTAAATTTTCTCATAATAGATTTAATCCTTATTTTTTTTTATTGTTGTTTTTTTTCTTTGCAAAATTTTCAAAATTGAAATTGTTTAACCTGATTCAATTCTTTAAAAATTGGATTATCATGGTTTCATGACCTGGGTCGATGGTTATCTCGGTTGCCTCGAGTTTATTTTTTTTTTCAATTTCATCCTTTAATATTAGGTTGATTGAGAATTAGACTTCATAATTTCTTTCGGTTTGCTTTCTATGAAGTTACTCCGGCCTCGTGACTCGGATCACGGGTTTGGTCGATTAACTTGAGTTGACTCATGTGGTTTTTTCATGTAATTTTTACTTGTTTTTTTTTTTTTTTTGCAATTTCATTCTTCAACATTGAGTTGATTGAGAATTGAGGTTTATAATTTATTTTAATTTTTTTTCTATATTGTTATCTTGGTCTCATGATGAAGGCTAGACAGGTAACCCGGGTTGACTCGACTCATTTTTCTAATTTAATCTTATTTTTAATTTCATCCTTCAATATTGAGTTAATTGAGAATTAGGCTTAATATTTTTTTTTTATTTGCTTGCTACATGGTTATCAGTGTCTCATGACTTGGGTTGAAGATTTGACAGGTTAACCTGTGTTGATCCGAGTCAATTGGAGTTGATTCGAGTAAATCTAGGTAGATCCAACATGTTGTCGTCTTAACATTTAAAAAGATATCGTCTTGTTTTTTTTAGTTAAACTACATTTTAATCGGTTGTTCAAGTTGTTTTTGGACCTGCAAAGTCGACTATGTAATATCGAGTCAACTTCTACATGATTTAATTTTTTTAACATATTAACAACACCTAAATATTTTTTTTTATATGTTTAATAAAAAATTGACCCAACTCGCTGTGGAGTACAAGCAATTATCTAGTATTTTACTATATATATATATATTTATTAAGAAGATCCGGCACCTACCAAAATATTTATTTATATAGTACGTAGCCATGCCATGATGCATCATGTTGATTTCATGTAATATTATCACCTCAATGAACAATAATGTCGGTGCAATCAGTGCTTTAATTTATTGCTTAAAAAAAAGTTGCGATCTGATAAGTATTCTTGATAATAATAGAGAAAAAAACGTGAGAAGATTGGATGAAATATTGAGGCAAAGAAAAGAGAAAAACTCTCCTTGAAACTTTGCGCAAGTAAGAGTGTTCTCTAAGAAAAAGAATAGCAAAAGCAAACATTAAACAATTACTAGCTGCTAGCTGGGTAAGGTCTTCGCAAAATAGCACCCTAAAAAAAGAGTCAATTCAAACCCTTGGCATTAATTAATAATTAGTACTTAATATATATATATATATATATATATATATATATATATATATATATATATATATATATAGCCTTGAATTCCTCTTCAACTTTTATTACAAGGTCCAACATCTTTTATTGACTGTCCTTACATGCATGGGGATGGAGTTATGGTAGGGGCTATGTTCTTCACCATAGATTTAAAACTCGATAACTATTTGACCTCCTATTCCCCATAAAAAATAAAAATAAAAATCAAGCCCACAAAGAATGAGATATTATTCCTTTCTCCCTGCTGAAAGTTTTTCTTCTTAATTAATGCGACTCCCCCCAAAATGAAGTCTTCAATCTAAGATCCATCCCTGCGCATACAACTGGAGTGGACCAACAAAGGACAACCTCAATGATTAATTTTGGAGGCACGGGATGCGATGCAATTAATTAATATATATATCTTGTCAATAGGTGAACTTGATGTTGATGAACTGCCCACGGGGCCTTATCTGCAACTATTTTATTCAATTTTTTTGAACTTGTTCATCGAATTGCTGTGATAATTGAGATCTGAGCATCAAGTCTTCAACTACCACGATTATTTATAAATTTTATAGCATATTTTGAACACTACTTGATAGAATAACTTGCTTATTACACATCATTCTGCGACAGGAATGACAGTCTACTTAACCAAAATATTGGAACAAACATAGGATGCTGGTCCAATCACAGACACATAAACATGGTGATCCAACCACCCTTTTTCCTGGCCATGAATTCCTCTTCATCTTCTTTACCTCATGTGCAGTGGAAGAGGTGGAATGCTTTGTTCATGCCTGAAAATGTTTTCAGGATCAACCATGCTCTTCACTAATGCCAATCTGTAGAAGTTATCCTTGTAGTACTTAGCACCCCAAACCCTTGCCTTCTTAAAGTTTGCGCGAGTATTTCTGTTCATACCCAAATCAAGATCCCTGTAATTCACATATGCTTCCCTTGGATTCTTGGAAACATAAGGTTTCATGTACTTGTAAAGCCCTCTCATCCACTTTATGTGCCTTCCAACATTCCCTGAAGCATTTTGCCAGTTAGTTACATAATGGATCATGAAAAGGTCACCCTTTCGATGGGGGAAAGGAGTCTCTGACTCAGAGATTTTGCTCATCATTCCACCAAAAGGATTCCATATCATTAAAGGACTATCTTCTTTAAGAAATCTCATCCATATCCCTTCAAGTCCAGTTTCAGGGATAGGTTCTTGGACAAAATCTGACTTGGCTTTGAAGTAGCTCTTCAAGATATTCTTTGCTTGAAGTAAAACTTCAGGAGGCGTAGTGCTTGGATAGCCGCCAATATATAGCACCGATCCAAGCCATGTAGTTTCGATACAATCCTTTGGTGTCAAACCCAATTCTGGAAATCCTTCTTCCATTACCTTGAGGAGTCTATTGGCATCACCAAGAAACAAGGCATTATAGGAAGTCGAAATAGTTCTATTACCCTTGTTACCAGCTGTTTGAATGATAACTCTAATGAAGAGATCTTCGTCGAGTTTGTCAGCAACTTGCTGCCACCGATAGAGGAGCTTAGTGGCACCTTGTTCCAAGGTCTTACGAACAGTAAAAACCGTCACATTTTCTGGCACAGGGACCAATTTTACTTTCCAGGCAGTAATGATACCAAAGCTACCTCCTCCTCCTCCTCTGATTGCCCAAAAAAGCTCTTCCCCCATGGCTTGCCTGTCAAGAATCCTTCCCTGAGCATCGATTATGCGAGCGTCGATAACATTGTCAGCACCAAGGCCATATTTCCTCATCATTGGACCATAAGCACCTCCTGTGATGTGCCCTCCAATGCCTAAACTGGTGCAAAGGCCAGCAGCGAAACCATGAGTTTTACTTTTTTCAGCAATCCTGTAGTAAAGCTCACCATTTGTGGCACCTGCCTGAACCCAAGCGCTACTATCTTCGATGTCAACGTCAATAGATCGTAGCTTGGCAAGGTCTATAATTATGAAAGGCGATTCAATTTCAGAGACATAAGAGACAGCCTCATAATCATGGCCTCCACTGCGGACTCTGAAGTGAATTCCAAGCTGTTTACAGCAAACAACAGCTGCTTGGATGTCAGATTCATTGAACGGTGTGAAGATAAAGTCAGGCTTTGGCACTGAAGGCAAAGTGTACCTGAGGTTTTGAGCGGTAGAAAGTAAAACTGTGGCGAAGGAAGAGTTGTCAATTGGAGTGTACATGGCAGTGGAGAAAGGATAGGAGGAATGTGAAGTAGTTGAGAGACATTGTAGAAACCTATCCTGAATTGTAAATGAAACTACAAAAGGAGACAGAAGCAAGACTACGAGTATTGAAAGAATTGAAGAACTTGAAAGCACCATTTTTTGCTATCTCCTTGCCTTGTGTTTGAAGAACTCATGTCCCAAGATTACTTATATAGTAATTTGATGAGTACATGAAAGAATTATTCAAATCCCAGGTGGATAGTTTTTATTATATTTTTAACAACCTACACACAGCTTGTGGCCTAAAAATTGGCTGTGGAAAACTGTTGCCATGTGAAGACGATAACTTAGCAAAATATTTTAGCTGACTTTCTGCTACAGGGCATTTAGAAACCGAAGAGCAACCTGCCCTGGCCACCATTTCAATTCTCATTAAATTATACTCCATTTCACATGCATGCTCTTTAGCCAAGTGAAGTTCCAGGAACCATGTTAGATTACTAGGGTTCAGACTGTTACCTACCCTTTGAGATTCTGAAACAACCGACTCTCTGCGATGCTGGAAACTTCAGTGGTAGGAGAACATTAATTACGTGCTTACATAATAATTTCTTCTTTGCAGCCAATCAAGACTTATTTTTGTAGGTCCTGAGGGCTGGCAAGGATTCGATTCCATGGCCAAGCTGTAACAAGAAAGAAAATTATGAATCTTTTAGTTTGAGTACATCTATAAATTTGATCACATCAATGAATTTAGTTTCCGTATAATTTATTATATTGACCCAAAGAAAAACACAAGTTGCAACATAATTATATTACTTTTATAATGTTTCTTGTAGTTTTTTTTGTTTGACAAATAATGCTTTGAATTTTGCAAAAGTCTCTCAAATCTGGGGTGATGAGTTAAGTCAGAATTTTACCTACTTCTTTATGTGTGATCTAATCGAGTTTTTTATTTATTTATTTATTTATTATTATTTTAACGTGAAGGTATTTTTATTGTTATTGTATTCTTAATTGAATAATTGAATGCTTAGAAAATTTTTTGTATTTTGTTTGGTTATTAATTATTCCAGGATAGAAATAGAATCAGAAAAGATAAAAACATGCTTTGTCAGAGGAACATAAATAAAAACAAAATTAAATTTGTTTTTAAAGCAGTTTTAAAGTGATTTTTTATTTTTTAAAACAAAAAAAATCAAAGGACATGTTTTTTTTTTGTTTTGTTATCTTTAAGACAGTTTTTGAGTGAATTCTTATTTTTTAAAACAAAAAAAATATCAAAAGACATTCTTTCTAATTTTTTTTTTGCTAACTTTTTAGTCTTAAAATAGTAACTAAACAATAGCTTATAATTATTTTTCATATTATTAATATCATCTCGTAACAAAATAATTCCTTACCAATGTGAGAATATTTAAGATTCGTATGGCCTTATTAACATCAACTAACAAAAAAATAAAAAAATATTTTCGAATCTGTGAAGGTTCAAGACTCAAGATTTTAAGCCATTACAATAATGAATCTCTCCAGAAAT
Organism: Populus trichocarpa; assembly: GCF_000002775.5. Classification (NCBI taxonomy): domain Eukaryota; kingdom Viridiplantae; phylum Streptophyta; class Magnoliopsida; order Malpighiales; family Salicaceae; genus Populus; species Populus trichocarpa. The sequence continues at coordinate 48,942,868 of NC_037285.2, read as the reverse complement.
AAGAACGCACTCCTAGGTCCAATATATTTAAAGAAATTTAATGAATTTATATAAATATTAGTCTTAAAATTCAAATGCAAGAAGTCAAAAATGAGACGTATCAGCAATCTTTCTCGGAACCTCTCATCTTAGACAGACAATACTTTAAATAAACATTTTAATTAATACGCCACATATTAAAATCATTTCTACTATTAAATTTCTCTATATCAAAGCAAGATTATTTTTATCGAAAGTCAACTGAAAAAACTTACAACATAAATTAAATGGCAGTGAAATTGGTCTTAAAATAATTATTTTACCAACACTTATAGCTAATTATGATGATTAATTCTGTGTCGCAACCCATATGAAGAACGACTCATCCCATGATTGATGATGGGAAACGAAGGGAAATTTCATCTTTAAAAGCTCTCCTTAGGTATCTTGATTTCCCTGTAATTAAGCTAATGCTAATGTCAGCTTGGGCAACTTTGATCATTTGGTCAAGGAGTATTTAATTAAAATTCAGTTTCTAGGGATTGTTGATTTTTTTTTTCATGGAAAGACGGATTATTGAATCTAATGGTAGAATGATTTGCATTAAATATTTTTAAACGCAGACATTGAAGAACAACTCAATTTTTCTGTTTTCGATAAAATTTTATAATATTTAGAGACTAACTAGTAGTATGTTATATTCTACCATCAAGCCTATCACATGCTTCAATTTTTTTTTTCCACCATGATAACATGAGTCTAGAGATAAATATATATTATGATAATCAATTCAAAACTGATGTTGCAATGATTTGCATTGGATCTAATCTTAGCTTTTTTCTAATCAAGTTTAAGAGAAGTTCATAAAAAAAATGATGAATATATCAATATAAGGAGCAATTATAATTCAATAATAGAGGTATTTTCAGGTCAACTTATAAGTTATCTAGAACTAAACTAGATAGATAGCTTGCATTTTACTGTGGGCCGGGCCAATTTTTTTTGCCGCGTAAAAAAACAATGCCCAAACACTATTATTGGATTTTAAAGAACAAAAAAAAAATCCATGACTTGACACCATAGAAAGAGAGCTAAAAAATAATGATAGTCAATCCCCTATAATAAAAATATAGAAGGATAAAATAAAAAAAAATCTATGAAAAAAAATATTAAAAAACAAAGCACAAACAAAACCAAGTGAGGTTGTTAAAATCCGCGAGAAGAACCAAACAAACAATCATTATTTGATAGGTGGCTTGCGCAACGCTGCGGGCCTATCATATTTTTTTTATTGCAGAAAAGATATTGAGACGATGCATATTTTTTTTAAAAAGAGCAAAAATCCAAGATTATGATTATTGACTCGAGATCTAAAAATAGAAAATTAAAAAAAAAAATTCCTTCAAGTATTGCCTCAAATTAAATGTTAGGGATGCAATCAATAAATTTTATTTAATAAAAAAACAAAATAGGGCCAACCATATTTTTCATCAGAGAAAAAAATACAAAACGATGCAAAGTTTGTAAACTTGAGTTAAACAACAAACCCAAAATCTATTAAATTGCTGACCCGGGTTCAACCCAGGAGCTCAACATCTGCAAAATTAAATGTTGGATGAGGAAATCTATTAATTCAATTCAATTCAAAAATAAAATTCCTTTAGAAAATCTAAATTTAATAAAGATAAAAAAAATATTAATAAAAAAAGATTAGATTTAACAGGAAAAAAACAAATGAATGATGAAATTGTCAAAAATAGCAATAAAAAAAACATGAACCAATTCTGATAGGTAAAAATATCTATTGGGGGTGAAATTAAAAAAAAAAACTTAATTTAATAAAGAGAACAACGGTGAAATTGGAAAAACCTTTTAATTCCATAAATTCTTTTAAAATTTTAAAAACTGTAATGAAGAGAATAAGGATAAAATCTTAAGTATAACAAATTTTAGGGGTTGATTCGATTTGTTTTACTATCTTGCACTCGGGATAACCCCGCATAAAGAAAGGTGGAAACAATGACAATGCTTAAGGGTCAATAATTTAATGGCAAAGTATAAAACCAAATAAAAAATCAATCTAAAAAAATCAAGTCAACCTATATTAACCCTACCAACTTGCGATGCGGGATATAAAATGAGGATAACCTCACAAAAGAAAAATTGAACAAATCACAAAGCTCATAGCGCAATAAGTCAATGTCAGATGATAAAAATAAAAAAATAAAAATAATAAGTCAATGTAAAATGATAAAAATGACAAAAAAAAAAAACAAATTAATAAGTCAATGTCAAATAATAAAAATAAAAATAAAAAAAATTCTAAAAAGAATTTAAAAAATACCGAACCCAAACCAAGTAAATTATTGAAACTAGTAAATCAAGTCATGACAATATGACAACCCTATTAAAGGCAGAAATAATCACAAAGCAAAATCCTCAATTAAATTTTTTTTTTAAAAAATAAACAATGAGGACCAAATCTTGCACAAAAAATAATTGAAAGAAACTAATTAAGGATTAAATTGAAAAGGAGTAATGAAAAAAAACGAGGACCAAAATTTGAAAAAAATGAATTAAAATTCTAAAGTACAAAATCAAAACAATAAAATAAATGCAAAGGATGAAAAAACAGGATTCAAAAGAATGAGGACCGGATTGTAAACAAAAAAAATTAAATTAAATGCTGAGAGGGATGAAATTGAAAAAAACAATAAACTTCAAGAGACATTAAAATCAAAGCAAATAGAAATCAAAAGAATGAGGACTAAACCCAAAACAAATACAAAATGGAGGACAACTAAATTTTTCAAGGCCTGGCATGAAAACCAATGCCCGAGAGAGAGAAATGAAGGGCAGGAGAAAAAACCCCATCGTTGTGGAACCGTCACCTGCCTTGTTGAACACGCTACTCCAACAGCTGTATCACATTCTTGTACATTGGATGAGACGACGATCATTTTTTTTTGCCACCGTAATTGTCCACACAAGCCTCCAAAATAGTAAGAAGGACTCTGACACGTGCATGGCATGCGTCATTATATTTTACCAATTTATGAATATTTCAATAAGATGAATTACAAAGAAAATCCCAAGAGCATATCATTATTAAAAAAAAAAAAACCCATGGCGCAAAGACAAAAGCACCTTCAGAAGTCGTCCTTTAAATTCAAAAAGTCAAAAGTTAACAATGTAATTTTATTGTATAAAAATAATGCAAAGACATACCCCTTCCTGCAAGGCCTTTTTTTTATAGAGCACCCAAGATTATAAGTATTATTTTACTGTGCAAATTAAAAGAAAAAGAGGAAAAAACCCTTAACAAAAGACCTTTTTTTTTTTTTTTCAGATTTCAAGGGCAAAAATGTATTTTTAGTATGCATTATAAAGATGAACGATAACTTTACCCGATCAATTCTCAAATGCATTTGGATCTAGTGGAAAATATTATTTTGCCCTAATTCCCAAGGTAATTATTAAGAGGAATGATAGTAAATCTCCTTACATGCTAAAGTAAATCACCGATATCTTTTATTTTTTTATTTTTTTTTGTTAATCCCTCTCAGAATGATCTTAAAAGACTCACTGTCATATAATTTGATGTATTCGAAGAATTCTTAATAAATTTTTCTGGATGCTTCTTTAAGGTTTAAATCTAAAAAAATTATTTTCTGTAAAATTAAGGATTTTGTTGCTTCGCTGGGTTTCTGTTTTTTTTTCTTTTTCTCTATTTTGAAATACACGACTCATAACAAGAAAATTTCTTCCTAAACTTAAAAAATTGGAGACAAAAACTGATACTTTGAAAAATGCAAGAATTTAATTAAAAACTATGTTTTTTGTATTTTATTTTCTTTTATTATTGAAATTGAAAACTAAAATGTATTTCAAATGAAAACTTCATCTTTGTCACAAAATTATTTTACTTGCACTCTCTGTGCTGTTTCTTAAAAGGAAATACACTCAATAATTCTTAAAAACAAAAATTACAACGAATATTAAAACTTAAAAATCATCCTTTTTCATATAAAAAAGGATTTCATGAAATAAAGAAATAACCAAAAATTATATTGAATTTCATTGTGCTATTTATTTTATATTGTTGTCCATTTTGATATTATCAAAACAGGATATAATTCCAATTATAGTTGTCTGAGACAGTAGTTCATAAATCAACCCATGAGTTATTTGGTCAATCCTTTTTTTTTTTAAAAAAATAAAATTAAAACTACATTGTTTTATTTTTTTTTTGAAAAAGAAAAATCATTAGTTTTGATTCAGTCAATTTTAAAATCAAAAGTAGGATGGTGCCTAAAGTTAGAGTAAAAGGGTTGATTTAAGAAATTTTAAAAATTGACGGACCACATGATGAATTTACCCAATTTTATTTGCTGTTTTGTCTTTAAACTCAGCCGTCCCTTCCTCTTGCGTTGAAATGGTTCAAATTGAATATTTTTCTTACATTTCATGGAAGTATAATATCCATCCAACTGGTATAATTATTTTCCCATAGATTTCTTAACTGAATTTTTTATTTATTTATTTTATCAGAAGAGGGCATGGTTTCGATTAGACTGGGCTCATGTTTCCAACTCCCAACACAAAGGTTGAGGATCCTGTAAGATCAAGATTTTGGCCCACCAGAGAGGAATTACAGAGAATTTATGTCAAAATATCCCGAAGATCTCTTCACAAGCCATCGTGGTGTCCAGGGGCGGAATTGGCAGGAAACGTTTCAGCCCCCTTCCTTTAATAAATTAGATTTTTAGTTTTAAAAATAAACAATTTTAAATTTTGGAGATCCTAAATTGTTTTCTTTGATTTGGCCCTCCTAAACTAAAATTCCTAGCTCCACCTCTTAGTCTCCAAATAACAACCAATTCATGCCGGGGAAATGAGCAATACGGTTCCATAACATCGTTGCAAAGTTGGGATCACAGAGCTTAAATTTAATAGCGTTTTTAAGATTGCTGTTGAGGGTATTTTTCATTTTTTTTTAAATATATTAAAATAATTTTTTTTTTAACATCAGCACATCAAGACGATAAAAAATATTAAAAAATATTAATTTTAATTTTTTTAAATTAAAAAATTTTAAAAAGTGCAGTCCTAAATAGTTAAAAGTACACAACTAATTTATTTTTGCCAAAATTAGATTTCGTCTTGTCTATTTATTTATTTATTTATTATTATTTTGTAAAAAAGAGTCCATGAGAAGCAAAGTTGTGCATTGGATAACAAAGGGAGTGTCAATATTTTTTTTTAGTTTAATGTGGGTATTCGGGCTAGCTTGCGCCACTACAACATTATCCAGTTTTACCGACGGACTCCTTCCGTCGGTGACAACAATGACATCCGTCGGTGAAAATAATACCGACGGACTCACCGACGGAACACGTCCGTCGGTATAACAGTCGTCGGTAAATCCCATTTCCGTCGCTAATTCTGTCGCAAATAAAAAAAACCACCCACCGACGGTAATACAGACGGATACGTGCGCGCCAAAAAAAAGTTTTCCTCGGGAACATTACCGACGGAATAAATCCGTCGGTAATTGCAAGGGTAATTGCCGACGGCATTGCCGACGGAAAATCCGTCGGTAATTATGGCATGGCTTGTAATTTTGTTGCAATTTTCTGTGTAATACCGACGGATATTATCCGTCGGTAATGCCGTCGGTATTTAATCACCGACGGATATTATCTGTCGGTGATGCCGTCGGTAATTATGGCATGGATGGTAATTGTTCGGCAACTCTCTGTTAAATACCGACGGATATTATCCGTCGGTATATCCGTCGGTACGTATTTAAAATATATATAAAAAATAATTTATTAATTGTAAAAAACCTTAATAAACAAATAAAAATGCATTAAACATTAAAAATGTAAAAGTAATAATATTCATTACAAATTTAATGTGTTTAAAAAACAAAATTAAACTAGAATAGCGGCGGAGCTGGAGGAGGAGGAGGTTGGTTGTTCCCGGGACCATACGGCCAAAAAGAAGCTGCACAAGTATCGTCACCCATCTTTGATCTCATCTCCATGACTATTTGACGGAGCTCATCATAATTCATCGAGAGTTGTTGATATTGTTGTTTCAACGCAATGAACTCCTCAGACTGGGTGTTCGATACTGATGGAGAGCTTCCAACAGTTGAGACACTACGAGTCGAACGCAAGTTGTCAGCCGTAGTGTTGGAGAGCCCGTAGACCCTATTTTTATCGGGTCCACCAGACGATCCCGCCTCCATCCACAAATCTGGATCGAAATCTGGATGGGTCGACGGATTGTCCCCATATCTCTCCCTCAACCGATTATTATAGGTCTCCTGAAAATAAAAATAAAAAGTAATCATCATATTCAATACATTAAACATAATAACTTACATAATAACTTACAAAATAAAATGGTTGAACAAACATACCATGAAATGCTGAGCACGGTTATCAACGAACTGTTGCGCCCCCTTCTGGCGGTCTTGACTCCGCACATGCGTCTCTAGAAACAGCTCCATTGGACTCGGTTCACGTCCAAGAGACGCAGTCTGTAAGGAAAAAATAGGTTGAAAGTTAAATATATTATAAGGAATGACAAATTAATTAACGATATATTTCATTAAAATTAATCTTACCATCCGCTTTGCATGTGCGCTGAATGGGACGGATCCGCCAGTGTGCGTGGTCACCGAACCATGAATTTGCCGGTTCCGGTTGTCGGCGCCGGACTGTGAGCGCCGTGAGAACCGCTCTGAGGTCACGTGCTCAATATATGCCGTCCATATTTCCCCCGAGATGAATGGCGGTTTGAATTCCTGCCAAACCACCACCTCATTCCATCCTTCAAGACCGTTATCTCTCGCATGTCTTTTTGATTTTTTTTGGGTGTCATACCAAAAATCACGCAACCTACTTCCATAGTAACAAATTAGAATTTAAAACATAAAATTATAAAACAAAAATAAATATTATTTTCGATGTTACCTAGTTGCCGCGTGATTCTCCCATACCCTCCTCACAACATTGTTGTCCGCCCTATCCCTCTCAAATTTGTTCTGTGTATATAAATAATTCATATAAAATAAAAATAGTACAAGATATAAAATTATAAAAATCATTTATTACAAATAAGCTGGAAATTAAAAATTAACACCGACCTGAAATCGCTTAAACCATGCATCGATATTAGGTTTCCACTCAGGATGTTTGGAAACCTGGCTCCATTGAAACAATGGAATCTCCATTGACGATTTAAACGCCAATGTTATAGTCCTTGCAGCCTCAATGTTTGTGAACCTGAAATTAAATAAAAGTAGTAATTAATATTAATTAGTTGTTCATAAATTATGTTATAAGTATATAAAAAAAAAACTAAAACCTAAACAAACTTACATTGAGAGGTCATCCTTCCATTGTGCCTGGTACTTGCGGGTGAATTGACCCCGCTGTGAAGGCACACCGCTTCTGCGCTGTGAAACCGCGCTAGAAGAGGCAGCATCACAAGTTGGCGTAGATTCCTCGCCGTGATCAGCACCTAAGGATACGTCCTCCTCGCTGCTAGAAGAACTAGCTGCAACCGTCTTCTGACGACGTGCTGTAGATTTCATTCTACGCATCTACACAAATGTATACGAATAATTACATAATTAACTTCGATTATTTTAAAAAAAATTCGACAGAGTCTCCCCTGTACTGGGGGGTCCCAAGTTGTCGACAAAATCATATTACACTTCCAATTTTATTTCACATCCCGATCCAATCATCCTGGATCTCAACCCAACTCATCATCATCAACACAACATTTTATTCAATAACATCATATAGAATTACAACTATGAACATTCATTATTAAATTGGTACTTAGAGTTACAAACATTAGATTAAAGTCATACATTCAAATTTACGGATATAAACTAACATTTTTAACATAAATTCAACAATAACAATTATAGCAATACAAACAATAATATCCTAAATTAAGATAAACTAATTAAATGCAATTCTATATATATAAATTAACATTTTTAAAATAAATCAACAATAACAATTATATTTATAAACTAACATTTTTAACATAAATTCAACAATAACAATTATAGCAATACAAACAATAATATCAAAACTAAAAAACTAAAATTAATAAATAAAATTAAAAAACTAAAAAACACTACACAACACACAACATAAACACAAAACAAACAATACACAAAACTAAAAAACATTATATCAATTCAAAATAAATTTGGGAATAAAAAATGCTTACCTTAATAATGTGTTGAATTTAAGATTTTATCTACAAACAATATACAAAACAAAGAACACCAAAAAAAATAATCATAATTAAAATAAAAAAATACAAAGATAAAGAAAAAAAAATACATACCTTTTAAAACTACCACCAAAACAATAAAATCCTTCTAAAAGCTAAATATAAATGAGAGGAGAAGAGAAAGGGAGAAGAGAAGAAGAGCAAGGGAGAAGAGAAAGGGAGAAGAGAAGAAGAGAAGTGAAAGGGAGAAGAGGAGAAGAGGAGAAGGTGCGGGGGGGGGGGGTGGTATATATAGCTTATTTTCCGACGGGATTACCGACGGAAATTAATTGCTGTCGGTGCAATTAATTTCCGTCGGTAATGCCGTCAGAAATTAATTGAAATGCGCACCAAAAAAAATCAAAAATCCCACCAAACTTTTCAATCCGTCGGCAATTCCGTCGGAATTGCCGTCGGTATTCGTGCAGACGGACACGTGTCAGACATGCGTGATCCGTCGGTAATGCCGTCGGTCTATTACGTCGGAAATGTCATCGGTATTCGTGCAGACGGACATGTGTCAGACATGCGTGGTCCGTCGGTAATGCCGTCGGTAATAGTGCAGACGGACATGTGTCAGACATGCGTGCGGCAACCCGTCGGTGATTCCGTCGGTATTAGCGTCGGAAAAGCCGTCGGAAATCCGTCGGTGAATGTGGCAAAATCCCGTAATTTTTTTGCAACTCTCTGTGAAATACCGACGGGTTATATTCCGTCGGTATATCCGTCGGTGAAAAGATAAATTTTTTTTTTTTTTTTTATGTAACCCTCTCAAAAAATCTTGAATTGCAATCTTACAGCACACACAACACAATAACAAAGGCTGACCCTTAAAGAAGAATAAATATTTCATGTTTCAAATTATTACATTATAAAAATAAGGCTTTATAACATGTTTAGTTAGTCGGAATTTTCATCTTCGTCCTCTATTGAATTATTATCATCAGCTTCATCGCACTCTTCAATTTCGTTATCATCTTCTTCAACAACATTCTTTTTTCCACTAGTAGAGCTCAGAACAACATTCAACTCCTCTGCGTCAACATCAACAAGACTATCGTTGAAAACACGAAAATTCGAATTTTCTTATAAGTCAATCGACGGAGCAACTCGGTATGGTTCAACCAACTCACTAGCTACTTCATTTATCACACTTGTGTCTTCGTTCTCATCCTGAACAACCTCGACACGACCCTTGGGTTTTGTTTTTAAAACGGATAACCAATCAACTCTTGATCGGTCCTTTCTAAAGGAAGGGGTGTATGTGTAATAAACTTGTTGGCATTGCTTTGCAAAAACAAAGACGTCATTTACGTTGCGGTGTCTAGCTTTTGAATTGATTTCAACGAGACAATAGTAAGGATCTACTCTGATTCCTCTGTCAGTTGTGTCATACCAATAGCATTTGAATAAAAACACTCTATTTTGCTTGCTATGATATTGCAGTTCGATGACCTCTTCCAATCTACCGTAGTAGTCAACTTCAAACTCACTAGAAGTCGATCCCTTAATACAAACACCGCTGTTGTATGTCTTTCTTCCATACCCGTATTCTTCAGTATGAAAGACATATCCATTGACAAAATATCCATTATAGCACTTGACTTTTCTTTCAGGGCCCAGACATAGTAAAGACAGTGAAATAGTAGCACTACCTCCCATTTGATAAACCTAGCTTGTAAATTAAATACAACAATAATCAATAAACGGATATTATATAACATTGACTACAATTAATTACATTGCAAGAGATAATGAGTTTTTGATAGGACTTACATGTGTTCTAAACCATGTGGCAAATTGTTCATCTTGTAATTGAAAGATCTGGGATTCGGTCAGCTGTGAGTTATTGGACAGTAAGTATCGTCGATGTTGCCTGCAAGGTTGTTCCAAATTATATGAGTGTATGGTATCACAAAACATAAATAGTACACCCTTGACAAAGTTTAAGTCGAACATCTACTTACTTAATAAAAGGTCTCAGCTCATCACAGTTAAATATGACATAATTGTGTGCTTGTCTGAACTCTATTTCAGACAAATATCTTCCCCTCATGGCATTTTTAGGTGTGGGTCGTCCAGGATTGGAGAATATTGACAAGTTCCCACTTGAATGCACTTCACCGCCATCATCATGCCGTGGAACACGGTTTATCCTCGTTCTCAAATGAGGTTCGAAATAGTATGAGATAAATGTTGAGATCTCCTCAACAATATACGCCTCACATATTGACGCCTCAACATGTGCCTTGTTCTTAACCTTTTTTTTAAGATTGAACAAGTACCTGCATATATATATATATATATATTAATAAAAAATTATCAATTAAAAACATTAAAATAAAAATAAAAACATTTAATTATAAATGTCATAGCAACTGTAATATCTAACCTCTCGAATGGATACATCCATCTGTACTGGACCGGTCCTCCAACTTTTACCTCAAACGGTAAATGTACGGGTAGATGCTCCATTGAGTCAAAAAATGATGGAGGGAATATCATCTCAAGTTTGCATATTGTCTCGACGATATTCTTTTCAAGCCTTTCAATGTGATCAACATTCAACTTGCTGGAGCATATGTCTCTGAAGAAATGACTAATCTCCGTTAGTGCATCCCATATCCCCTTTGGCAACAAATCACGAAAAGCTAATGGGATGAGTGTTTGCATAAACACATGGCAGTCATGACTCTTCATTCCATATAATCTGCATTCCTCCGTATTAACCAGCCTTGATATGTTCGAGGCATGTCCATCGGGGAAACGCAAACTCTTAAGTCATTTGTAGACTAGTAGTTGTGCGTTTTTCTCTAGCACGAAGCTTGCTTTTGGTTTTGCGACCCGTGACCCATCACAAACCAACTTCATATTTTTACGGTTACAGAACAACGCTACATCCAATCTAGCCTTGATGTTGTCCTTTGTCTTCCCCTTCACATCCATGATGGTGTTGAAAATGTTCTCAAACACGTTCTTTTCAATGTGCATGACGTCAAGGTTATGGCGGAGAAGATTGGTCTTCCAATAACCCTCTACCAGTTCTGGGTTTGTAACGGGAATGCCCGCATGTCATGCACTCGGTCATCTCAGCATTTTCAAGGTAGTATAACATGCAGAAGTTAGGGCATATATCAATTTTCTGGTATCCTAAACCGAGGGGTTTCATCATGGACTTGGCAGCATAGAAGTTCTCTTTCAGCCTGTTCCCTTCAGGTAAAATGCTTCTCGCCCATTCAATAATCTTGTCATAACCGGCCTCACTCAACCCGTGATCTGACTTGATAGTGAACACCTGTGCTACGGCTGGTAATTTACTGTGGTTCGTGCAGCCATCCCATAATGGTTCGTCAGAATCTCTCAACAGATCAAAAAACCTTGCTGCATCTGCATTAGGTTCTTCTTCTACGATTGGACATTCCCTGACATTATCTTCACTCATTCTCATTGCATCCATAACCATATTCCTGTAAGGATTACTGTCCTCATTTCCAACTTCATGCATGTTACTAGCACTAGAAGTTGACCCAACCACCTGTTCTTCCATGCTCTCATCAGGAACAAATAGTTCTCCGTGAGCATACCAACACAAGTAATCTTCCATGAACCCTTTGGTTAGAAGATGCATCGTTACAACATCTTGATGCAGAAACTTTAAATTTTTACACTTCCTGCATGGACACCTAATACCGCCATCAGTAAAATTCCTCGGAATAGATGTTGCGAAATTAATAAAACCCTGGACACCGTTACAATAATCCATCCTCCGCAATCCTTGGGGTGAGTCCCGATACATCCATGAACGATCATCCATGACTTCTATTGAACCTCTATAAAACATAACAAAAATATTGGTTTTCCCCGACATTATCCAACAAACTAAAACAACACTTATGTTAAATATTCATTATCAATTATCAACTATCAACTATCAACGTTCATACATACAAATTTATACATATATAAATTTACAGAATTAATCACAACTTCGAAATATAATTGATAACAATTAAACAAGACACTTAAACAAGCTATTAATTATTTATTTCATCACAACGACACATTTAATTCGGTGTAATTCAAACAAAATTTCAACAATTTACAAACAAATATAATTTGACAAAATCTAAAACAAACTATAACAACTACAAAATTATACATTCATACTACAAGTTTCTTTGACAAATAACAATTAAACAAGTACAAACGTTAACAAAATACATATACTAAAACAATAAAATTCACAATTAAATATTAAAACTAAAAAGGATAGATTTACTTACAAAAAAATGATAAAATCTACAAGAAACGGATATTGTGACCACGTACAAGATATAAGAAACTTGAGTGCTCGTGTTGAGAATAATGGAGAGTTTGGGATGGGTGTTTGGCTGCAGTTTGGGAGAGGAGAGGTGGGATGGGAAAGAAGAAGAAGGAGAAACAGAGGAAGAGAGTGTCGGCAGATGGGTGCATATAATGGTTTTTTCCGACGGAATCACCGACGGATTACTTTCGTTGGTGATTCCGTCGGTGAAATCACCACGTCACTGTACAGCTATCTCAGTTTGAATCCCTCGGTAATTTCCGTTGGTAAAATCGCTTGACGTCACCATGCCGTTGCGTATTTCCAGACGAGCTGTATACTCCGTCGGCGAAACCGTCGGTATATACCGACGGAAATATTCCGTCGGTATATACCGATGGAATCACCGACGGAATAAATCCGTCGGTATATATCGATAGATTTTGAGACGGAATTATTTCCGTTGGTATAAATTACCGACGGAAATATTCTATCGGTAATTCCGTTGCTTTTCTCCGGTTTTCTGGTAGTGCGCACACCTCGACTAATCCCACGGGCCCTAAAGTTAACGACCATGTAAGCATCCAGTGGCCATCTATGAGCAACCACAGGGCTCGAACCTGAGACCACAGAGGGAGCAAACCTCTTGGTCCCAAGCTCTTACCACTGGGCCACCACCTAGATGGTTGGGAGTGTCAGTATTTGGTTCTTAAAAACTTGACCCATTCTTGAAAAGAAAACATGTAGTTTTTTACTATATTCGTATTATATTTATTGGCTGCTATTGGAAGGAAGATCTTCCACTACTGTTGTTGATGATGACGTTACCGAAGCATATGTTCTTATTATTTTTCTATATTTTAATTTGTTTTAGAAAAACAATATCAATACAGACATAATAAAAAAATTAATGATTTTAAAAATGATGCGTTAAAAAAAAATGTTGGAATCTTTTTTAAAATTTAAATTTTTTTGCAACGACACTGAAAATGTTAAAAATAAGGCAAATTCATTGAAAACATGTTTTTAATTTTTTTATATGTTAAATTTTTTTTTAAAAAAATATGGATAAAAAATTGAGTTATAATAGACATGTTTTATTGATCTATAAATCTATCTACTATACAATTCACATAATCTATTTAATGTATATCTTTATTTAATTATAATATATCAGTACTTAACTACTCCAAATCACCCGATATTCCAAGCATAACTGATCAATACTTCAAAATTATGATAATAACCACTTTTATCCATACATTGACTCGAGTCAACCCGTGTTGACCCTACTGACTCATGACCTAGGCCTCGCCCCATTCGATCCCAAGTCGGGTTTTAAAATTATGATAATAACAACTTTTATCCTTAAATTGACCTAGGTTGACCTTCCTAATTCGTGACTCGAACCTTACTCCAAATTGACCCCCAAATCCATGTTTAAAACTATGATAATAACCACTTTTATTTTATATTGATTTGGTCAACTTGAGTTGACCCTCCTGACACGTGACTAGAGCCTTAACTCGGGTCAACCCTAAAGTCGTATTTTAAAACTATGATAATAATCATTTTTGTCCTTAGATTGACCTGGATCAACGATTAACCCACTTGTGACTTAGGGCTTGCCTGGGTCGACCCCCAAATTGATTTTTAAAACAATGATAATAACCACATTTATTCTTAGATTGACTCGGGTCAACCCAACCCGTGACCTGAGCCTCAACTAGTGACTCAGGTCAACCAACTTTTATTCTTGCATGTTTTAGTTTGATAATTTTGGAATTTAGAGTTTTTTACAAGGATATTTTAGGAATAAAAAATAATAAATAGTTTATAGAGACACATCCTCTCTATACCTCATGTTTCGAAAGTATAAAAAATTACTTCAAAATTGTTCTAGAGATAATTTTTTTTTTTAATGTTTCTGTCTGTTTCTCTTCAATCAAACACATTTATATCTCTATTATCTCCATCTCTTTTGTCCCAAGACAGTAAGCGAAAACTACCTTTATAATACAAGTTGACTTACCACCGTCTGATTCACGAAAGCATTTTAATCTAAGCATACAAGACTTCCTCTCTTATGAGATTTATTTGATATTGAAAGAGAATAGTCTTTCACAATGCTTCCTTACCTTTTTCTCTCCTAATTTTTTCTAATAGCAAGGAAGGTTTTGCATTCATAGAGTTGTTTAACATATTTTCTACTACACTAAAATTTTGAAGTACGTAATGTATAGTGATAATAAATTTCACTTAATATCAGAGTTGTAGACTTATACTGTAAAATACTGATCCAATATAAAAAATACTCGTTTTCTACTGAAATTTTAAAAATACCAAAACAAATTGTTTTTTTTAATATATGGGATTATGAACTTATACATAAGATATATTTATAATATTAAATAAAAAGACAGTTATTTTTATATTGGTATTAGAACAATTACGTTCTTAACCTGATAAGATAAATATCTCTTTACTAATAAGGACTTTTCTTTGACCATAAACAGACCAACAATTAGAAAATACAATATTTTCTTACTTTATATTAGACAGATAAACAATGCAATTTATCTCAGGTAAGACGTATTATGAGTGCTAATATCTTCTCTATACACAATTAGTTCCTTTTCTTAGACTCTAAGACCAATTACGGTTCCTAGTGACCAAAATACTAGTTGATGACTCTTATTCTTTTTTTTTTTACTGATAAAGGATAAGAATTCCTTATCCTTTCCTCTCATACCATTCCCGACTATCCTGATCTAGGAGGGCAGATATGAGACCCTTTTAAGACTAGATAGAAAACCTACTCATGCTCACTTAATGAATAGAACATGTTCTTAGGTTGTATGTGCTACCTTAATTTTGCATCAAGGCAAGCCCTCCTTAAAGCATCTCGAGCTTATGACTTACAGGTGACACAATGATCGTCACTTAAAAAATTTCCATTGTAGAGTTTAGGCAAAAATCAAAATTCTTATTCATCATGCAAGAGTTACAACCATGTGTCATCCTTTGAAGTGCGAGTTCTTTGTATAAAAACATGCTTATACATTTAACATGCATGCTCACAGGTTAAAATGTAAGTCCCCCACCGAAGGTCTATTACACCTGACTAAGAGAAAATATAGAAAACAAAGAAAGGGCTTAAATAGAGGCTCATTGTCAAAAGAAAATTGAGAGCATCAAATGTGAAGTAGCTAGACTCACAAATCTGCTCAAAGAAGCGCTGGGTTTCAATAATGGAAAGGGAACATTTGTATAGCCTCTTGTGGAAGTAACATCAGCCTATATCCCTCACACATCTCAGAACTTTAGGGCAGACTCGGTAATTGAGAGACATTTTATTCCTTTTGCCATATCTAGCCAACTCAAGCTAACCATGGATCTAACAATGGAAGGAACTTCTGATGATAGGTCTACCGGTCTCAGGGACTATGATAAATTGACTACTTTAAAAGAGAGATTAAGAGCAGTTGAAGGAAATAATCCAACTGACCATGTATTAGCAATTGAAGTTTGTTTGGTTCCAAACATTATGGTGCTAAAAGAATTTAAAGTGCCTAGCTTCATCAGTACACCGGGTTAAAATGCTCAAACACCCATCTCTGATCATACTATAACAAGATGATTGAAGTGATCCATAACAATAAAATGCTAATGTATTTCTTTCAGGATAGTTTCATAGGGTCTGCATTGAGCTAATATATGAGATTGAAAGTACTAAGATTAATAAGTGAAAGGATCTGGTAAACGTATTCTTGAAGCAATATAAATTCAATCTGGAAACTGCTTTTAACAAAATCAGCCTGATGGCCATGAAAAAAGATGGTGAGATACACAACACATGTCCAACCTTCGTTGATAGAAATAGAAATGATAATGTTGTTTGCCAACACCTTCCAATCCTTTTATTATGAGCATTTGATGGGAAGCTCAGCTCAAAATTTCTATGAAGCCATGAGGATTGCTGAAAGAACTATGCAAGCGATTAAAATGCGAAACATTGGAAGGCCTACCAGGGGTTCCAAAACAATAACGAGAGATGAATCAGAATATGACTTTTAGGTGGGAAATATTAGTTATGTGGTCCAACTAGGTCTTGATGTAACATTAACTGCTCAAATGCCTTTGTCAAAGATTGACATACATTTGCCACTTAAGTTTGTTTACCAGCATTTGTTAGACTATGGACTTATTGCCTCGACTATATTAAATCCCATGCAACCATCATTTCTTAGGTGGTATAATCCAAATGAGAGATGTGAAAATCATGGTGGGGTCCTAGGCTATTTGATTGAAAACTGCAAAAATCTCAAGTATCAAGTTTGAAAGTTGGTAAGCAAGGAACAAATTGAGTTTGTGAAGAATAATGGTACCTATTATATAGTCACCCCTATCTTTAATAATGACCATTAGCTTGCAAAATGCTGACGAGGCATAGATAATATGCAATTACCTATATCATGAGTGCATCACAAACTTTCAATAAATTGTTCTTTGTTCTTTGTCTTATTATTGTCTTGAAATAAAAAAAATGTTTCTTTAAAAGGTATTTTGATAAAATATTTTGACCAAACTCTAACATGCAAAATTAAGGCAAATCAATTCTTAAAGATTAAAAGTGTTTTGATTATAGAAATGACTCGATGTTTGTTAAAATGTATTGATAAACAATATGGAGTGACTAAACAAATTTTGAATATGAAATTGAACCGCACATCATGTAGCTAAATTTAAAAGTATGCATAATGACATGTAGTGGATTCAGTAGTCATGGGCTTGCGAATTATAATTCCTTGCAAGTCCAAATCATTATGTTGGATGAGGTTAAAATTTATCGATTCTAACCCACCCTTCTTGAAATGAGAAAGGATCATCTTTGTTTATTTCTTTCACAATTCTTAAAATATATATCCGTTATAATCTCAATTTAAGCCTAATAGAATCTTTCTTTCAAAAAGAAACCCTGACATAGAACACACCCTAACACTAGGGGCAAACGAGAGCATTTTGGTTGAAAAGATGAAGACAATATTAGAACCAATGGTAAAAAAGAATGCTAAGAAAGGAAGCTCAACTATTGAGAAAAAGGGCTAAAAGTGAAAAAAAAACCATAAAATGAAGGGCATCCAAGAAAACTTTGAGGAATGTTATATGAATGCCAAAAAGTATAAATTGTCTACATTTAAAAGACAAGTCAAGGTTAAAGGTAACAAAATACATATCAAGTCTAGAGGGGCAAAAAAGGTTTTTAATTAAAAAAGACACAACAAATACCAAAAGTCAATACTAAAAACAAAATTGAGCTACAAACATGTCTTTTGGTATTTAATAAAGCCTTTTATGTCTTTAAATAATTAGATTAGTTATCCATCAAAGGAAAAAGTTAGATTTGCCTTACATCTATTAAAATAATTTTGATCTTTTAGGTGAACATGATTATATGTCATTCTTTTATAAAGATAGTGAAATAAAATTAAGGAGTGATAAGGCTAATGATTGACATAAAACCTTGATCATTTGAATTGAAATTTGAGTTAAAAGATTCTCATGAAGATAAATGATGAGCAATGAGCTTTAATATTCTCTTTACGTTTGAGATTGACAATGAAAGGAGTGACATGGTTATATGCCAATGTTTAACCTTGATGGATAACACTGAAAGTTTTTGACTGATCAAAAATTCTGTTAAGAGTGAGGCATGATTATTGTTTGATTATGATGAAGTTTCTTGTCCAGTTTTAGGAAACAAGATTTATTAATGAAATATATAGCATGGTTATATGTCATTTACTCTACAAAGACATCAAGAGAAACAGAATTAATGAATAGTTGATGTTGATCCTAGGTCTTTAAAACCCTCAAATACCTTTTAAGCCTGTGAATTTCCCTTTCTTTCATAGCCATGAACGATAGACTGCATTACATGCTTTTAAAAGCTCTTTTTAATCAAGTAAGCAATTTGAATTGATAAATGACGCTCTCATAACTTGAAGAGCTTTTTCATAAGGGTCGTGGCCTCACGAACTAAGCTATTGGTTATTATACATGCTGATAAAATGGATGCTCAAAAGAGAAATTTTCAATGGAACCTTGATCTTTACTCAAAACCTTCTAGTATTGAAATTCACAGAAGGTCACCTTGTCATGTACCATTAAATGACACCTAAAATCAGAGATTAAAATTGACATAATGAACCATAGAAAAACTATTTTAATCTTACAATATGTCAATTTCTGTTTTCAAAATACAAAACAATCAAATGACTATATGTATTGAATGACATATGTTGGGTCTTTGACCAAAGAAACTTGATTTTCAAAAATACTTTAAAAAACTAACATCTCTATGATTTCATTTCAATAATTATACTTGAATAGATATGATCATGGAAATGTGCGAGTTGATTTCTGAACAAGAAAATTCTTGAACAAAAAGACCATGGATCGAGTTTACAAAGTCCTCAACAAAAATGACATCGACACTTCTTGATCATTGTTGGAAAGTTGAGCAGTCAGGGGCAATATAGTGGACCATGGGAAGGAAAACAAACAATATTTAGATTACATGAGGGGCAAAAGAAGATAATCAAATGATAATTTAGTAAAATCCATCAAAGCTATGTTTAACATCTTGCAATGACAAACACCTATGATTTAATGAACTCCAACAATAGTTGAGAGTAACGCTGCAATTGAAAGACATCTTCATGTCTGAAATTTTGATTTACCCTCTGAAATATAGTGACTCTTAAAAGATGTTATCATATGGATAAATATTAGAAATATGCATGCCATCAAGACTAACTAGGGTACAATTTGCTTTGAAACCCATTAATTCAAGGTGCACCATATTAATATGAGTGATAAAAGAAATATCATTGATGATGACAACACATTTCTTTTCATAATCTGATTAGAAGGGCTATGAGGAATTCATTAAGAAGAACATTAAGCATACAATAATGAGCCTTTAACTGCAAGCTATGAGATGCATGTGTGGATGACTTGACAATTCCATGAAGGTTGATGATAACATATACTTGAAAAGTATGTTTCAACTGAAGGTAATTAAATTTGTGGTTGATTGACGATCTAAGATGAGGTCGACATTAGAAAACGTGTTGATGATTGTTGGCATGATGCATAGAGCTAATCAGAAAAAATTCTTGAGAGAATCCAGGAAATAAATGATTTGTTAAGCTCCTTCATGATGAAACAAACAACACCACACTTCGGGGCATGGTTAAGCTTGATAAACAATGAGAGCAATACTCATGGCGGACAACCCAGGATGGGCACTACACTTATATTTAAATGGAGGATTGACAAACAATAAACTCGAATGAGATAATGAATCAAAAAAATAGAGAAGACTTTTAAATAGTAAAAAAAGGCACCCTATGAAGATGGAGCATCAAAGAAGGGGGCTTATATTTCAAACTAGGTAAGGATGCTTGCACGTTATCTAACCCCAAAGCATTGCATAAATGTTTTTGTATTTTTTGTATTTTTACAAAAGAAATCCTTAATGAAATCTAACAAGATTTTGATGAATCTGAGTGGACAAAGAAAGAATCTTTGATCTATGATAGCAAGGAATCCAAGTTCGAACTTCGTAATCAGCAAACACCAAGAAATTCAACCTTACAATCAAGAAGAAAAGTGAGAAGAACCTTACTATTAGAAAATTCTCAATAAAAGAAGAAGATCAACCATGTTATCAGGAAGAATCTTCAAGAAGCACCGAGTTTTCAAAACCCCGCGACTGGGAAGTAACAATCATTTTAGTTCTAGTTAAAAGGGATCGCCAAATGAGATCTCAGGCTGACCAAACTGAAAACAAAGACTAAGGTTCTGGTTAAAGTAAGTCTCTAGATTAAGATTTCAGGTTAACTGAGTTGAAGGCAACATTTTGTTTTTGGTTAAAGGGGATCGCTAGATGGGATCTCAAGTTGATCGAGTTGAAGCCAAAGACCAATGTTCTAGTTAAAGGGGGTCTCTAGATTAAGATTTCAAGTTAACCGAACTGAAGGCAACATTTTGGTTTTGGTTAGAGGGGATCACCAGATGGAATCTCAGGATGACCGAGCTGAAGACAAAGACCAAGGTTCTGGTTGAAGGACATTTACTTGGTGGGAGCAGTTGAAGAAGACAAGAGAGAAACCCGAGAAAGTATGAATCCTTGTGCCGTGCCAGCCCTTTTTGTTTGAAAAAAAGATGGGTCATGACGTATGTGTGTGGACAATCAAGCCATAAACTGGATCATAATAAAATACAAGTACCCCATACTGTGTCTAGATGACATGTTAGATCAATTGGAAGGGTCTAATGTATTTTCCAAGATTGATCTCAAAAGTAGGTATCATCATATTAGAATCAGACCGAGAGATGAATGGAAGACAACCTTTAAAAATCACTAGGGGTTATATGAGTGGATGGTCATGCCATCCGGACTGTCTAATGCTCCTAGTACATTCATGAGGTTCATGCATGAGGTATTAAGGTCATTTATGGGCAGATTTGTCGTCGTCTATTTCAATGACATTCTCATTTATAGCCCCAAACTGGAGTCTCATTTGGAGCACCTACAGGTTGTTTTTGATACTCTGAGGAAGGAATAGTTGTATGTCAAGTGAAAGAAATGTAAGTTCTTCACATTGTTTATAGGTATAGGTGAACAATGTTTTCCTTACACCTTTTAGTTTTCTTTCTTAACTTGAAATCTCACTTAATAATTCAAACTTTTGGGTTAAGATAGTTTTTTAACATGATATTATACTTTAATGACCAAGTAATCAAAAACTTTACCTAACAACTTAAGCTTTTAAGTTATAATGATTCTTATTAAAGATTTAATAGGTTTTCACTAGCCCACACTTTCAAATCAGATGAGAAGAATTGTTTGAAATGAGTGAGCCCCAACAGGAAATCATGTGCATAGTTAATGTCCTGTAATATATGCAGGATAGTTTCACAATCAATACTGTTTGGAAAATATAGAGCCATCAAACAAGGTGTGTTCAATATGCAGGATAATTTCACAATCAACAGTGTGTCTAGGAAACATAGAGCCATCAAACATGGTGTGTTGATCATGCTCATGATAATTTACAAAAGAAACGTATGTATACTAGAGAGAAAACAAAAGAGACTTCTTTTATATTATTGTGTTTATTCTACAAGTTCTTACAACTATTTATATGGAAAACGAGCTAGGGAGCTTTACAAGGGATGAAAACATAATTACAACATCATATCCCATACTTGTAGCACATAGATTAAACATGATTATATGAGCAACAAATCGCATGATATTAGCCAAGATGCAACTTCATGATCCTAGCCAACACAGGAAAGATCAAATTCGCTAAAAAAATTAATTTTATGACACAAACTTAGACGTGATTAGAACTTGAGTGCAATTTGAGGTTGCCCGTAAATATTCAGATTAATAATCATTTCTTAAAAATAAAAATAAAACTGAAGTAGAAAATAATTTTATGACACAAACTTAGACGTGATTAGAACTTGAGAGCAACTTGAGGTTGCCCGCAAATATTCAGATTAATAATTATTTTTTAAAAACAAAAATAAAAATTTTAATCACACACTTGTATGTGGATTGAGAAATATAATATAATTTTTAATGGTTTCTCCAAGATTCATAGCTTCTAAATGAATCCTGGCGTCAAGGATTCATGACAAAAAGTGATTCCCAGATATATCAGGAGCAGTAAATTCAAGTTTCGTCAGATTCAATATTATCTATAAAAAAACAATTAATAAAATAAAATCATGAATATAAAAGCAAAAAAAATCTTTTAAGACTGCTATTTAGTTCTTTAGAAATACTAGTTCTTCAAAAACTGTATTTAATTTATTTAAATACAGTTTTTGAAGAACTAGTATTTCTAAAGAACTAAATAGCAGTCTTAATTTATTTAATTCTTAAAAAAAAAACTTACAATACTAGTTCTTTAAGAGCTTTAAATATTGATGAATAAAAAAAATCAAAATAAGTTACAGAGCTAAATATATTCCACAAAGTACAAACAATAATGAAAAGATAAAAAGTATTGAAATTGATACAAGACACGTAACATAGGAGTTCATGTGTGCCGAGATATTAATATAAATTAAGTAGAGTAATCATGCTAATAACGTGTTAAAAAATAAAAAAACAAGTAAGAATATGCATATTCAGAATAAAACTTAAAAGAGAAGTTCATACCTTTTTCTTGTATATTTTTCTCAATGATTAGAATAAAAGACAAATAGTTTATTTATAGGAGAAGAAAATGAGAACATTAAAAAACATTACGAAACCCAAGTGTCATGAAAAACTAAAAGATAACTCTGAGGGGTAGCTCAACTGGTCAAGCCTTGAGTTTACTCCTCAATGGTCACGAGTTCGAGTCCCCTCAGTGCCACTAGAAGCTTACATGATCATTAACTTTAGGGCCTGTAGAATTAGTCGAGATGCGCACAAGCTGACCCGGACACCCACATTAATAATAATAAAAACTAAAAGATTAAGTTGAAGAGTCATAAAGTCTAAGAAATTATAATGTGCATTTAATATATATAATTATAGATTTTATAACAAAAGGGTTCTCTGATGAAAAAATATTGTCCTAACAATAATAAAATCAATGAACATTGTATGTCATATTGTAGAGGTCCAAGTATATTTTTTATTCATAAAACAAAATAAAAGGCACTATGTGTTGTGATGACTGAAAATCGTCATCTCAATAATTTATTACAAAACCTAGTTGGATAGAAATGACGGTAAAATATTGAAGTTTGCAAACAAGGCAGGAAAGTGTAGTCCCAACTATTATTTGCAACCTCTACAGGCTGGCCTCCTCCATCAAATGAACTAAATCCAAGGAGGCATGATTTATTGGATAATTCCTCTTCACTTTCTTTTCCTCATAGAAATTGGAAGAGGCGGGATGCTCTGTTCATGCCTGAAGAAGTTGCCAGCATCAACTTTGGTCTTCACTTTTACCAATCTCTTGAAGTTACCCTTGAAGTACTTAGAACCCCAAACACTTGCTTCCTTAAAGCTTGTGTTAGTATTCTTGTTCATGCCCAAATCAAGGTCCCTGTAATTGAGGTATGCTTCCCTTGGATACATGGAAACATAAGGTGTCATGTATTTGTAAACCTTCCTAATCCAATCAATATGTTTTGCATTCTCTGAAGGATCTTCCCAGGTAGTCATGTAGCTGATAAAGAACATGTTACCTTTTCTGTGCGGGAAAGGAATCTCAGATTCTGAGATTTTGCTCATCATTCCACCGTAGGGAATAAATGCTACAGAAGGGGTATCTTCTTCATACATCATTTCCCATAAACCTTCAAGTGCTGATTCATGTATTGGTTTTTTAGCAAAGTCGGACTTGCCTTTGAAGGTGCCCTTGAATAAATTCTGTCGCTGAAGCAAGATTTCAGGAGTTGAATTGTTAGGGAAGAAGCCCATATATAGCACAGAATTGATCCAGTTTGTTTCGATACAATCTTGTTTTGTCAAACCGAGTTCAGGGAAGCTTTCTTGCATGACTTGGAGGAGTTTCTTTGCATCACCAAGAAACAATCCATTATAGGAAGTTGATATTGTTTTCTTACCTTCTTCACTAGCATTTGCCAACTGTGTACTGACTCTGAAAAAGAGATTCTCGTCGAGTTTATCAGAAGCTTGCAGGAATCTATAGAGGATCTTAGTAGCACCTTGTTCCAAGGTCCTAGCAGCCCCGAAAATTGTCACAATTGGAGGTACTGGAACCAGTTTTACTTTCCAGGAAGTAATGATTCCGAAGCTACCTCCTCCACCTCCTCTAATTGCCCAGAATAGATCTTCTCCCATGGCTTTTCGGTCAAGAACTCTTCCATAAGCATCAATTATACGAGCATCGATGACATTGTCTGCAGCAAGGCCATATTTTCTGAACATGGTACCGTATGCACCTCCTGTGATGTGCCCACCAATACCTAAACTGGTACAAACACCAGCTGGGTAGCCATGAGTGTTGCTCTTCTCTGATATTCTATAGTACAGCTCTCCAGTTGTGGCACCGGCCTCAACCCAAGCGCTATTATCCTCGATATCAACGCTAATTGACCGAAGCTTGGCAAGGTCTACAACAATGAAAGGATGCTCAATTTCAGAGACATAAGAGAGTCCCTCATAGTCATGGCCTCCACTACGGACACGAAGGTGAATTCCAAGTTGTTTTGAGCAAACAACAACAGCTTGGATGTGGGATTCGTACAACGGTGTGAAAATGAACTCAGGTTTCGGTACTGTAGGCTGTGAGAACCGGAGGTTTTGAACAGATGACTCTAAAACACTAGTGAATGAAGAATTGTTTGGGGTGTACAAGATAGTGGAGAAAGGATAGGAGGATTCAGAATTCTTGGAGAGACATTGTAAAAAGCTATCCTTAATTGAGAGTGAATCTATGGATGAAGGAGATAGAACTAGCAGGAATACAAATACTGACAGAAAGGAAGAACCTGAAGGAGCCATTTCTCCGTGTGTTCCAAGAAATGATGTCTCTACGGTTCTTGTAGAGAGCTGTGATCTTTGGATGAATTTATAGTAAATTTAGCATAATATCTTTGACAATGAAAACTAATATCTTTTATTGTACTTTCAACGAGGACAAGTCTGCTCTGAATAATATCTTTGACAATGAAAACTGGCTAGTTGGTTAAAATTGAGTTCTGTCAATCATAACGTCAACATTTGGTTCGGTCAAACTTGAGTTGTGTGGTTTCGGGTTACGTGTTTAAAGTAAATTGAATTGTGATGCGTAATATTTTTTGGAATATATTTTTATTTGAAAATATATTAAAATATCTATTTAAATTTTTTTTTTTAAAAAAAATTTAACATTAATATATAAAATTCATTAGAATTTAAACACTAAACAAAATATCCAACTTAATCTTTTTAAAATCTAAAATACATTTGAAAAGCAAATTAAAACATGAACAAAAGATGCGCAAAAACACCTCCTAATCCATGTTCTAATTAATCTCTCATCATCCTTGCTGAGCATCATGTGGAGCTCATGATTTTAATATATATTTTCTTTTGACAATTCAATACTGCAGTTTACCAACTCCTAAAAGACATTTCTTGTCACTCCCGCTTCCTTTAGAACACTATTAATATTAATTGTGATGGATAATACTTTTCAAAATAGATTTTTATTTTAAATATATTAAAATAATTTTTTTATATTAATATATAAATTTATTAAAAGCACTAAAAAAATATTAATTTAATAATTTTAAAACCTAAAATACATTTGAAAAAGGCACATTAAAACATAAAACAAAAGATGTGCAAAACACCTCCTAGATTCATGTTCTAATCTCTCATCAACCTTGCTGACCATCATGTGGAGCTCATGATTTTAATTTTTTTTTTTTTTTTTGACAATTCAATACCGTAGTTCACCAACTCCTATAAGACATTCTTGTCACTCCCGCTTCCTCTAGAACACTATTCATGTTGCTGGGTCCATGATTGAAACATTAAGCTGAAAAATTTAGAGTTCAGACGCGTTAATTGACTAGTAAAATTAAGAGTAAGGAGTCAACATGTTTACTTAACGGGCACTTTCTCCTGCCCATGAGAGTGATGTTTGAAACTTTGGGGACCAACTTGTAAGTTTTGTTAGGATAATAACAACGAAAAAAACGAGAAGAAGAAGCAGTTAATTAATTAAGCCAGCCGCAAAACTGGTTCGTGTTTCACGCAAGAAGCAGTTTGTGCCGCCAAATCAACCCTCAATAAGATAAAGAGGATGATTTATTTGATACAGACAATTACTTTTTATTATTGACATGATATCAGAGCAATCCATCCAAATCTAACCTTTTTTCTCTGATAAATATACAGGCGAGCAAAAAAGAAGAAGGGGTCTGCTGATCTAATGGTTTCCTGCTTATTTTGAAAATTTAAAATAAAGGCCGTGGCATCCACGTTTAGTTCTGTGTCACTTTCTGGATCGGAGAATTCACGGTACAAGATGACCAAGGGTGCATGTCTTTGATATTTTGATCCTCAACTAGTCTTTGAAATTTTTTCTAACCTTGAATATTTTGATCCTCAACTAGTTTTTAATAATTTTTTGTGCTTTTTTCATGTTCTTTCCACTGATATTTATTTAATTTTTTCTTTATTTTTTTCTGATTTTTTTTCATGGGGGTCCAAAAATAAATAATAATATCTGTTGAAGGGCTCTGATAGAGCACCCTAGCCGAGGTAGCGGGTTGGTTTGCTTGACGTATGACCTGAAACTTACTGTCTCCTTCCTCGTTTTTTCTTTTCTGTTACAATTCTTTATTATTTTTCGAGTCATGTTTTGTTTGTGAAGATCTTCATGCAAATCCATGATTCTTGTCCCCTGTTCCTATCTAACCATGATGATTCTTACATTATATAAGTGTAAATTATTAATTAATGCTTGTGTTTTTGTTGATTTTCTATGCTAGTCTATTGGCAAAGAACAATGGACAATGTTGGGGATGAATCCGAGCCTTAACAATAACTTAAACAGCCAGTACATAAGGTGAAAACCAAGCATGAATGCATATGTAAAATAAAGGTTGTAAATTTTATTCCGTTTTATTTGGAATTGCTGAAATATTTTATATCAATTAAAAAAATAAAATAATTTTTATTTCATTTCAAATCTTAGTCCATTCTGGATTTTTCAGCTAAATTTTGGCCGGAATATTCCGTTTTTATTTCACATGTTTCGTTCCGGTCTTGAAAAGTCATTGAATCAAATTGAACTCAGTTCAATTTAATTAATTAAACCACTCAAGTATAAGAAGCTCTTTTTCATTACTATTTTCAATAACAATAGTATTAATTTTTTAAAATTAAATTTATCACTAATATGTATGGTTTATATTCATGTTATTTTTTTCATGTATATACTTTGTAGAAATTTGAGCAAAACAAGAGATGTTTTAGATCCCATTAGCCTTGATAACATTGACCTAACTTTATATTTAAAATATTTGTGTTAAAACATTTTACTTTCATAATATTTTGTTTAAGTTGAATTACTTTAAGTTAAAGATAGTCTTGACTATTTAAAATTTTAAAATTATATTTGTTTGACATTGTATTTGTATTGCATAATTTATAATTAATTTATCTTAAATTTAAATTATGTTTGTTGAATTTTATATATATATATATATATATATATATATATATATATATATATATATATATATGAACAGTACAACACCGAAATGGCATGTCGAAACACTCCGAAACTGAACATTTCATTCTAATTGAAAAAACAAAACATCTACCATAAACAAAATGAATTTTACAACCTTGTGTAAAACTACAAAATACACAACCTACATTTAGATCTTTCCTTTTTTCCTTTAGTTACAAGTTGTGTTCGTTCTTTGAGTCTCCATCTGAACTCTGTACAAGGTTTTTGTGGGAGGAAGCATGGTGACTACCGTTGCGGCACACTGAGAAAGCAATGTGATGGGACTTTGCCCTTTTGGCTGGTTAAGGAAAAATGGAGGCAAAACAATAACATTGATTGAATTAAGAAGGAAAAACAAATGGGGTGGAACTATTATTAATCAAGAACGATTAAAATGAAAGGAAATTGAGAAATGAGTGCCTCACATGACTTGAGGCTGGATTTAAGGAAAGGTAATCATGGAAGGTATTGAAAAAATGGAAGAACTTGAAAAACCATTTGATGTTTTCTTCCTTTTTTGGCTGTATCTCAAGAGTTGAAGCTCCTCTCTAGCTCTCCTATAGATGAGCTAAGATATTTTGATGACCCTTTTGATTAAGTAATCCTAACATCACATCTTAGCGCAACAAGTTGGATAATTAACCTCCTTCATAATACTGCTAAAAAAACGAAGCTGAAAAGGGCATGTTGTTTGAACGCAAAAAGCAATGATCCTGTTCATCCTTGTTAAACTTGGGTAAGGCCCAAAGGGTTGACATGGGAAATTCGACCTGGAACCTTACTCAGTTCAAATTTCAAGTTAAAACAACAAAAAAACATTGCCCATTAAACTTGGGTAAGGCCCAAAGGGTTGACATGGGAAATTCGACCTGGAACCTTACTCAGTTCAAATTTCAAGTTAAAACAACAAAAAAACATTGCCCAGCGAAACCTAGCCAGGTTTTTAGTGACCTAATTAACCTATACCGTTTTGATTAAAAAAATTTGACTTGGCGTGATGTAATAACCTAGTGACCCAAGCCCTTTCCCTAGTCAGTCCCCGGGCTGGTCCGACAACTATGAATGATTCAATGAATGCCTATATTTCCAAGTTTTCATTCTATATCAAGATTTAATCAAACATCAAATGCTAAAAATTGGCATCAAGCTAGAAATTCTGTATAAAAACCAACTTAAAACAAGATAATTGGTTACATTTACGGACAATATACATCTCAAAAATTTTTCAAGCAGGACATTTTTGGTCTCTGACTGCAAGAATATTGAATCAATTCAAATGGATATTAAACTAGTTGGTTTAGCTTTTGTCATCTCTCGAATATGCCTTTGACATACACCATACCTTTTTCACTGAACTGAAGGTCCTTCCTCATTTGCTCTACTTGCTGATCATCACCTTGAACAACGATCTCTGATAAGGTCCCATCATCTGCAACCATCATTTTAACCTTGATCTCCTCTTTCCTTGATGCTCGCTTCCAGTAGTACGCTCCTCTGCATGCATTTCATCTTAAAAGCATCAGTGCACCTATATAGGGTGAGACACTTGAAAGAAGTCAATTAATACTTCGGCATGAAGCACTTACGCCAATGGACTTAGAATGGTGATCCAGAACCAATTGTTACCAAAGTCTGGAAAAGTTATGGTAAGCACAAGCGCAACGCTAGCGAGGCTAATGCAAGTGCAGAAAGTAAGCAATGCTGCCTGGCCTCGGTTTGGAACCATCATTCCCTCAAACCTACACACAATTGAACATAGGAACAACATTAGGCGCTGCACAATTACACAATGGAAGAATGCACAGAGAAGTATAATGAAGACGATGAGGTGGGGATTGGCTTACGTAATGGTCTCTCCTCTACCAGTGACAGCAAAATTGTTGCGAGTGAAAAAAGATAAGATTTCTCCCGCAACCTGAGCTGGTTCTTTCTTCCCTTCCCCTTCCCCTGTAAATGTTTTCTGCACAATCTGCAATACGCCCCCCCGCACACACACTAATTAAGGGAAAACCTCAAAAAGACAAACCCCTCCAACAACTATAGAATTGGTCTCAATTTTGCCACCAAAAAAGATTTTGTATCAATTTTATTCCCAAGTTTCATAAATTTTCAATTAAGTCTTTTCATCTATATTTGATAATCGATTCCATCCAAATTGTACTTATTCTTGCAAGAAACAAATGTTTCTTTATAGAGAAATTAACTTTTTATGTTAAGGAATTCTAACATAAGACCTTAATTAAGAAATAAAAAATGTTTAAGGACAATAGATATACTAAAATTTGTTCGGGGATTAAATTGAATCAAACTCAATAATTGGAGGGCATTTTTGACGTTTGCCAATGATTAGCTAAGAGCAGGTGCTGAATTTCCACATCTCATTCTTAATTTCTACTAGGAATTAAGATAGAAAACCACTAATTGATGGCTACGCCTCTAAGTGAAGATTATAGAAAGAATTTACAATCTACTTTACTCCTAATTCAAGGCACTAGAATTATCATTTAATTATAAAATTAATACTCAAGTAATCATCTTACAAGTATAAATTAAAAAAAATAAGTAAAGAATAACTAAGCTGAAATGAACAGAAAATGGGCAGCTAAGAAGAACATATTAGCAGAAGAAGAAACAGAAGGAAGAGAAGTAGGACCTTGGATTTAACAGAGCGCTTGATAAGAGACCAGAGGCCTGGAACAGAGATGACAAAGAGTCCCAGAGAAGTGTAGTAGCTAGCCAATGAGTAACTAGCAGCACTTTCTGCAACTACAAACATGGATTCTTGGTTTTGAAGCTGTTCCATAACAACAGAGGAAGACAGGAGATGTTCCTGGAGCTGAGAGGAGACTCGAATCATCACCCTCTTTGGTCTTGTGGAGATCACTCCAGCTTGTCCTAGCCATGGTTGACGGTTGTGGTGTCGGTGGTGGCGATGGTTGAATAATTCAGTAGTGTTGCTGCTCAGTTTCGACTTCGAGGGTAGAAAAATGGAAGGAAAAGGATGGGGTGATAATGTTTTAGCTGCTGCCATTTTCAGTGTTGCAGAAAGCAGTAAAAGATTGGACTTCCCATTGATGAAATCCTTATGGTCCACCACTGTGTGATGGATAGTTATCCACATGAATGGTCCATATTTTTTTGGAATAACTACAAATCAATCCCTTACGTTTAATGTGTTTCACAAGTCAGTATAGTACTATCCATTCTTCTAAATTTTGATGACTGGAATACTCAATTCAATCTTACTACCAGTTTGAAGTTTATTTTAATTAAAGATTACCGTGATTAATGTGTACCAGCTTGTTTTATTGGGGAGTTTGAATCTGTAAATAACAGCAGCTGCTGCAGAATTTGCAGCATAATCTTTTTTGTTTATTATCTTGATTGATATATATATAGTTTGACACTAGTAACCCGAAGGCTGTCACAGTTGATGGCAAGGAACCAATTTCACTTTCCAGGAGGCAATGATTCCAAATTGCCTCCACCTCCTCTAATTGCCCAAACAAGATCTTCTCCCTTGGCATTTCGGTCACGAACTCTTCCCTGAACATCAAATATTATACGAGCATAGATGACATTGTCTCTGGCGAGGCCATACTTTCTAGACATGGACCCTTGTGCACCTCATTAGTACAAACACCAGCTGACACCAGCTGGGAGGCCATGAGTCTTACTTTCCTCAGCAATTGTATTGTGAAGCTCACCAGTTGAAATTCAATATCAATTAGTATTTAGGCTAATAGGATTTAGAGTTTGTAGGTGTTTTAATATTAGCTAAAGGAGGAATTCTAGTTAATGTAGGTGTCCTTGATGAAGAAGGATTTATAATAACTAGTTTGTTAGAATCTTTATTTAATTAGAATGTTAGATTTTTTATTAGATTAGAATTTTCTTTGAATAGTTTAATTCCTTAATTATCTAGGACTTGAGGCCTATAAATAGGCTTGTAATCTTAAGCATTATACACAAGTTGAAAGAGATATAGAGAAGAGCTAGAAAAATGTATCTTTTAAGAAAACTCTTAATAAAATATCATTCATCTCATTCTTCTTCTTGTTCTTTAACTTTGTTCTTATGTTTGTTCTTATAAATTAGCTACCACATCCTATCTTTTTTTCTTTTTTTTTTTCCAATAAGTGGTATCAGAGCTTAGGTTTAATTATTGAACATGACCAATTCAATTTTTCCACTTCAATATCCTAGATTGACAAAGAACAACTATCAAACTTGGTGTACTTGAGTAAAAGCTTCACTAGGTTCCCAAGATGTATGGGAAACGGTTGAAAAAGGCTTTGAGGAGCCTATAGATGGAGCAATGTTGACTTCAGCCCAAAGAAAGGTTGTGCAAAAGGCTCGAAGAAAGGATCAACTAGCACTAACAATCATCCACCAATGTCTGAATGATGCCACTTTTGAGATTATGGCTAATGCAACCACTGTCAAGCAAGCATGGAAAGTTTTGCTAGAATCAAACCAAGGAGCTGATAATGTAAAAAAGGTACGTTTACAAAACCTACATGGTAACTTTGAAAAGTTACATATGCTTGAATCAGAGAATATTTCAGAATACTTTGCAAGAGTATTGGCCATTTATAAGCAAATGAAAAGATATGGGGAGAAGATGAAAGAGACACGTGTGGTAGACAAGATCCTACGCTCGCTGCAAAAGAAGTTCTATTATGTGGTGGTCGCAATAGAGAAGTCGTAAAATATGGATTTTCTTTCAATACAAGGTCTCATGGGGAAATTACCAACTCATGAGGAAAGAGTCAATGAGATTCAAGAGGATGTGGGTGCATAAACACTTTTTTTCAAAACAAGATGGTTCTGGATACTCTTAAAGAGAAGGAGGAAGAGGAAGATTTGGAAGAGGAGGTCGAAGCAGCCTCAACATATCAAATAGTCGACCGAATGAAGAGAACCAGTTGATCAGTTCAATTGGCAGTAGCAATTCAAGATCCAGATTTGACAACAGATTTGACAAATCAAAAGTTAAATGCTATAATTATCAAAATACAGGTCATTATACTAGGGATTGCTGGAGTCCAACCAAAAGGGTTGAGGATAATATAAATCTTGTGATAGAAGAAGAGAATGAAGCCACTCTATTACTAGTGCATAATGAGAAAATGCAAGAAAAAGAGAACATGTGGTACCTAGATAATGGAGCCAGTAAACACGTATGGAAACAAAGACAAGTTCATGGAGCTTGATGAAGCAATTAGAGGTAATGTCACTTTTATAGATCATTCAAAGGTTGTCATCAAAGGAAAAGGTATGATATTGATTAAATTAAAAGATAAAAGTCATCAATTTATTGGTGATGTCTATTATACAGCAAAGGTGAAAAGCAACATATTGAGCTTAGGATAATTGTTGGAGAAGGGGTATGAAATAAAGATGAAAGATCGTACTTTGATATTACTTGAAACTAAAGGAGATATGATTACAAAGGTAGTCATGACAAAGAATAAAATGTTCTTGCTAAACATAGAAATGGATGTGCCTAAATGCTTAAATGATGGTGAGAAATATGACCTCTTACCAATTCTTGATGAAGAGGAGGAAAGATATGAAGATCTTAAGAACCTATAGTCACACCTCCACAAACACCAATGAGCTCAACTTCTTCTTTTTCTTCTAGTGACTCAAGTAATAGCACTCCAGCAAGAAAGGTGAGGAGTCTTGATGACTTATATAAGGTAATTAATCCTTTTGATAATGATGGAATACGGAAAACACCAATACTATTAAGGCAGGACATTGTGAAGAGAAAGAAAAGATGAAAGAATGATAACAGTTGATATTGAGGGGGAGTGTTAAAATTCAATATCAATTAGGATTTAGGCTAATAAGATTTAGAGTTAGTAGGAGTTTTAATATTAGCTAAAGGAGGAATCCTAGTTAATGCAGGAGTCCTTGATGAAGAAGGATTTATAATAGACTAGTTTGTTAGAATCCTTATTTAATTAGAATGCTAGATTCTTTATTAGATTAGGATTTCCTTTAAATAGTTTAATTCCTTGATTATCTAGGACTTGGGGCTTATAAATAGGCTTGTAATCTTAAACATTATACACAAGTTGAGAGAGATATAGAAAAGAGCTAGAAATGTGTATCTTTTAAGAAAACTCTTAATAAAATATCATTCAACTCATTCTTCTTCTTATTCTTTAGCTTTATTCTTATGTTTGTTCTTATAAAAATTAGTTATCACACCATATTCTTCTTTTCCAACATTGTGGCACCGACTTGAACTCACACGTTATCGTCCATATCAATGCTAATAGACCAAAGCTTTGCAAGGTCAATAACAATGAAAGGTTGCTAAATTCCAGATGCATATACAAGCATCGATGACATTGTCTCCGGCGAGGCCATATTTTCTAAACATGGACCCTTGTGCACCTCACTAGTACAAACACCAGCTAGGAGGCCATGAGTCTTACTTTCCTCAGCAATTCTATTGTGAAGCTCACCAGTTGTGGCACCGGCCTAAACTCACACGTTGTTATTGTCATTATCAATGCTAATAAACTGAAGCTTTGTAAGGTCGACAATAATGAAATGCTACTCAATCTAGATACATAAGAGACTCCCTCATAGTCAAGGCCTTCACTACAGACTCAAGGTGAATTCCAAGCCTTTTTAACCAAATAACAGTAGCTTGGATGTGGGATTCTTGCAATGGTGAAGAAATAAATTCAGGTTTTGGTGTTGCATGTAATGCCCATCTCTCCTTCATGATAGAAGAAAATTAGTATAGTATGCACAACTAAAAAACCAAGAAGAAAATTTGAGAGAAAGAAATATTTTATTAAGTGTTTTCTTTTCTATACACATTTTATATATATATATATATATATATATATATATATATATATATATATATATATTTGATGCTTCTGATTACAAGTTTATTTATAAGTCTAAGATCTTAGACAAACAAAGAATTATACTAAGTAAAGAAAATCCTATTTTGAACCGGAAAAGTAATTTCACCGACTTAATTGGTCAATCGGTTCCTAATTGGTAGACCAATTCCTCTATTTGTCATAAAAAATCAGAAATCATGTTCACTTTCAACATCCCTTATTAAATTTAATTTTTCATAACTTTCAATGTATCTCTCATCTTGTAAAAAACAAAACCTATAATGCTCTTTCTATCATCCATATCTCCAACCCAATCACTATCGCCATAACCCACAAGATCAAAGTTGTTGGAGTAACCATATAATAAGATTCTTCACACTTAACTAGAGCATATATTAAGATTCACAAGATCATATATTCTCCTTATTTGATTTCAATCCCTAGGGAGTAAGTCATAAAGCCAATATCTGTCATCTCAAACTCCTCGATCATTGCTTGCTTAAAGTCTCTAAATATCTTTGGATGATTGCCTATAAAAATCAAGTCATCCACATACAAGCATACAATAAAAGTATCAACACTCTCTTTTATTTTTATCTAGATAGGATATTCATGGGAGTATTTTACAAATCTATTCTTCAAGAAATAACTATCAATGTTACTATAACAAGCTCTCGGGGCTTGCTTCAATCCATACAAGGCTTTCTTCAACTTTAATATCTTGTCTTCATGTCCTTTCACTTTATTACTTATAAATTCCTCAATGCAAACCTCTTCTTCAAGAAAGCCATTTAGAAAGCTGACTTGACATCCATTTGGTAGATCTTCCATCTATTTTGGGTGGCTATGGCAATTATTAGTCAAATGATCTCCAATCTAGCAAATGGGGTAAAAACTTCATCATAGTCAATCCTTTACTTTTAACTATAGCCTTTTGCTACCAATCTCGTCTTGTACCTCTCCACTTCTCCTTTGACATTCTTTTTTCTTTGTACATTCATTTGGCACCTATTAGCGTTTTTTTTTTTGTTTAAGAATCAATTTTCATGTGCCTTTTTTCTCAATTGATGCAATCTTCTCATCCTTAGAAATTCTCATCTTTTCACCCTTAATTGCTTTTATCAAACACTATAGTTTCACATATGAAAAGATGACAATATAGTGTTAGATCATCATCAATTAGATCATCATCAATTGATGCAATCTCCTCACCTTTCTTGGTGGACTAGGTGGGTTACCACCACTTGAACTTCTACTAGAAGAAGAAGATAAAAATGAAGTTGAGTTCATTGGTGATGATAAAAATGAAGTTGAGTTCATTGGTGATTATGGAGGTGTAACTAGTTCTTGATGATCTTCATATCTTTTCCTCTCTTTATCAAGAATTGATAGTAAGTCATACTTCTCACCATTTTCTACCTTTTAATCTCATGCTCTTTCTTTATCAAATTCGACATCACTGCTAATCACCTTCTTTCCTTCATTGGGGTTGTAAAGCTTGTATTCTTTGGACTTTTGATCATAGCCCATAAAGATCATCATTTTATTTTTGTCATCTAACTTGGTCTTTACTTGCTCATGTACATGCACATAATCAATGCTTCCAAACACTTTCAAATAAGTAGCATTTAGCTTTCTTTCATTCCATGCCTCTTGTAAAGTCACATCATTCAAACCTTTTGTAGGACACCTAGTTGACAAGTAAACAACACAATCTACAATTTCAGCCCGAAACTCCTTTGGCATCTTCTTGGTTTTGAGCATGTTTCTTGTCATGTTATGAATGCTTATATTCTTTCTCTTTACCATGCCATTTTGATATGGGGATCTAAAAACTACTAGGAGTCTTTTTATACCATGATCTTTATAAAAATCATTAAACTTAATAGAACAAAATCTACCTCTCCTATTTGTCTTAAGTGATTTTATAGAATAACCATTTTTTTCAACAAATGCCATAAACTTTTTTAAAATTAAATACATTAGACTTTTGTTTTAAGGAGTATACCTATATTTATTTTTCTACTATAATCATCATTAAAAAATGGAAAATATAATTTTTTTTTTACCAAATAAGCATAGTTGAATAGGACCACATACATTTGCATGTATC
Organism: Populus trichocarpa; assembly: GCF_000002775.5. Taxonomy (NCBI): domain Eukaryota; kingdom Viridiplantae; phylum Streptophyta; class Magnoliopsida; order Malpighiales; family Salicaceae; genus Populus; species Populus trichocarpa. The sequence continues at coordinate 48,906,010 of NC_037285.2, read as the reverse complement.
TTTTATAAGGGTTAACTTGCTCTAGATGTAGACTCTTTTGGAAAGCTCTTGCATTCTTAGATTGCTACTGTTAGTAGAACCGGTTGACTAGTTTGCTTCATTCGGTTGACTGGTTGACCTGTTGAGGCTCTTTCAACCTCCTCTTCAAAATTTATCTCTTCCTCATCTTCCCTTGCTTTGTCTATATCCTCTACCTTCTTAGGTGTATCTAGAGCCATCTTGAATTTCATTGACTCTTTATTCACGGGCTTGTAGTTTACCCATGAGACTTTGAATTGTTAGAAAATCCATATTTGATGACTCCTCTATCGCAACCACCATATAATGAAATTTCTTTTGTAGTGAGCATAAGATCTTTTTTTCACTTCATCTAATTGTATATGGTCAATACTCTAGCAAAGTAATCTAAAATACTCTTCGATTTAGGCATATGTAATTTTTCAAAGTCACCTTGTAACTTTTGTAGCTGTACCTTTCTTATATTATCAACTATTTAGTTTGATTGTTACAAAACTTCTCATGCTTGCTTGGAAGTGGTTGTGTTAGCCATTATCTTAAAAATACAATCATCTAGACATTAGTGGATGATTGTGAATGATTGTTGATCCTTTCTTTGTGCCTTTTGCACGGTCTTCCTTTGGGATAAAGTCAATGTTACTCCTTCCATAGGCTCCTCAATTTTTTTTTCAACCCTTTCCCACACAACTTGGGAAAATAGCAAAGCTAAAGAATAAGAAGAAAATTTGAGAGGAATAAATGTTTCATTAAGTGTTTTCTCTTCTATACACCTTATCTCTCTTTTATATTTATTCTTTATGCTTCTAATTACAAGTTTATTTATTGGCCTAAAGTTCTAGATAATTAAGGAATTATACTAAGCAAAGAAAATCATATCCTGAACAAAAAAAGTAATTATGTCGATCTAATTGGTTGATCGATTCATTTAATTGAACCGATCGACCAGTTCCTTAGGTTTTTAGAAAAACCAAAAACAATGTTTACTTTCAACACTCCAAACACACAAGCATTTGTGCTTGCCAGAAGGAGCCAAAAATGAAAAATAAAATGACATGGACATTTTTTTTTTTTGATAGCTCAAAACAGCAAACATCTTGGAAGTGAAAATCAATCCAAGACAGGAAGAAGCCTAGGACTGGAGAAAGAAAAGAAAATATAAATACACATAGACAAGGTAGGTCCTTCTATATTTGCAGACCAAACGGATCCAAAGCAGCAAGGCAGGCAACCATGGAAGAATAGAGACAATTGACTTGGAAATACTAGGCGCAAGAGAGCGTCTACTAGACAACAAAGTTCAAATGGCAGCAGCATCTTGATAAGGCAAGCTTGAGTACTCAATAAAATCACCCATGATAGGCATGGGCCTCACCCAATATCTTTCACTCGTTTTAATTATAGAAAGGGACCTTCCATCCATAAAAATTTAATGAATAATAATTTTATGGTCAACCACTATTACCTCCATTATTACCCCAATGATGTGGTGGTATCTGAATTATTATGCTCCTGGGCAATAAATATATTGAGATGCCAAAATCAATCAAGAAATATATATTTGTTTAATTTAAAGGGGTCATTATATAAAAGATTATTAAACATTAGAGATCCATTATTAAAAATAAACTACTTGCACCTTTAGTTAGTGTTTAATTACTATTTCAAAATACAAGAAACAAAGACAGCATATATATATATATATATATAAAAAAAGTTTTTTTTTATCTAATGTTTTGAAATAGTAAAAATTCACTTTAAAATTATTTTAGAAATATATTTATTTTATATTTTTATTTTCATCTCTTCAACTAAACATGCTTATATCTTTTTTGTCCTCGGATACCAATTGAACACAAGTTGATGTAGATTTTTAAAAAAAAATCATACAAAAACACTAATTCTTAATTTAATTACTAAATATTTTTTTAAGTAGTTTATTTTTTGAAAAGATTTACCATTCCTTAAATAAATCTAAAAATCAAAACTTGAAAATAAAAGAAAAAAAATCAAAATCAAAAAATAAAATTATTAAGTATATTATATAATTTTTTAAAGTTTAGAAAAAATAAAAATAATCTTTCTTAAGAACCTCCTCCATTGTGAGTAATTGGAATAGAAAGGGAGGATAAGTCTTTTGGAAATAGATCACGAACAATGGAAAAATCTCCATTATTTCTGCTTATCAGTTACCAGAAGAGCAGTGGAGTGATCATGACAGCCTTTGGAATCTGATATGGAAACGGCAGGAGTGTGATTAATTTGCTGAAAACCTGTTGAATCATGGAAAAAGCGTAGGGGTGTTGTTTGCTACGTTATAATTCTGCATCATTATATCATATTCTGTCACAATTGAGTCTCAAATTTTTCGTTTATTATGTCTTCCATAAGCTTAAACACCATGATATATTTTCTTACCATGAAACTTACTTCAATCTCTCTTTCTCAGAGATGTGGCCAGGAGGAATACTCTGTTCATGTCTGAAGAAGTTATCAGGATCTACTCTGGTCTTCACTTGTACCAATCTGTAGAAGTTATCCTTGAAGTACTTGGTACCCCAAACACTTGCTTCTTCACAACTTGTGTTAGTCTTCTCGTTCATGCCCAGATCAAGATCCCTGTAATTTCCATACGCTTCCCTAGGATTCATGGAGACATAAGGTGCCATGTACTCATAAATCTTCTTAACCCAATCAATATGCTTTGCAGCATTCTCAGAAGGATCTTTCCAGCTGGTTGAGTAGTCGATCATGAACAGGTTACCCTTTCTATGAGGGTAAGGAATCTGATATTCTGAGATTTTATTCATCATTCCACCATAAGGAATCAATACCATGCTAGGATTCTCTTCTTCAAATAACCTTTCCCATAGCCCTTCAAGTGCGGTTTCAGGTATTGGTTCTTTGACATAGTCTGACTTGCCTTTCAAGTAGCGTTTGAACAAATTATTCCGTTGAAGTAAAATTTCAGGAGTTGTATTGTTGGGAAAGAAAGACATATATAGCACTGAATTGATCCAGCTTGTTTCAATGCAATCCTGCTGTTGCAAGCCCAATTCAGGAAAGCTTTCTTGCATTACCTGTAGTAGTCTCTTGGTATCACCAAGAAACATAGCATCATAGGAAGTTGACATAGTTTTTTTACCTTTCTTACCAGCATTTGCCAATTGTACACTGACAGAGAGGAAGAGGTCATCGTCAAGTTTATCAGCAACTTGTTGCCATCTGTAGAGGAGCTTAGTCGCACCCTGTTCCAAAGTCTTGGCAACCCTAAAAACTGTCACTGTTGATGGAACAGGAACCAGTTTAACTTTCCAGGCAGAAATGATTCCAAAGCTGCCGCCTCCACCTCCTCTTATTGCCCAAAAAAGATCTTCTCCCATGACTTTCCGGTCAAGCACTCTTCCCTGTGCGTCTATTATACGAGCATCGATGACATTATCCGCAGCAAGGCCATATTTTCTAAACATGGAGCCATATCCACCTCCTGTAATGTGTCCACCAACACCAACACTAGGACAAACACCAGCTGGGAAGCCATGGTTTTTACTTTTCTCTGAAATTCTATAGTAAAGCTCACCAATTGTAGCACCTGCCTGAACCCAAGCGCTATTACCATCAATGTCAATGCTGATAGAACGTAGCATGTCCAGGTCTACAACAATGAAAGGTGTGTCAATTTGAGAGACATAAGAGAGCCCCTCACGGTCATGGCCTCCACTGCGAACTCTGAGGTGAATTCCGAGCTGTTTTGAGCAAATAACAGCAGCTTGGATATGGGATTCCTCCACAGGTTTGTAAATAAGTTCTGGTTTCGGAGTCAAAGATAGCGTGAACCTGAGATTTTGCGCTGAAGATTGTAAAATAGAAATGAATGAAGAATTGGCTGGAGAGTACAACAAAGTGGAGAATGGAAAGGATATGTCAGAATTTTTTTGGAGACATTGTAGAAAGCTGTCCTGAATTGGAAGTGAAATTATCAGAGAAGGAGATAGAAGCAGGACTCCAAATATCCACAGAGATGCATAGCTTGAAAGAATCATTCTGCCAGTTAACTTAGCACAGCCGGGATCTTTTGGCAAGGAAGATTTTGTATCCTTGGATTTTTAACTGCTGCGCGCCGACACACAACCCCACCTTAAACGTGTACACTAAAGTTTGATGTATTGTAGTAATAAAGAAATTCTGGATAATCTTTTTGGCTTTTACAAATCTGAATTCGTATCTTGACCTGTCTGCATATATCAAAGTCATATTCATAAGCAAGTATTTTATTTTGGATCAAAACACGTTGCCACTAATATAGACGTTATGCCTTAAACAAATATTTCTTCTACTTTTTTTTTCCTTATAGAGTACTCATGAAGATTATAAATAAATATAGTGGCACAATTGTAAAGAACTCAATTCCTCGAAAAATCACTTTGTCCCTCAATTCATTTTGACAATAAGAACCTGAGATTTTGTGCTGAGTGCAGAATAGTAGTGTAATGTTTTGAATTAAAAGAGTTAGGAAAAGGCAATAAAGCCCTTGAAGGCTTAAAGAGTGGGTATAAATGAATGAGGGGTAGTGTGGTAATTAGATAAACATAATAAATATAAATAGAAGAAAAAAAGAAGAAGAGGGATCTGAAAATTGAAGTAGCAAACCGTGAGAGAGAAGGGAGAAAGAAGAAGAAGAAGAGAAAAGAGGGAAATTAGAAGGGAAATAGAAAGGTATTGAAGAAATAAGTTTAAAGGTAAGATTTAGGTTGTTAAATGTATAAATATATGTTAATTGAACTTTAATTTCAATTTTGATGAATGTTAGGGTTTTGAAAATTTATGTTTTGAGTTTAATTGATGAATTAAATTGAATGTTATGGGGTTGATTGTTGTGGGTAATTGATTATTTAGTTGATTATGGAAGATTATGATGATTTTGAGTTATGATTTTGTTTGAATGGTGAATTTGTGTTAGAAATCAGGAAAGAACAGTGGGTTTTCTGTTGAAATTCTGGGTTGAAGGTTGAAGATGACAAAAATTCAAATTGGTCCCTCAATTTGTGGAAATTATAGTTTAGTCCCCAAACTTTGGAAAATTTACAGATTGGTCCCTGGAGCCTATTCCGAGATTCTGAATAGAATAAAAGATGAATTATGGGCAGAATCCTGTATAGTTATGAAATTTTAACACTTTCAATTTAGTCCTTCAATTTGATAAAAATTACCATTTGACCCTAAAAATTTGGTAAAGTTCCAGAATGGTCCCTAGAGCATAATGAGATATTCTGGACAGAAATGATGATTAATTATGGTCATAATTTCAGTATAGTCATGGATTTATGACAATTTTAGTTTGGTCCTCCAATTTGACAAAGTTACAATTTGACCCTTAAAAATATGATAAATTACAGATTGGTCCCTAGCTGTAATATTAGCTTTTGCAGATTGGTTTGATGAATAATTGTGGGTTATTTAGTGAATTATTACCAATTTTATTATTTGTTTTATTATGGATTAGATTTCGGGAAAACCGTTTAATTTTGGGTTTTTAGGAAGATAACTAATTTAGTTCAAAAACATATAGAGTTATGGAATATACCTTTAGATAAGTGTATTAAATAGGTTATATGTTCTTTTGAGTCATTCTTGAATATGTCTCCTTTGTATTTAGATAATCCTGATATTCTACCGGCGGGACGCCATTAGGATTTCCTTTGGTATCTGCTTTTGACTTCTGTTTGCTTTCGAGTTTGGTGAGTGGATAATTTTCCATATGCATGAGAAATATTATAAATATTTGATTTGTTAATATGAATTGGATCATGCTTCTTGATAATATATATGTTGATTATTATCCTTGTTTTGATAAAGCATGATTAATTGTTGAATTTGAATTCTTGATATGAACCAGTATATATTTTGAATTGATAGCTCCTCATTTGATTGATGTCATGAGTTGAGCCTTGAGATATGAATATGTCTGTTTGATTATGATTATGAACCTATGGTATGCCAGTCAGAATACCCATGCTAACAGGGTAGTGTTAGTCTTTATGCACATCGTATCTGAACCCTAGTTGGTCGGGGGAGTCACCAACCTGTGTGGACTGATCATCCCACAGTACGGAGCCTCATGCTCATTGCATTTTGATTTTCTGACGAGCTTTACCTTCTGATTTTCTTGTTATGGCCTATTTGAGAAACCTTCATATAAGAACCTAGAGCCATAATTGTATATATATTCTCATTATTATATTATCTCGTTGTGTATATTGAACATTATCTACTCACTGAGTTGTTGAACTCACCCTCTCATTATTTATCCTTTTCAGGCTTATAGCTTGATAGCATGTCACTTTTATTGGACCTTCAGAACTTGTTCTTTTTGTTGTAATTTATACATTTCCCTTTATGTCTAGTTAGTGCTCCCAAACTCTAAATTTATATGAACTCTTGTATTAAGACAATCGAATTATATTATAAAGTTAGTTTTGTTGTTATTGCTTCGTTGAACTCTGATTGAGTTATTTAATAGATAAGTTTGTATATAAGTTTGGGTTCGCATAGGTATGGAACCTTGGAGGGGAACCTTGCTTATGTGCCGGTAATGGATCCGGGAATCGGGTCGTGACAAACTTGGTATCAGAGCTTTAGGTTAAAGAAACAATAATATAATTAATTTCGTAAGAAGTAGAGCATTAGGATCCGTATTGTTTTGTTTGTTGTTTTTGAAATTTTGAATTCTCATCAAGCATGTCTTCTTCCTTGTGATAGATATGATTTCCTATAATTATGTGATAATTATCATGTTATTGTTCTAGCATGACTTAAATGCTCTCATTTCTTAGAGGATATGCCGAGGAACATACATATAAAAAGGATTTCAACAAAAAACTATTATTCTACAAGTACGAAAAGGAGGAGGTTAGATTTCGCATCTAATTGAATTGTGAATTCGAGGAATAGGCTAATCTCTTTTGTGAATTTTATTTATTAATTTGTATGATTAATTGTTAGAAAACAACCCGTCAAATTCACATTTTTCTTTGGTACTATTAGAGTAAATGACAATAAAGATGATGCCTCTATTGTGTAGTTTAGAAATGCAAGGTATAAGAGGTGGGGCAGTACATCCGCACCTCAACATATTCTTATTGTTCGATCTTTTGAAGCAAAAATATTATTTAATATGGGTGCAACTCATTTGTTACTGTCCTTACATTTTTTTTTCATGAGATTAGATAAACAACCAACCTTGTTAAAATCCTCAATTTCAGTCTCCACTCCCTTAGATGAATTAATATTAGTAAAGTATGTGTATCTGGATTGTGAAATAGAGATTGGAGATAAGATCTTTATGGGAGACTTAAATGGCTTCGGTAAATTGTTGGGGTAAGAAAATAATGTTTGATCTAGATGAAGAAGTTGGGTTGGTATTTCAAGGAGATAAGATTGGGTCTCCATCAATTATGTTGTTGGCTATCTCGAGGAAAATGGCTCGAAAAGGGGTACAATGCTACCTAGCATAAAGAATGGCGCCAGCAGAATTGAGGGAGCTAAAGGAGCAACTGCAGGATTTGTTGGATAAAAAGTTCATCCGACCGAGTGTGTCCCCTTGGGGAGCCCTAGTGTTGTTTGTGAAGAAGAAAGATGGGTCATTAAGGTTGTGTATAGATTATAGGCAACTGAATCGGGTGACAGTTCGAAATAGATATCCACTCCCTCGTATAGATGATTTATTTGACCAATTGCAAGGAGCTCAATTCTTTTCTAAGATTGATTTTCGATTTGGGTATCATCAGTTGAGGATTAGGGAGGCAGACATTTTAAAGACAGCTTTTAGAACTCGATATAGTCATTATGAGTTCTTAGTGATGTCTTTTGGGTTCACGAATGCGCCAACACCTTTTATGGATTTGATGAATAGAGTGTTTGGACAGTTTATTGATCGATTTGTGATAGTTTTTATTGATGATATTTTGGTGTATTCGAGGTCTAGAGAGGAGCATGAGCAGCACTTGAGAATGGTGCTTCAAACTCTACGAGATCATCAGTTGTATGGCAAGTTCTCAAAGAGTGAGTTTTGGTTGGAGAGTGTAGCATTTCTTGGGCACGTAGTGTCAAGGAATGAGATTGAGGTTGATCCTCAAAAGATTGAAGCAGTTAAGCAGTGGCTTAGGCCTACTTCGGCGACAGAGATTAGAAGTTTCTTAGGTTTGGCCGGCTACTATCGGAGGTTTGTGGAGAACTTTTCTCGGATTTCTGCACCATTGACTAAGTTAACGCAGAAAAATGTTAAGTTGCATGAGTTTGTGGATGAAGGAGTCAAATTTCAGGTTAAGTCAAATTTGTTTGATAAGATAAAAGCAGCTCAGAATAAAGATGATTCACTACTCAGGATCAGAAATGAGGTTGAGCAGGGTAAGGCTGCAGGTTTTGTGATAGGTGATGATGATGTGCTGAGATATAGGGATAGGCCTTGTGTACCTGATGTAGATGATCTGAGGAGAGAATTGATGGTAAAGGCACATCAGACAGTTTACACAATGCATCTAGGTTCCACCAAGATGTATAAAGACCTTAAGGTGTGTTATTGGTGGAATAGGATGAAGGCTGATGTAGCAGACTTTGTTTCTAGGTGTTTGACCTGTCAGAGGGTAAAGGGTGAACACCAGAAACCTCTTGGATTGTTGCAACCATTGTTGATTCCAGAATGGAAGTGGGAAAGGATCACAATGGACTTTGTGACAGGATTGCCTAGAAGTCAGGAGGGTTATGATTCGATATGGATGATTGTTGACAGGTTGACAAAATCAACCTATTTTCTGCCAGTTAGATTACTTATGGATATGCAAAGTTGGCGGAATTGTTTATTAGTGAGATTGTACGATTGCATGGAGTGCCAATCTCGATAGTGTCTGATAGAGGTCCACAGTTTACATCGCGGTTTTTGGTGAAATTCCAAGAAGCTATGGGTACTAAAGTGCAGTTAAGTACAACTTTTCACCCTCAGACCGATGGTCAGTCTGAGAGGACTATTCAGATCTTGAAGGATATGTTAAGGGCTTGTGTTATGGATTTTGGAGTTGGTTGGAGTAAGTTCCTACCATTAGTGGAATTTGCTTACAACAACAGTTATCAGGCTAGCATAGAAATGGCACCTTATGAGGCTTTGTATGGTCGGAAGTGTAGATCGCTGGTTTGTTGGTTTGAGGTTGGTGAGAAGAGGCTAATGGGACCAGAGTTGATTCAGATTACCTCAGAGAAGATAGAGGTAATTAGAAAGAAGCTTCAAACAGCTCAGAGTAGACAAAAGAGTTACGCAGATAGAAGAATGCGTGACTTAGAGTTTTCAATGGGTGATTGTGTGTTCTTAAAAGTATCACTGACTAAAAGAGTATTCAAGTTTGGGAAGAAAGGCAAGTTGAGTCATCGATTCATTGGACCGTATGAGATTATAGAGAGAGATGAGGCAGTTGCTTATAGGTTAGTATTACCACCAAACTTGTCTGCTATCCATCCGGTATTTCATGTTTCCATGCTAAGGAAGTATATGACAGATCCATCGCATGTGTTAGAAGTTCATCCTGTTGAATTGAGGGATGATATGGTTTATGAGGTGCAACCGAAAGCTATAGTCGACCGACAAGTGAGGAAGCTTAGGTCGAAGGATATAGCTTCAGTGAAAGTGAAATGGAAAGGTCATTCACGTGAGGAAATGACCTGGGAGCTCGAGGATAAGATGCGTGAGGAGTATCCTCATCTTTTCGATAATCTCGTTAAGTATTCAATCTTTTCTATTAAGTTTCAAAGACGAAACTTTTATAAGGTGGGGAGATTGTAATGTTTTGAATTAAAAGAGTTAGGAAAAGGCAGTAAAGCCCTTGAAGGCTTAAAGAGTGGGTATAAATGAATGAGGGGTAGTGTGGTAATTAGATAAACATAATAAATATAAATAGAAGAAAAAAAAGAGAAGAGGGATCTAATTGTGTATTCCATAACCCTATATGTTTTTGAACTAACTAGTTATTTTTCCTAAAAACCCAACATTTAACGGTTTTCCCGAAATCTAATCCATAATAAAACAAATAATAAAATTGGTAATAATTCACTAAATAACCCTCAATTATTCATCAAACCAAACTGCACAAGCTAATATTACAGCTAGGGACCAATCTGTAATTTATCATATTTTTTTAAGGGTCAAAATGTAACTTTGTCCATTTGGAGGACCAAACTAAAATTGTCATAAATCCATTACTCTACTGAAATTCTGACCATAATTAATCCTCAATTCTGTCCAGAATATCTCATTATACTCCAGGGACCATTCTGGAATTTTACCAAATTTTTAGGGTCAAATTGAAGGACTAAATTGAAAGTGTTAAAATTTCATAACTATACAGGAATTATGCCCATAATTCATCTTTTATTCTGTTAAGAATCTCGGAATATGCTCCAGGGACCAATCTGTAAATTTTCCAGAGTTTGGGGACTAAACTGTAATTTCCACAAATTGAGGGACCAAACCGAAATTTTGTCATCTTCAACCTCAAACCCAGAATTTTAACAGAAAACCTACTGTTCTCTCCACATTTCTAACACAAATTCACCATTCAAACAAAATCATAACTCAAAATCAAAACCTAGGTCTTTCAATTCAATCTCTCAAAATCAACCAAATAATCAAATACCCTCAACAATTAACCCTATAACATTTAAGTTAACTCATCAATCAAACCCAAAACACAAATTTTCAAAACCCTAACATTCATCAAAACTGAAATTAAAGTTCAATTAACATACATTTATACATTTAACAACCTAAATCTTACCTTTAAACTTATTTCTTCAACTCCTTTCTATTTCCCTTCTAATTTCCCTCTTTTCTCTTCTTCTTCTTCTTTCTCCCTTCTCTCCCACGGTTTGCTCTCTCAAAATATTTAGATATCTTCTTCTTCTTTTTTCTTCTTTCTATTTATATTTATCATCTCTTTATTCAATTACTACTATACCCCTCATTCATTTATTCTTGCATCTAAGCCTTCAAGGGCTCTATAGCCTTTTACTATGTCTTTTTTTTTCTATTTATATTTATTATGTTTATCTAATTACCACACTACCCCTCATTCATTTATACCCACTCTTTAATTCAAAACATTACAATCTCCCCAACTTATAAAAGTTTCGTCCTCGAAACTTAATAGAAAAGATTGAATACTTACCGAGATTATCGAAAAGATGAGGATACTCCTCACGCATCTTATCCTCGAGCTCCCATGTCGCTTCCTCACATAAATGACCTTTCCATTTCACTTTCTCTGAAGCTATATCCTTCGACCTAAGCTTCCTCACTTGTCGGTCGACTATAGCTTCTGGTTGCACCTCATAAACCATATCATCCCTCAATTCAACAGGATGAACTTCTAACACATGCGATGAATCTGTCATATACTTCCTTAGCATGGAAACATGAAATACCGGATGGATAGTAGACAAGTTTGGTGGTAATACTAACCTATAAGCAACTGCCTCATCTCTCTCTATAATCTCATACGGTCCAATGAATCAATGACTCAACTTGCCTTTCTTCCCAAACTTGAATACTCTTTTAGTCAGTGATACTTTTAAGAACACACAATCACCCATTGAAAACTCTAAGTCACGCATTCTTCTATCTGCGTAACTCTTTTGTCTACTCTGAGCTGTTTGAAGCTTCTTTCTAATTACCTCTATCTTCTCTGAGGTAATCTGAATCAACTCTGGTCCCATTAGCCTCTTCTCACCAACCTCAAACCAACAAACCAGCGATCTACACTTCCGACCATACAAAGCCTCATAAGGTGCCATTTCTATGCTAGCCTGATAACTGTTGTTGTAAGCAAATTCCACTAATGGTAGGAACTTACTCCAACCAACTCCAAAATCCATAACACAAGCCCTTAACATATCTAAGATCTGAATAGTCCTCTCAGACTGACCATCAGTCTGAGGGTGAAAAGCTGTACTCAACTGCACTTTAGTACCCATAGCTTCTTGGAATTTCACCCAAAACCGCGATGTAAATTGTGGACCTCTATCAGACACTATCGAGATTGGCACTCCATGCAACCGTACAATCTCACTAATAAACAATTCCGCTAACTTTGCATATCCATAAGTAATCTTAACTGGCAGAAAATGGGCTGATTTTGTCAACCTGTCAACAATCGCCCATATCGAATCATAACCCTCCTGACTCCTAGGCAATCCTGTCATAAAGTCCATTGTGATCATTTTCCACTTCCATTCTGGAATCAACAATGGTTGCAACAATCCAAGAGGTTTCTGGTGTTCACCTTTTACCCTCTGACAAGTCAAACACCTAGAAACAAAGTCTGCTACATCAGCCTTCATCCTATTCCACCAATAACACACCTTAAGGTCTTTATACATCTTGGTGGAACCTAGATGCATTGTGTAAACCGTCTGATGTGCCTCTACCATCAATTCTCTCCTCAGATCATCTACATCAGGTACATAGAACCTATCTCTATATCTCAGCACATCATCATCACCTATCACAAAACCTACAGCCTTACCCTGCTCAACCTCATTTCTGATCCTGAGTAGTGAATTATCTTTCTTCTGAACTGCTTTTATCGTATCAAATAAATTTGACTTAACCTGAAAATGAGCAATAATTGCTCCAGCTTCACTAAGATCAAATCTGACTCCTTCATCTACTAACTCATGCAGCTCCCTAATCAAAGGTCTTCGTACCTCCTGAATATGAGCTAATCTTCCCGATGATTTTCTACTCAAAGCATCGGCAACTACATTTGCCTTACCCGGGTGGTACTGTATGGTACAATCATAATTCTTCAGCAGTTCCATCCATCCCCTCTGCCTCAGATTTAGATCCCTCTGCTGAAAGATGTACTTCAAACTCTTGTGATCTCTGAATATCTCACAAGTTTCACCATACAAGTAGTGCCCCCAAATCTTCAAGGCAAAAATTACAGCCGCCATCTCTAAATCATGTGTAGGATAGTTATGTTCATGCTTCTTCAGCTGCCGTGAAGCATAAGCAATAACCTTGCCATGCTGCATTAGAACACATCCTAACCCCACTCTCGAAGCATCACAATACACTGTGTAACCACCAGAACCTGGTGGTACTGCTAGAATAGGCGTTGTAGTCAATCTCTCTTTCAACTCTAAGAAACTTTTCTCACAAGCTTCAAACCACTGAAACTTAACATTTTTCTGCGTTAACTTAGTCAATGGTGTAGAAATCCGAGAAAAGTTCTCCACAAACCTCCGATAGTAGCCGGCCAAACCTAAAAAACTTCTAATCTCTGTCGCCGAAGTAGGCCTAAGCCACTGCTTAACTGCTTCAATCTTTTGAGGATCAACCTCAATCCCATTCCTTGACACTACGTGCCCAAGAAATTCTACATTCTCCAACCAAAACTCACTCTTTGAGAACTTGTCATACAACTGATGATCTCGTAGAGTTTGAAGCACCATTCTCAAGTGCTGCTCATGCTCCTCTCTAGACCTCGAATACACCAAAATATCATCAATAAAAACTATCACAAATCGATCAATAAACTGTCCAAACACTCTATTCATCAAATCCATAAAAGGTGTTGGCGCATTCGTGAACCCAAAAGACATCACTAAGAACTCATAATGACCATATCGAGTTCTAAAAGCTGTCTTTAAAATGTCTGCCTCCCTAATCCTCAACTGATGATACCCAAATCGAAGATCAATCTTAGAAAAGAATTGAGCTCCCTGCAATTGGTCAAACAAATCATCCATATGAGGAGTGGATATCTATTTCGAACTGTCACCCGATTCAGTTGCCTATAATCTATACACAACCTCAATGACCCATCTTTCTTCTTCACAAACAACACTAGGGCTCCCCAAGGGGACACACTCGGTCGGATGAACTTTTTATCCAACAAATCCTGCAGTTGCTCCTTTAGCTCCCTCAATTCTGCTGGTGCCATTCTATATGCTAGGTAGTATTGTACCCCTTTTCGAGCCATTTTCCTCGAGATAGCCAATAACATAATTGATGGAGACCCAATCTTATCTCCTTGAAATACCAACTCAACTTCTTCATCTAGATCAAACATTATTTTCTTACCCCAACAATTTACCGAAGCCCTATGCTTTGCCAACCAATCCATTCCCAAAATCACATCAAAATCAACCATATCTAAGACATTTAAGTCTCCCATAAAGATCTTATCTCCAATCTCTATTTCACAATCTAGATACACATACTTCACTAATATTAATTCATCTAAGGAAGTGGAGACTGAAATTGAGGATTTTAACAAGGTTGGTTGTTTATCTAACCTTATGGCAAAATATGGGGACACAAATGAATGGGTTGCACTAGTATCAAACAAAATTTTTGCTTCAAAAGAGCAAACAATAAGAATATGTTTAGGTGTGGATGTATTTCCCCTACTCCTATACCTTGCATTTCTAAACTGCACAATAAGGACATCATCCTGATCATCCTCTAATCTAATAGTATCAGCTATTCGTTTATTCCTCGGCATTTCCTAAAATAAAAGTGAGAGCACTCAAGTCATGCTAGAACAATAGCATGATAATTATCACAGAATTATAGGAAAACATATATATCACAAGGAAGAAGACATGCTTGATGAGAATTCAAAATTTCAAAGCCAACAAACAAGACAATACGGATCCTAATGCTCCACTTATTATGAAATTAACTATACTATTGTTTCTTTAACCTAAAGCTGTGATACCAAGTTTGTCACGACTCAAATCCCGGATCCATTACCGGTACATAGGCAAGGTTCCTCTCCAAGGTTCCATACCTATGCGAACCCAAACTTACACACAAACTTCTCCTAACTCAATCAGAGTTCAACGCAGTTTTAGTAACAAAATTAACTTCATAATATAATTTGATTGTCTTAATACAAGAGTTCATATAATTTCACAGTTTTGGAGCCCTAACTAGATATAAAGAAAGGTATAAATTACTACCAAAAAAGCAGGTTCTGAAGATCCAACAAAAGTGACCTACTATCAAGCTATAAGCCTGAAAAGGTAAATAATGAGAGGGTGAGTTCAACAACTCAGTGAGTAGATAACGTTCAATACACACACACGAGGTAATACAACAATGAGAATATATATACAATTATGGCTCTAGGTTTTTATAGGAAGGTTTCTCAAATAGGCCATAACAAGAAGATCATATGGTAAAACTTATCAGAAAATCAAAATGCAATGAGCATGAGGCTCCGTACTGTGGAATGATCAGTCCACACAGGTTGGTGACTCCCCCGACCAACTAGGGTTCAGATACGATGTGCACAAAGACTAACACTACCCTGTTAGCATGGGTATTTTGATTGACATACCATAGTTTCATAATCATAATCAAACAGACATATTCATATCTCAAGGCTCAACTCATGACATCAATCAAATGAGGAGCTATCAATTCAGAAGTCAATTCAGAATATATATACTGGTTCATATCAATAATTCGGATTCAACAATTGATCATGCTTATCATAACAAGGATAATAATCAACATATATATTATCAAGAAGCATGATCCAATTCATATTAACAAATCAAATATTTATAATATTTCTCATGCATATGGAAAATTATCCACTCACCTGACTCGAAAGCAAACAGAAGTCAAAAGCAGACACCGAAGAAAATTCTACTGACGTCCCGCTGGTAGAATATCAGGATTATCTGAATACAAAGGAGACATATTCAAGAACGACTTGAAAGAACATATAACCTATTTAATACACTTATCTAAGGGTGTATTCCATAACCCTATATGTTTTTGAACTAACTAGTTATTTTTCCTAAAAACCCAACATTTAACGGTTTTCCCGAAATCTAATCCATAATAAAACAAATAATAAAATTGGTAATAATTCACTAAATAACCCTCAATTATTCATCAAACCAAACTGCACAAGCTAATATTACAGCTAGGGACCAATCTGTAATTTATCATATTTTTTTAAGGGTCAAAATGTAACTTTGTCCATTTGGAGGACCAAACTAAAATTATCATAAATCCATTACTATACTGAAATTCTGACCATAATTAATCCTCAATTCTGTCCAGAATATCTCATTATACTCCAGGGACCATTCTGGAATTTTACCAAATTTTTAGGGTCAAATTGTAATTTTTGTCAAATTGAAGGACTAAATTGAAAGTGTTAAAATTTCATAACTATACAGGAATTATGCCCATAATTCATCTTTTATTCTGTTAAGAATCTCGGAATATGCTCCAGGGACCAATCTGTAAATTTTCCAGAGTTTGGGGACTAAACTGTAATTTCCACAAATTGAGGGACCAAACCGAAATTTTGTCATCTTCAACCTCAAACCCAGAATTTTAACAGAAAACCTACTGTTCTCTCCACATTTCTAACACAAATTCACCATTCAAACAAAATCATAACTCAAAATCAAAACCTAGGTCTTTCAATTCAATCTCTCAAAATCAACCAAATAATCAAATACCCTCAACAATTAACCCTATAACATTTAAGTTAACTCATCAATCAAACCCAAAACACAAATTTTCAAAACCCTAACATTCATCAAAACTGAAATTAAAGTTCAATTAACATACATTTATACATTTAACAACCTAAATCTTACCTTTAAACTTATTTCTTCAACTCCTTTCTATTTCCCTTCTAATTTCCCTCTTTTCTCTTCTTCTTCTTCTTTCTCCCTTCTCTCCCACGGTTTGCTCTCTCAAAATATTCAGATCCCTTCTTCTTCTTTTTTCTTCTTTCTATTTATATTTATCATCTCTTTATTCAATTACTACTATACCCCTTATTCATTTATTCCTGCATCTAAGCCTTCAAGGGCTCTATAGCCTTTTCCTATGTCTTTATATTCAAAATATTACATTTTTATATCCAAAAATATATTCGAAAAAAAATATTATCCAACCTATTACGAAGTGCTACTCAAATAGCTAGTATTCTATAACAAAATCATGGTTGTTTGTGGGATTTGGAAGGCCAATCATTTTGCTTGTCGGCGATTCTCTTCAGTATGTGTGCAGAGCTCTGAAGAGGGGATTGACATACGGTACAGGCTTTTGATTTGAAACCAACATGATCAATTTACAGTATTCGATCAATTCTTTATCCCTGTAAGAACTTGCTCAAGAGAAGACTGCACTGTAATACCAGTTTCTTTAAGCTATGAGAAATCACTAGAATTGTTCCAACTTCAAATTACGACAAACATCCAAATAATACAGACACATGTGATAATTAAAATATTTACAGAAGTACTATAATTTTTAAAATTTCCAACTGCATAATTGCTTTCTACTGCTGTT
The DNA here is from genome assembly GCF_000002775.5 of Populus trichocarpa. Classification (NCBI taxonomy): domain Eukaryota; kingdom Viridiplantae; phylum Streptophyta; class Magnoliopsida; order Malpighiales; family Salicaceae; genus Populus; species Populus trichocarpa. Next base: position 48,888,618 of record NC_037285.2, on the reverse strand, counting down.
GGTCTGTAACTATGTATGGAATATCAGTAAATTCCCAAAATATTTAACAGGGGCACCTCAAACCTCCTCCAAGAAATCTCTACTTGTATACTATACTTTCCATTTACCCAGTTTAGTATATTACTTTAATTAATGAGGATATTTTAATTTCATTAGGGGGCAGGTCAAAGTTCAGTATGAACAATGTGGTCGCTGTTGGAATCTTCAAGCTCATCAATTTCTGTCTCCTCTTTGAGAATGTAGTTTTGGGAAAGTTCTGTCTCTTTGTCATGGGAAGTTAGGCAGTCGGCTGAAGGGTGAACGATGCCATATCCAAAACCTTCCGCCGAATTGCAGTAGGTCTCTACTGTGCTATCCTCCATCTCTAAGTTGACGTTACTCAGGACTATGTTGCTGCAAGGAACTGAGTCACTGCAGGCAAATGTCATTGCTTTTTCACTCTTTGTAGTCCCACTAATATTGCGATACATGATCTCGCTAATTTTTACTGCTGATGTCTAACAAAAGAAAAGCACAGAATTTGATAATTTCTCAGAATTCTGATAACATGACTAAGATGGTTATTAAGAGTAAAGTGTCCGATGTATCTAGTAAAAATAATGGAATTGAGCTTGGAATATGTACCTTGTTTTGGCAGGATGCTGGAGAATCGCAGTAGAATTGGTCGATAATGATGGGGTTATCGACATTGTCCATCCTCACATTTTCAAAACGTACCCCGCGAACATAACCATTACCTCCCTGCAGCATATAAAGGATGTCAGCAGGGGATTTTAGATGCATAATCCATCATACATTCCTCAAATATTGTATGAAAACATCATTTAAACACTTCCTTTAAAATCAAAACAGTTACAACCATGTCCTCGAGTATTACCTGCCAAGTCTTAATCCTGACGCCATTGGTTGTCTCACTGATAAATGCAGTATCCAGGACCACCTTAGCGACTATGCCTGTTGAGTTGTCCTTCCCAAGACTTCCAATGCTGAGTGACAGAATTAAAAAAAAAAAAAAAAAAAAAGGTGAATAATGAAAATTAAGAATTTCAGTCCCATCTCTTCTGTACTCAATTGTATAGAACAATGGTAAAATCTGGCCTATAATTTCTCTTTTTGTGGGATTTGGCATGATATCTAGAATTTCATATTGAACTCAACCTGACTCCATGTCCAGGTCCACAATATATCCTCTTCATCTTAATACCGGAGCTACCGTTAACAATTGAGATGCAATCATCACCTGAATATTCCATAGAATCAACAAAATATAAAACCAGTCAGCATGTTTACCAATAACACTCACCTCCCTATTCTAGTTCCGATTTTCTGTACTAACAAAAAATATAAGACTAAAAAAATGGGGTTGAGGTCTGAAAACCTGTTCCAATTTTGCAGTCCTGGAGAACAACATTAGTTGATTGAGTAATATGGATTCCATCAGTGTTTGGACTGTCTCCGGGAGCTGAAACACTAACTTGAGATATTCTCACGGATGCTGACTTGGAAATCACAAAATGCATCTGCTGGCTGTTCTTGATAGTAAGACCTTTTACCTTCACTGATGAGCTTGAATCAATGGTTAATGCCTGCGAAGGCCTCATTTGTTTATATACCACATAATCTCTACAGTTGTTTTGGAAGGATGCATAATATAATTAAGGGAAAAATATCCTTACCGTCGGTGCTCCTCTGCAAGGCTGTGAAGAAATAAAATAAATATTAATGAAAGTTTTGTTTAATTCAAGCATGGAAAATACTATAGACTAAGATTTTTGAATAATCACATTGGTCTTGTTCTTTTTGCAAGATGACGCCCACCATTTGCTGCCTGAACCATCAATAACTCCATTCCCTTGGAAGAGGACTCCGTTCAGCTTAGAGAACTCAAGCCATTGTCGAGCATGATCGGGGTCCCAGTTCTTAGGCTCATCAGGTGCTACAATTGTTCCATCTATCTGTAAAATCATAATAACAAAGACATGTTAAACGTAAGATGACGACGCAACTGGTTCGAGAACATAAGTACTCATCTGCCAACACAGTACTGACAACAATTTATGAAATATAAATTTGGTATACAACCTTTTGAAGCAACATAGCAAGTTACCTGGATGACAAATCTATCTTCACAAGGGCCTTTAAATCTTGTTGCATTAACTAAATAATGGTGTTCGGAAGGAACCAAGAAAACTGATTCTGGTGTAGCACAAGCAGTTTCCCAAGCTTTCACAAAGGCCTGGCAATATCATAACAGAACATATAATCTGGTCAGGGCAATAGGCTTATGTGTCAATGATACCTATTTAGCTTAGGGTCAGAAGACATAAATTTGGAGAATGTATGAGATTGAAAATGTGGACTTAATATGGAAAGATCAATCACTAAAGTGTGTGAAATATGGAAAAGCTTTTGAAGTTATTCTAAGAATTCAAATATGCACCTGGGTGTCATCAGAAATTCCATCTCCAACAGCACCAAAGCTATCAACATTAACAAGAACCTTGCCACCACGTTCACTTGTCCAAGACGGGATATCGAAAAGTACCACATCATTTTCTTCATCTATCTCAAAGCTTTCAAGCTCCTCAAGAATGGCAAAGTTGTTAAACACCATGTTTTCAGCAACTCCATTAGCCAATATGAGCAAACCAAGCAAGGTAATGATGAATAATTTGTCCATGATTGTCTAATCTGAATGTTTTACTTGAATGATTGATTGATATAAATTGTTCCAAACATTGGATTTTAATTTATATTTGAAGATTAGGTTTGGAAATGAAGGTTTATGGGCCATATGGCTTGGCTTAAAAGTTCACGAAGGAGCAACATTTTTTTACGAGCACTAAACTTAAAGTAAAAGTGAAATAAGAGTTCTTTGCTTTACTTTTCAACCAATAAATTCAAGTGCACTTTCTGTTTTTGGCTTGTCTTAGTTTCCAAGCAGTAGTGACTAATGACTCCAAAGCTAGCTCCTCACCTCCTCTAATGGCCCAAAACAGAACTTTGTCTGTCATGATCAGCTCTTCCATGAACATGATCACTTATATGAGCCTCGATGACATTTCTGCAGCAAGGCATTTATGCACCTTCCGTCCCGTATATGTTAAAGTTCACTGATAATGGCCCCTGCCTTGGCTTCCATCATGCACTGCTTGGATCCCTTGGCTGAGAAGAGTCTGAGCATTTGTCTGAGCAGACCTATGCTTGGATCCCATCATTAACATCTCTTTAGTCCAGCCAGTATCACTTGGTCAGGAGTCTCTATCATATTTTTGTTGGCTTGTTTTGCTATGAGAGGCTGAAGAGTAACATAAATCCATATGATTGTTTTAACTAGCAGAGTTCTAAGACTAGGCTCTAATTGATTACTACTAGAAAAAGGAAAAAAGAAGTTGCTTCCCTTTTTTCTCTTAGTAGTTGTTGAGATATGTCTCTCATGTTATGATTTATGATTTATGATAACAAAAGAAGTTATCAGTTCCACTTTAGTCTTACATTGTATCAATCACTTGATTTATCTTTGAAAAGCACGACACCCCGAATGCTTTGCCGTGTAAGACTTTTGTTAGCCCTATGTCAGAATTCCTGAAAAATGTAGACATGAGATACAAAGATTTCTAACATCTTTCCAAAGAAAGAATTTGCTAACAGGTCAATTTTTTTGGCATTGATTCCTGTTATGCTGTTCAGGATTGTGTCTTGAGATAGAATATAAAAAAATGGTTAAAAAACTATTGTTTCTTTTATGCAGAACCTGAGACATGCTGGATTTCTTTGAAATTTCTTATTCCTGTTTATAGCAAACTTTAATCTCTTCCTCATGGAAAGAGGAAGAGGCGGCTGGATTTCTTTGAAATTTCTTATTCCTGTTTATAGCAAACTTTAATCTATAATACAATGCAAACCAATCTCTATCCATGATTTCGTCTACGATTTGTTCTCATGGAAAGAGGAAGAGGCGGCCGGATGGCCTGTTCATGCCTGAAGAAGTTGTCAGGATCAACTTTGGTCTTCACATGCACCAACCTGTAGAAGTAATCCTTGAAGTACTTGGTGCCCCAAACACTTGCTTCTTCAATGCTTGTATTGGTATTCTTGGTCATCCCCAAATCAAGGTCCCTATAATTGAACATAAGGTGTCATATACTCATAAACCTTCCTAATCCAATCTAGATGCTTTGCAACATTCTCTGAAGGATCATCCCAGATGGTCAAGTAGCGGATCATGAACAGGGTACCCTTTCTATGAGGGAAAGGAGTCTGATTTTCTGAAATTTTGCTCATCATTCCACCATATGGAGTAAATGCTATATTAGGACTGTCTTCTTTTAGTAACCATTCCCATAAGCCTTCAAGTATGGTTTCAGGTATGGGTTCTTTTGCATAGTCTGGCTTTGCTTTGAAGTAATTCTTGAATAAATTCCTTCTTCCAACTAAAAATTCAGTTGTTGTATTGTTGGAATACCCAGCCAAAAAGAGAACAGAATTGGTTCAGCTTGTTTCAATACAATCGTGTCTTGTCAAACCCAACTCAGGGAAGCTGTCTTGCAGTACTTGGAGGAGTCTTTTAGCATCACCAAGAAACAAGGAATGATAAATAGTTGATAAGGTTCTATTTCCTTTGTTACCAGCCGTAGCCAATTGTATGGTGACTCTGATGAAGAGATCCTCGTCAAGTTTATCAGCAACTTCTTGCCATCTATTGAGGATTTTAGCAGCACCTAGTTCCAAGGTCTTGGTAATCCTTGTTCCAATGATAAACAGTCACAGTGGATGGAACTGGAACCAACTTTACTTTCCAGGAAGTAATGATTCCAAAACTGCCTCCTCCACCTCCACTAATTGCCCAAAAAAGATCTTCCCTCATGGCTTTTCTGTCAAGAACTCTTCCATGAACATCTATTATCCGAGCATCAATGACATTGTCTGCCGCAAGGCCATATTTTCTCACCATGGAGCCATAAGAGGTGCAGAGACCAGCTGGGAAGTCGTGAGTTTTGCTTTTCTCAGCAATTCTATAGTAAAGCTCACCATTTGTGGCGCCTGCTTCAACCCATGCGCTACTATCATCAATATCAACACTAATGGATAGAAGCTTGGAAATGTCTAAAAAAATGAATGTCAATAACAGCAGCTTGGATGTGAGATTCTTTCAATGGAGTGAGGATAAACTCAGGTTTTGGCAGTGAAGGCAGTGCGAACCTAAGATTTTGAGCTGAAGATTGTAAAATAGAAGTGAATGAAGAGTTCTGTGGAGCGTACAAGATGTTGGAAAAGCAAAGGAGATTTCTGAATTGGAAGTGACAGTAACAAAGAAGGAAATAGAAATAGAAGAACATAATTTGACAGAAGGGAAGAACCTGAACAGACCATTTTCCTGCTGCTTTAGCTTGTGTTTCAAGAATTTAAGTGTTACAAGATTCCTCTTACAAACAGCTGCTATCTGTTGGGATTCTTATCCTAACATCACTACTTAGCACAGCATGGATCATTTTGTCAAGAATCTATTTAATATTCAGTGTTCTGGGAATTCAAATCCATTGAAAATTTTGCCTGCCCATGACCGTGTATACTGCTATGAACAATGAACTCTACTGAAATTTGAATTTTCCAGCATAAAAATTTGAGAAAATAAAACAAATCACATAATGACTTGAGTATTTAAAAATTCTCAAGTATACACATAATATTATTCTGACATTTATTATATACCAAAATAAAAACAAACATCCTTATTATTTAGATTTAATATTTTTTTTTGCATTTTTTTTTTTTTTTTGCTCTTTTTCTACAAAGATGATAACTTGAGTATTTAAAAATTCATGAATTCACTAAAAAGACTATTTTGCATATATTTAGCTTTTACATCAAACTATCGCCTTCCTTAATTATGGAGAATCAATCAATTAGCAAGAAGACTTGATTAAACTTATTATTCAACCATCCAAATAACTTTATTCTTAAGTATTTTGAATTTGAAATTATAATAATCACTAGATGTTTTTGGTTTTGTATCTCAATTTATTGATTTGATCTGGGAAAAAAAATATTAATTTGAAATTAATTGTTAGAAAATAAGTATAAATTTATAAATAAAAACTTATAATTAACAAGCAAGCAATTAATTTACAGGGATAAAGTCTGAAGCATTGATACTTGATCAAGGATTTAAATTTTATGGGCATTGTCTATCATATTTCTTGAAACATGATGATACTCTACTCTAGGTTTTTTTTTTTTAATTGTAGTGTCATTAACTATTCCTTGTTTTTTTATTATGGTTAAGAATTACTTTCTCTCCTATAAAGGATTGATTTGAGAATTTTATTAGGTGAAGCAAACCGATTACCATCATGGATATTCTATTTAATAGCTCAACTCAATCTTTTTTATATAAATTAAACTTCTAAAATAAACTAATATTTTCTTATAAATAAATAAGGATCAACTATCAACTGAAAGTGGGCTGAGCCTAACCTACAAGACTAGATCACGAGGTCCAAGGTATGTAAAAGGCTTCAATAAACCTTGGATCTCACTAGTCTGAGTTCCTTGATCAATCCTAAAGTTATTAAACCTATTCAATATAAAGCATGAATCACATACTAAATGAGTTAATCAAGATTAATTTATAAAAAAATATCATTTTAGTATTTGTTTTTTATATAAAAAAAAGAGTTAAAAATATATATATTTTTTTTAATAATAAATCAGGTTTTCATCAAGTTAACAAGGTTGTAGGTGAAATTAGATTTAATTGAATTAACTTCAATCACATTTAAAAAAAAAAAATTATTGAATCATTTTGATTTAACTAAATTAACTCTTATTTAAATATGTTTTGAAACCTGGCTGGCTGCTAGCTAGGTTTTAGGTTTAATAAGATTGCTTTGAGAAAATGAATGAAAATGGATTTAATTAAACCTGAATATAGGTTCACAAAATCCTATCACAATGTCCCTGCGCGCTACACATTGTTAAGATAGGCAGAGCTTTGAACTCTAGACAACATACACAAACTTCAGAGGTAGAATCTTCAGATTTGGATATTCACGAGTGGCTAAAAAGTAAAAAACAACAAAAATTTCTTTCGAAGAACAAATTTAGCCTCAAGAAATTAACCTTACCGATTTTCCAACAGTTCTAAATGTCAAGATCTTGCTGAGATCATCTTCGTATCACCACCATGTTATCTCTTACAGCAGCTGTTTATCTTGTGACTAACAAAGCCAAAAAAAATTGAACAATTGAAGGACAAGAGACAACTCGTCTAAAAATGTCCATCAATTTGTCTTGTCAACTAGTTAATCTTCTCATTACCAGTTAAAAATGTTGTCAAGTAAACTAATTATGTCTTGACATCATCAACCCTTCATTTTATTGAAATTTTAGTATCCTAATCTTGCTGGGTAAAATATCTGCTTACTTTTAGCGGTCAAGTCCATGCATCTCTAGCATGTCGCAATGAAAAGAGTGTTACAACACTGTCTTGTGTTAATTTTATTTTGATTAGAAGAAATGATAGAGACAATAGCTAGTTTATTACTTTAAGCAAACTTTCTACTACATCTTGAACACACAATAGCTAGTTTATTACATCAGTTTTCTGTAAAACTTGCGAACAGGACATGTTTCTTTAATATTTCTGAACTCAACAAAACTAATAAAATCAAATTCAGTACAATATTATTCCCATAAAGACACATATATGATGATGCTCCAACCAATTATGTCTCTAGCTAATGAATCCCATGATGTCCCCTTCCTTTTCTTTTTCTAAAGGAGACTGGAAGAGGTGGGATGCTCTGCTCATGCTTGAAGAAGTTGTCAGGATCAACTTTGGTCTTCACTTGTATCAGCCTGTTGAAGTTATCTTTGAAGTACTTGGCGCCCCAAGCACTAGCTTCAATAAAGCTTGTGTTGCTCTCCTTGTTAATCCCCAAATCAAGGTCCCTGTAATTGACATATGCTTGCCTTGGAAACATGGAAACATAAGGCGCCATGTAATTGTAAAGCCTCCTGATCCAATCTATATGCTTTGAAGCATCCTCTGCAGGATTTTGCCACATGGTCAAGTACTGAATTTTGAAAAGGATACCTTTCCTATGTGGGAAAGGAATTGATGACTCTGAAATTTCGCTCATCATTCCACCATAAGGATTCCATATCATGAAAGGAGTCGCTTCTTCAAAATACCTTTCCCATATCCCCTCGAGTGCTGTTTCGGGTATGGGTTCTGTGACAAAATCTGACTTGGCTTTGAAGTAGTTCTTGAATGTTGACTTGCCTTGAAGCAAAACTTCAGGAGGAGTGTTGGCTGGGTAGCCTGCGATGTATAGCACAGATTTCAGCCAGGTGGTTTCGGTGCAATCCTTCAGCGTCAAACCCAATTCAGGGAAGCCTTGCTCCATGACATTGAGTAGTCTTTTGGCATCACCTAGAAACAAGGCATTATAGGAAGTTGTGACAGTTCTTTTACCCTTTGTAGCACCATCAGCTGCTTGAATTATAACCCTGATGAAGAGATCCTCGTCAAGTTTATCAGCAACTTGCTGCCATCTGTACAGAAGCTTAGTGCCACCTTGTTCCAAGGTCTTAGTAACTGTAAAAACAGTCACAGTTGATGGCACAGGAACCAGTTTTACTTTCCAGGCAGTAATGATACCAAAGCTGGCTCCTCCACCACCTCTAATAGCCCAAAAAAGATCCTCTCCCATGGCTCGTCTTTCAAGAACCCTGCCACTAGCATCAATTATCCGAGCATCAATAACATTGTCAGCACCAAGGCCATACTTTCTCATCATGGAACCATAGGCACCTCCTGTAATGTGCCCACCAATGCCTAAACTGCTGCAAAGGCCACCTGGGAAGCCATGAGCTTCGCTTTTTTCTGCAATTCTGTAGTAAAGCTCACCGATCGTTGCTCCTGCCTGAACCCATGCACTATTATCTTCAATGTCAACTTGGACAGCTCGAAGCTTGGCTAGGTCTACAACAATGAATTGTGTTTCAATTTCAGTGGCATAAGAGAGACCCTCATAGTCATGGCCTCCACTGCGGACTCTAAGGTGAATTCCAAGCTGCTTACAGCAAATAACAGATGCTTGGACATGGGCTTCGTACAGAGGAGTGAAAATAAACTCAGGTTTTGGCACCGAAGGCAACAAGTACCTAAGGTTTTGAGCAGTAGATTCCAAAACAGCATTGAATGAAGAGCTATTGTCTGGGGTGTAGAAATCTGAGGCAGGAATGACAAATTCTGAATTTTGTGAGAGACACTGGACAAAACTATCTTTAATTGGAAGTGAAAATGTCAGTCCAGGAGATAGCAGCAGGACTACAAAGATTGAAAGAATGGAACACCTAAAAGGAACCATTTTCCCTGCTTCTTTTTTTTCTTGCTGTTTAGCAGCTAAACTTTAGCTAAGCCTGTGTTCCAAAACCAGGTCACAAGACTTCTCTTATAGAGGGTCTGCAGTGTTGATGACTCCATGGTTGATCTAATCCTAACGTCACGTTAACGAAGTGTGCATCAGATGATCAAGAGTCTATTAATTAAATCTAAGGTTCAACCCATTGTGTGTGGTCCCTTAAGTTTCCACAATTGTTTAAATCAGTCCCTACTCTATCTTTAGGCATGCCAACAGCCCTCAAAGTTTGAATCTATCTGGTCACATGCAGCCCTTTCATCCTCTTGAATCTACGAATAGAAAGTATGAAGGTTGTCTTGCTTAAAATTGAAGTATATATAGGGGTTATTCCAACAAATTTTCTAAACTTGAAGGACCAAGCAACTGAATTTACCTTAAGATTTAATGTGATGGAAATCAAACAATTAATGTTCACGAGGATTTTTATGATATTGTCAACTACCGACTTGTAAGTCTACCTAAATTAAAGGTGTTCGTCATATTCTCTGTTTTTGTTATGAAAAATTTATTGAGGTATACGAAGTTAGGCAGCATGCATGTCGAGAAAGATTTGACGGTATTCAAGTTCGGATATCCGTACTTACATAATAAAAGAGAGACAAATACAAGGATAAAAAATAAATATATAATTTTTTATATATATTTATTTTGATTTTAGTTTATGCATCATAGGATTCATCTTCTCAAGAAAAGTCGAGTAATTTGATTATATTGCTTCCAATATGCTTTATGTATATATATATATATATATATATATATATATATATATATATATATATATATATATTGCTTCATAGTAAAAATCCAGATTCCCTCTTTTTTTATTAAACCAAATTTAATTTTTAAAAGGACAATACAGTGAAAATAAAAAAAAATCAACATATCATTTAATAAATTTTCTTGATGTAAAATTTTAAAAATATTTTTAAGTGGAACTTTTAGTGGATTGAATTAACAAAAACCTAAAAGAGATAAAAATTTTACTCAAGATTAAAACTCAAAGTATTGTGGATCGAAATGTTTTTTTTCTTTTCTATGAAAACCAATGGTCTTACTAATAGGGGTAGTGAAAATATTACCAAATTTATTGGGACGTATCAATCTTTATTTATTTTCTCAGCACAATTAAAATTATTTAATACCCTTAAAAGAAAAAATGAAAAATTAAATTGATTAGGCCTTTTCAAGTTAATAGGGGAATAATTTGGTCTTTTTAAAAAAATATAAAATATTAATTAATAAAAAAAAGTGGTTGGACATGCAAGGTTCTAATAATGGCTTTCAAGGTGTTATTAGAATCATTTTAACAACCCCTCCATCCTAAAGCAACACATGTAGCCGATGGATTTCTAGTTTGGCATTGATGATTTTTTTTACCTTTTTTTTTCTCTCCCCTTTGATCTATGCTCCTGCCCTTGCAATTTTTTAAGGCAACCCTTTTATTTGTTTTCTTTCATATTTAGTCCTTATTTTTTTTATTATTATCTATTTTATTTGAAATCATTTGTATAATTGAAATTGTTTTTTTATTTTCATCATCCTTCAATTTTTTTTATTTATTATATTTGATCTTTGTTCTTTTGATTATTATTTGTTATATTTGAAATAATTTATAAAATTAAATTTTTTTTTCAATTTCATCATCTTGTTCTTTTTATTGCTATTTTTATATATTTTATCCTTATCTTGGTTTATTTTATTTATCAATTTCATCCTTATTATTTTATTTCATTTAATTTTTATATCAAATTTAGTCTAACTCTTTTGATTGCTATTTTTTGGTTTTTTATTCTTTTCTTGATTTATTTTATTTTTCAATTTCACCTCTATTTTTTTTTTAATTTTGGATGATTTGAAATCTTGCTTTGTGAATTTTTTTATGTGTTTTTCTTATATAGGGTATAAACCATACTCATTACACGAGGATTTCTAAGATTAACCTAATTTAACTTCAATTTGTTTTAGGTTTTTTTAAAAATTAATTTTTTTTAATTTTATTCTTCAGCATTAGGTTATTTGGCCTTTAAACTTTATGATTTCTTTCTCTTTTGCTTTCTATTAGATTATTTTGTTCTCATATTACATGTCACAAGTTAATTGAGTTAACTTGAGTATTTTTAAAGATTTTTAATCAAATTTGTTTTTTATCTTTATTATTTAGTTTGATTGTGAGTTAACTTTTATTGTTTTATTCAATTTTTTTTGTACAAGATTATCCTAACCTCACAACCGGGTTGTGAATTTTACATGTTGACTTGAGTCAAGTTTTTTTTTGTTTTTTTTAATTCATCCTTCAATGTTTGACTTGCTGATAAATATTGATCGTTTTTTTTTATAAGGTTATCATATTTTCATTTATTTTTTGTTTTGTTATCAAATATTGAGACTTTTTAAGAATATTTAGAGGGTATTTTTTTATAAAGTTGGTAAGCTTTTATTTTTTTTATTAGCCATTGAATTTTTTTTTATAATTATATTATTAAATTAACAAAAAATATTGAACCCATTAAAATCAATGAACTGAGTTCTAATTTTTTTTTTATTTTTTCAAAACCACTATCATTGAGCATATCTTTTTTTGTGCTAAGGAAATTTTAGCCCGACCCGTGCAGACAACTTATCAAGTTATGAACGAGGTAGAGAATGCAAAGGCAAGAAACAATATTTGACCATGTCAAGATTTCTTCTTGAACTCCCGACCATCAATCATAGTTAATTAGGATCAATCAATCACAATCAATCATCAACTAGAATTCACCATGATTGATCGACTATGATTATCAAGTGCAAGCTACTTGAATTATACTTTCATGTTCCTAGTTAAATTAGAATTTTATAGTAAAGTTATAGAGTTTTAGTTTGATTTTTCATAATTAGAAGTCATAATTTTATTTGATTTATATTTTTTCTGTTTAAATTTGTTTTATTAAAAAGAGTCAGTTTAAACTCCTATATAAATAGCTTCATATATTATTTTATAAAAATATAATAAAATAAATATGATTAACTTCAGAATTTATAATTTTTTCAACATATATTATTGAAGCGTGAGAACTTCAAAATCTATCTTTTAAATCTATCTTTTTGATTACGCTATTTATTTTCCATCAACAAATCTCAATCATTCATATTCTATACGTGTTATACCATGTTAAAGAGAAACATCACACGTGACGAAACATCACACATGTTTTTTTAATGATGCGGACATCATCCATTCGTTAGGAAAAAAATAATATCATAAAAAAAAAATATTATTATAATCCACAGTAAAAAAAAATCTTTTAATTTACAATAATTTTCCCACAATATTTAACTTTTATTATAATTACCATGATCAAATTAAGATCAGGTTCTTTGCCAATTGATCGTTGAGTAATTATGTTTTCTATCTTTTCTTGCACATTTCAACTAGTTAGTGCTTCAAGTTGTTTTAAACACGTTTTGCCTTCGAAGTACGAGCTAGAAGCAACTCATCCTATTGTTGCTGTCAATCTTAAATATTTGTAGCTTCAAGGAATTAGTTTTTTTAAATCCATACTCTTAACATTTGTGGTGGTTAAGAATTGACCTCTCCCCATGTTCCATTTGCAATTTGAACTATGAGCAAGAAAGAGTGGAGTGAAGTGAGCTTCTTGTGTTAAATGTAGAGTACTACATCTAATTAAATAGTGTTCTAGAACTGAAAATATAGAAAAATTCAATAAACTATACCCAAAAATTGCTTAAAAATCATTGATTTCTTATAATAGTCCTGGAGAGAAGATCAAAGTTGAAATCTCAAAAACTCCAATATTTTCAAGTTGATTTTTTTTTTAATTTTCTCTTAATCCTGAAGTCATATAGGAAATAAAATCGAAAAAACTAAATTTAAACCTCGCTAATTTTCAATATACAAATTATAATATATTTTTTCTTCCAATCAAAAGATAAAAGAAAAACTAATTTTTTTAAGACTGAATTGTTAATCATTTGACTTGTGTCATGAGATAATTTTTTTTTGTGTGATTCAACTGTTTTTTAAAATATTTTTCAAATTATTTTTTGCTTTAAAAATATTAAATTAATTTTTTAGATGTTTTTTAATTATTTTAATATACTAATGCCAAAAACAAATAAAAAAATAAAAATATTATTTTAATATATTTTTAATTAAAAATATCTTTATAAAAGTATTTTCCAGTGCATTGTTAAACACGTTAAAAAAATACAAAATTATTAAAAAAAAATACGCAGAGTTGAAAAGAAAAAAATTGAAATATCATAGAAAAAGCAAGAAAGAGAAAAAAAGATGTCAATTAGTAAAGCTAACCATCGCAGAAAAATGAAGTGGGGGCTAGCTGAACCCTGTTGGGGGGGGGGGGGGGGGTGGCGGGCTAGCTGAACCCTGTGGGTCTGGTCCTTGATATATATATTGGTAAAAATATTTAAAATATATTTAAAAGATGTCAATATTGGTAAGGTTTTGTTATTATTTCAAGACAGAAAAAATAAAAATAAAGAAGACTTGTTCCCATATAACTTTTATTTTAAAATAAATTTAAAAATTATTTAAAATATATATTTATTTTATATATTTTTCTCTTAGTTTTGGGAAACAAAACCTTGAAGATAAATAAAAAGATGCATATATACAAAACCACTAACAGGGCTCCATTATGTCCGACTATATGAACATGATTCACGTGAATTTATCTTGGCTAAGACTGTTGAATGAAAAAGCACATCATGGTACCTCTACTTTGTGCCCGTTTGGCACTGCGGCAGAAAACAAAAGCTGAATTAAGGTGTTTGGTTAATCCAAACTACACATTTTTTCACATGGGTCCCGCCTAATAATTGAGGTCGAACCTCAGCTCATGAGAAGCAGGTTTTATCTGCTTCTCCTGTGTTCTTCTCCTGCAGTCCTGCCTGCGTCTTCTCATGTGGAGAATGAACTCTCCACTGTCCACTTAAGTGAACAGTGGAGAGTGAATTAAATTCACTCTCCACTGTTCACTTAAGTGGACAGTGGAGAGTTACTCCACTGTTCACTTGAACAGTGGAGAATGTCTCCACTGTTCACGTGAACAGTGGAGATCAGACCCGGTCCAAAACTATAAAAATGTATTGAACCGGGTTCGACCTAGTAAAAAAAATATTTTTTATTTTTAATTGTGTTTTATTTGAAAAAACTAGTGTTTCACATTATTCAATAACACTATATAAATTAGAATAAGATAACTTGATGACGTAATATTTGTAGAATTTGATTACAGTCCTAATTTTATTTTTAATGATATTTTACCTGATATTGTTGCGCGCTTACGAAACCAATGAAACTGTAGTCATTATCGGATGTATTTCATACGTGATAGAATTGTAAATAGTTCAATGGAACAATATAAAATATTTTATATAAAGTATTATTTATTTCATAATGTAATAACAATAGTAAAATAAATTAAAAACATTCAATATATATATTAATTATTTTATAACCTTAATTTGAAAAGCATTTTTTTAACCAAACACATTAAACTACTTTTTACTCAACCTCAGTTTTAACCACAGTTTTAACCAAACATATATTTTTTCAAACCAACCTCAACTAAAAGTACTTTTTATAAAACAACTTTTTTCAAACCACAACCACAACAGCAACCACAATACCAAACACACTCTTTACATATTTAGCCAACTCAATCCTTTATCTTTTATCCTTTTCAAATCCATCCCTATAATTTCAATTAACGACTTCAGCCCTCGATCTAACTCTGTTAAAAGCATGTATTTTATAAACATAAACATACATTTAGGGATTACATTGCATGGTTACAATACTCTTTTAAAGCATGGATTTGATTAATAATTAGATAATTACATCTTGAACTCTGGAAAAGATGGGTCTAAAAGAGAATATATTTTAGAAAATTCCCCTTCTCCACCTACAAAAGATATGATATAAAATTTTTATAGGGAGTTTGCCCATGCTAGGCACCACGTCAACCTTACGTAGTAAATATATTTTTCTTCTAATTATCTAGACCTAGGTGGTGGTCCAGTAATAAAAGTTTGAGACCAAGAGGTTTGCTCTCTTTGTGATCTCAGGTTCAAGCCATGTGGTTACTTATATGATAGCCACTGGAGGCTTACATGATTGTTAACTTCAGGGCCCGTGGGATTAGTCGAGGTGCACGCAAGTTGACCCGGACACCCACATTAAACTAAAAAAAATATATTTTTCTTCTTATATTTTTTTTTTTGGTTTTAGTAATATCAAGATATCATCCAGTACTGGACTTACCAAGTAATTATCATCAGCTTTTTCAAGAAAAAGTAGATATTATGCCTTTTCCCCTGCAATTAATGTTAAAATAATGCTCTAGCTAGGGTCAGAGTAGTGGAGTAATTCCATGTTCATCACCCTTTTTGAGAATTGACTTAATATTAATAATGACTCCGTAGTTAATTGTTTAATAGTAAGTACTGATAAAGTTATTAAATTCAGCTTGATTTATAAATTGATTTAAAACTTGTATTAGATTAAAAAATATATATAGATAAACTCAAAATAATTTTATTTCAAGATTTTTTAAAGTAAAATTAATATTATTTTGAATTTTTTATAATTTAAACAAAATTTACCCAATTTTGTTTAGAACTCAATATCAAACGCGGGTGCTAAGCCCTAAGTTGAATCGAATTCATTTTTCACATTTATGCCCTTTAATTCATTAGTTTCTAGTCAACTGTGGGTCTGAATGTTCTTCAAGCCACAATATGATGGTGCGTTGTGTGATCCATGTTTTCCATTAATTCAGTGCCTCTAGTCAAGCGAAACATTTTAAGATCACACATTTAAAAAATCTCGAATTTGAAACATTCAAGAGGGAAGGTCGAGACTCAAAAATCAAAACGACCTTATGTTTTATTCGGCTTCCAAACTTTTTGAATGATGAATTTTCTTTTATAATTTGAATCTTAATTTTCACCGCAACTTCAACAACCCAGCTTCAAAAAGATATTTAGAAGTGTAATATTGGTTGTAATTCAAAGTATTTTTATTCAGAAATACATCAAATAATATCTTTTTATTTTTTAAAAATTATTTTTAACATCACCACATTAAAATAATATAAAAATATAAAAAAAATTAATTTTAAATATTTTTAAAAAAATATAATTTCAACCACCACGTTCATATGACAATTATTCTCCCAGTAATGTGAACAAGTAAACACAAAAGAGCAAGATGCTTTTTAGGGTATTGAAGATTAGCTTGAAGAACAAGTTAATTAGAAATGGAACCATCAATCAAGATGATAATGACCTTACTCGAAAGGCGAAACCCTAGAGAATTGAGCCAAAGTCTAAAGTAGGAAATAAATATGTTCCACGTTCAAAGGAACAGGATCCTTTGCCATCATCGTCGTTAATTTCTTCAGATTTTTCACAACTTTCTCTCACTATAAAATTGTTAGCGCATGCATTCAAGAGAGCATTTTCGCCGCTTCATGCGCCAAGTTTCCAGACCTTCATCAACGTTCCCCTTCTGTGCTAAATCAATGCCATAACTTCGAGTTTTCTTTTTCTCTTTTCCTTTCTTCAAGTAAAGTAGAGCGTATTTAGTATTAGATTTGCTCTTCAATAATCATAAGTTTGAGTTTTTTTAACGTCATTAAAGATTTACATGGTCATTAATTTAGAGTTCGTAAAATTAATCGAGACATATACAAGTTAGTCTGAACACGGTGATTAATAAAAAAAAATACAACGTGTTCGTAGGGTAAAAACCAAAGGCCATGGTCAATCATCCGGTCATTGAAGCTGGATTTCCAAAACAAGAAAAAGAAAATTGATCATTATTTAACTTTATGGAGTCGCCAAGCATGGACTAATGCGTGTCAAATACTTCAAATCACATCACCTACCAGGAAGCATTATATTTGGTGAAAATGGTATATATATAATGGCCCAATTCTACGTTTCACAATGCCTACTACACCCTTGGGTATGCATGCGTACCACTTTCCTCTGTATTCAGTGGCCCATCTTCAAAATCCCCCTTTCATTTTACACTTAAAAAAGTCTAGCATCTTGGTATATATATGCATTCATTCAACCACTGCCATTATTAATCTTGTGAGTACGTACGAATCAGATTTTTCCAAGGTCTCTTTAAACCATGGCCATTAGTTTGGACAACACAGGAGAAGTTGGATGGAGTGGTGGTGGTTGTGGATTATGAATTTTAGCTTAATTTTTTTAAAAAATCTGAGTATTTATCACAATTTGAAATGAAAAACATGTTTGAATATAAAAAATAAATAATTTTTAAAATTATAATCAGTCTAAAAGCAACTTTAATCGCACCGCACCGCATTGTAATACTAATTAAGGCACCATTTGGGAACGCGGTTTGCATCGCGTTCCACAAAAATTCAATTTTTTTTGTTAAAAATTAATATTTTATATGTTTTAGATCGTTTTGATGCGCTGATCTCAAAAATAATTTTTAAAAAATAAAAAAACATCATTTTGATGCATTCCAGCACAAAAAGTATTTTGAAAAACAACCACAACTACACTCTCAAATAGACACTAAAAAGCTAAGTGTATTAATAATTCAACTAGTATTTCTTATTATTAAAAGATTCCATCAAAGTTTTCCAAGGAAGATGACGCTGTCAAAGTATACATAATGGTGCACTGAAAGGAGTTTTTCTCTTGGATTACGCTGGTTTTCATGGCTTCTAACCAAAAAAGAAACATTATGATAAGCAAGCACGGATGCTAATGACTTGCTGTCTGGTCATTAATTTAATTCCCTTACATATAGATGCTGACAAGAAATTTGTTGTGATATAACTTGGAATCTTATTCACTGATCACCAAATAAATTATTACTCCCACTATGAGATCATATGTAAATAATTAACAATGTTGTCCTTAAGAGGTTGTGGCAGTTAAAAATGATTTGGATAAACATAAAATAGTACAAAAGAAGTCTTTCATACATACTGGATAACGAAATTGCTCCAAAAATATTTTATTTTCTGAAGATGTCAGGATAACTTTTTATATCCGTTATTCTCTTCTGTATTATTAAAAAAAAACATTTTAAATAAAACTGAAAAAAACTGTAAATTAAATAGAAAAAAAATCTAAATTAACTCTAGATTAAATAGGAAAACATGACCAATCCTATATAGTAACTTCTAGATCTAATTTGGATGTCTTACTCTTTTTTTTTTATTATTATTATTATTAACGTAAATGTTTGAGTCATCTTGCGTTTACCTTGACTAATCTCACGGGCCCTGAAGTTAACGATCATGTAAACCTAACTATCATACTAGCAACCACATGTCTCAAATTTAAGATCACAAGGAAG
This sequence comes from Populus trichocarpa, assembly GCF_000002775.5. NCBI lineage: Eukaryota > Viridiplantae > Streptophyta > Magnoliopsida > Malpighiales > Salicaceae > Populus > Populus trichocarpa. The sequence goes on along the minus strand of NC_037285.2, from coordinate 48,869,811 downwards.
CAAACCCCTTGATCCTAAACTCTGAACATTAGACCACTTACTAGATGGTTAATTTAGATATCTTACTTAACTCTATTGGTTATAAAACCTTAACCCCATGTGAATCCAAACTTCTAAAATCTCGTAGCAAAAATTTAGTTTGATATAATAGTTAAATTAAAAATTATGCGTTTAGGAGCCTCCTGCTCTGCTAACTATTAAGAACTTTTGACACTAAACTCCAGAGTAACTAACCATTTATTATAAAATATGGAGAGAAAATTGGTTTGTTCCTTGCGTGATCCTTTTGCCGTCAAATTTAAGAAGCGGCTGTGAGTGAAAATGGAAGAAGCCGACTTTTTAAGACCTAGCTTGGAGCAATGAATATCCTTGCATGAGAGTCAGGCCGTAGTTCAAAAAACTTCAAATATCATTAGAACAAAATTTATCATTATAATTAAAAGAAATAGTTTCAGTACCCTAATTAACCAGTTCCCATGCCATGTCTGCAACTACACCATGATCATGAGTTTAGTTAATCCAATGTGTAAAGAATTTAAGGATTTAATAAAGCACATATATATATAGCAGAGCTGGCTCTCACTATAGAGTATAGGAGCCCATACATTGTTAAAGATATTTACTTTGTGGCTTTACTGGTTCATTCAAGCTGGCATCCTTTTTCCTTTTCATAGTCTTCTGTGATGTCGGCTGAATTCTTGGAAAAGGAAGAAGCCTTGTATGGATGGTTTTTCACCAATAATATCTTCCTTGCTTCTTCAAATCTTTGCCCCCCTCGCAATTTCTTTGAAAATACTACTCTTATATTTCAAATCAATTAAGAAATCCTCTTATAGTCTTAAGTTTTTTTTTTTACAGAGAAAGTTTATACAAGATATTTTATTTTCTCTTAAACTTATCTAAAATTATAGATCTGAACCCAAAATTGTTTTTTGTTCTGAGTTGATTGTGAGTTTTTGAATAAATTCTAGGATTATTAGAAGTTATTGACATACTTTAGAAGGTATTTAAAGGTTTTCTTTTTGTTTTTACGGATCCAAATATAATTGAAAGTGAGCTTCTTTTAGTTTGAAGCATACCAGCCCGATTTCCTTGCGACTAGAGGTCACCAGAATCTAGGTGGTGCATGCCTGAGCTTTTTCTGGAGGCCTAGGAACTTTAGGCCTTCCTAGTCCGAGAGACTAGGTCTTTTTTGCTTCTTTTTTATTTATTTATTTTTATTAATTACAATTGTATTTTTTTATTTTTTTTTCAATTTCATCATATTTGGTTGATTATATAACTGAGCAATGTAATTTTATTTCAGTGTGAATGTTTTTTTCAATCACTTTGATATTTTGTTAGTCCTTGATTTTATAGGTTTCTATTTTAGATAAAAAATTATATATAAAAAAATTTATTGAGCCCAGTTGAGTCCATGATCCGAGTCATAAGTTTGACTAATTAACTTTGGCTATGTAGGGATTGAGCTTAATAATATTTTTTTTTGTTGCATAAATAGTTCTTGATTTTTTTAATTAGATGTATGCATGAACTTTTTGAATTCCACTTTGGATTTTTTTTTTTTTACAAAAATACTATGTAAAAATGTACATATACATTTTAGATGATGATGATATTTTTGCATAACACTTATGTCATGGTACCAAGTAATGGTCCGTGACTTGATGCAATCTATAATGGAATATGGAGCTTTCAGATAGTGATTGAAAACTGAAGTTGAATAATAGACAAATAAAGCAATCACATGGTTTATTTCTGAATTTCAAAGTTTTGTCTGTCAGGTAGATGAGGAAATTCAGAATTGTTAGAAAATATGAGCAAACAGCTTGAGACAACAGACATTTTCAATCAGATTTAGTTGACTCTGCTGCATTTGGTTAATAATTTAATTGGTTCTATGAATGTGTTTGACGAGGCAAACACCGAAAGATTGCAGATTTATGTGGTCTATCAAGTCGATCTTCTGCCAAGAACTCTTGTTCAAGTAACTCAGAACAAAGGAATATAGGCTTTCTGGAGGCCTAGTCCAATTCAGTCATTTTGGCTATGGATCTTCTGTAAGTCATACAGGATGAGGCCCAATTGTGCACAAGGACTTCGAGACTTTTGAGCCTAACCCAAAATTGGGAAGTCCATGCACAACTCTTACAGGTAAATCATAGACAAGAGGCTGAAAGCTAGGCATTGGATACCTGCAGCTCCTATAAAAGTTAATATAGATTATATTTTACAATTTTATTTAATAGTTTAAACTTTTTGATTGAGATAATTTTAGTTTGAATCTCATTATTTTTATTAATTTAATAAAAATAAATAAATACAAGGTAGTAGAGACTTGTGTAAGTTTTAAGGCTAAAGAATTTTCATTTAAAAAAACATGTTAGAGTATAATATAAATCATATCTTGAAATCTTACTAATAATTTAAGTTTTAAAGTTGGGATGGTTTTTTTACGCTTAAAAAGACAACTACAACTGGAAGCAAACAATAAATTGAGATTTAGCATTTCTCTTGAGGCTTTTGACTTTAACTTAAAATTTGCTAAATAGTTTATTAATATCTATCCTGTTGTTACCAATATGTTGTACAATATCTTGGGGTAAAGTTTATTTGAGGTTCCTTTTTCTTTGCAGCACAGGAATGCTTTGTTCATTCCTGAAGAAATTGGAAGGATCTGTTGCAGTCTTAACCCGCGCTAGTCTCTTAAAGTTGTTCTTGAAATACTTCAAGCCCCAAACACTTGCCTTCGCAAAGCTGGTATTTCCATAATTATTCCTGCCCAAATCAAGATCTCTGTAGTTGAGATAGGCAGCTCTTGGTGAGTTTGAAACGTAAGGGGCCATGTAGGCATACAGTTTTCTCATCCATTTTAGGTTCTTCTCTGTTTCCTCTTCCACATCCCAAGTTATAATGTACTGGATTTCGAAAATATTCCCACTTCTATGTGGGAAAGGTGTTTCTGAGTCCGAAATCTCACTCATTCTCCCTCCATAAGGTGTCAAGATCAACATTGACGTCTCCTCTTCAAGGAGCCTTTTATACAGCCCTTCCAGGCCAGTTTCTGAAATAGGTTCCTTAACGTAATCCGATTTCCCTTTGAAGAATCCCTTAAACTGAGCAGTCCTGCTAAGTAGAACATCTAAGGAGTCACTTGGTGAGAAGCCACCAAAATAGAGGACAGATTGGATCCAACTCATTTCACTGCAGTTTTCGCGCATTAAGCCCAACTCAGGGAAGCTATCTTGCATCATAGGGAGAAGTTCCTCAGCCCTGCCAAGAAACAATGACACAAACGAAACTTGAATAGTTTTATTGCCATTGGGGCTAGAGGTAGCAACTGCTATAGTAGCATGGAGGAAAAGGTCTTCATGAAGCTTATCTCCAATGTTTTGCCACTTGTGAAGAAGATTGGATGCACCTTGCTGTAAGGTCTTTCCGATATTGAAAACAGTTACAGTTGGAGGAACCGAAACCAATCTAACTTTCCATGAGAAAACGACTCCAAAGCTAGCCGCTCCCCCTCCTCGAATGGCCCAAAAAAGATCTTCTCCCATTGATTCTCTATCAAGAATTCTTCCATTAGCATCAACTATCCTAGCATCAATAAGATTATCAGCTGCTAAGCCATACTTCCTGAATATGGTACCAAATCCACCTCCACTGAAGTGTCCCCCAACTCCTACCGTAGGACAAGTACCTGCCGGGAAGCCATGAACCTTGCTTTTCTCCGCAATTCTGTAATATAACTCTCCTATGCTTGCACCTGCCCCGATCCATGCCGTCTCATTCTCGATGTCAACACTGATGGAACTAAGTTCAGCAAGATCAACAAGTACAAATTCTTGATAAGACAGGAAAGACAGGCCCTCGTAGTCGTGGCCTCCACTTCGAACTCTTATTTGCATATCATATTTCTTGGCACAAACAATGGCTGCTTGGATTTCAAACTCATTAAATGGAGTGATTATAAATTGAGGTTTCAGAGTTGAAGTGTTCAAGAATCTGAAATTTCGAATGGATGACTGCAGAACCGATGAGTAAGCAGAGCTATTTTTAGTAAGGATAACTTCTGAATATGATTTGGAATGCTGGATATGAGATGAAAAGCATTGCAAGAACATCTCATGAGATGAACTTGAATCTGCAGACCGAGCTAAAGAGACTAAAAGTATAAGAAGTAAAAGACGCATGCTGAAGTTTGATCTTTCCATTTTTTTTCCTTCAGATTGTGATGCAACAACACAAGGTAAGTTGCATCTTTATAGCCACTTGCCAATTTATGCTGATCACAATTTTTCATTCAAAGAACGGAAACTTCAAAGTCCAAAATGAAGAACTTTCAAAATTATTCCAAGACTTTTCTATTTTCTTGAATGCATCAGCCATTAAATCAACGTGACAGCTAGTGTTGGATTCCATACTGACCGGTTTAGAGGTGTTAATGAATTAGGCATAATAGGCTGAAAGATTGGTGAAAGAGATGGCAAGCAGATCTTCAGCAGCCTATGATATGATTATATAACATCCAATCCTTTCAATTAATCAAACCATGTTACATGCAGTAAAAAAAAATCTGAGCAAATGGCTGGGGAAAAAAAAAGGGCTGGCCAAAAAGAGAGATTTTATGTTATTTAAGGAGTAATTATCAAATATATACGAGTATGATCGTAGTAATTAAACCCAGTTCAAATAGAGGGTGATGTTGTTTTGGGAAATTTTTTTTTACTGGATCGATTACACCCTCTAGATTAATAACATCAATTTCAAATTAATTTTTTTACACCCAGCCTCAGCCAGATGTAGATTAGCTAAGTTCCAGGTCAAATCTATTAGACCCACTAAATTAATAACATTAACTTTGAATTAATTTTTTTACACTCAGCCTATAAAAGTCAAATAACATAAATTATTATTATTATTATTATTATTATTATTCTTTAGTATCAAGAACAAACATCAATTGGTTCTCCATTGACCCAGCAAAACTTCAGCCCAGGAGTCCTGAGCCCAAATCAGCCTTAGCAAAAGCCATCGCATAAGACTCACCCAGTTCAGCTCCTACCCAAACTATCATGCCCAAGATGCTACACAAATCCTGCTGGAGATAGGAAACAGAATGCTTTCGATTTCCAACGTTCCTTGTCCTCGTAGGAAACGGAAAGGAATTCTATTAGGTTTCCTACTTAATGATGAATCCTTATATTACACTGACTAGCTACCATATATATATACGTTACTTTCTTCTTCCATATAAATCCATGAGCCGCTAGCACAACTTGTTTACCTTCTTCTGCTATATCTCAATATTTCCTCTTAAATCTCCCCTACTATTTTTTTTACGTCTTTTATGCTTAACACCAATTACGTTAATGGGTTCTACTCAGAATCTTGATTCGGATACTGATGAATCAACTTCAAAGAATGTCCATAGCCAGAGAACCGAAAGCATATCTGGCTTTGTCATGCAAAGAATAATAAGGTCAGGATTTTCTTCTATCTTTTTGTCTCCTGACAATACAACTTCGCGTCCTACACTATCCCTCGATTTCTTACCTTGTTCTGTAAAGATTGAGGCTTCGACAAACCAAGGTCTCTTGCTTTGCACGCATTTCCCGCCAACATATCGAAACATTCCGAAGGTTTATGTGTGCAAGCCCACTACAAAACAATGGAAACAAATTCCGAATCCAAAGACTCGATATAGGAATAAAGCAATTGGTATGATTGTGTTAAGTTCAAGACCTTTGCATTACAAGATTGTGAGATTTTCTCAGCCTAAGTTTCGTACAGATAGAGATTCCTATCGATTTAATAATCTTCGATGCGAGGTTTTTGATTCAAAGATCCATGCATGGAAGCAACTGAAGGAAGTGATTTTGTACGAGTCATTCATTGGTTTTAATCCTTCTGTATCTGCTTGTGGTTCACTTCATTGGCTTACGTTTGGATGTAAAATTTTTGCCTTCCATGTGAAGGAAGAGATATATAGCATGATTTCGCTACCCGAACCGGTTCGTAAGAATTATCATCAAAAGATCATGATGCTCGGTGAGTTTGAGGGAAATCTTGCCCTAATATGTAAAGAGGAAGGCGAACGTTTCATGGAGCTATGGATCATCGAGAACTATGATAGAAAAATATGGAAGAAGAAGCAGATAGTGAACTTTGAAGCTTTAACAAAAGAGTTACCATATATTATCCTTACTGGCGTCTGCAATGCTAATGTTGCATTAAGGGATGGAATTGATAAGTTGACATTTTTCAACTTAAAAGATGGAAGAACTAAACCTTTGAGACTGGAGATGGGCTTTGATGTTGTGGAGACCTTTTCATTTGAGTCAGATTTTGAGCCTTATGTGGATGAATCTGTGTTGGAGGATTCAAGAGGAAATCAAGAACAAGAGAATTGAAACCAAGAAAGTTTTTCATGATTAAGTTGGTTGAATTCTTTAGATTTTTAGTGTCTAACACTACTCTTAATCTATTTAGGAGTCGTTCGTTCATTGTTTTTATGGCAAAGAGAATTTTATTGATTTCAATGTTATGTTGTGGGACCGTTGGTTTATGATTGCTATCCCTATGGTATTCAATTTTTCTGCCAATATATGAGATTGTTTAATTGTAAGACAATATACAATTGATTTAGAATGGTTTCACCGTATGCTATAAATCAAATAAAATTTTAGTCACTTTGGAAAATTACCTATGATTGATGGTTTAAATTTGTTTCTTCAGCTAGTGTTGATATATATCTTCTCTCTTAGAAGATCTTGATATTGATTTACAAAAAAAAAAAAAAAAACCTCAATCATAAAATATGTTTGATAAAGCGGTTGCGATAACTTTTTATACAGATATATAGTTTTTAGACCTGTCCCGGTTCAAGGTTCGGGTTCTGTGTTTTGACCGGGTCGCTCGGGTTAATTTTTTTTATAAAAAAAATAAAAACGACGTTATTTTAGTAAAAACAAAAAAACAAAAGTCAACGGGTTGCAACCGGATTTTTGACCGGGTCACACCGGATTTTTTCTTCCCCTGTTTTTTCTTCAACCCGACCTGGTTCTAGCCCCGGGTTAGCCGGATCCCGAATCAACCCGCCGGGCCAGGCCGAGTTTTAAAACTATATATAGATCACAATAAAAAGTACAACACAAACATGAAAAAACATATTTTTATTGTTTATGTTTTTTATACTATTAAAAATTATACTCAACAGTAAATACAACCGCAAGCATAATTATAATCTCCGAAAGAAATAGGGCCATACTCTATTTGACTTGTAGGTTTTAGCATATCTAAGTCTTCGAACTTAATACAGGTGTGGTTAATTATTTTTCAAATAAAAAAAAATGGAATGATGTGTACATAATATATATTTTTTTTTTCCAAAGATTGAGATAGTCTATCTGCCTTTCTATTTTTGAAAAAAATAAATCATAACTTCTGGCCACATGTCCTCTGCCCAACCCAGCCTATGAATGAACACAGGAAGAAATTCATAAAAACGAAATATGATTGTAGATCCTAAACTTTTAGCTTGAGCTAATATGACAGGCTAATGCCTCTTTTTCTTGTTTTAGATTATGAGCCTCATTTTTCGTATGCATAGAAGCAGCCTGCCCTTTCTGATTAAAGAAGAAGGGCCCGGTAGATGTTTGTGGCCTTTGGGCTAGCCCCTAATTCACATCCAGTTTTAGCCACATATCTTCACTGCCTAAATTCAGGACCACCAAACCATCTGATATCAGGTCGTTGTCACTGAGCCATGACCATTCTATGGCAAATTATAGTGCTTTCATAAATAGGATCAAACAAGGGAACACCATACAAAAAAGTAGAAATATCCTTCAAGGATTCCTTTTTTTTTTCCCTCTCCAAATGGAATTGAAAAATCCTCAATTATATACAAACAGGCCGGCCTATGAGTTCCCACTTGGAATGCCAAACAAAAGAGAAGAGAAATCCAAGAATAGCTACGAACACATCATCATCCTCTGATCCTTAAAGACAAGCAAAGTATATCAAGATTACTATTAGAATCAACATGGATGATATAGACCTTGAAGTAGAGCCTCCAGTAACCCCTGAGTCATGTTCTACATCTGCAATAAAAGAACAACGTCAGTTACCAGGAAGCAACACAATGAGTCTGAGCAGGACATAAAACACGGAAGAAAAAGTATGTATACAAGCCTTCATTTGATTCAAGTTGAGTCTATTAGAATTAAATTGAGTGTCGGCATCAATACGAGCCACATGTGATATATAGCTGTTAAAGCCAATAGGACCTATATTCATCTGTGAGGATAATTGATGCAACTGGGGCACAAAAGATTGATGAGAAACGACACTCGTCATGTGGTTCATGAGATGTAAGCTAGTTGCTGGTATATAGTGGGATTTTGGTGCTGGAACAAGTTGTTGGACTGCTATCTGTTAAGAGATGTGTGAAGAATCTAAGCTAGTTGGACAAAAGCAAATGTTTTTAAGCCTTTACATTGTCAGCCATGTCGAGGCTTATCGTGTGTGGATGACCTAAAAGACTACAAGCACATATGTAAGCCTTTTGTACGGATTTGGAACATAAGAGCATATGTTCCTTCCTTGAAAACATGGCAAAACTCATGGGATGTAAGCAATAAACAGTTTTTTAATCAGAACCAAAATGGAAAGAACCTTGCAACTTTCATATATGATTGACACGGTAATATTGCGGTTGTTGGGCGTTATTTTTTATATTTTTTCACAATTTTGAAACCCGACATATCACCTAAAGATACGGAGGCTTAATGCACCTTTCCTTGTCCTATATATTTTATGATTTGTGACTGTAGATAAAGTTGCTACATGGCAAAACAAGTAACCATTCATTCACGAGAGATCAAATGAAGAAAAAGCATACACTTGGCATCAAGGTCTTTATCACATTTCAGCCTTGAAGAAGGCAAGTATGATAAATAGAGGGGATAAGATCTGCTATTGTCAAGATCACAGATTTGCATTACCCTAAAGTAAGATTTATTTTATAAATTAAAGAAAAAGGAAAAGATCGACGATGATGGAAGGGCAAGATTCCACCAAAAAGCAATCATGTAGCTTTTCAATTGAAAATAAAGCAACTATAGATTATTATTTCTATTACAAACCATTTGGTTAAAATCACTACTAAAAATCTTCTATGCCTTACTTGGTAAAGTAGGGATGCTCTGCTCATTCCTGAAGAAATTTTCTGGATCAACAGCAGTCTTTACTTTCACCAACCTATCAAAATTGTCATTGAAATACTTGTAGCCATAAACACTACCCTGTTCGAAACTATCTTTACCAGCCTCCATAACACCAATGTCAAGATCCCTATAGTTCAGATATGAACTCCTTGGATTCTTGGAAACAAATGGGGTCATGTAACTGTGAAGCCTCCTTATTTGAGTCATGAAATTCTTGTCTGCCTCGCTTCCTGCTTCTTCCCAATTCACTGAATACTGCACCTTGAACAAATTGCCTGCCCTGTGAGGGAATGGAGTTTCTGAGGCAGGAATTTCATTCATTCTACCACCATAAGGATTGAAAACCAATCCAGTCTTGCCTACTTCAATCATCTTTTTCCACAACCATTCCAACCCATCTTTTGATATTGGATTCTGAACATAATCTGATTTCCTCTTCAAGAAATTGGCATCATTAGGATTCCTATCAAGAAGAACATCAGGCGACTTTCCAAGATTTTGAGACTCATCCCACCACATCACAGACTGAATCCAACTTGTCTCATTACAATCCTCCTTCTTCAATCCCAATTCAGGGAATTCTTTTCCCAATAAAGCCACAAGACTATCAGAATTCCCTAAATACAATGTCACAATTGAGGCTCTAATAGTCTGATTACCGTTCCTTGTCACAGGCTGCAAGAGCATCCTCATGAAAAGATCATTACTTGTTTGAGGAGCAACTAATTGCCACTTGTAAACAACATCAGTAGCATTCTGTTCAAGTGTTCTTTCTACTCTGAAAACAGTAACTGTCTCAGGAACAGAAACAAGCTTGATCTTGTAAGAAATTATAACCCCAAAACTTCCACCACCACCTCCACGAATTGCCCAAAAAAGATCCTCCCCCATTGCTTTCCTATCAAGAAGTTTCCCATTAACATCAACAATTTCTGCATCCACTACATTATCAACCGACAACCCATATTTCCTTAACATATTGCCATAACCCGCACCACTTAAATGCCCACCAACACCAACCGTGGGACAAACCCCAGCAGGAAAACCATGAACTTTGCTGCTCTCCCAGATTTTATAATAAAGTTCACCAAGAGTAGCCCCTGCTTGAACAGTAGCAGACTCATCGTTGACATTAACTTCAATAGATCTGAGATTAAACATGTCAAGAACGAAAAAGGGCATGTCAGAAACGTAGGAAATCCCATCATAATCATGTCCACCACTTCTGATTTTGAGTTGGTAACCAACTTTTTTTGTGCAAATAACCGTGGCTTGAACATGGGATATTTGAGTTGGAGTTACAATGACAACTGGCTTCGGAGTTGCTGAGGTATTGTAACGTGCGTTTCTTATGTAAGCTCTTAAAACTGAAGTGTAAGATGTGCTAGATTGTGAGTAAACAAGTTTAGAGATTTCGTCTTGTGGGTTTGTGTTGCTTTCTAGGCATTGAAGGAAAGATTCATAAACTGAATCATCACCATCAGCCGCGGCAGAGAAAGAAGAAGAAGTTATATTGAAGATAAGGATTACAAGGACGGCTAAAAGGGTTGGTTTTGCCATTTGATTTAGTGGAAGAGAGTATGATTGCCTTTGTGTGGATTTTAGTTAAGCGAAGAGAAAGTGTTTATAGGGAAAATAAATGTCGTTTTATTTAATGGTTGAAAATGATTAGCGTGTTTTTAGGAGAAAATTCAAATATGGAAGCTTTTCTTTGACGATCAAGAAGCGGAAATTGGGATATGACACGTTTGGCAAGTGAGCCTTGATCTCATAATTCTCACCCGATCTAATATCTGAATTGCGGGTTGATTAGGTCATCTCTCGGAGTAATGAGCCGGCCTAAATCTATTTTAAAATCATGTTTTTTTATTTAAAAAAAAAACATTACATCAAACAATTGTTTTATTCAAAATAATAAAATTAAAACTAATGTTGTTTTGAAAAAAAATAAAAAAAAAATGATATCATATCAAATAAAAATTAAAAAAAAAGTTCATTGAAACTAGCATCACAGGTAACCCGGGCTTGACTCAATCAATTTCCTAAACAAGTTCAAACCAACTCTAATTTAGGTCAGGTTCAGATAATAAGGCAACAAGTTGATACCTATCCTTGAGATTTTTTAATTTCATGGAGAAATTAAATGTTAGTGTGAAATCATTGATACCAATGTCTATTGGTAACAACCCGAATCGTGTTCTTTTTGTACATTTTTTTGACTTGGCTAAGATGTCATTGAATTCTTTGAAAGGAAAAAGAAAAAAAGAGGTACTCTTGACCTTCCAGAAAAAAGGTCTGAACAATTAGCGGCGCAACCTCAGGACATGGATTCCACAGTAAAATCGGATGATTTGACAGTTAATAATCCGCAGGTGATTTGGTATTTAAAAATCCGATTTGGCAATGGACATAAATCTTACGTTGCAGTTGGTAATTTCGAAGTGGTCATAGATGGGTTCGATTTAAGAGAAACTATTTAGTACGTTTGTATTTGTAATATCCAATCTCATATAATATGATGGAATTCTTATTTTTATATTAAATTCTATGTTCTTATAAGAGAAAAGAATACAATTTTCCATATACTTGAAATCATCATGTTTTAAATTAATATGCTAATGAGTGTTTCTTAGCAATATTGTTATATCATGGAGCCGGTATTATAAGAGTATTTTTTTTTCTTACCTGGATATCTTTATATTTTTTAAAGAGTAAGATCAGTCTCGCTCATGATTTGTGGTTGTTTTTTTTAATAAGTATTTTTTTTCGGAGATTGAACTTGTATTATGAGGGCATTGAATATTTGGATTGAATTTTTTAGAAGAAATTAAAACAATCCAATGGAGTGTTTTTTTATTTTAAATATTGAGGAGGATAAAATTTTTAATTTGAAAGACAAGTCTTATATTTGAAATTCGAGAAAATAATGATGTATACGAGTAGTTCGGTGTAAAAGACAGTTGACTTTGAAAAAAATGTAGAGAAATAATGAAAAAAAAATGCAAACTTTTTAAATGTAATAAAAATATTTAGGTTATAAAAAATTATTTGATATTATTTTTAAATTCAGTTTAATAAGTAATTTTATAATTTATCTACATGACTCTTTAACTAATTCAAATCTAAAATTCTATCACGTAGAAGGTATTATTACCTAATCTAGTTGACTTAACCAGTTAAAAATAATATGAAGAACTAATAAAATAAGTTTGAATATAATATTGAAAAAAAAAAAACTTCCTGATTCAACTTTTTTTTAGTTTAAAATTAAAATTATATCATGTAAACATAATCTAAATTCACCTAACTTATTCAAAAACAACACCACATACAGATAATTGGTCGTTGGTAAGTAATTAATATTTTGATTCATCGATTTCTCTTACCAAATATTAGGATGTGAAAATCCAATGGCTAATCAAACAAAGATTATCTATTTATTTATTTAGTTTTTTAAAAAAAGGAAGAACATTTAAAACCTAAGAAAGCAGCGGCGCACCCAGAAATTTTCCATTCAATATTTGGAGCACATAGAAAATTGGTTAAAATTGTTACCAAAATAAGTGTTTTTTTTTTTTTCCTTTTTTCTTTTCAAATTATAATATAATAACTCCGAAGGTGGTCATTCAACATTTTGCTTTCTCGAATGTAAGTCAACGTTGTTTTTCGAAAACAAAATGAGATAGTGGTATTTCATTAGTAGATTAATTTAAAGCCTTTTAGAGCCCATTATGCTGTAAAATAAGGTTAAAGATATCTTTATTCCTTGATTTTGAACAAAAAATTGCATAATTAATTTGAACAAAAGATTAGTATTAAAAAAATGAACATCCAATTTTGCTAATTTGATATATTAAAAAAAACAAGAACCTCATTAATTTGCTAATTAGATATATTCTATAATGACCCATTTGTATTATAAAAAATTATGTTAATATTAAAACCTTTTTTAACAATAATACTTGTATAGTTAATTTGATTTTTAATCAATTATTAACATTAATTTGTCTAACTTTGATATTATTAACTTTAAAAGATAACATATTCTAAGTATAGTGCAGCTCTAAAAGACTAGATATGAATTTTGAAAAGAAAAAATTGTAATAAATAAAATTTATGAAGACAAATAAAGAAAATATTGCACTAAATTGAGTAATAAATAAAATTGTGAAAGGAAGAGCATGCATTAGAACAAGAACACTCCGGGAGACAGGGGCGGAGCTAGGTGTATTTTACAAGGAAGGTCAAAATTAATATAATAATATATATTATTAAATAGTTTTTTTATTTAAATTAAAAATAATAAATAATAAAAAATTTAATAATTGCATGAATGTTGTCTGTGTGGCATGACCGAGTCAAATGACTAGAGCCACAGGAGGTAAGCCTCACGGTTCTAAGAGTTTTGATAAATAAAGCTAGAAAAAAAAAACTACATTCAACGAATATTACATCCATATTATATTTAAAAAATATGAGTTTTTTTAATATATATATAATCATTGATTACTTAATTACAAATATATTGTTCAAAAGATTAGTCAATAAATTTAACGTATATATTAAGAATATTCTATAGGGCTATACACCAAGAAATACATCGGGTATTGTTTTCATTTTTATTGACTTTTCATATAGATGTAGGGTTGTTGGCTATCAAGCACATGACTCTAGAATGGTTAATTATTTTACACAATGCATTGTACAATCTCCCCGTCGTTGTCTACTCCTCTTTCCATGAGGAGACATGCACACGGCAAGAAGACATGGAAAATAAATGTAAAAACGACTAGATTATAAAATAGTCAAAGAAATTGTCTTAGAAAAAATTACTAGAATTTAAGATTAAGAAGTTTGTTCTTTTTATGAAAGTGTAGTTTCAGGTTTGAGCTTTTAGACTGTTAATATTGATAGTTATTGAAGACTTACCTGATCGTTAATTTCAGGGCTCGTGAAAATTAATCGAAGTGCGTGTAAGTTGGCCTGGACACCCCACGTTAATAATAATAAAAAAAACTGTTAGAACTTATTTGGTTTGTAAGAAAATTGTGTTTGGTGTTCTTAATTTGTATAGAAAAAAAATGAAAAAAATTCCATTTCTTTAGAATCCCAGAAATTGAAATCTACTGGTACTAATATCTTATTACTAGTACCTAAGAATAAATCACCCAATTCATTAACAATTTAAATTAAATATATAAACATTTTTTTTTATTTTACTATTAAAAATACCGTAAATTAATTCATATATTCAATCCGATTAAAAGCAAGGATTCTTTATAAGGAATAATTAGGTACCGATCGAGAGGGAATTAATAATTGTGATAGGTCGATTGTCACCAAACAAATCACATGCGTCCACAGTACTCAGGACAAAGATATGTCTTGTTCGTATTCTTTGCAATTGCACAATCATATATATGAATTCTCATCCAATGTATATTCCTAAGTTCTTATTTTTTTTTTAAAAAAAGCAAAACACAACTCCTCACATATCTAATAATTTCTCCTCTGAAAAAGCCTTGATTGGATGCATTTCCAGCATCTCTTTGTAAATTCAAAGGCATAATAGAAACCATCTTTGAATAAATCAATTTCACTCGTGGTTGACTCAACTGAGTCCACTCAATTAAATATTCAGATTATATATATAAATTTAGGATTGGTTTAGGTTTATTTTAAATAATATTATGATAAAGAATATTGAAGTTATATGATCTTGAATTGACTCGATAGATTAGGCCGAGTTTTATAGCTACGATGTTACTCTCAAAAGAAAAAGAAATAAATACCGACCCTACGTTGATGGTAAGCAATTGACCTTATAATTTTCCTGCCGTATTAACCTCTTCTAGGTGATGCAGACATATTTTTAAACCGCGTGCCTGCATTTGCTTTTCAATTATATATCTACTTGAAGAATATTCATCAATTTCAATAGACCGAACCCACAAGTAATTAATTAACTTATTAGACTAAATGGCACCTCACATGGTCTGTCCAACCCTTTGTTATTTGATATTTATGCATAAAAATATCACAATTTAATTATTTCTACATATATATGTCAGAGGCACAAGGAATGGAGCAGTTATTGACCACAACTTCGTCTTATTCAACTTCCATACATATGAATATTCACATGAAATGGATAATCCATGCTGGAACTCCTGTAAATGAACAAATTGTTTAACATGTTGCTACATATGTACAAGTGAGCATCCACTTATACTTTTTATAAATTAATTCTATTTAATTCAAAAATAAAATTTAAATTTAACAAATAATAACAAATAAAAAACAATGATAAAACCAAGGTGAAGGTAAAAAACAAGGCGCATGTTGAGGCATCGATATGTAAGGCCTATATTGTTGAGGAGATCTCAACATTTATCTCATACTATTTTGAGCCTCATTTGAGAACAACAATCAATCGCATTCCAAAGCATGACAATAGTGGTGAAGTGCCTTCGAGTAGGAACTTGTCAATATTCTCCAATTCTGGACGACCCGCACCAAAAAAAGATGTCAGAGGAAGATATTTTTCTGAAATAGAATTCAGACAAAGACATAATTATGTGCTATTTAACTGCGATGAATTTAGACCTTTTATTCAGTTAGTATGCTACTTAAACTTTGTTATTAATTGACTATTTCCCTTTTGTAATATCACAAATTATACCTCGTAGACAACATCATCAATATTTATTGTCTGATAACTTACAACTGACCAAATCTCAAATCTTTCGATTACAAGATGAACAATGTGCGACATAGTTCAAAACACATGTAAGTACTATCTCAAACTCATTATCTATTGGAACACTTAATTTCGTTATAGAATTCTTGATTACTATTCATTGTTGTACTTGACGCATTAGGTTTATAAAATGGAAAGGAATGCTAGCGTTACATTGTCTTTACTAAGTCTGGGTTCTGAAAGAACAGTGAAGTGCTACAACGGGTATTTTGTTAATGGGTACGTGTTTTTATCCAAATGGAGTCTTTTTATCATAGCGAGGTAATTGAACTGCAATATCATAGCGAGTATAATAAAGTCTTTTTATCCAAATGCTATTGATATGACACCACTAACAGAGGAATTAGAGTAGATCCTCATCATGGTTTGGTCAAAATTAACTCAAAAGCTAGACTCCATAACGTCAACGATGTCTTTGTTTTCGCCAAGCAATGCCAACAAGTTTATTACACATATACCTCTTTCTTTAGAAAGGATTGTTTAAGAGTTGATTGGTTATCCATATTGAAAACTAGACCTAGAGGTCGTGTCGAGGTTGCTCAGGATGAGAACAATGAGTCAAATGTCGGATATAATATCTTTCAAGTAAGTGTTGGTTGAATCATATCGAGTTGCTCCATTGATTGACTTGGAAGAAAATTCAAATTTTTGCATCTTCGATAATATTTTTTGTTGATGTTAACGCTAAGGAGTTGAATGTTGTATTGAGCTCCAGGGGACAAGCACAAGTCGATGAAGATGATAATAACAATGTTATCACCGTAGAAGATTGCAATGGAGTTGACGACGAGTAAATTGAAGAAGAAAAAGACAGTTCTGACTAACTATCAAAACACGAAAATGTAATGCAATAAACTCTAATGTAATAGTTATTGACAGAATTCTCAACAAAGAAGTATTTATTTTATAGTTGTTATGTGAACTGATGTTATTGTGTTGTGCATGCAACTTTCAATTTAAGTATTTGTAGGATGGATAGATAAGGAATACAAATATAATTTGTCATTCACTATGAAAAACACCGATGGAAACACTAACGATTTGTGTTTGTCGGTGTATTCCAGAGGCAGAGGGAACTATTCCCCTCCCCCTGACGTTGTTCACAGTTAACAACACCGAGGGAAAAACAGTCCAAACCATCGATGGAAACACCGACGAATCACATCCGTTAGTGTATTCCAGAGATGAAGGGAACTGTTCCCCTTTTCATGTCGGTGCTGACAATTAAAGTGCATTAAGTGACTGTCAAGTTCTCGAGGGAATTACCGACAGACTGCGAATTCCAATACCTTGTTAATTAATGCCTCTAACTATGTACTGTTTGTTTTTTTACTGACAGAATCATGCATGGACTATCAAAAAACTAGAGGGTTTTTTTAAAAAATTTTAGTTCAAATCAAGGGGTTAAGACAATATTCTTTCTAAGAACACAAAAAACATTGCCTATAAACCAAAAAAAAACCCAGCCATGCCCATAAATGCATAGCCACTGCCAAGCCTAGAAATATGCATTTTTGGCTTTTAAAACATGCTCTTTTTATCCCAACAAGTCACAATAACATATACAAACATGTTTAAATAAAACAAAACTAAGAAAAAACATCAAAATTAAGCATGAGGTACTAAATTAAAAAACTAACAACCTAAAACAACTTACATGTTCATGCAATATAGATTCAAAATTGGTTTTCTAAACCCATTTTATGCATGAATAGGCCTAACAAACCTAAGATAAACACATTTGCTTTAACATGCATAGCTTAAGCTAAAAAAAACTAAAACAACAATATATATATAGAAAACTTAAATAAAAACTTAGTATATCAAAAACACAAAAAGACTTCAAAAGAACATCATTAAATAAAACAACATAGCAACAAAGAGATGAATGTAAACTGAAAAAAAAAAAAAAAACAAAAGCAAGCCATAAAGGACCTGTTTTTAGGTCTGTAATGAATACCTAGAACAACTACTCTCTCTTAGCTTTCCTTTGGAAACTTTTACCTCTCACAAAGTTACAAAGCTTAAGAAAACTTTTGTTTAGACTTTTGGACCTCTACCCTTATATTTCTTATTAATATTTCTTAAATGTTTCTTATCTTTTCTTATCTTTTTCTTTTTTCTTTCCCTTTTTTTTCAACCCCTTTTCTTGATCTATAAAAGGGTATTTATAGGGTTTTGCTAGGGTTTTAGGAGGTCTTAAATCTATTTTTAACCTCTTGATCTTGAGAGGAGTATTGTTGATAAGAATCCATTGAGGAAACTTTATGTGTGAACACATGAAAACCAAATTGTTTTTTACATGATGGTTGCATTGTCTGGGCTAACTAACTTGTCCACTTTTGAGGTCTCGTCAGAACAATTTTGACTTCATCATCACTTGATACCAACTAAAGTTGGTAGAGGGGGTTCACACCTTTCATTTGGATCCAACCTTGCTCAATTTGAAGGTCTATAACTTTATATTTATGCGTTTGAGATTGTCAACTCGATCGGCCAAAATTGTCCAAATAAAAATGCAAGCTGACGAATAACGTGTCATTCACCTTCTCTTCATTAACGCTAAATGATGTGTCGTTTAGGGTTCTTAATTTGAAATTTTATAAAATTCAATTAAGTTCCTATTCTTCTAATTGCTTTTAATTGTACCCATAATTGCCTCCAGACTTTTAATTTCATACAATTTCATCGTTGCCAAACTCAATTGTCAGCCCTCAAGATGACCATTATTTTTATTTTAGTAATTGGTTTTGAATTTGTACATTTCGACCCTCAATTAACCAACAAACTTCTAATTTCTTCTATTTGACCCCTAATTTGGTCAATCTTAGCTCTTATATTCATGTGCCCTTTTCAGTTTGGTCCTTGATTTTGGAGTTCTTCAATCAAGTCTCTAATTGCTCATTAAACTTCAATATTTATGCAATTAAGCTCTCTATTTGACCCAATTAACTCTAAAAAAAATTGTAATTCAACCCCTAGACTTTAATGTCTTCCAATTAAAGCCTAAATTGACTTCAAGAATCAATTTTTCTTGCGATTAAGCCCTTAATAAATTCGATTAGACCTTGAAAAATTCCAATTGAGTCATTGAACATTGGAAATTTCCTGGGCGTTTTAGTATATTCTTTTCACTGATATATATATATATATATATTTTATTTTTTTCCAATATTGTTTTTATTTTTTTTTATGTTTTGCTTATATGGGGCCTAAAAAATAGGTAACAACAAATGCTCTTTTTTTGCAATACTTATGGAGTACAGACTTATCAAGTGCTTAGCATAGTAAGTTTGTAAAGACAAAAAACAAATGAATTATTCTTCAAAACTAATCTTCTCAAAGACAAATATGTGATTTGACATTGCTTTCTATCATACTCTTGTCAATGCTTTAATTTGCTTTTTCATTTTAAAGGCTTTTTTGGTTTTTTGTTCCAGCACATAAATCTTTTTCAAGAAGAAAATCTTTGAAAGACTTAGTTTCGTTAATGAAAACTGAAACTTTTGATATTTGCATCAAAATAATTCTTTAAGCAATTCCCCTAAGGGTTTTATCAGATTTCAGAGTGTGAGTCGTTTTTAGGTCAGGCTTTTACCAGAGGTGACCTTTTGTTTCAGTTTTCAAAAAGGTTTCAAGTATTTACTTGAAAAACTGTATAGAATCAAGGTTTTACCTCATGTTAGAATTTAAATTTTTCTTTCATGAATAAAAGTGGGTTGTTTATCACTTCATTGAATGGTAATATCGTTGTTTATTAGCCCAGATTATATGTGCTTGATTAGAAAGGAATTCTAAAGACATGTAATAAAGGCTATGGTTATGGGTTATGAAAGAGATGGATTTTTTTTAGGCTTAAAAAGTATTTGAAGGTTTAAAGACCTAGGATCACTTTTCTTCTACCTATTTTCTTTTATGAAGTTGTCTCTTAGACTTCGTTTGTATAGACTTTCTTTCTTAATGAAGAGTCTCGCTTCGGGATCTTTGCTTTAGTCTTGGAGTATCATAAGACCATCATTTATTTTTCTTTTCCTTTCTTTTACTTCTTTTTTTTTTTTTTATGATGCCCCCTAGTGTTGAGTTTTGACCTTCATAGATCCATGTGTGTATTTTGGCAATTTGCTCATATTTTCTTCTTACCTCTAGTATGGGGTGTGGCCTTAGTCAGAGTTTTAACAAAAAAAAAACTTATTCAAGCTTAAATGGGAACCACAAGAGATATATTTTTAGAAAGTGAAGGGATAACAAAGATGATTTTTCCTCATTTAAACTCATATTGTTAGTATCAATAAACTGTCCTTTTTCCGAAAGAACTTGTGGGTGATTACAGAGTCACTACCAACCCTTTATTCATGCAAAAAATGTCATTTGGAGATAGGTTTTATATCATAATTAACTTTGGGTTGTTTGGTTTGGTCACCTCTTAATCGAGAGTCGCTTAAACCTCATCTTGAACATATTATAATTCATTCCTAGTAATCATGCATAAAACCAGTTCTTTTCAAGTTTTTTAGGAAAAGGATTTAAAATGATGTGATATCATGAAATTTTTAAATAAAGGTTCTTTACACAAAGAATTTATGACCAAAATTCACTTTATTGTTATGAGAAGAAAACTGAATACATCATATATAGTATCTTTTTTACAGAATTAAAATTCACAAGTCTAGCTAGATCTTATCCACCCATTCTAAACAACCTTAGAGCTCTTCATAAGAAAACCTTCTTCACTACATAAAGACCCTTGTAGTTTGTCACCCATTGTAGTTCGGTTTCAAGCTCCTCAAGTTGTTTTTTGTTAGCATATGCTAGATTATCATTAGTGGCTATGAGGTTTACTGGATTACCAACAGCATCTGCAGGGTCTGATAGATTACCAACAATGGCTTCATTTGGAGTTGCCATATACCAATCCTCGTCTAGAGCCACTGGATTACCAATAGTGGCTGGAGCTAAAATTATAATTTTGATTCATAAATGGTTTTCATGATGTGTCCTATATTTTTAAAAAAAGCAAAACACGTCAATATATTGATTCGTGGTTAAGTAAGTCGACTGAATTAAAGATTCAGATTATATAAATTTAGAATTGATTTAATTTAATTAATAAAAAATATTTATATTATATCTTGAATTGACTGATAGTCTAAGCCGCGTTTTATAGCTACGCTATTACTCTCAAAAGAAAGAGAAAGAAATACCGACCCTAGGTTGATGTAAGCAATGGTGTACGTACAAATACTTATCGGGGTGTATCGTATTGACCTTATGATTTTCCTGTCGTATTAACCTCTTCTAGGTGATGTAGACATCCTTTTAAAACGCCTGCCTGCATTTGCTTTTCAATTATATCTACTTGAATATTCATCAATTTCAAAAGACCGAACCCACGAGCAATTAATTAACTTGGACTAAATGGCACCTCACATGGTCTGTCCAACCCTTTGTTAGTGGCCTATATAAAATATCAATTTCAGATTTTTATTTCAATATATTGAAATGATTGGAGGATTACATAATTAAGTTACTTATGATTTTTATCAAATCACTCTTTTCTTTCACTCCCAACAACATTTAACAGTTTTACCGACAGAATTTTTCCGTCGGCATAAGACACATATTCCGTCGGTAATTAATTTACCAACGAAATTACCGACAGAAATTCTCTGTCGGTAAATCTTTCATCGGTAATTTTTTTATCTGTCGGTAAATCCGTTGGTAATAAAAAAATATTATTACCGATGAATTTACTGATGGAATAGACGCGTTAAAAAAATTACCCGCTTCATTCCATCGGTATATCCCTCGAAAAATATCATCGGTAATTCCATCGGTAATTATTTAAAAACATTTTAAAAAAATCCATTTTATAAAATTATAAAATAATTAAATTAACATAAATGAACACTCTATAATATATACTCAAAATGCTTGGAAAAAAGAAGAAGAAAATCAACTCAAACAAATTTGCAACAAATAAATAAAACGAAAAAATAAATTCAACTAAAAAAATTCATATGAAAAATGAAGTTGCGATTGCTAAAAATTTAAAACTCCTATATATAAATCAACTAAAAATTAATCTCATATGAAAAAAAAAATAATCTCACAACAACATTTATACAATTATTAAGAACAAAAACAATTAAAAATAAAATAAAAAACAAATATAGTGAAAACAATCATGAAAAAAGAAGAAAAAAAAATCTTACCTTAATGTAGTTGCAAGTGAAGCTAAGGAGAGAATTTTTTTTTTTTGTTAAGCATATTAATTAAAAAAAACTAAGGGGATAAAAGAAGAAAGAAGAAAAAGACATACCCGAGCATGGAGGAGAAGAGAAGGAGATGAGGAGAGAAGAGAAGAGAAAGAAATAGATATTGATGTTTTTTACATATATGGAAGAAGAAGAAGAAGAAGGAATAAGTCTGTCTCTTGTGAAATAAGGGGATTCAAGCTTTTTTGTTGGGGCGCGTTAGCGATAGTTTTACCGACGGATAATTAAATATTTATATTTTATAATTATTCCGTCGGTAATTTCGTCTGTAATATTTAATTTAAATTTTTAATTTCATAAAAAGTTTTCAGAAACTGCCAACAATCACTAACGATTTTTAATCCGTCGGTGATTCCGTCTTTAATATTTAAATAAAAATTTTAAATTGATTGAATTTTTTCAGAAAACCTCCAAATAACACTGACGACTTTTCAATCCATTGGTGATTTTGTCCGTAAAGAACAACAATTAACAGTGCAATTAGAAAGTGAATAATTCTGGAGCTATCTGGAAAATACTGACGGAATTTTCCATCGGTGATTCCCTTTGTAATTGACATGATGAACAATGTTCATAGTTTACCAACGATGTTACCGACTGACTTTACCGACCAACTTTATTCCGTCGGTAATTCCATTGGTCAAATTGACACATCATCATTTTTTTTTACTTTGTTTTAATTTTTTTCCCACTGTAATTCCCTTGGTATAAACCAAGGGAATATGTTCGTCGGAAATTTACCGATACAAATCTATCCGAAAGCACAAGGAATAGAGCAGTTATTGACCACAACTTTGTCTTATTCAACTTCCATACATATGAATATTCACATGAAATGGATAATCCATGCTGGAATTCCTGTAAATGAACAAACTATTTAAAATGAAAAATCCACAATAAAAGTGTTGTGTGACTGGAAAGGTTGATGAAAGATGAGTTGTGTTGAGATGAGATGGGATGTGAGGGGGGAGGGGGGTTAGTTAGTTTGTTGCAGATTAGGGGGAGGGGGGTTAGTTGCAGAGAGGAAGGAGAAATAGGGGAGGAGAGGGTTGACAATTAGGTCATATATTAACTACTACCGATGAAATTATTGACGAAATGTTTCTATCTGTCAGCAATTATGTCAGTATAAGTGACATATCACTATACGGTTTTCGCTGTTTGAATCCATCTGTAATTCCGCCAGTAAAAGCATCCACAAAAAAATACACGTCATCGTACTTTTTGGTTTTTTTAAATTTTTTTTAGTTCGACTGAGATTCTCTCGGTATTTACAGACAAAATTTTTTTGTTGGTAAATACCGATGGATTGGGCAATGGAATCAATTTGGTGGGTAAATATCACCTCAAAATACCAATGGATTTTTTTCATCAGTGATTTTGTTTGTATTCGTAGATTTTCTGGTAGTGTCTTTTAGCTTATTTTCTTAAGCCTAAGGTCAAAAGTTATTTTAGTTATTTTGCAGCTGGTTTTTTTGTTGTTTTTGGGTGGTGCAAGAGCATTCTAGTCTTTCAAGAAATAAAAATAAATTAAAAAAATAGACAAGTGCTGAGAACGCATCATCCACTCTACTATTTATGGATGACATGTGCGACTGATTCCAGCGGCCAAAAAGGCCATTCCAGGGTTGCTTTAACTTTGTCTCGGCATCTCTTCTATAAATATGTAACACGTGCACTGATAAGAACTTTGGTTTGTCAGTGGTGGTCATTTCTTTTTTTCTTCTTTCTTTCCTCTCTCTTCCTCGGTCTTTCAACCCTATCACCCAATTTTTCAAGTTAACCCCTAAACTTATATTTCTTTTCTTATTTAGTCTCTGTTCTTTTAGTTATGATTTTATTTTTGAAATAATTCTTTGAATTAGATTTTTGTTTCGATTTTATCTTCTTTTTTTTTGCTTGCCTTCATTCTTTTAAATACTATTTTGTGTAATATAAGATAATTTTTGGAATTGCATTTTTTTTTTTGCGATTTTCCCTTCATAATTTTTTTTCCTAATCGATTTCATTCTCATTCTTTTGATTGTTATGTTTTTTTTTTCTTTGCAAAATTGGTATGTTTTTACCCAATTGAATTCTTCAACATTTAATTGGTTTGTATTTAAGCTTCTTGATTAAGCCTATGTCTAAGATTTCATGGGTTACAAGATTTGGAAATTAACCTGGCTTCATGAGGTTTGCCTATGATTGTTTTGGGGTTTTTTTTAATCTTTTTTTAAGGTGATATTTTTCGATTTCATCCTTCAATATTTATTTAATTAAGACCGAGCTCTCTTTTTTTCATGTTTTTTATCACTTTGGTTTTATCATTGTTTTTTATTTAATTAGATTACTTCATGTCTTTTTATTTGTTATTCTTTGTTAAATGTAAATTTTATTTTTGAATTATATAGAAATATATTTATGTTTTTTTGTTAATCGTGGGTGTCCGGGTCAACTTACGCGCACCTCGACTAATCCCCCGAAACCCTGAAGTTAACGACCATATAAATCTCTAGTGGCCCTGAGGTTTGTGGCACTCGAACTAGTGACCTCTGGAAGCAAACTCAAGGTCCCCCCTTACATCCCATCCCATCTTAACACAACTTATCATTCCTCAACCTTTCCAGTCACACAACACTTTTATTGTGGATTTTTCATTTTAAGTAAATCTACCATTTTTTTTTAGTTTGAACACAATTTTGAAATGTTAATTTTTTTATTGCATATTTTTGTAGTATATATATTTTGTTTGGGTGTTTACTTGTTTTATTATTTTTTCTCAAATAAACTTGTTGTATGGATACATGATTTTGTACATGTTATGGTTTGTTTTAGATTTTATAAAATTATATATTTGTGTAAATTGTTAAAACTTATGTTGAATTACCAACTTAAGTGTGTTGTGATGATATAAATAATGACTTGTTTAACGGGTCTGTTTTATATTTTGTTAATTTTATTGTCAAGTTGTAATTTTCATAAATTAATGTGTACAAATTTGTATGTACGTAGATAATTGATAATGAATTAAGAGAAGTATGGAAATAGGTTGATTATTTACTTAATATTTTAATTAATAAAATTTTGTTGTCTTCATTATTATATATATATAGGTTCAATATAAGTCATATATATATAGGTTCAATAGAAGTCATGAATGATCGTTCATGGATGTATCGAGATTTACCATAAGGATTACGGATGATGGATTATTGTAACAGGATTCAAGGTTTTATTAATTATGAAACATCTATTTCGAGAAATATTAGTGGAGGCGGTATTAAGTGTCCATGTATGAGGTATAAAAATAAAAAGTTTCTTCATTTAGATGTTGTAACGATGCATCTTCTACACAAAGGGTTCATGGAGAAATACCTGTGTTGGTATATGCACACAGAGAATCATTTATTCCTCACGAGCCATAGTAGAAAGGATGGTTGGGCCAACTTCTAGTGTTAGAAACGTGCATGGAGTTGAAACTGACAACTGTAATCCTTATAGGACTATGGTTATGGATGCGATGAGAATGAATCAGGTTCATGCTGATCAATGTTCAATCGTAGATGAAGAATCTAATACAGACGTGGCCAGATGTTTTGATCTTTTGAAAGATTCTGACAAACCATTATGGGATGGCTGTACAAATCACAGTAAATTATCAGTCGTTGCAGATGTGTTTACCATCAAGTTGAATTATAGGTTGAGTGAAGCCCGTTATGACAGAATTGTCGAATGGGTGAAAAACATTTTACCTGAAAGGAATAGGCTGAAAGAGAACTTATATGATGTTAAGTTCATGATGAAACCCCTCGGTCTAGGATACCAAAAAATTGACATGTCTAAACTTTTGCATGTTGTACTTTTTTGAAAATGATGAACTGACCGAGTGCAGGACATGTGGGCATTCCAATTATAAACCCAGAATTGACAGGGAAAAGACTCTTATAGCACATAAAAAACTTAAATACTTTCCAATCACACCCAAACTGCAGAGGTTGTTCATATCACCAAAGACTGCTAAGCACATGACATGACACTAATCACATGATACGGTGGATGGAGTTATGGTGCACCTTTCGATAGTGAAGCTTGGAAAAACTTTAATAGCGCGCATCCTCACTTTTCAGTTGAATCAAGGAACATGTATCTTGGGCTATGTACAGACGGATTCAATCCATTTGGATCATTTGCTGCTCCTTATTCTTATTGGCCGATTATACTAACGGTTTACAACTTGCCACCGGAGATGCGTATGAGGCTGGAGTTCATGTTTTTATCTACGGTCATACTCGGTCCTAATAGTCCGGGCTGGAATATAGATGTTTATCTTTGACCATTGATTGATGAGTTGACGCAGTTGTGGTTATCTAGGGCATTAACTTATGATGTATCGACGAAACAAAATTTTCTTATAAGGGCAACTTTGATGTGGATTATTAATGATTTTTTAGCTTATGGAATGGTTTCTGGTTGGAGCACATATGGAAAACTAGCAAGTCCATACTGCATGGAAAACAACAAGGTATTCATGCTAAAACATGGTTTTTTGATTGCCAGCGACATTTCTTACTAACAAATCAAAAGTATAGAAATAACAGAAATGATTTTTTTATTGGTAGAGTTGAAAAAGATGTCGCATCCTTGCGTCTTTCCGGTGAAGAATTGTATGACGTGGTGTCAGAGTACAGTGACATTGTGTTTGGTTTCCAATTCGATAAAAAAAAGTTTCATGGTTTTGGTTTGACCCACAACTGGGTAAAATGAAGAATTTTATGAGAGCTTCCTTATTGGAAGACCAATCTCCTCCGCCATAACTTTGATGTCATACACATAGAAAAGAATGTGTTTGAGAACATTTTCAACACGGTCATGGACATGAAGGGAAAGACAAAGGACAACATTAAGGCTAGAATGAATATAACATTGTTTTGTTACCATAAAAATATGGAGTTAGATTTATGCCGGGTCACAGGTTGTAAAGCCCAAACCAAGCACCATCTTAGACAAGAATGCACAACTACTAGTGTACCAATGGCTGAAGAGTCTGTGTTTTCTTGATGGACGTGCCTCGAACATATCAAGATTGGTTAATTTGAAGGATTGCAAATTGTATGGAATGAAGATCCATGACTGCCACGTGTTTATACAAACACTCATTATATTAGCTTATCGTGATTTATTTTCATAGGGGATATAGGATGCCCTCATAGAGATTAGTTATTTCTTTAGAGATATATGCTTCAGCAACTTGCAGACACAACACACTGAGAGGCTTGAAATGAATATCGTCAAGACAATATGCAAACTTGAGATGATATTCCTTCCATCGTTTTTTGACTCGATGGAGCATCTACTTATATATTTATCGTATAAGGTAAAAGTTAAAGGCCTAGTCTAGTATAGATGAATGTGTCCATTCGAGAGGTTAGAGATTTTACATATGCAATGTAATCTTCGATATTATTTCCATTGTTTATGTTAATTGAAAACATTCATTTTATTCCATACAGGTCTTGTTCAACTCTAAGAAAAAGATAAAAAACAAGGTGCATGTTGAGGCATCGATATATGAGGCCTATATTGTTAAGGAGATCTCAACATTTATCTCGTACTATTTCGAGCCTCATTTGAGAACAGGAATCAATCGCATTCCAAAGCATGATGATGGTGGTGAAGTGCCTTCGAGTGAGAACTTGTCAATATTCTCCAATCCTGGACGACCCACACCAAAAAATGCTGGCAGGGAAAGATATTTGTCTGAAATAAAATTCAGACAAGCACATAATTATGTGCTATTTAACTACGATGAACTGGGACCTTTTGTTCAATAAGTATACTTCTTAAACTTTGTTATTAATTGACTATTCATCTCTTGTAATATCACAAACTCATACATTGTTACATACCTCGTAAGCAAGATCATCGATATTTACTGTCTAATGACTTATAGTTGACCGAATCTCAAATCTTTTGATTACAAGATAAAAAATTTGTGATGTGGTTTAGAACACATGTAAGTACTATCACAAACTCATTATCTATTAAGATACTTAATTTCATTACAAAATTCTCGATCACTATTCATTGTTGTACTTGATGTACCAAGTTTATAAAATAAGAAGGAATGCTATCGCTACATTGTCTTTACTAAGTATGGGTCCTGAAAGAAAAGTGAAGTGCAATAATGAGTATTTTATTAATGAGTACGAGTTTCATACTGAAGAATATGGGCAAGGTAGAAAGATATAACAATGGGGTTTGTATTAAAGGATTGACTTTTAGTGAGTTTGAAGTTGACTATTATGAGAAATTAGAAAAGGTAATTGAATTGCAATATCAAAACGAGCATAATAGAGTCCTTTTATTCAAATGCTATTGGTATGACACCACTGATAAAGGAATCAAAGTAGATCCCAATCATGATTTGGTCGAAACTAACTCAAAATCTAGACTCTGCAATGTCAATGATGTCTTTGTTTTCGCCAAGCAATGCTAGCAAGTTTATTACACATACACCCCTTCCTTTAAAAAGGATCGCTCAAGAGTTAATTAGTTATCCATATTGAAAACCAAACCCAAGAGTCGTGTCCAGGTTGTTTAGGATGAGAATGATGAGTCAAATGTCGGAGATGATGTCTTTCAAATAAGTGAGTTGATTGAACCATATCGAGTTGCTCCATCGATTGACTTGGAAGAAAATTTAAATTTTCACGTCTTAGATAATATTTTTGTTAATGTTGACGTTGACGTTATGGAGTTAAATGTTGTTCTGAGCTCCAGCGGACAAGCACAAGTCGATGAAGATGATGATAACAATGTAATCACCGTAAAAGATTGTGATGGAGCTGACGACGAGTCAATTGAAGAAGAAGAAGAAAATTCTGACTAACTATCAAAATACGAAAGTGTAATGCAATACACTATAATGTAATAGTTATTAATGAAATTCTCAACAAAGAAGTATTTATTTTATAATTTTTATATGAACTGGTATTATTGTGTTGTGCGTGAAACTTTTAATTTAAGTATTTGCTTGATGTATAGATAGGGAATACGGGTACAATTTGTCATTCATTGTGCAAAACACCGATGGAAACACTGACAGTTTGTGTCCGTCGGTGTATTCCAGAGGCGGAGGGAACTGTTCTCCTCCCTCTGACACTATTTACTGTCCATTACACCAATGGAAACACTTACGGTTTGTGTCCCTTAGTGTATTTCAGAGGTGAAGGGAACTACTCCCTCCCTTTAGCATTGTTCACAGTCAACAACACCGAGGGAAATACAGCCCAAACAACCAATGGAAACAATAACAGATCGTGTCCATCTGTGTATTCTAGATGCAAAGGGAATTGTTCCCCTTCTCATGGCGGTGATGACAATTAAAGTGCGTTAAGTGATTGTCAGGTTCCTGAGAGAATTACTAACGGACTGCGAATTCCAATGCCTTGTTAATAATTGCATCTCTGACCGTGTACTATTTTTTTTATCGACGGAATCATGGATGGACTGCAAAAAATTTGGAGGATTTTTTGAAAAATTTAGTGCGAAATGAAATTTTCAAGGCGAATTTACCGAGAGAATCCGTCTAATTAAAAATAATATTATTTAATGTTCTATCTAGGATTCCGTCGGAATATATGTAATATGAAACCCAGCAAGGACACTGGAAGTTCATTTTCACAATCCTCTCTTCACTCTTTCTGCTAAACCATTTGTTCCTCACTCAAATCCTTTTTTCTATTGTAGTTTTAAGTAGTAGGACTTCATGTTTTTACTATCAACATAATTAAAAGGTATGTGTGGTGAATTTTTTAACTTATTTTCTTTGGTTTTTTCTTTCATTTTATTAAACGTGAATAAACTTTAAAATTAAGCACGTCATTAAGGTAAACATTTTTCAATCCTAAAGCTCATATTTGTTTTTGTATTTTTTTTTGTCTACATTGCATTAATATTTTATTGTGTTTGTTGAATTTTAAAATGTATTAGACTCATAGGATGTGCATTCTTAAAATTGTCTAAAAATAGATGGTTAAATAAACTAAATCACATTAATAAAGAGAAAAGTTACAATTTTATGCTATATTTATTAAGACACCGGCTTAAAAATAGATGGTTAAATAAACTAAATCACATTGGGAAGGATAGTATTCGAACTTTTGAACACTTTGAACAATAAAACACTCAACCAAATTCTATGTGCTGAGAGAGGCAATAAAAGTGGTTCGAAATTATAGTATTAAAAATAGACGTAAAGGAAATAAAGACAAACTTCAAATTATTGCTCCCATCTGCATTATCATTCTTAAATTATTTTACTAAAATAATATCATTTTGAATTTTTTAAATAAAAAATTAACTTGAACAATTTAATAACCTGATCAAAACTTGAAACTTAAATCTTAATCCGGACTAGATGCGAAAACTATGAAACAAGTGGTTCGAAATTATAGTATTAAAAATAAGTTTCAAGTAAAAAAGACAAACTTCAAATTGTTGCCCCCAAGTGCATCATGATTCTTGAATTTCTGCCAAATCTTTTGGCCATTATCTTAGAGCAATAATTGACCAACCTGTCAAAAGTCGTACTTGACATTATCGTATAAAGAAGAAAATACTCAAGATTCTTGGAAGGCTCAATTGAGGATCACAACACACTTGAGCATATATTTAATAATATTTTCAAATAAATAAATGGTTTTCGAGACCAACAATGCCATATGTGTATGAAATTTCGACCGATTTTCTCAACTCTTATTGATTTGTGCGAGAAATTAAGGACCCACTTGATGAAAATAAATCTTTATAACCCCGAGAAGATTCGTATTTGAGGACCAAATTGGAACTCTTCAAAAACATTGATGGTTTCACGTGAGTCATTTGACATGATAGTTTTTTCTTTGTTGCATCACAGTTTTAAATTTTAAATCTTTTTTTTTAATATTAATATTTTGCGTCAGCCCTCAGCAATATTAATATTTCTGGTGCTCTTTCTCCTTGTTGGCTCTCTCTTGTCTCCTGCTAAAGTGTGGGTCCTGCTCAATTATTCTGGAGTGGATGGGTGAATTAATATTACTTTTTTAATTTGAGGACGAAATCTTGTTGGAAGTTTGAGTGAGAAAATTTGAGTACCATGTTACGAAATCTTTTTTAATTTAGTTCTTGCTAATATAGAGTTTTAAGGTCTTGGATTTAGGTTTTTCTAGACCCCATTTCGGCTGTGTTAATTTGGGCTTTGGTTCAAGAACAAAACCTTAGGGACCTTCTAAGGTGGACCCGGAAATGATCATAGATTTGGAGTCTAATATTGGGCCGGTCTCACTTTTAATAGCTGGGCCGAAAGAAAACTATAATGAAGAAATTGGATCGATTGCTGTCATAGGTAGAAAACTAATATTGTAGAAATCGACAGTCACCCGATTTTTATTTTCATTTTCATTTTCTTTCTTCAAACATTTTTTTATTTGTTTTTAGCTAGAAGATTTTGATTTTTTTTCAATTTTATCTTGGATTTTTTTAGAGATTGAGCTTCATAATTTATTTTGATTTGTTTTTATGATGTTATCTCGTTCTTATAACTTAGATAGTAGATTTTTTAGTTTATTCTCAATTGACTTGAATATTTTTTGGCTATTTTTTTTTATTCTTTAACGTTAGATTAATTGAGAAATGATCTTCATAATTATTTTTTTAATTTTTTTATGGAGTTATCCCGGTCTCATGATCAAGATTACGAGTTTGGAAGGAGAACTTGAATTAACTCGGGTTATTCTTTTTTCCTTTTTTTTGAATTGATTTTTTTTATTTTTATCTTTTAATATTGAGTTGGTTGAAAATTCATCTTTATAATTTATTTCAATTTGCTTTTTATGGGGTTATCATGGTTTCATGACCCCAATCGCGGATTTAGCAAGTTAACCCTAATAAATTTAATATTTTATGGTCTCAATATTTGAAAAATAAATGACGTGCCCTTGAATTCGTTTTTATTTAAATTATGTTGTTACTATAAGTTCTATTTAGTCTTACTAAATCAATCAAGTCACATCAAATTAACCACATGATTTATAATATTCTTAAATTACATAACAATATTTTATTTTAAAAAAAGAACAGACTATCCTTTTTTTTTCCTATTGGTTTGCTGCACAATCACGTAGGTCCTGTTATAATCAAAAGATAACAGAGAGCTTTGCCAAGTTTGATTGCACAAAAGATGGAAGAATTGTCTTATTATTGAACAATTGTTGTGGCTAATAAATAGCCTTACACTGAGATGGAGATGGAAAAGGAAAAACAACCACCCACGATTTTAAATCTTATAATCGTGGTGCATGACTACTTTAACAGAAAACAATCTTGTTCCTCAAGTTAAGGAGGAATTATTCAACTTAACAGAAATAAGCTTAAAACATGGGAACTTTGAATCTAACGATAATTCCATCATCCTCCCTTAAACTGAATGCCTTTGTCATTCAGTTTATACCTGGATATTCATGCACTCCCAGTAGACTTTGCATTTTCAGAAAAGCATCAAGCTTCAATAGCTTTGTTAGAATATCTGCAACTTGTTGCTGTGTAGAACAATGAATGAGCTCCAGAATCCCATCCCTAACAAGATCTTGAAGAAAATGAAATCTTACATTTATGTGCTTACTACAACCATGCATCACACGATTTTTTGAAAGTTTAATCACAGATATATTATCACAAAACACCATGGTTGGACTGCTTTGCTCTTGATTTAGGACTGTCAGAATTCTTCTTAACCACACGACCTGGCATGCGCTTGATGCTGCAGCTATGAACTCGACTTCAGTGGTGGAGAGAGTAACCACTAGTTGTTTCTTTGAAGACCAAGAAACAGTTCCTGAATTCATGAGAAAAACATATCCTGAGGTGCCTTTTTAGTCATTTTGATCGCCAGCATTGTCACTATCCGAGTACCCTACAAGTTCTTCACTTCCTCCTTTTTTGTAGAATATCCCAAAACCAGTCTTGCCCTTTATATATCTCAAAGTTCTTTTTGCTGCCTGGAAGTGAGAATCAGTAGGACGCTCCATATACCTACTGATCAAGCTGACAATAAACATTAAATCAGGGCGTGTGGTAGTCAAATACATAAGGCTTCCCACCATTTTCTTGTAGACTGTGCTATCAGCTTCCACTCCCCCTTCATCTTTCGTGAGTTTAAAGCCAGGAACCATTGGGTTATGTACTGAGTTACACTAAGCCATATTGAACCTTTCCAGGATCGCTTGAGCATACTTCCGTTGAAGATACCATCTGCCTTTTGTAATACTTCAATGCCAAGGAAAAACTTCATTCTCCCAAGATTAGTCATGTCGAACTCAATCTTCATGGACTTTTTAAATTGTTCGAACATGGTTTCATCATTACCAGTAAAAATAAGATCATCAACATAAAGGCACAAAATCAAAATTTTATCTCCACCTGCAGTTTTAATGAATAATGTATGCTCATAAGGACATTTGATGAAGTCTTCTTTGATGAAATACATTTCAATGCGACTATACCAGACGCAAGGAGCCTGTTTGAGTTCATATAATGCCTTTTTTAGTCGATAAACCTTAGATTCATGCCCCTTCTGTTCATATCCTGGACTGGTCAACGAAGATTTCTTCAGTAATTTCCCCATGCAGAAAAGCCAACTTGAGATCATGCTAGTAGATCACCCAAGATTTCTGTGCAGCAATGGATATAACAATTCGTATAGTGTCCAGGCGAGCTACTGGTGAGAAAACTTTAGCATAATTAATTCCTTGCTGTTGACAATACCCCTTAGCAATTAGCCGAGCCTTGTACTTTTCCACTTCTCTATTTTCATTGAATTTTGTTTTAAACACCCACTTTACTCCTATGGTTTTTCCTTCCGATGGCAGCACTGTTAAATCCCATGTGTCATTCTTCTCTATAGCTTGTATTTCTTGATCCATGGCTTTTCTCCATTTCTCAGACTTCACAGCTTCAGCAAATGTAATGGGATCTCCATCAGTGAACAATGCTAAATATGCCAGGTTAACAGTTTTTTCATCTGAGAGGCCTTGTCCGGTTTCATAGTCTCTTATCCACACTGGTGCTCTTCGTGCTCGTATTTCATGAGATGGGTGTTCTTCATGTGAGATATCAATGTTACCTCCATCAGCTTCGATGTTACCTCCATCGGGTTCAGTTTCTGTATTGGTGCCAGATTCTTCACAGTCATCAGACTTTTCTCCATTTCCCTTATTTTCCACTTCTGCTTCTTGTTCATTCTCCCACTCGAGTTCAGTAAATATGGCCTATTTGTGATCATCATCCCAGTTCCATTGCAGATCTTCTTCAAATACCACATCTCGGCTAATAATTATTTTATTTGAAATTGGATCAAATAAACTATAAGCCTTGGATTCCTCACTAACCCCCAGTAAAATGCATTTTAAACTGTTGGCATCAAGCTTTACTCTCTTGCTGTCAGGTACATGCACGTGAGAAATGCAACCAAAAACTCAAAAATAATCCACTGATGGCTTGTGCCCATTCCACACTTCTGCAGGTGTTTTGTTCTTCACAGCTAGAGTTGGACAGCGATTTAGAATATGCACCATCCAATTCACTGCTTCAGGCTAGAAAGTCTTAGGAATTTATTTTGCTGTCAACATGCTTCGCACCATATTCATAATAGTGTAGTTTTTCCTTTCTGCGACACCGTTCTGTTGGGGTGTATAGGCAGTCGTCAGCTGTCTATGAATACCATGCTCATTATAGAAGTTGGTGAATTCTTGTGATGTAAATTCTCCCCCACGGTCTGTTCTAAGGCTCCGTATGTAAGTTCCAGTTCCTTCTCAACTATGGCTTTATAAGATTTGAATGTGGAAAAAGCTTCTGATTTCTCCATCAAGAAGTACACCTAAGTTTTCCTGCTAAAATCATCGATGAATGTAATAAGATAATGTTTTTTGCCATTTGAAACTGGATTGATTGGTCCATATATGTCAACATGCACCAACTGAAGAATATTGGAAGCTCTCCACATGCTTGCTTTAGGAAATGAATCACGATGTTGTCTTCCCACCTAGCAATTTTCATAAATCTTTTGGGAGGTTGTAAACAGAGGTAACCCTATCACCATGTTCTTTTGTTGGAGCACTTTGAGCCCATTCCAGCTGAGATGTCCATACCGACAGTGCCAAAGGTTTGCTTGATCTGTGATTAGTGAGGAGAAGCATTTTGGTTCCTTTGGTGTGCAACGAGTAAGTACAGTGAACATTCTGTTGTGTGTCATCTCTGTTTCCATGATTAAACCTTTCTTTTTGTGAAATATTTTGCATATTCTATGTTGGATAAGAACTGTCACCCCTTTTCCTGCAATTGGCCGATACTCAACAGATTATTCTTTAGGTCTGGTACGTAGAAGACTTCTGTTATTACATGCACAAACCCATTTACTTCCATTCGAATTTTTCCTTTGCCTTGTACAGTAATGCTCGAGCAATTGCCAAGCTTCACTGATTCTCAAAAGCTTTTGTCAAGATCAAAAAACATGTTCTGTTTTCCACAAATGTGGTTACTGCACCTAGAGTCAAGAAACCAAATGTGCTCCATTACAGTCTCGTTGGAATTTACAAATGCCATCAACAACATCTCGTCCTTTGTTTCAGCATAATTCACCTTCTGTTTCCTGTCTCGTTTAGGACATTCCAATTGAAAGTGCCCTAGCTCATAACAATAGTAACACTCTAGGATGGATTTGTTGAATCCAAACCTACCCCTTCCTCTTCCTCGTCCTCGGTAAGTGCCTCTGCCTCCACCTCTTCCTCCTTGCTGGAAACCATGAGTGATTTGAAGTGCTTGTTCATTTTTCACATGTTGGCTGATCCGTTGTTCATGCACTAAGAGGCTGCTTTGAAGCTCGTCTATAGACATTGTGTCCAGGTCATTGGATTCCTCAATGAGCAAACAACGTAATCATATTTTGACGTCATAGACCTCAAAATCTTTTCAACGATGACGACATCATTCATTTCTTCTCCATGCGTTCGCATCGTGTTAGCTATGGTGAGAGTTCTGCCAAAATAATCAGTAACTGATTATGCAACACTTCAAACTCTTTGCGAAGAGCTTGCAATTGAGCACGCTTGACACATGCTATTCCTTGATACTTTTGCTTCAAAGAATCCCATATATCTTTCGTCGTATCTTTCTTCAAGATGGTTTCCAGTATCGATTGATCAATGGCTTGGAACAGATAGTTCTTGGCCTTAAGATCTTTCAGCTTCTGATCTTCATATGTCTTCTGTTGTATCTCACTAAAATTTGATCCTTCTGCTGCAGCAGTGATCCCTGTCTCTATCAAGTCCCAATATTCTTTGGAACGCAGAAAATTCTCTATCAGCATACTCCAATGGTCATAGTGACCATCAAACCTTGGAATGGCAGGTTGCACGAAACTATTCTCAGATGCCATGTCTCTGACTTTTCACTTTAATACTTGAATCACAAGTTTTGATCAAACCTCGTGTGGAGGCTCTGATACCATATGTTAAAATCAAAAGATAACAGAGAGCTTTGCCAAGTTTGATTGCACAAAAGATGGAAGAATTGTCTTATTATTGAACAATTGTTGTGGCTAATAAATAGCCTTACACTGAGATGGAGATGGAAAAGGAAAAACAACCACCCACGATTTTAAATCTTATAATCGTGGTGCATGACTACTTTAACAGAAAACAATCTTGTTCCTCAAGTTAAGGAGGAATTATTCAACTTAACAGAAATAAGCTTAAAACATGGGAACTTTGAATCTAACGATAATTCCATCAGGTCCAACAAACAAAATAAATATTTCTACTTCTTCCTATATGGAAAAGTAGGGATACTTTGTTCATTCCTAAAGAAATTACCTGGATCAACCTTAGTCTTGATTTTAACCAACCTGTTGAAATTCTCCTGAAAATACTTGATTCCATAAACTCTTCCTTCCAAGTAGCTTTCCTTGCCGTTGTGATTGATACCCAAGTCGAGGTCTCTATAGTTAAGGAATGCTTGCCTAGGATTCTTGGACACGAAGGGAGTCATGTAACTATAGAGTTGCCTTGTCAAATCTATGTAATAATTTGCTTTTCCTTGACCGCCTTTATTCCAATCTGTTGCATACTGAACCTTCCATAAGTTCCCAGCTCTATGTGGAAAAGGTCTTTCAGTTGCTGGAATCTCCCACATTTTTCCTCCATAAGGATTGAAAGTAAGCTGCGGCACTTGTAGCTCAATCATTTTCTTCCAAATTCCCTCCAAACCATCCCTTGGGATTGGCTTTTGTACATAATCTGATTTCCTTTTAAAGTGAACCAGTGATGGTGGTGTTCTCCTTAGCAAATCAGTTGGTGTCCCAAGAGGGGGATCTGTCCAGAAAAGGACTGATTCAAGCCAACTCATTTCGGTGCAGTCTGACCGAAGCAAACCCAGTTTAGGGAAGCTTGCATTCGTGAAAGAAAGGAGTCTTTCAGAGTCTCCAAGAAACAATGCTCGGAATGTAGTCCTCACCGTCTTTTCACTGATTCGAGTAGTACTGTTTACGACGTTCATGGTAAGTCTAATGAAAAGGTCATCGTCAATATTATATGCAACTTGTTGCCACTGTTCAACAATATCTGTTGCATTTTGATCGACATTTCTTCGAACCAGAAAAACAGTGACAACTTCAGGAACACGAACGATGTTAATTTTATATGCCAGAACAACTCCAAAGCTTGATCCTCCTCCACCTGTTATAGCCCAGTGTCGCACGTCGAAAAACACCCGCGCGGCGTCCCCGTCCTGGCGATGGCGGTTTTTCTCTCTGTTATTGGAATTGATTTTGTTAGGAGTCGCCACCTAGTATTTAATTGAGGGTTACTAGGAAACCCAGGTTGACTGGTCTTGTCAGAGATTTGCGGGTAAGGGACTGATTGTGGTTAGGGAAGGTGTTAGCACCCCTAACACACCCTACCTGAGGTAAGCTGCTTTGTGGTTGTGATGTGTCAAAGAAGTTTTAAAAATTTTATCTTTTCATCGGAATTTAGAAATACAACTTTCGTACAAGTTTGTACTTCTACACCGTGATCCAATCAAAATATTAAATCCTTCTTTATTCTTTTGCCGTCTCATTATAAAAGCATCCATAAAAAAATATTCAAACACACACATACATTTTTTACTATATTTTTTCTTTTCTTTTTCTTTTTTTTTTGTTGTTTTTTTTTTGTTGTTTTTTTCTTTTCTTTTTACATCCACCATACAAATTATAATATTCAAAAAATAAATAAAAATTACATTAAATAATCCAAACTTTACAAAACAGTCCTCAAAACTCCAGGAATTGCAAAGGAAGTGCTTCAGGAACTGCAGAAATTCGTGCAGGAACGCTGGCAGTGCGTGTTCCAACGCGCCACCGTTCCTGGCGGCGCGTGGCTTCACGCGCCGCCGCTGATGCCGGAAACGGGCAGATCTGCCCTGCTTTCTCCTTCTCTGCCCTTCCCTGCCGGCTGTGAGGAACACCACTACCTGCAAAACATAGAAAAACGCAAGCAACACTCTGTTTTGGTTTTGTTTTCCTTAGATCCGGTTCCTTCGGGTCTGTCACGGTTGGATCTGCTTCACTGCAGATCAGTTTCCTCCGGTCATCCTCTTCTTCAAGTGGCCGGTCGCTGGACCATGGAGCTGCTGGTCTGTGGGCGCTGGTTGAAGGAGACGGCGAGGTGGCTTGCTGGGAGGAGCTGCTACAGGTGTGGGTTTCTCCAGGTGTGGCCGGCTGCTGTTGATGGAGACGAACTGCCACCGAGAGGAGGAGAAGGAAGTGTTTCCTGGGCGCAGGGAGCAACTGCGGGTCTGGGGGCACAGCCGTGTGTGGGTCGGAGCTGAGGAAGAAGGGAGCCGCTGTGGAGGCTGTTGGGTGGAGCAACCGGGTCTGCTGGAGGAAGACGGTGCTGCTTCACGGGAATGGGCCGTCGCTGCTGGAAGAAGAAGAAACCAGAGGGCGAAGGGGAGTTGTGGCCGGCTCTAGAGAAAAAGATAGGTTTAGGGTTAGGTTTTTTTTTTGTATTTTTTTCTGATGTTGTTAAAATTGCCCCCTCGCTTAGCTGAAATTGAAGGCTATTTATAGGCAAAATAGTTTTTTCGGGCTTCAAAATTGGTCCCTCAAGTTTTGTGTTTGGCCCCTAATTTCAATCAATTCACTTGGTAAAAATTAAATTGGGTCTCTTAAAATTCTGATTTTTCAATTAAGTCCAAATTAAGCTCCCAAACTTAATTTTTCACCAATTAAGCCCTCAAATTAATTTGACCCGCTTAAAGTATAATTAAGTCCTTGCACTTAATTAAATCCTTCAATTGGACCTAAATTAATTCTTAAACATAATTAAAATTCAATTTGGCCCATGATTAAATCAAATTGGCCCATTAAAAATTTAATTATGTCATTGGACTTAATTTTTATGCAAATTCGTCCAATACTCATTTAATTTGACCTTTGAATTTGCATTTTTCTATTTTTGGGCATAACAGCGTACACTTGGGCCTTGAAATTCCTCCGAAAATTGCAGCTTGATTTTCACCTATTTTTGCAGCCTTTCTTGGTCGGCTTTCTCCGCATTGCCAGCCTTTATTTTTTTGGGAAAAAAAACGAATTTTGGGGAATCACCCAAAATTGGGTGATGACACCCAGAATAAATCTTCTCCCATTGATTTTCTATCAAGAAGTCTTCCTTTAACATCAACCATTTTCGCATCAATGATGTTGTCGACGGAAAGGCCATATTTTCTCATCATGTTGCCATATCCACCACCACCGAAGTGACCACCAACACCAACTGTAGGTTCAACACTAGCTGGAAAACCATGTGCTTGGCTTTTCTCAGAAACTCTATAGTAAACTTCGCCTAGGGTTGCTCCGACTTGAATCCAAGCAGTCTCACTAGCTACATCAACATCAATTGATCGAAGGTTGAACATGTCGAGGACAAAGAATGGGACATCTGACACATAAGAAACACCTTCATAGTCATGACCCCCACTTCGAATTTTCATTTGCAAGTTATGTTCACGAGCATAACTGATGGCAGCTTGCACATGAGATTCATGCAATGCAGTGAGAATAAGAAGTGGTTTCGGGGTTGTGGACATGTTGAACCGAAGATTTCGAATATAAGATTGCAAGACAGATGAGTATGACTCATTGTTCGGAGTGTAAATTGCTGTGGAGATTGGGTAAGAGGGTTGGGAATGGTTTAAAAGACAATGGAGAAAATTTTCATGATCTAAATCTGAAGTCGCCTCCCATGAGATGGATAGGAGAAACACTGAAAGCAATGCGAACATTTTAGACCTTAACATTTTTGGCTTGTTCAAGAGATTAATTTGAGGTTGTCTTCTAACCTTGGTGTATGGGGTTTAATTTATAATGTTTGATTTCGCTTAAAATAACAAATTAAAACAATGTTAGAGGATCATGCAAGTCACCTCCCGAATATCTGACTAGAAAAATTCAAAGGACGCCACAAATTAAAAATCTAGGTAATTAATCCACCATTGACATTTAAAATTAAGATGTTCCATGTCAATCTTATTGGATAAAGCATCATTAAATAAATTTATAGATTCCCTTTTCCTCTTATCTAGAACTCATTCATTGTCATGCATACGCCATTTCAACTGTGATTGAGAATCCTTGATTACATGAGTTAAAAAAAAAAAACTACATATTTTTTCCCCTTGAGATCAGTTCAGGTCATAAGAAGAAAATGGGGTCGAGATTAGATATCTCAAATTCGATTAATGGTGATTAATTTGTGTAGTGCATTATAAAGGAAAATCATCATTTGCATGGAAGAAACATGAAAGGGAACAATTAAAGGGTGGTCTTATGGGGTACGGTGGGCAATTTGCATGTTCTAAAAAGCCTATGTATAATTCATGTCTACTGTTCATGCAGTGTATTATATCTTTTTTTTCCTTTTTCTTTTTTTTTTTAAAAAAAATTTCAAAAAATTTCAAAAAAAAAAATCATTTAAAAAATTTGTGGTTTTCTCAAATATTTTTCCACCAAGTTTGCTTAATATTGGGTTGTATACTTACATTGTAAGATACAAGTCCAGTATTAAAATACCCGGTTTTTTTGAAATATTTTTTTTTTAAAAAAATTTCAAAAAGAAAAAAAATATTTGATCGCATACGGCCAAGTCCTAAAAATTTTCCAAGCATGTTTTTTTTCAAAAAAATTGCATCTTTCTCACGTTTTGAAAATCCAAAAAATAGATATCATAACTAGTTTATGATTATCCATTAGGGTTTGGCCAAAATATCAAAAACCTTTTTCCAATCTTTTTTTTTTCTAGGATCCAGATGTAGACTTTAATATTTTAGAGGTGTAAAATTACATGATAAAGTACACCCTCAAGTATTAAAGATACAAGGTGTCAATAAATGTCATTCAGACTTTAGAACGGTTAGGATTTAATCCAATAAGGTAGAGACTTTCTCATGAAGATAGATCTACCTTAAACCTTAGAAATACCAACGAATAGAAACTCGACCTAGAAAAACAATCAAACAACAATGCAGCTTATCTTAGGTAGGGTGCACTGGGGGTGATGCGTCTTCCCCTTGCACAACCAGTCCCTTACTCAGACTCTCGCAGACCATAGGTTCCTAGTGACCATAATATTAGGTGGCGACTCCAACGAACCAAGCGAAACACAAATAATAAAAAAATCGCCAGCGAACGCCGCGTGGATTTTGACGTGCGACAGTTACTATGAGTTTTATTCAGACTTACTAAATTAATCAAGTCACATCAAGTTAACCACATTATTTATAATATTCTTGAATTACATAATAATATTTTATTTTAAAAAAAGAACAGGCTATCCTCTTCTTCTTTTTTTGTTGCTGTTGGTTTGCCGCACAATCACGCGGGTCCAACAAACAAAATAAATATTTCTACTTCTTCCTCTATGGAAAAGTAGGGATACTTTGTTCATTCCTAAAGAAATTACCTGGATCAACCTTAGTCTTGATTTTAACCAACCTGTTGAAATTCTCCTGAAAATACTTGATTCCATAAACTCTTCCTTCCAAGTAGCTTTCCTTGCCGTTGTGATTGATACCCAAGTCGAGGTCTCTATAGTTAAGGAATGCTTGCCTAGGATTCTTGGACACGAAGGGAGTCATGTAACTATAGAGTTGCCTTGTCAAATCTATGTAATAATTTGCTTTTTCTTGACCGCTTTCATTCCAATCTGTTGCATACTGAACCTTCCATAAGTTCCCAGCTCTATGTGGAAAAGGTCTTTCAGTTGCTGGAATCTCCCACATTTTTCCTCCATAAGGATTGAAAGTAAGCTGCGGCACTTGTAGCTCAATCATTTTCTTCCAAATTCCCTCCAAACCATCCCTTGGGATTGGCTTTTGTACATAATCTGATTTCCTTTTAAAGTGAACCAGTGATGGTGGTGTTCTCCTTAGCAAATCAGTTGGTGTCCCAAGAGGGGGATCTGTCCAGAAAAGGACTGATTCAAGCCAACTCATTTCGGTGCAGTCTGACCGAAGCAAACCCAGTTTAGGGAAGCTTGCATTCATGATAGAAAGGAGTCTTTCAGAGTCTCCAAGAAACAAT
The DNA here is from genome assembly GCF_000002775.5 of Populus trichocarpa. Lineage (NCBI taxonomy): Eukaryota > Viridiplantae > Streptophyta > Magnoliopsida > Malpighiales > Salicaceae > Populus > Populus trichocarpa. The sequence continues at coordinate 48,826,911 of NC_037285.2, read as the reverse complement.
GCTCGGAATGTAGTCCTCACCGTCTTTTCACTGATTCGAGTAGTACTGTTTACGACGTTCATGGTAAGTCTAATGAAAAGGTCATCGTCAATATTGTATGCAACTTGTTGCCACTGTTCAACAATATCTGTTGCATTTTGGTCGACATTTCTTCGAACCAGAAAAACAGTGACAACTTCAGGAACACGAACGATGTTAATTTTATATGCCAGAACAACTCCAAAGCTTGATCCTCCTCCACCTGTTATAGCCCAGAATAAATCTTCTCCCATAGATTTTCTAACAAGAAGTCTTCCATTAACATCAACCATTTTCGCATCAATGATGTTGTCGACGGAAAGGCCATATTTTCTCATCATGTTGCCATATCCACCACCACCGAAGTGACCACCAACACCAACTGTAGGTTCAACACTAGCTGGAAAACCATGTGCTTTGCTTTTCTCAGAAATTCTATAGTAAACTTCGCCTAGGGTTGCTCCGACTTGAATCCAAGCAGTCTCACTGGCTACATCAACATCAATTGATCGAAAGTTGAACATGTCGAGGACAAAGAATGGGACATCTGACACAGAAGAAACACCTTCATAGTCATGACCCCCACTTCGAATTTTCATTTGCAAGTTATGTTCACGAGCACAACTGATGGCAGCTTGCACATGAGATTCACGCAATGCAGTGAGAATAAGAAGTGGTTTCGGGGTTGTGGACATGTTGAACCGAAGATTTCGAATGTAAGATTGCAAGACATATGAGTATGACTCGTTTTTCGGAGTGTAAATTGCTGTGGAGATTGGGTAAGTGAGTTGGGAATGGTTTAAAAGACATTGGAGAAAATTTTCATGAGCTAAATCTGAAGTCGCCTCCCATGAGATGGATAGGAGAAACACTAAAAGCAATGCGAACATGTTAGACCTTAACATTTTTGGCTTGTTCAAGAGATTTGAGGCTGTCTTCTAACCTTGGTGTATGGGGTTTAATTTATAATGTTTGATTTCGCTTAAAATAACAAATTAAAACAATGTTAGAGGATCATGCAAGTCACCTCCCGAATATCTGACTAGAAAAATTCAAAGGACACCACAAATTAAAAATCTAGCTAATTAATCCACCATTGACATTTAAAATTAAGATGTTCCATGTCAATCTTATTGGATAAAGCATCATTAAATAAATTTAAAGATTCCCTTTTCCTCTTATCTAGAACTCATTCATTGTCATGCATACGCCATTTCAACTGTGATTGAGAATCCTTGATTACATGAGTTAAAAAAAAAAAAAACTACATATTTTTTCCCCTTGAGATCAGTTCAGGTCATAAGAAGAAAATGGGGTCGAGATTAGATATCTCAAATTCGATTAATGGTGATTAATTTGTGTAGTGCATTATAAAGGAAAATCATCATTTGCATGGAAGAAACATGAAAGGGAACAAAGGGTGGTCTTCTGGCGCCTCACATGCACACGCGGCAAATGAAATGAAGCAGAAGAACTCCATGAAGCGTGTATATTCGAGTTTTGTTCACACACACAATGTGATCAAAATAATATATAGCAAGGCGAAGAGAAATGGGCTATGATAATTAGGTATTTCAACTCAAAATGGTAGCTCATTAGTTAAGGGATGAGATCAAAATTTGTGAGACTATGATTCGAGCTCAACTTCATATAGTTGTTTCTGCAATTGATCCACCGTTGATAATTTGTGAGACTACAATAAACATCATATAGTTGTTTCTGCAATTGATCCACCGTTGATAATTTGTGAGACTACAATAAACATCATATAGTTGTTTCTGCAATTGATACCATAATCCACACCGACTTAATTAGTTCATTGTTTCGAAAACAATTATTAAATTTTTTCACAAACTTTGTTCTTATCCAATTTTCAGCCTATCTATTTAATAAATTTTTTAAAAAATACAAAAATAGTAAAAAATAATGAAAAATCAAAAAAATATATTTTTTAATATATTTGTATCGTTTTAAATATTTTAAGTATCATTTCAAAAAAAATAATTTAATTTTCAAAAAAATTTTAAATGTGAATGACTTTTCACGCCTTATTAAAATCATTCACAAGAAAAGGGTAATTTAAAAAAAAAAATTAAGGCAAACACAAAAATCTAAACCTAATTTTTCTCCTAGCCAAGAGAGGCCGCGCCCCCTGGGTTTTGGGGGTTTTTTTGGCTGCCTCCTGGCCGCTCCCTTTCTGAAGCCGCAGCCCCTCCTCTCTTTTGGCAAAGACAAACCAAAGCTGCCACACCAAGACAGAACCGGCCGCCCCCCTCCCTTTGAAGTTTGAAACCAAACCAGGACCTTTTCTCTTCCTCATCGACATTTTTCCAGCACCCGAAGACCAGCCCTTTCTCTCCTCCCGCTGACCCAGCCACGCGAACAGCCCCAACACACTGCCTCCTCTCCATTTCCCCTCTCCATCGTCCTTCCTTTACACCCCGAACCAGCCATCACCAGGAGCCCCCATTTCCCTCCTAAACGAGTCTCCAACCCAACGCCAGATAATATTTTTTTTAATTATAATTATAATTATTTTTTTTTGGTGAATTTCTGATAATACCAGATAATGTATTTTCTGAGTTCTGAATTAAATATTAAATGGGGACTTTCAACGAATCAAATCAGCTAAGCAAAACAAAAATCGCCAAAACAGATGCTGCACGGCACCCGTTCGACATACTTCATCACTTTTGAATCATATTTAACTAACAATTATGTCAGGCTATTTATCAAAGTTTGAGTTTTACCTGACCCAGTACAATTTACTGCAACATTTCTAATAAAAGGTGTTTTTATCTCTGATATATAAGAGAAAAATTACACATATTTAGCAGCATTTATTTTATCTTAATTTAAAATGAAAATATTAATTCTTACCTGTGGCGGAGCCACATAGTAACAAAAGGGGGCAATTGCCCCCTTATTTTTTTTAAATACTTTTATATTAAAATATTAATTGATTTATATTTTAATATAATATATAATATATATGTACAGCTCATTACCTTAAATTTTTTTTCCTTTTCTTTCTTTTTCTTCCCCTAATTAACTAAGATTTTTTTTTTTTTTAAGCTGTTGTTCCTTGCCTCTCTCTTATATGCAAATTTCTCTTCAAGTCCAGTTAAGCAATTAACCTTTTTTGTTTTTTGCTTTATGCTATAAGTAAATTTTTTTTTATTTTTTCTATTTGTTTCATTATTTGATTTTAATTTTATTCTTTTATGATTAGTTATTAAAAATATTAGAGTTTATAATAATTTAGAGATTTGGATATGAATATGTTCAAAATAAACATTTGAAGATGCTAATTTAATCAATTAAATGTTTCTTTTTTTATTATAAAGGAATAAATTAATATTCATGCAAAACAACTATTCTTGGCATCTCTTGCATTGGCAGAGTAGTTTATTAAAATTTAATATTTTCACATGATTTGTTTGGAAGTAAAACATCAAGTATAAAATATGTTTTTCAAGCATTATTCTTCTTACACAGACACTAGGCACTGTTCATTTTTATCCTAATAAATTCTTTATAGTGGACCTTATGATACTTGGTGACAAATTTGATGTGTATATTATTGATCTATGTGGTGATGATGAGTTCTCTAGTATTGAAGATATTGCTAGTCTTGCAGAGAAAATGATAAAAACAAAAAAAAAATTAATATTTTCATTAGTATATATGCATATTAAATTGTTATTACTTCTATCAGTTGTAATTGTTATAGTAGAGAAAGTTTTTTCTGTTATGCATATTGTCAAGAGTAAATTACGGAATAGGATGAGAAATAAGTGGATGAATGATAATTACTTTGCCAACCTTCCATTAGAAGACATGCACACGACAAGAAGACATGGAAAATAAATGTAAAAACGACTAGATTATAACTTGAATTGACTAATATTCTAGGCTGCATTTTATAGTTAGGCTATTACTCTCAAAAGAAAGAGAAATAAATACCGACCCTACTTTGATGGTAAGCAAATTTACCTTATAATTTTCCTGTTGTATTAACCTCTTCTAGGTGATATAGACGTACTCTTAAAACGCCTGCCTCCATTTGCTTTTCAATTACACACACACACACTTGAATATTCATCAATTTTCAGAAGACCAAACCCACAATTAATTAATTATATATTTTTATTAATTTTATTTTTTTAATATTAAATTGTTTGATAATTATACTTATAAGTCATTATAAATAAATTAAATCATGCAAGCATGTCATCTTATTTATATTATAACTTGAATTGATTGACAGTCTAGTCCACGTTTTATAGTTATGCTATTACTCTCAAAAGAAAAGGAAATAAATACCGACCCTACCTTGATAGTAAGCAATTGTCCTTATAATTTTCCTGTCGTATTAACTTGTTCTAGGTGATGCAGATATACTTTTAAACCGTGTGCCTGCATTTGCTTTTTAATTATATATAATAATATTCATCAATTTCAATAGACCGAACCCACAAGTAATTAATTAAGTTATTAGACTAAATGGCACCTCACATGGTCTGTCCAACCCTTTGTTATTTGATATTTATGCATAAAAATATCACAATTTAATTATTTCTACATATATAAGTTAGAGGCCAGTCGTTTGTCAGCTTGACATAGAGCCTACAACTCTATCAGGAATGGAGCAGTTATTGACCACGAAGGTCTTATTCAACATTTATTTTTCCAAGAGTATTTCTTAATTAGAAAGTGAAATTTTAATGATATTATGCTGAAATTAAGAAGAATCAAGGGTAATACTTAATAAATCGGGTTTATAAAACAATACTAGCTAGTGGTCCTACACTCCGCTATTAGGCAATTAATTTTTCACATCTTTTTCCTTCCTCAAACTCAATGTACAACTGCAAGGAAATAAGAGATTTGTTTATTTTTTAGTGAAATTCATTGATTTTTTTTAAAATGTATTAGACTCACAGGATGGGCATTCTTAAAATTGTCGAAAAATAGATGGTTAAATCAACTAAATCACATTAATAAAAGAAAAGTTACAATTTCATGCTATATTTATTAAGACATCCGGCTTAATATATATATCTTGTATAGAAATTTATAATTACAATAGATATTTGGAAGGATAGTATTCCAACTTTTGAACAATAAAATAGTACTCAACCAAATTATAGTATTAAAAATAGACTTAAAGGAAATAAAGACAAACTTCAAATTATTGCCCCAGCTGATTATGATTGTCGCGGGGCGACGTCGTCTGGCAACGACGGAGGTATTGTGTGTTGAGAAAGGTTTTTGATTTTAATCATAAAATTATGATTAATGTTTAGGAGTCGCCACCTAGTATTATAGTCATTAGGAACCTATGGTTTGCGAGAGTCTGGGTAAGGGACTGGTTGTGCAAGGGGAAGACGCATCACCCTCAATACACCCTACCTAAGGTAAGCTGCATTGTTGTTTGATTGTTTTTTTAAGTCAGGTTTGTATTTGTTGGTCTTTTCTAAGGCTCAAGGCAGATCTCTCTTCATGAGAGAGTCTCTACCTTATTGGGTTAAATCCTAACCATTTTACAGTCTGAATTTTAGCATCGCACTTCTATCTTTAATACCTGAGGGTGTACTTTATCGTGTAATTTTACAATCCACAAATATTAAAGTCTACATATGGATCCTAAAAAAATTTGGAAAATGATTTTGACATGTTGGCCAAATCCTAATAGATAATCCTAACCTGGTTACGATATCCATTTTGTTTTTATATAACACAAAAAAGATGCAATGTTTGTTTTTTTATGAAAAATATGCTTGGAAAAATTTTACGATTTGGCCGCATGCAACAAAATATTTTTTATCTTTTTGAAATGTTTTGAATATTTTATTATTAAACTTTAATTTTCTTGCAATTTTGCCCCTGATTTCAATCAAATAACTTGGTAAAAATTAAATTTGGTCTCTTAAATTTCAATCTTCTTAATTAAGCCTAAATTAGGCTCCCAAACTTAATTTTTCACCAATTAAGCCTCAAATAAAATTAATTTGACCCATTTAAAGTATAATTAAGCCCTTGCACTTAATTAAATCCTTCAATTGGACCCAAATTAATTCTTAAACATAATTAAAATTCAATTTGGCCCATGATTAAATCAAATTGGCCTATTAAAAATTTAATTACATCCTTGGACTTAATTTTTATGCAAATTCGTCCAATAATCATTTAATTTGACCTTGAATTTGCATTTTCTCCATTTTTAGGCATAATGGAGTACAATTAGGCCTTGAACTTCCTCTGAAAATTGCAGCTTGGTTCACCGGCCTGCATTCTCCACGTTGCCAGCCTTTATTTTATTTTATTTATTTTTATTTTGAAAAAAGGTGATTTTTGGGGAATAACTCAAAATTGAGTTATGACAGTTGCCCCTCTCTTTACAATGCTTACGGTAGAAAGTCTTGTAAGAGACTTTAGATAGTAAGCATTGTAAAGAAAAAAGAAGAATGAGAGATGATGGACTCATCATATTAAGAAATGATGAATCCTTTTGAGGGATAGAAAGTGCACTCAAAGTAAAAACTGGAAGATTTTTCTTTTGAGAATTCAAAGATTTTGAAGTGGTCGAATTGTCATGGGTGACCTACCCAGAGAAAATTGAAAAAAAAGGTTTTTTGAGGTGGTCTTATTGTAATGGGTGACCTACCCAGGTGAAAAATGCAAAGATTTTTCAAAGAGGTGAAAAATACGGAGATTTTTCAAAGTGGTGAAAAATATAGGAATTTTTTAAAGTGGTCTTGTTGTAATGGGCAACCTGCCCAGGTGAAAAGCATGAAGATTTTTCAAAGGGGTGAAAAATGCAGAGATTTTTCAAAGTGGTGAAAAATACAAAGATTTTTCAAAGTGGTCTTGTTGTAATGGGCGACCTGCCCAGATGAAAAATGCAAAGATTTTTCAAAGTGATGACAAATGCGAAGATTTCTCAAAATGATTTCATTGTAATAGGTAACCGGCCTAAATAGAAGAGGTCAGATCATGATGGGTGACCTACTCAAGTGGAAAAAAAATAAAATATCTTGAAGAAACGACATGATAGGGCTTGAAGACGCACTACTTAAGAGATGGAAGCCCAAAGGAGCGTTCAAAAAGAGATAGGACTTGAAGGGGAACGAGGGCTGAAAAGCACACTCGACAGGAGATAGGATTAGCAAACACATTACTTGAGAGGTGAGGGCTCAAAGGCACACTCTAAAGGAGGATGGGTTGGAAAACGCATTACCCAAGAGGTGAGGGCTCAAAAGCGCACTCGAAAAGAGGTAGGGTTAAAAAACACACTACCCAAAAGGTAAGGCCTTGAAGGCGTACTAAAAAAGAGATAAGGTTAGAAAACGCACTAACTAAGATGGTTGAGGGCTCAAAGGCGCACTCGAAGGGAGGCAGGGTTAGAAAACACACTACCTAAAGTGGTTGAGGGCTTAAAGGCACACTTGAAATGAGGTAAGGTTAGAAAACACACTACTCATGAGGTGAGGGCTTGAAGGCGCACTCAAAAAGAGGTAAGGTTAGAAAATGCACCACCTAAAGTGGCCAAGGGCTCAAAGGCCCACTGAAAAAGAGGTAAGGTTAGAAAACACATTGCCTAAGGTGGTTGAGGGCTCAAAGGCGCACTCAAAAGGAGGCAGGGCTAGAAAACACATTACCCATGAGGTGAGGGCTCGAAGACGCACTCAAAAAGAGGTAAGGTTAGAAAGCGCACTACCTAAAGTAGTTGAGGACTCGAAGGCACGCTTAAAAAGAGGTAAGGTTAGAAAGTGCACTACCTATAGTGGTCAAGGGCTCAAAGACACACTCGAAAGAAGGCAGGGTTAGAAAACGCACCACCCAAGGGGTGAGGGCTCAAATGCGCACTCGAAAAGAGGTAAGGTTAGAAAACACACTACCTAAAATGGTTGAGGGCTTTAAGGCGCACTTAGAAGGCAAAGAGGTATGGCTATAAAACACAAAACCTAAGATGGTGGAGGGCTCGAAAGCGCACTCAAAAGGAAAAAGGTAAGGCTATAAAATGCATTAGCTGAGATGGTTGAGGGCTCAATAGCCCGCTTAAAAAAAGGTGATGGTAAGACATTGATATATCAAGGATGAAAGTAATGCATCATGATCAATAAGCATGTATACTTACCTGTGAAATATGGGTCCCCTTTTCTTCATAGAGTTTTCCTTTTCTTAAAAATTTGAGTCTCTAATAGTAAGCTTTGATGGCTCATTCTGCTCTTGCTTAATCAAGTCATATCTTGTGATCTTGACCTTTGAGAGAGATATGACATCAACATACTTCTTTGCCTACAAACTTTTATTTGAAAGATTGCTAACTCTGCACAACATTTTCTGTTTTCTTAGAAAAGGAATAATGGAGCCAGCCCTATATGTTTTGGTGGATTGCCCCCCAGCTTGATCATGTCTCCAAGTGTTCAATTTGGGTTTTCCTTAGGGATGAGGCTATGTAGATGAAGATCTGGTTATTTACAAGGAGTTGTTTTCACAAAGAACTTTTGGAATTTCAAAGCTATTCTGAAAAATCATTTTAATGTTTGTTCAAAACAAACTGGTTCTAAAAAATTCAAGCGATTCTCATGGATAGGTTTGCATGAGTGTTGAAAAATTTTGTTTTGCTTTTGGTGAAAATGTGATGTGATGTTTTGTTGGTCAAAGTGGTTCAAGATCCAATCTGAGGGTTTTAAAGAACCAGTTTTCAAAGCATTCATTTTAATTGCATGAATAAAGACTTGTTTCACATAGAAAAGCAAAGCTTGCCGATCCAGATTGCTTGCCTCTAATAAAAAAGGGCTTGATTGGGCACGTAACCTAGGCTTTGGCTCTTGGCTATGAAGAAAAAGGATATTTATAGGCTCAAAAGGTGTTTAAGGGACATTAAGACTAAGGATCACCTGTGCTTATATCCTAAACTCTTTTTTGGTCTATGAATTTCTGGACCTTGGAATTGATTTGTAAAATGGTTCACGATGCCCCCTAATGTTGGGCTTTTTCTTCTTTTGGTTTTAGTGATTTTTGTGGCATGCTCAAATATTTTTTGAACTCTTTCATGTCCCCCAGCTTTGTTTGGGCACTTCTGATCATTGAGGATTTTCTTTCATGCCCCCCAGTATTGTTTGGACACTTTTATCGTTGAGGACTTTTTCATGCCCCCTAGGGGTGTTTGGGCACTTTTAGTCATTAAAGAATTTTTTTTTGCACTTGCCCCTAATGTGTGATCCTAGCTAAGGTTATTTTTCAAGAAAATGCATAAGGCTCAAAAAGGGACTGCAAGGGATTTTTTTAAAATTTGTGAAAGGATGATCAAGATGGCCTTTCTTCATTTCAAATGTATGCAATTAGAATCGACAAGCTTTGCTTTCTCACATGCGAATATGCAAAATGGTTTCTCATTATTCATGCAATCAAAACTCAGCTTTGAAGTTATCTCATGGTGTTCGGGTTGTCTTTCAGGTTTTTTATAGGATATCACTTGAATTTTCAGAACTTGTTTATCAGAACAAACACTAATTTGATTTTTGTTTTTGTATTAAAACTTTGATTTTCAAAAAATCCTTATGAAAACATGGGGTCATGCTTTTTTTTAGAGAAAAAAGGGAAAACACCAAAGAATTCTTAGTGTAGTGGTTTTCTAAGTACAGAGGTGTGCGCTATATGTTATTTGCATGGAGGCACATGATGAACATAGGAAAACACATGATTTTATTAACAGGAAAGGCTCATTTGACACAGAAAGTCTTATGGAATTATGAGCTAAATTGCTAACAAGACTAAAATAAGTTAAAACAGACATAATCAAACAAAAGGAAATAACTGGGTAAGCTCCATCTTCCCATTCTATAGAAGAACTTTGTCCTCTATCCTTGAGAGCGCACACTACCTTCTTCACACCTTGCTCTTGCCATTAGTGCTTTGAGGTTTTCGGAGCATTCCACCTCTAGTGCATTCACTGATCCAGTATTTGAAGCATGGTTGGGTAGAGGGTTCGAACTCATGTTTGGAGTTCCTTCGAATGTTATCCACCCAACTTTGATTAAATGCATGAGCCTCCTTTTGAAGGCACTACAAGTATGAATGTTGTGTCCCGTAGTGCCAGCATGGTACTCGCAAATGAGGTCGGGCTTGTACCAATTGGGGTAAGGTGGTTGCAGAGGTGTCAAGGGGTTCTGGAGTTATATACCCGATGCTTAGTAGCTTTTGGTACATCTCATTTAAGGGTAGCGATAATGGAGGTAGCTGTTCTTGGACTCTTTGGTGTTTGGTTTGAGGCTCAGGTTTTCTAGCAAGAAAAGAAGAGTTGAGATTGATGTTAGAAATTTAGGGTGAAGGGGATGGAGTGTGATAGTTCTGGAATGGGTTCTTCCTACCCCTATATCTACCCTCAACATGGTCAACCTTTTTCCTTTTACCTTCGAAGTCTCTTTTTTCCACATGTGCACAAATTCTACCACTTTTGACTCCTTGCTCTATGCGCTCAGCTATTGCCACAACATCAGTAAATTGCTGGGCCGAACTACCCACCACATGCTCGTAGTATTGGTCCTTGAGTGTGTTGACAATAAAGTGACCATCTCTTTATCCAAAAGTGGGGGATGTATCTGAGCAGCTAGGTCTCTCCACCTTTGAGCATATTCCCTTATGTTTTCCTTGTCTCTTTTCTCTAGGTTGGACAAACTGGTTCTATCAGGAGCAATGTCCATATTATACTTGTATTGCTTGACAAAAGCATCCACCAAGTCTTTCCATTTTTGGATCTTGGTGTTGTCCAATCTCATGTACCAGCTTAATGCCGCCCCACTTAAGCTATGTTGGAAAAACTGCATCAGTAGTTTTTCATCATGTACTACTTCTGCCATTTTGTTATAGTAGGATTTGAGATGAGTCATGAGGCATTGTGTTCCAGTATATTTGATGAATTCAGGAACACAAAACTTCTTCGGGACAACCACATTTAGGACCAAACACATTTTTGCTGCCCATACTGGATCGTACAAGTCTACCCCTTCAATGGCTCTAATCTGGGCTTCCAATGCTGCCATTTTATCTTGATCAATGCCATTGGATGACTTGGTCTTGTGGGACTCATTGGCAAATGGATCTATGACTACAAAGGCGGGTGCTGGAGTTGAGTGCATAAACGCTGGATTGTGTGGAGGTTCTTGACCATGTTCACTCATTATTTCTTCGGGTTGAGCTGTTGCCATAGGTTGAATAAAAATAGCTGGCCAGTTGGAAGGACCTTCACTAAAGGCATTTCTAAGTGTTTGCTCGAGTAAGCTAGTGAGGCGAGCCACGCTTGCTTTCAGAGACTCTAACTCTTTTTGAAAATGGACATCACGATGAGCACGCTCTTCATCTTTCATGTTTCTTGCTCGGATTCAAGTGTTGTAGGCTCTTTGGGGACCTATGTTTCAACCTGTTGCATGTATGTATGTTATTTACAATGGATTGATGTATATGTATGGATGCATATACATGAATGGCAAAAACCCATGCAGAATGACTATGTAAAGAGTTCATGCTCTAAAGGAAGGTTCTGGGTCATTATATGATAGGTAGGCTTTCTACCTAGTCTTAAAAGGGTCTATGAACGACCCAGTGACCACCTCATATGAAGACAGTATAGGGTTTTGCTGGGAATGGTTGGGGCATAGTGTGACCACCATTACCGAGTAAACACTCAGCTCATAGGTGGATGTTTCATGAATCTGAACCCCGACTGAAAGTCATGAGGCAAACCGCTACTCCCCACCTAACCTAGAATTAGGTTTATTCACAAAATTGAAATTCATGCTAAAGTAGTAAAAATGTGAGCTAAAATTAAAAGACCAACAAAAGAAAACAATCAAACAATCAAAGCTTAGTCCAACTAGAAAAGGTTGTCCCCATTGGAGTCGCAGGGCGACGTTTTCTAGCGACGGTGGAAGCTCTCTATCGTGCCTCCTGATGAGGGGTGTTATGTGTTGGGAATGGTTTTTGGTTTTAATCATAAAATTATGATTAATGTTTAGGAGTCGTCACCTAGTATTATGGCCATCTATGATCTGCGAGAGTCTAAGTAAAGGACTGGTTGTGCAAGGGAAAGACGCATCACCCTTTGTACACCCTACCTAAGGTAAACTGCATTGTTGTTTGATTATTTTTTTAAGTCGGGTTTGTATTTGTTAGTCTTTTCTAAGGCTCAAGGCAGATCTCTCTTCATGAGAGAGTCTCTACCTTATTGGGTTAAATCCTAACCGTTTTAAAGTCTGAATTTTAGCATCACACTTCTACACCTTGTATCTTTAATACTTGAGGGTATACTTGATCGTGTAATTTTACAACCCACAAATATTAAAGTCTACATCTAGATCCTAAAAAAAATTAGAAAAATATTTTGACATGTTGACCAAATTCTAATGGATAATCATAAACTGGTTATGATATCCAATTTTTTTTTAACATGAGAAAGATACAATTTTTGTTTTTTATGAGAAATATGCTTGCAAAAATTTTAGGATTTGGCCGTATGCAACAAAATATATATTTTTTTCTTTTTGAAAAAGTTTTGAATTTTTTTTATTATTTTTTTGAAATATTTCAGAGAAAACTGAGTATTTTAATACCAGATTTGTATTTTACAGTGTAAATATACAACCCGATATTATGCAAAATTGATAGAAAAATATGCGAGAAAAATAACAATTTTTTAAATGGTTTTTGAATTTTTTTTATTTTTTTAATATAATAATAACATATAATATATTATTATATTATTATATTAATACATTACAAAGAGTGTTGCAGAACGTGAACAGTTACTGTTCATGTTCTATATGCAACCAAGTGGTTACAGAAGTTGGAGATGGGCGGAGGAGAAGGCTACCGAGCGCGGTGGTGGTCTAACATGGAGGACATCTTGCGGTGGTGATGCCAGCAGTTGGAGGTGGTTGTAGGTGGCGGAGTAAGAAGAAAGAAGGGGAAGAAAATATGCAAGAGAGAGTGAGGGACTGGCAATGTATGCTTTGCAGCTGGTGATGAGTTAAGGCGACTACTGGTAGTGGAGACGATGAGGGGCTGACGTGAGGACGGTGGCTGAGGCTGTGACAGAGGTGGTGGCCGGTGGCAGAGGAAGCAAAAGAAGAAGAAGAAAACGGGAGGGGCTGTAGAGAGGAAAGAGAAACTGACGGTGGCTCTTAGTGGTCGATTGGTGGTTGTTTTGGCTTCCTGTGGGAAGATCGGTGATGAGTGTGGTGGTGGCTGAACACACTGTGGAGAGAGAAAGAAAAGAGAGGATAATCATATCCTTCAAGCCATCAAATCCACCTCTATTTATAGGCGGTGGAAGAGGGCAATCTTGTCTACACTAGAGAAAAATTTCAGCCCTTGATTTATTTTTATTAGGTTATCTCGTTCTTATAACTTAGATAGTGAATTTTTTAGTTTATTCTCAATTGACTTGAATCTTTTTTGGCTATTTTTTATTTTTTTTTAATTTTATTCTTTAACATTAGATTAATTGAAAAATGATCTTCATAATTATTTTTTTAATTTTTTTATAGAGTTATCCCAGTCTCATGATTAAGATTACGAGTTTGGAAGGAGAACTTAAATTAACTCGGGTTATTCTTTTTTCCTTCTTTCTGAATTGAATTTTTTTTTATCCTTTAATATTGAGTTGGTTGAAAATTTGTCTTTATAATTTATTTCAATTTGCTTTTTATGGGGTTATCATGGTTTCATGACCCAAATCGCGGATTTAGCAAGTTAACCCTAATAAATTCAATATTTTATGGTATCAATATTTAAAAAATAAATGATGTGCCCTTGAATTCATTTTTATTTAAATTATATTGTTACTGTGAGTTCTACAATCAAGTCACATCAAATTAACCACATTATTTATAATATTCTTGAATTACATAACAATATTTTATTTTAAAAAAAGAACAGACTATCCTTTTTTTTTTTTTCTGTTGGTTTGCTTCACAATCACGTAGGTCCAACAAACAAAATAAATATTTCTACTTTTTCCTATATGGAAAAGTAGGGATACTTTGTTCATTCCTAAAGAAATTACCTGGATCAACCTTAGTCTTGATTTTAACCAACCTGTTGAAATTCTCCTGAAAATACTTGATTCCATAAACTCTTCCTTCCAAGTAGCTTTCCTTGCCGTTGTGATTGATACCCAAGTCGAGGTCTCTATAGTTAAGGAATGCTTGCCTAGGATTCTTGGACACGAAGGGAGTCATGTAACTATAGAGTTGCCTTGTCAAATCTATGTAATAATTTGCTTCTTCTTGACCACCTTCATTCCAATTTGTTGCATACTGAATCTGCCATAAGTTCCCAGCTCTATGTGGAAAAGGTCTTTGAGTTGCTGGAATCTCCCACATTTTTCCTCCATAAGGATTGAAAGTAAGCTTCGGCACTTGGAGCTCAATCATTTTCTTCCAAATCCCCTCCAAACCATCCCTTGGGATTGGCTTTTGTACATAATCTGATTTCCTTTTCAAGTGAACCAGTGATTGTGGTGTTCTACTTAGCAAAGCATCAGTTGGTGTCCCAAGAGGGAAATCTGTCCAGAAAAGGACTGATTCAAGCCAACTCATTTCGATGCAGTCTGACCGAAGCAAACCCAGTTTAGGGAAACTTGCATTCGTGATAGAAAGGAGTCTTTCAGAGTCTCCGAGAAACAATGCTCGGAATGTAGTCCTCACCGTCTTTTCACCGATAGTAGTACTGTTTACGACGTCCATGGTAAGTCTAATGAAAAGGTCATCGTCAATATTGTTAGGCTATTACTCTCAAAAGAAAGAGAAATAAATACCGACCCTACTTTGATGGTAAGCAAATTTACCTTATAATTTTCCTGTTGTATTAACCTCTTCTAGGTGATATAGACGTACTCTTAAAACGCCTGCCTCCATTTGCTTTTCAATTACACACACACACACTTGAATATTCATCAATTTTCAGAAGACCAAACCCACAATTAATTAATTATTTTTATTAATTTTATTTTTTTAATATTAAATTGTTTGATAATTATACTTATAAGTCATTATAAATAAATTAAATCATGCAAGCATGTCATCTTATTTATATTATAACTTGAATTGATTGACAGTCTAGTCCACGTTTTATAGTTATGCTATTACTCTCAAAAGAAAAGGAAATAAATACCGACCCTACCTTGATAGTAAGCAATTGTCCTTATAATTTTCCTGTCGTATTAACTTGTTCTAGGTGATGCAGATATACTTTTAAACCGTGTGCCTGCATTTGCTTTTTAATTATATATAATAATATTCATCAATTTCAATAGACCGAACCCACAAGTAATTAATTAAGTTATTAGACTAAATGGCACCTCACATGGTCTGTCCAACCCTTTGTTATTTGATATTTATGCATAAAAATATCACAATTTAATTATTTCTACATATATAAGTTAGAGGCCAGTCGTTTGTCAGCTTGACATAGAGCCTACAACTCTATCAGGAATGGAGCAGTTATTGACCACGAAGGTCTTATTCAACATTTATTTTTCCAAGAGTATTTCTTAATTAGAAAGTGAAATTTTAATGATATTATGCTGAAATTAAGAAGAATCAAGGGTAATACTTAATAAATCGGGTTTATAAAACAATACTAGCTAGTGGTCCTACACTCCGCTATTAGGCAATTAATTTTTCACATCTTTTTCCTTCCTCAAACTCAATGTACAACTGCAAGGAAATAAGAGATTTGTTTATTTTTTAGTGAAATTCATTGATTTTTTTTTAAAATGTATTAGACTCACAGGATGGGCATTCTTAAAATTGTCGAAAAATAGATGGTTAAATCAACTAAATCACATTAATAAAAGAAAAGTTACAATTTCATGCTATATTTATTAAGACATCCGGCTTAATATATATATCTTGTATAGAAATTTATAATTACAATAGATATTTGGAAGGATAGTATTCCAACTTTTGAACAATAAAATAGTACTCAACCAAATTATAGTATTAAAAATAGACTTAAAGGAAATAAAGACAAACTTCAAATTATTGCCCCCAACCGCATCAAGATTCTTGAATTTCTGCCAAATCTTTTGGCCATTATCTTATTCACCCCTGCATTCATCCATTGTGGATCTCAACACACTTGATCGTATATTTAATAATATTTTCAAATAAATGGTTTTCAAGACCAACAATGCCATATGTGTATGAAATTTCGACCGATTTTCTCAACTCTTATTGATTTGTGCGAGAAATTAAGGACCCACTTGATGAAAATAAATCTTTATAACCCTGAGAAGATTCCTATTTGAGGACCAAATTGGAACTCTTCAAATTGGAACTCTTCAAAAACATTAATATTCAAAAACATTAATTTTCAAATAACTCTAGATTAGCAAGATAGTTTTTTCTTTGTTGCATCACACAGTTTTAAATTTTAAATCTTTTTTTTTAATATTAATATTTTGCGTCTGCCCTCAGCAATATTAATATTTCTGGTGCTCTTTCTCCTTGTTGGCTCTCTCTTGTCTCCTGCTAAAGTGTGGGTCCTGCTCAATTATTCTGGAGTGGATGGGGAATTAATATTGCTTTTTTAATTTGAGGACGAAATCTTGTTGGAAGTTTGAGTGAGAAAATTTGAGTACCATGTTACGAAATCTTTTTTAATTTAGTTCTTGCTAATATAGAGTTTTAAGGTCTTGGATTTAGGTTTTTCTAGACCCCATTTCGGCTGTGTTAATTTGGGCTTTGGTTCAAGAACAAAACCTTAGGGACCTTCTAAGGTGGACCCGGAAATGATCATAGATTTGGAGTCTAATATTGGGCCGGTCTCACTTTTAATAGCTGGGCCGAAAGAAAACTATAATGAAGAAATTGGATCGATTGCTGTCATAGGTAGAAAACTAATATTGTAGAAATCGACAGTCACCCAATTTTTATTTTTATTTTCATTTTCTGTCTTTAAACATTTTTTTTATTTGTTTTTAACTAGAAGGTTTTGATTTTTTTTTTTAATTTTATCTTGGGTTTTTTAAAGATTGAGTTTCATAATTTATTTTGATTTGTTTTGATGGAGTTATATCGTTCTTATAACTTAGATAATGTATTTTTTAGTTTATTCTCAATTGACTTGAATCTTTTTTTGGCTATTTTTTTTAATTTTATTCTTTAACGTTAGATTAATTAAGAAATGATCTTCATAATTGTTTTTTTAATTTTTTTATGGAGTTATTCTGGTCTCATGATCAAGATTACGAGTTTGGAAGGAGAACTTGAATTAACTCGGGTTATTTTTTTTCCTTCCTTTTGAATTTAATTTTTTTTTATTTTTATCTTTTAATATTGAGTTGGTTGAAAATTCGTCTTTATAATTTATTTCAATTTGCTTTTTATAGGGTTATCATAGTTTCATAACCCGAATCACGGATTTAGCAAATTAACCCTGATAAATTCAATATTTTATAGTCTCAATATTTATAAAATAAATGATGTTCCCTTGAATTCGCTTTTATTTAAATTATGTTCTATTTAGTCTTACTAAATCAATCAAGTCACATCAAATTAATCACATTATTTATAATATTCTTGAATTACATAACAATATTTTATTTTAAAAAAAGAACAGGCTATCCTCTCTTTTTTTTTCTTTTTTTTTTTGCTGTTGGTTTGCTGCACAATCACGTAGGTCCAACAAACAAAATAAATATTTCTACTTCTTCCTATATGGAAAAGTAGGGATACTTTGTTCATTCCTAAAGAAATTACCTGGATCAACCTTAGTCTTGATTTTAACCAACCTGTTGAAATTCACCTGAAAATACTTGATTCCATAAACTCTTCCTTCCAAGTAGCTTTCCTTGCCGTTGTGATTGATACCCAAGTCGAGGTCTCTATAGTTAAGGAATGCTTGCCTAGGATTCTTGGACACGAAGGGAGTCATGTAACTATAGAGTTGCCTTGTCAAATCTATGTAATAATTTGCTTCTTCTTGACCGCCTTCATTCCAATTTGTTGCATACTGAATCTTCCATAAGTTCCCAGCTCTATGTGGGAAAGGTCTTTCAGTTGCTGGAATCTCCCACATTTTTCCTCCATAAGGATTGAAAGTAAGCTGCGGCACTTGTAGCTCAATCATTTTCTTCCAAATCCCCTCCAAACCATCCCTTGGGATTGGCTTTTGTACATAATCTGATTTCCTTTTCAAGTGAACCAGTGATTGTGGAGTTCTACTTAGCAAAGCATCAGTTGGTGTCCCAAGAGGGAAATCTGTCCAGAAAAGGACTGATTCAAGCCAACTCATTTCGATGCAGTCTGACCGAAGCAAACCCAGTTTAGGGAAGCTTGCATTCGTGATAGAAAGGAGTCTTTCAGAGTCTCCAAGAAACAATGCTCGGAATGTAGTCCTCACCGTCTTTTCACCGATTCGAGTAGTACTGTTTACGACGTCCATGGTAAGTCTAATGAAAAGGTCATCGTCAATATTGTATGCAACTTGTTGCCACTGTTCAACAATATCTGTTGCATTTTGGTCGACTGTTCTTCGAACCCGAAAAACAGTGACAACTTCAGGAACACGAACGATGTTAATTTTATATGCCAGAACAACTCCAAAGCTTGATCCTCCTCCACCTGTTATAGCCCAGAATAAATCTTCTCCCATAGATTTTCTGTCAAGAAGTCTTCCATTAACATCAACCATTTTCGCATCAATGATGTTGTCGACGGAAAGGCCATATTTTCTCATCATGTTGCCATATCCACCACCACCGAAGTGACCACCAACACCAACTGTAGGGCAAACACCAGCTGGAAAACCATGTGCTTTGCTTTTCTCAGAAACTCTATAGTAAACTTCGCCTAGGGTTGCTCCGACTTGAATCCAAGCAGTCTCAC
Organism: Populus trichocarpa; assembly: GCF_000002775.5. NCBI lineage: Eukaryota > Viridiplantae > Streptophyta > Magnoliopsida > Malpighiales > Salicaceae > Populus > Populus trichocarpa. Next base: position 48,807,991 of record NC_037285.2, on the reverse strand, counting down.
TAGCTACATCAACATCAATTGATCGAAGGTTGAACATGTCGAGGACAAAGAATGGGACATCTGACACATAAGAAACACCTTCATAGTCATGACCCCCACTTCGAATTTTCATTTGCAAGTTATGTTCACGAGCACAACTGATGGCAGCTTGCACATGAGATTCATGCAATGCAGTGAGAATAAGAAGTGGTTTCGGGGTTGTGGACATGTTGAACCGAAGATTTCGAATATAAGATTGCAAGACAGATGAGTATGACTCATTGTTCGGAGTGTAAATTGCTGTGGAGATTGGGTAAGAGGGTTGGGAATGGTTTAAAAGACAATGGAGAAAATTTTCATGATCTAAATCTGAAGTCGCCTCCCATGAGATGGATAGGAGAAACACTGAAAGCAATGCGAACATTTTAGACCTTAACATTTTTGGCTTGTTCAAGAGATTAATTTGAGGTTGTCTTCTAACCTTGGTGTATGGGGTTTAATTTATAATGTTTGATTTCGCTTAAAATAACAAATTAAAACAATGTTAGAGGATCATGCAAGTCACCTCCCGAATATCTGACTAGAAAAATTCAAAGGACGCCACAAATTAAAAATCTAGGTAATTAATCCACCATTGACATTTAAAATTAAGATGTTCCATGTCAATCTTATTGGATAAAGCATCATTAAATAAATTTATAGATTCCTTTTTCCTCTTATCTAGAACTAATTCATTGTCATGCATACGCCATTTCAGAATCCTTGACGATTACATGAGTTAAAAAAAAACTATATATTTTTTCCCCTTGAGATCAGTTCAGGTCATAAGAAGAAAATGGGGTCGAGATTAGATATCTCAAATTCGATTAAAGGTGATTTGTGTAGTGCATTATGAAGGAAAATCATCATTTGCATGGAAGAAACATGAAAGGGAACAATTAAAGGGTGGTCTTATGGGGTACGGTGGGCAATTTGCATGTTCTAAAAAGCCTATGTATGTCTTCTGGCGCCACACATGCACACGCGGCAATTGAGATGAAGCAGAAGAACTCCATGGAGCGTGTATATTCGAGTTTTGTTCACACACACAATGTGATCAAAATAATATATAGCAAGGCGAAGAGAAATGGGCTATGATAATTAGGTATTTCAACTCAAAATGGTAGCTCATTAGTTAAGGGATGAGATCAAAATTTGTGAGGCTATGATTCGAGCTCAACTCCCTACAACGCATTATAATGAATATAAAATTGCTTTTATTCGACAGACAAGCCAATCCTGCACTATTTTCTAAACAAATAAAGCTGACTCTCTCATTTCACAAGTAAGGAATTTTTCAACGTAATCATGATTAGCTATGAATAGTCGTCTTGGAAAAGGTAAGCTACAGAACAAGACTGATCAATCGCCATGCATTTAAAAGTAATGTGTCGTCTCTGAACGACCTACAAAAAATCATCTCTTAAATTCATCTTTTATATCTAGATAATTTTTACTTGTTTATCCTGAAAATCAATTCACTTAAAAATTAAATATTCAGATTATATAATTTTAGAATTGATTTAATTTAATTTTAAATAATATTGTAATAAAAAATATTTATATTATATCTTTTTTTTATTAACGTGGATGTCCGGGTCAGTTTACATGCACCTCGACTAATCCTACGGGCCCTGAAGTTAACTACCATGTAAGTCTTCAGTGACCATCATATGAGCAACCACAAAACTCGAACCTGAGACCATAAAAAAAACAAACCCTTTAATTTTAAATTTTTATCATTAAATCACCTCCTAAATGATTATTTATATTATATCTAGATGGTTATTTATATTATATCTTGAATTGACTGATAGTCTAGGCCGCTTTTTATAGTTACGCTATTACTCTCAAAAGAAAGAGAAATAAATACAGACCCTACGTTGATGGTAAGCAATTGACCTTATACTTTTAAAACGCCTGCCTGCATTTGCTTTTCAATTATATATACATGCTTGAATATTCATCAATTTTCAGAAGACCGAACCCACGATTAATTAATTAACTTGGACTAAATGGCACCTCACATGGTCTGTCCAACCCTTTGTTATTTGATATTTATGCATAAAAATATCACAATTTATTTCTACATGTATATGTTAGAGGCCTGTCGTTTGTCAGCTTGACATAGAGCTTACAACTCTATCAGGAATGGAACAGTTATTTTTCCATGTCTTTTAGAGTATTTCTTAATTAGAGAGTGAAATTTTAATGATATTATTGAGAAATTAAGAAGAATCAAGGGTAATAATGATCTCCATACTTAATAAATCGGGTTTATAAAATAATACTAGCTAGTGGTCCTACAGTCCGCTATTAGGTAATTAATTTTTCACTTCTTTTTTCCTTCCTCAAACTCAAAGTACAATTGCAAGGAATTAAGATATTTGTTTATTTTTTTAGTGAAATTCATTGATTTTTTTTTAAAATGTATTAGACTCATAGGATGGGCATTCTTAAAATTGTCGAAAAATAGATGGTTAAATAAACTAAATCATATTAATAAAAGAAAAGTTAAAATTTTATGCTATATTTATTAAGACACCCGGCTTAAAAAATTATATATATATGTTAATATCTTGTATAGAAATTTATAATTACAATAGATATTTGGAAGGATAGTATCCGAACTTTTGAACACTTTGAACAATAAAACACTCAACCAAATTCTATGTGCTGAGAGAGGCAATAAAATTCATGGTTTTGAAACTCAGCCTGACTCGGCAGATCGACCCATGACTCGGCCGATCCAGGACTGGAACCGGACCGGGTTTAAAAAAAATAGAGGAAGAAAAAACCCGGTGTGACCCGGTTGATTCGGCAAGACCCGGTCAAAAGCCCTTTGCAACATGTTGACTTTTATTTTTGTTTTACTAAAACGACGTTGTTTTGATTTAAAAAAAAGGGGCGGGGCGATCCGGTCAAAACCCGGAACCCGAGTCTTGGACCGGGCCGGGTCTGAAAACTATGATAAAAGTGGTTCGAAATTATAGTATTAAAAATAGACTTAAAGGAAATTATAGTATTTTCATTTTCTGTCTTTAAACTTTTTTTTTATTTGTTTTTAACTAGAAGGTTTTGATTTTTTTTAATTTTATTTTGAATTTTTTTAAAATTAAATTTTATAATTTATTTTGATTTGTTTTTATAAAGATATTTTATTTTCAAATGAATTTTTGAGTTTATTCTCTCATTTGACAAGTAAGGAATTTTTCAACGTATAATCATGATTAGCTATGAATAGTCGTCTTGGAAAAGTTAAGCTATAAAAATAAGACTCAATCGCCATTTAAAAGTAACGTGTCGTCTCTGAACGACCTACAAAAAACATCTCTTAAATTCATCTTTTATATCAGAAACAACTATATGATAATTTTTACTTGTTTATCCAGAAAATCAATTCACTTAAAAATTCAAAAACTAACTTAAACATCAGATAGTTGTTTCTGCAATTGATACCAACATAATCCACACCAACTTAGTTCATTGTTTCGAAAAAAATTATTAAAATTTTTCACAGACTTCATCACTTATGAATCCTATTTTAACTAACAATTATGTCAGGCTATTTATCAAAGTTTGAGTTTTACCTGACCCAAGTACAATTTACAGCAACATTTCTAATAAAAGATGTTTTTATCTCCGATTTATAAGAGAAAAACTACATATATTTAGCAGCATTTATTTATCTTAATTTAAAATGAAAATATCGATTCTTGAGCCACATAGTGATAAAAAACGACAATTGCTCCCTTATTTTTTTTTTAAATATTTTTATATTAAAATATTAAAATTTTCCCCTTTTTTTTTTCTTTTTCTTCCCCTTACTAACTAAGATTTTTTTTTCTTTTGAGCGGTTGTTCCTTGCCTCTCCTATATACAAATTTCTTTTTAAGTCCAGTTAAGCAATTAATAACCTCTTTTGCCTTTTGCTTTATGCTATAAGTAAATTTCTATTTGTTTCATTGTCTGATTTTAGTTTTATTTTTTTATAATTAATTATTAAAAATATTAGGGTTTATAATAATTTAGGGATTTTGATATGAATATGTTCAAAATAAACGTTTGAATATGCTAATTTAATCAATTAAATATGTTTCTTTTCTTATTATAAAGGAATAAATTAATATTCATGCAAAACCACTATTCTTGAAACCACTATTCTTGGCATCTCTTGCATTGGCAGAGTAGTTTATTGAAATTTAATATTTTTACATGATTTGTTTGAAAGTAAAACATTAAGTAGAAATCATGTTTTTCAAGCATTGTTCCTTTTACACAGACACTAGACATTGTTTATTTTTATCCCAATGAATTCTCTATAATGGACCTTATGGTACTTGGTGACCAACTTGATACTTATATTATTGATCTATGTGGTGATGATGAGTTCTCTAGTATTGAAGGTATTGCTAGTCTTGCAGAGAAAATGATAAAAACAAAGAAGAATTTAATATTTTCATTAGTATATATGCTTATCAAATTATTATTACTTCTACCAGTTGCAACTGCTACAGTAGAAAAAGTTTTTTCTGCTATGTATATTGTCAAGAGTAGATTGCGAAATAGAATAAAAGATAAGTGGATGAATGATAATTCGGTTGTATATATTGAAAAATATATCTTCGATACGATTAATAATGAAATTATTATGAAGCGATTTCAAAAAATGAAAACACGAAAAAAATAATTATAATATAAATTTTTTTATTTTAAAAATATTTTTAAATTAATTTTACTTAATATAAATTAATATATATGTTTTGAATCACGTATCTATATAATATAGTATTTATTAGTAATTTCTCGCTTCATTTTAAAAAAAACTCTGGCCGCCACTTATTCTTACCAAAATCGAATCTAAAGACACTTATAATAATGGTATTTATTCTGAAAACGTTTCCTCGAAATTTCAACTTGGCTAATGGCTAAGCCTCATCTCGTTAGAGTGTTTGACCCACTAGATGGTCAACTTGTAACGTGTTGTGAACATGGAAACACCCCTTTTTGGGACTGCGGTGATTAGTATTTTGACCAAAAAAAAGAAAAGTCAAATGTCTGCTATCAGGCTGGTACTGGTTTTGAGTCTTTTGACATTTAAAAAATGCTGTCCTACAAATATATATATTCCTTAAGAATTATCCACACTGTTCATATGAGACCAGAAATAAATAGTTCGAAACTTAATTACATATTCCAGTATTCATATAATCTGGCTCGATGTGGATCTTAATACCTTACAAATGCACATTTACTGACTGATTTCAGTGATACTATCCTCCATAGATTTGGCAAAAAAAAAAAAAAAAAATCTATTGTAGAAAACTTGAGTTATTATTACTCTACTATGCAGAGAGTTGTGCAACTATAGAGTTGTGATGTCATGGCTGATGCTCGGTTTTCCCTTGTTAATTAGCATTGTTCATGTTCTCTGTATGATGAATAAACAGTACTAGGTAGTATACTGTATAAGAATTAAGAAAAGTAATGATCTAACTATCTAGGTGGTGGCTAATGATAAGAGTTTGGGATCAAAATGTTTGCTCCCTCTATGGTCTCAGGTTTGATCCTTGTGGTTGCTTATATGATGTCCACTAAAGGCTTACATGATCGTTAACTTTAGGACCCGGATAACCACATTAAACTAAAAAAAAAAAAAAGTAATGATCTTGTCGGGTCAAGATTGATTTCCTTTTTATAAACGTTTTAAATTTGTAATTTTCAGCTACCACGAAGAAAATTACACGGCCCTGAGATGACAGATAGATGATCAATGCAACACGTAAGGGCTAGCACAAACATGCAACTAAGAAAAGGACAAGATAATTTCTTCGTGATATACTTTCACATACGTGTAGACACGCACACACCAAGTTCATATGTTATGTGATTAGTATGATATTGTCATACATTTTGCCAATTATCACAGTTTTTTTTTTTAAATAATAATCGAGTGCATTAAACAAAAGATAGTCATTTAGAAGATGACATATAAAATAATTGTTTATAAAAAAAATGAAATGACTTCTTTACAAATAAAAAAAATTTAAAAAGAAACATAATAGAAAAGAATAACTAAATTAATGATTTGTATTTGTCTATATCCAAATAACATCTGCACTATACATGAGATCATTATCCGTGTAGTTGAAATTAGATTCACTACACTTTAGCCAAACCGCTAATCTATACAAGATCAAAGAAAAACTAGAATCCCAATCCAGTTGCACCTTAATTGTTAAAACTTAGATACTTTCTTATAAACCAAACACTCCATGCTATACTGAAGGAAAAGAAATTCCAAGCTCAAGACTGAAATCTACCTTACACTAAAAAAAACCACTGATAAATTATTAAATCCAGAGTCCAAGGGATGTACGAGAATACTCCTTATCATTGTAAGAATTTTGCCCATAATTGCAAAGTATTGGACATTTAGATTGCTCTACTGGTAAAAACTGATGTCTAAAATAAAAATCACTTATAAAAAATCAATTTTAAACTGCTAATCACATAAATATCTGTATTTTAGGTGGAACTATTTTAAAGCATATATTAGATTTGAAATGACTAGAACCTAAAAAAACAAGCCTATCAATAAAAGAATTACACGATTTGAGCGAGTCGTTGTTATCATTGTCTAAGCTCTAAATCTTTCGATTATGTAAAAGGTGCTTTCTTTCAAGAATAATATATAAATTTTTTGGATATTACTAAAAAAAAAAAAATCTTGATGCCAATGAAACGTCCATTTCCATATTTTATTTAACCACAAGCCCATGTCGCCTACCTTTCCTTCTTTTCTGCTAGTTAAGTTATACAAACATGTGAATCATAATTTTAAAGACTTATCCCTACCAAAAAATTCTCTACAAATAATGTAGTCGTCTCTCATCTTGAACCTAACACAATTTATAATTACATTTGATACTATTTTCTCATGCTTCACCACTAATATTATTTCTTTACATATTTCCAAGAGCTTATTACTAAAGAATGACAATCCATTCGCAAAACTAGGTGAGTACTTGGACAATACTACTTCATTCCTTCCATCTAGAATTTTCTTTGCAAGGCCTTACTTTGTTCTTACCCGACAATTTGTTATACATTAATACAGTTTTTATTACACAGTTTGTTGTACATGGATACAATTTTTGCTGCTCTTAATTTACATAGCAAAGTTGGATTTCCAAAACTTTAATTTTTTATCCATAAAAACTAAAATAATTAAATTTCTTCATATACAATGCTTAATTTCTCGTAGAGGTATTTAAAAAACTGTCCAACTGATTAAACCAAAAAATTCAAAAAAATAATTAATTAAAAAAATCAAACCAAGAGAAAAAAACTGTAAAAATCAATTGAAAAACAAGAAAAATCACTAGGTCCGGTTCAAATTTAAAAAGCTAAAACCTATTAAATCAAATTAAACTGAACCGATGCAATTGAATTTTAATAGTCTAAAAACATATATGGGGGTATAGAAAAAAACATAACCTAACCCTAAATCATTTTTCCGTTTTCTCTTGTTCAGCCGCTCCCTCAACCCCTCTCTCTCCTTAATTTCTTAATGTTCTTCTCCATACATACTGTTGTCTTGCCTTATGTACTTTCTTTTGTTCTGTAAACACATACATGTTTAGTGGGGATGGCTTATGGATAAAAAAAGGGATGCTATAGGGCTGTTACCGGTGCTATAATTTCTAAGGAGTCCCTTGTTATTCATTAGTTATTAAATAACTGATAAGGTTTTTTTTTTTAAAAAAAAAAACTAATTAATTCCCTTTCAAATAATTAATTCCCATTCTTGGAGTTCAAATCATAATTTATAGTTCAATTGACATTAATATATCATTGGAGTTCAAATCATACCATTCTCTTGTATAAAGAAACTAATTAATTCCCTTTCAAATAACTAATTCTCATATTTAGTTCAATTGACATTAATATATATCTCTACCATTCTTTTGTATAAAAAACTAATTAATTCCCTTTTAAAGAATGAAAGCTGTGGCAGGCACCATGGCTCATTTGCTCAGCTACTTTATTTTAAACGCCAATCTTAACTTAGGGTAAACGGAGAAGTGTCAGCAGCGGTCAGCTCTTGCCAGATAGAAAAAGAAAAAAATGAATGCTTCATCATTTATGTGTACGTAACATCTATTAATTAAATTCTCAGTTAAGTTCTCCCCTTCTTTTGACTAGAATTATCCAGCTCTATCTGTAAGTGTAGAATATATTTTCGTCTGTAAAACCATGAATCATAGACCGACATAATATTTCCGTCGGTAAAACTGTGAAATCTTATAGTGAAATGGAATCGTTAGAAGGGATCTTAGTTTAGCCCAACCTTCCACATTGACTTTGGTTTTAGTTAAAGAAGATCGCTAGGTGAGATCTCAGAATGACAAAGCTACCAATATTATCTTAGCATTAAAAGAAAAGTGAGAAGAACACTATCCTTAGGAAACTCTGAAAAAAAGAAAGAAGAAAAAAAAAAGAAAAAAAAAGGAAAAAAAAAGAGAAGCTCAAACCCTACTATCAAAAAAAGATACTTTACTTAGGTTCTAGTTAAAGAAAATTACCGGATGGAATTTCAGGTGAACCAATCAAAGATAGAATTTTATCAGGTCAAGATTGATTTCCTTTTTATAAACGTTTTAAATTTGTAATTTTCAGCACAAAGAAAATTACATGGGCCTGATATGACATATAGATCAATGCAACACGTAAGGGCTAGCACAAACATGCCAACTAAAAAAAGGACAAGATAATTTCTTCGTGATATACTTTTCAAAGGCTTATCTTCCACCCACAAATTCTCTCAAAAGGATGTAGTTGTCTCCCATCTTAACCTAACACAATTTATAATTACGTACATTTGATACTAATTTCTCCTGCTTCATCACTAACATTATTTCTTTTCATATTTTCAAGAGGTTATTATCAAAGAATGACAATCCATTCACAAAACTAGACTGGTACTTTGACAATACTAATTTCTCCTGTTAATTTCAACTTAATCACCATATCCATCTGTAAGGCGTTACTTGGTTCTTACCCAACAATTTGTTATACATGAATACAGTTTGTCATTACACAGTTTGTTGTACATGAATACAATTAATTTGTGCTGCTATTAATTAATTTACATAGCAAAGTTGGATTTCCAAAACTTTAATTTCTTAATTATCAATCAAAAATAAAATAATTAAATTTCTTTTAGGGGTATTAAAAAAACTTTCCAACTAATTAAACCAAAAAAATAAAATAAAATAAAAACTTCAGAAATTGATTGAAAAACCATAAAAATCATTGATTTTAAAAAGCTAAAACCTATTGAACTGAATCAAACCGGACTGATTCAATTGAAATTTAATAGTCTAAAAAAATACATGGGGTATATATATAAAAAAACATAGCCTAACCCTAAATCATTTTTCCGTTTTCTCTTGTTCAGCCGCTCCCTCAACCCCTCTCTCTCCTTAACAAATAAGTAGTCTAAAATCCTATCATTTCTGAAGTGAGTCTTGTTCTTTCTTAATGTTCTTCTCCATACATACTGTTGTCTTGCCTTATGTACTTTCTTTTGTTGTGTAAACACATACATGTTTAGTGGGGATGGCTTGTGGATAAAAAAAGGGATGCTTTGGGGCTGTTACCGGTGCTGCTGTGGTGGTTGGGGAAAGTTGTCTGTACTCTGCATGTAGAGGGAGAAAAAAAATGAGAGGCTTGAAGGGTGTTCGTTTGACTGGGAGAGATTAAGAAAGGGAATTGATCTGGGAATTGAATTGGTTGTTTCCTTTTTATTATCTTTTCATTTACGTCCCTCATTCTTCTCCTTATTTACACTTAAACCACTATTTACACTTACCAAGTCTATTTACGTTTTTTTTTTCCGGTTTTTATTGCCAAAAACTAACCTAGACCGAACCAAATAGATTCAGAGACCAAACCGGACCATGAACAGTCCTCCTTTAGGATTTCTAAGGAGTCCCTTATTTTTTTAAAAAAGTAATAATTAATTCCCATTCTTGGAGTTCAAATCATAATTTATAGCTCAATTGACATTAATATATCGGCTCCGTTTGTTTGCTGGAAAGTAGTTTCCTTTTGTTTGCTGGAAAGTAGTTTCCTTTTGGAAAGTGAATTCCGAGAAAATGAATTCCGGGAAAGTATTTTCTGATGTTTGGTAGTGTAATGAAAAATAAGTTGGAAAACACTTTCCAGTGTTTGGTTATGTCATGGAAAATGAGCTGGAAAATAACTTATTAATATTTTATTTTTCTCAAGTTTATTAAAATAATGAGGAACAAATCTTACAAATTAAAAAGTTGAATGAGAATGAAATTAAAAAAAAAATATAATTTCATAAATTATCTCAAATAAAATAAATAATAATCAAAATAATAGAGATCAAATCTAAAAAATTAAAAAAATGAAAGGTGAATAAATTAAAATAATAATAATTAACATTTCATAAATTATTTCAAATAAAATAAGTAACAATCAAAAAAATAAGGACCAAATTTGATAGATAAAAAATTTCAATAAAAAAATGATAAGAAAAAAGCAAATAGCAATTATAAAAATATGGACCAAAATTAATATAAAAATTAAATTTTAAGAGATGGAATTGAAAAATAAATATTCAAAACAAATTATATATAACAATCAAAAGTTTGAGGATCAAATTTGATATAATCAGCAAATAATGACATTTCTAAATTTTTCACAACTTCCGGAAAGTGTTTTCCGCCCAAATTTTCCAGGAAAACACTTTCCTGAAAACCAAGCCAAAATTTCCTTTGACTGGAAAGTGTTTTCCGTTGACCAACTTTTCTAATGGCAAACAAACACAGGAAAGTTTGGAAAGTGGTTTCCCGGAAACCACTTTCCGGAAAACAAACACAGCCAAAAGGGAAAACATTTTTCTGGAAACCAAACCAAATTTTTCTTTGACTGGAAAGTGTTTTCCGTTGACCGGAAAGTGTTTTCCGTTGACCAACTTTCCTAATGGTAAACAAATACAGGAAAGTTTGGAAAGTGGTTTCCCGGAAAGTGAATTCCGGGAAACAAACATGACCATCATTGGAGTTCAAATCATACCATTCTCTTGTATAAAGAAACTAATTAATTCCCTTTCAAATAACTAATTCCCATAATTCAATTGACATTAATATATATATATATATATATATATCTCTCTACCATTCTTTTGTATAAAAAACTAATTAATTCCCTTTGAAAGCTGTCGCAGGCACCATGGCTCATTTGCTCAGCTACTTTATTTTAAACGCCAGTCTTAACTAAGGGTAAACGGAGAAGTGTCAGCAGCGGTCAGCTCTTGCCGGCCAGATAGAAAAAGAAAAAATGAATGCTTTATCATTTATGTGTACGTAACATCTATTGATTAAATTCTCAGTTAAGTTCTCCCCTTCTTTTGACTAGAATTATCGAGCTCTATCTGTAAGTGTAGAATATATAACTAAGGACTTGTCAAACTGGATGATCAGCTCATGTGATGGTGAGGTTTAATAATATTGTGAACAAGCTAAAGTCGTTGCTATCCTCTATCTTATTACATGTTTTCCTCACGCATTAATCTCGTAATTATTAGCACGAAAAATATTGTACTAACACTACATGATAATCCTTTGATTGTCCACATAATACTCAAAGATGTATCTCATCTAAACATTGGATTTCAATTTTCAAAGATGGCCAATTAATTAATAAATAGTATTAATACCAAAAACAAAGATGGTGTTAAATATATAATATATGTAATATTAGACACTTTAATCATGGCCGTCCCACGTTTCATTAATTTTTTTTTTTTGTTCTATAATAGCAGGTTGAAATAGTTATATGTGCTGTTGTGCAGCGTTTATTTTTCTTAAATGATATATGCATGTTTTTTGTGAAGTGAAAATTTCATGGTACTAGGAAAAAATGATAAAATGTTTTTTATTTATGGTAAGAAATATATTTTTTTTACCTAGAGGTTTTAGGTTAATGAAAATTTAGGAATTGGTATTGCCATTGTATATTTGCTTTTTGTGTGGGAGTGTGCAGGAACTTGCTTGTATATATTTGTTCATGCATTATATAAAATTGCTTCATGCATCATTCACATTGTTTTTTTTAGAGTTATACTGAAAAACCTTAGGTTAAGTGGGAGACTAGCAGCTTACCTTACGACTTTTAGTTAAGGTTTAAGTTTGTGTAAACCTTAACTCTTCGCTGAGTGCTTAGACTGGTAATGATTGGTTCATATGCCATCCCATTACCTACTGAGCCCCCATATTGCCTTTACGAGAGCGATCCTTTTAGAGACTGAGTAGCCAACCTACCCTCGTCAAGCATAAAAGAATCAGAACATGCCTTTAGGGTGTATGATCCACAATACATGTTTTGCATAAGACATAAACCTAACCATAAAGCATATTGGTTTTCAGGTTTTGTAAACGATAAGATGGCCATCATTACCAAATTTACTACTGTGGAATATGGGCAGAATTCTGAATTGTCACAACTATCAAAAGGAGACTGCTCTAGATGTGATGCAAGGAAGTTCCTAGTAGTCAAAGGCCTAAATTGCATGGTAAATGAGATGAAAAGAACATTGCTTCATAGTCAGAACATTGATGAGGTGGCATTTTCCGGGAAATATGGGCGACTGCTAGAAATTACAAAGATAAAAGTATTGAACCCATCAATCAAAGCCCTGATTAACTTTTGGGATCCTGATTATAGATGTTTTTCCTTTGAAAATGTGGATTTGTGTCCAACTATAGAGGAGTATGGAATGTTGATGGAATTTCCCAAACACCTGCACAAGGTCTATTTCCCTTTGAGAAATGACAAGGTGATTCCCGAGTTGTCAAAACTGCTGAAAATCCCACATATGGGAAGATTTTTAGAGAAGAATGCTAGCGGTTTAAAGTGGAAATTACTGGAGGCTGAACTAGAAAGAAAAAAATCAGAGTACGGATCGATGCCAAAAAGAGACAGGTTAATTGCTCTAGGGATATATGGTCTCGTGTTGTTTCCAAACTTAATAGGGGTTATAAGTCTAGAAGATGCTGTTGTATTTGTAGAATATGAAAATACTCATGTCAACCCTGTAACTGCCATATTAGCTGAGACCTTCCTGACCCTCAATCATTTCAGGAAGATTGGGAAAGGTGCAATAAGATGTTGTACTCAATTATTATACATCTGGATGGTAAGCCATATTGAAACCAAGAAGCCGATCTTTAATAATTTTTGGTGGTTTAGAGTTACCTAGTAGCAACTTTAGTTGGAAAGCCCCGTGGGTCAAAGCGGTTGATGTCCTAGTGAGTTATGGACAAAAATGTTGGGTACCTTTGGTTGGGATCACAGGTTATGTCAGCTATGCTCCGGCCCTGGTGACAAGACAAGTAGGCGGCATACAACACATCCCAAGAACTATGGGACTTGCTGAATTTTCTGGGTTTTTCAAGGATCAATCCGCGCAAGAAGTTCTTGAAACTATCAAACAAGATTGGAGCCACTTGACTCTAATTCAAAACGAGGCTAAAAGGTTTTGATTTCCCTTATGAAAATGTACTATCAATGGAGGAAGAAGAAGAGAAGACGAATTGGTGGACCATGTTTTTTGACAGAGCAGTGAATGTATATGGTAATGTGGCCGGCGCGATGATAATCTCTCTTGACTAGAAGCAGTATCCGGTTTTAGTTAAATTGCATTTTGAATGCACCAACAATACAACAGAATATGAGGCTTGTATCCTCGGTTTAGAAGTTGCGTTAGAGCTGAAGGTTAGAAAGATAGATGTATATGGTGACTCAATGTTGATTATCTGTCAGGTGAAAGGAGAATGACAAACCAAAGCTTGAAGATTTAATGCAAGGCTATTTCTTCTTTTTAGGAAAATAGTTGTTAAAGTACTTAAATGTAAATTGTCAACTTAAAAGAGGACTATTTTGGTAAAATAGGGACTAGGGTTTCTTAGCATATAAAAAGAAAGAGAGAAGGGGCTGGCAGCCAGCCAGAAGGAAGAAACACAAACTCTTCTCTCTACAAACTAGAAATAATGCTTTCTTCTATCTTTAAGAGTAGTTGTTCCATAGATATGCAAGCTAAACTCGTTTTCTTGGTTGCAAGGACACAGCAAACCTTCGGATTTCAAGAACTGTGAGATTTATTCTTCCTTTTATTTTCAGTTTATATTATGAATGAGTATAATTGTTTTCCTATGCATATTTTCTATGATTGTTGTTGATGATTTCTAGAGCGGACTCTAAGTTATTATTATGAACAATCTATTGCTAAGTTTGATATCAAAACCGGAGTTGTGATATATGAACTTGTGAAGCAACTAAGCTTGATAATTGTGGCAGAACTACGTTATTAAACTTAGGGAGAACACTCAAACAAAGAAACACAAGCTGCAGACAGCTTGGTTGTCAAGAGATCAATCAATTTATCTAGTTCTTAGAGCTACCATTAAACTAAATCATTAATGCAGACATTGTGATTGTTTGTTGGTTAGGGTTAGTTATACGGCGGATCCGTTAATTAACCAACATTAAGAAAAGATAAAAATTCAGAATATAAATTGAAGTTTCATTTCAAGGATCGGTTCTAATTTTCGTTGGTGGATGTGTGCTTGCGATCAAGGTTTGTTTTCTTGATAAATTTCGGTTTCAATTGATTTTGTTTGCTAGTCTAATTTCTTCCATAGTTTAGATCATCACAAATCAAAACCCCCCAATTGCATAACGTATAGCATAAAAATCTGACTTGAATCTTCCTTGTGGGATCGACCCCTTGCTTGCTCTATACTATCTTGTGTGTTATGTTTGAAGCTAGGGTAATCAATTTGTGTGACCGTGATATCGCAATAAATTTTGGCGCCGTTGCCGATGAGGTAATTTTAGTTGATTCTTATGCTTGTACTGTTATTTTTATTTGCTCTGATTAAAAAAAAAAAGAATTTTTGCTTGTTGCGATATTGTTCATTACGGGAGCGGTACTGTTCAAAACAGATTTTTTGGTAGAATTAGGTATCGGCCTTTATTTTCCTATCGAGGCCAAATTCCACTGTTTTCTAGTGTTTTTAGGCCGTTTTAGTTTTCTATCGTAGGATTTTCGTACAATTTGCATTGTTTTCGATCTCTTGTGTGGTTGGTTTCTTTTGAGTTTTCTTGATGATTTATGCCAGTAACCCGTTCTACTAATCAAAGTCAAGTGCAGTTGGATCTTGAAATAGAAATAACTTTACGCAGGTTACGAAAGGAAGCTCGCCTCAACACCATAGCTATTGCACGACAACAAACACTCAAGGAGCTTGCTGCTCCTAACGTGGAAAATCAGCCACTGTGTATAAACATCAACAATAATGTAAACTTTGAGTTCAAATCTGGTTTTATACATTTGCTACCAACATTTAATGGTCTTGCAGCAGAAGATCCTCATACTCATCTCAAGGAGTTCCATATGGTTTGTGTTGGCATGAAACCGAACAGAGTTGATGAAGAATAGGTTAAGTTGAAAGCTTTCCCTTTCTCTTTAAAAGGGGCAGCAAAGACATGTTTTTTCTCTATTCTTCCAAGTTCTATTGGATCGTGGAATGTCATGAAGAAGATTTTCCTTGAAAAGTATTTCCCAGCATCTCGAGTTGCCAACATAAGGAAAGAAATATGTGGGATTCGACAATCGCATGGAGAGACACTTTACGAGTATTGGGAAAGATTTGAGCAACTGTGCATTTAATGTCCTCATCATCAAATACCCGATCAACTGCTCATTGAATATTTCTATGAAGGATTGATGCCTACTGACCGTAGTATCATTGATGTTGCAAGTGGAGGGGCATTGGTAGATTCTCAAACATGGCAGCCAACTCGAAACAATTTGGCACACGTGGAGACTTTGCAAACAAACGAGTAAATGAGGTAAGTATTTCTAACCTTGAAAATAAAATTAATGATCTTACTTCTCTTGTGCGTTCTTTGGCTTGTGGAAATGTACAGCAGGTGAAAGTTTGTAGCATATGTTCCTTACAAGGACATACCTCAGATATGTGCCCAACAATGCAAGAAGATTACAATGAACAGGTTCATGCAGTTGATGGAGGATTCAACAGACAGCCCCAGTGTAAATATGATCCTTTTTCCAATACGTACAATCCTGGATGGAGAGATCATCCAAACTTATGCTATGGGAACCAACCTCAACAAGGTAATCAAGGCCGACAGTTCCATTCCCATGGATTTCAATCCCAATAGAATTATCAAGCGAGACAGCCCCCTCCATTAACAAACTCCAATGTTATGGGGTCGTCATCCAGTGATGATCTTCGTGAGATGATGAAAACTTTGGCTTCTAACACTGTGACCTTGCAACAAAATGTCATGTCTTTTCAACAGGAAACAAGGTCAAGTATTCACAACTTGGAGAAGCAAATGGGGCAAGTAGCTTTAAGTGTGGGGAAATTGGAAGCACAAATGAATGGAAAATTGCCCTCCCAAACATTGAATCCAATAGAAAATGTTAGTGCAATCATGCTGCGAAGTGGGAAAGAACTTGAAGAGAAAAGGTCGAAACAAATTGAGATGGAGGAAGAAGAAGAGATAGAAACCGAATTGAGTACAAAGAAGGAACATCCTCCTCTACAAACTGAAACATCGACCAACACTCCAAAGGTAGCTCCTTACTCAATGAATTCCAGTTTTAAAACAATTCCACCCTTTCCTGTGAGTTCTTCTAGGTCAAAGAAAAAGGACAAAGAAAAAGAGATTTTATAGGTTTTCAAGAAAGTAGAACTCAACATTCCTTTGCTTGCAATCAAGCAAATTCCCAAGTATGCCAAATTCTTGAAGGAGTTGTGTACTACCAAGAGAGCTTTCAAACTAAAAGGTCATGAAATGGTAAGTATGGGTGAAGTTGTATCTGCTATTGTTCAAAAGAATATGCCTTTAAAGGAGGACTATTTTTGTAAAATAGGGACTAGGGTTTCTTAGCATATAAAAAGAAAAGAGGGAGAGTAGAAGGAGACAGCAGCCAGCAGAGAATAAACACAAATTCTCTCCTCTACAAATCCAAAAATCATGCTCTCTTCAATCTTTAGAAGTAGTTGTTCCATAAATATGCAAGGCTAAGATCTTTTCTTGGTTGCAAGGACACAACAAACCTTCGAATTTCAAGAACCGTGAGATTTGTCGATATACGACGTCGGGCGACGGCTCCACTTTTTTGTTTTATATAACAAAAAGGGATTTTTTCTTAATTGGGGGAAATAAAGATTTTATTGGAGTCGCCATCTAGTAATTTGAGGGAACTAGAAATCCCAAATTAAACACTGGTCCCAGAGATTCGGGTACGGGGTTAGTTATGATTAAGGGAAGGTAGACACCACCCTTAAAACATCCTTTCAATAGAAAGGTTACCCTTACTTGTGTGTTTTTTATTTGATTCAAATGCTATTATATTTTGGGCTTATTTGTAATTCTTTTTTTAAATGATTAACGTCGGTCCCTAAAAATAGGAGACACGTTAAAAATGACATCAGTCCCTAAAAATTACGAGACTCGTCTAAAATATTGACGTTTGTTCCTAAAAAGGAGAGTTACGTCTGGGTTACCAAAAGAAATAATGGATATAATCCATTATATTTTGGGTTTCTTGGTAATTTGTTTTTTTCAAATGGTTAATGTCGGTCCCTAAAAATAGGAGACGTGTTAAAAATATTATCAGTCCCTAAAAATTAGAAGACTCGTCTAAAATATGACGTTTTAACCCTAAAAGGAGAGTTACGTCTGGGTTACCAAAAGAAATAATGGACATCATCCATATTTGGTATTTACATTTTTTGACATCGGTCCTTTTAAAAAAAGAGACATGTCGACTTTGGTTTTTGTATTTTTTACGACATGCAAGAAAATTTATAAGCATTTATATATATAAAAATATCAAAAATACCAATAGAAACCCCAAAAAATTACTTGAGTGCCACTGTATAGGTAAAAGACTGAAATACTCTCGGATTTCTCGAAAAATTATGAAAATGCCACTGGCGGCGCTTGTGGCATACGCGCGGTTACTGTTGGAGGCGGCGAGCTTTTCCGGCGAGATTTCTGTCCAACCGATGGTCTATCCTGGTAGATCTGATGTCGAGGATTCTGATGGTGGTGGTCTTGACGGTCGTTGATGGCTGATGAGTGAGAATCGACGACTTGAAGCTTCGGTGGCCGACGAAAATCGCGGCCCTTTTCTGGCCAGATGGGGAGGTAAACACGCTGCAAACGGCCGGGGTTTTGCTTTGTAGGAGGTTGGCGACCTTTCTGTGGTGGTTTGGAGGCTTGATACAGCTGGCGATGGGAGATCGGAGGAGAGAGAGAGAATCGCCGGCGAGAGGAGAGAGAGGCTCTGAGATGTGCTATGGTGGAAACGCGCGCACGGTGTACCGGTGCGGCTGAAGGCTGTGAACCGTTGGATCGCCGTTGAACGGATCCTGCGGCTGTGATTGGCTGGATCTGCAAGTTGATCGGACGGTCCGGATGGGCTGAGGTGTGATCGGGTGTGTCGCGGTGTACACTGTGTGACGTGGCGCCACAGGATCTAAGAGAAAATTATTTTAAGGGCTGAGATGAATTTGAGTTTTAATCTAGTGTGGTAAGCCCTATTGTATCCTATTAAATCAACGGTTCAGATCTAAACACTATTAAATCTAACAGTTAGGATATATTTGGTATTTTCATATTGTTTTTTTTTTGAAAATCAATATCTTACTCGCATGAAGAAATAGTAAAAAAACATGAATAGTGTTTGCAATTCTTTTCTTTCTTTTTTTTTCTTTCTCTTCCTTCCTCTCTTCTTTTCTTCTCTCCTTTCCTCTGGCGAACTATCACTGGCTATTTATAGCCAATGACAGGGAACATAAATCTAATGCAGCCGGCATAAATCTGCTTTAAAGAAAAATTGTATCGGCACAATTACTCCGCCTACTATCGGCGCCTAGTATGACAAATTTTATATTATTAATTTTGTTTTATTATATATAATAATAAATATTTATATAGGTAAAATTAAAAACTCAAATCAGTATTAGAAAAACCCCGTTTCAACCGCTAAAAATCAATTTTAATGACCGAAAATAATAGTTTTGACCCAAAATGACATGAAATTTATTTTTTACCCCGGTCGACATGGTTGAACCCGTATTGACTTGGTGGACTCGGTTTTGACCCAAAACGGCCTTAAACTCATTTTTTACCCTAGTCGACATGGTTTGACCCGTATTGACCTGGTGGAATCGGTTCTTATGGAAAGATGCGATTGACTCGAGCAAAATATTTTTTTTTTTGAATTTTAAACTTTTTCTTAATTTTTTTTTTGGATTTTTTATAAAGAATACTAGAAATAAAATAATATTCAAGAAAATCTTGGTGAATCCAAAATTGGGTTACAACAAGATTTATTCTTTCTTTTATTTTCAGTTTATGTTGTTGATGATTGCTAGAGCGAACTCTAAGTTATTGTTGTGAACAATCTATTGCTAAGTTTAATATCAAAACCGGAGTTGTGATATACGAACTTGTGAAGTAACTAAGCTTGATAATTGTGGCGGAACTACATTATTAAACTTAGGGAGAACATTTGAACAAAGCGACACAAGCTGCGGACAGCTTGTATGTTCATCTTGATGAAATTATCTAGTTCTTAAAGCTGCCATTAAATTGAATCATTAGTGCGGACACTTTGATTGTTTGTTGGTTAGGATTAGTTATACGGCGGATCCGTTAATTAATCAACATTAAGAAAAGATAAAATTTCAGAACATAAACTACAATTTTTGTTTCAAGGATCGGTTCTAATTTCCGTTGGTGGATGTGTGCTTGCGACCAAGGTTTGTTTTCTTGATAAGTTTTGGTTTTAATTGATTTTGTTTACTAGTCTAATTGCTGTCATAGTTTAGATAATCGCAAACCAAATCCCCCCAATTACATAACGTACAACATAAAAATCTGACTTGAAACTTCTTCGTGGGATCGACCCCTTGCTTGCTCTATACTATCTTGTGTGTTTTAAGCTAAGGTAATTAATTTGTGCGACTGCGACATCGCAACAAGGGACAACACTGAGAGGAAGGGAAGATGGGAACGACTGTGGTCTGTTGGGCGGAGGTCTGTGAGAGAAAGAAATAGGGTGAGCGACGCAGGCTTCTGTGGGCGAATGGTGAGGGAAAAGACAGGGATTGGGGGGCTGTTGGACCTTCGGCAAGGACGGCTGGTTCGGGTGGCCGGTTCAGGTGGAGGTGTCTGTGTTGTTGGCTGGAAGAGGAGAAGAAGATGGAGCAAAAGTTCTGGGGAAGGGGGCTTGAGCGGCTGGTTTTCTTTTGGTAGAGGGCAAGGGAGAGTGGGAGGAGACGGTGGAACCGGCCGAGAGAGGGGAGAAGAAATGAAATGGTCTCTGGTTCTGGGAGAGCAAAAAAAACCAAGGACCCCCCGGGGGGACGGCGGTTTCGTTTCCAAACAAAATGAGAGCGAGGGGCTGCGACTCCTTTGGCTTCAAGAGGGTGAGTGGCGGTTGCAAACTAGTAGGAGCTCGAAAGGGTGAGTTTGTTTAGTGTTTTTTTGTGTTGCCCTATAATTTTGGTCTTTTTCAAAATTGTCCCCCTATATTAAAAATTTTATAGTGGTTTGAAAGGGTCCAAAACCCAGTTCTGTCATTCTTGCGGGTCTAGTGACCATTTTCAAACTAAATCCATATAAGTTCAAGGTAAATGGATTCATGATGAGTATCAACCTTGGTATTCACCAATGCTAAAGTAAAAAATATCAACTTTGATATTTATTGATGCTAGAGTAAAAAATATCAACCCTAATATTCATTGACGTCAAAGTCAGGAATAACATACCTTTTTTTTCACGTAATATTTATAAATGCCAGAGTTGGAAGTATTTGTAGTTGAATATTTACTAGCGTCAGAGTCAGGAATATTGCAGGCAGACCATCAAAAGCATAACATAACAAATCCTTAGCAACTTAAGATAGAACCAACAATGTAGTCTATTTCAAGTAAGACGCTTAAGGGGTGATAATATCTTTCATTTTGCATAATCAATCTTGTACCATAAAATCTATGTTGACCAGTTAAGGTTCCTAGTGACCATAATACCAGGTGGTGACTCCTTAAACAAGACATTTCCCCTCTAAGAATAAGATGACAAATATTTGTTCTTTCACAATAGAAATTTTTAAGGTCGTCGCGATGTCGGATGTGAAAAAGTTTTGAGGTACATTTGTGGTATAATCAACATTTTGAAAATTTGTGCTAGGAATATCAGAGGTTGATTTCCTAGATGAGTTTATGCTGTATAATATATTTGTAATTGGGGGAATTTCAGAAATTCTTCCAAGATTTATTGTACTGGATGTAGAAGATTCATCTGAGAATCTAGAACTGGTTGAATTTCTGTGGAAGGACAGTTTAACTTTACCATCACTATACTAAGTTATTTGTTTGAGTTGGATATTTGGTTGTGGTGGTTGTAAAGGTTTAGGTTGGGTGGTACATTCAAGGATCTTGTATTTTGGTAGAGTAACATCTTTCTGTTGGATAGATTTGGGTACTACTGTATTTGTTCTTGAAAGATCTGTTTGGAGAAGTAAGGTTTCACCTTTTTAGGATTAGAATTTATGTTTACTAGCAAAAGCAGAAAACATGGCTTTGTAATGGATCTTAAAAATTAAGGTTACATGAATTGATCCTTCAAGCATATTGTAATTATCAGTTTTTATTTGTAAGATTATATTTTGAAGGATATTTTTGTCTTTGAGAGATATAGTTAGGTTTGGATAATATTAATAAAAAAATTGGGCCACTACATAAGTTGGATTCAATGGAACTGGGTAATGAATCTTGAAAATCTGGCATTTCCAAGAACAACTAGAATGTAAGTATTTAGGCCTTCTTTAGTAAGAGGTTTTATGTCAACTTGTACAAGGCCAATATGGATATATTTGTAGTTTTTGTCTGTGTTTTTGTAGGGATTTTTAGGAAAGGAGTTAGATAGTTTTAAAAGGCTTTGTAAACTGAATATCCCATTTTTTAGTTTTTATTGTAAAATTGGTATTGAAAAGATTGAAAGAAGAAGTTTGATAAATCTGGTTCTTTTGAACCTTTAGAATTTTTCAATTATCAATATTTTTTGTAAGATCTTCAATTGTAATTTCTTCACTATTTATAATTCTCTTGTTTTTTAGAAGAATCAGATATAGAAGAAGTTGAAATAGAAGTTCTACAAAAAAACAAAATCCATGGTTTAAAAAGATAATTTAGAGACTACAAGTTATATATATGAATTTACTTTCCTATCATCACTCATAAACAAGATTTATATCATTCAGTAGCATTCATTTATATTTTTAAGGTTCTCTTTTCTCACCAAATTTACGAGATTTTGTATAAATAATACTATCTAGATCCCAATAAATTATATATATATATGAATGACTAGTCCATAAAATTTGAAGGCTCTCTTCGTACTTAAACACTTCGTGCCTAGTTTGATCATTTCGGCACATTCTTTTTTAAATATGGTTTTATTTGTAACTTATCCATCTCTGTTTGTTTTTCATTTTTACCATAGCTCACTAGTTCTTCTCCTTTATGTAGATGGCATATTCTCTACTTCACAGTATCAACTAAAACACTTGTTACAGACTTTATTTAACTTTTGAGCAGTGAATTTTCAATGAAGGATTTCGGACCCATTCATCATTTCCTTGGCATTGAGATTTCTAAGACAACGTGTGGTCTTCATTTATCCCAGTCACACTATGCTTTTACTATACTTGAAATTTACCGAAGAAGAGAGTAGACTCGATCCAACTCATCTCCATGCAATCTTCTTTTACTAAAACAAGCTCAGGAAGACTGAAGATACAACTGGTATTGTGGTACTCGTTCCTTCGCTATCCACTTGAAAATTCTGGTGAATATATCTTCATGAAACTTGTTTGCTGTTAGAGTATATTACTTTAGATTGTGACACTTGTCATAATCATAATATAGCAGGCAGTTAGTTTGTTAGCTGAAGGTTGTTAGTTTGTTAACTACAACTATATAAACAATTATCTCGTGTGACTGAGGTTAAGTTGAATAAACAAAAGGAATTCATTTAGTCTCTTCACTTCTCTCTATCTGCTCTCTATATGATTACAGTAATATACAATTAGCTTGTAGTCTCTGTTTTCTAAAGATTAACATGGTATCAGAGCACATTGCTGCTCATGCTTGAAATTCTTGATCCTCTATTGCTTCCGCATTCTCTATTACCTCTACTTCAATTCCGTTCTTGCTCTGCAGTTCTGCTTACATTTGAAGTTTCTAGTGCTTCGTGTTAATCTTCATTTCTTGACTGGTAATTTTTCTGAATTGTGCACAACAAGTGTTTGGTATATTGTCTCATTCACAGATTGATCCAAGAATCACGATGGTGACTGCTTCACAACTTCAACTACTTCAATCTCCAATTACAGCCCTTGTTTTAACCCATTTTTGGGTCCCCACAAAAAATAAAAATAAAAAGCCAAAGGAGGTTAGAAAAATAACAGGAGGTAGAAGCGCTCAGAAAATGGTCGGAAAATTGGTCAAGAAGGTTAAAAATACAAAGATTTGATTTTTGACAGTATATTCTTGAAGGATGAGAGCCCTGTTGAGAAGGAAAATTTGAATTTTGAGGAGAAAAGCCCAAATTTGGATGTTTATGGACTTAATTGGATTTTTATTTTTCAATTTATAGAGGATTTGATTGCAAGAAAAATTGATTTTTAAGTCAATTTGGGCTTTAATTAGAAGAAATTAAAGTTCTGGGGCCAAATTATAATTTTTAGGAATTTATTAGGTCCAATCAGGGGCTTAATTGCATAAATATTGAAGTTTAATGGCCAATTAGTGACTTAATTGAGAAAATCCGAAACCAGGGACCAATGTGGAAAAGGCGCGTAAATCAGAGGGGCTGTATTGGATTTGATCCGGGGCCAAATTGAAGAAATTGAAAACTGGAGGACTGATTTGAAAACGGCGCAGGGAAACCAAGTGACACGTCGCCTGTTACTGTTCACTTTCTTCCTCGAAAAGCTGCCCGAGTGGCTGCTTTCCAGGAGCATTTTCCGGCTCGTCTGGCCTTCAAATCCGACAAAACATGCACCCACATGTCCACCTGAAACCTCTTTATCCCGGAGAATGGTCCGGTCGGGTCGAAAAATTTAGAAACGGCTCCGTTGAGTGGCTCTAAGTGGCCACCTCGGGCAGTTCACAGCCTTGAGCTGCCAAATTTGGCAGCTCGAGGTGCACACTTTGAACCAACGGTTTGGATTCCTCGAGTCGAATCAAGGGCTGAAAATTTTCCCCAATATAGACAATATGGCCCTCTTACACCTCCTATAAATAGAATCTCTGTTGAAGACCTGGGGGAGGAAAAATCGGGTCCAAAGTCAGCCAAAAAACCAGCATTTTCGCCCAATTTCTGCAGATTTCTTCCTTTACTTCCAACGCCGGCCTCTACCGCTGCAATCACCGGAAGCACACCGTCATCCTCAGCCACCGACCACCGTCACAGCCAGCCGCCGTGACACCAACACTACCAGGAACAGAGCACTTCCTCTCCACCGCCACCAGGTTTGCCCCCTTCGTCGCTGTACATTTCCTTGCATTTCACTGTTCAAGTGAAATATAATTCACTTGAACAGTGAAATGCTATTTCACTGTTCACTTCAAAAATAATTCAGTGAAATGTTATTTCACTGTTCACGTGAGGCCTGCTGGGTTCAGCCCAGCCACGTGGGCCCAGCTGGGTCCAGCCCAAAAAAAACAATAATAATAAAAAAATAAAAATTCTTCAAAAATTATTTCAAAGAATTTGTGATTTTTCTGTAATTTTATTACTGTATTTTGGTCAATATCGATTTGTATTTTTATACTGTAAAGATACAAATCCGGTATTAAAATACCCGGTTTTCATCAACAAAAAAAATGTTTATTTAAAAAAAATATTTTGTTTTCATGCATACGGCCAATACCCTAACATTGTTTTTACGTCTTTTATCTAAAAAAACAAATATTTGAAGTTTCAAAAATGTCTTTTCGCATGGATTTCTTAAACACAACAAAAATCATTTTTCTTGCATTTCTGGATTTTACAACATGTTTGTAAAACTCCAAAGAGTATTGGCCAATATTTCAAAAAATATAAAAATCTTATTTTTGGGGGAATTCATCTATTATTCACCACTAATGTTTGGATAAAGAAATCCCTAAAGGACGAATATCCAAAATATTATTAGGGATAATTTGTTATTATTCACCACTAATGTTTGGATAAAGAAATCCTTAAAGGACGAATATCCAAAATATTATTGGGGATAATTTGTTATTATTCACTGTTAATATTTGGATAAAGAAACCCGGAGTGGTAAATATCCAAAATAATTTTCTAGGAATAATAAATCCGCACACATCATTGAAAGAAGCCTTGATTATAATCGAGGACATTTCAAATTTTTTTTACTCCACGGTTTGTGAGCCATGAGAGTATAAAACACTAAGACAAAAATAGGTTTTTAAAGCACCCTAGATTTCGTTCATCAGAGCAGACTTATCCTAGGAAACTGATGGGATTAGAGAACATCAACACATTAACAGTTATAAGGCAAATCAAACACTAAGCAGCTTACCTTAGGTAGGGCGTACTAGGGGTGCTAAAACCTTCCCTTTACGCAACCAGTCCCTTGCCTTAGAATCTCTGAAAGACCAGTTAGGTTTCCTAGTGACCATAATACTAGGTGGCGACTCCCTTTTTCACAACAGAAAGACCCCCAAAATCAATCCCGGCTACGAGGACGGGTCGCTGCGACGTCGAGATCTCGGGAGGGTGTGACAGCCCTTATTCCCTCTATTTCTACATCAGTTAATGTCAAACTTGATGATTCGAACTACCTCAATTGGAACTTTCAGCTGCAACTGTTGCTTGAAAGCAATGGAATTATGGGGTATGTTGATGGTTTGCTCCCTTGATGAGTATATAGTATGGAAAATGCATGACCGAGCTATTATGCAATTGATCACTGCCACATTATCACCTCTTGCTATGTCCTGTGCAATTGGTAGTATAAGTTCTAAGGATTTGTGGACTAGGTTGAAGGAACAATTCTCCACTGTATCTAGGACTAGCATTTTTCAGATGAAATCCAATCTGCAAACAATTAAAAAGGGGTCAGATTCAATTTCACAGTACCTTCATCGAATTAAAGAGGCTAGGGACTACCTTTCTGCAGCTGGGGTCTTTTTTGCAGATGAAGATATTGTTATTCTTGCTTTGAATGGTCTACCTGCTGAATATAACACCTTCAGATGTGTTATTAGAGGGCGTGAAAGTGTGATCTCATTGAAAGACTTTAGATCGCAGTTACTTGCAGAAAAAGTGATTGTTGACACTTCGGTTCATAATCCTCTTATGACAGCTATGGCTGCCAATACAGGTTCCACACGAGGGGCTCCTTTTTCAGTCACAAAGTTTCTCTCTAAATCATGGTCAATCTCAGGGGAATAATAGAGGCTTTCAGTCCTATAATGGGAATAAGCACAGGGGTAGAGGCCGCTTCACACAGGGATCTAGATTTTATGCTTCTAGACCTACATTTTCTCCCCTGCCACATGTGTTTCCCATTTTCTCCCCTCAATTATGCAACTCTGAGGGCCACACTGCCCCATTTTGTGGAAATTCGTCTCCTCAACATACAAAATGTCACATTTGTGGAAGAAGTAATCATTCCACCTGGTATTGCTTCTATAATGATAAGGGTCCTAATTACATTGGGGTGCACACCAATGCTTCTTATTCTCCACAGCCCTATTATCATCTGCCACCACAGAACTTGCAGTATAATTCGTCTCCAGCTTCTTCTCAACATGTATCAGTCACATCAGCACAACACAGAGCAACCCAACAGCCCCCTCTGCAAGCCATGCACACGGGGCTTAACTCTGCCTCTCCATCCTCATGTTCTTCAGGTCCTTCACAAGTGTGGTTGACCGATTCTGGTGCCACCAACCATATGACAGCTGATTTGGGCAATCTGTCGCTGGCCTCACCGTATCCAACAAATGAATTGATTCACACTGCCAATGGTGAAGGTTTGAAAGTGTCTCATATTGGTCATTCTACCATTACTTCATCACTTTCTCCAATTAAATTGAATTCTGTGCTTTGTGTTCCTCAACTCACTCAGAATCTCTTGTCAGTCCATCGACTTTGCCTTGACAATAATTGTTGGCTTATATTTGATGCCTTCTGTTTTTGGATTCAGGACAAAGCCACAGGGAAGATCATTTACAAGGGGTTGTGCAGTAATGGATTGTATCCTATCCACTCCTTCTCACCTTCACATTCCCAGCAGCCATATCCAGCTCAGGTTTTTCTTGGTCAACTTGTTCAGTCCAATCTGTGGCATCATAGGTTAGGTCATCCTACAAATAACATTGTCTCTATGATGTTACATAAAGCTAATGTGCATGTTCCCAAAACCACCTCACCTATAATGTGTCATCCATGTCTTGAAGGGAAGTTTAGCAAACTACCTTTTCCACAGCATGTCAATAAGTCTGTAATTCCTTTCGAAACTATACATACTGATTTATGGGGTCCTGCACCTTGTCCATCGGTTGATGGTTATCGATACTACACCATCTTTGTTGATGAATGTACCAGATATTGCTGGATTTTTCCTTTAGTAAACAAGTCTGATTTGTTCTCTACTTTTGTTCTGTTTTATTCCTTTGTTGTTAATCAATTTACATCCACCATTAAAACTCTTCAAACTGATGGGGGGGAAGAATATACCAGCACTAGATTGAAGAATTTTCTCCTTGATAGGGGCATTTCTCATCACCTCTCATGTCCATATACTCCTGAACAAAATGGGATAGCTGAGAGGAAACATAGACATATCATTGAAACCACTATCACCTTGTTACAAACAGCCAAATTACCATCTCAGTTTTGGTCCTATGCTTGTCAAACAGCCACATATTTAATCAATCGTATGCCTACTGATGTTCTTCATCATAGCTCCCCTTTTGAGATGTTATTCGGCTCATCTCCAAGTCTTAATCATCTACGAATTTTTGGATGTGCTTGTTTTCCTCTCCTCAAACCTTATAATAGCACCAAATTGCATGCTAAAACTACAAAATGTGTGTTTCTTGGATATGCCACAAAATATGAAGGCTATTTGTGTTATCATGTACATACAATGAGATTGTTTATCTCTAGGCATGTTATATTTGATGAACAACAGTTTCCATATCCAGATTTATTGTCTACACATTCAAACACACTAATATCACCATCACCTTGCCAGCCTTCCACTTGTCCTGTGCCTATAGTCACTCCAGAAAATGTAATTGTCCCAACCATCCCAGCTTCTCCATCTCCTCCTCCACATACCCATACACATGTCCCTTCTGTCGTCTCTGCTCATTCCCAGTCCATTCCTGCTCCACTCCACGCCTCTCCTCTGTTTCCTGTGGCACCTGATATCAGCGTTACTTCTGGTTCAGAATCTCATGGTTTTATTCCTGATAATTTGCAAGTGGTCTTGTCTATTCCTCCCCTCAATTTACATCCAATGCAGACTAGAAGCAAGAGTGGGATTCTTAGGAAGAAGGCCTTTTCAGCTAGTATTCAGGACTTGAGAGGTGCTGATATGTCCTTGGTTGAACCATCTAGTTACAAGTCTGCTGTCAAAATTCCAGTGTGGTTACAAGCCATGAAAGAAGAAGTGAATGCTTTACATGCTCAAAGCACTTGGAGTCTAGTTTCATTGCCAGCAAACAGGAATCTGGTGGGCTGTAAATGGATTTTTAAGGTCAAGAGACACTCGGATGGCTCTATTGCTAGACATAAAGCAAGGTTGGTTGCTAAAGGTTTCAGTCAAGAACCTGGCTTGGACTATGGGGAGACATTTAGTCCTGTTGTGAAACCTACAACTGTCAGGTTAGTTCTTGCTCTTGCTGCACATTTCAATTGGTATCTGCGACAATTAGATGTCAAAAATGCTTTTTTGCATGGCATTCTCCAAGAGGAGGTTTATATGTCTCAGCCTCCTGGTTTTGAAGATTCCAATCATCCTCATCTCGTGTGCAAGTTGCATAAGTCACTCTATGGACTTAAACAAGCGCCCAGGGCTTGGAATGATCGGTTTACTCAGTTTCTTTCTTCTGTGGGGTTTGAAACCACCTACTCCGATTCCTCTTTGTTTGTCAAACATGTTGGTCCTGTGATTGTGATACTTCTTCTCTATGTGGATGATATTATTATCACTGGGAGTGCGTCTAGTGCAATTCAACAAGTTATTAGTGCTCTTACTACTGAATTTGATGTCAAGGATTTGGGATTCCTCCACTATTTCTTAGGGATCCAGATTACTCGAACTGCCACCGGGTTGTTTCTATCACAGACTAAATATGTTGAGGATCTGTTGACTAAATCTGAAATGGTTGCAGCTAAACCCTGTGATACTCCATGTCTCCCTTACCATCGGCTACTCAAAGAGGATGGGGAACCTTACTCAAATCCTACGTTGTTTAGAAGCATTGTCGGGGCTCTGCAGTACTTAACTTTCACAAGGCCTGACATTGCTTTTTCTGTGCATCAAGTATGTTAGTTTATGCAGAATCCCATGGTGTCTCACTTTACTGCTGTTAAACGTATACTGCGATACCTTAAGGGCACTATGCAGCTTGGTTTATCCTATACTAGAGGTAATTTACAGTTAAAAGCCTTTAGTGATGCTGATTGGGCAGGGGACCCTAATGACAGGCGGTCTACAACTGGTTTGGTGGTCTTCTTGGGCAACAATCCGATTTCATGGTCATCTAAGAAGCAACAAACTGTTTCTCGATCTTCGACTGAAGCTGAGTATCGTGCTTTATCATTCACCTCCGCTGAATTGGATTGGATAAAACAGTTATTAGCATTTCTATGAATTTCACTACCTAGTGTGCCTGTTCTTTTTTGTGACAATATGTCAGCCATTGCCTTGTCTTTCAATCCTGTTCAGCATCAAAAGACTAAGCACATCGAAGTGGATGTGCATTTTGTTCGTGAAAGGGTTTCACGCAACCAGCTCTCAGTGCAGTTTGTATCCTCTCAAGAACAGTTTGCTGATATTCTTACCAAGGGGTTGAGTGCTCCTCTATTCCGCACCCATTGTTGCAATCTCATGCTTGGTTTCTCCAAGTCTGATCTTGAGGGGGGATGTTAGAGTATATTACTTTAGATTGTGACACTTGTCATAATCATAATATAGCAGGCAGTTAGTTTGTTAGCTGAAGGTTGTTAGTTTGTTAACTACAACTATATAAACAATTATCTCGTGTGACAGAGGTTAAGTTGAATAAACAAAAGTAATTCATTTAGTCTCTTCACTTCTCTCTATCTGCTCTCTATATGATTACAGTAATATACAATTAGCTTGTAGTCTCTGTTTTCAAAAGATTAACATCTGCAACATATTGCCACCGATGAACGAGTTTTGTTACATTTTTTTCCAAAGTTCCAGTGACATTGAAGAATGTCACAGTTGGTTGAATTGGGACCCATTCTATCTTCCAAACAACAACAACTCCAAAGGTGTTTCCTCACAGGTTCGAATGGTCGAAATAGATTTTCTCCCATTGATGCTCGGTCAAGGATTGTACCTTGAACATCCTTTAATTGTGCATCAATTATGTGGTCTGCAGCAAAGGTCATATTTGCGCAGCATCGTGCCATGTCTTGCTCCACTAAAGTGGCCACCAAAACCCACAGTAGGGAAAACACCTTCTGAGAAGTCAAGAGTTATACTTTTTCTCGCCAATTCTGTTGTAAACTTCGCCTTGAGTAGCATCAGATTGAACCCATGAAGTTGTATTTGCTTCATCAACAGTAACTGCCGCATATTTATGAGATAATTACCACATAGGGCAAATATTAAGAACTAAAGAAAGAAACTGTCTAACTAGTCAAGAGCTCTTATATAATAGATAGTAAAGGACTCAAGAAGATTGACATGTGTTATGTATGGAGAGTAACATGTCATGTCAGCTTAAAAACTAACAGAATTATAATAGATAGATAGTAAAGGACTCGAGAAGATTTAAATCTCAAGCTCTAGATAGTAAAGAGAGAGCCTTTATTTATTAATTACTAACGACGTAACTCAATACAAAGTGAAATTCTATTCATGTCTAATCTGACATGAAGAAGAGGGATGCTTTGTTCATTTCTAAAGAAATTATGGTAAACATACCAAAGCATCGTTACCAATATCTTTTATTATCTTTCAATTTCTGATATACTATCACCAAGGTGTGAGAGGAGGGATGCTTTGTTCATTTCTAAAGAAATTAGCCGGATCAACTTTGGTCTTCACATGCACCAACCGGTCAAAGTTGTTCTTAAAATATTTGGTACCCCAAATTCTTGCTTGTTTGTAACTTGTGTTGCCTAGGCTGTTCATTCCCAGGTCAAGATCTCTGTAATTGATATATGCTTGTCGTGGATTTTTCGTAACATAAGGAGTCATATAGCTGTAAAGTTTTCTGATCCAGCTTGTATATATTTGAGATCTCTCACTGTCTTGATCGCCCCAAAAGACTGCATAATGAATTTGGAATAGATTCCCAGCTCTATGTGGAAATGGAGTGCTGGTCTCGGAAATTTCATCCATTTTGCCCCCATAGGCTGTGAATTGCAATTCAGCTACTTGGGCATCCAGTTGGTTAAGCCTTTCCCATATTCCTTCCAAAGCGATTTCAGGTATAGGCGCTTTCACATAGTCTGTTTTTGCCTTGAAAGATCCTGTGGATCCTGGACTCCTATCAAGCAAAACATCCAAGGATGTATTGCGTGGAAATTGCGCGAAGTAGACAGTAGACTCGATCCAACTCATCTCGATGCAGTCTTCTTTAACCAAACCGAGCTGGGGAAAGCTCTGTTGCATCATTGACAGGAGTCTATCGACTCCGCCAAGAAACAAGGAAGTGTATACAGCGAGTATTGTTGTCTTTCCTTCCTGAGAAGTGTTAACTCTCGAAAGGAAAATTCTGGAAAATAGATCTTCGTCAAACTTTCCTATTGCCGACTGCCACTGATGAACGAGTTTTGTTGCATTTTGTTCCAAAGTTCTAGATACATTGAACACTGTCACAGTTGGTGGAACTGTGACCAACTCTAGTTTCCATGCAACAACTACTCCAAAGGTGTTGCCCCCAGCTCCTCGAATGGCCCAAAACAGATCTTCTCCCATCGATGCTCGGTCAAGGATTCTACCTTTAGCATCGATTAGTTTGGCATCAATTATGTGGTCTGCAGCAAGGCCAAATTTACGCATCATCATCCCATGTCCTCCTCCACTAATGTGCCCACCAGATCCCACAGTTGGGCATACACCTCCTGGGAAGGCAAGAGTTCTACTTTTCTCAGCGATTCTGTAGTAAACTTCTCCTAGTGTAGCACCAGCTTGAACCCATGCAATTTTGTTTCCTACATCTACTGTAACTGTTCGCATATTGATCAGATCAATAACCACAAAGGGTACAACTGTAACATAAGAGAGGCCCTCATAGTCATGGCCACCACTTCGAACTCTAATTTGCAGGCCATGTTTATGGGAACAAGCAATGGCAGCTTGAATGTGGGCTACATTTAAAGGTTTGACAATAACTAGTGGTTTCGGGGTGGCACCTGTGTTGAACCTGCCGTTTCGCAAAGAAAACTGCAAGACAGATGAATATGAGGAGTTGATTGGGGTGAAAATGACCATAGAAATGGAGTTTGAGTTTTGAGAATGAAGGCATTGAAGAAAATCCTCCTGATGGTCAGCTGAAGCTACACATGAGAATGAAAACAGAAAGAGAAACAGGAATGGGAATGGGAACTTTGAAGAGCTTAGAGAGTTCATGATTCTGATAATGTTTTGTGCATATAGAATGATGCAAGAGACTCCCTTATTTATATAGTTCTGAAGGGTGCTTGTTTATGAAAATTTTGTGCCCTATTAATCTAGAAGATGTTGACAAGTCAACCATAATCTAGATTACAGCTTGAGGAACATCAACACATGAAAACGTGAAAAATTCCAAACAAGGATCGTAGCCAACTTTTTCGACAAGACACGAAGTTGACAATTTATGGAAGCATTTCTTCGTGTGGTAGCTTTGTTCATAGTTTTGGATTAACTGTTTTAAGTAATTCTGTCGATTGAATTAAACAATAATAACATCAAAGGATTGATAATTTGTTTTACTAGTTTTTTCGGTTCTAGGCTTAAAAAACCGAAACCGAACCGAACCGATTGGTTTTTTCAAAATTTTAATCGGTTTAATCGGGTTTTTTTCACGGTCCGGTTTTTGCGGTTATTTTTTTCTAGTTTAATCGATTTAATCGGTTTTTCAATTTATTTGAACACGTATAGATGACAACCCCTTGCTTCTTCTTCTTGTTTTTTTTTTTTTTGTGAAACCCTTTGCTTTAATATCTATATGTTGATCAAATTTTGTGTTTGGTAGGATCATGATGACGTTGTAATTGCAATCCATTGCACTACTACAAAATTGGAAAAGAGAAATGAAAACCCTAATGGAAAGTATCACGTCACTGTTTACTGATAAAAATTAAAATAGAAAATTTTCGATCATAATTTCTGATAAACAACAACAGTGTAAAAACATTCCTAGGCAATTTCATCAGTATTTTTTACTTTTAACGTGTCAAATTACAAATGAAATTGTCGATTAAAATTCCATAAAAAAACTCTATCAATGATTTTTAAATAAATTAAAACTAGACAATCTTCTCTTCCTCCCATTTCTTCTTCATTCAATTAAAATCACTACAACCCTTTTTCTTCCATTTCATCAATTTCGGTGGCCCCTAACAAATCCGACTATCCAACCCATTGACGCCTACCAACCTTTGTCCAGTAGTATCAGCTTTTTTTCCTTGATTTTATTTTTTTGTTAAAGCTTCACTTCGTAAAATAAGCAAGCTCTTTCTTTTATGTCTTAACCCATGCTTAAAATTAATTGATTGAAGTTTGTTTGTAGTTTTGTAATTTGGTTGTAATTTGGTTGTACATGTAAGTGTTCTGGTTGTTATTTAATGATAATTTTATTGTATTAATATATGATTTGTAGTTTAAAGTTTGTTTGGGATTTTAGAAAAATGATTTTAATCTATCGCATGATCAAACTGAATTTAATTTTGTAACTTAAATATGTTAGAATTGAAGGATTAATAGATAATTTAATGAATATCACTTATTTTTTTTATAAATTTTATGAGTTTTTTTTATCAATTTTATGGTTAATTTTTTTTAAAAAAATAATTTTATGTGAGATTGATAATAATTAATTAGGAGTTATCCACCGGTATTTAAGTCAACATTTTAACATGAGATGTGAATTGCTATATATAACACGTTCTAATTATATTAATTTATCATAAGATATAGTTTTTTTTCTTTTAATTTTATATTTAAATATTAGTTTATTTAGATTTTATATTGATAATTTGTTTTTATTATAAAGTTATTGTAATCTCAAAAAATATTTTGATATTAAATTTATGCTTTGACAAAAAAAAATCTATTTTAGCGTTTTTATTTTATTTTGATCTTTTTGTTTTGATATTTTAATTTTTTATTTAAAATTATATTTTATTAATGTTTTAGTTTTTAGGATTAAGAAAGGAGAGAGAATGTTCCTTAAAAACTATATAAGATTAGACACTGTAATCATTGCCGCCCACGTTTCATATTTATCTGTGTTGCTGTGCTGCGTTTATAATTCGCAAATCAGACAGTACTGTCATATGCAAGATCAGACAGTAATGTACTCTTTAATCATGCCGGCCAACGTGTCATTCAATATTTCAAAAGAGAAAAGTTGGTGGCAAATATAACTTATTTCAGTATAAATTAAAAAAACATACGTGGAAACACTATTCATACTAGTAAGTCAACCAACACATGTTTTTTATGTTTTTTTTGCCACCTCAGATCATTTTTTTTCATTTGTATTCTTCTTTATTTTTTTTATTATGTTCTTCAACCATTTTTTATTCGTATTTTTTTTATTTCTTATTAAATAATGATTATAGTTTGGTTTTATAAAATTTATCACTAATAAACCATAAAATATTGTTTGAAATCGTGAACACGCGAAACCAAACGGGATAAATAAAAATATTAGAGAAACAATGGAAATGAAATATAGGAGAAAAACATAATCCATTATGAGTTGCAATGGTTATCAACCCTGGTTTGTTTTTTCTTTTTAATCACATGATTTTTTTATTTCTCAATTTAATCTTTCACATTAAATTAATATAAGATTGAGTTTAATGTTTTATACAGGTTGACTTTATATGTAACTTTTATGATGTTAACAATAGAGTTTAGCATTGAGTTAATACTCGATTTGAAAAATAAAAATTAAATTTATTAATTAAAATCAATTAAAATATTTGAGACTTAATTTCAAACAAAAATAAATATGTATCCTCTTTTTCTTTAATTATTAACATTTTTATCTTACCTCTCCAACTTAATCTTTAATTGAAATTAATAAATTTATTATAATTTATTAACACATATAATACTTGATTTATTTTATTAAATGAAGATATAACTTTTTAGTTTCTCTTAAAAATTTATCTTGATGATAAAAAAATATTAATAACGACTGCATCGTTTTTTTGGTGTTGAGAAAAAAACGTTTCATCCTGCAGCAGCGTACCACAAGAAATATATCTAAGATTAGACAAACTAGTAATATTTGTAAGATTAGACACTATAATCATGTACGCCCAAGTTTCTTTGAAATTTCTAAGTTATATAAATAACCCACTTACTTCCATTACGCTGTTAGGAGGGTTAAAAATTAATTTTTAATGTAAAATAATAATGGGTAGACATTTTAGCATCCTGAAAAATTTTAATTACGAATAAAAAAATTGATGAAATGAAAAAAAAAAGTCAAAATAATCCCTTGATATTATAAATGATTTTTGGACTGGTTAAATTCATGTCAAGATAATTCTTCCACCATTTAATTTTAAATATGATCAAGACAAGGAGTAGGATTGAGATATTTTAAAATTAAACAATTAAGTTGAGTTTAATAACAATATAAAATATAATTCTTTACGATATAAATATGTTTTCTTATATTAAAGAAAAAATTAGGTGACCCACTGGATATAAACTAGTGTATATTTAGAAGAGCAAGATAAATGTGTACGCATTATATTCATGAGCAGACGCAAGCATCTTTAATTTGTTTGTTGAAAAACAAAAATAAAGTTTGGTCATATTTCAAGGGTAATTTTCTTAACAAGTAGCTTTCATTGAGTTTCTCATTTCACTGGCAAGTATATTTATAAGAAAGATTTTCAAAGAAGAATATTTTGCTTGAATAGAGAGTAGCTAGCTAGCAAGCTAGCAGCTATACACAGGCCTTAATTCATTGAATTTCTCCCTAATCTGCTTTCCTGAAAGAGATTCTGTCAACAAATATCAATTTATAAGGGTAGATGGGGAGGGATTCATGGCCAGAGGCACATGCATAACGTTTAATTACACTCTCTTATGCGAGACGTGCGTTTTGCAGATCTCGAAGCAATGAATTTTGTCACGGCACAATAATTTTAATAGCCCCTTTGACTGACTACAGAAGTTAAAAAGGAAATCAAATCATCATGAGTGCTCGAGTCCTTGTTATGTTATAATTCTGAAAAAAGATTTTTAAAAAATTTTAAATTTTTTTTTAAATTAATATGTTTTTGATATTTTTAAATTTTTTTGATATACTGATATCAAAAATAATTTTTTAAAAATAAAAAAATATTATTGACATATTTTTCTGAATAAAAAGCACTTTAAAAAGCAATCACAACCACACTACACAAACATTCATCGAAATGGCCTGGTTAATGAAAATTTAGAAAGTGAAATTGCCATTGTATTTGGTTTTTGTGTGGGATTTGTGCAGCCACTTCCTGAATGGCTAAAAAATGTAATAATGCCATTAATGACTAAAGAGTGAATTTTTAAAACACTAATCTTTTTTTTAAATAACTAATTCATCTAACTTCAACATTAATTAATCTTCAGAATCGCTGCCTAATTGGTGAAATTAAGAGTTTAATTAAAACAAATTTGAAATATAAAAGTCAATTGAGAATGACATTGAAAAAAATCTAAGATCAATAACTATTTTATGAAAAACGCCATTGTAAAAACCTGGATAGAGGGAACACTGCCATTGCCTTCCCCGTGACCGATGCTCAACCTAAAAATTTCACACCATCACATAGTCTCCCAATGATAGTTTGCAAACCCTTAGCCGTGAAACGTTAGCCATCCTTTTGCACTGCTAAACACACTATCGTGATCTCCACTTTCTTTCAACCCTCATTTCATCCCATTTTTTTTTTCTTTTTCTTTCTCCTAACAAACCAGCAAACACCTCATCTTCCTTAGTTTGAGCCTCCACCTTGTCTTAACCTTTTGAAAATACAAGCCAAAAATAACTAAGCCTTGTAAAGGACCTTGTTGAGTATAAGTCTGCCTTACACCCTTTTCGTTTAGTTCCAAATCAATGATTTTTTTTTTGTAAAGTCATTGATATTGATCTCAAGTTATCAGGTTCATCAAGGGAGATTGGTTTTGGTTATTCTCGGGAATAGAAAATGTTTTCCATTTTCATTATGGTTTGAAAATCATTCACGGCAAGCCAACTGAGCTTTAACCAAGGCTACTGTTAAAGGAAGCAGAGTATGTCACCAATAAGGCATTTACCATTAGCATATCAATAGGCATATATGTTATAATTTACCTAATATAGTTTTCTTCTCTGTATATAATTCTTGTGTTACAGAGATGTAATAATATCATTGAAAACCATCATTTGATTTCCTTATCAACACCATTTTTCTTATTCATAGCACTGATCCTGATGATTTTATTTTATATAATCATCGAGAATATATTAAAAATATTATAAAGTTATAGGCAAAATAAAAGACAAAATAAAATGAAATAAACTTAGTGAAGAAAAAAAAATTGATCCGCTACAACAGAAACAAAAAGACCATCTAAAATTTTTTATTTCATTATAATTTGATGCCATCAGAAGATTTTAAAAGGTTATTTCTTGTATAAGTAAAGTTTGAATCCAGAGTATGCAACCAAATAGCAACACGATAAAGGATGGTGGAAAAACAATTAAACAAGCTTATAATTCCCTCCTTAAAAATAATATTGTTCTTCAACAACCAAATATCAAGTAATACTACTGGAGATTAGTCTCCAAGTTAACCTTTGAAATTTGCATTGTACCATTCCGGACCACTGTAGAAGTAGCGAATCTAGTATGCTTGGTAAATAATATTGGAAACCCCACCAATTCAAAACTTTCATTTAAACACTTCTAAAAAAGTTAGTGTATAAAAAAGATGCTATGAAGTTTTCAAATCTGAGCTGCAAAAAACACAAGAAGCTTGAGTGGTCCAGCACCTTCCGCTACAAACACTAAATAATGGGAGAATTGGAAATCTCAGAAGCACAAATGAATATTTCAGATCCCTTTGTTTTGCACCATTAATTTTAGACCACCCAGGGGTTGTTTTGGTCTCAAAATTACTGGATGGACACAACTATGGACAATGGAGTCGTGCTGTGCGTATCACTCTTAGTGCAAAGAACAATATAGGCTTCATCAATGAAACCATCATGATGCCCCCCTCTTCAGACCTGAAATTCGCAATCTGGCAACGATGTAACCACATGGTTTTATCACGGATTCTGAACTCCATTCATCTAGACATAGCAAGCAGTACTGTCATCTATACTGAGACAGCAATAGAAGTTTGGAATGACTTGAAGGAAATATTTTCATAGTGAAATGAATCAAGAATATACCAGATTCGACAAGAAATAGTCGAGCAACGACAGGGACAACAATATGTTTCTCTTCACTACACCAAGATGAAAGCACTTTGGGATGAACTGGCATCGTATCATCTGATCAAGGGTGTAGCAGATCGCAAAGAAAAGGAAAGGGTGTTGTTCCTTATGGGACTGAATGAATCATACGCTACTTTTAGAGGATCAATTCTGATGATGAACCCCCTCCCTGATACACGTAAACTCCAGGCCTTATTGCTTCAACAGGAAAAACAGATCGATGGATGGTTGATTATGATAATCTGCTGGACTGGGAGAGGACTGGGGATATTACAGGTTTATGGATTGTGGTTTGCTTGGTGATGCTGGTTCGGGACTGAGGGATTTGAAGGAGAGATGTTATTGTGGTGTTTGAACTGGGATGGAGTTCGTTATCCTTTTAGTTCTCCCTGTTCAGAGGCTGGTATTGGTCCTTTTAAGAAGAGAAAAGGCTGGAATTAATACAGTTTTGAATGATTTTTGGGACTTGATTCCAACAGTTAAATTTAGATTCTTTAGTTACAATCCCAACAATTAAATCCAGATTCTAATTTAAGCCTATTCTAATCTCCCAATTTAAGCTCATCAATCCCATAATTTAAGCCTATGGTGGATGAAGAGAGGGGTAGTTTGTTGCTATGGTGGTGCTAGGATAATAGCAATAGTTTGGAGTCAATTCTGGGTTACCAATGGTGGTAACAGAGTTAAATGATAAATCAATTGACCAGGCTAAGCTTATTGGGTCTAGCCCAGCCCATATGACTGGGCTAGATCCGACTCCAAAAAAATAAAATTAGAGCGGGCTGGGTATGGGCCTCAGGCCCATCCGACCCAAATTGTTTTGGGCTAAGGGTGTGTTTGGGAAAAGACACCATTATGTCTTCCCCTTTTATTTCGCACCCTTGTGTTTTGATATGTGGCTATATAAGTTCTTTTTGGATGTTAGAAAATTCCAGAAAAATTTAAGAGTCTTCTTTGATTTATTTATGGGTCTCTCTTACTTTTTTTTTTTCATGTTTTTTTGTTGACTTTGTTGTATATTCGATTTGTGGACTTTTACTATGAAACGTGAATCTGAAATACGATAAATGTCTTCCTTTTTTCTCTAAAAAAAATAATAAAATATAAAAATAAAAAATAGTTTCCGTTTTCTTTTAATATAAATTTTTTGGATTTATTAACTGGTGCCAGAGTCAGGAATACTATGCTTTTTAGGTTACACAATATTTACCAACACTGGAGTTGAAAATATTCACATGTGAATACTCATTGACACCAGAGTCAAGAATATTATAAGAAGACTATAAGAATAGAACAAAAACAAACTATTAGCAATTTAAGACAAAACTAGTAATACAACTTGTCTCAGGTAGGACGCTTAAGGGGTGATAGTATCTTTCCTTTCACGTAACTAGTCTTGTATCATAAAATATTTGTTGACCAGTTAGTGACCATAATACTAGGTGGCGACTCCTTAAACTAGACATTTTCCCCTCGAAGAACAAGACGTCAAATATCTATTTTTTTTTGCATTTTGAGAAATATTTTAAAAGTCGTCGCGATATCTGGGTGTGACGACTCCGCTAGGACTAAGCTTTACTTTTTATCTTATTATTACTATCTTTTTTGTTGTGCTAGTTTGCTTATTTTCTTGCCTTTACTGCTTTAGCATGCATCCTTGTTGCTACCCAATTTTTGACCCATATTTTGATAAATTTTCAAATAAAAAAATAAATAAATAAAATAATAATAAGGGTTTACATGTAGCGATACCATAGAGCATCAGGGTTAAGGAAGCAATATGTCAAGGAGATAATTACTGAATCACATATAATTGTTTCAATATAAAATACCATAGATATATGATTTGATTCGTGGTAGTTATGGAAAATAATCACTGTAATATAAAATACCATATATATAGGATTTGTTGGTACTGGTTATAGAAGACAATCTCTGCAATAATTATTGCAATATTTCCTTAAATAACACGTGTGGAGATTTTTTATATAAGTGAACCTCCAGCCATATGCACAAGGGGAGGAGAAAATTTTGAGGGGGCAATTTTGCACATTTAAAAAGCAACACAAACAAAAACCTAACCCTAAACCCATCTTTTTCAAGCAAACCAGCCGCCCTCCCCACCTTAGAAAAAGAAAGAACACAAACCAACCGGCTACTCCCCCCTCACCAGCCACCATACCCCTCTCCTTACCAGCCATAGACGCTGTCCCTCCATGTTCTAAACAGGCCATCCTCATTTTCTCCTCCTCCAGCAGTATCTCCGAACACCAGCCCGAGCACCAGCTTCGTCCCTACACCAGGTAAGCTCTCCTCGTCTCTATGCATGCATAAATTTAATTCACTGTTACTATGCATGTGAATTTTAATTCACCAGTGATTGTTCATGCGGGTCTCCTGCTGGCAGAACCAGTTACTGGTTTGAGCCAGTAACCGAGTTGAGCTTGGAAATAAAGTCCAGCCCATATGGCTAGGCTAGATGTTTTTTTTAAAAGGATAAAAAAAAGTTTATGTTTGACCTCGAGGGGCCATACTTGATTTTTTGGACTGTTCAATTTTCTTGCAAATTTTGATAATATATAGGCATGGTTTGTTGCCTTTAATTGCGATTAATTGTGATGCTTGTGTTTTTGACAAAAAAATATAAAAATGTTTTTGTGTGTTGCATACGACCAATACCCTAACATGTTTTGAATGTTTTTTTTTATATATAAAAAAAATATTGGAAGTTTCGAAAATGTGTTTTCGCATGGATTTCTTAAACACAACAAAAATTATTTTCTTGCATTTCTGGATTTTACAACATATTTGTAAAACTCCAAAGGGTATTGGCCATTATTTCAAAAAATACAAAAATCTTAGTTTAGGGGAATTCATCTATTATTCACCGTTAATGTTTGGATAAAGAAATCCTAAATGGATGAATATCCAAAATATTATCGGGAATAACTTGTTATTATTCACCGTTAATGTTTGGATAAAGAAATCTCAAAGGGATGAATATCCAAAATATAATTGGGAATAACTTGTTATTATTCACTGTTAATATTTGGATAAAGAAAACTCTAAGTTGTAAATATCCAAAATAATTTTTTAGGGATAATAAGTCATCACATATCCTTGAAAGAAGCCTTGATTATAATCGAGGACATTTCAATTTTTTACTCCATGGTTTACGAGTCGTGAGAGTATAAAAAAACACTAAGACAAAAATAGGCTTTTAAAGCGCCCTAGATTTCTAAATTTTTTCCCTCCCCCTTGCGATTTACAAGTCGCAAACTCTTGAAATACTAAGGGGAAAATGAGCTTTTAAAGCACATGGAATCTCCTTGGATTTCTATCTTAAAAATTTAGTTTGAATCAAAATTAGAAAAACTGATGGGATTAGAAAACACCAACACCATAGCAATTATAAAGCAAATCAAACACCAAGCAGCTTACCTTAGGTAGGGCGTACGAGGGGTGTTAATACCTTCCCTTTATGCAACCAGTCCCTTGCCTTAGAATCTCTGAAAGACCAGTCAGGGTTTCTAGTGACCATAATACTAGGTGGCGACTCTCTTATTCACAATAAAACACAAAGACCCCGAAATCAATCGAGGATCGCCGCGACGCCTCGCTCCGCTCGCGAGGATGCGACAATCCTTATTATCATGCATAACTTTAGAAAGCACACACCTTAAAATTTAGGATAGGTGAAGAAGTAACGGTACCCCAATGGTTTTAGTCTAGGTAAGACTCGTGAAACTATTCAACTCTCGCTTGATTATTTACTCGATAGTGGTT
This sequence comes from Populus trichocarpa, assembly GCF_000002775.5. Classification (NCBI taxonomy): domain Eukaryota; kingdom Viridiplantae; phylum Streptophyta; class Magnoliopsida; order Malpighiales; family Salicaceae; genus Populus; species Populus trichocarpa. The sequence goes on along the minus strand of NC_037285.2, from coordinate 48,765,114 downwards.
GGTACGCCGATCTGATATGACTCAGGGCTTCTATCTTCACACTACTTGTAAATCTTATATCAACCATTTAAGGACGGTCACTGAGCAAGCGAAAGACCATTTGAGACTAGATAGTAACCTCCCTCTTAATGCACTTAAATGACTAAAACCTACCTACCAGGTTGTACCCTGTGTAATCTCACTATGGCAAGCCCAACATATGGCATCATGGTCGTCACATAGGATATAAGAATCTGAGTTGTTATAGTTGACAAAAAGGAATTGACTTGAATTGAAAGCCGAAAGGCTTATCAAAAGTCAAACTTAGGCAAGACTGGACAAGGATCCCTCGTTGGCATGATGATGACATCTTGTTCCTAAAATCCATGAATAACAACAATTGTTACCCTGTGAAGGGTGAGTCCACATTGAATTTGCATTTTCCTTGTCGATAGCATCATCACTTATGCATGATTGTATAATTTTCATTTAGCAGGTTGAAACATAGGTTCCCCATTGAAATGCAGCTATAACACTAAACTGCAAAAAAAAACAAATGGAAAATGAAGAAAAAGCTCTATTGGAAGCCTAACACCGAAAAAAGTTAGAAAGTCTTAGAAAAGAAGTCATAAGACTTACTAGTCTACTCGAACAGGCCTTGAGATCTAAATTCGGAGAAGTAAAATTTACAGCTTAGCCTGAACCTATGATCGCAAATCCACAGAATCTAGGGGTAATTGAGGTGTCACTTAAATCTCAACAGGCTATGTATTCCTAATTTTCTTAACCAGACATATCTTATAAGAATGTTGTCTACCATTGACTTTATAGTGAAAGAATCTCAAAAGGACAAGATGGTAAAAAAAATATCCTGGAAAAATTGGCTGCCTTAGAGCAAATGATAAGGGTATTTGAGGGAACTAGACTGTATGATCCCATAAAGGCTGCTGAGATATGTTTGATGCCCAACGTGGTCATTTCTAAAAAGTTTAGAGTGTAAAATTTGTCAAATATACTGGAACTCAATGCCATATAACTCATCTCAAAGCATACTGCAACAAAATGACTGAGGTGGTTTATGACGAGAAACTACTAATTCACTTCTTTCAAGATAGCTTAAGTGACGCAACCCTCATTTGGTATATGTTGTTAGATAATACCAAGGTTAAAAAGTGGAAGGATTTAGTTGATGCCTTCATTAGGCAATATAAGCTTAATATGGATGCGGGCCTTGATAGGTTAAGCTTGCAAGCTATGGAGAAGGACAACAAGGAGTCCATAAGGGAATATACCTAAATGTGATGTGAGGCAGCTGCACAGGTTAATCCTTCTTTGTTGGTAAAAGAGATGATCAATTTATTTTCCAACACCTTTAAGGCCTTATACTTTGAATATTTGGTTAGAAGCTCTGCATAACATTTCATTGACGTGGTTGTTATAGCTGAGAGGATTGAACATGTGAAACCCTGAAAATTTATAATTTAAATATACGGATGTGTAAACCCTTATGTAAATGTAAGACTGAAAGAGGTATGATCTCAATGAGTGATGGAAACCAAGATAAGAAATGTTGCACGTGTCCTCGCAGCGTCACGGCGAGCGTCCACCCTCAAGTATATTGTAGTGTTTATCTAGAAAGTATGGGGAGACAAGGAATTCTTGTCTTTTATTGGTGGAAAATTTGAGTGGGAGTCCCACCTAGTATTCTGGTCACTAGGAAGCCTAACTGGTCTCAGAGATCGGGTATGGAGACTGGTTGCGTAAAGGGAAGGTATTAGCACCCCAACTACGCCTTACCTAAGGTAAGCTGTATTGTTTTGTTGTATGATAAATCTAAGGTCTTGTTGTGGTTTCTAATTGTCGGTCTATCTACGGTTTAAGAAAAGTCATCATCTGTAAGAAGATCCTTATCTTATCTGATAAAACCAATTGTTCTATGTCGTCAAAAGAAATACCTTTTTAATATCAGGAATATGTTTTATGTATAAATTTGTAATCCCCGATACTAAAACAAAACAAAATAGTTTTTTGGAATTTTTGAAATATTGGCCAAATTCTCCTAACTTTAATAAACTGGTTATTAAAGCCAAAATGCATGCTAAAACATATTTTTTGAAGTTTTCTTTGTTGTATGAAAATACAATATGATTTTTAGCTTTGAGAGACTTGGATGTATGAATGAAACATAATATTTTTTTTATGTTTTGACGAAAACCGGGTATTTTAACACTGGATTTATATTTTTATGGTATAAAAATACAAACCAATATTAAGAAAAATTTAGTAGAAAAATACACGGAAAAATTACAATTTCAAAAAAAGATTTTTTTTTAATTTTTTTTTGGGGCAGGACCCAATTATTTGGGCTGGGCCCAACTATTCAGGCTGGGCCAGAATTGGCCTAGCCATGAACAATGGCTCTCCACTGTTCACATGCTACGTGAACAGTGGAGGCTGGCAGCGAAGGAGAAGAAGGAAGAAAAGAGAGGCAGGGAGCTGACCTGTGGGGGCTGTTGTGGAGGCTCACGGTGGTGCTAGCTGGTGGCGGTGATACTGGCGGCGAAATGGCGGCGGCTCCAGGCGGCGGTCTTTCTCTCTTCTCTCCTATGTTTTTCTTCTCTTTTTCTATATATTTTTTTTTCTGCCCTCTCCCCCTTTCTTGTTTTTTTCTTTGGGTCCTCAGACTTTTTCTCCTTTTTTTCTTTTCCTTCGCTCATCAGAGCATCTCCTCTTCTATTATTTTTTTTGCTCTCTTCCCCTATATTTATAGGCAAAAATAGGGGAAGAGATGGTAGGGGCGGCCACTGTTCAGCCTCCCCAGGACAGTCCAAGGGGTGCGTCCCCTCTGTTTTTCACCGCCCCGTGGTAGGCCATAGGTCAGAGTTTATGCAAGTGGGGTTATGATCGACGTCTTTTTGATGCTTTCGGAGAAAGAGGGAGAAAAAACCAGGGGAGAAAAAAATCTTCTTCTTCCCCTGACTCGCGCGTCCAGGGGAAGAAGAAGACCCACAGTGCCGTTTAAAACGGCACCGTTTCAGGCTTTTTTTTTTATGAACAGTGGATGAAACGACGCTGTTTTTTCTAAAACGCGTCGTTTTATTTAAATGGAAACCGGCACCAAAACGCATCACATTCAAACTCAGGCCTTCAATTTGCGTGCTTTTTTCATTTTGGTCCTTGGTTTCGGATTTCTTCAATTAAGTCCCTAATTGGCCATCAAACTTCAATATTTATGCAATTAAGCTCCTAATTTGACCAAATTAACTCTAAAAAATTATAATTTGACCCCGAAACTTTAATTTCTTCCAATTAAAGGCCAAATTGACTTCAAAATCCTTTATAAATTCAATTAAACCTTCAATAAAATTTAATTGAGTCTATAAACATTTGATTTTGGACTTTTCTTCCTCAAATTGAATTTTCTTTGTCAACAGGGCTCTCATTAGTCAACAAAATACTGTCAAATTTTAATTTTTGTATTTTTAAACCTTCTCAACCAATTTTTAGTCATTTTCTGGACACTTTGGCACCCTCTTCTCACTGCTATTATTTTTTTCGATTTCTTTGTTTTTTTAGTCCGAATATATATTTTTTGATTTCTCGAAGAAAAATTAAATTTGGAGAGTAACCAAAAAATGAATTATGACAACCTTTATTTATTAATTACTAACTAGGCAAATCAATACAACGTGAAATTCTATCAATGTCTAGTCTGACATGAAGAAGACCGCCATATCATTTATTCTCTTTCATTTTTAATTTATTCAACAATAATATGTATAATTTTTCTGATATACTATCACCAAGATGAGAGAGGAGGGATGCTTTGTTCATTTCTAAAGAAATTAGCTGGATCAACTTTTGTCTTCACATGCACCAACCGGTCAAAGTTGTTCTTGAAATATTTGGTACCCCAAATTCTTGCTTGTTTGTAACTTGTGTTGCCTAGGGTGTTCATTCCCAGGTCAAGATCTCTGTAATTGATATATGCTTGTCGTGGATTTTTCGTAACATAAGGAGTCATATAGCTGTAAAGTTTTCTGATCCAGCTTGTATACTTTTGAGATCTCTCACTGTCTTGATCGCCCCAAAAGACTGCATAATGAATTTGGAATAGATTTCCAGCTCTATGTGGAAATGGAATGCTGGTCTCGGAAATTTCGTCCATTTTGCCCCCATAGGCTGTGAATTGCAATTGAGCTACTTGGGCATCCAGTTGGTTAAGCCTTTCCCATATTCCTTCCAAAGCGATTTCAGGTATAGGCTCTGTCACATAGTCTGTTTTTCCTTTAAAAGATCTTGTGGATCCTGGCCTCCTATCAAGCAAAACATCCAAGGATGTATTGCGTGGAAATCTAGCAAAGTAGACAGTAGACTCGATCCAACTCATCTCGATGCAGTCTTCTTTAACCAAACCGAGCTGGGGAAAGCTCTGTTGCATCATTGATAGGAGTCTATCGACTCCATCAAGAAACAAGGAAGTATATACGGCGAGTATTGTTGTCTTTCCTTCCTGAGAAGTGTTAGCTCTCGAAAGGAAAATTCTGGAAAATAGATCTTCGTCAAACTTTCCTATTGCCGACTGCCACTGATGAACGAGTTTTGTTGCATTTTGTTCCAAAGTTCTAGTGACATTGAACACTGTCACAGTTGGTGGAACTGTGACCAATTCCAGTTTCCACGCAACAACAACTCCGAAGGTGTTGCCTCCACCTCCTCGAATGGCCCAAAACAGATCCTCTCCCATCGATGCTCGGTCAAGGATTCTACCTTTAACATCGATTAATTTGACATCAATAATGTGGTCTGCAGCGAGGCCATATTTACGCATCATCATCCCATGTCCTCCTCCACTAATGTGCCCACCGGATCCCACAGTTGGGCAAACACCTGCTGGGAAGGCAAGAGTTCTACTTTTCTCAGCGATTCTGTAGTAAACTTCTCCTAGTGTAGCACCAGTTTGAACCCATGCAATTTTGTTTCCTACATCAACTGCAACTGTTCGCATATTGATCAGATCAATAACCACAAAGGGTAGAACCGAAACATAAGAGAGGCCCTCATAGTCATGGCCACCACTTCGAACTCTAATTTGCAGGCCATGTTTCTGGGAACAAGCAATGGCAGCTTGAATGTGGGCTACATTTAGAGGTGTAACAATAACTAGTGGTTTCGGGGTGGCACTTGTGTTGAACCTGCCGTTTCGTATAGAAAACTGCAAGACAGATGAATATGAGGAGTTGATTGGGGTGTAAATGACCTTAGAAATGGAGTTTGAGTTTTGAGAATGAAGGCATTTAAGAAAATCCTCATGATGATCAGCTGAAGCTACCCATAAAAATGTCAAGAAAGGAAGAAGCAAGAATTGCAACTTTGAAATGCTTAGAGATCCCATGACTATTGTGATTTTTCTGTACAAGCTAGAGGTTTAAGGGGCTTTATAGAACTGATCAAAATCATATTCCCGTTGATGAAAAATGAAAATCATGTGACATTTCAACCAACTTGTATGACAAAATAGGAATTATGGTTTAAATATTTCTTGATGTATTAAGGTTGCTTTCTTTGATTAATTTGGCAGTGCATATTGCTATCATAATTTTAGCCTTTAAATAATTTATTTTTTCATTGTTTATTTTAGAGTAAAAGGATTTATTGACCCTTTACCTAGTCTTTATTTATATCCCTGTGATCACAGTGCAATTATTGCCACCATTCTTCGAAGTGTCATCAGTTCGCATGGATAGAATTTTCTATTCAGTCAAGATGATTTTGATCGCCAAATAGATAATTATTTTTATAAATGAAGGATCCAAGTAATTGCTTTCCAAGTTGAAATGTATACGAAAACGAAAATTCAAATTAATTTAGAAATAGCAAGTTGATGCAGTCGACGTACATAGCTTCTTCTTCTTCATGTTTTCCTTACAATATGATTTAACAGTTAGTTTATGTTCAATTCGAGGATATCCTCCTTGTTAATCAATTTGACAAAATTATATTTATTAGTAAATGTGATTCACCCTGTTGAAAATTATTATGCATTGATGTCATCAAAATCTTATCTTGATCTTGGTATAGATTAATTTATTGTAGGAAAAATCCTATATCAGTTCCTATTTAAACATTAGTTTTCAGTTGAATCCTTTTGGTCTTCAAACTATTATTTTGCGTAATTTAACCTTTTTAAATCTAAATTAGTATCTAATTGCATCTTTTTTTAGAAGAGAGGGTTGAATTGAAAAATAAAAGACTGAAGTGAAAAAGACAGGTGGAATAGATGATGGATTAAAAATTTGTTTTAAAAGTTCATTTTAGTCTTCTATTTTTTTGAGCTATTAGGTAATCAGTTCCTATAATTTTCAAAAATTTAATTTTGATACTTAACTCTATTTTTCTCAATTTTCAGTTTTTTTTTTTTTTTGTATATGGAAGGAAAAAGAGGGAGTCGCTAGATTTCGGTGTAAAAAGAGAAAGTTGATGTTAGTTTAGACTATGTTGTTTTCTTTTACCTTAAAAGTGTATAAAAATAGATCTGAACTAGGAGAGATTTTGTTTTTCAGGTTGATTTTTGGTTTAGGGTTGATTTTTAGCATTTTTTAGGGCTACAAATTGGTTTAATAAGGTTTCTAGGGTGTTTTCTAAATATTTTAGGTAAAAAATTGGTTGAAACAGGTTTATTTCTAAAAAAATCTAGTATCTTGTTTTTTCAGCCTATATGGTTGAGGTGGATGACATGTCGTTTGCAAGATTAATGTTTTTTAAAAATAAAGGCTCTTGAGTAGGCCATTTCTTGATGAGCCAGGTGTTAAGTTTAGCTTACCAAACCCAGCAACGTTTAACTTAATTCTTTTTAAATTTTTTTTTAATTAAAGCTGTATTTTTTAAAATAATTTCTTGGTATATAATTTAATTAATACCCCTTTTCTATGTTTTTTTTTTACTTATTTAACCTCTTTTAGATTGCAATTATTTTTTAATGATATTAAGTATGTTTAATTGTTAAAGAAGCTGGTATTATTTATCTGTGATATTTTTAAAATTTTATATATATTAATTTTTTTAATATTGATTTTTTATAAGATTTTTAAGAAATATTAGATTAGATTAAAAGAAAGAATGAATGAGGGTTTTAATGTGTAATTAAAAGAACTATGTCTCAAGAGTGTAATTAAAGAAAATTGGTGAATTATAAAGGGAATGAATAGTGTTTTTTTATGGTCATAAGTGGCCGGCCAAGTGATTAGAACATGCTCCTCTTCATTGAAGATTCAAATCCTTCGTCCATTCCTCGGAAGCTTGGTTCCGAGCTTGGTTTAGATTTCGCTTTTAGGATAGGTGGCGTGCGTGATGCTACTAGGGAAAAAAAATGTCGCACGTCAAAAAATCAGCGCGGCATCGGTTGGCGATTTTATCGTTGTTCGTTTTGCTTTGGTTCGTCGGAGTCGCCACCTAGTAATTGATTGCGGGCTACTAGGAAACCGGATGTACTGATCTTGTCAGAGATTCATGGGTAAGGGACTGGTTGTGGTTAGGGAAGGTATTAGCACCCCTAACGCACCCTACCTGAGGTAAGCTGCTTCGTGGACTTGATGTGTTTTTTAAAATAAAAATTTTAGCCCAATTCTAAGGCTTCGATAAATCAGTTATTAGTTCCCAAAATATATGTAGATACATGTTCTACATTTTTATGGAAAATACAACATGATTTTTATCTGTCCTTTAGATATTTGAGCATATAAATTAAAATATTTTTTTCTTTTTATTCAATAACATACATAACAAAAAAACAAAACACGCACAACTCTTTTTCTATTATTATTTGTTTTTCTCTTCTCTTTTCTTTTCTTTTTCTTTTTTTCTTTTTCCTCCACATTTACACAAAGTACAAATTATAATAAAAAAAAAACTCAAAATTACACAAATATTACATTAAACAATTTGAAAATTACAAAATGAACCAAACAACCCGGAACAGTATCAGGCCGACTTCTGGAGCTGCCAGAACAGTGGCGGCGCGTGGAACTGGCGCCACTGTCACTGGCGGCGCGTGGATTCACGCGCCGCCGCCGATGAAGGTGGCAGAAACCGGTGGATCGGGAACCTCTTCTTCTTCCCTGTCTCCCTACGCCGGCGGTGAAGGTCACCGTCACCTGCAACAAGGAGAAACAACGCACAACAGCAGTTGATTTTAATTTTTTCTTTTTGGTCCAGATCGGCTTCTCTCCCTTCTCCTTCTTCGACTACACGGCGGGTCAATTTGTTGTGGGTTTCGTCTTCTCCTCTGCTTTGGGTGGCAGGTCTGGCGTTTGGGCGGCGATGGCTGTGCAGCAGCTGGTGGCCGGTTCGGGTCTGCTGGGTTTGTCGGGTGGAGATGGGAATGGCTGTTGACTCTGTGGGTGCTGCCGTGTGTTGGCTGCTGCTGGAGGAAGCTTCGGTGTTGCTGCTGGAGCTGGGTCGGCCAGGAGAAGGTTTTGGTCGGGCGTCTGCTGTGAGCGGCTAGTTTCCTTGGGCACCGCCGTATGGGGGCTGGTGTTGATGGGTCTGTGGGCGCTGGAGGAACGGCTGGAAGAAGGGGACTAGAAAAAAATCAAAAACAGGGGGGGTCCAAGGCTGGCGGCCCTGGTCTGGCTGCAAGATGCAGATGACGAGGAGATGGGGAAAGCTGAGCAGGAGAGTCTTGTGTGCAGCTGGAAGAGGGGAGAGGACCGGCCTCAGAGAAGGAAGATCGGTACCGTGGCCAAGCAAGAAGAAAAATGAAATACCTAGGGGGAGGGGGCGGCGCCCCCCTTTGAAAAAAAATGGGTTTAGGGTTAGGTTTTTTTGTATTTTTTTCTGATGTTTTCCAAAATTATCCCCCCCCCTTTTGTTTGAGTTGTGGACCAGTATTTATAGGTAAAATGTTGCATGGATCTCCAAATTGGTCCCTCAACTTTTTTTCTTTTTTTTTTTTTAATTTGATTTTTCTTAATTTTTTTGTATTTTTTTGAAAACGAGCAATATCAACGTCGACTCAATGAAGAAAATCAATGATTTTAAAAATAACGCGTTAAAAGTTGAATGCGTTCCAAATGTCTTTGAAAATTTAAATTCTTTTGAGACGATGCTAAAAATGCTAAAAACGATGCAAATGTATTAAAAAAAGTATTTTTTGGATTTTCAATGTTTTTCGCTATTTTTGGATTTTTTCTGAAAATTTATCAAAACATGGGTCAAAAATTGGGTAGCAACAAAAAATATAAGAGAAATTCAATAATCAAATCACTACAACATTATCCAGTTTTACCGACGGACTAATTCCGTCGGTGACAACAATGAAATTCGTCGGTGAAAAACATATCGACGGCCTCACCGACGGAACCCGTCCGTCGGTATACCAGTCGTCGGTAACTCCCATTTCCGTCGCTAAGTCTGTGGCAAATAAAAAAAACACCCACCGACGGAACACCGACGGTCTTACAGACGGATACGCTCGCGCCAAAAAAAAGTTTCCCGCGGGAACATTACCGACGGAATAAATCCGTCTGAAATTTAAACGGTAATTATCGAGGACATTACCGACGGAATTTCCGTCGGTAATTATGGCATGGCTGGTAATTGTGTTGCAACTCTCTGTGAAATACCGATGGATATTATCCGTCGGTAATGCCGTCGGCATTTAATCATCGACGGATAATATCCGTCGGTGATGCCGTCGGTAATAATGGCATGGCTGGTAATTGTTCGGCAACTCTCTGTTAAATACCGACGGATATTATCCGTCGGTAGGTATTTAAAATATATATAAAAAATAATTTATTAATTATAAAAAACCTTAATAAACAAATAAAAATGGATTAAACATTAAAAATATAAAAGTAATGTTAAATAATATTCATTACAAATTTAATGATTTTAAAAAACAAAATTAAACTAAAATAGTGGCGGAGCTGGAGGAGGAGGCGGAGGAGGAGGAGGCTGGTTGTTCCCGGGACCATACGGCCAAAAAGAAGCTGCACAAATATCGTCACCCATCTTTGATCTCATCTCCATGACTATTTGACGGAGCTCATCATAATTCGTCGAGAGTTGTTGATATTGTTGTTTCAACGCAATGAACTCCTCAGACTGGGTGTTCGATACTGATGGAGAGCTTCCAACAGTTGAGACACTACGATCCCGCCTCCATCCACAAATCTGGATCGAAATCTGGATGGGTCGACGGATTGTCCCCATATCTCTCCCTCAACCGGCTATTATAGGTCTCCTGAAAATTCCATCGGTAAAAAAATCATCAAATGCAATTCAAGATGCAATTCAAGAAAATAATAACTTACAAAATAAAATGAATGAACGAACATACCACGAAGTGCTGAGCACGGTTGTCCACGAACTGCTGCACCCCCTTTTGGCGGTCTTGACTCCGCACATGCGTCTCTACAAACAGCTCCATTGGACTCGGTTCACGTCCAAGAGACGCAGCCTGTAAGGAAAAAATAGGTTGAAAGTTAAATATATTATAAGAAACGACAAATTAATTAACGATATAATTCATTAAAATTAATCTTACCATCCGCTTTGCATGTGCGCTGAATGGGACGGATCCGCCAGTGTGCGTGGTCATCGAACCATGAATTTGCCGGTTCCGGTTGTCGGCGCCGGACTGTGAGCGCCGTGAGAACCGCTCTGAGGTCACGTGCTCAATATATGCCGTCCATATTTCCCCCGAGATGAATGGTGGTTTGAATTCTTGCCAAACCGCCACCTGATTCCATCCTTCAAGACCATTATCCCTCGCATGTCTTTTTGATTTTTTTTGGGTGTCATACCAAAAATCACGCAACCTACTTCCATAGTAACAAATTAGAATTTAAAACATAAAATTATAAAACAAAAATAAATATTATTTTTGATGTTACCTAGTTGCCGCCTGATTCTCCCATACCCTCCTCACAACATTGTTGTCCGCCCTATCCCACTCAAATTTGTTCTGTGTATATAAATAATTCATATAAAATAAAAATAGTACAAGATATAAAATTATAAAAATCATTTATAAAAAATAAACTGGAAATTAAAAATTAACACCGACTTGAAATCGCTTAAACCATGCATCGATATTAGGTTTCCACTCAGGATGTTTGGAAACCTGGCTCCATTGAAACAATGGAATCTCCATCGACGATTTAAACGCCAATGTTATAGTCCTTGCAGCCTCAATGTTTGTGAACCTGAAATTAAATAAAAGTAGTAATATTAATTAGTTGTTCATAAATTATGTTATAAGTATATATAAAAAAAAAACTAAAACCTAAACAAACTTACATTGAGAGGTCATCCTTCCATTGTGCCCGGTACTTGCTGGTGAATTGACCCCGCTGTGAAGGCACACCGCTTCTGCGCTGTGAAACCGCGCTAGAAGAGGTAGCATCACAAGTTGGCGTAGATTCCTCGCCGTGATCAGCACCTAAGGATACATCCTCCTCGCTGCTAGAAGAACTAGCTGCAACCGTCTTCTGACGACGTGCTGTAGATTTCATTCTACGCATCTACACAAATGTATACGAATAATTACATAATTAACTTCGATTATTTAAAAAAAAAATTCGACAGAGTCTCCCCTGTACTGGGGGGTCCCAAGTTGTCAACAAAATCATATTACACTTCCAATTTTATTTCACATCCCGATCCAATCATCCTGGATCTCAACCCAACTCATCATCATCAACACAACATTTTATTCAATAACATCATATAGAATTTCAACTATGAACATTCATTGTTAAATTGGTACTTAGAGTTACAAACATTAGATTAAAGTTATACATTCAAATTTACGGATTAATGTTACATTTTTAACATAAATTCAACAATAACAATTATAGCAATACAAACAATAATATCATAAATTAAGATAAACTAATTAAATGTAATTCTATATATATAAATTAACATTTTTAACATAAATTCAACAATAACAATTATATATATAAATTAACATTTTTAACATAAATACAACAATAACAATTATAGCAATACAAACAATAATATCATAAAATTAATAAATAAAATTAAAAAACTAAAAAACACTACACAACACACAACATAAACACAAAACAAACAATACACAAAACTAAAAAACACTATATCAATTCAAAATAAATTTGGGAATAAAAAATGTTTACCTTAATAATGTGTTGAATTTAAGATTTTATCTACAAACAATACACAAAACAAAGAACACCAAAAAAAATAATCATAATTAAAATAAACAAAATACAAAGATAAAGAAAAAAAATACATACCTTTTAAAACTACCACCAAAACAATAAAATCCTTCTAAAAGCTAAATATAAACGAGAGAAGAAGAGAAAGGGAGAAGAGAAAGGGAGAAGAGGAGAAGAGAAAGGGAGAAGAGGAGAAAATGAACAAAGTGGGGAGAATGGGCGGTATATAAAGCAATTTTTCCGACGGAATTACCGACGGAAATTAATTGTTGTTGGTGGAATTAAATTCCGTCGGAAATTAATTGAAATGCGCACCAAAAAGTTCAAAAATCCAGCCAAACTTTTCGATCCGTCGGCAACTCCGTCAGAAATTTCGTCGGTAATCGTGCAGACGGACACGTGTCAGACATGCGTGCGCCGTCGGTGATGCCGTCTGTATTTTACGTCGGAACTTCCGTCGGTAATAGTGCAGACGGACACGTGTCAGACATGCGTAAGCCGTCGGTGAGTCCGTCTGTAAGGGATGTCGGCAATGTCGTCGGTATCCGTGCAGACGGACACGTGTCAGACATGCGTGCGACAATCCATCGGTGATTCCGTCGGTATTAGATGTCAGTAAAGCCGTTGGAAATCCGTCGGTGAATATGGCAAAATCCCGTAAATATTTTGCAACTCTCTGTGAAATACCGACGGGTTATATTCCGTCAGTATACCCGTCGGTGAAACGGTAAAATTTTCTTATTTTTTTTATGTAACCCTGTCAAAAAATCTTGAATTGTAATCTTACAGCACACACAACACAATAACAAAGGCTGACCCTTAAAGAAGAATAAATATTTCATGTTTCAAATTATTACATTATAAAATAAGGCTTTATAACATGTTTAGTTAGTCGGAATTTTCATCTTCGTCCTCTATTGAATTGTTATCATCAGCTTCATCGCACTCTTCAATTTCGTTATCATCTTCTTCAACAACATTCGTTTTTCCACTAGTAGAGCTCAGAACAACATTCAACTCCTCTGCGTCAACATCAACAAGACTATCGTTGAAAACACGAAAATTCGAATTTTCTTCTAAGTCAATCGACGGAGCAACTCGGTATGGTTCAACCAACTCACTAGCTTGAAAGACTTCATCTATCACACTTGTGTCTTCGTTCTCATCTTGAACAACCTCGACACGACCCTTGGGTTTTGTTTTTAAAACGGATAACCAATCAACTCTTGATCGGTCCTTTCTAAAGGAAGGGGTGTATGTGTAATAAACTTGTTGGCATTGCTTTGCGAAAACAAAGACGTCATTTACGTTGCGGTGTCTAGCTTTTGAGTTGATTTCAACGAGACTATAGTGAGGATCTACTCTGATTCCTCTGTCAGTTGTGTCATACCAATAGCATTTGAATAAAACACTCTATTTTGCTCGCTATGATATTGCAGTTCGATGACCTCTTCCAATCTACCGTAGTAGTCAACTTCAAACTCACTAGAAGTCGATCCCTTAATACAAACACCGCTGTTGTATGTCTTTCTTCCATGCCCGTATTCTTCAGTATGAAAGACATATGCATTGACAAAATATCCATTATAGCACTTGACTTTTCTTTCAGGGCCCAGGCATAGTAAAGACAGTGAAATAGCAGCACTACCTCCCATTTGATAAACCTAGCTTGTAAATTAAATACAACAATAATCAATAAACGAATATTATGTAACATTGACTACAATTAATTACATTGCAAGAGATAATGAGTTTGTGATAGGACTTACATGTGTTCTAAACCATGTGGCAAATTGTTCATCTTGTAATTGAAAGATCTGGGATTCGGTCAGCTGTGAGTTATTGGACAGTAAGTATCGTCGATGTTGCCTGCAAGGTTGTTCCAAATTATATGAGTGTATGGTATCACAAAACATAAATAGTACACTCTTGACAAAGTTTAAGTCGAACATCTACTTACTTAATAAAAGGTCTCAGCTCATCACAGTTAAATAGGACATAATTGTGTGCTTGTCTGAACTCTATTTCAGACAAATATCTTCCCCTCACGACATTTTTAGGTGTGGGTTGTCCAGGATTGGAGAATATTGACAAGTTCCCACTTGAATGCACTTCACCACCATCATCATGCCGTGGAACACGGTTTATCCTCGTTCTCAAATGAGGTTCGAAATAGTATGAGATAAATGTTGAGATCTCCTCAACAATATACGCCTCACATATTGACGCCTCAACATGCGCCTTGTTCTTAATCTTTTTTTTAAGATTGAACAAGTACCTGCATACATATATATATATATATATATATATATATATATATATATGTATTAATAAAAAATTATCAATTAAAAACATTAAAATAAAAATAAAAACATTTAATTATAAATGTCATAGCAACTGTAATATCTAACCTCTCGAATGGATACATCCATCTGTACTGGACCGGTCCTCCAACTTTTACCTCAAACAGTAAATGTACGGGTATATGCTCCATTGAGTCAAAAAATGATAGAGGGAATATCATCTCAAGTTTGCATATTGTCTCGACGATATTCTTTTCAAGCCTTTCAATGTGATCAACATTCAACTTGCTGGAGCATATGTCTCTGAAGATATGACTAATCTCCGTTAGTGCATCCCATATCCCCTTTGGCAACAAACCACGAAAAGCTAATGGGATGAGTGTTTGCATAAACACATGGCAGTCATGACTCTTCATTCCATATAATCTGCATTCCTCCGTATTAACCAGCATTGATATGTTCGAGTCATGTCCATCGGGAAAACGCAGACTCTTAAGCCATTTGTAGACTAGTAGTTGTGCGTTTTTCTCTAGCACGAAGCTTGCTCTTGGTTTTGCGACCCGTGACCCATCACAAACCAACTCCATATTTTTACGGTTACAGAACAGCGCTACATCCAATCTAGCCTTGATGTTGTCCTTTGTCTTCCCCTTCACATCCATGACGGTGTTGAAAATGTTCTCAAACACGTTCTTTTCAATGTGCATGACGTCAAGGTTATGACGGAGAAGATTGGTCTTCCAATAAGGAAGCTCCCAAAATATACTTCGCTTCACCCAATTATGGGTCAAACCAAAACCAGGAAACTTCTGCTTACCTGATTGGAGACCAAACACGATTTCACGGTACTCTGACACAACATCAAACAATTCTTCACCGGAAAGACGTGGGGGTGCAACATCATTTTCAACTCTGCCAACAAAGAAATCCTTTATGTTCTTTCTGTACCTGTGGTTATGTGGCAAGAAACGACAATGACAGTCAAAAAAAGAAGCTTTATCCCCGTTTGTTAGCGTGAATGCCTTGTTGTTCTCTATACAGTATGGACATGCTAGCTTTCCATGCGTGCTCCAACCAGAAACCATTCCATAAGCTGGGAAATCATTGATAATCCACATCAAAGCCGCTCTCATAACAAAATTTTATTTCCTCGAGATGTCATAAGTCAAAGCTCCAGAGGACCACAACTGCGTCAACTCATCAATCAACGGACGAAGACAAACATCTATATTCCGCCCCGGACTGCTCGGACCTGGTATGACCATAGATAAAAACATGAACTCCGGCCTCATACACATCCCCGGTGGCAAGTTATAAACCGTCAGTATGACCGGCCAACAAGAATAAGGAGCAGCAAATGACCCGAATGGGTTGAATCTGTCTGTACACAACCCAAGACGCACGTTCCTTGATTCAGCTGAAAAGTGAGGATGCATACTGTTAAAGTGTTTCCAGGCTTCACCGTCAGAAGGATGAACCATCACTCCATCAACCGCATGGTGTGATTGGTGCCATGTCATGTGCTCAGCAGTCCTTGGTGACATGAATAACCTCTGCAGTCTAGGTGTGATTGGGAAGTATCTAAGTTTTTTATATGCCACGAGAGTCTTCCCTCTACCAGTTCTGGGTTTGTAACGGGAATGCCCGCATGTCATGCACTCGGTCATCTCAGCATTTTCAAGGTAGTATAACATGCAGAAGTTAGGGCATATATCAATTTTCTGGTATCCTAAACCGAGGGGTTTCATCATGGACTTGGCAGCATAGAAGTTCTCTTTCAGCTTGTTCCCTTCAGGTAAAATGCTTCTCGCCCATTCAATAATCTTGTCATAACCGGCCTCACTCAACCCGTGATCTGACTTGATGGTGAACACCTGTGCTACGGCTGATAATTTACTATGGTTCGTGCAGCCATCCCATAATGGTTCGTCAGAATCTCTCAACAGATCAAAAAACCTTGCTGCATCTGCATTAGGTTCTTCTTCTACGATTGGACATTCCCTGACATTACCTTCACTCATTCTCATTGCATCCATAACCATATTCCTGTAAGGATTACTGTTCTCATTTCCAACTTCATGCATGTTGCTAGCACTAGAAGTTGACCCAACCACCTGTTCTTCCATGCTCTCATCAGGAACAAATTGTTCTCCGTGAGCATACCAACACAGGTAATCTTCCATGAACCCTTTGGTTAGAAGATGCATCGTTACAACATCTTGATGCAGAAACTTTAAATTTTTACACTTCCTGTATGGACACCTAATACCGCCATCAGTAAAATTCCTCGGAATAGATGTTGCGAAATTAATAAAACCCTGGACACCGTTACAATAATCCATCCTCCGCAATCCTTGGGGTGAGTCCCGATACATCCATGAACGATATTGAACCTCTATAAAACATAACAAAAATATTGGTTTTCCCCGACATTATCCAACAAACTAAAACAACACTTATGTTAAATATTCATTATCAATTATCAACTATCAACGTTCATACATACAAATTTATACATATATAAATTTACAGAAATCACAACTTCGAAATATAATTGATAACAATTAAACAAGACTCGTTAAACAAGCTATTAATTATTTATTTCATCACAACGACACATTTAATTCGGTGTAATTCAAACAAAATTTCAACAATTTACAAACAAATATAATTTGACAAAATCTAAAACAAACTATAACAACTACAAAATTGATTTTCAACAAATTTGACGTCACCACGCCGTTGCATATTTCCAGACAAACTGTATACCCCGTCGGCGAAACCTTCGGTATATACCGACAGAATATTTTCGTCGGTATATACCGACGGTTTCGCCGACGGGTTTATTCCGTCGGTATATACCGACAGATTTTGAGACGGAATTATTTCCGTCGGTATATATTACCGACGGAAAAATTCCGTCGGTAATTCCATTGGTTTTCTCCGGTTTTCTGGTAGTGAATTAAATTTGAATTAATATGATAATATGATAAAAATATAAGGAAAAAAAATAAAAATAAAAAACAATGTCGAACGAAAATATTGAAAAAAAAAAATTTTAAGCCACGTTAACTTTTTAAATCGTGACGCGAATTATCAATGTAAATAACAAAACATAACCGAGATAAAAATAATGATCAAATCTGAAATATTAAAACATAATAAAAAAATTGAACATGCATAATTTTTCAACGTCTTTTTTTACACAAAAAATTAATAGATGTAAATTGAAAAACTTGGCATTAATTAAAAAATATATTTTAAAAAATGAAGTCAAATGCTACTAAGTTTGGTAAGTTAGACCTAACGCCTAACCTATCAAGCAATGGCTTGTGTGTGGGCTTTTAGTTTTTAAAAACATTAATAGGGCGAATGACATGTCATCCACCTCAACCATTTATATATATAAAAAAAGCGTTGTTTGGGAAGCTCTAGAATCTGGTCATTGTGGTGGTTGGAAAAACAGGGTACTGAAGTTTTTTAGAAATAAATCCATTTCAACTTATTTTTTACCCAAAATACTTAGAAAACACTCTAGAAACCTTGTTTAGCCAATCCATGACCCTCAAAAATGCTAAAAATCAACCCTAAACCAATGTAGTTTTTTATTTTTATTTTGTTGTCTCATATTTTTATCATTTTATTAAATTAATCACAATTTAATTTGATTATTGATTTTTTCTTACTTTTTTAAAAACATAAAAGTCCCTTTAACTATTTTTTCCCCGGTTAAAATAATATTAATTCAGCTTGTAATATCACGCAGGCCACCAATCTAGTCGATGCTAAAAGCGAAATCTAAACTAAGCCAACAACCAAGCTTCCGAGGAATGGACGAAGGATTTGAAATCTTCAATGAAGAGGCAACACAAGTACAAAGTAATCTTAATCTATATATATATATATATATATATTAAGTGATTTATCTTTATTAGGGTATGCTGTAATCTTAACGTCACATGGCACGTACAACCCAATACAACATTAAATTTTATGCATAAAATAACCAAATATTTAATTTATTACCACTCATATTTTCTATATAACTATACTCAGTAATCTTCTATCACCAAGATGATAAAGGAGGAATGCTTTGTTCATTTCTAAAGAAATTAGCTGGATCAACTGCCGTCTTGACTCGCACCAACCTGTCGAAGTTGTTCTTGAAATATTTGGTACCCCAAATGCTAGCTTGTCTGTAACTTGTGTTGCCTAGGTTGTTCACTCCTAGGTCAAGATCTCTATAGTTGACATATGCTTGTCTGGGATTTTTTGAAACATAAGGCGCCATGTAGCTGTAAAGCCTTCTGATCCAACTTATATATTTTGCATATGCCTCAATGCCTTCTTCATCCCAAGAGATTGCATAATGAATTTGGTATAGAGTTCCGGCTCTATGAGGAAATGGAGTGCTGGATTCTGCAATTTCGTTCATCTTTCCTCCATAGGCAGTGAATTGCAATTCAGCCGATTCGGCATCGACTTGGTCAAGCCTTTCCCATATTCCTTCCAATGCAGTTTTAGGTATAGGTTCCTTAACAAAGTCAGTTTTTCCTTTGAAAAAGATTGTGGATCGAGGACTCCTATTAAGCAACACTTCCAAGGATGTATTACGAGGAAATTGAGCAAAGTAGACTGTAGACTCGATCCAACTCATTTCAATGCAATCCTCTCTCACCAAACCAAGCTCGGGAAAGCTCTCTTGCATATAAGAAAGAAGCCTATCTACCCCGCCAAGAAACAAAGAAGTGAATGCAGCTTGTATCATTGGCTTTCCTTCTTGAGTAGAGTTAGCTGATCTCCATATGAAAATTCTTGAGAATAAATCTTCGTCGAACTTTTCTATTGCGTATTGCCATTGATGAATGAGTTTTGTTGCATCTTCTTTCATTAATGTTCTTGTGACATTGAAGACAGTTACAGAAGCTGGAATTGGAACCAATTCTAGTTTCCAAGCAACAACTACTCCAAAGGTATTTCCTCCACCGCCTCGAATAGCCCAAAAGAGATCTTCTCCCATTGATGCTCTATCAAGGATTCTACCCTTGACATCGATTAATTGTGCATCAATAATATGATCGACAGCGAGGCCATATTTACGCATGATCATGCCAGTTCCTCCTCCGCTAATGTGACCACCAACTCCCACTGTAGGGCAAACACCCGCTGGGAAGGCAAGAGTTCTACTTTTCTCGGCAATTCTATAGTAAACTTCGCCTAAAGTAGCCCCACCTTGAACCCATGCAGTTTTATTTGCTACATCAACAGTAACTGTTCGCATATTGATTAGATCAACAACCACGAAGGGTATAACAGCAACATAAGAGAGACCCTCATAGTCATGGCCACCACTGCGGACTCTAATTTGCAGGCCATGTTTCTGGGAACAAGTAATGGCCGCTTGAATGTGGGCTACATTTAGAGGTGTAACAATAACTAGTGGTTTCGGGGTGGCACTTGTGTTGAACCTGCCGTTTCGTATAGAAAACTGCAAGACAGATGAATATGAGGAGTTGATTGGGGTGTAAATGACCTTAGAAATGGCGTTAGAGTTTTGATAATGAAGGCATTGAAGAAAATCCTCATGACGATCAGCTGAAGCTACCCATGAGAATGAAAACAGAAAGAGAAACAGGAATGGGAACATTGAAGAGCTTAGAGAGTTCATGATTCTTAATGTTTTGTGCATATAGAAAGATGCAAGAGACTCCCTTATTTATATAGTTCTGAAGGGTGCTTGTTTATGAGGATTTTGTTCCGTATTAATCTAGAAGATGATGACAATTCAACCATGATCTGGATTACACAGCTGAGGAACATCGACAAATGGGAACGTCAAAATTTCCAAACGAGGATCGTAGCCAACTTGTTCTACAAGGCAAGAAGTTGACAATTTATGGTAGCAATTCCTGGGGTGTTAGCTTTGTTCATATTTTCTTGTTCTGTTACATGGGCAATGACAATCCAGCCATTGAATTTTCAATGAACTATTTTTTGTTTATTCAAACGATTGAAATAATAATCGGATTGATAGCTTGTACGTTCTAGTAATCTTTCTGCTCGTTATGCATGCCTGCAACTAATAGATGATCCTATGCTTCAGTATCCATGTTGATCAAATTTTGTGTTTGGTAGGATCATGATGACGTTGTCATATATTGCACTCCATTAACATAACCTTCTTTCTTTGAGGGAAGTTTTTTATTGGTCAAAATTGTACTTTTTTTTTGGATAATTATCGAGAGAGTCCATAATCAACTGTTAATTTTCAAAGGTTAAACGTTGAATAAACCAAGTTGAAAGGATTGGACGTGGTTGAAAGGATTGGACGTCGTTGGAACAAGTAATTATTTTTTGGATAAACCAAGTTGAGATGAGTTAATAAATAAATTTCCTTGCAAACAATTAATATACCATTAATTAATTCAATCAGATTTCCAGAATTATCGTTGGAAGGATTGGACGTAGTGAATAATCTCAGTATAAGATACACTTTGCGGCACTATATGTTTTTTTTTTTAAATTAATTTTTTATTTTATTTTAAATTAATCTTTTTTATATTTTAAACTTATTTTATGTGTTAATGTAAAAAATAAATTTAAAAAAATATAAAAACATTATTTTAATATATTTTCAAATTAAAAATATTTTAAACAATAAAAACTACAATAACATCAAATTATATCTGAAAATCTAAGGCAGTCTATAGCTAGGTTGATAAGATATATTCAGCAAAAAGTCAAGCCAGCCAATGAGATTTCTAGCACGAGAATTTACACACTTGCATGATTTTTGTGACTTGTTGCATGGATGTCAAGATCATCTTATAAGTTTATGTGGCATTCATAGTTGACCTTTGAACTAGAGGATAAATTATTCTAGTGTATGAATTTTATTAGCGGCGCGCACTTGCCGAACAATTGACTATAACCTTTAATTTATCCATTTTTCTTTATCTTTATTTGATATCATTTTTATCAATTTAATGCTCACGTACTTGCATAGCTTTTAATTGATTTTAGTAACCTTTCAAGAGTACCTTTGGGTAGTTTTTTTATATCGCATTTCAAAAAGAGTCTCATTGATGTACTAGGATAGTAATTTCTCCAGGTCATTTATCATGTGGTTTATCTTAGTAATGCATGTCAATCCTCTAGCATCGATTCTTGGACAGTTTCCCTCAGCTACTCATGTCATTTCAGATTCTTGCCCAAATTCTTGAAAAAATGGATACTTTACGAAAGTCATGATTTCAGTTCAGAACCATGCAATATAGGATTAACATCATCAGGTTTGCCTTGATGCAAATTACAGGTAGCATATACAACTAAGGACAAGTTCTACTTATCAAGTGATCATGGGTAGGTTTTCTATCTGGTCTCAAAAGGGTCTCAGATGTGCCTAGTAATAGTCTTTGTAAAGATAATATGAAGGCGTTGCAAGGAATGATTAAGGCATGTATGCCCACCATTACCAAGCAGACACTTAGATATGTGTTGGGTGTTTTACATATCTGAACCCTGACTAATAGTCATAGGGCAAATTGTTAATCCCCCACCTAACCTAGAAGTTCGTGTGTGCTTTTGAAAATTAAAGCAGGTGATACATGAGACATTAATCCATAATCAATATACAAATGCATGTGCGATATATATTAAAGCATGAAAGGAATGCATGTTGGTAATAAGACATGGATAAAAAACATTAAAAAATAAAGAATAAAATGTACAAAACAAGAAAAATAAAAAACAACAATCCGACAAACAAAACAAAGCTTAATCCATGGGTTCCTAAAACTTAATCATTCTAATGCCAATAAAAATAAATTGTCTTTTCATTTAATACTAGAAATGTTTTTCGTATAAGTTCATAATCCCGCATATTAAAAGAAACAAATTTTTTTTGGTATTTCTAAAATGTAGGCCAAAAGCCTTTGGGTATTTGCAAAATTATTGTAAAATCCATGCAATATTTTTTTAAAAAAAACATGTCAAAGTATTTTAGATTTAAAAAAAAATGCTTAAATGACTCTAGGATTTTTAGCCATATGCAAGAAAGTTGGGTCTGGTATATATATATATATATATATATATATATACACACACACACACATGCATACTAGGTTAACCTGAAATCATTCAAGGATCAAGAATTAAGGGTTCATTCACTTCAATTTTCATTAAATCATCACGATTTAGCCAAAATGGGTTTCGGTTCAAAACGGAAACCCCATGATTAAAAATCATTATAAACATGTTATATGTGCGAATAAACACTAGATTATTGGTTAGTCATGCATAAGAAAGAGTTTTGTGCAAAGAAATAGACCAAACATGGTCTGAATCTAGGAGCTAGGGCAATGTTCTTTCCAAGAACACAATGAACATGCCTAGAAGGCCCAGAAAATTTCCAAAACAGTCTACATGTTCATGAAATATGGATTTAAAATTGGTTTTTTCAACCAATTTTTATTCATAAACAGGCTCAATAAGCTTATCATAAACACCTTTGCATTAACATGCATAACTTAAACTAAACCAAAGCTAAAAAAATATTTATATATCGAAAGAAAAACTTAAACAGAAACTTTAATACATTGAAAACATAAAAACAAACATTAAAATAACTTCATTAAACAGAAATCAAGGCAATAAAGAGATGAATGTAACATTGATTGTTAAGCATTCAAATTTTTTTTATACTTGTAAACATAGACATAAACAAAAACAAATATAAAAAACAACAAAGCAGGTCACAAAGAACCTACTTTTGGGTTTGCAATGTATACCTAGAATAACTATTCTCTCTTAGCTTTTCTTTGAAAAGTTTTGCCTCTCACAAGCTTACGAAGCTTAAGAACACTTGATTTTTTTTTCTTGGATCTGTAGCCTTATATTTTTACTATTATTATACTCCTTTTTCTTATCTTTTCATAAATTTTTCTTTTTTTTTCTTTTCCTCTTTTCTGTTCCAGCCCCTAAGCATGATTTATAGGGTTTTGAAAGTCTAGAATCCATTCCTAACCTCTTGATCTTGAGATGAGTTTTGTGAACCCTTGATATGGACTTATTGAGGAGCCTTTGTGTGTGAACACATGAAAACCAAATCGTTTTTTCTAAGATAGTTGCACTGTCGGGGTTGACTGATTTGTCCACTTTCGATGCTTCGTTAGTGCACTTTTAACGTTATCTTCGGCTAAGACAACCTGAATCTAATAGAGGGGGTGTACACCTTTCATTTGGATCCATCCTTACTTAATTTGAAGGTTTGTAACTCCACATTCATTCATTTAAAGGTGTCAACCTGATCAACCTCAAATCTGAAAATTGAGAGATGAATGATTAAGGACAAGATGTTAGGGACTTTCATGGAAAAATTAGGATGTAAACATCTAATTTCATGAAAATAGGGTTATAAAGAGGATGTTAGCGTTTTTAATTTTTAATTTGGCAAAGTTTTAATTTAGTCCTTGTTCTTTCAATTGTGGCATATGCACCCTTAATTAACACAAAAGCTTTTTAATTGCATGCAATTTAACCCCCGTCAAACTCAAATATCAGCCCTTAAGTTTGCCGCCTTTTTTATTTTGGTCCTTGGTTTTGAATTTGTGCATTTTGACCCTTAATTGACCAACAAACTTCTAATTTCTTCAATTGGACCCTGAATTTGGTCAATTCCAGCTTGCATATTCACGCGTCTTTCCCAGTTTGATCCTTAATTTTGGATTTCTTCATTATTTATCCAATTAAGCCCCTAATTTGATGAAATTAACTTTTAAAAATTGCAATTCAACCTTCAGACTTTAATTTATTCTAATTAAACTTTAAATTGACTTTTAAAAATCAATTTCTCTTGCAATTAAGTCCTTAATAAATTTGATCTTCCTCAACCAGTCTTCGGTAATTTTCTAGGCGTTCTGATATACTCTTCTCACTAATATATCTTTTTATTATTATTTTCTTTCAACAATTTTTTATTTTTTTATTTTCTCTTTTCTTTTTTTTTTCTCTTTTCTGTTTATGTGGGGTTTGTCGCACCCGACATCGCGGCGGCCTTAAAAATCTATTAAATCTTTGAAAAGAACGGATTTCTGGCATCCTGTTCTTTTATGGGGATATTCTTTGTTTAAGGAGTCGCCACCTAGTATTATGGTTACTAGGAACCCTAACTGGTCAACAGAGATTCTATGGTCCGAGACTGGTTACGTAAAAGGGAAGATATTATCACCCCTTAAACGTCCTGCCTAAGGCAGGCTGCATTGCTTACATTTGTCATTAATTGCTAACATTTTTGTTGGTTTATACTATGATTGTTTGCGTGCAATATTCCTGACTCTGGCGCCAGTGAATATTCAGCTACGGATATTTCCAACTCTGGCGTTGGTAAATATTACGTAGGTATGAAAATAAATAAATTTAAATCATCATTTTTTTTTATTCCTGACTCTGGCGTCAGTGAATAAACAAATAAAATCAATTTTTTTTTTTACGCATACGCATTATTTTTATTTTTATGTAGCTAAAAAAACAAAACAAAGTAAAATAAAATAAATTTACTTAGTATCTTTATTCCTGACTCTGGCGTCAGTGAATAAACCAATAAATTTATTTTATTTTATTTTATTTTATTTTTGCATGCATATTTTTTATTTTTAAAGAAAACACAAGGAAATAAATTTGAATCAATAGTTGTATTCTGACTCTGGCGTCAATGAATAAAAATAATAAATTCATATTTATTTTTTTATTTACATACACACATTTTTTATTATGTAGCAAAAAAAACAAAAAACAAAATAAAATAAAATAAATTTGCATTAGTATTTTTTATTCCTGACTCTGGCGTCAGTGAATATACCAAATAAATTTATTTTTTTTTATCTTATGTTATTTTTTTTTTGCATGCACATTTTTTATTTTTATATAACTAAATAATAAAATACAATGAAATTTTTATTCTGACTCTGGCGTCAATGAATAAATAAAAAATGAAATTTATTTACATACACAATTTGTATTATATTTTTTTATTTTTTATCTTTTTATTTTTTATTTTTGGGCTGGGCTGGGCTAAATCCAGCCCAGCATATATATTGGTGGCTGGGCTGAGCTCAGCCCCACAGGGGCTGGGCTAGGCCCAGCCAGCCCGGCCCGGTCACTGGCCCAAGCCAGTGACCAGCTGGGCAAACAGCTGATGCACGCGTGAAGCACTTTCACGCGTGCATCAACAGTGCGAAGGTAATTAAATTACCTTCGCACTGTTCAAATGCAATTTGAACACAGAAGAGCAAAAACAAAGGGAAACGGGCGCACCTGTTTCTGGAGATTGCGAAGAAGGCTGCAACGCTGGTGGGGTTCGACTGCTTTCCGTTTCTGGCGATGGTGAAGAAAGCTGCAACGCCGGTGTGGGTTCACTGCTTTCTGTCAATAACTGATGGTTCGGTGATCAATTGTTTTCTTGCAGGGACGAAAACAGGGCTGATCCGTGACTCCCCTCTGCCTTTCTCTCCTTTTCTGTGTATATATTTTTTGGTTTATGCTCTGTTTTTTTTTTGGTTTTTTTGCTCTGTTTTGGGTTGATGTTTCCGTTCTTGACTCTGTATTTTCTTTGGGTTGTGTTTTGTGTGCTCTGCTTTTCTAGGTTGATTGCTCTGTTTTTTTCTGGGTTTTCTCCTTTTCCTGGTTCTAGGTTTTCTTCTCCCTTTTATAGACTTCCCAGCTGATTGCCTCTAACCAGTCCTGCCTTTGCAGGACTGTTATCTTCCACGAACGAGATCGTGGGCGAGAGACGTGGTCCTCGATTGGATCGAATCCGTTGCAGATTTTCAGCCTGTTGAATCGGGATGGAGAAGACGAACACGGCTGTTCTACCAGCAGCGACGACGTTTCGGCAGGAATGGATTCCACCAGCAACGGCGACGTTTCAAGCAGCAATGGACATTTTCATTTTGACCCCTGAACTTTGGAAATTCGGCAATTGGACCTCTAAGAAATTAAAAATTCCTTTTAATTTTGTCCCTTTGGATTAATTTCAATTAAATCCTTAAATTATAACACTGTTTACAAAACAGTCCTTAATTCCTGGATTGTTCAATTTAACCCTTAATTAAATCTTTAACTTTTAATTCTTTCAAAATTGATCAATTAACTCTCAAATTACATCCTCAAACTTCAAATTTTGTTATCTTAACCCCATTGGCAACTATATTTAATTTTTTTATTATTTGTTCAAAAATTGGGTTATGACAGTTGCCCCCTCTTTATAATATTTACAATACAAAGATATTGAAAATTTTCATTTTTCCTTAGCTTTGTGTAGTAAATTTATAAAGAAAAGTAGATACAAAAAAAAGTCTTGAAAACTTTGAAAACAGTAGATTGACATATGACTTTTACAGAGAGAACAAGTTATTTGGAAGACGACCCATTTTTTGTTGTTGTTGTTGTTTTTTTTTTTTTTTTTTTTTGAAATGGATCAAATTGTTTTGGGCAACCTGCCCAATGATAAAAGAAACGCGAAGAATTTCGCGAGTGGTCTAATTGTTCCAGGCGACCTACCCAATGATTGAAAAATACGAGGATTTTTTTTTTTTTATGATGGTATATTGTAATGGGTTACCGGCCCAGATGGTCACATTGTAATGGGTTACCTGCCCAGATGGTATATTGTAATGGGTTACCTACCCAGTTGGTCACATTGTAATGGGTTACCTGCCCAGTTGGTATATTGTAATGGGTTACCGGCCCAGATGGTCACATTGTAATGGGTTACCTGCCCAGATGGTATATTGTAATGGGTTACCTACCCAGTTGGTCACATTGTAATGGGTTACCTGCCCAGATGGTATATTGTAATGGGTTACCTGCCCAGTTGGTCACATTGTAATGGGTTACCTGCCCAGAAGGTATATTGTAATGGGTTACCTACCCAGATGGTCACATTGTAATGGGTTACCTGCCCAGATGGTATATTGTAATGGGTTACCTACCCAGTTGGTCACATTGTAATGGTTTACCTGCCCAGATGGTATATTGTAATGGGTTACCTACCCAGATGGTCACATTGTAATGGGTTACCTGCCCAGATGGTATATTGTAATGGGTTACCTACCCAGTTGGTCACATTGTAATGGGTTACCTGCCCAGTTGGTATATTGTAATGGGTTACCTACCCAGATGGTCACATTGTAATGGGTTACCTGCCCAGATGGTATATTGTAATGGGTTACCTACCCAGATGGTCACATTGTAATGGGTTACCTGCCCAGATGGTATATTGTAATGGGTTACCTGCCCAGTGGAAAAATATGAATTTTTTTTTTTTTTTTAATAAGACATGATAGGGCTCGAAGGCGCATTATTTAATAGATGGAAGCTCGAAGGAAATGAGGGCTTGAAGGCGCACTCAAAAGAAGGTAGGATAGGAAATGCACTACCTTTGATGGTCGAGGGCTCGAAGGCACGCTCGAAAAGAAATAAGACGAGGGCTCGAAGGCGCGCTTGAATTGAGGTAGGATAGGAAATGCACTACCTTTGATGGTCGAGGGCTCAAAGGCGCGCTCGAAAAGAAATAAGACGAGGGCTCGAAGGTGTGCTCGAAAAGAACTCAAAATGAGGTAGGATAGAAAATGCACTACCTCAGGAGTGGAAACTGAAAGGTGGTGGAAAAATAAAAAGATTTTTCAGGTGGCCTAATTCTCATGGGCGACCTGCCCAGATTGAAGAATTCTCAAAAGTGAAAATTTTTCAAAAGCAATTTCAATGTTCGCCATTTCAAGTTGGCCTTCCGCTTGATGGATTCCGTTAGAATTTTCTCTAATAAAATTTGCAAAACTCATTGTCCAATGTCTCAAAGTTTAAATGATATGCATGCATCTTTACCTGATTTGAAATATAGGCCCCCAATTTCTTCTTAGTCTTCTCGTTGCTTGGTTGGTGAGATCTTGCTATCTGATTTGAGTCATCTTTGTCGCTTGGCTTTTTAGCCCACTCGAGTTAGCCCATATAAGACTTTTTCCAGATTTGTTTGCACAACTCAGCCTTGGTGGTGCCCATCATGACCCACTTGCTTGCTAGAGATTTTCTGTCTCGTCAAATAGTTTGAGGGGATCATTCATTACTCCTCGTCTCACTGATAAAAATATTTGGTGTCACTTGATGAAAGGATCAAACTGTCTTTCGTAAACCATAATGCCCCCTTGTCTTGTTGTAGGAAATGTTCCCTTTTTTTTTTTAGAACATATAGATTTTTCTTAAGCACAATATTGCCCCCTTGTACTGGTCATTGCCCCCAAGTGTGCCCTGTCAGCGACTTAGACAAATAATGGTTTTAAGAGACCATTCTCTCATTTCTCTCCTTTTCAGTTTGGTGAAGAAGTATGGGTCTAGAATGAATCTTGAAATCTTGATCTTGCATTTTGAAAACAAAAATTATTTCGATGCGAGTCTAAAACAATTTGTTTTTGAAATCTTGCAACTCCTTGGTTATTTTCTTTCTTGAAAAAGAGATTATTTGCTCTTGTGTTTGGCAATGAGGTCTTCGGTGAAAATATGTTATGAGATGACCTTTTGTTTCGAAGTGAAGGGCTCGAGAAAAAGCTCGAGGTTTTGTATGAGAAAAAACTTGTCTTTTTTTTTTTGAACATTTATTTTTATCAGCATGAATAATAATGAGTAGTTTATTCTTGATATCATGAATCTTATGAAAAAATATTCTTTGCATTTTGAGAGCATTATTTATTGTTCTAGATTGCTTGCTTGCTTGATTAGAAAGGACTTCTACAGGCACGTAACATAGGCTGTGGTTTTTGGCTATGAAAGAAAAGGATTCATAAGGCTCAAAGAGTGTTTTCAGGGTTTCAAAGACTGAAGATCACAGTCAACAGTTTGACTCTTGACGTCATTCATCTTTTCTTTTGCCGCTCTTATTTTACTTGCCCTTTTTCTGTTTTTCTCTTTCATTGCTTCGCTAGAGCATACTCACTTTATCTTGGTTATCACTTTTTCTTGTGATTTGGTCATGCCCCCTAGCATTTGAGTTTCTTGGGCTCTTTTGCCTTTCGGCTTTCTCACGGCTTTATCATCTTTCTTGATCATTGAAATTTCACTTGCCCCAGTGTAGGGTGTGATCTTAGTCGGGATGTTTTTATGAAAGAAAAATTATTCAGGCTCAAAAAGGGATCGCAAGGGATGTACTTATTTCAGAACGTGAAAGGAATAACAAAGATGGCCTTTCCTCATTTCAAGCGCAAGCAGCTATGATCAATAAACTTTGACCTCATCTAGTATGATGGTTTAGTCTTTGCAAAGATGCATTTCATGAGTTATGAGCAACAAGTTCACTACATACCGTTATTCATACATTTAAAAACACATTATTCAAGAGTCATGGGGTAAGGGTATTTATTCATTTCTTTTTTCTTTTTCTTTTTAGATTTTGGTCACCTCTATGAAGGAGTTGCTTGATTCACTTGTCATTCTACAAGTAGAATGTCAAAAATATCATTTTTGAATAAACATCAAATTATTTTTGAAATCAAAATGCCAGATCAAATTTTTTGAAACTCAAATAGGGAAACTGATTTTGGTAAAAGTAATGAATTGAATCTATGAGATCATGCAAGGCTTCAAGAGTGTATTTACTGATTCTTTGATATCAATAAACATTTATGAGAGATAGAAAAGATATGCAAAGTGAATTTCTTGGCAAAACTTTTATTGATTTGATGAGAACTTATACAATCATGGATAATATTTCTTCACGGCATCGGAATTCACTGGCCTACTCAAATCTTCTCCATCCATTCCTGTCAATATCAATGCTCCTCCAGAGAATGCCTTCTTTACTACATAGGGACCTTCATAATTGGGTGCCCACTTGCTATGATTCTCACTAGGTAGTAATAGGATTTTTCTCAATACAAGATCTCCTTCTTTAAACTCTCTTGGTCGAACTTTTCTGTCATATGCTCTTGCTATCCTGTTTTGATACAGTTGGTGGTGACAAATTGCAGCTAATCTCTTCTCACTGGTCGTATCGGATCTGCCCCTTCTCAGCCCATTTAGCCTCTTCTAGCTCAGATTCCATGAGGACCCTTAGAGAAGGAATCTCTACTTCCAAGGGCATCACTGCCTCCATTCCGTAAACTAATGAATAAGGTGTAGCCCCCGTTGACGTCCTTATTGCTGTTCGATAGGCATGTAGAGCATAAGGAAGCCATTCCTGCCAATCTTTATATGTGACCACCATTTTCTGGACAATCTTCTTTATGTTCTTGTTAGCAGCTTCAACAGCACCATTCATTTTTGGTCTGTAAGGGGATGAATTGGAATGCTTGATTTTCCATTTAGTGCATAATTCCACGATCATCTTCCCATTGAAGTTCTTGGCGTTATCGGTTACTATCCTTTCTGGCAAACCATACCTACAAATTAGATCTCTCTCAATGAATCGCTTGACCACCTTCTGAGTCACATGAGCATATGAGCAGGCCTCTACCCACTTTGTAAAATAATCAATTGCGACCAAGATAAACCGATGACCATTGCTGGCTTTTGGATTAATAGGCCCAATCACATCAATTCCCCACATCGCGAATGGCCAAGGTGACACCATATTGAATAAGGGCACTGGGGGTGCATTGATTTTGTCACTATACACCTGACATTTATGACATTTTCGGACAAATTATATACAATCCTTTTCCATGGTCAACCAAAAATACCCAGCTCTTTGTATTTGTCTTGCCATCATATGCCCATTTGCATGGGTGGTGCAAATTCCTTCATGCACTTCACACAAGGCTTTATTGGCTTCTGATCTGTCCAGACATCTTAATAAAGTCCCATCAAATGACCTTTTGTATAAGATTTCTCCATCTATAAAGTACTCCATTACCATTCTTCTCAGAGTCTTCTTATCTGTTTTTGAAACTTCAGAAGGATATTCTCGATATTGGATGAATCTTTTTATATCTGTATACCAAGGACTGCCATCTACTTCTTCTTCTACTAAACAACAATGAGTAGGAGAACTTCTGATATCAATGCCTATAGGATGTACTCTGATACCACAATCGATTGTGGCCATGGAGGCCAAGGTTGCTAAGGCATCCGCAAACTGATTCTTATCCCTTCCTAAATGATTGAACTCTATCTCTTTAAAGTTTTCAGCCAATTTGGAGAGATATTCTTGATATGGTTTCAATTTCTCATCTTTCGTCTGCCATTCCCCCTTCGTCTGGCAAATTATCAACATAGAGTCTCCATATACCCCTAATTTCCTTATCTTCAGTTCCAATGCAGCTTCTAATCCATGAATGCAAGCCTCATATTCAGCTGTGTTGTTTGTGCAACTAAACTGTAGCTTAATGGAAATGGGATATTGTTTTCCTTCTGGAGAAATTATTACAGCACCAGCTCCATTACCAGACACATTCACCGCACCATCAAAGTACATGGTCCACCAATCACTTTCTATTACCAGCACATCTTCATCAGGGAAGTCAAAATTTAACGGCTCATAGTCTTCAACGGCGTTATCAGCTAAATGATCTGCGATTGCACTTCCTTTCACAGATTTTCTTGTTTTGTAGATGATATCGTATTCAGCCAACAACACTTGCCATCTGGCCAGCCTATTTGACATGTATGGTTTTTCAAAAATATATTTTAGAGGATCTATCTTTGAAATTAACCAAGTGGTATAGTATAACATATACTGTCGGAGCCTTTTTGCACTCCATACCAAACCACAACACAGCTTCTCAATCATACTGTAACGAGATTCACACTCAGTGAATTTCTTACTAAGGTAGTAGATGGCTTGCTCCTTTCTCCCAGACTCATCATGTTGGCCAAGCACATAGCCCATTGCTGATTCAGTCACTGTTAAATACAAAATGAGAGGCTTCCTAGGCACAGGTGGCACCAATAGAGGTGGTTTCTGCAGATATTGTTTGATCTTATCAAAGGCTTCTTGACAGTCTTCATCCCATACTCCAGGGTTTTTCTTTCAAAGTAATCGAAAGATTGGTTCACAAGTGACTGTAAGTTGTGAAATAAATCGAGCAATGTAATTTAAACGCCCCAAAAAGCTTCGAACTTCTTTCTCAGTCTTAGGAGCTGACATAGCTTGTATGGCCTTCACTTTATCAGGGTCTACCTCTATACCATTATTGCTTACCACGAATCCCAATAACTTCCCAGACTTCACTCCAAATGTGCATTTTGCAGGGTTCAACTTTAATTGATATTTTCTCAGCCTTTCAAATAATTTCTTTAGAGCTGGGATATGGTTTCCCTCATCTTTAGACTTAGCGATCATATCATCCACATAGACTTCAATTTCTTTATGCATCATATCATGAAATAGTGTCACCATTGCTCTTTGATAAGTTGCTCCAGCATTTTTGAGTCCGAATGGCATAACTCTATAGCAATACGTTCCCCACGGGGTAACAAATGTTGTTTTCTTCTTGTCTTGCTCGGCCATTTTAATCTGATTATACCCAGAGAAACCATCCATAAAAGAGTAAGTAGAACTCTTAGCAGCATTATCCACCAGTACATCTATGTGGGGTAAAGGAAAATTATCCTTCGGGCTTGCCCTATTCAAATCTCGAAAATCCACACATACCCTGATTTTGTTGTCTTTCTTGGGTACTACTACAATATTGGACACCCATTGAGAATAATCAACTACTTCCAAGAATCCAGCATCCCACTGTTTTGTTATCTCCTCCTTCACTTTGATTAGTATATCTGGCCTTGTCCTCCTCAACTTTTGCTTAATCGGCTTACATCCTTCTATCAAAGGTAGTTTATGTACCACAATATCAGTATCCAGACCAGGCATATCAGCGTATGACCAGGCAAACACATCAACATATTCTCGTAAAAGAGCGACCAATTCACTTCTTACGCCAGCAGAGATTAGCTTCCCTATTTTCAACTCTCTTTTATTATGTTCGGTGCCCATATCTATCAGTTCTAGTTCTTCTTTTGCAGGCTTCCATGTGCGATCAGATTGTTCCCCTAACCTTGTGAACTCATGGATATCTTCCTCCCCAAACTCTTCTTCATCCATGGCAATTATAGTTTCATCAAAGTTAAGCCAATTATCCACAGTGCAATGAGTTTGTGAGGTATACGACGATCCGCTTTCAGATTTCCTGAAAGCGGAAAGTGTTTCGATTGTGAGTGTATGGTTATGGGAAAGTAAATAAATGAACAGAGAAAAAGAAAAACACGATTGAAAGAAAATTTGCATGATCTCATTGAAATTTAAAGGATAGAAGGGCTCAACCACAAAACCTTATTGCCAATCTCTTGAAGCATGATGATTTGGCAAGGCACAATTATTCAAACAATACAAATAATGAAAACAACGAACAAGCAAACAAACATTACTTTTTGAAAACAATTGGGACTTCATGAATTTCCCAATTTGCTAAATCTTCTCCCTCAGCCAGTTTTCTCACGAATTCTGATGAGCCATCTTCCAAAACGCCAATAGTCAGCTGGGGCAATTGTTCATGAGTACTATCCTCTTCCTTTAAATCTTGTTCACCAACTTTTTCAAGATAATTAATAGTAACACTATTGAATTCTTTTCTTAGTCCCCCCTCATAATCCTCAGTTTTTATCACATATGCGGATCTTGGAAATGTTACATGGATTGGTGGGATCTCTATTCGATCTTCATCTGGTTCTCTCCTTTCAATCCGGGCTATTCTTTTTTTTCTTCTAATTTCAGCTGCTCTTTTGAAATCTGCTTTCCCAGGCTTAAACCCTAAGCCAAACCTTTGATCCGCACACTTCATTTTTATCACATTAACCCTCTCAGGCATTCCGGTAGTGTGGTCATATTGAAATGGCAGTTCATGCTTTAAGAAGTATTTAGCAGCCATTTTTGCTGCTTCGGAAATTTCTGGCTTTCTTCGTACCGTATTTTCTGGTACCCATTCAGCATTTACAACTTCGAATGCATGCAGATTTCCATCCTTACTTTCTTCAGTTTCTATGTAAGGGATCGACACATTTTTTATCATTGACAAAGTTTCCTCAGCTCTCACAGTCACCAAATTCCCATTGATGATAAACTTGACCCGTTGATGTAAAGAAGATGCGACAGCTCGGGCTGCATGGATCCAAGGTCTCCCCAGTAAAATGCTATATGATGGATGAATGTCCATTACTTGTAATGTGACTTGGAATGGTTGTGGGCCAATGATTAGTTCAACATCAATACTCCCAATGATTGGTCTAGGTGACCCATCATATGCCCTAGCAGTCATGGTACTTGGCTTCATGTGAGAGGCATCAACTGGCATTTTATCAAGTACATGTCTCGGCAATACATTGAGAGCAGAACCATTATCTATAAGCACCTTAGCAATCACACAATCCTTGCATTTTACCGTGATATGCAATGGTTTATTATGACCGGTCCCTTCATGATCCAGCTCATCATCGGTAAAATAGAGGTAATTGGTGGCTTGTATCCTACCCACCAAATGTTCTATGGAGTCTTGTGTGATATCCTGAGGAACATATGCTTCATTAAGAACCTTCTGAAGTGCGTTCCTATGCAATTCTGAACTCAACATTAATGACAACAAAGAAATCCTAGCGGGTGTTTTCTTTAGCTGATCAACCACACTATATTCGCTATGCTTCATCAATTTCAGGAATTCATTAGCCTCTTCATCACTTACTGGCTTGTTAACCTCATCTGTCTTTGTCAATTCCACCATATCCTTTCCTTTGGCTTTTCTATGGTTTTCCAACTCTTCAGGAGTAAAACATCTCCCACTCCGAGTGAGTCCTCCTATTTCAGCATGGAAAACAGGGGCAGGATTTGTGCTGTGAAAGGAATAACCATAGAGTGAGTCCTCCTATTTCAGCATGGAAAACAGGGGCAGGATTTGTGCTGTGAAAGGAATAACCATAATTATAGGGTTGGGCATTATAGCTTCCGCTAACAGTATTCATAGGCTTGGCTAGGATCATTCTTGGTGGACCCTTTTCGGTTGGTATATATCTACAAACTTCCACTTTCTGGTTACAACCAGTCATTGTTCCTACTAACTCATCTTCTTTGAGTTTCATCAATCTTAACATTCCCAACGTCATTATATTTTCTACCTCCAAATGAAACTCCTCGCACGAGTCAATATCATGCCCAAGCTGCTGATGATATTTACAATATTCATTCGCACTCCTTACAGCTTGTATTTTGACTGGTGTCTTTAGATAATCTGTTTGCCTCAACATCCCATACAATCTATCCATAGTCACCCTTAAAGTTGTTGTACTTCCCCTTCCTATCTCCAAGCTATTAACTCCCCCACCTCCAGAAGCATGATTTGGTAGAGGGTTAGAATTCACATTTGGAGATTCATCAAAAGAAATCCACCCAGCTTTGATGAGCTGAAGGATTTTTCTTTTGAATGCGACACATCCATCAATATGATGACCAACAGCACCAGCATGGTATTCACATTTTTGATCGGGTTTATACCAAAAAGGAAATGGTGGTTGTAAAGGTTCTAAGGGAACAGGTGCTACCTGGCCAATACCAAGCAATCTTTGGTGCATTTCAGTAAGAGACATGGGTAATGGTGGAAGTTGCACTTGATCTATTGGAAAATTTCTTCTTGGGCGGTAGGCATTATTGGTTTGGTTGCTTATCGGGTTATTTTGGGTGTTTGTAGGTGAAGAGAATTTTATATTGGATATAGAGGGGGTAGGTGTAATACTTTTGAAGCTGTAAATGTCTTGGTAAGTGTTCTTCCCTCTACTTTCCCTTTCAACATTGTGAACTTCCGTTTCTTTCCTTTTTCCAATAAAACCTCTTTTTTCAGTAGGATCCACGATCCTACCCGTCCGAACAGCTTGTTCGATCCTTTCAGCTATGACAACCAAATCAGAGAAATTTTGTGCAGCACTACCTACCAAGTATTCAAAGTACGGGGCTTTGAAAGTGTTGGAAAATAAACCAGTCATCTCCCTTTCCGACAATGGAGGATTTACTTGCGCGGCTGATTCGCGCCACCTTTGTGCATATTCTCTTACAGACTCCTTATTGCCTTTTTCCATGGCTTGCAGACTTGATCTATCTGGGGCAATATCCATGTTGAACTTATACTGTCTAATAAAAGCTTTAACCAAATCCTTCCATCCTTTAATCTTGGTATTATCCAAACGCATATACCAAGCAAGAGCCGCATCACTTAAACTGTCTTGAAAAAAATGGATCAATAACTTCTCATCATAGACTACTTCAGCCATCTTATTACAATATGCTTTAAGATGGGTGATTGGGCATTGAGTTCCAGTATATTTAACAAATTCTGGAACTCTGAATTTTCTGGGAATAACCACGTTAGGCACTAGACACATTTCAACGGCCTTCACCGGATCATACAAACTATTCCCTTCTATTGCCTTCATTCTTTCTTCTAAAGCAGCTAGTTTTTCATGACCATTTTCCTCTATTATCTTGTTCCTTTGAGGTTCTTCCTCTATCAACACAGAATGGGGGACCCTCATTGGATGTGCTGATTGAGTAGGTACGAAATGAGCAGCATGCTGAGGTTCAGATGGCGGAATAAATGGAGGCGGAGGCTGAGGTGTAAATGTTTGTTGAGAAGATGTCCCTTCTCCAGCTCTAGGCCTCAAAGCCTGTTCAAGCAGGCTGGTAAGCCTTGCTACATCCTCTTTCAGGCTTTCCAACTCTCTTTGGTGTTGAATTTCTAACTGATTTCTCTCTTCATTTTCCATTTTCTTCCGTGAACGAGTGTTATGGATACGTTTCGGTTGGGGACCTATATTTCACCTGTTATATGCAGAATATGACAATCTATAAGCAAATGTATGAGATGCATGAATGTGAATGCAACATATTGGATATAGATTTGCTCTTTGTTGGTGACATATGGCCGTCATTCTTTAGATATGTGGGTTGAGCTTGAACTTGATATCATTGTTGTGATGCCGAGAAGAGATCTGCTTAGCTTTTTGACATTTGGGCTTTCCGTCATATACATATATTTTTGCATTGAAAAATGTGGGTCTCAAACCCTTTTATTACTCATTCAGAAGCTTACAATGAAAAATTAATCTAATCTATTACAGGAGAAAAAACACTGCCTCTAGTAGCTATTGCTTTTAAAAAAAGATCGGTATTATCCGTACTTCTTCGATATTTCATTATATCTCCTCCCACTTGACGAGCTTCCACTCGTAATAAATGGGCTTCTGCAGCTGCTCGATCAATCTGATCTTGTAGTTCCCTTATCCTCTCAGTATGAATCAAGTTGTTTCTAGACAAAAAGTTATTGGCATCATCCAATGTTTGATTATGTTGCTTTAACATTTTTTGGTTTCCTATAAGTTGTACGGTCTTTAATTTTTCTTTGTCCAGCTTAGATCTCAATGCTTCTGCTTCAGCCTTATGACTGTTCAACTCTGTTTTTCGCTCTTCCTGAATTTTAGTTAAAGCCTCAGCTTTTCCCAATTGGTCTTTAAACTTAACAATGTCCGCCCGACGCATTTTCAATATAGCTTGTGTCTTGATAGCTAACTCTTCCCAATGCTTAGCTTTTGCCATATAATACGTCATGTCCTGATTAATTATTTTTTGTGTTTCCAAGTCAGCCTTTGCCTTTATCAAGTCTTGACCCACAGAGTCCCTTTCTTCTTCAGCTATTTTCCTTACACCCTTTTCTTTGGCTAGCTGCCGCTCTAAAGACACTCTCTGTTCTTCCTTTGCTTTAAGCTCAGCTTGTAACGATTTTACTTGTTTTCTTAATTCTTCTTCACAGTTTACTCTTTTCCTTCGAATGCCCACAGATTCAGAAACTTCTGCCATATAAGAGACTCCTCCATTACGCCATTCGGGATACTTTTCACTAACTGTAGGATTCCTTAATCCGGTCTCCTTTTTCACCAGTACCAAAGATTTCCAATCCTGCCTAATGCTCTCCAACATCTCCATGGTAGCTCCTTTGTATACTCCAATAAATTGAGCTAAATCAACCGTTCTTGGGATGCTTTGTATGCCCCCAAACTGTCTTGCAACTAAAGCAGGCGCATAGCTAATATATCCAGTCACTCCAATCAAAGGTACCCAAGGCTTCTTCCCACAACCCATTAAATACGTTACATTTCTCATCCAAGGAGCTCTCCAATTAAAATTGCTTCGTGGAATTCCTTGTAGTTTTACCCTCCAGTCATCTTCAGAAAAAAAATTCCATTCATTTGATACAAATAACTCGAGTGGCCTTTGATCAAACCACCAAAAATTCCGGAATATTGGTGTCTCGGATTCTATGTGACTTACCATCCAAATGAACAATAATGGAACACAACATCTCATAAAACCTTTCCCGGACTTTTTGCAATGATTGAGGGACAAAAAAGTTTCAGCCAAGATCGCAGCAGAAGGATTAATTTTGGTCTTCTCATACTCAACAAACAAATTGGCCGCCTCTACACTGATAATTCCAGCAGTTGAAGGACACAAAATCAACCCAAATATTCCCAAAGCCAATATTCTGTATACCTCTAATTTAGCACATGGATTAGACTTTTTAGTAATCAACAACTCCTCTAGTCGTTTCCATCTCAAACCCCCAGAATCACTTTTCTCTCTATATAAGCTCATTTGCTGGATTCCCAATAGCTTAGCAAGCTCCTCTATAGTATCCTCAATCCTTTGATGAAAGTACACCTTATGTATATCCTCAGGAAATTCTGTCAAAACACCGTATTCTTCAAGGGTAGGAACCATATCGACATCCCTAAATGTAAAACATCGATAATCCGGATCCCAGAAATGAATCAGGGCTTTTATGGCTAATGGCAGTACTGGAACATTTAGAAGATGCAAAATTCTCCCATATATCTTAGTAAATTCTGTCTCATCAGCCAAGTATTTGGTGAGTGGAAGCAAACGAATGGCATCATTTATTACACATCTCACATCTTTTAGCAGCGGTATCCCACTGTCATCCAGTCTAGGGCAGTCTCCCTCAGTCATATGCAATGATTCAGATTCAAGCCCATACTCAACAGTGGTGACTTCTCGATTAACTGCCATTATGTCACCCAAAAAATAATCCTGTAATGAAAATGATATATGTTAAGCTTGCCTTAGTGAAACTTACATAGGGAACAACCTAAAGGGTAAGTTCTAGTCATTAAATGCTCAGGGTAGGTTGCTAACTAGTCTTTGAAAGGTCTCTCGCATGCTCAGTGATCTTCCTCGAAAGGTTGATGTGAGGCTTACAAGTAGCGTGAAGATAGAGGCCCTGAATGATATCAGTTTAGGCATACCAACCACTATCGAGTAAACAATCAAGCGAAAGTTGGATGGTTTCACGAGTCTTACCCAGGCTAAAGCCATTGGGGTACCGCTACTCTCCCACTTAACATAAAGTCGATATAGCAGATATTTATTATGAAATGCGTGGTGTGTGAAGGCATAAATCCATATCCGATATATGTATGATGACATGAATAAATATGGATGCTAAAGCTGTAACAATAAATAAAATAAAATAATAAAATAATAATAATAAAAAAAAAAACCAAACAACACAACAAGCATTTGTAGCAATTTTAACAAATAAAGACAAAGCTTAGTCTTAGGTCCCCAGTGGAGTCGCCATTCTGTCGCACCCGACATCGCGGCGGCCTTAAAAATCTATTAAATCTTTGAAAAGAACGGATTTCTGGCATCCTGTTCTTTTATGGGGATATTCTTTGTTTAAGGAGTCGCCACCTAGTATTAT
This sequence comes from Populus trichocarpa, assembly GCF_000002775.5. NCBI lineage: Eukaryota > Viridiplantae > Streptophyta > Magnoliopsida > Malpighiales > Salicaceae > Populus > Populus trichocarpa. The sequence continues at coordinate 48,724,827 of NC_037285.2, read as the reverse complement.
GGTTACTAGGAACCCTAACTGGTCAACAGAGATTCTATGGTCCGAGACTGGTTACGTAAAAGGGAAGATATTATCACCCCTTAAACGTCCTGCCTAAGGCAGGCTGCATTGCTTACATTTGTCATTAATTGCTAACATTTTTGTTGGTTTATACTATGATTGTTTGCGTGCAATATTCCTGACTCTGGCGCCAGTGAATATTCAGCTACGGATATTTCCAACTCTGGCGTTGGTAAATATTACGTAGGTATGAAAATAAATAAATTTAAATCATCATTTTTTTTTATTCCTGACTCAGGCGTCAGTGAATAAACAAATAAAATCAATTTTTTTTTTTACGCATACGCATTATTTTTATTTTTATGTAGCTAAAAAAACAAAACAAAGTAAAATAAAATAAATTTACTTAGTATCTTTATTCCTGACTCTGGCGTCAGTGAATAAACCAATAAATTTATTTTATTTTATTTTATTTTATTTTTGCATGCATATTTTTTATTTTTAAAGAAAACACAAGGAAATAAATTTGAATCAATAGTTGTATTCTGACTCTGGCGTCAATGAATAAAAATAATAAATTCATATTTATTTTTTTATTTACATACACACATTTTTTATTATGTAGCAAAAAAAACAAAAAACAAAATAAAATAAAATAAATTTGCATTAGTATTTTTTATTCCTGACTCTGGCGTCAGTGAATATACCAAATAAATTTATTTATTTTTATCTTATGTTATTTTTTTTTTGCATGCACATTTTTTATTTTTATATAACTAAATAATAAAATACAATGAAATTTTTATTCTGACTCTGGCGTCAATGAATAAATAAAAAATGAAATTTATTTACATACACAATTTGTATTATATTTTTTTATTTTTTATCTTTTTATTTTTTATTTTTGGGCTGGGCTGGGCTAAATCCAGCCCAGCATATATATTGGTGGCTGGGCTGAGCTCAGCCCCACAGGGGCTGGGCTAGGCCCAGCCAGCCCGGCCCGGTCACTGGCCCAAGCCAGTGACCAGCTGGGCAAACAGCTGATGCACGCGTGAAGCACTTTCACGCGTGCATCAACAGTGCGAAGGTAATTAAATTACCTTCGCACTGTTCAAATGCAATTTGAACACAGAAGAGCAAAAACAAAGGGAAACGGGCGCACCTGTTTCTGGAGATTGCGAAGAAGGCTGCAACGCTGGTGGGGTTCGACTGCTTTCCGTTTCTGGCGATGGTGAAGAAAGCTGCAACGCCGGTGTGGGTTCACTGCTTTCTGTCAATAACTGATGGTTCGGTGATCAATTGTTTTCTTGCAGGGACGAAAACAGGGCTGATCCGTGACTCCCCTCTGCCTTTCTCTCCTTTTCTGTGTATATATTTTTTGGTTTATGCTCTGTTTTTTTTTTGGTTTTTTTGCTCTGTTTTGGGTTGATGTTTCCGTTCTTGACTCTGTATTTTCTTTGGGTTGTGTTTTGTGTGCTCTGCTTTTCTAGGTTGATTGCTCTGTTTTTTTCTGGGTTTTCTCCTTTTCCTGGTTCTAGGTTTTCTTCTCCCTTTTATAGACTTCCCAGCTGATTGCCTCTAACCAGTCCTGCCTTTGCAGGACTGTTATCTTCCACGAACGAGATCGTGGGCGAGAGACGTGGTCCTCGATTGGATCGAATCCGTTGCAGATTTTCAGCCTGTTGAATCGGGATGGAGAAGACGAACACGGCTGTTCTACCAGCAGCGACGACGTTTCGGCAGGAATGGATTCCACCAGCAACGGCGACGTTTCAAGCAGCAATGGACATTTTCATTTTGACCCCTGAACTTTGGAAATTCGGCAATTGGACCTCTAAGAAATTAAAAATTCCTTTTAATTTTGTCCCTTTGGATTAATTTCAATTAAATCCTTAAATTATAACACTGTTTACAAAACAGTCCTTAATTCCTGGATTGTTCAATTTAACCCTTAATTAAATCTTTAACTTTTAATTCTTTCAAAATTGATCAATTAACTCTCAAATTACATCCTCAAACTTCAAATTTTGTTATCTTAACCCCATTGGCAACTATATTTAATTTTTTTATTATTTGTTCAAAAATTGGGTTATGACAGGGTTCAAAAAATAAGTAACAATAGGCAAGACTAATCAGGTTTGAGTAGATCAACACCCACCTAATTCGACAAAAAACCCGGTGTAAACCAAGTCTCGGGTTGTAGCTAGGTTACGTTATTGACCTACTAGAAAAGGAGAGTTTAATAACACTAAGTTTAACAATAGATTTTCATCTTATTAGTTCATTAAGAAAGAGCTTGCCTCCTTGACTATATATAAGGCCCTCAAGTTTGGCTTTCTTTATTTTACTTGGCTTTTAATAAGCACTATATATTAGCCCATCACTTTAAACGTTCATCTTTTAATATCTATTTTTATTTTTTTAGCTTAACAAGATTTTTAATGAATTTTATAGTACACAATATATAGATGGTAGCCCTCCCTCATTTTTAAATCAAGTCCCACCATTCTCTAATGTTCAAGTAGGAATGCCAAGTCTTTCAAACAACTGAATTTTAAATTAAAAAATAGGAATTAATTAATTACCATTTGTACTATAACAATACTTGTTAGTGTTCAACATAATCTTTGCTTGTCATAAATTTCTTGATTAGAACTTTCAACATCTTCATCAGGGAAAGAAAGAAATTAACAAGTGGAGACACGCAAGCCAAGGCAAAACAGAAAAAAATTCCTAATCCGTGTAAGGTCTAAGCTGTGCAAAGAAAAAATGTTCCTAATTTACACAAGGAATGCAAAAAAGCTTTTTCCTTTTCTTTTTTCTTACAGCGAAGGAAAGAAAAGAATTGTAAATGAAAGCATGCAAACCAAGACAAGAGACAAAAAGAGGGAAATTTGTTTTTTCATGTGCCATAATTCATCAACTATTATAAATCAAACATTTATACACCTTTATTTATTAATTACTAACTAGGCAAATCAATACAACGTGAAATTCTATCCATGTCTAGTCAGACATGAAGAAGACCACCATATCTTTTATTATCTTTCATTTTTAATTTATTCAACAATAATATGTATTATTTTTCTGATATACTATCACCAAGATGAGAGAGGAGGGATGCTTTGTTCATTTCTAAAGAAATTAGCTGGATCAACTTTTGTCTTCACATGCACCAACCGGTCAAAGTTGTTCTTGAAATATTTGGTACCCCAAATTCTTGCTTGTTTGTAACTTGTGTTGCCTAGGGTGTTCATTCCCAGGTCAAGATCTCTGTAATTGATATATGCTTGTCGTGGATTTTTCGTAACATAAGGAGTCATATAGCTGTAAAGTTTTCTGATCCAGCTTGTATATATTTGAGATCTCTCACTGTCTTGATCGCCCCAAAAGACTGCATAATGAATTTGGAATAGATTTCCAGCTCTATGTGGAAATGGAATGCTGGTCTCGGAAATTTCGTCCATTTTGCCCCCATAGGCTGTGAATTGCAATTGAGCTACTAGGGCATCCAGTTGGTTAAGCCTTTCCCATATTCCTTCCAAAGCGATTTCAGGTATAGGCTCTTTCACATAGTCTGTTTTTCCCTTGAAAGATACTGTGGATCCTGGACTCCTATCAAGCAAAACATCCAAGGATGTATTGCGTGGAAATTGCGCGAAGTAGACAGTAGACTCGATCCAACTCATCTCGATGCAGTCTTCTTTAACCAAACCGAGCTGGGGAAAGCTCTGTTGCATCATTGATAGGAGTCTATCGACTCCACCAAGAAACAAGGAAGTGTATACGGCGAGTATTGTTGTCTTTCCTTCCTGAGAAGTGTTAACTCTCGAAAGGAAAATTCTGGAAAATAGATCTTCGTCAAACTTTCCTATTGCCGACTGCCACTGATGAACGAGTTTTGTTGCATTTTGTTCCAAAGTTCTAGTGACATTGAACACTGTCACAGTTGGTGGAACTGTGACCAATTCCAGTTTCCACGCAACAACAACTCCAAAGGTGTTGCCTCCACCTCCTCGAATGGCCCAAAACAGATCCTCTCCCATCGATGCTCGGTCAAGGATTCTACCTTTAACATCGATTAATTTGACATCAATAATGTGGTCTGCAGCGAGGCCATATTTACGCATCATCATCCCATGTCCTCCTCCACTAATGTGCCCACCGGATCCCACAGTTGGGCAAACACCTGCTGGGAAGGCAAGAGTTCTACTTTTCTCAGCAATTCTGTAGTAAACTTCTCCTAGTGTAGCACCAGCTTGAACCCATGCAATTTTGTTTCCTACATCAACTGTAACTGTTCGCATATTGATCAGATCAGCAACCACAAAGGGTAGAACCGAAACATAAGAGAGGCCCTCATAGTCATGGCCACCACTTCGAACTCTAATTTGCAGGCCATGTTTCTGGGAACAAGCAATGACAGCTTGAATGTGGGCTACATTTAGAGGTGTAACAATAACTAGTGGTTTCGGGGTGGCACTTGTGTTGAACCTGCCGTTTCGTATAGAAAACTGCAAGACAGATGAATATGAGGAGTTGATTGGGGTGTAAATGACCTTAGAAATGGAGTTTGAGTTTTGAGAATGAAAGCATTGAAGAAAATCCTCATGATGATCAGCTGAAGCTACCCATAAAAATGTCAAGAAAGGAAGAAGCAAGAATTGCAACTTTGAAATGCTTAGAGATCTCATGACTATTGTGATTTTTCTGTACAAGAGGTTTAAGAGGCTTTATAGAACTGATTTACCCCAACCATTGTTCAACCATTGTTCAATTCCACTATTTGTTTACTAATTTACCCCAACCATTGTTCATATCATAGATTAATTCTTGGTGTAAGAGGATATCCTCCTTGTTAATCAATTTGACCAAATTATATTGATTAGTAAATGTGATTCACCCTGTTGAAAATTATTATGCATTGATGTAATCAAAATCTTATCTTGATCTTGGTATAGATTAATTTATTGTAGGAAAAATCCTATACCAGTACCTATTTAAACATCAGTTTTCAGTTGAATTCTTTTGGTCTTCAAACTTTTATTTTGCGTAATTTAACCTTTTTAAATCCAAATTAGTATCTAATTGCATCTTTTTTTAGAAGAGAGGGTTGAATTGAAAGATAAAAGACTGAAGTGAAAGAGGCAGGTTGAATAGATGATGGATTAAAAATTTGTTTTAAAAGTTCATTTTAGTCTTCTATTTTTTTGCTATAATTTTCAAAAATTTAATTTTGATACTTAACTCTATTTTTCTCATTTTCAGTTTTTTTTATATGGAAGGAAAGAGAGGGAGTCGTTAGATTTCGGTGTAAAAAGAGAAAGTTGATGTTAGTTTAGATTATGTTGTTTTCTTTTACCTTAAAAATGTCTAAAATAGATCTGAAATCGGGGAGATTTTGTTTTTCAGGTTGATTTTTAGCATTTTTTAGGGCCACAGATTGGTTTAATAAGGTTTCTAGGGTGTTTTCTAAAAAAAATCTAATATCTTGTTTTTTCAGCCTATATGGTTGAGATGGATAACATGTCGTTGTTTGCCCCATTAATGTTTTTTAAAAATAAAGGTTCATGCGGAGGCCATTTCTTGATGGGCCAGGTGTTAGGTTTAGCTTACCAAGTCCAGCAACGTTTAACTTAATTCTTTTAAAAAAAAATTTAATTAATGCCTTATTTTATATGTATTTTTTAAAATAATTTCTTGGTATATAATTTAATTAATACCCCTTCTCAGTAATTTTTTTTCACTTATTTAGCTTCTTTTATATTGCAATTATTTTTTAATGATATTGAGTATATTTAATTGTTAAAGAAGCTGGTATGATTCATCTATGATGTTTTTAAAATTTTATATAAATTAATTTTTTTAATATTGATTTTTTATAAGATTTTTAAGAAACATTAGATTAGATTAAAAGAAAGAAGGAATGTGGGTTTTAATGTGTAATTAAAAGAACTATGTCTCAAGAGTGTAATTAAAGAAAATTGGTGAATTATAAAAGGAATGAATAGTGTTTTTTTATGGTCATAAGTGGCCGGCCAAGTGATTAGAACAAGCTCCTCTTCATTGAAGATTCAAATCCTTCGTCCATTCCTCGGAAGCTTGGTTTAGATTTCGCTTTTAGGATAGGTGGCGTGCGTGATGCTACTAGGGAAAAAATAGCTGAGGAGACATTTATGTTTTAAAAAATATAAGAGAAATTCATTAAATCAAATTAAATTTTGATTAATATGATAAAAGTATGAGGAAACAAAATAAAAATAAAAAACAATGTCGAACGGACAATATTAAAAAAAAAAAAGAATTTTAATCCACGTTAACTTTTTAAACCGTGACGTGAATTATCAACGTAAAAAACAAAACATAACCGAGATAAAAATAAGGATCAAATCTGAAACATCAAAATATTAATTAAAAAAATTGAACATGCATAATTTGTCAACGTCTTTTTTACACAAAAAAGTTAATAGATGTAAATTGAAAAACTTGGCATTAATTAAAAAATATTTTTTAAAAAATCAAATCAAATGCTGCTAAGTTTGTTAAGTTAGACCTAACGCCTAACCTATTAAGCAACGGCCTGCATGTGGGCCTTTATTTTTAAAAAAACATTAATAGGGTGAATGACATGCAATCTACCTCAACCATATATATATAGGAAACGTTGTTTGGGAAGCTCTATAATCTGGTCACTGTGGTGGTTGGAAAAACAGGGTACTGAAGATTTTTAGAAATAAACTCATTTCAACCTATTTTTTACCAAAAATACTTAGAAAACACTCTAGAAACCTTGTTAAACCAGTCCATAGCCCTCAAAAATGCTAAAAATCAACCCTAAACCAATCTAGTTTTTTATTTTTATTTTGTTGCCTCATATTTTTATCATATTATTAAATTAATCACAATTTAATTTGATTACTAAATTTCTCTTACTTTTTTAAAAACATAAAAGTCCACTTGACTATTTTTTCCCTAGTTAAAAAAATATTAATTCAGCTCGTAATGTCACGCAGGCCACCAATCTAGTCGATGCTAAAAGCGAAATCTAAACTAAGCCATCAACCAAGCTTCCGAGGAATGGACGAAGGATTTGAAATCTTCAATGAAGAGGAGCTTGTGGGCTCACATTATTTTAAGTAGTGAAATCTGAGGATGAAGATTAGGATCTCATGATTTGAACTTTGAAGTAATGAAATAGTACTGGATAATGATAGTGTAAAGGGGCTAAATGAAGATAGTAGTTTTTCTTTTCTTTCCCCACTAAATAAAATAATTATTTTATTTGGAAGCTTAGCATGGGACTAAGTAGGTTCATTACCCATGTTATTAATTTTGAGATTAGTATACATAAAAATTTATTAATTCTTTTCTGAATTAACTAGACCGATAGAAGAAGTCCGCTTTTAAAATTTCTTGTACAAGTACTTGTTCTCAATTGACTTGTAAGCTAACTAGATGATATTCTTATAATGAAAAACAAAATTAGTATTTCTTTATCATATAAAAAAATCAATGGAACTCTAAGTAGAGCTAGAAAATGAAATTCCATGATTGTGGTAGGTCATGGAGCGTGGATTGTGTTAGTTTTCATGCAAGTGGGGAGGAAGAGAATGTTGGGTTTGTTGCCATTAATATGCAGCAACCATTAATGGACGGCACCGTCTATTGACAAATGCAGCAGCTGCAGCTGCAGCTGCACCAACCATGTGCACCCATCCCAAATGTCAAAGGTTGGCAGCCATCATTGTTGAAAAAGAGCTGGAGCTGGTGGCACCATTCTTGCTTATAAATAGGCACCAAGAGAGCAGCACAAATTGATGAAGAGGAGAGAGCAAAGCAGTAGAGAACAAGAGAGAAAAAGGGGTTGTCAAGGGCAGCAGCCCTGCTGCCATGTGCAGTAGTGTGTCAGAGCAATGGGAGTAGAGTTTGAGTGAAGTGATCCTCCTCCTCCATGTATTTGTATTGTATCCTTTCTTTATCTCTAATAATATGGACTTCTCCCGTGGATGTAGGCGGTTTTGCCGAACCACGTTAAATATTATGTGTCAGTGTGCTTAGCCTCCAATGGGCAGCTATCAGAACACCACCGGTCCGCACATAGGGGAGCCAGAATCCCCAACAATTGGTATCAGAGCTTATAGTTTAAAGTGGTGTTTGATTTTTTGCTCAAAAATGAAAGTTGTCAAAATGGTGTTTTCACCATACCACTGTGTAGAGGAGGAAGAGACGAAGCCACTGGTGAAAACGGCGTCGAAATCAGACGTCGGACATGCCCCCACGCGCCGCTGAGGTGGCTGTCCCCGCGCGCAGACGCGCCTTTCGCGTGGCACGCGTCTTCTTTGCCCGGATGGGATGACCCGACCCGAATACCAGTTGACCCGACCCATGTGGCTGACCCGGATAATGATGGCGTCAGCATGATGTAATAGTGACGTCAGTATACATAGTAGGCATGCCAAGGATGATGTCAGCCTGATGTAATTGTGACATCATCATACACAGTACGCATGCCATATCAGCGACCAGTCATCTGACACGTCATCACAGTGGGACCCACCTACCACGTCATTAGCCGCGAGCTGAGCCGAGCCGAGATGGCGCCGAGCCGCAAACCGAGGGATAGGATCCAGTGTAGCTGATCTTACGTGCAACCGGATCTGAGATTGAATCTGGGCCGTTTATCAGGCCAGAATTGTTTTGATCAAATCGTAGCTATCTGAAATGCGATTAGGATGATTTCAGACTTGTTTCCAACTAATTTGATCATTCTGGATACAATGGTATGGTCCGATCGTTGAGATTGGAGACCAAAAATGGTGGTGGTGAATTAACAAAAGAGATTGCCCGATTATGAGGCATCTGAAAGTCATCGTGGTGGTCGATGGAGATGAAGAAGAAGAAGACTCAAATGTTTACCCAATTACATGTTTTGAACTGCTAAGTGGGGGAATGATACTTGCCTTGAGGGAAGGCAAAATTGGAACACTCTGGACACCCAGCCATGTGGACAATTTGAGGTGGAGAGTGGAAATTGACGAAGACCAATCTTGACGAATCTAAGCACTGATAGTCTCGCCAAATGTTGAGAAATCATGTATTAAACCAGTATATTCCAGATCACTTGTAAAGGAAAGCCGCAACAAAGCTAGCAAATGGTTGTATATACGGAAAGACAGTACGATGGATAGATATGGCCTAAGAAGTTCTGTCTAGGAGATAGGATTTTAAGCGGGACCGGTGTGACCCCTCCAATCTTTACTGGGAACTTTCTTAATGGAAGGATTATCCATAGAGTACTATTTTCTTATATATAGCAATTTGAAATGAAACGGTTGAAGACTAGCAAGATAAAGACACAAAGGAACAGTTGAGTTCCATATATTCAAGGATCTGATGGAGTGGTGATTTCTCCAAAGAAGTTAGATTCGGTGACTGTGATTTCTTGAATGGAGAATTGATGAAGACCTTGATAATGGAAGAGAAATACAGCAAGGAGATAAAGATTGGCACCCTATTTTTTACTTGGACAAGTGTTGTGACAGGATGAGCTGCTGTCAAACATAAGCAAGGAATAGGGAGAAATCTGGAGAACAGAAATTGCATGAGGGCACACGGAGATTGTGCAGGAGCACCCGTAGGATCCAATGAGGTACTGTAATGAGACAACAGGTGCAAGGAGAAGAAGAGTTCCCAAATGAAGCTCAGAGCAGAGACTGTTAGAAGTTGTACAGCAGAAAGTCTCTTGTGCTCTTGATGAAGACAACAGGCGAAGATCTTTCCAATACATGCAAGGATGGAAAGATGAGCTGTTGTAGAGGCACCTAATTGAGGGGGTGCAATCACCTGTGATAAAAGGCGATCGTCTATGTTGAAAGGCGAAGACACCAAAGAGAGTTGGTGTAGGTGGAGCTGTCAATCAAAAAAGCACAGAAGCTCCAAACATAGAAATCGAGATGGAGGATTGCGAGGAGTGTACCGCAGCTTTCTCTTTCTATGTAATCAGTGGCAGTAATCTCTCTCAAGTCCACATGGTGGTAGAGAATTTTGAAGCCACTTTGAAGCATCTCAGCTGAAAGAGGATGCGACCGCCTATGAAAAGCGAAGACACCTTAGAGAGAAGGTGTGAGGGCCATGATAGGAGCCCTAGTTCAGACCGTCTTATGACAATAGGTGAAGACACCTTATAAAGAAGGTGTGAGGGCCGTGATAGGAGCCCCAGTTCAGACCGCCTTATGACTACGGGCGAAGACACCTTAGAGAAGGTGTGTGGGCCACGATATAAGCCCAGTTCAGAATGCCCTAAAGCCAATGTGATGGATGGATATGAGTGGACAGGTGTATGGATAGCCAATGGAGTGGCTATGATGAGTATGGAGACAAATACAGGATTGACTTTCATGGATATTGCCTCTATGCTAAAGATCAATGAGCTGGAAGACATTTGCCTTGGACAATAAGTGGGTGACTTGTGGAGCATTAAGATGCGACTGCTAGGAATGAGCAGAAGGCATGCACAGGTTCTTGGAACAAGTTGACTCTTGTCAAGGTGGTGAGCTCGGTGATGGCATTGTAATACTCAGAGTATCAAGACATATATAGATCAACCTTTAATGGGCTGCCCACATGGTTAAAGATGGAGAGCTACCTGAACTCTTAGGACTAAGAGCGAGAGACTCACGGAGAAGTAAGGCGTGGTTCCTAGGGTGGAACAGAGGGCAGACACAACTCCTAGATGAGTAGACTCTTGGAAGAGTGGTGAGCTCGTGATCATATTGAGATACTCAGATAATGACTGTCGCACTTGGAAATGGAAATTTCCATTTGAGGGGGTATTGTAAGCCTTGATGTGAGGCTTGATAAATCATTCTGGACCAAGCATGGTTGATACACTTGAAGGGGAATGTTGTCCCAGAGACAAGCGATAACACTCTTCAGATGTGAAGTGGCAAACCATCTAGTTGAAGTGATCCTTTTGTGTGAGAAAACGTGTGCTTTGGTAACTCTGGTGAATGAAAGGTGTGGCAAGTACCATGTAAGCTTGGCCGAAGATGCTCTCAGAATGGAAAGCTTGGAAGAGCTGCAGGATGCAAGCTTGTGCTGAAGAAGCAAGAGGACAGTTGCCCCACATTAATGGCAAAGGGGGTTATTGTTGGGTTTGTTGCCATTAATGTGCAGTAACCATTAACGGACGGCACCGTCCATTGACAAATACAGCAGCTGCAGCTGGAGCTGTACCAACCATGTGCACCCATCCCAAATGTCAAAGGTTGGCAACCACCATTGTTGAAGAAGAGCTGGAGCTGGTGGCACCATTCTTGCTTATAAATAGGCATCAAGAGAGCAGCACAAATTGATGAAGAGGAGAGAGCAAAGCAATAGAGAACAAGAGAGAAAGAGGGGCTGCCAAGGGCAGCAGCCCTGCTGCCATGTGCAGCCGTGTGTCAGAGCAATGGGAGTAGAGTTTGAGTGAAGTGATCATCCTCCTCCATGTATTTGTATTGTATCCTTTCTCTATCTCTAATAATATGGACTTCTCCCGTAGATGTAGGCGGTTTTGCCGAACCACGTTAAATATTGTGTGCCAGTGTGCTTAGCCTCCAATAGGCAGCTATCAGAACACCACTGGTCCACACATTGGGAAGCTGGAATCCCCAACAGAGAAAAGGCGGCAAAAAATAGAATAAAAAAATCTTCTTCTTCCCTGCCTCTATGTTAGTAGGGGAAGAAGAAGCAGTACAATGTCGTTTAAAATGGCACTGTGTCGTGTTCCATTATTTTCTTCCTCCTTTTCTTTTTTTTTTTTTTAGATTGAAAAAAAATGAATTTGGTGAATAATCCAAAAATAAGTTATGAAAGACATAGAAAATGAAATCCTAGGTTATATATAGGCAAGACAAGTACAAAGTAATCTTAATCTATATATATATATATATATATATATATATATATATATATATATATATATATATATATATATATATTAATTGATTTATCTTTATTAGGGTATGCTGTAATCTTATAAGACAAGCACGTCACATGGCACGTACAACCCAATACAACATTAAATTTTATACATAAAATAACCAAATATTTAATTTATTACCAATCATATTTTCTATATAACTATACTCAGTAATCTTCTATCACCAAGATGATAAAGGAGGAATGCTTTGTTCATTTCTAAAGAAATTAGCTGGATCAACTGCGGTCTTGACTCGCACCAACCTGTCGAAGTTGTTCTTGAAATATTTGGTACCCCAAATGCTAGCTTGTCTGTAACTTGTGTTGCCTAGGTTGTTCACTCCTAGGTCAAGATCTCTATAGTTGACATATGCTTGTCTGGGATTTTTTGAAACATAAGACGCCATGTAGCTGTAAAGCCTTCTGATCCAACTTATATATTTTGCATATGCCTCAATGCCTTCTTCATCCCAAGAGATTGCATAATGAATTTGGTATAGAGTTCCGGCTCTATGAGGAAATGGAGTGCTGGATTCTGCAATTTCGTTCATCTTTCCTCCATAGGCAGTGAATTGCAATTCAGCCGATTCAGCATCGACTTGGTCAAGCCTTTCCCATATTCCTTCCAATGCAGTTTTAGGTATAGGTTCCTTAACAAAGTCAGTTTTTCCTTTGAAAAAGATTGTGGATCGAGGACCCCTATTAAGCAACACTTCCAAGGATGTATTACGAGGAAATTGAGCAAAGTAGACTGTAGACTCGATCCAACTCATTTCAATGCAATCCTCTCTCACCAAACCAAGCTCGGGAAAGCTCTCTTGCATATAAGAAAGAAGCCTATCTACCCCGCCAAGAAACAAAGAAGTGAATGCAGCTTGTATCATTGGCTTTCCTTCTTGAGTAGAGTTAGCTGATCTCCATATGAAAATTCTTGAGAATAAATCTTCGTCGAACTTTTCTATTGCGTATTGCCATTGATGAATGAGTTTTGTTGCATCTTCTTTCATTAATATTCTTGTGACATTGAAGACAGTTACAGAAGCTGGAATTGGAACCAATTCTAGTTTCCAAGCAACAACTACTCCAAAGGTATTTCCTCCACCGCCTCGAATAGCCCAAAAGAGATCTTCTCCCATTGATGCTCTATCAAGGATTCTACCCTTGACATCGATTAATTGTGCATCAATAATATGATCTACAGCGAGGCCATATTTACGCATGATCATGCCAGTTCCTCCTCCGCTAATGTGACCACCAACTCCCACTGTAGGGCAAACACCCGCTGGGAAGGCAAGAGTTCTACTTTTCTCGGCAATTCTATAGTAAACTTCGCCTAAAGTAGCCCCACCTTGAACCCATGCAGTTTTATTTGCTACATCAACAGTAACTGTTCGCATATTGATTAGATCAACAACCACGAAGGGTATAACAGCAACATAAGAGAGACCCTCGTAGTCATGGCCACCACTGCGGACTCTAATTTGCAGGCCATGTTTCTGGGAACAAGTAATGGCAGCTTGAATGTGGGCTACATTTAGAGGTGTAACAATAACTAGTGGTTTCGGGGTGGCACTTGTGTTGAACCTGCCGTTTCGTATAGAAAACTGCAAGACAGATGAATATGAGGAGTTGATTGGGGTGTAAATGACCTTAGAAATGGCGTTAGAGTTTTGATATTGAAGGCATTGAAGAAAATCCTCATGACGATCAGCTGAAGCTACCCATGAGAATGAAAACAGAAAGAGAAACAGGAATGGGAACATTAAAGAGCTTAGAGAGTTCATGATTCTTAATGTTTTGTGCATATAGAAAGATGCAAGAGACTCCCTTATTTATATAGTTCTGAAGGGTGCTTGTTTATGAACATTTTGTGCCCTATTAATCTAGAAGATGATGATAATTCAACCATGATCTGTATTACAGCTGAGGAACACCGACAAATGGGAACGTCAAAATTTCCAAACAAGGATCGTAGCCAACTTGTTCTACAAGGCAAGAAGTTGACAATTTATGGTAGCAATTCCTGGGGTGTTAGCTTTGTTCATATTTTCTTGTTCTGTTACATGGGCAATGACAATCCAGCCATTGAATTTTCAATGAACTATTTTTTGTTTATTCAAACGATTGAAATAATAATCGGATTGATAGCTTGTACGTTCTAGTAATCTTTCTGCTCGTTATGCATGCCTGCAACTAATAGATGATCCTATGCTTCAGTATCCATGTTGATCAAATTTTGTGTTTGGTAGGATCATGATGACGTTGTCATATATTGCACTCCATTAACATAACCTTCTTTCTTTGAGGGAAGTTTTTTATTGGTCAAAATTGTACTTTTTCAGAAACAAAATAAATTTCTCATTACAATTATTTTTTTTTTTTAATTCGATCTGAAAAGCGCACTTTGTGAGCCTAGATAAGCGAGTAAAATCCCGGCTATTCCAAGCTCTTACAAGAAATATACATCCTGACTTGAACTCGAGACTTACTATGCGGATCTCAAATTCTTTATCATCATACTACGTCATTTGAGTACTTTTTTTTACAATTATCCTTTAAACCACCGGCAAGATTGTCCATAATCAACTGTTTTTTTTGGATAATCATCGAGAGAGTCCATAATCAACTGTTAATTTTCAAAGGTTAAACGTACAAGATAAACCAAGTTGAGATGAGTTAATAAATAAATTTCCTTACAAACAATTAATATACCATTAATTAATTCAATCAGATTCCAGAATTATCGTTGAAAGGATTGGACGTAGTGAATAATCTCAGTATAAGATACACTTTGCGGCACTATATGTTTTTTTTTTAAAAAATTAATTTCTTATTTTATTTTAAATTAATCTTTTTTATATTTTTAACTTTTTTTATGTGTTAATGTAAAAAATAAATATAAAAAAATATAAAAACATAATTTTAATATATTTTCAAATTAAAAATATTTTAAAAAATAAAAACTACAATAACATCAAATTATATCTGAAAATCTAAGGCAGTCTATAGCTAGGTTGATAAGATATATTCAGCAAAAAGTCAATACAGCCAATGAGATTTCCTAGCACGAGAATGCTACACACTTGCATGATTTTTGTGACTTGTTGCATGGATGTCAAGATCATCTTATAATAAGTTTATGTCGTATTCATAGTTGACCTTTGGATAAATTACTCTAGCGTATGAATTTTATTAGCGGCACGTGCCGAGCAATTGACTATAACCTTTAATTTATCCATTTTTCTTTATCTTTAATTATTTGATATCATTTTTATCAATTTAATGCTCACGTACTTGCATCGCGCTTGTGTAGAGCTTTGAATTGATTTTAATGACCTTTCAAGAGTCTCTTTGGGTAGGTTTTTTATATCGCATTTTAAAAAAGTCTCATTGATGTACTAGGGTAGCAATTTCTCCGGGTTATTTACCATGTGGTTTATCTTAATAATGCATGTTAATTCACTAACATCGATTCTTGGATAATTTCCCTCAGCTACTCATGTCATTTCAGATTTTTACCCAAATTCTTGAAAAAATAGATACTTTACGAAAGTTTTCTAGCACGAGAATTTACACACTTGCATGATTTTTGTGACTTGTTGCATGGATGTCAAGATAAGTTTATGTGGCCTTCATAGTTGACCTTTGGATAAATTATTCTAGTGTATTAATTTTATTAGCGGCACGTGCCGAACAATTGACTATGGTATATTAAAAAAAACAACTATAACCTTTAATTTATCCATTTTTCTTTATCTTTATTTGATATCATTTTTATCAATTTAATGCTCACGTACTTGCATCGCGCATGTGTAGAGCTTTGAATTGATTTTAGTGACCTTTCAAGAGTACCTTTGGGTAGTTTTTTTATAGTCCTTTGACAAATGCATGTAAACATTGTTTCTGGGCTAATGAATACTTTCAGAATAAGCGTTATTTGGCAAAGTTTTATTTTAGTCCTTATTCTTTCAATTGTACCACATGCACCCTTAATTAACACAAAAGCTTTTTAATTGCATGCAATTTAACCTCCGTCAAACTCAAATATCAGCCCTTAAGTTTGCCGCCTTTTTTATTTTAGTTCTTGGTTCTGAATTTGTGCATTTTGATCCTCAATTGACTAATAAACTTCTAATTTCTTCAATTTAACCCCGAATTTGGTCAATTTTAGCCTGCATATTGACGCTCCTTTCCTAGTTTGATCCTTGGTTTTGGATTTCTTCATTATTTATGCAATTAAGCCCCTAATTTGATGAAATTAACTCTTAAAAATTGCAATTCAACCTCCAGACTTTAATTTCTTCTAATTAAACTCTAAATTGACTTTTAAAAATCAATTTGTCTTGCAATTAAGTCTTTAATAAATTTGATCTTCCTCAACCAGTCTTCGGCAATTTCCTAGACGTTCTGATATACTCTTCTCACTGATATATTTTTCTTTTTTTTCTTTCAACAATTTTTTATTTTCTCTCCTCTTTTTATTTTCTCTTTTCTATTTATTTGAGGTTCAAAAAATAAGTAACAATAAGCAACACTAATCAGGTTTGACTAAATCAACACCCACCTAGTTCGACAAAAAACCCGGTGTAAACCAAGTCTCGGGTTGTAGGTTACCTTATTTACCTACTAGAAAAGGAGAGTTTAATAACACTAAGTTTAACAATAGATTGTCATCTTATTAGTTCATTAAGAAAGAGCTTGCCTCCTTGACTATATATAAGGCCCTCAAGTTTGGCTTTCTTTATTTTACTTGGCTTTTAATAAGCACTATATATTAGCCCATCACTTTAAACGTTCATCTTTTAATATCTATTTTTATTTTTTTATCTTAACAAGATTTTTAATTAATTTTATAGTACACAATATATAGATGGTAGCCCTCCCGCATTTTTAAATCAAGTCCCGCCATTCTCTAATGTTCAAGTAGGAATGCCAAGTCTTTCAAACAACTGCATTTTAAAAAATAGGAATTAATTACCATTTGTACTATAACAATACTTGTTAGTGTTCAACATAATCTTTGCTTGTCATAAATTTCTTGATTAGAACTTTCACATCTTGAGCTCCCCACCTAATCCTTGAAAAATGCTAGTTAGTTTTTAATCAAAGGTTGGTGTTGATTCTTGGTGGTGCCGGTTTGAGCAAGGCTTCTGGTAAATTTTTTTAGTCTTAAATAGATAGATATGGAATATTCAAGAAACGGTCTATCATAAGCTTTATTAAATAAATATTTAATTGTTTTAACTCTAAGGTATTTTTAGATTAGTTTTTGTGTGTTCTTAATTCAGCTTTTCATCTACTCAAACTATGTTCCCCTTTCGTCAGATTTTAAATAGGCAATCCATATTGGTTTTGGACATTCATGAGGAATTATTTATATGGGATCTCACATAGGATTTGAATCCTCGATGGTCATTACATATGCTATATTTGAGTCAAGATCCTAACCTAATCGAGCGACTATGTGCAAATGAGCTTACCGTTCCTCTATACATCAATCCTAACATTGTTCGGTGCTTTTTTTTGGTTAATTAAGTTAATCGATAGAGATAATCTTCCTCCACATAATTATATTATTAAATTGAAAAATAATTAATATGGACCCGGAATTTTGTATTAAAGTATGCAAAAATATATGTAGAAAAACTAGGTAGAATGAAAATCAATCTAGCAAAAAAGTAGGTAGAATGATTAGATTGTTTTTACTACATGAGGGAAAGAACGAAAATTATTACAAGGCAAAACTTTATTAATTTGTTTAGCTAAATGCTAAAACATCATTACACTGAGAGTGCAATATATATTACAGTACAATGACAAATCAATACAAGAAACATGTTCTTCAATATATATCATAATACTGTTTGTAATGATTTTCTCTCCTGTATATCACCACGAAGAGAGAGAAGGAATGCTTTGTTCATGTCTAAAGAAATTAACAGGATCAACCGCAGTCTTCACGCGAACCAACCTATCAAAGTTGTTCTTAAAATATTTCCTACCCCAAATGCTTGCTTGTTTATAACTTGTATTGCCTGCAAGTTTATTGATTCTAATGTCAAGATCTCTATAATTCACGTATGCTTCTCTAGGGTTTTTTGAAACATAAGGAGTCATGTAACTGTGTAACCTTCTTATCCAACTTATATTTCGTTCGGATGTCTGACTGTTTTCATCAGACCAAATCACCAAGTATTCAATTTGATATAAATTCCCAGCTCTATGAGGAAATGGAAGGCTAGACTCTGATACCTCATTCATTCTTCCTCCATATGCACTGAATTGCAATTCAGCTATCTCAACCTCTAATTGATTCATCCTTTCTCAAATACCTTCCAAAGCGATTTCTGGTATAGGTTTCTTCACGTAGTCAGATTTTCCTTTGATTAATGCATTAAATATAGTGAAAAGATACAATCTGTCAACCATGATCCTATCTCCATGACTTCCTCTCATATTTAATTCCTTACTATGTTTTGTATACGTGATTACTTTCCGTGTACAGCATAATAGACAGTGATTATATTTCCATGTATAGCACAATAGACAGTCATGATGTTAGCTATATATAGATAACCGTTACTCACACTTGTAATTTCTATTTAAGATGAATACAATACTACAGAAAGGCACGTTAGTTTTCATACATGGTATCAAAGATTCTAGAGGTATCACCAGCGATGAAGTCTTCTACTTCTTTGATCCCACCGGTGTCAAATTCTCTTTCTCTTGAATTCGCACCTTCTTCTCCTCATTTACCTAATATCTCTATTAAGCTAGCCTCCACCAATTATCTTTTGTGGAAAGCCCAAGTCATTCCCATTCTGCATGGCAATGGTCTTCTTGGTTATGTGTAAAATTAGGTTCCTTGCCCGTCGCAAACCATCATTGGTGAAGATGGTGTGTCTCGAACCAACCCAGCGGCAGCCATTTGGCTGCACACTGATCAATTGATCCTTGGGTGGATCAATAGCTCCATGTCCGACGGTCCCCTGTTCCCAAGTCATCAGTAGTAAATCCTCTCATGATGCTTGGCATGTTTTGGAGACTCTTTATGGTAGTTATACTCGGGATCGTCTTCAACAAATGAAGGGCGAGATGCAGTCGCTCAACAAAGGCAGTTTTTCTTTAAAAGATTATTTGCACATAACCAAACCACTTCTCAATCTCATCAGAAAGATGCTCGTTTTTCACGCTCAACTAGAGGTAATTCTGGAACTTTCACTCAAGCATTCACAAATCGTGGTTGGCGCAGCGCTGGTCGCGGACGTGAAGGCATAACTTGTTTTCGATGTGGAGGCCCGAATCATAAAACAGATGGATGCTTTGCCTTTTAGGAGGAAGCAAAACAATTCAAAGCTTTTGATGCACTCCAAGTTGTCGATACAGAGGAAACTTGGTACCCCGACACTGGAGCAAATCATCATATAACATCTAATACAAGTGAAGTACAATGTATTCATTCTTATTTTGGAAGTGATTCTGTTATGGTTGGAAATGGAAATGGATTACAAATATCTGGTATTGGACAAGTCTCACTACCTGCTACTGATATCAAACTAAATAATGTTCTTCTCGTCCCTGATATTAAAAGAAATTGTTATCTATCTCTCAACTTATAAAGGAACATAATTGTTATTTTATATTTTATCCTTGGGGCTTTCTTTTTAAGGACATGAGGACGAAGCAGGTGCTACTTAAGGGCTTCATGGTTGATGGCTTGTATCCAATCTAGTTACGACAGCATTTAGATTCTCTAGTTGGTCTGCTATTAACTAAAGTACCTAGCAACTTGTGGCATGCTCGGCTTGGACATCCTTAATCTTGCATTCTTTAAGTTTTATGTTTATCATCACTGAATAACACTGTTGGTTTTTGTGAAAGTTTTGTTTTGGGTAAATCAACAAAGTGACCATTTAGCTCTCGAGAGACATATGTTACTACCTTTTTACATACTCTTCATAACGATGTGTGGGGACCTGCCTCAATCCCCTTCTATGATGGGTTTCAATTTTATTTAATTATTGTCGATGAATATTCTCGATACATATGGCACTTTCCTATGGCTCATAAATCTGATGTTGCCACTATATTTCCTGCATTTCTATAGCGAATGGTTAACAGTTCAATACTTGTGTAAAAATAATTCAAAGTGATGGTGGCGGAGAATTTGTAAACCAAAGTTTACAAGATTGTTTTGTATCCAATGGCATTATTCACAGATTATCGTGTCCCGGTACACCAGAGCAAAATGAATTGGCCAAACATCAGCATCGGCATATTGTGGACACTGGTTTAACATTAATGGCACATGCCTCCATTCCGCCATGATTTTGGATAGCTGCATTCACAACTGCAGTATTTCTTATCAATCGGCTTCCAACTTCTATTCTTGGTAACAAGTCTCCTTATAAGCTTGTTTTTGGATCGCCACCATCCTATACTCTTCTACGAGTTTTTGGCTGTGTATGTTACCCATTACTTACTCGTTTTGAAAGGTCCAAATTGGACTATAAATCTGTTCATTGTGTGTTCCTGGGATACTCTACACATCACAAAGGGTATCAATGTTTAAACATGCAAACAAGTCGCATATATATCTCTCGGCATGTAAAATTTGATGAATTAATGTTTCCCTTCAGGTCTACACAAGGGTCCACTAAATTTGATTTTCATGCTTTCAAAGTTCGTGCTCTTCCCAGGCCTCTTCAAATTGTTGTTTTGTAATCTATTCCATCAGATTCTTTACCTGCAACTGCCAATCATGTTGACTATGTGCATTCTTCATATCCTCATGTTCAACACTTTGCATTAATGCCTCAGTCCGCACCATGCTAGGAGCCTCCTACTAACACTGTCATTCAGGATGCTTCAGAATTGTCTTCTTTGCCAATTAAGGTCATCTCACACTCTGCTCCACGTCGAAGTCATCATATGATCACACGGGCTCAAACAGGTTCATTAAAGGCTAAGGTTTTCTTTTCTTCAAGATATCCAATACCTGCATGCTTTCTAGCTAATTTTGCAAACCAAACACAAGAGCCTCGAACATATAAGCAAGCTCTCATTGATCTAAAATGGCAGCAAGCCATGCAAGCTGAAATTACTACTCATTCCAACAACAACACGTGGACTTTGGTTCCTCGAAGACCAGACATGAACCTCGTTAGCAGTAAATGGGTGTTTCAAATTAAAACACGATCTGATGGCTCAATTGAACGGTATAAGGCCCGACTAGTGGCTCGTGGTTTCACACAACTTCCTGACCTGGATTATGATGAAACCTTTAGTCCAATGGTTAAACATGGTACCATCCGATTAATTCTCACACTTGGTTTGTCTCACGACTGGTCAATTAAACAACTTGATGTAAGTAATGCTTTTCTTTATGGTGATTTACAAGAGTGTGTCTATTTATCTCAACCACCTGGCTTTGAAGACTCATCTCGTCCTCATCATGTTTGCCAACTACATAAAGCTCTCTACGGTTAAAAACAGGCTCCAATAGCGTGGTACATGAAGTTCAGTACTTATATTCAGCACATGGGTTTCCATCGATGTCCCTATGATCAATCCTTGTTTTCTCACCGTCAAGGTTCAGATATAATTGTGCTCTTAATTTATGTCGATGACATACTTATAACAGGGAGCTCTCCTTAAAAAATTAGGAGCTTTATTTCTTATCTCTCTGTTGCTTTTAACATGAAGGATCTTAGAGATGTTTATTTTTTTTTAGGACTACAAATCACACGAGATGAGTCGACCATTACTATCACTCAGACTCGCTATCTACTTTCTCTACTTTAAAATTTTGGTCTGGACAGTGCGAAACCAGTGTCCACTCCTATGGCCTCTGGTACATCATTGACTGTTAATGAGGGAGCTCTCCAATCTTATCCAACCTATTATCGGTGCCTTGTTGGTTCGCTATAATAACTCACTTTAACACACCCCAATATCTCCTATGCAGTCAACAACATTTGTCAGTTTATGCAACATCCTTGAGACACTCATCTCATTGCTGTTAAGTGTATATTTTGATACCTTAAAGGTACTCCTAATATTGGTCTTAATTTTGAAAAAGCTCCTCTCATTGCACTTCATGGTTTTTGTGATGCGAATTGGGCAGGCTTCAGGGATGATTGCCATTCTACGACTGAATTTGCTATCTATATGAGCGATAACTTGTTATCCTGGGGAGCTAAAAAGCAAGCTACAGTGTCTCGTTCCTCAGTGAAAGCTAAATATCGTGCTTTAGCCTCAACCACTACTAAACTTATGTGGTTTATACACCTTCTAAAAGCATCGGCTATTTAATTCCTGCTCCCACACTAGTGTTATAATCTCTAACTTTACTATTGTATAGCCCGACACATATAAATAAGAAATGTTGACTAACTAATAGATTAAGCCTCCTACTTCTTCTCAACTTGGTATGAGAGTCTCAACACATCAAAACTCCTCTCTCTCTCTTCCTAATGGACTCTGTTGCTGCCAACTTCTCCCTCCACCAAACTGGTGGTGTAGCCTAACCGGCCAGCCACTCATAAGTTGTTGTCGATGGTGTTTTCCCACACCAGCAGCCTCCTCCACTTACACAATAGAAAAATGGTTCTTCTTCCCATATTTCAATTGTCCCCCTACATATCATAGGGACATCAACTCCAGCTATAGTTGCTTTGTCCAACACTTAGCAAGTTGTTTCGTTGAAGCTTATGAATACCAATCATTTCTATTAGAGAATGCAGATGGAGTCATATCTTCTTGGTCAGGGTGTCTTTCACTTTGTTAATGGCTTAGTACCGTGTCCTCCCTCTCATGTTTCTGATAGTTCTGTCAATTCTTATTCAGCAATCAACCCCTCTTTTCTTCGTTGGAAGCAACAAGATCAACTTATTTTGAGTGTGTTACTCTCTTCTCTTTCTATGGATGTACTACACCTTGTGGTGGATTTTCATACCTCTCATTGTGTTTGGCGCACTCTTGAGAAACATCTTGTCTCTCCGTCTAATTCTCGCATTATGCAACTCCGTGGGTCCTTTCATGATCTTCGGCAAGGTAATGCATCGATTGTTATGTACATTCAGCAAGCAAAGTCATTATTTGATGAATTGACTGTTGTTGGCCGGCCTATCTCCCTTGAAGACTTCAACCTCTATGTATTTCATGGCTTTCATGGTGAGTTTAAAGACTTGGTAACTAGTCTTGTGATCAAGACAGATCCACTGTCATATGCTGACCTTCATAGCCATCTCCTTACCCATGAGTTTCTACACAAGACCTCCTTTAATCCATGTGTGGAAACCCACCTCTGCTGCCCACACCATCTCTGCTACCCTCTGCTCATCTTGCCCAATATCAGCACAGCCCCAGAGTAGGTCTTACCAGCCAACTGCCCCTACAATCATCATGGCGCCACCCCAAAGTAGTCAACCCGACAAGCCTTTAGCAGCCAATTTTCATAGTCCATGATTGCACCTTTAAACCAACAATTAGGATCCTTCCCATTTGAATTAAGGACCAAGATTTGTCCCAAAGATAAAATGTCCCTCTTTCACTCCTTAGAAATAGGGATGGATTCCAGGCATTGAGGAATAAGAAATTAGAGGCCAAAATTAGGGAAGAATCAGCTTTTTTCCCCAGTTTTTTTATCCTCTCTCTGGTAGCCTTCTCTCTCTCCCCCCGTCGTGCCTTCACCACCATCATCGCCACTAGCTACACACTGGACTTCCCTACACCACTAGGAACACCACCACCAGCTCTTCTCCTCCGCCCAAGCAAGCCTTATTCTTCCTTTTCTTCTTGAAACCCCCTCGGTGTCCATTGCATGCATAATTATACATGCAATGGCTAAATAATTAACATGGTCATTAGGGTGGGCCAGTGACCATGTGGGCCTGGGTTGGATCTATTTTAGCCTAACCTAGATGGTTGGGTAAGGTCCAACCCAAAGAAAATAAAAGAGATGTTGGGCCTTCGAGTCGAGCTAGACTTATTTTAGCCCAGCCCAATATATTAAAAAAATAATATAACACTATTAAAATATTAAAAAAATATTTTAAAAAAAATCAAATGTTTCAAAGGGCATTTTAAAAGTATTTATGGGTCCCTTGCATATTTTTCTAATAATTTTGCATGATATTGAACTATAGACTTACACTGTAAGATACACACCCGATATTAAAAATATCTGGTTTTATCCAAAGCTTAAAAAAACACAAAAATAAAAAAAATCTAAAAATTGAAAATAAACTTTCATTTCAAAAACATAAATGTGTTTGGTTTTCATGCATATGGCTTGTCGAGTTGACTACTTTATGAGGAAATGGAAGGCTAGACTCTGATACTTCATTCATTCTTCCTCCATATGCACTGAATTGCAATTCAGCTATCTCAACCTCTAATTGATTCATCCTTTCTCAAATACCTTCCAAAAGCGATTTCTGGTATAGGTTTCTTCACGTAGTCAGATTTTCCTTTGATTAATGCATTAAATATAGTGAAAAGATACAATCTGTCAACCATGATCCTATCTCCATGACTTCCTCTCATATTTAATTCCTTACTATGTTTTGTATATGTGATTGCTTTCCATGTACGGCATAATAGGCAGTGATTATGTTTCCATGTATAGCACAATAAATAGCCATCATGGTAGAACCAGTACAAACTTTCATGGAACTCATGGTTCTCGTGGTCACAATATTGCACATAACCAGACCATTTCTCAATCCCACCAGAACTCATGGTTCTTGATATATAGCTTGGTACATGAAGTTCAGTACTTATATTCAGCATATGGGTTTCCATCGATGTCCCTCTGATCAATCCTTGTTTTCTCACCATCAAGGTTCAGATATAATTATGCTCTTAATTTATGTCGATGACATACTTATAACAAGGAGCTCTCCTTAAAAAATCAGGAGCTTTATTTCTCATCTCTCTATTGCTTTTCACATGAATGATCTCGGAGATGTTCATTTCTTTTTAGGACTACAATTCACACAAGATGAGTTGACCATCACTGTCATTCAGACTCACTATCTACTTTCTCTGCTTCAAAATTTTGGTCTGGATGGTGCGAAACTAGTGTCCATTCCTATGGCCTCTGGTATGTCATTGACTGTTAATGAGGTAGCTCTCCTATCTGATCCAACCTATTATCGGTGCCTTGTTGGTTCGCTATAATAACTCACTTTAACACACCCCAATATCTCCTATGCAGTCAACAACATTTGTCAGTTTATGCAACATCCTTGAGACACTCATCTCATTGCTGTTAAGTGTATATTTTGATACCTTAAAGGTACTCCTAATATTGGTCTTAATTTTGAAAAAGCTCCTCTCATTGCACTTCATGGTTTTTGTGATGCGAATTGGGCAGGCTTCAGGGATGATTGCCATTCTACGACTGAATTTGCTATCTATATGAGCGATAACTTGTTATCCTGGGGAGCTAAAAAGCAAGCTACAATGTCTCGTTCCTCAGTGAAAGCTAAATATCGTGCTTTAGCCTCAACCACTACTAAACTTATGTGGTTTCTACACCTTCTAAAAGCATCGGCTATTTAATTCCTGCTCCCACACTAGTGTTATAATCTCTAACTTTACTATTGTATAGCCCGACACATATAAATAAGAAATGTTGACTAACTAATAGATTAAGCCTCCTACTTCTTCTCAACTTGGTATGAGAGTCTCAACACATCAAAACTCCTCTCTCTCTCTTCCTAATGGACTCTGTTGCTGCCAACTTCTCCCTCCACCAAACTGGTGGTGTAGCCTAACCGGCCAGCCACTCATAAGTTGTTGTCGATGGTGCTTTCCCACACCAGCAGCCTCCTCCACTTACACAATAGAAAAATGGTTCTTCTTCCCATATTTCAATTGTCCCCCTACATATCATAGGGACATCAACTCCAGCTATAGTTGCTTTGTCCAACACTTAGCAAGTTGTTTCGTTGAAGCTTACGAATACCAATTATCTCTATTAGAGAATGCAGATGAAGTCATATCTTCTTGGTCAGGGTGTCTTCCACTTTGTTAATGGCTAAGTACCGTGTCCTCCCTCTCATGTTTCTGATAGTTCTGTTGATTCTTCTTCAACAATTAACCCCTCTTTTCTTCATTGGAAGCAACAGGATCAACTTATTTTGAGTGTGTTACTCTTTTCTATTTCCATGGATGTACTACACCTTGTGGTAGATTGTTAGACCTCTCATTGTGTTTGGCACACTCTTGAGATAGCTCTGCCTCTCCGTCTAATTCTCGCATTATGCAACTCCATGGGTCCTTTCATGATCTTCGGCAAGGTGATGCATCGATTGCTATGTACATGCAGCAAGCAAAGTCATTATTTGATGAATTGACTGTTGTTGGCCGGCCTATCTCCCTTGAAGACTTCAACCTCTATGTATTTCATGGCTTTCATGGTGATTTCAAAGACTTGGTAACTAGCCTCGTGATCAAGATAGATCCACTGTCATATGTTGACCTTCATAGCCATCTCCTTACCCATGAGTTTCTACACAAGACCTTCTTCAATCCACCTCTGTTGCCCACGCCATTTCTGCTACCCTCTGCTCATCTTGCCCAATATCAGCACAGCCCCAGAGTAGGTCTTACCAGCCAACTACCCCTACAATCATCGCAACGCCACCCCAAAGTAGTCAACTCGACAAGCCTTTAGCAACCAATTTTCATAGTCCATGATCGCACCTTTGAGCCAACGATTAGGATCTTTCCCATTTGAATCAAGGACCAAGATTTGTCCCAAAGATAAAATATCCCTCTTTCACTCCTTATAAATAGGGATGGATTCCAAGCATTGAGGAATAAGAAATTAGAGGCCAAAATTGGGGAAGAATCAGCTCTTTTCCCCCAATTTGTTTATCCTCTCTCTGTTAGCCTTCTCTCTCTCCCCCCGCCGTGCCTTCACCACCATCATCGCCACTAGCTACACACTGGACTACCCTACACCACTAGGAACACCACCATTAGCTCTTCTCATCCGCCCAAGCAAGCCTTATTCTTCTTTTTCTTCTTGAAACCCCCTCAGTGTCCATTGCATGCATAATTATACATGCAATGGCCAAATAATTAACATGGTCATTAGGGTGGGCCAGTGACCATGTGGGCCTGGGTTGGATCTATTTCAACCTAACCCAGATGGTTGGGCCGGGTTCAACCCAAAGAAAATAAAAGAGAGATGTTGGGCCTTCTGTCGGCCCAACCCGATCGGATTGGGATTGGGCTCCAGGCCCGACCTAACATTAAAAAAAGAGATGTTGGGCCTTCGAGTCGAGCTAGACTTATTTTAGCCCAGCCCCTAAAATATTAAAAAAATAATATAATACTATTAAAATATTAAAAAAAATATTTTAAAAAAATCAAATATTTCAAAGGGAATTTTAAAAGTATTTATGGGTCCCTCGCATGTTTTTCTGATAATTTTGCATGATATCACACTATAGACTTACACTGTAAGATACGAACCCGATATTAAAAATATTTGGTTTTATCCAAAGCTTAAAAAAACACAAAAATAAAAAAAAATCTAAAAATTGAAAATAAACTTTCATTTCAAAAACATAAATATGTTTGGTTTTCATGCATACGGCTAAATTCTAAAAGTTTTTCATGCATATTTCTAAAAAGAGATAAAATCATTTTTATCATATTTTAAAAAACGCAAAATGAATATCGTAACCAGTTTATTATTATCCGTTAGGGTTTGGCTAAAATATCAACTAAAAAATATCAGCAACAATTATTTTGTTTAATTAATAATTAGAGTGTTAGGATTTAGCTATAGACTTACAATAAAATTCTTGTGCTGCATACATCAAATAAATTAATGTCTTTTATGTTGAATTAGAAGTGGATGATGAGGGAAAAAAAATTGAGTTAATTTGACTGGTGGGTGTCTAGCAACTCTTTAATTTGTTTATGCCATATATTCAAAGATATATAGGATTTTATTGTTTGTTGATGCTACATTAATGGATTGAAAAATTAGGGTTTTACTTTTCAAAATTAATATTATCAATATGTCATGTATTTTTTTTAGTAATTGAAAGAGAATATTAATAAGATTTAGTCGGTGCCATTAAGAAAATGGTAAACTGACTAAAAGAAAAACTTGCAAAGAAAAAAGCAAAGAAATGTTAATCTTAAGCATTGGATCACCTCATCACACAATCTGAACATGTAGCTAGATCCAATACCTGTATAAATAAAATTCTGAAATCTAACTCGAAACCATTGAGCTAAACAATGAAAAGTTAAATCATAAATTTTATCCCAATTAGGATCAGTTGCATTAAAAATTAGTAATTAATTTGTTACGGGTAATCTAAATAGACCACAAGATACCACAACAAAGCGTATAAACGGCTTTACGCTAAAATTTCTCGTGTAACAAATGATTTCATTCCTGCATTTTTCTCTGTGCACTCCAGGAGGAATTAATTTTAAACTCGTTTTAGTATTTACCATGAAGACATGGATTCATATCAAGATTTTGTTGATTAACCTAACATCCTGAATTTGCAAATCGGATGACAGAATTTTTTATATATTAATAAAAAATCAAACATGCTTGAAGAATTCAAGATTGAAAGTTTTCTCCTATTTTTGGGTGATGGATCTACGATTTTGTTGATGGGGAACGTAAATTTGGACCATTCTTGAAATTAACAGAATTACTAATGTTGAGGGACGAAATAATAATGCTATTAAACCCTAAAATATTTTATAACAACGCATTCAGACAAATTTCCCTGTTCGCTACAACTTTTTCAATATATATTTGAGCCTTGTTTGATAAAATTACTTGAGTTTTTCACGTGCTGAAAACCGCAATTTCAACAAAAATCATGCAAGTGTGACATTCTCGTGATAGAAACCTCATTGGCTGTCTTCATGACATTTTGTTTTTGTTGATTATTTTATCAACCTAGCTATATATCAAGTTGCTTGCCTTAGACTTTGAGACGTGATATACTTCTATAGGCAGCAGTGTTCAATGAATCCTGATTTTCATACGTTTCTTTACAAGAATTAAGGTAAAACTCAACTGGGACCAAATTATATGTATTTTATTCCTGAAATTGTTAGAAAATAATATAAATTATATCTTGAAAACTCACCTAAAAGTTTAAGTTTTTAGGTTGAATTAGTTCTTTAGCATGATATCAAAGCCTTAATGACCAAGCGGTCACAAGTTCGAATCTCATCATTCATATTTATTTAATAAAAATTAAGTATAAGATAATATGGGTCTTTACAAGACTCAAAATTAAGCATATTTATTTAATGGGTCATTTAAAAGAGTGTGTTAAATAATAATATAAATTATATCTTGAAATCTTATTAAATAGCCTAAGATTTTAGATTAAATTGATTATTTAATAGAGATTATCCACTATTCCAATCCTTTCAATCGATAATTAATAGTAGCTAATCGGTTGCAACGAAATTTATTTATTAACTCATCTCAACTGGGTTTCTCTTGCACGTTTTAAATTTGAAAATTACCAGTTGGATCATTTTGAAGGAAAATCCCATCGGTGGTTTATAGGATTTATTGTAATGAGAAAACATTCAAAATTCCGTAGAAAACTGCAGGACAGATGGATATGAGGAGTTCGTTGGGGTGTAAATTACCTTAGAAATGGAGTTGGCGTTTTCGTTATAATCCGAAAGGCATTGAAGAAAATCTTCATGAGTATGAGCTGAAGTTGCCCATGAGAAAGAAAGCAGAATGATGGCCAAAAATGGCAAAATTGAAGGGATTAAGGAATTCATCTCTGTTATAATCTTTTGTCCCTACAGAAGTGGGCTTGAGGCTCCCTCTCATTTATAGCATTGAGTACAAGTGCCTAGTTTTCTGAACAATGTGCCTCTTTCTAGAGTAGGGAGACAATTCAACTATCATCTAGAACTAATCTCTAGTATATATACTATAAAATTTCAAGATGACATTCAAAGTATTAATACAAATCCTAGCATATATTAGTTGGTGTATGCCGAAAAGCATAGATCAAGCTGTGCTATAGTGGAGTATAATGGTTAAAGACAAATTTCAGCGAGTAGCTTTTACAATATCATCCTATGGTATTTTATGGGGGATTTGGAATGTTAGGAATGATTTGGTTTTCGAGGATAAGAAACCAAATTGGAATAAGTTGTTTGATATTGTTCTACATCGTCTAGCCCTATGGTTTAACTTGCACGTTTTAAATTTGAAAATTATCAGTTGGATCATTTTCTCCCATCGGTGGTTTATAGGATTATTGTAATGAGAAAACATTCAAAATTCCGTAGAATTTTGACCATAGGGTCATCATCTGTAGGAGTAATTACGTTACAAGTTTAGCTTATCGTTGATTCAAGATATTGATAGCGAGAATACTCAGTCTATTAATCCTTTGATGTGATTATTATTTCAATCGTCTGAATAAATTCAAAATATTGAAAATTAAATGGCTGGATTGTCAATGCCCATGTAATAGAACAAGAAAATAAGAAGAAAGCTCACTCACCAAGAAATGCTGCCATAAATTGTCAACTTCGCGTCTTGTGAACAAGTTGGCTACGATCCTTGTTTGGAAATTTTCACGTTCCCTTTTTCGATGTTCTCAGCTGTAATCCAGATCATGGTTAACTTGTCATCATCTTCTAGATTAATACGGCACAAAATCTTCATAAACAAGCACCCTTCAGAACTATATAAATAAGGGAGTCTCTTGCATCTTTCTATATGCCCAAAACATTAAGAATCATGAACTCTCTAAGCTCTTCAATGTTCCCATTCCTGTTTCTCTTTCTGTTTTCATTCTCATGGGTAGCTTCAGCTGATCGTCATGAGGATTTTCTTCAATGCCTTCATTATCAAAACTCTAACGCCATTTCTAAGGTCGTTTACACCCCAATCAACTCCTCATATTCATCTGTCTTGCAGTTTTCTATACGAAACGGCAGGTTCAACACAAGTGCCACCCCGAAACCACTAGTTATTGTTACACCTCTAAATGTAGCCCACATTCAAGCTACCGTTGCTTGTTCCCAGAAACATGGCCTGCAAATTAGAGTCCGAAGTGGTGGCCATGACTATGAGGGTCTCTCTTATGTTGCTGTTATACCCTTCGTGGTTGTTGATCTAATCAATATGCGAACAGTTACTGTTGATGTAGGAAACAAAATTGCATGGGTTCAAGCTGGTGCTACACTAGGAGAAGTTTACTACAGAATTGCCGAGAAAAGTAGAACTCTTGCCTTCCCAGCGGGTGTTTGCCCAACTGTGGGATCCGGTGGGCACATCAGTGGAGGAGGACATGGGATGATGATGCGTAAATATGGCCTTGCTGCAGACCACATTATTGATGCCAAATTAATCGATGTTAAAGGTAGAATCCTTGACCGAGCATCGATGGGAGAAGATCTGTTTTGGGCCATTCGAGGAGGTGGAGGCAACACCTTTGGAGTTGTTGTTGAGTGGAAACTGGAATTGGTCACAGTTCCACCAACTGTGACAGTGTTCAATGTCACTAGAACTTTGGAACAAAATGCAACAAAACTCGTTCATCAGTGGCAGTCTGCAATAGGAAAGTTTGACGAAGATCTATTTTCCAGAATTTTCCTTTCGAGAGTTAACACTTCTCTGGAAGGTAAGACAACAATACTCGCTGTATACACTTCCTTGTTTCTTGGTGGAGTCGATAGACTCCTATCAATGATGCAACAGAGCTTTCCCCAGCTCGGTTTGGTTAAAGAAGACTGCATCGAGATGAGTTGGATCGAGTCTACTGTCTACTTCGCGCAATTTCCACGCAATACATCCTTGGATGTTTTGCTTGATAGGAGTCCAGGATACACAGTATCTTTCAAGGCAAAAACAGACTATGTGAAAGAGCCTTTACCTGAAATCGCTTTGGAAGGAATATGGGAAAGGCTTAACCAACTGGATGCCGAAGTAGCTCAATTGCAATTCACAGCCTATGGGGGCAAAATGGACGAAATTTCCGAGACCAGCATTCCATTTCCACATAGAGCTGGAAATCTATTCCAAATTCATTATGGAGTCTTTTGGGGCGATCAAGACAGTGAGAGATCTCAAATATATACAAGCTGGATCAGAAAACTTTACAGCTATATGACTCCTTATGTTACAAAAAATCCACGACAAGCATATATCAATTATAGAGATCTTGATCTGGGAATGAACAGCCTAGGCAACACAAGTTACAAACAAGCAAGAATTTGGGGTACCAAATATTTCAAGAACAACTTTGACCGGTTGGTGCATGTGAAGACCAAAGTTGATCCGGCTAATTTCTTTAGAAATGAACAAAGCATCCCTCCTCTCACATCTTGGTGATAGTATATCAGAAATATTATATATATTGATAGACGAAAAAAAAATGAAAGATAGTAGAAGATATGGTGGTCTTCTTCATGTAGCTAGGATTAGACTTCCATTTTGTATATATTGAGTTGTGTCTTGGTGGTCTTCTTCATGTAGGATTAGACATGAATAGAATTCCACTTTGTATATATTGAGTTGTGTTTTAGTAATTAATAAATAAAGGTTTGCTATGTAATTAAGATCTAGAGAGCTTACATAAGTTTTTCTTCGTAAAAATCTTAATTAAAATCACACTCCACACTTGGAGCAAAAAACAATGTGAGCAAACTTCCGAAATGTATACTTGGATATATGAAAATTAGAAAATTAGAACCCAAAACTAGAAGGCATTATCATAAAAAGGGAAGGACAAGAAAGAGGAAGCAAAAGTAATAATAAAAAAAGGAAGAAAATGAAGAGGTAAAAGAAAGGAAGAGAAAAAGAATATGATGGTTTGATGAAGCTCTTAGATTGAGGTAAAATTCCTGAAGCAAGACTCTTCATTAAAAAATAGAGTATATCCGAACAAAGTTCATGAAATGACTTCACGAGAGAAAAGAGATAAAAGAAAAGTGATCCTAAATATTTAAAATCCTCAAATATATGTTGAGCCTTAAAAGCATATTCTTTAAAAGTATATCTGCATTGACGCACACAACCTGTGCCTCAGACCTAAGCTGATTTTGAGAAAAAAGATTCTCATGAATTTATTAATGGTACGCTAGTTCTAGCCCGAAAACACCACCTCGCTACAAAACCAAAAAGAAAAATAGAGATGCTTGCATCAATCCATGAGCTTGGAGAGAAAAAATATAGAGAGAAACATTTTAACATACCAAACATCAAACACTTGCCAAGCATTATATCCAAAATAAGCGAGCAAACATTACATCCTTAGCTACCTTAGATAATTGAATATTATTTACACTATAAAATGTGGAATTTTATTGATGTTTAAAAGAGAAGAAAACATATTCTTTAATTACCAAATGTAATGAATGATTGTTTTTCAGTAATTCTACGTCCATGTACATGTTCATGTTCTATAATCCAAGTATAAATATCTAGAATTATCCATATATATATATATATATGTGTGTGTGTGTGTGTGTGTGTGTGTTAAAAGTATTATAATCTAAGTTCAAGTTTGTCATAATCTAATTTTTGAATTTTAAAAAAAAATTAATTAAAAAAATGAATAAA
Source organism: Populus trichocarpa (assembly GCF_000002775.5). Lineage (NCBI taxonomy): Eukaryota > Viridiplantae > Streptophyta > Magnoliopsida > Malpighiales > Salicaceae > Populus > Populus trichocarpa. The sequence continues at coordinate 48,691,256 of NC_037285.2, read as the reverse complement.
TAAAAAATAATTTGAGAATTGGATCAAGACAACACAAATTGAAAGTTTAAGGACTAATAAGGATGAATTATAAATTTGAGAGTCAATTTGATCAAAATTGAAAGAAATGATAAATTTGAGGACGAAATTAAACTTTGATTTAATCAATTAATGCAATCAAGGACTTAATTGAATAAATATCAAAGTTTAGGGCTGATTTGGGTTAAAATTGCAAGAAATTAAAAATACAAGGACCAAAATGAATAGGTGGTATTACTATAGGGGGTTAATTGATTTTTTCATGGGGTAATTTTGAAAGAATTAAAAGTTGAAGAGCCAATTAAGGACTGAATTGATTAAATTGAAAACCAAGAACTATTTTGTAAATGACGCTGAAATCTAGGGGTTTAGTTGCAATTGAACCAGGAGCAAAATTGAAAAACAAAAAGAAAGATTTTCCATGAATAAGGCACAATTGCTAAATGTCAGAACTTAGCTGGCAAATTAAAAATAGCCATTTCAGTTAAAAAATGGCATCCTTTCAAAGAAAACTATTCATCTTCTTCATCTCACCAGGCCGAGAAGAAAAAAAAGGGACGCCTGCCAGCTGCCCCACGATGCATGCCGTTACCAAGGCATGAACGCATGGCATTCTCCGGCTTTATAAAAGCCAGACAAAGGCCACAAGGAAAGGGGGAGAGAAAACACAGGGACAAGGAGAGAAAACTAAAGGACGAACAAAAACAAGAACAGGGGATAGACATGAAGTGGACACACAGAAACAGAAAGAGAAGCATTGGCCAACCAACGCACGAGCACCAGCTTCGTCTCCAGTTACACCCCCCCCCCTGAACAGACAGAAACGAAAAGGAAGAAGACAGACGCGAAGGAGAAGAAGAGGACGAAGACAGAAAGAAAAACAGAGGAACCAACCAAACGAAAACAGAGGAGATAGAACAGAGAAAAACATAGAGAAAACCAGGGGGGAGAACACAGAGACGAAGGAGAAGAAGAGGATAGACACGAAGCGAACAGAAGGCAGAACTAGAAACAAGAACAAGAACAACGAACCAAAAAAAAATTATTAAAAAAATATATAAAAAAAAAGGATATCTAATTATGAAAAAAAAATATTTTTTTAAAAAATAGTTTTATCAGATCACCGGGTCACGAGTCAAATATATTTTACTAAGTCTTTGCTCATTTTGATTTTTTACACCGGTCCAGCTACCAAGTTAACTGGATTACTGATTAACCTCCCAGACTTATACAGATTTAATAACTATAATTTTATAATTTTAATAGGAGGTCGCAGGTTTGGATCCAACGGCACCATTATTTTCAACAAATAACATGAATCACCTTAATAAATTTTAAAAGTCCATTACAACAATTAAGTACCTTAGCTTAGTTGGAAAAATGCAAGATCAACCACGTGGTCGTGGGTTTAAAAGAACAAGAACCAGGATTAACATAAAGAAAAGAGCCATTTTTTTCATTTTTAATTATTATTCAAAACCCATTAAAAAAATCAATTTGATCCCTCAAGTTTTTAATTTTGCATTATTTTGCATTACAAGATAGTGATGCATTGGTACAAGTTCTAAGCTTAAAGTACATAATATTAATAAAATAACTTATATAATTCAGGTTTTCTTCTTGTTATTTTCTTAATCTTAAGCCTTCTCTTTACAAGTCATTCAATTTGGTCAAAGTACAAAAAAATGTTACTAAATTTTTTACGTTCGTATTTCCATTCCTACAGGAATAAGTTTAGAAGGAGAAACATAGTTCAGAGTAATTCTTAAAGCAACTTACCTCTACATCGTCAACGTCTAGGATTTATGGTGGGGTATAGTGTGATGGCAAAGAGCTTGAAATCTACACAGTAGGTCTTGAATTCGAGTCAGGGCATGCATCTCTTGTAAGAGCCTGGAACAGCCGGGGTTTTACTCGCTCACCTAGACTTATAAAGTGCGCTTTCCGGAGGGTGGGGTTTCCTCAAATCCAAAAAAAAAAATCTAAGATTTATGTTTACAAATCCTAGTAATATATTTTTGGCGGTTGTCATAAAAAGATTTAATGTTGATGTGCCAAACTTTAACCCAAACATAATTTTTATGTGCAAAAGAAGAAAAAACAAACAAGAATAAGAGCTGTATAGATTTAGTAATTGGGTGTATTTATAAGGTTCATTAGGCATAATTAATTTAGAATAACTTTGGACCCTTTTTTATATGTATTGGCCAAATTTAAAGCATGTTTGGAAATGCAGTTAAAATCACGTTCCTTCAAATTTTAAAAAATAAATTGCTAAAAAATATTTTTTTATGTTTTCAGATCGTTTTGATATGCTGATATCAAAAATAATTTTTAAAATATAAAAAAACTTCTAAAAAGAATATTGTAAACCATTACCACTACCACAATATGAAACACATTCTTAATCTTACCTCACCAAACTCTCTATATCCTCCTCCTTGATTTCACTAGTCAACAATTATATTATATTACTAAAAAAAATTGTGGTTTGTTATGGTTTTTTAATACAGGTCACGGGGGGTTTGGACCCCACTCGCACCATTATTTTCAACAAATAACATGAATCACCTTAATAAATTTTAAAAGTCAATTATTACAACACCTTGGCTTAGCTGGAAAAATTGTAATATGTCATGAGTTCGAATCTTGCTGGCATCATTTTTTTCAATAGATAGCGAATGATATGTCATTTGTTTATTTTTGTTTAAGCTTTTTTCAATTTCTTTTTTTTTCCTCCTTTCTAAAAATCTCCCTTATATATAGTCAAAATCCTTTCATTTTCTCCTCATTTCTTAGGGAGCAACTAACTTATTTTCACTTTGGTCCCTTATCTTCTCCTCAATTATTGTTATGCTCATTAAACTGTTTTTGGTTAATTTTCTTTTTATGATTTTTTTAGAAGTTTCTCAATTTTGAAAATTCATCAACATGCACACGATAAGAGAAAAGGTCAAAACATACAAAATGACCAAAAATTGACTGAATTGCATCGAAAATGTAAGAGGAAAGAGGAAAGAGAATATGTTTGAAGGGCCACACTCTAGCCATAAAAAAATGTCAATATTGGTGTCAATGAATTCTTCTTGGAGATGAGAGTTCAATGGAGGTAGTTTTGCTCTTTATCCAAGTCGAAAAATATAGATTGGAGCCTTAAAAAAAATTATTCAATTTTGAAAATTCATCAACATGCAAACAGGGAGGTTTTTATATTTTAGTCTTAAACTTTATTTTTTTCACATTTCAATTCCTAGATGATGAGATGAGAAAAGGTCACTAGAGAAATAAGAGGAAAGAGAAAATGTTTGAAGGGCCACACTCTAGCCATAAAAAAACATCAATATCGGTGTCAATGAATTCTTCTTGGAGATGAGAGTTTAATGGAGGTAGTTTTGCTCTTTATCCATGTCGAAAAATATAGATTGGAGCCTTAAAAAAAAATTATTCAATTTGTTTTCAGTTTCTTGACTAACTAAAAGGTGTTTTAAGATTGAAATGAGTTTATTAAAGTTTTTTGTGATGTTTTTGGGGATTCTTTAGATGAAAGTTGTTAAAATTTAGGTTTTGAAATCCAAATACTTGGATCCTGATTTTTTTAATCTCCGAAGGTGACAGAAAAATATTTCTATAGATGACACGTTCTATTTAAAAAATAAAAGATTGAGAAAATGACTCATTCGCTTGTTTAAAAATAAAAATAAAAATCAGGTTCAACTAGGCTTTTTTTCCTTTTTGGCTATGCGTGCATGTTAACCTTCCATGTTTTAAAAAAAAAGGATTGAGATTGTATACAACGAGTATGGCTGAACTTCATGAACAATTTAGGAGGGAAGCACAAGAATTTGTAATGTAGGGAATCTAAAAACTAAAAAAAAAAGGGAAACCATTTCCCAATATAATAGAGAGAGAGAGAGAGAGAGAGAGGGTATGATTATTAAAGAAAAAGAACAAAGACAAGAACTTGAACTTATATTCTCTGTGAAAAAAAAACTCATAGCCTCCAGAGTATCACTGTAAGAAGAGAGTGATGCGATTGTATGAAATTCTTTTAAATGAGAGAAACACTCATAAAAAAAATTAAAAAGAACCATAAAGATTTCAAGAACTAATTCAAGAGAAGCAAGAAGAAGCAAAGGGATTGTGGACGAGAGGAATGATCAATCAAGGTTGAATTGACATAAAACTAATTGCTAAGGCTCTCTAAACATCAAATCTTTATATTACTATAGAAAATAGTGTAAGCCCCTCAAATTCTTGAAATTAGGTTTTATGTTGAATTGAAAAATTGAAGGATATTTTAACATAATTGGTTGTGTTGGTTTGTAGAAAACTTAAGTTAGAGGGATTGCAAGGGATTGTAAGATGAATAACAAGATGAATTGAAGGAAAATCTTAGGAATTTTAGGGGTAGATAATTCAGCTAAGACAAGGATTACTTGGTGTGTGTTCTTTGTTGAAATTCACTCATGATGAATTTTAAGGGAACATCTTTCATGAAATATATGTAGTTATTTGCATGAAAACTAAATTGAATGATAAGTTTCTTGAATTCTAGGGTTTTGAGTAATATTAGAAAAAATCATGATTCTTAATGAGGTTATATGAATACGGAATGGAATTAAATGTAATTTTTTGTAAAATTTGAAAAGAAACCTTTAAGGATAAAGATGGGTCTGGATAAAGATGGGGCTGTGAGTTTTGTGGGGAAAAAAAAGGATTTGTAGTGTTTAAGTGTGTCCTTAAAAAATTCATCATTTGGTGTGTTAAGAATGAAATTTATATGAACATGAATTGATCTTGAAAGGAAAGGAAAACTCAAGATTTCAAAGATGAAGGTTTCAACCTGAGAAAAAGAGGAGGGAAATTTTTTCAGTAACAAAAACAAGCAGTCATTTTGAGAAATAACTAGACTGATTCAAGAAACAATCACATCGTTTATCAAAATAGTGAGATCATTTTAGCTATTGTTTTATGGTAGCCAATTATATTGATAATTGCGACACAAAGTTTCATGCCTCTCTCTTCTTCTTTTTTTTTAAGAGAGAGAGAGAGATTATGCATTTCTCATAAATAATTATTTCAATTTAAAAAGTAAAAATAATTTAATCTAAAAAATCAACAACAAAGTAAGACTATATTAAGGTTGTTCGTTATAAAATAATTCCAATTTAATACTTTATGGTGTTTGTTTTTGAGCTCATGGTTTTTATATATATATTTCTTTCAACCCATGATTTGTTGCTGAAGTATTGGAAATATTGCTATGACAAGATCCTATTTACGCATTATGGCCATGGACACCCTCACAAGTGTTGTCCATGTTTTTTCCAGTTAGCAATTGCCTGGATGTTGACTTGCCTGCACACACTTTCTTCTTCTTGTTGTTTTTTCATATGGAAACCAGAGACCTAGGTTTGTCTTCATGCATACAAGGAGAAAAAGTAACTGGATCAAGATACGGAAATGGTCATCAATCTTAATTTATTGCATTTTCCACAAAATAATCTTTCTTTCTCACAAAATTTTAACAAAGAAACTGAAAAAGGAACCCCAGAAATAACAAATCAAATCACACGATCAGATATAGATATAGATATCAATCCTGAAAAGAATCAATGTTTTCTATCTAGAAAAGAATTGTCACGGCAAATAAAAGACTGATAATATAAAAGAATGGAGTCTTGTCTCAATAGGAAGCATTCTTCTTGGTCTTGTATCGGTATAGGACCCTCTTCTTCTTGCTTGACCAATTCTGAATGGTCAGAACTACCTTTCCAGGTTCATTGTTCCTGAAAGTGTTGCGAGTTGGCTCTTCATTTGAGCTCATTTTCTTGCCCTTTTGGATGATGATGGTGTAGGAAGCTTCATCACTTGGCACAAATTCCTCCTTGTAATTCACTTCCCATCCCACAACTGTCAGGTCCCAAAGCAATGTGGCTCCAACCTGTCACCAAAAACCAGTTTTAGTCAGGCATTCTGTTCCTTGTTCCTGTCAACAATTATACAGGAAAAACAGGCATCTCCGTGGAAGGAAAAAAGGGCAGGAAAAACGAATCATTAAGGATCATTGCTAATTAGTACCTCTGCTGCAGGGATCTCAATGGTTTCAGTTGATCCAGCTTTGATTACAAGTTCTGAAACTTCACCATCTTCGCTGGAGAACTCGAAATCATTCTCCCTCTTGAAGCCACCATATTGGACAGGGATTTCCTCGGCCTGAACATACCTGTAGTTGCCATTAATTAAATTCAAGTTGTCAGATTCTAATGAACACTTCGATATTTATTTCAAGAAAGGGGAAAAAAGGAGATTATTTACTTGAGCAATGTCTCGGTGGTCTTGGCAGGGCGAACAACGACAAATTTGCTCTTGGTTCTTTGAGCCAAGAAAGGAGATAGCAGGGCGTTGAAAGCATAATACCAAAATGGAACATTTATGAATATCTGCAATGTTCAAAAACATAGAAGAAAATCAAAGACTATACAAGTCATAGTCACATTGGCTTCTAATTTCTGTCTAAATCTACCATGATGTGCGTTGGCAATGTAATTTCTTTCCAAATCTACCGTCATGGGTGAATCAAAACAAGATCAACATCAAAACAAGAAACAACTTTGGCCAATCAAATTTAGACCACTCACATTTTTTGCAACAAATTCTGGATAATTGTCCTGCAAAAGGGTGACAGCTTTGCTCATGGCAGTCCTGAGCTCTTTCTTTGATGGGGAAGGAGAATTCTTGAGATCACTGATTTGAAGCAAAGAAGCAATACCACCAGGCCTCAAATCAAGCTTTTGAATACCTTTCTCCATTAATTGAAATCTCCATCTCAAGAACTGCTTGCGCTTCTCTTCATCTCCAAATGCCTTTGCATAAAGCTCCTCATTCTCAAACACCCCATAGATGTTGTAACACACAGGGTGGCCTTCGCGATCGATGCCATTCATGTAGAATGCCGAGCTTAGATCCACTCCTATTTCTTCATCCAAGAGTGAATCAATGCTGGATTCTTTCCTCCATTGAAGGGTCTTCTTGAGCATCTCCAGTGCATCGTTAACTTTGAAATCTCTAGCCCTTAAGAACTTCAATAAGACCACATCAGTTCCTTCTGATCCCTTGCTAGGGAAAAGAGGGACTCCCCAAATGGAAATATCCCTGTCAATTTCTTCACTTTTTTCTTCAATAACAACCTCACTTTTCTCTTCTTCACATTCCAGGACTGTTTTTTCCTTCACATTATCTCCTTCTGGTTTCACATCTTCTTTCTTTTCACCTTCTTGTTCCCCACTCTCTTCTCCTTCCTTGGTTTCTTTTTCCTTCTCTTTCTCTTCTTCCACTGGCTTCTCCACCTCCTTCTCCTTCTCCACCTCCTTCTCCTTCTTCTTTGCCCCTTCTTTCTTGAACAAACTGTTTCCAAGAATTGCCTCTTCCAGTTTCAATTTCAGCTCACTCAAGGCCTTCCTCTCAAACTCCTTAAGATCAGAAAGAAAATTGCTTTCTTCCTTGTAAGAAGAACTCTTTTGAACTGTTTTAGGCCCATCATTATCAGCAGCATCCACTTCCTTCACCTCCACATCTCCATTAACATCATTCTTTCTCTCTTCAACAACAACCACCTTCTCGGGTTCTTCTTGAGGAACCACAACAACCTCAGCCACCTTAGTTTCTTCAACCTTAACCTCAACAGTCATGGTTTCAACTTTCAAATCACCTTCTAACACCAAGCTGAAACATCAAAAAGAACAACAAGACAGCATATATAAGAAAGTTTTGTACTTTAAAAAACGAAACAGCATAAACAACAAAATGAAAGAAAACCCACCTCAAATCTTGAAATTTAATTTTAGATCTCTTCAAAAAAATTAGGTTGAGTTTGAGCTGTAGTGTCTATTTTGTTTGCTGAGATAAAAGTGGAGGGCTTTGTAACGGTTATATATTTTGGAAGAGTTTAAAGGAAGGCCCCACAAACGGTCACTTATCTGGAGCCACCGCATGGGAGCCGTTGAAGGATTCTCTTTCCCTAGAGTTTTGCTACCCTGGAGGCCAGCAATATTTTGGCATGAAAGAATCCTTTTGGGTCCACATTGCAACAAAAGCTTGGATTTATTCGGTAAAGCCATTTGAAATGATGCTAAATTTAATCATTGTGTTAACATGACAACATAAGAAATTTAATCATTGTCATTAACATGACAGTTGTTTTCTTATAATTGTTTAATTTATCGAGTTGAGTTTTCTATAATCAACATTTGCCTGAACACTTTTAGCATGCCAGAGGCACAGAAAATCTTTGTGCACTGCCTTCCTGTTTTGAAGGGTACTGACAAGAATCACCACCCACCTTCCAAAACTTGGCCGCTTCAAGCACCGTTTTAAAACTCTGACCGAATTGTGGTTTAGATGACCCGGGATCTAGATCGGGCTAGATTTGATAAAAATAAATGAGATTTACATGAGTTAAAATAGATTAACTTATCTAATTTATAACTTAAAACTTATTTCGAATTAATTTTTTATGTCCCCATTTTCTAAGAAATTTTAACCATATAGTCCTTAATTTGGTAGGTTTTCTTCGATCCAAGTTGTTAATAATCTCCTTAAATTTCTAGACTACTTTGCTTTCCATCAAGAACATTTTCATGCATGGTTGGACTATTATTCTTATTAAAGGGACAGCTAGCTAGCCAACTGTAATGGCAAGAAAAGAAATAAAAAATAGAAAAAGGTGGTAACAAATTGTCATGGTAGCAGCACTTCACCTCCCCTTTTAAAAGGTTGATGAAATTTAATGGGAAAGCATGTTGTTATGTGCTTGCCCTTGACCCACTCCATTGCAGCAAAGCACCCGTCTGCACTCTAACAGATGGTCACATGGCACTATAACATTGGAGAGAAACTTTGACCACTTTTTTGGCATTGTTCTGTGGCATCATTGCTCTTTGTTAGGTGGCCAAGTCACAGCAGCATGTGGTAGATTTGCTACTTGAATGAATAATGCCTTGTAAAATACTGGAGGCTTCATGCAGCTCTCTTTTTTTTTCTTTTTCTTTTTTTTCTTTTTATTATTAATGTGGGTATACGGGTCAGCCTATGTGTACATCGATTAATCTCACATGTCTTGAAGTTAACGATTATATAAGTCTCTTGACCCTAAAAAAGCTCAAACTCATGATCATTAGAAAGCAAACCCAAATCTTAATCAGATGAGCTGCCCCCTCAGGATTCTTCATTCTTCATGCAGCTCTCTTGATGCTTAATGAGTTGTGCATTCACAACAAAATAAAACTTCAAAGACTACCGACCAAACATTTCATCTTCAACCTTCAAACCCCAATGAGCAGCTATGAAAAGGTTCATAATCTCTTCAAATTCGCTTCAGACATCGTCAAATGTGATAACCTAAACGTCACCAAAAGCAACAAGGTTGAGGTGTATTTTGTTCTTGTGGTTGAAAGAAGAACTTGCACGCACAAAATTGCTGAGATTAGAAAAGTGAGGGGATATATCGATGTCCCAACCCAATACTTATATAATGGACAACAAAAACATCTAACAATTTTTTGGTGAATCACATATTGTTTCTGATAAAACAGTGTCTGCAGAATGATATTTTGCTCTACAACGTAAGTATTGTGCTTCTTAATAAAGTTGTCTTACATAAATAGGTTGTTCCTCTTTTGTTCTGTTTTCGGTTTACTTTTTCTTCTCAGAGAACCATGTGTGAATATATATATATATTAACTTCTCTTTTAGTATTCTAGCAAAACTAAATTCCTTTTATGGTTTAAAAATTGTCATTCTTTCTAATCTCTTGTGGTTTTATAGTTATAAAACCAACCCAAGATCGATCAAGACAAGGTATGATCACAAGTTCAGAGGATAAACATCAAGATTAACCCTTGAATTTTTTTTAAAAGAAAAAAAAAACCAAAACAATATTGTTATAGACAAAAAAATCAATAAAAAAAAACAAATAGAAGACCAGGTCACATGTCAACCCTGGTTTTTACCCTGTCACTGCCTTGACCTATTTTTTCTTCAACCTAGATTAGTCGAGGCCTACTACCCGCCAGACCAGTCTGGATTTAGGGTCTATGAGATCAACCCCAAGTTAGATATTAAATTCACACTTAAAATACTGCACTTGGACAAAAACATGCACACCAGCATGAAGGCTGGGAGAAACTACAGAATAAAGAAATAAGAAAAGAAAAGAAAACTGTGCAGACATGGCTTGTTAAATCAAAGCATCAAAACCTGATATATGAAGCCCTAGTTTACAAGATTAGATCATTAAAGTACATCATCATACAAAAAATAACTGTGATGTATATATTAACTCACAAGTGAAAATGTACAAGTCTTTTTATCTTCATGTTAGTTACATAATTTGCTATCTTCTAAGTGGTTTAAAGCCTTGATTGTCGCTTCCAGTAGATTTATCAACATTCATGAATTCACCAGTTACTCTGCCAAAGTGCACGCAACAGATTCATTAACACTTGTTTCATGTAAAGAAACAAAACATCCAAATCTAAACATGGTGAAAACAAGTACACGAAGTAGATAGAGCTGGGGGAAAGGGTGAGAAGATGGTGGATATTAGGGAAGACATCTGGGGACACAAATGAGCAACAAAACAATCAGATTAAACTGCACTCTAGACCAAAAACAGAACTATTTGTTACCCTAAATATGGTTAAATCTTCTTCGGTTTTGGCGGAAGAAAGAAACCAATACCGCGCAAATAGTTTCCCTGCTATTGCCATGTAGATAGGACTATTTTCTACTGAAACAAAAATCTTAGTTTATTTACATTCCATGGTGATGATATACATATTATGCTAGAATTGGAATTCTAAGAAACCATATTAAAACCTGTTGTATTTGACAGAATCAAGTCAAGCCAAAATAATTTCGGTAGCCAAGAGAAGTTACTCGTAATCATTGCTAAGGCTAAGGTTGTGATGTGACACCATAACAACAATTTTGAGTCTCATACCTGTTATATGACAGGAAGGCATCTCCTATGGTCCCAGCTACCTTATTTCTAACCTTCCTGACCAAAACCTGCAGGTCATAAAACTTATTAATAGACTTGTGTCCAGGAATAATGACGGTGATAAGTACATGAAAAGAAAACTTTTTGGTTTAAAGGGAGAAAGAAAAGAAAACAAAGAGTATGCCATGTGTCTCTGTGCAATACAAGATTATCATGTAGATTCCATTGTCTACTAATGATGTTGAAAAATTAGCTATATAAACACAAGCATATGCAGGAGACCATACAAATGTTCTCACCTGTACTTGATCAATAGGTCCAGCATTTGGATTCCTATTACGATGAATGACAATGCCGTTGTCACATTTGTTAACAAAGTGTGCACTGCCACTGATATCATATAGATTAGGAGGTTGGCCGGTCCAATTTTGCAACTGTTAGACAGAACACATGTTAGTAACGGAGGTCCTTAAGAAGACAGGTAAAAACCTGAGATTACAAATGCCAACCTGTCTCGGATGCGCCACTAACCAAACATGACAAGCATGATGTTGAGCAAACCTTTTGATCAGTGTAAGCATCTGACTAACATACTCAGTCTCGGTCCTGTCATAAGCAAATTTCATATCAAGCATCGAATTACAAATTTATGGCACATATACATAATTCAAAAAGAAATCGTACAAAAAGAATATGGTTTTCTTCTAACATTTCAAGGGATTATGTTTCCTGCATTTAGTTTCTGCTAAACAAGATGCATTTTTAATAAGCAATTAAGCTAAGACAACAAAATAGATAATCAAGAGAATGTTTATTGTCCTCTAATACATCTGTGAAATAAACTATATGGAAGAACACATCTGTGAAAAGCTGAGATAGCACCTTGCCATAAGCTGCTGTACAAATTTAACAAAAGTTGAATCAGTCTTACATTTCAGTGATTAGTGCTTGACACAAGCCTTATACTCATAATACTCAACATAAACAAATGAGTAGTAAGAAAAGAGGGGGGATGGATTAGTCTAAACAACAAGCGTGAATTATGAGAATAATACATATTTACCGGACTGGAAGGAGAGATATAGTAAAACCCTGTTGTGCTGCTTTGATAAAAAGAAAAGAAAGTAACCAACAATTCAAAGGTTTATGGATTAAAAAAAATCAGGGTGACAGAATATTTCAGCTTAATGATGCTATTATCATTAACAACAATTTAACACGTAAAAGAGAAGAGCCGAAATTAACAGAAACTAGGCAAGTGAACAAATTTTAATCATTCAAAAGCCATGAGTTCTACACTGCAATCTCTCATTAGCAGATAAAGAATGAAGAAATAACAAATAACTAGAGAATTTAGAGCATGTGTTAGTTCCCATCACAAACTCAACATTTACAAGCAAAAGGGATGGACATCTCACATGTTAGGAGGGCGTTGATGGTCGAGCTCATTGTAAGGATCAATTACTAGTCCACGGACCCCATGTCTCAGAACTGCAGCTCTTGCAAGGTCAAGAACCCATTTTATATTTGGAAGCGCATCATCTTCACATCTATTCCATGAACCACAGGAAAAGCCCACATAATAAGACATCAAAAGCAATGCCGACAGGTTACATCATGAACTTGATTAGAATGACAACAATTAGATCAAAAGCAAGTGTTTGGAAACATCAGAGGCTTCACAGTGAGGACTACTCTTCCAGAAGTTATTATTAATTAAGGTTCTGGGATCATTCAAACATTTGTTCTTCAAAGTGCAAAGGAAGTTCAACAGCTAGTAAATAGAATATTTATTAACCATTCCCTACATGTAATTATTCATCAACCTACTTTGGTTTGGGAACAGAACAGCAAATAGTCAAAATATTTTAAAAGTTCTATGCCAGACATGAAAGTTCATAAACCAGAATAAAAGGCTGTACTATCTTTTCTAAAAAATAAATTAAAAAAAAAAGCACTTATGAACCGAGATAGCTTTAGAAAATAAACTCTGACAGGTTGTGGTCTCAGCAGATTTCTGGACATCAACGTAACCACCATGTAATTTTTCTTTTTTAGACATCAGTTACTGCAACTTGTAACTAAAAAACTACTAATTTATAGCTATAGAAGCTGAGGACCTTCCAATCAGTATAGCCAGTTGCCCTATTTCAGGATAGACTTGACTTATAAATGCATGAACATTAAGAATCAGTGAGAAATCAACAAGCAGAAATATAAAAGTCCAGATTAACTAGAAAGGAAACATGAAACAGGTTGTCACTCCAAGTCAAAATTATAATAACTAGATGTACTTATATCACCTGAACTGTAGTGGAAACTATAAAGTGTAACTTACCTTATGAGATAAAAAGTATCGCTCAACCACTGCTTCCCTTCTTCTAACTCCTTGGCACTCATACGTTCAGCAGATTCTCCATAACTATGGTTAGCAAAGAAATCAAACAATAAAGTTAAAAGAATTCATGTGAGATGAAAAGTAGAAAGGAAATCAGCACAAGTGACAAAAAACCAAATGAATTATCACAACTAATCTGGCAATCTAAAGTAAATATTACATATTATTATAGATAAGAATCAATCGATTTACAATTAGAAAGGTAAGAGTTTTAGAGTACATTTTCAAGAAAAGATTTCAATTGCTGTATTACTCATCAAGAATTACAATATAGGAAGTTGAAAATCATGACAAGGACATCATAGAGCAATGATGGAGAAATAGACCATACTGACCGTGCATCAAAAAAGGGCTTCTTCATGTGTTTCTCCAAAAGTTTCCTAGCATGTTGCCGGACCTATAGTGAAGAAAAAGACAACCAGTTGAGAAAAATATTAGTAAAAGGAACATACATAATAAACATAATATTGATAAAGGATGAAAAAATATATTAAACAAAGCCTTTTTGCATGTGAAGAACACTCACATGAATATGATTAAGAATTTTAAAATATGTGAAGTTAACTACATTTCTAAAACCATGTAGCTCAATCAATGAATATGACAACTTGCATGGCTTGATTCTACAAAACCCAAATCGTATGCTTTAAATGCATCTAAACTGTATCCAGAGACTGCTATTTCAATTTCATCACAATTAATCCATGTTTAAATGAACATGCACAAAGAAGGGTGATAACCACCACTAACATCAAGATTGTGCATGTCAAAACACAACCAAAAAGGAACTAGCTTACATTGTTCTCCATGGAGCAAAGTGCGAATTTCCAGCCAACACTTTCATTAAGATTGCATAATAGAGCATCGATCCACTCACTCTTGCCTGAATTGGGAACCCCGGTTACCAAAGTCAACTCTCCTGGCATAACCTGATCAAAATACATGCAATTAAAACCAGTCTGTCTGCCATTATTCAGAGACACACATATAAGTAATTTACTAGTAATTTAAAGAGTTCAGCTGCAACATTAACTCCCTTCCCAGAGATGATAAAAACACCATGTTTATTAGTTACTTCTCAATTCCCTTTTTTCCCTCTTTGTTAAGAAGATTATAATATTCATGAAAAGAGCATGAATCATTGCAGCTGGGAGAATATGGCATCCTTCTATACAGAGAAATGGAGAAGAAAATTAAGACGATATGAATTTCCAACCACAATGAATATCACTCCTTTCAAAACCCTGGAAATTCAGTTCTCTCACTGCATATCTTCCTAATTTAAAAGAACGAATGATTAACTTCCTCTTGCCCTCTCTCACTGTCCCTCTCCCTAACATTCACATACACAGATTTCTCTAATTTACTGATACGTAGTAATTTAAAAGAATATAACAGCAGCATTACCCCCCTTCCAACAGATGATAAGAGAAACACCTGTTTATTGGTTACTTTTCTCAGTTCACATTCTTCTCCTCTTCATAAAGAAGATTTTAATTTCAATATTCAAAAAGAGATCGAATGATTATAACCGAAATAATGAGAAATCCTTCTACATAAAGCAATGGAGAAGAAAATTAAGACAACATGAATATTTCCACACTACTGAATATCAGACAAACCACAGATTACAGAAGTTCAGCTCCCTCCCACTGTACCCCCTTCCCTTCTTTGCAATCCATTCCCTCATTTCAATATTTTCCTTTAATTCTTCTTCTTTTTTTCAATTGAATTAGAATTAGGAAAACTGGATCAGCTATCTCCAGACATATTATTGAAAGCATCTGATTAGATTATCAATATATTAAGATGATAAATACAACTTCATATTTTGAAAACCATAACAATTTTCTACAAATACAGTTTTTCAAAGGATATTCTCATGCGACATAATATTTCATTACCTGAAATTAAATAAATACTCCATGATGAAAGATAAAAAATGCAGGTTTAAAGGAGAAGGAAAGAAAGAACAATCAGGACTTACATTATATATTTCATTTAGAGCTGTCCACCCAGTTGAGGCACCAAATTCATACCCAAGAGTGCGATTATAATACGCATCAATCTCAGGGAAGTAATCGCTAAATTGGAACAATCCACGTATAGGGTATAGCTCAGCATTTTCAATTATATCCCTCAGCGCAAGTGGCCCCGAAAACATGAGAACCTGAAGATATTTTCTACCAGTGTTGTTAAATATCAAGAAGGAAATGTCCAACGTAAGTAAGCTTCAAGAGCTTTCAAAAATCGTTCTCTGTGGATTCATCTAGTGAAGGACAATTATCTATAAAAATGCATGAACTGCATACGACCAACAACATGGTTTAATGTTAATAAACTAAATCATAAATCATTCCAAAATAAATAGTTCAGAGGAAAGGAAAAATAGCATATAGCATATGAACTCAGTTTCCTTTTTGTTGAATCAGAGCCATATGAATCATCATTTGCCAAATGATGTACAAGTTTATCACTGAAAAAAATTAGAACAAGGTGAAACAAAATCAACTTGTACTTTAAACATAGTCATGGCTATTCATATCTGACCTCATTTGCATCCTTGAAATGTTCATCTGTATTTTTCTTTGGCCATTTGACTCGCCAGCATCTATATCCACCAAAAAAAAAGAAGAATGATGGCTTTTCTTAACAAATTTGCAAAAATCATTCTCATGTAACAAAGGAAACAGTATTATCAGCAGACAAGCTATGCACCTTTCCCTTCCAAGGCGGCGCGCCAGCTCTTCAGCCAATGCTTGACCCGGTGGATCTCCATCAGTGGCAAGTATTATGCGAGATACCTATAAAAGTAAATGTCAAAACTTGCATCTTTAAATTGACAGGTTGCACCCACTAGCAGTGCAAGTTATTTTTACCAACCTTGTCCAAGTACTCTTTGCAATTCCAGAGATACTGATATTTTGTGTCCTAGCTTCACAGATACATATAAGCAAATCAGATGCAGATTTCCAGTACAGAAGGAACCAAATATTATTAACATGGACAATGAGAAAATTACTGGTTTAATTTGGCAAGGTCTCTGAATACCCGTTTGAGAAATTAACAGTACTTTGTTAATAAGGTTACAGAAGAACAGAAAAAAAAAAAATAGCAACTAGCATTCAAATGGTTTTTAATCACAAAGGTGAGGATTGCATTTTTATTCAGTCTGTGTAGAAGTGTTTTCACACTAATGCTATTTCTCCCTACATAAATAAGCCTCATGGGGTCACATGCATGGATCCTTTTCCTCCATTTTGTTTTCCAATGGACATGACTAGATTCAATAATGATGTCGGACAAATTTAGATTAGTGTCCTATGGAGGATTTGTTGATAGAGTTGGAGAGATAGGAATTTAAGAGATGAATCAGGGTTTAAGTTGCAGGTATGCAGAATTGTGATTGATTAAGGATGTGTTTTAGGTGGAATTGGGATTTTAACTGTAATGTGAATAGCAATCCGAGATTACTATAGCAATCAGAAATACTTCAGGAGGAAGAAGAAAAGAGTGCGTTGGAGAAAAGAGAGGAAGGAAAAAAAAAACAAGGCCACAACCCTTAAACTATATCAAATACTCATAATTCAATTATTCAAAGTCCTCCCACTGCATAAATATATAAGCACCAAATATAGTCCTAAACTAATAGGAAAACATAATTACAAACTCCTAACTAATATTCTAGTTTCTAAATAAACTAAGATGTCTAAATAGCACTAATAATCCTAAGAAAAATACCTAAATATAGACTAGTTTTACCGGAATTATCAAAATATACATAATCACAGATTAAATAACTATAATTTCTCAACTTCTCTATCATTGACTGCATTAAATAATAAATAGTAATAAACACTGCTGACAAAACTCTGAATTTTAAAGTTGACACAGACCTCCTGGTTAGGTGGTAATTCCTTTGGAGAAACTGATGGAGGAGCACCATCAGGGACACTCACACAATTACGAAATCCAGCTTCTTCCATTGCAAGCTTGTCCATTTCACCTTCAACCTACAATCAGAATAAATTAATAAGCATCACACGAAGTAACTAAGGAATTTCTCACAAAATGAAAGGCAGACACAATACAATGATGATTTCATCTGCTCCCTTTATATCATCTAGCCCGTAAAATACTTTTTTTGTATCCTTTTCCTGAAATAAAGCAGAATAGTAAAGGATCAGAAACACATTACTTCAAATTAAATATCAAATAAATACTCTTTGTGCCTTTCACCTGAAATAAATGCAAATTAGTATAGGATCAAATAAGCACTACTAAAAAATTCCTAGGAGAAATTGAATGTGACAAGGATACCATCATAAGAATTTACTGAAAAGCTGAATGAAACAACCCAAGCAGTAAAACATGAAGTTCAAGTTTAAATAAGGATAAAAAAGGTTCAAGCACAAACATAGAGGAAGCACATCTTAAAATGAAGAAAAACATAGATTATGAAGTTCTCAAAAAAAGTCTCCCTTGTCAGAGAAAGTTCAATGATCCCTCTAGGAGTCATTCAAGAGAGATTTCCCAGTAGGAATTCATCCACTGGAGATTAAAAATACAAGGTCTAAGGATTTTAAAATGATGGTAATGATTGATCGGAACTAAATATAGAAGTTCAACAATACAAGCCTAGGCATTTTTTTTATAGAAAAGTAACATTTATGACAAGAACCTGCCAAAATCTCTTGTTGATGTCCCGATACTTGCAGCTTACAAGCACTCCATTCCGCCGATAAGTGAAAGCAATAGCAACCTGCCAATGAAATGTCTAGAATTATTAGAAAGGGCAGAAGTAATTCACATTTAAACTGAAATGACAAGAACATATTGTCCAAACAAATTAATCAATATTTGAAATAGGCAACAGAAAATACCCCCACCCCTCTTTTTCTTACACATATGAATGAAGGAACAACTTTAAAATCTCTTCTTGTACTGATCATAAAAGGGAGATATAACTTTGTTTCCATTCATAAAGGTGAAAGTAGCAAATTTTTTGCATTTTATGTATCCAAAAAAAAAGAAAAGATAAATCCAACCAAAATTCCATTTAGTTTATCCGTGATTATGGTTCATTTGAATTTACAACTATTAGAGGTTCATAGGAATCTTCACACTACAATTAATGATTAAACATAAGAAGTATTCTTGTTGTTTCAGTAGTGTCGTGAACCTGGCCACGGTCGCCATAACCTTTCTGCATAACTTGATTTCTCGCCAGCGTCTCTGCTGATATTAACCGCTCCTTGAAATAACAAACAAGCTGAAACGATGCCAAAAATAGTTATATGGCTTGCATTGCAATAAGAAAAAGGCAAATAGATTGGCTGAGAACGTAAAGAATGTAGCTAAACTGACTCTCATTTCCCATCCCACTGAAAATTAGATATGCTAAAAACATTTCCCAGAGATGTTCCTGAAAATCAATATGAAGAAAGTGCTCCCAAATGCTCTCGACCACAGGCACATCAAGAGATTGAACTGGCCAGCACCTTTAAAAGTGGACTAACCATCACCCAAATCAGCATCATACAAGACAAGATTAGTATTAAAACACAAAGGTAAAAAGATAACGCAACAACCTCATCGCATAGCGGTTCCAATTCCAGACTCTGCTCTGTGATTTCTCTTATCTCCTTAACTTTGGAAAGTTTGAGTGAGGTTCCATATGTAGATTTGCTACCTGCAAAGGGCTGCAACCAAAGGAGGAGTTTTCAGGCAAATGCTTTTCACTACTATATGACCAACAAATAGTTTTACATGTAACATAGACAAGAAATTCTTACTTTTGTTCCACCATTCCACCCACATTTTGCTCGAAAGCAATTCCAGGATGCATTTCCCCTAGACATCAAAGATGCCCCAAGTTGACAATTTTATAATCACCACAAATAAAAATGATTCACGAAAAGTGCAAGAGCATACCCATCTGCACTGATGAAAAGAGAAAAGGATTTCTCTTTTGAACCACCGCCTTTGCACTAACACCAAAAACAGCAACCACAAATAAGTACAATTTCTAAACATTGCAATCAAACTTAATAAAAGGAGTTCCTGATAGCACAGAAACTGAGACTTTACACCAAATTTAGCAGATTGTTCCCATGTCCAAATTTTTTTGCAAGGAAAAATTATTTCAAAGCTCAAACATTTTATTAATGTTCCTTTGTTTCAAAACAAACAAATATCTTTCGCTAGCTGAAGCAATCAGCTATTGTGACTGCATTAACTACTTAAATCAATTTCAAGCAATATAAACCTCATCAAATTTTTTACTACTTAAGCCCCGTTTGTTTGCTGGAAAGTAGTTTTCTTTTAGAAAGTGATTTCCTTGGAAAGTGGATTCCTGAAAAGTGAATTATTTTCCGATGTTTGGTAGTGTCATAGAAAATAAGTTAAAAAACATTTTCCAATGTTTGGTTATGTCATGGAAAATAAGTTAGAAAATAACTTATTAATATTTTTTTCAAGTTTATTAAAATAATGAGGAACAAATCTTACGAATTAAAATGTTGAATTAGAATGAAATTGAAAAATAATCTAATTTCATAAATTATCTCAAATAAAATAAATAACAATCAAAATAATGAAAATCAAATCTAAAGATAAAAAAATTGAAAGACGATGAAATTAAAATCATAATAATTACAATTTCATAAATTATTTCAAATAAAATAAGTAACAATTAAAAGAATGAGGATCGAATTTGATAAATAAAAAATTTCAATTAAAAAAATAATAAGAGAAAAACAAATAACAATTATAAAAATAAGGACCAAAGTTAATATAAAAATCAAATTCTAAGGGGTCAAACTGAAGGAAAAAAAAAGATTCAAAACAAAATATATAGTAATTAAAAGTTTGAGGACAAAATTTGTTATAATCAGCAAATAATATGATATTTTTAAATTTTTCATAACTTCTGAAAAGTATTTTCCATCCAAAAAAAAAAAAACACTTTCCTGAAAACCAAATCAAATTTGTTTTTGACTGGAAAGTATTTTCGGATTACTTTCAAGAAACAACTTTTCCTCAAACAAAACAAAGGAGTCCTTAGTTCTTTTCTAATACCAACTGTCAATATCTAAGTTTAAAATTTGCTTTCGCATGATAAGCACACAATCAAATCTTATAGACAACTCCTTGACAAAGCTAAACTTTAGCATTGCAACAAAAAGTAACATGCAAAGATCTTTACCATTGGACAAGTTAAGGCATTGTACTGTCCAGGAGCAAAGTGATCTAGTTCAATCCCCACCTCTGCTAATTTAAACCTTAAAATCTCCAACTTTGATTTCTTCACTTCTGGGTCCAAACCATAAACTGAAAACCAGACCAAAAAACACACAAAAATACCACATCAACCCTCTAAACCACGCATTTATCTTCACATGAACATACAAATTCATATACACTAACCTTTCTAAAAAAACAAAACAAAACTTTCACCCTTATCCAACAAAATCCAAGAACCCCACGTAACAGAAACAAAAACCCATCTCAAAAAACACGAAAAAACATAAGATAAATACCTGGGGCAGGAAGAGGAGAAAAAGGGAGGCCATTAGTTTGAGTAAGCAAAGAACGGTTAAACTTAGAGGTGGGTTTTGAAGAACAAAAAACAGGTGACAATCTTTTAAAGGTACGATATTGTTGTTTATTTGAAGAAGGTAACAGAGGCAAAGGAGTAGGAATAGTACTAGTGGTGGGTTTAAGCAAGAATTTAGAGCCCATGTAGTTGTGAAAAGAAGATAAAAAAGCAAGCTTTTTGTTCAAATTGACGTGAGGTTTGTGAATGGCAAAAGCAAGCATCTTTCTCTCTCTCTCTCTTTTGGATTTTCTATGGTTCTTGTTGTTGGTGTTTCAGCAGGACTGTTCTTCCATGGGTGAGAGTGGAAGATAGAGGAGGGAAAGGGCAGAAAACAGGGTTTAAGGGTTTGTGGGTTCTGTCTGTTGTTGTCTTACTTGTTTTATTTTATTTTTATTTTATCTTTTACACTTCACCTTTTTAATAAAGTTATTAAACCCGTTAACCCGGTTCAAAAACAATATTATTTTAAAATATATATATATAAACATCAATTTAAAAAAGAAAATGAAAATGAGTTTCATTTTCACCAAATTTAATTAACTTTGATTAATTTCTACATGAACAAGTTATTGAATTAATTAAAAAACTAAGTATATTTAATATTATTATTTTTCAAAATGAAAGAAAATGATTAATTAATTTTAAAAAATTGATAAGTAGAACTTCATGTGACTGTCAGTGTAGTAATTTTTCAAAATGAAGAAAAAACAAACACATACTTAATTCTCTTTCAGGTTGAAACCCGCCCGAATAACTAACCGGGTTTTCATTTCTTTGTTGGCTCTTTTGCCACTTGTATTTTAAAAAATCTCATTCACACCCTTCTCTTCCCCAACCATTTTCTTTTTTATATATAGTTTTTTTTTTTTTTGCAATTAACTCAATTTATATTTATCCATAATTTTTATTTGTTAAAAAACTATTTTTCTCAATGAAAAATATATAAAAAAAAGAGGAAAATAAAATTAAAATGTAAAATATAATTTTGAAAGTGTTTACGTGTTAGTCTACAAACACTAGTGGAAGGAGCTAATTTCAAATAAAACATAGTTCAGAGCAATAAAACATAATTAAGTTGAAGTGTGGAGGCTGCAAAAGGAGTTTTTTTTGTCAAATATCTAATTGGTTTTATCGATTTTGTCTTCAAGAGAAAATATATGCAAGCCCCAAAAGGACATGCTCTCCAAAGTGGAAATCAACCACATTGCCAGCAGCTAAACCAGATCTAGTTAGAGTGAAAATCTTCAAGTTACATATAAATTTCCACATGTGGCATCTCATCACAGGTGACCTTGTATCTGCATCATGATGCCTCAGGGCTTTCTTCTTCCTGGTGTTTAGCACCAGACACAGAGCTTCAGGACTCGTAGCATGACACTTTGTGCTGGTGCAAAGAAAACTGCATTTTCCAAGTAAAGAAGAAGAAATTGTGCAAAGGGATTCCGTCTTCTTGTCTGCAGATGGTTTTCTTTCGGCAGGTAGGCTTTGGAGAACACCAACTTTAAGATTTGAAACTATTTGTGTTTGATCCTCAACCATTTCCAAGCTGTAAGAAATTTCAATAAAAATAACCACCACATGTCAGTCTTAGACATGAAAGATCAGTAACTTGGAGCGTTAGTATATTACTATACACCAGAAATGTTGTGGCATCATCAATCTACGAATTGCAACAAAAAGAGAAATCTCGACTAAAAGTTATGAAACAAAATCTGTACTTGAACTTCACATGTTTGTGGTACAAATTGCGCAAACATCATAAAGAAGTTTTGTTTTCAATCTAAATATAATCCTGAAGTTACCTAATTCAGACGATGTAGCTGACAAGCCTCATATTTTTCTGCGGTTTGAATTACTCCCTTCAAAGCAGCTGGTCCCAAACACTTCAGAACCTGTAACCATAAACAGAACAAAGACAACATGCAGATGCTAATATTCAGTTTATTCTGCAACATCATAAGGACATAATTCATATGTTTACTGTTACATTACCAATACTATCATCTCTGCTATAAATGGTTAAAAAGCATAGAAAGATCCAAGTTTTATAGATGATAGTAGCATCATCAGCAGGCATAGTTCTCAGCCCTCAGGCTTAATCTCTACTCCCAAGGATTGAGAGTTTTGTCTTGTTTATCATCATTTGAACATTAGCCCTAGCATCCTTTTACCACAAAAAGTCGAAATAGTTGTCCATGATCTTTTTTTAACATAACCTAAATTTCAAAACCAAATGAACTTTCCAGAGCATTTAATGAAAATGCACAAACCTCATTTGCATCTTTGAAGCACCGTGAGTCATCTTTCTCCGGCCAACGTACCACCCAACATCTGGTGAAGTCCAGGACAAAGAAAGGCATAACAGGAATGAGTTTGAAGTAAAGCCTATTTTGGTGGCAAGATCAAACTGCTTTGTTGTGTGACATGGCAGGACATGGCAGTATAATTTCAAAGGTCCTATTTAGCTAACCATTACTTTTCCATTACAGATCGCAACCCATGTGTGCTACATAAAATAAAAGTATGGAGCTCCAATGATGAAACATAAAGAACAGACGAAAAGCTAGCCATAAAAGAAAATGAAACCCTTCTTAGCAAGACAAAATATGAGATATAAAGAAGAAACCAGTAAAAGCTACGAAACCTAGATCGCTCTCAAAATCTGAACTGCTTATTGCATATCTATTGTATGTGCTCTTTATATGGTAGCATATACAAGTTTCGGAAATACCCCCACTTGAGCTAATAAAACATAATAAGCCTTGTCACCTGATCAACCAGCATAAATCTAATAGTTTCACCAAACTGGCCCTATTTCTGTGTGAAAGATAATTTCTGACCATATCATTCAGGTTTCATCATGGGATAGTTATCACCTTTCTTTTCCCAGCCGGCGTGCTAACTCTTCAGCCAACGATCGCCCACTTGTGTCGCCATCAGTTGCCAGGACAATGCGAGATAGCTAAGAGGTTTATATGGAAAAAGAAAAGGAGTAATTAAGAAATTAACACAGGAAGAAAGTCTGAAGGATCACTTCATGTCCAACTCAAGTTCTGCCCAAAGATGCTTACTTTATCCAAGTACTCTTTGCTGTTCCATAGATACTGATACGCTCTGTCCTAGCTTCACACATGCATTGATACACAAAACAAACTAAAGTAAATTAATGATAGAATAGACATCAAAATCTGTGAGAAAAGGAAAGATAGCACAAGAACCATAATGTAAAATGTACAAGCTGGAAAGAGAGAATATTGTGTACTTAGCAATAAATAAGAGATACATTTTGAAGAAAAAACAGTAAGCTTTATGGCCTAATTCGATTCTCAGTTCAGTTAGAAGAAAGACAGTTGTTTCACCTTCTGTATGGATGGTAAATCTTACAACAAAAACATGCCCAAGAAATTTATCAGTCTCAATTCAAACCTTCTGTATGGATGGTAAATCTTTCGCAGAAACTATTTGTGGTGCGCCACCAGGAACACTAACACAATTACGGAAGCCAGCTTCCTCCACTGAAAGCTTATCTATTTCCCCTTCAACCTTAGACAACCAAGGTAATAACAATCAGGACAGAGAGAAATTTCACTATCCAGTTACAAGAGGGCAAATAAGGTGAGAGCATTTACAATAATAATTTCGGTGGCTTCATTTATGTCATCTAGTCCATATAACCATTTTCTTGTGTCCTTCTCCTGAAAAGGAGTTACACAAATATGATAAGTCAAAAAAACAAAAACAGAATAAATCTAGGGTTTATTTTAATAATATCTCAAACATCAACCCCATCTTGAGCTTGCCAAAACATCACCACTGCATGTCAATTATAAAATGCAGGGTAAGCTTAGCATATTTACCTGCCAAAACCTTTTCTCCATGGTTCGGTATTTGCAACCAACAATCGCCCCATTTTGTCTGTATGTAAAAGCAATAATATACTGCAACCAACAGTAATTAGAAAAGATCACATTCTTAGAGTTGAAGTTCATGAGACAGATCATTAAGCTGAACATCAAATAAAAATGTTAAAGATATGATCTCATCATTCTTCCCTCTTTTACATAAAACAGCCATCGTTAATCCTAGTTTCAGTCCTTCACCCTTGTCTTAGGTGGTAGAAGTACAAGATGTGGCTAGAAATGGCCTTTACTTTAGTTCCTGCCTTAGCCTAACATATGTTCTAGAGCAAGGAATGCATTGCACAAACAGGTAGATCAAAGAACTTGTTTCACCATTTGAATTATCCTGGATAGCTGAATCCAAATTTATCGCTTCATGTTTGAGAACCAGAATAAGAGTTGAAGCTAGAAATAACATCACAAAATTAGAGAGAGGGAATATATAGCCTAGAAAACCTATATTGTTGCCTACTCAATCCAGAATCATAGGAGCAATTTGGCTACTCAATTGAGCAAAGGCTTAGGTCACAGTTGTCTCACTTATTCCCTCAAGTAAACGATTGCAAATACTAGGCTAATAGTCCCAATCAAATTTCTTGGACAATTATTAAGAGTATAACTGCCCCAAAGGATTGAAAAGTAAGTTTTGAAAATGATGAGGGGTATCTTCACATTTACCATATGAGCATGAATCCTAAGCCATTTTCCCTTCTCTTAACTATGTTTCTTCCAGCAAACTAAAGCATACGTTGAAAAGTTTTCATCTCATGGTGAAACGTTAAAGTAAAAATGGTAAGTAGTGCAATGCTCCAAATGATACACTTTAGGGACCTTATCACCGGACATCTGCATAACTGCATTTCTCCGCAGAGTTTCCTCAGAAATCATTCTTTCACTAAAGTATGCAATCAGCTGGTAAAAAAAAAAATATTATAACCAACATCAATAACATTTCACCAGTCAATTCATTAAGACTTGGCACGAAAATTTAAAAACTACACTAGAATATTCTGTGAATAATAATCAGTATACCTTGTCACCCAATGGTTCCAAAACTACGTTCTCTGGGGTTACTTGCTTGGAGGACTTAACTTTGAAAATTTTGTTCACTCCAGCGATTGGCATCCTGCTATCAGCAAAGGCCTACAATAAAAATTTGTGAATGGCTTAAGAATCTCCCACTTCCAATTACCCTAAAATTCGAATGAATTTTCACATTGCATCTTCACCTGGCCTGTCCATCCACAACTAGTCCCGAAACATCTCCACATTGCAACATCCCTACAACACCCATTATCAAAATCCTTTAAATGTTTAGGTCCAATAACTCAATAAATTATTCCAATGCAATGCATTTCCAACTATACTAGAAAGTACAAGCAGCAGCTTACACATCTTGGGTGATATTAAATGATAAGCTCCTCTCCATGGTCTTGCCACCTTTGCACTGTACAAAAAATTAACCACTCAAAATATCAAAAAAAGTTACAAAAAAGCAATAATTTTGTTTCAAACAATCATG
Organism: Populus trichocarpa; assembly: GCF_000002775.5. Classification (NCBI taxonomy): domain Eukaryota; kingdom Viridiplantae; phylum Streptophyta; class Magnoliopsida; order Malpighiales; family Salicaceae; genus Populus; species Populus trichocarpa. Next base: position 48,664,817 of record NC_037285.2, on the reverse strand, counting down.
TGTATCCAATATCCATGTCTACACAAATATAAATATCATGTTTATGGTCATAGCAATACACTACAAAGCAAGACTATGTACATCATAAAAAATTTAAAAAGTGGTTTCATCTCACCTTGGGACAAAGCAAGTGATAGTACTGTCCAGGAAAGCAAGAATCATCACATTTAATCCCAAGAACCTCTATTTTCTGCTTTAACACCCTTACTTTATCACTATCAACCATACCCTCCCCCTCTTCTATAGCCTCCTTTATATAACCATTAGCTTCAACCAAAAAAAAAAAAAACCCATAATTTATCAACTTTCAATTCTCTCAAAGGAACATAGCAACACACACTTTGAGGGGGGGAAAAAGGTTAAGGCAAAGAACTAAATACCTGAGTGTAAAGCTGGAATCCTGGTAGTTTTAGAGTAAGACCAAACATGACTAATTAATCTTGTTGATTTTGGTGTTGAGAAATTCTTGTTTATGAACAAGAAGTGTACTTCAGAAGAGAAGCGACATAACTGATTAGTGAGACTGAGAGCTGATGTTGCCATTCTTTCTTCTGTTGTTCCAGGTCTCTACAGTTTTACTTCACTAGCCACTCATCAAAGTTTTATCCCTTTTTTTTTTGGCTGGCAGACATCTTCTGAAACTTTTTTGGCAGAAGCCTATGATGGGTTTTCAAAGTCTCATATGCTGTCCTTGTTTTATATTCGATTTCTCGATTTAGTCCCTGTATAATAATTTAGTCAGCTGAAAACCCGATCCCTTTTCTGTGGCAATCAATTGAGCTCTATAAAACTCTGTTTTTATCCAATTATTCTATTAACTGAATTGAGGTGGCAATTTTTATGTCAAGTAAGATTTTGTGCTAAAAGTTATAATATGAAAAGTAAAAGGAAAAATTATAACTTCATGTGGCCCCATTTGGATACAGAGATCTCTTCCCCATGATACTTGATAAACAATTGGTTGGAAGTTGTGTGTCGAAGTAGATAACTGCAATTAGAAAAAACAGTGTTTCGTTGACCAAATTATATATAAGGGCTAAAGTGACTGATTAGGGATAAATCAGGGGTGCAAATATAGTCTAAGCCCCTAATTGTTTTCTTGTCAGCAGCTGAGCCCAAGTAACCATTCTGTCTCTGGCCCAGTATAGTAAACAAAATAAAGATTGAAACTTTGAGAGAGGGAGAAGACAAGAGAACCTCTCATAAACCCTAAGTACAATACTCAATAAAGATTGAAGCTTTAGCATATTGTAACGTCCTGTCTCTTGACAAACTTGTCTTTGATAAGGTTAGTTACGCAAATCTTGTTATTTTGTTAGAGAAGGATTTGACAGTATGGGTTAGGACTTAACTTGCAAAGATTTCATCTATTATTTGTGTGTCTGAGTTGTTAATTCAATTGGCATGAAATAAGAACATTTTTTGTTCGGTTGTTGCTATTTTGTCTGTTGTCATGGAACTTATAGCAGATAGCTCTAGCTTAGTGCTCTGTTTTCTCATTGTTGTTGAATGGTTTTACTTATGTTGTTTTGGTCATTTCTAATCTAATTTTAATCTTAATGGCTTTCAGATTATTTTTTGTTTAGTTTTAGGTACCAATGCCAAGAAAGCCAACAAGGCGTCGTAGATCATTGATAGCTAGGCCCTTGACCTTTGCTCCGTTTTCGCGTTCACTTGCTCATCTTCATTCTACATTCATGCCAAAGCATCAAATGCTTGGCAGTAAAGTCCCTGGGTCTCCCTCCCACAATGAAGGTATTATCTCTTTGGAACATCGTTCTACTTTAATTTCAAATGTATTAAACTACCCTGTTTAAGGTGTTCCTGATTCGATTAGCTTGACATTGTATCAAGGTGGTGCAGTGGTTAAGAAGACTTCAAAAGAAAAGATTGAGCAGTCTGAGTCTTCCGAGGAAGAAGAGTTTGGGGTTTGTTATTTATTTTGGTGATGCTGCCTTCTTTTGTGTTAGTTTGGCTTTTTTTATTATCTTAATGTGGTTCGATGTGTATCTTTTGAAGGGAGAGGTCCAAGCAGACTTTGCATTCTTTGATCCAAAACCTGACGACTTTCATGGAGTGAAGATCTTGCTGCAATCATACCTTGATAATACGGAATGGGATTTGAGTGGTTTTGTAGACTTGATATTGGAACAGACCACAGTAGGGACGGTTGTTAAAATTGAGGATGATGAAGATAATGGACTTTTCTCTGTTGTTTCTGCCCTTAACTTGGGGAGATATAAGGTAAGTAGCTTGCACTTTTGTTTATCCTGCACACAATGTCAATGGCTAATGTCATGTCAATTAAAATGCGGTATATCATTATGGGAAGTTTTCTCTCATTATTTAGTGAGATATGAGGCATCATGCCTCTTCTTTTTTGTAAAGATCCCTAAACCTGAATCCTACTATGGCCGATGCTTAGCTACAACATCGGATCATCTTAATTTGAAACCCAACATGCATAGGTGTGTGGGAAATTACCCTCTTACCGATTTTGTTAATGTTGCCCACTCTGGTGTAAATAGTGTTTTAGGTGGTTGTCGCCTGTTTATTAGCCAACAATTAACATCCCTTCAAATCTGTTACATTTCAACTGCGCTGGCTAAGGAATGTCTTGCTCTTACAGGATCATAAATGTATTGCAGATCTCAAGGAGTACCTGCTAAAACTATGCCTGGAGAAAAGCATAAAAGGAGATCTGAGAGTTCTTTTGGGAGAACAAGCACATAATGTGGGTCTTTTGGTCTCTCGGCGAGTTGTTAATCTTCCACCCCAGCTTTTGCCACCTCTTTATGATTCCCTGTTTGATGAAATCTCTTGGGCTACAGAAGATGAGGTTAGATAAGATATGAGATGGGTGAGCTTAATAAATATATTTCTTTACATGTTGGAGAGAACTCTGTCTAGCTAACTTCTTGTTTCTTTATTTGAAGCCAACAGAGGAGCTCCGGAATTCCTTCTGTTTTAATTCCTATGTACTAGTTAGCAAAATGTACAAGGTATGTCTGTCCTGGATTCTTCCTCCTACTGTTTGTACTTCCATTATTTGTTCCTTCATGATCAAATCAACACTCTCTTCTCTCGCTACATTGCAGCACAAGAATGCAGACAAGAAAAACAGGCTAAGTAGTGATAGTGAGGAAGCAATTATATATGTGAATCCTGAAGATGAAATTTTTCACAAGGTACATATTCTTTGACTTTTATTGATAGTATTTTGCATCTCGGTCTTTCATTGATTGTTGCCAGTTACATTTCAGCTCAGCTTGTGGTCCTTCAACTTTCCTTTTCATGCCGAGCAGGTTACAGCTCGTGAGGTTAGTAGTAATTGTGCTATTATCTTGAAGAGGTTACATCGTTGATTGCATTTTGGAGTCAACTTCAAACTAAATGCTAGTGATTTTGAACTTAATGATAGAACCGGTGGTACTCTTATTTGTAAAACATTTGTGACTTTTACTGTTTTGTTGTTAATTCCTAGCATAGCTGTCTACAGTATTCTTTTTCTCAACTTCCCTAGATGAAGAACCTCTAAATGTCAGTGAGCTACTGTAGTCAAACCTCAATTGGTTTTTGTTGTGCTGTTTTGGTGACCAAGTCTTTTGGCACTACATTATTGCTTCCCGTGGACATTTACTTTTATCATTGATGGCTTGAATAATAGAACTGTTTGCTAATTATTGGTTTTGTTAATTTACAGCTAAAAAACTACCGGCCAATGGGATTAGTAATGGCTGTTGAGGCAGATAAAATTTCTACATTCCGAGAGCAGCTTCGTTCATTGATTGATGAGCCATAAATTCCTATTGTAAGGTGCATCAAATTTCAATTCACAAGTCCTTAATTATTATTTTTTTCATCTGTCATTTGTGAAAAAACAAAATCAATTCTAGTGGTTGATCTTAATTGTGTCTATAGGTGTCTCTGGTGCCAAGTTTTGATTTCTTCCCAGATGGAAGCAATTTTGCAGTAACCTGGTTTACAAGACAAGTTTATGGAAACTGTTAGATAGGCAGGATGACATTTGTTGTTGTGTTTTCTACACATTGTGTTATTTTCTCTCCTTTTTTATACAATTTCTCCCATTTTTCTTGATGGTACCTGGCCAGAAACTGAACAGCATAAGCATTTATACGAATGACTTCATTTCTTTAATATTGTTATATAGAACGAAGGCATGTTTGAACATCACAAGATTAATGAACTCCAATGTTAAAACAAATAGTGAAGTGGTGATTTTGTTCTTCACTCAGGATCATCAAGCCTTGCATGGAATAGAATGGTCTGGTCTTTTTCTATTGGTCAAAAAGTCATTTACAAATTGAATAGAGGGCAAGAAGGTTTTTAACATTATTAAGCATAGTAAAATTACTTAATCACCCTTAAAATTAAAATTTTCTAAACTTGGTTCTAGGGCTTTATAAACCTTTTCTTTTTTTAAGAAGTAGTGAAATACTATTTTAACCTTGGTAATGGGCTTCTTGAGGTACTTTAGTCTTTTAAATTTGGTTATTTTGTAATTCTCAAGTTTCATTAGGGGTGATAGGGTCAATTGCTAAATAAAAAAGTTAAAAAAAAAAAACAAGAGATGTGTGAACGATGGCTGCATGCTTTGGACGGTGTGTACGGTGTCGTTCGGTGGTCAAAATCTAGCTTTGGGACAATAATCGAAGCGTCTCGGCGGCCCCTCCATGTATAGGTGGTGAGCATGCTATAATTGTCTCAAGTATGGCGAGTGTGGCTTTTTTTTTTCTTTTTCCTCTCTTATCGCAGGCATGTTTGAACACCACAAGGTTAATGAACTCCATGTTAAAACAAATAGTTAAGTGGTGATTTTGTTCTTTACTCCCGGATCATCAAGCCTTGTATGGAGTAAAATGATCTTTCTCTATTGGTTAAAAAGTTATTTTCAAATTTAATAGAGGGTAAGAAGGTTTTTAATATTTATTCAGCATAGTAAAATTACTTAATCACCTTTAAAATTAAAATTTTCTAAACTTGGTTCTAAGGCTTTATAAACCTTTTCTTTTTTTAAAAAAAAGTAGTAAAATACTAATGTAACCTTGGTAATGGAATTCATAAGGTACTTTAGTCTTTTAAATTTGGTTATTTTGTAATTCTCAAGTTTCATTAGGGGTGATAGGGTCAATTGCTAAATAAGAAAGTTAAAAAAAAAAAAAAAAACTAAAGGTGTGTGAACAGTGGCTACATGCTTTGGACGGTGTGTGCGGTGTCGTTTGGTAGTCAAAATCTAACTTTGGGGGCAATCACCGAAGCGTTTCGGCGGCCCTTCCATGTCTAAGTGGCGAGCATGATATAATTGTCTCTAGTCTGGCGAGTGTGGTTTTTTTTTTCTTTTTTCCTTTCTTATTGCAAGCATGTTTAAACACCACAGGGTTAATGAACTCCATGTTAGAAAAAATAGTGAAGTGATGATTTTTTTTTCTTCTTTCCAAGATCATTAAGTCTTGCATCAGGTAGAATGGTCATTTTCTAATGGTCAAAAAGTCATTTAGAAATTGAATGAAAGGCAAGTTGGTTTTTAACATTTATTCAGCATAGTAAAATTACTTAATCACTCTTAAAATTAAAATTTTCTAAACTTGGTTATAGGGTTTTATAAACCTTTTCTTTTTTAAAAAAAGTAGTAAATTACTTGTTTAACCTTGGTCATGGGCTTTTTGGGATACTTTAGTCTTTTAAATTTGGTTAATTTGTAATTCTCAAGTTTTATTAGGGGTGATATGGTCAATTGCTAAATAAGAAAGTTAAAAACAACTGGAGGTGCGTTAACAGTGGTTGCAGGCTTTAGACGGTGTGTGCGATGTTGTTTGGTGGTCGAAATCTAGCTTCAGGGGCAGTGACCAAAGCATATCGCCGACCCCTCCATACCTAGGTGGCGAGCATGATATCATTGTCTCCAGTTTGGCGAGTGTTGTTTTTTTTTTCTTTTTCCCTCTCTCATTGCAGGCATGTTTGAACACCACAAGGTTAATGAACTCCATGTTAAAATAAATAGTGAAGTGGTGATTTTGTTCTTCACTCCAGGGTCATCAAGCCTTGCATGGAGTATAATGGTCCTTTTTCTAATGGTCAAAAAGTCATTTACAAATTGAATGGAGGGCAAAAAGGTTTTTACATTTATTCAGCATAGTAAAATTACTTAATCACTCTTGAAATTAAAATTTTCTAAACTTGGTTCTAGGGCTTTATAAACCTTTCTTAAAAAAAAAAACAGTAAAATACTATTTTAACCTTTGTCATGGGATTTTTGGTCTTTTACAACGAGCCCGTTTGTTTCCGTGGTTGCTTCTGTTTTTGAAGCAAACCACATGAAATAATCGTTTGGTAACAATTAAAACGTCATTTACTGTTCATGGACCCCACTGTTTTGAAACGCAGGGGGGAGGAAAGCAACTCTTCGTTGCTTCTCGCGTGGAGAGTGACTCTACTATTCCGGCCGGACTGGGTCCGATCCAAAACTAAATGCATTGAACCGAATCCGACCTAGTAAAATAAAAAAAAATAAATTTTATTTTTTATTTTTAATTGTGTTTTATTCGAAAAACTAGTGTTTAACATTATTCAATGACACTACATAAATTAGACGAAGATCGCTTGATGACGTGACATTTGCAGAATTTGATCACAATCCCAATTCTGTTCTTGATTATATTTTACCTGATGTTGTTGCGCGCTTAAGAAACCAAGAAAACTGTAGTCTTTGTCGGATGTATTTTATTCGTGATGGAATTGTAGATAGTTTAATGGAACAATAAAAAATATTTTATATAAAGTATTATTTATTTCATAATGTAATAGCAATAGTTAAATCTACAATATTTAAATTAAAAACCATCAATATTAATATATATTTTTTAAAATTATTTTATAACCTCAATTTCAAAAGCATTTTTAACCAAACACATTAAACTACTTTTTGTTCAACCTTAATTTTAACCACAGTTTTAACCAAACATACATAAATACCAAACCAACCTCAACCAAAAATACTTTTTATAAAAACAACTTTTTTCAAAACATAACCACAAAAGTTACCACAATACCAAACACATAACACAATTAAATTACTTCATTGCCTTTTGAATTTAAAAAGAACTTATCATTTGTTTTAGGGGTGCTTTAGTCTTTTAAATTTGGTTATTTTGCGATTCTCAAGTTTCATTAGGGGTGATAGGGTAATTGCTAAATAGGTAGGTTAGTAAAAAAATAGAGGTGTTTGAACAATGGTTGCAAGCTTTAGGCGATGTGTGTAGCATCGTTTGGCAGTCGAAATCCATCTTTGGGGGTAGTGATCGAAGCGTCTTGGCAGCCCCTTCACACCTAGGTGATGAGTATGATATAATTGTCTCCGGTTTGGCGAGTGTGGCCTTTTTTTTTCCTTTTCCCTTTCTTATTGAATTTTATGTTGGCCTTTTAAATTTTCAAAGCAACCCTTTAATTTTAATATTTTTTTTAAATTTGATCTTTGTTCTTTTGATTACTATTTGTTTTATTTGGAATAATTTATGAAGTTAGATTTTTTTTCAATTTCATCTCCCATGGATATTTTTTATTTGTCAAATTTAGTCCTCATTCTTTTGATTGTTATTATTTTTTTTAAATGGTTTTTAAAATTGGGTTTTTTTTTTTACAATTTCATCCTTCAATTTTTTTCCTATCAAATATAATCTTCTTTTTTCTTATTGCTATTTTTTTACCTTGAAAATTTTTAAAATTATTTTTTTTTATGATTTCATCCTTTAATATTTAATTGGTCTGGTGTTTAACTTCTTGATTGAGCATGTGTCTAGAATTTAATGGGTTGCAGGTTTAAGAGATTAACTCAAGTTTACAAGGTTCAGTTGAGTTTGCTCTCCTTCAGTTGAGTTTGCTCTACCCCCCCTAAGCTTATTTTTTTCAGTTTCATCCTCCAATATTTTTTTCCACTTTCAATGAGATTTTTCAATCGTTTTGAAAATAACACAGGTTATTGCAGTTTTTTTTTTCAGTCTTTGTTAAATTTATCTTTTTTAATAGGAATTTTATTTTTTAATTTAATTTAATTAATTGATTTCATCATTCAACATTAAATTAGTCAGGTATTGAGCTTTTTTATTAAGTCTGAGTTTAGAATTTAAAAGGTTCACTCATGCTTACTTGGCTTTTTTTTTTTTGCTTTTTCTAAGCTCATTTTTTTCCGATTTGATTCCCTATGGGAGTTTTTAGTTGATTTGAAAATAACATAGATTACTTTAGATTTCTTGTTTTTGGTCTTTTGTTGAATTTATCTTTTTTAAAATAATTTTTATTTTTGAATTAAATTAAATTAATTGATTAAGTATGAGCATAAAATGTTCACTTCATGGTATTTTATTTTGTTCGCTTTCTATATAGTTGTTCTAACAACAAGTGTGACCTCTTTCAATTACTTAATTAAATCTTAGATTTTTCTTTCTTTTTTAAAATGTTGATGTTGCATGAACTTTTTTTTTTAAGTTGAAAAAAATTAATATGAATTCCTGCGTAATGCGTACCATTTAACTAATATTAACTAAATGCTAAAATTGAAATTAGAAAATTAAAACTGGTATTATAAAAACCAATACAATTTTACTAACATAAAACCGGACTTGGATCGAGTTTCTGTATTTATAAACACTAAACCAATGGATGCTTGTGAATTTTGATAATTTTCTCCTGGTAAGTAACATCCACTTTCACACCTTCAATAAGACATTAATATACCCTCAATTTGCAATTTTTTTTACTATTTTGCTAATTATATTTAAATTAATATTTATTCATATTATCCAATTTAGGTTTAACATGAAAAATGTTCATAAAAAAAAGAAAAAAAAATTATCAACCACTACTAAAAAAAAAAACTCATTCAACAATTAAAAAAATTATTATGGCGACACGAAAACAAAGAATTAAAAATAACTTGACAATTTTTTCATCAAAATCAAGAGAAAAACACCTAATATTAACATTAATCAATCTTAGCAATAAAAAATGGAAAATAATTTGTTAAAACAAAGCAAAATTAAAGCAAGAGTAACTGCAAGGTTAATTAATTATGAAGCAGTAATATAGTAGCCGCCATGCAACGTAACGGTTTATAGAGAATTAATGGGAAATCCTAGCTGCCAAATAAACAAGAAAAAACCACCTGAAGTATAGTTTTGAGCGGGTAATACGTGAGATTCGTCCCTATATTCTTGTTAATATTTTAATATTGTCCTTGTACCAAATTATTTCTTAATTTAACCCCTACACACCATCCTCTGTCAATAATATAGTCTCTGATCATGACCCCGTTAGAAATTCAGTCCACATTTCCGAATAAGTTCTTGTCAATGGTCGACCCAGTCGCAAATCGACATCTTTTAGTGTTAATAATTACGGGTTGCATTTCTTGATATTTATACTCTACTCGTTGTTCATAAGGTAAAGGCTAACCCAATTGCGAAGCGACGTGGTTTGGTGTTACTGATGGAGAATGGTGTATAGGGATGATATTTCTTAATAATTGAGCGCAAGGATGATATTGACAAAGAGACAAGAATACAGGGACAAATCTAATGTATTTCCCAAATTAAGGCTCCCCAATTATTAGGAGTTGGTTACTCTATCTTTAAGCCCATAATCCCCTCATTAATCTCCTACAAAAACTCTAACTCCCCACTTCCCCACCTCTCCCCCTCTCTGTCACATAACCATAATATTTAGCGAAGTCTTTTCTCTTTCAAGCTGTTAGTCTGTGTTAAGTGGGATTAGTTTGATAAGGTTGGTTAGTGAGTGACTTCAGGTCTTCTTGAATTCAAAGGGACAATATCTATGGTATCTCTCTTTCTTTACCTCTCAATGTCTTATGGATTTCTTTTCATAGTATCTTGCATTTGTCTTGTCTCATGATTGTATAATATTCACTTTGGTCCTTTTAGTTGTCCTTCTTGCCTAACTCTTCAGCTTCTGTTCTTCTGTTTTCTTGCTCAAAATGGGACATGAACTCGAGACCTCCGAAGCAGAGGGGGGCATAGATCGATGTGCTAGTCGAGCTATAGGCTCATTGGCCTATTTGTCTTCATCTCCGAGCTATTTGTTGGATTGTTGTTTTATTGCTTGCAATAGCTAGCAGTACTTGAACTTAATGTTTGTGTTGATTGATGAAGTTAATGACAATTAGTACATATAATGATCAAATTTTGATGGAAGTTTCTGATCTTTTTTCTTTTCTAGATTCTATCCTCCATGGCTCTGAGCTTCTGTTCAAACCTGGGATCATCACTTCAGCATCACAGCCTTCCAGAGTTAACCGCCTATCCACAAGGCAGCGTAGAGATAGGAAATCATGAGCTCTTTGGTTGTAATGACAACCTGATGTTGTCAGATTCTTTCATCAACCCTTTGTATGACGTTGAGGATCAGCTATTTTACTCAGATAGCTACACCAATCTCCTCCCATTCTTCTCTTCTCCTTCAGATAACACAAGCTCTCTCTCCCCCGAAACCTCTCCTCTTGAAGATTTCGAGTCCTACGCATGCCCGAAACGCCAAAAACTCTACACAGACCATTTCAACACAAAATTTGCAACAAGTTTCTTTGAAGGATATGTGCCGAATCCCAATCCAGGACCCCCAGAATTCTTGCCAGAAATCCCAGTTCTAGATCCTAAGTTTCAGGTTCCAACAAACTTCAATGTTGGGAGGACTGAGAGTCTGATGGATTCAAAGAAACCAAGCACAGGAGTCAGCTTGTCTGCGCAGAGCATCGCTGCGCGTGAGAGGAGAAGGAAGATTACTGAGAAGACACAGCAGCTTGGAAAGCTGATTCCTGGTGGAAATAAGATGAATACTGCTGAAATGTTCCAAGCTGCTTCCAAGTATGTCAAGTTCTTGCAGGCTCAAATTGGAATTCTTGAACTCACGGGGACTACTCAGGTAATTAAAACTTTCGTGTTCCTCATAAATTTTTGGTGGCTAAAATGTTCTGTCTTTTCATAACCTATGTGTTCATTCAACAAATGTTACAGGAAAACAGAGAGGCAATGCATACTCAAGAACTTCAAACTCTTGTAACGTCTCCAACAATTCAAGAGAAGTTGTACTTAGAGCAAAAGTGCTTGGTTCCAAGAGATTTTGTTCAAACCATTGCCAATGATTGTGAGATCCAAGCAAAACCTTTGAATATCGTAGAGGAGATCGATCAAGAGTTTCTGGGGGAGCAATTTCTTGGATAGTTAGTAGCAGAAATATGTTTATGTCCAAGTAGAGTCTGTTGTTGTTTACCTTGTTTTTTTAAAAAATATGGCCTAATTATCCTCAATTTACTTGCTAATTAACAACTTTCCTTCTTGTAATGTTAGCAATAGGAGCTGATTGTCCATCTTCATTTTAGTTTTAGGTGGTCCTAATTTCTTGTAAATTTCTTGCTTTCAAGAAAATAATTAATTGATTTCCTTCTTTTATTTTATGAGTTTTCCTTTTGATTGCAAGATGTTGATAAAATATTGAGGTTAACGATAGATCACAATTATAAATAAACAAGTTGTGTGTATATGATAAATGTGTAGAAAAAAAAATGGAAATCCCAGCTAGGAAGCAATGAAGTTATTCAAGGAAATGAAGTTTCTTTATGTACAACCTAATCAGACTAATTTGAGTCATTATTTTAAAACTTAGAACAGCCTCACTCAGTTGACTTGGGATAAAATCTAATTGAGATCTAAATTAATTCGAATTAAAAAAAAAAACTTGGTTGATTTTATTGTATCCAACTTTGTAAATTTTTTTTTAATTGATTTTTTTTTAATTTCATCTTTCAATATTAAATTGATTGGAAATTGAGTTTCATATTTTTTTTATTTGCTTTCTATAGAGTTATCTCGATCTTATAACATAGGTTACGAGTTTAGCAGGTTAATATTTGTTGATCTGGGTAAGTTTTTTTTTTTCTCTTTTAATTTAATATCTTTATTTTCTTTTCAATTGTGTCTTTCAACATTGAGTTGATTAAAAATTGACTTTTATAATTTATTTTGATTTGTTTACTATAAGGTCATAACTTGGATCGTATCAATAATTTAAAAAAATATCCAATAACCATTACATTTTCAGTTTATGATTAAAAAAATCTTATTAGAAAATATATTAAAAAATAAAAACACTTGGATAATTATTTTTTATATTAAAAAAATTGATCCAACTCCTAGGATAACACAAAGCAATATTCTAATTACAACTAATTAAATTATATAGAGAAATCAGATTTAATAAACTCTATATATGTAAATAATGTCAATATCATACAAAACATTCGATAATGACTCAGATTCGAAAGGAATGTTATGCTACAAATATCCTCCTCAAGTCTTGTTTTTTTGGTAAGCGGACTGTTTCTCTTGGAAGCTTGGATTTCAAGATAGAAGAGTGGACAACAGGTTCTGAGGTCTTCAGGATTCAACAGGTTTTGGAACCTGACACCCATTTTGGAGTTTTCATATCTTTTTTAATATGGTATTTTTTTGCCATTAATAAGTGTTTTATTCAGCTAAATTGTCCATGGAATTACTTGTAATAAGAAAAACTAAATTGTCTACAAAATATCCATCTATGCAATGAACACCCGTTTCTAAGTTAAAGTTCTATTTCACGGTTTAAGCAGGGCAATCTAGTTGACTAGCTTAATTCCGGTTTAGTTTAAAATAATTTTATTTTAATTTTTTTTAAATATTAAAATACATTTTTTAAAAATATAAAAATTAAAAATTAAATTAAGTTTTATCTAAGTTTTGACCTGATCGCTTGAGTTTAACCAAGTCAATTCCCATTAAGTTTAATATAATACCTGACTTAGACTAGGTTCTATTCCAATAGATTATTGGGTTGATTCGTCCTGGTTCGATGGATTTAATAACACTGCAATTATATACATAATTACTATTACATCTTTAAAAAATGGATTAATTAACAAATATTTGTATATATAAACTGAAAAATAAAAGCTACTCCTAGTTCATATCATGAAAGTATGTAGCTGCAATTATAGAAAGCCCTGCCCATAAAACAGAGAAAATGATAGTAAAAACAAAGAAAAGATATAAGGCCATGTTTGTTTCCCGGAAAATAGTTTCTGGAAAATCACTTTCCAAACTTTCTCGTGTTTGTTTGCTATTAGAAAAGTTGGTCAACAGAAAACACTTTCCGATCAACGAAAAACATTTTTCAGTCAAAGAAAAATTTAGCTTGGTTTTCAGGAAAGTGTTTTTCTTTTTGGCTGTCTTTGTTTTCCGGAAAGTGGTTTCTGGGAAATCACTTTCCAAACTTTCCTATGTTTGTTTGCCGTTAAGAAAGTTGGTCAACTGAAAACACTTTCCAGTCAAAGGAAAATTTGGTTTGGTTTTCAGGAAAGTGTTTTCCTGAAAAATTTGGGTGGAAAACATTCCCGAAGTTGTGGAAAATTTAGAAATGTCATTATTTGCTTATTATATCAAATTTGATCCTTAAACTTTTGATTGATATATATATTTTGTTTTGAATATTTATTTTTCAATTTCATCTCTTAAAATTTAATTTTTATATTAACTTTGGTCCTTATTTTTATAATTGCTATTTGCTTTTTCCTTATTATTTTTTTATTGAAATTTTTTATCTATCAAATTTGGTTCTCATTCTTTTGATTGTTACTTATTTTATTTGAAATAATTTATGAAATGTTGATTATTATTATTTTAATTTCTTCATCTTTCATCTTTTTTAATTTTTTAGATTTGATCTCTATTATTTTGATTATTATTTATTTTATTTGAGATAATTTATGAAATTATATTTTTTTTCAATTTCATTCTCATTCAACTATTTAATTTGTAAGATTTGTTCTTTATTATTTTAATAAACTTAAAAAAAATAAAATATTAATAAGTTATTTTCCAGCTCATTTTCCATAACATAACCAAACACTGGAAACTGTTTTCCAACTTATTTTCCATTACACTACCAAACATCAGAAAGTAATTCACTTTCCCGGAATTCACTTTCCAAAAGAAAACTACTTTCCAGCAAACAAACAGGGCCTAAGAGGGATAACCATTTCCGAACCAAGAAAGATGCTTAAATTACAGTTTCGTAGACAGCAGGGCTATCCTAATCCTAGAATGTTGTCTCAATTTTTTGCAAGGAAATCACCTGTTGCTATCAACCTGAATGAAGAAGCTATCCACAAAGTTGCCTATCATTTCTTCATTGGGAACCCAAAAATCAATTGATGATAAAGTCCCGAATGCCTTCAGTCTTTCTCTGTGTAAACTTATCACCTCCCCAAGCACTCTTCACCACCCTACATTGCCTCTACATAGCAAGGTTAGGCAGGAGTCAAATAGCCATGAAGAACCTCTTCTTCTCCATGCTTTTCCTACTTTCTTTCCTCTTCTGCCTGTTAAATAATATTTATGTAGTCTTATTTAGTAAGGGTAGAATAGTACTTTCAGTTTAACCTATATATACTTTATTTGTATTTAGGTTAAGACTAAGCACTCATAATATACAGATCATTCAGAATTCTAACCTCCTTTTTATGTTTCATCTTAATTATTTTAACATGGTATCAGAGCTGGTTTTATGGAACGAGGCTTAATCCCGAACACAACTCCGCGGATCCAACTTCTGCAAAAAAATTTATTTCATCTTTCCTTCAGCTTCTGCAATTTGATATTTGTATTCAGTTTCTGCAATTATTTTGGTATTTTGTCTTCCCTTCAGTTTCTACAATTCGGTATTTGCATTCAGTTTCTGCAATTATTTCGGTATTTCATCAAGAAGATATTTGTTTAGTTTCTGCAATCTCTGTTTAGTTTCTACTATTTGGTATTTTGTTTTCCGCTGCTTTTGCATTCTGGTTCTCTGTGACTGTTGATTATGGCTACTAAAAAAGATGATTCGCTTCAGTCTGTGAGTGTGAGGTTAGATGGGAAGAACTATTCGTATTGGAGTTATGTAATGAGAAATTTCCTTAAGGGTAAGAAGATGTGGGGGTATGTTAGTGGAACTTATATGATACCTAAGAATATTGAGGAGGGGGATGTTGTTTTTGTTGTAACCCATTTTTGGGTCCCCACAAAATATATATAAAAATATATAGCCAAAGGAGGTTAGGAAAATAACAGGAGGCAGAAGCGCTCAGAAAATGGTTGGAAAATTGGTCAAGGAGGGTAAAAATACAAAGATTGAATTTTTGACAGTATATTCTTGAAGGAGGAGAGCCCTGTTGAGAAGGGAAATTTGAAATTTGAGGAGAAAAGCCCAAATTTGGATGTTTATGGACTTAATTGGATTTTTAAATGAATTTATAGGAGATTTGATTGTAAGAAAAATTGATTTTTAAGTCAATTTGGGCTTTAATTAGAAGAAATTTAAGTTCTGGGGCCAAAATATATTTTTTAGGAATTTATTAGTTCAAATCAGGGGCTTAATTGCATAATTATTGAAGTTTAAGGGCCAATTAGGGACTTAATTGAAGAAATCTGAAACCAAGGACCAAATTGGAAAAGGCGCGCAAGTATAGGGGCTGCAATTAACAAAATCCGGGGGCCAAATTGAAGAAATTGAAAGTTTAATGGCCAATTAGGGATGAAATTGCATAAATCCGAGACCAAGGACCATATTGCAAAAGGCGCGAAACTTTGGGGCCGAAGGTGAAGTTATGTCGGGACTAAATTGCATCAAATCAGAAGTTTTAGGGTCAATTAGGGAATAATATTGAACGAAATTGAAAGTCGGAGGACTAAATTGAAAATTGGCAAAGAAATCCCTATTTTTATCAAAACGGCACCGTTTTGCACTTAAAAAAAAAAAAAAAGAGAAGAGGCAGGAACCAGGCGACGCGTCGCCCGGTACTGTTCACTGTCTTCCCCGCCGAGCTGCCCGAGTGGCCGACTTCCAGGCGTGTTTGCTGCCTCGTTTGGCCCCCAAATCCGACAAAGCATGCACCGACATGTCCACCTGGAACCCATTTATCCTGGGGAGTGGTCCGGTCGGGTCAAAAAGGTTTGGAACAGCTCCGTTTTGTGGCCCAAATCGTGCACCTCGGGCAGTCTGCAAATTTGGCAGTTCGAGGTGCACACTTTGAACCAACGGTTTGAATTACTCAAGGCGAATCAAGGGCTGGGATGTTTTTCCAATTGAAGACGAGATTACCCTCTGTCCGGCCCTATAAATAGGATCAATTTTCATGCTCAAACGGTTGGCAAAGGAGAGCTCAAAATTGGCACAAAAATAAGCTTTTTCCTACCCGGTTTTCCTGCAAACAGCCTTCCCTCTCTTTTTTTTCTCTCCACCGTAGTCCAGCCCCCCACAGACCCACACACCCGAACAGCCCTCACACACCTCTCCCCTCCCCTTGATTTTCTTCTTCCCCTCAGCAGCCAGCAAAAAGGGACAACCCCCTCTCTTGCAAAGCCAAACCGGGGCAGCCCCCTTCCTTTCCTCTCATTCTCTTCCAGCAGTCCCAAAGAAACACTGTCCCCTCTCCCTCCCATCAACACAACGCCAGCAACAGATCTTCACCTCAGCTTCTCCTTCACCGCAGCTTCAACAGCCCCAGCAACGCCTCCCGCGGCCTCCTCAGCAGTGACAGCCTCCACAGGAGCAAGCCTCCGCCTTCCAGCTTCTTCACCGGCCAACAGCAGTCCTCCTTCCTCCAGTGACACCCAGCAGCAACCGGAGTAGCAGCTCCTTCCTCAGTCACACCAACAGCTCCAGCCGAGAGCTTTCCTTCTCCTCTGCAGGAATCGACCCCTTCTTCTTCCAGCCGGGACCAGTGCACGCCAGTGAAACCACCAGCCTCCACCGCAGCACCGCCGACATACCAGCAACGCACCGCCGCCTCCACGCCAGGTGCTCTTCTCCCCCCTCTTTGCACATTGTTTGGGTTCTTCTCCTGCATGCAGAACGAGCAGCGTTCTGCATGCAGGAAGGGGGGAAAATAATTCCCCCCGTTTGTTTTTAATTATGCTGGGCCAGATTGGTTCTGGCCCAGCAATGTGGTTTTCTCCTGTGGGCCGGACTGATCCTAGCCCAGCCCTACTGGCTGGGCTGGTTCCGGCCCATGATAAAATAGATTTTGTTTGGGCCGAGATCGACCCAATACCCCTTGGCCCGAGATCGGCCCAGCCCAGCCCAATTATGTATTATATACTATGTATATTGTATTGTGTTTTGTATTATTTATATCTAGATATATACATAGAAAAATTAATTAATTTCTTCGAAAATTATTCCAAAAAATATGTGATTTTCTGCAAGTTTATTACTGTATTTTGATCAATATCGGTTTGTATTTTTATACTGTAAAGATACAAATCCGGTATTCAAATACCCGGTTTTCGTCAAGACACAAAAAAAAAAAAAAAATATTTTAAAAAATGTTTTGTTTTCATGCATACGGCCTAGTCTCTCCAATATATATATATAAATATTATAACATCATATTTTTCACACAACAAAGAAAATTTCAAAACAATATATGTATTAGCATGCATTTTGGCTTTAATAACCAGTTTATTCAAGCCATGAGAACTAGGCCAATATTTCAAAAATTCTAAAAAAATCTTTTTGTCTTCTTTTAGTATTTGGGATTACGAATTTATACGTAAAACGTATTCCTGATATTAAAAATATGGTTTTTTTTTTTTTTTTTACATAGACATTAGAACGGTTAGGTTTTACCCGATAAGATAAGGACCTCCTTATTGAGGAGGACTTTTCTTGAACCATAGACGGACCAACAAAGGAAACACAACGAGACCTTGAATTTTATCAGACAACTAAACAATGCAGCTTACCTTAGGTAGGGCGTATTTGGGGTGCTAATACCTTCCCTTTACGCAACCAGTCCCCGTACCCAATCTCTGAGACCAGTTAGGGTTCCTAGTGACCAAAATACTAGGTGGCGACTCCCATTCCATTTTCCTACCAACAAAAGACAATATTTTCTTGTCTCTCCACATTTGCCAGATAGATACCATACACACTTCCTAGATTTAAAAAGTGGAAAACTCGCCGCGACGCCGCGCACCCGCGACAGAATGGCGACTCCGCTGGGGACCTTGTGGACTAAGCTTTGTTTTTGTCTGAATTGTTTTTGTTTTTGTGTGTTTTTAATATACCTTTCCTTTTGTTATCTGCTTATATGTTTTAAATATTTTTTACACATATTGTTCATGCATTTGTATAGAACTGTCTCATGCATCTTATAGAACTGTCACATGCATCACATACTTTGATTTTGAGAAGCACACACAAGCTTTAAGTTAGGTGGGGGATTAGCGATTTGCCCTATGACTATCGGTCAGGGTTCAGATGCGTGAAACACCCAACTCATATCTGAGTGCCTGCTTGGTAATGGTGGGTATACTTACCTTAACCGTTCCTTGCGACGCCCCCATACTGTCTTTACGAAGAACGTCACTGGGCAGATATGAGACCCTTTTAAAGACCAGATAGAAAACCTACCCATTCTCACCTAATAATTAGAACTTGTCCTTAGGATATCTATCTTATGTTCATTTGCATCATGATTAATAATGTTAAATTCATCAATCCAGGTTTTGAACCAAATCATGACTAAGTACCTATCTTTCCAAGAGTTTGGGCAAGAATCTGAGTTGACTCAAGTAGCTGAAGGAAAATGCCCAAGAATCGATGCTAGTAGGTTGCCTTGCATTACTAAGATAAATCACATGGTAAATGACTTGGGGAAGTTAGTGTCTATTATGGAATACATTGATGAGACTATTTTTGAAAGGCGATATGGGAGAATTGCACAACTAATGAGGTTACCCGTACAAGCAGCAGCAATCAAAGCCCTACTGAATTTTTGGGATCCTAGTTATCGGAGTTTTACCTTTGGGAACATTGATATGACACCGACTTTGGAGGAATATGAAAGGATTCTAGATTTTCCAAACAACAGCCACAGGATCTATTTAAGGCAAAGATTTGAAGACACAGCTTCGGAGGTAGTCAGTTTATTAGGCTTGGGAAAGATCAGTCAATGTAGAGTCGCCGAGGGGGGTTTCAAATGGAAGGTCATAGAAGCCCGAATGAAGAAAAATGCTGAAGAAGGCAAGTTAGGAGAGGAACGATACAGGTTGGTGGCCTTCGCCATTTTTGGGCTAGTATTGTTCCCTTCCGAAATCGGAGTCATCAGTTTGGAAGCAGCAAGTGTCTTCATAGAATACGAGCGTGACCAGATCAATCCTTCATCAGCTATTTTGGGAGAAACCATGTTATCACTCAATCACTGCAGAATGCATGGAAAAGGAGCCATGAGATGTTGCACCCCTATGTTGTATTTATGGATTATCAGTCATATCGAAACACCAAGGGACATTTTTAATAACTTTTGGTGGTTTGACCTACGACCGTTAAAGGTTACCATGGATGAGACTTGGAAGAATTGGGATGAGAAAGCATGGATAGATAAATATGCAGCATTGCCAAGGAGCAACTTCAAATGGAAAGCACCATGGATGAACAATGCCATCTGCACAATGAGCTGTGGAAATAAGATATGGGTTCCCTTGATTGGTATAACCGGGTACATCAGTTACGCGCCCGCCCTAGTAACAAGACAGTTGGGTGGAATGCAGTACGCGCCAAGAACTCTGGGTTTAGCTGATTTCATTGGTTTATTCAAGCACCAACCCTTCCTCGAAGAAATGAAGCTTATCCGACAAGATTGGGAAAGACCCCTGATGGTAAAAAGGGAAGAAGGGAGCACATTTGAAACATCATTCAGCCAGAATTATGCAGTTTGGAGGAATGAAGAGCTTTCTGAAGAAAGGGGTTTCTCCATACCAAAACATCCAGAATCCGTAATAGAGCAACCAAAAAGGAAAAGGACTGATATTGAGGAAGAGCTGAGAAAGCAGCTAGAACAATGTAGAATTGATCTCAGCAAGAGCAAAGGGCAGCTGCGACTGTTAGAAAATCAATTAGAGGAAGAAAACACGATGAGGGTTTACTTGAACCAGCAGTTGGAAAAACAGGATAAACAATTGACATCTTTAAAGGAATGGCAGAAAAGGGCCGAGGTAGCTGAAGAAATAGCAAAAGCGGTCCAGGCTGAGTTAAGGAATCGAATAACTGAGTATGATGAGCTGTCTAACAAAAACGGGCTCACACAAAAAGAGTTGGCTAAGGTTAAGAGATCTACCAAAGGCAAGATGAGTGCCGATAAAGAGATGGTGGATTCCTTGAAAAAAGGAAGGAGCATTCTTTTAAAGAAAGTAGAAGTTGAAAAAGAGAAAAATCGATTAGCCCATCTCGACATAGAAGAGGAAAGAAGGATCAGAGCTCAATATATGATGCAACTGGAGGAAGAGAGAAGTTCAAGAAAGGCTGCAGAGTCTGATATGAGAGATTACCAGAAAAGAGCCGAGTCTTCAAAAGGAAGGATGATGGCTTTACAATCGGAGATCGAGATACGAGAAGAAAAGTTAAAAGAGATAAGAAGCCATTACTTCGAGATGGAAGAGGAGCTCGGTAAGGCTAAGCAAGAGCGTCAAGAATGTCAAGACTACATGAACAACTTTACAGTCCAAATTAACTCCAAAATAGCCGAACTGGATCTCGAAAAGGAAGAACTACAGAGGGTAAGGGATAAGTTGGCCCGGTCGGAGGATATGGTTCGAGTATTGGAAAGAAGTAATGAAGCCCTAGGAGCCAGCAACGAAGTGATAATTGCAGATAACACTGTGTTCCATGATAAGATAAGGCATATAACGAAGCAGGTCGAGCAAGTAGCCCGTTATGCGGAAAGGTTGCAACGACAAGCTACCCAAGTTGGAAATGATGCTTCAAAGTATCGGGAATACATGGCAGCCATCACATGTTTTATTGGGGACTTAGCTAATAGGGGAAACGCCTTTTAAAGGGTAACAATGTATAACGCCCTGTTTTGTAATCATTGTATGAATGACTTCTATTTATAAGAAGGCCATGACCTATCTTTCTTTCTAAAAATGTGTTGGTAAGCTACAATGATAAGAACTTGGCAAACCCTCCTTTACAGTAATCGGGTCAACTCAGAAATCTTGCCTAAAGGATTACGAAAGTCATGAATCAACTTTAAAATATACATTTGCACGAGCATCATATTTTCATCACGCATTTGTTTTTAATTTATCATATGCATGCCAGATCGTGAAACATAGGTCCCACATCCAAAGTCCACAACACCCGGTCTAGAGCGAGAATGGAGAACGAAGAGAGAGCTCATTTAGAGTCACATTATCAGACCGAGTTGGAGTCCGTAAAAAATGAAGTTTCTCGGTTAACTGACTTACTTGAGCAGCTTCTAAGAGCTAAGAATGGGGAGGGAACATCAGCACAACAGCCTGAAGGAGCGCCAGCAGCTCACATCCCTCAGGTATCCCAAAACCAGGGGGCAAACTCGGCCAATGAACAACATTTTGTGCCTATCACCCCTATCCAGCCAACTCACGCTCCAATCACTGTGGACTTAACAGCGGAGGGAGTCCCGGATAATAGGTCTCCCAGTGTGATGGACCAAGACAAGCTATTTGCTCTGGAAGAAAGGTTAAGGGCAGTTGAGGGTAATGATTGGTTTGACCCCATACGAGCAGCCGAAGTATGTTTGGTACCAAACATCGTGGTACCAAAAGATTTTCGAATACCAGAGTTCATTAAGTATACCGGTTTGGAATGCCCAAACACTCACCTTCGATCCTACTGCAACAAGATGGCGGAAGTAATCCGTGATGATAAATTGCTAATCTATTTCTTTCAAGATAGCCTAGCAGGATCCGCTTTAAGCTGGTACATGAGGTTAGACAGCATCAGGATCAAGAGCTGGAGAGACTTGGTGGAGGCTTTCCTCAAACAGTACAAGTTTAACATGGAAATCGCTCCTGATCGAACAAATCTAATGGCAATGGAGAAAAGGAGCCAGGAGTCAGTAAGGGCTTATGCGCAAAGATGGAGGGATGAAGCAATGCATGTCCAACCCCCTTTGATAGAAACGGAGATGGTGAGCTTGTTTGCCAATACCTTCAAGGCACCTTATTATGAGCACCTAATGGGTAGTTCCTCTCAACATTTCTATGATGCGGTACGCAAAGCCGAAAGAATAGAACAAGGGATTAAAGCTGGGCGAATAGCAATGCCAGTGGAAAAGAAGGGTTTTATTGGCAGAAAGAGAGAGGGCGATGTTAACAATCTGGAAGGTGGGTATAAGGGCAAGAGAGTAGATTTCCATAATCCTCAAGTACCTACCTCTCAATTCTCACGCATAAACTTTAACCAACCTTTTTCCCCTAATCGAACAAATAACCAATCGAACTACCAAAATCACTACCAAAGACCTCATACAAAATACACTTCAGAACAACTGCCACCCTTACCCATGCCTTTGAAGGACATGTACGCCAAACTTTTGAGCATTGGACAAATAGCTCCTATCCCTACACTACCACTACAACCACCATTCCCAATTTGGTACAAGCCCGAGTTGGCTTGCGAGTACCATGGGGGTAATCTCGGGCATGGGATTGAAACCTGTTACGCCTTCAAGAAGAGGTTGTTAGAGCTTATTAAGATGGGATGGGTATCCTTTGAGGACAAGCCCAATGTTAATTCAAACCCATTGCCTAAGCATGCCCCAAATAGTAGTGGAATAGGCATGATCGAAGTGGGAAATCAATGTAAGGTGTTGAAGGTGTCCATGAAGAGGTTGTACGACATGTTGGTACAATCAAGATTTCTAAAGACAAAGGTGAAGAGCCATTTGGAGGGATATGATTACTGTGAATACCATGGAAGAGATGGACATCATATTGAGGATTGCATCGAGTTTTGCGAAAAGATTGCAAAAATGCTAAAAATAGGGGAGTTGAGGATTGAACCCATAAAGAGCAGCGGTGAGGTGAGTATGATGGAAGGACAAGATGAAATGACAGGAGTATGCAGGGTCCAGCAAACAGCTTATGGGCCCCCAAGGCTAATCTTGGTTAAACCGTCCTACACAAAAGGGAATCACAATGCCATGCCATATAATTATGGTTATGCCACTAACGTTCGAGCTCCTCTTCCTTCGTTCCAGCCTGAGATAAGTGGTTTGACCAGGAGTGGTCGTTGCTTTACGCCCGAGGAGTTGAGGAAGGCAAAGGGCAAAGAAGTGGTAGATCTGGACAAAGCACTAGAAGTTAATAAGCCAGTAACGGAAGATGAGTCGAATGAATTCTTGAAGTTGATCAAGCATAGCGAATATTGCATAGTGGATCAACTAAAGAAGACTCCAGCTAGGATCTCCCTTATGTCCTTGATACTCAGCTCTGAGCCGCATCGAAACGCCTTGCAAAAGGTATTGAATGAGGCATATGTGCCCCAAGACATTGAACATAAAACCATGGAGCATCTAGTGGGAAGGATCCATGCAACTAATTACCTGTACTTCACGGCTGATGAGCTTGATGCTGAAGGTACCGGACATAACAAGCCCTTATACATTACGGTTAGGTGCAAGGACTGCCTCATAGGAAAAGTACTCATTGATAATGGCTCGGCCCTTAACGTGTTGCCAAAGCACATGCTAGAAGAAATGCCGATCGATGAATCCCATATTAAGCCAAGTACTATGATGGCCAGAGCGTATGATGGATCGCCTAGGCCAATAATTGGGACTTTAGAAGTGGAGCTATACGTGGGACCACAAATGTTCCTAGTAACACTTCAGGTTATGGATATCCACCCTTCCTATAGTATGTTGTTAGGAAGACCTTGGATTCATGCAGCGGGGGCAGTAGCTTCGTCATTGCACCAATGCTTGAAGTATATCATGAATGGGATGTTGGTAACTGTCAAGGCCGAGGAGACAATATCCATGACAAAGAATGTAGCTGTGCCTTTTATCGAAGCGGGTGATTGCAAAGGTAACAATATCCATGCCTTTGAGATTGTGAACACCGACTGGGTGCCAGAGAACACAGTGCTAAGAAGGCCCAGGATCTCAGAAGCAGCAAGGATGGCAAGTCTATGCTTCTTGAACAGCGAGATCCCATTTCAGTATAACCTTATTATCGGGATACCAGAAGGGGTTAATCTGGAAAAGATGAAAAGTGCTGCTCAAAGATTTGGGCTAGGGTACCAACCTAACCAAGAGGATTATCGGTGGGCTGCTGGTTGGAGAAGGGCAAGAAGGATGGCTAGAATCAAAGGAAGAGAGCTAGAGGAAGAAAAACTAGAAATCCCTCCCCTTAGCGTGTCATTCCCAAAAGCTGCATACATAATGCAACATGATAAAGAGGCCGAAAGCCTTGATCAAGAACTGTCAAACATGAGCATAAATACCTTGGGGGAAAACAAGATGGAAGGAGATGACATGAAGACAGTAGCAAGAAAGGGAGATGAAGCACTCCCACAACTGACGATCTACACCATAGAAGAAGTATCCGCCAAGACCTTTGTGCGCAAGTTAGCTCAAGACGAGAAGTTTCAGAACTGGGTGACCCAAGAAGCTCCAGTGGTTTTCAAAATGTAAACCAATTTTGTTTGTCTTAACATGCTTTTGTCATTGCTTATGTTTGCTTTTATTTCCTCTAGTTGACAATCAAGGCTCATGATGTCAGCTAGATTTTATGCTTTTCATGAAGCCCACCTTTTCTTTAAATAAATTGTGAGATCATGCACTTTTCACAAATTGCTTTCTTTTTATGCATTTACACCAAACACTTCCCGCTTTCAGGAATCCTGAAAGCGGATCTCCCACAACATCACATACATTTAGCATCAAGAATAAATGGCCAAACTTGAACGAGCATGTGATAGCTATGGAAGAAGAAGAGTGGGATGAAAGCAATATCAGTGAATTCACCAGGCTAGTAGAACAACAGGAACAGACTTGGAAGCCTATCGCCGAGGAACTCGAAACCATCAATGTGGGCAGTGATCAGCTTAAGAAAGAGTTGAAAATAGGTACCCTAATTACTTCTGAACAAAGGATAAAATTGATCACCCTATTACAAGAATATTCAGATGTCTTTGCTTGGTCCTATGAAGATATGCCTGGTTTGGATACAAATATTGTGGTACATAAGATACCGTTGGAAGAAGGTTGTAAGCCAGTCAAGCAGAAGCTGATGAGGGCCCACCCGGATGTTTGGATCAAGGTCAAGGCAGAACTCGAGAAGCAATGGGATGCTGGTTTTCTAGAAGTAGTTAGATATCCACAATGGGTGTCTAACATTGTTGTGGTGCCTAAGAAGGAGGGGAAGATTAGAGTGTGCGTGGATTTTCGGAATTTGAATAAGGCTAGTCCCAAGGATGATTTTCCGCTACCACACATAGATGTTTTGGTGGACAACGCTGCCCGGAGTTCCACATATTCCTTTATGGATGGTTTTTCAGGATACAACCAGATAAAAATGGCTCCGGAGGATAAGGCGAAAACAACTTTTGTCACACCTTGGGGGACGTTCTGCTACAAGGTCATGCCATTTGGATTGAAGAATGCCGAAGCAACCTATCAAAGAGCAATGGTGACTTTGTTCCACGACATGATGCACAAGGAAATTGAGGTGTATGTAGACGACATGATTGCCAAGTCTAAAAGGGGAGAGGATCATGTTGAAGTTTTGAGGAAGTTGTTTGAGAGATTGAGGAAGTATGAATTAAGGCTCAATCCTGCAAAATGTTCATTCGGAGTTAAATCGGGTAAGCTGTTAGGATTTGTGGTAAGTGATAGAGGTATAGAGGTGGATCCAGATAAAGTAAGGGCCATCCAAGCTATGTCATCCCCTAAGACGGAGAAAGAAGTAAGAGGATTCTTGGGAAGGTTAAACTACATTGCTCGGTTCATAGCTCAGTTAACAACGACGTGTGAACCTATATTCCGACTACTAAGGAAAAAGAATCCTGGAACCTGGAATGAGGAGTGTGAGGAGGCATTCAATAAAATCAAGCATTATTTACAAAATCCACCTTTACTGGTTCCTCCGGTAGCAGGAAAACCTCTAGTATTATATCTAACAGTAACTGAAGCAGCCATGGGATGTGTATTGGGTCAGCATGATGAAACCGGAAGGAAGGAAAGAGCTATTTATTACTTAAGTAAGAAATTCACTGAATGTGAGTCTAGATACACGGAAATAGAAAGGCTTTGTTGTGCGTTGATGTGGGCGGCAAAGAGGTTGCGACATTATATGTTATACTATACCACTTGGTTGATTTCAAAGGTGGATCCTCTGAGGTACATTTGTAACAAGCCCTTTCTCTCAAGTCGAATTGCAAGGTGGCAAGTTCTATTAGCAGAATATGACATAGTATACATGACAAGGAAAGCCGTAAAAGGAAGTGCAATCGCGGACCATCTGGCCGATAATGCTAGAAAGGCATTACGGGAGGTCCATGAGGGGATTTGCTCAACCCATGCTAGCGGGCGTATGATAGCAAGGAAAATCCAGAGGGCTGGTTATTTTTGGATGACACTAGAGAAAGACTGTATCGACTATGTCAAGAAATGTCATAAATGTCAAGTTTACAGTGACAAGGTCAATATGCCACCAGCTCCTCTATTTAATCTAATATCCCCTTGGCCATTTGCAATGTGGGGAATTGACGTGATCGGGTCTGTTAACCCAAAAGCTAGCAATGGTCATAGATTCATCCTCGTAGCTATTGACTATTTCACAAAATGGGTAGAAGCTAGTTCATATGCCCACGTAACACAGAACGTAGTGAAGAGGTTTATAGAGAAGGACTTGATTTGTCGATATGGTCCTCCTGAAAAGATAGTGACAGATAATGCACAGAATTTCAATGGCAAAATGATAGCGGAGCTGTGTACTAAATGGAAAATCAAGCATTCGAATTCTTCACCATACCGACCAAAGATGAATGGCGCAGTAGAAGCCGCCAATAAGAACATCAAGAAGATTATTCAGAAAATGGTAGTCACATATAGAGATTGGCATGAGATGTTGTCATTCGCACTTCACGCATACCGCACTGCAGTCAGGACCTCGACAGGGACTACCCCATATTCTTTGGTATACGGTATGGAGGCAGTGATGCCGTTGGAAGTGGAAATCCCATCGTTAAGAGTATTAATGGATTCCGAACTAGAAGAGGCTGAGTGGGCCAAAGTGAGATATGAGCAACTGAACTTGATCAGCGAAAAGAGGATAGCTGCAATATGTCATCACCAACTTTACCAGAAACGAATGGCCAAGGCATATGATAAGAAGGTTAGACCGCGGTTGTTTCAAGAAGGGGATCTAGTATTGAAGAAAATATTGTCGTTACCTGGAGACGATCAAAGCAAATGGGCACCGAATTACGAGGGTCCTTACGTAGTAAAGAAGGCATTCTCAGGAGGAGCGCTGAAGTTGGCTAGAATGGATGGAGAAGACCTAGCTCGACCTGTGAATTCTGACTCTGTAAAAAGATATTATGCTTGATGTAGGCTCCTAAATCAATAAAGCAAAGTTTGGCCATTGACTTCTTTCTCTTTTGCATTGATCTCACAACAATCATTTTTTTTTTTTTAGGGTTTAGGGTTTAGGGTTTAGGGTTTAGGGTTTAGGGTTTAGGGTTTAATCCCAACAGTGTGTCTTGTTATCGCACCTAAAAAGTTTAGCATTGGCTGAATGAATTTCTTTTTTATACAAAAGCCCAGTTTAAAATCACATCCCTACACTGGGGGCAATAAGAGATGTTTTCATGAAAAGTTTTACGAAAGCCTATAGATTTGAAAACCAAGCTAAAAGCATTTGACAAAAGCATGACAAAGAGGCAATGATAAGTCATACATTTTGGGAAAAGGACTACTTGAAGAAAGTCAGAGACTTCTTCTTCAAGGATATGATAGGAGGCAACACGAGAGATGAATCCAAAGCAAGCTTATGTTAAGAGGGAGTCTCATGAACTAGAAGAAGAGGATGGGGCCTATGTTTCAAAACCAGGTACGAATGCATGCATGGCATCTAATCATGAATCATTGCACATATGTTTTTTTGGATCGTTACAGGAGGAGACCTTGATGCATTCCAACAAGATTGGAGACGAAGAAAGAATCATAGAGGATGATAGCAAAGAATCACGGTTTTGAACCATAGTGAATTCTGGAACAACGAGAAGAACAAGAAAAAGAGAGAATGAAAAGTTTTGAACCCTGCCATCAGGAAGAACGACATCAATATCAGCTTTGGTAATAAGGAATCACCAGATAGGATTCCAAGTTGTTTGAGATCGCCAGA
Organism: Populus trichocarpa; assembly: GCF_000002775.5. Lineage (NCBI taxonomy): Eukaryota > Viridiplantae > Streptophyta > Magnoliopsida > Malpighiales > Salicaceae > Populus > Populus trichocarpa. Next base: position 48,636,537 of record NC_037285.2, on the reverse strand, counting down.
AGGGATCTCGTATTTTGATATTGGTCAAAGGAGGTCGCCAGACGGGACCTCGTATTTCAGCTTTTAATAAAAGGAATCGCCAGATGGGATTCCAAGTTGACGGAGATCGCCAAAAGGGGTCTCGTATTTCGCTATGTGGAGGTCGCCAGATGGGACCTCATATTTCATGTTTGTTAAAAGGAATCGCCAGATGGGATTCCAAGTTGATTAAAAGAGATCGCCAGAAGGGATCTCGTGTCTCGCTATTTAGAGGTCGTCAGATGGGACCTCGTATTACCTGTTGAACAAAAGGAATCGCCAGATGGGATTCCAAGTTGAATAAAGGAGATCGCCAGAAGGGATCTCGTGTTTCGCTATTTGGAGGTCGCCAGATGGGACCTCGTATTACCTGTTGAATAAAAGGAATCGCCAAATGAGATTCCAAGTTGATTAAAAGAGATCGCCAGAAGGGATCTCGGGTTTCGCTATTTAGAGGTCGCCAGATGGGACCTTATGTTTCATGTTTGTTAAAAGGAATCGCCAGATGGGATTCCAACTTAAGGGAGATCGCCAGAAGGGATCTCGTATTTCGCTATGTGGAGGTCGCCAGATGGGACCTCATATTTCATTTGAATAAAAGGAATCGCCAGATGGGATTCCAAGTTGATTAAAGGAGATCGCCAGAAGGGATCTCGTGTTTAGCTATTAGGAGGTCGCCAGATGGGACCTCATATTTCATGTTGGTTGAAAGGAATCGCCAGATGGGATTTCAAGTTGAGGAGGATTGCTGTAAAAGACAAGTTTCAGATCAATCAAGCTTCAACCAGATCAGTTTCGGGAGTTCCGTTTTGGGTTTATCTTTATAAAACTTACTGCGCAAAACCTCTGCTCCGTAAGCATTATAAAGAGGGGGCATCTGTTGTAACCCATTTTTGGGTCCCCACAAAATATATATAAAAATATATAGCCAAAGGAGGTTAGGAAAATAACAGGAGGCAGAAGCGCTCAGAAAATGGTTGGAAAATTGGTCAAGGAGGGTAAAAATACAAAGATTGGATTTTTGACAGTATATTCTTGAAGGAGGAGAGCCCTGTTGAGAAGGGAAATTTGAAATTTGAGGAGAAAAACCCAAATTTGGATGTTTATGGACTTAATTGGATTTTTAAATGAATTTATAGGAGATTTGATTGTAAGAAAAATTGATTTTTAAGTCAATTTGGGCTTTAATTAGAAGAAATTTAAGTTCTGGGGCCAAAATATATTTTTTAGGAATTTATTAGTTCAAATCAGGGGCTTAATTGCATAATTATTGAAGTTTAAGGGCCAATTAGGGACTTAATTGAAGAAATCTGAAACCAAGGACCAAATTGGAAAAGGCGCGCAAGTATAGGGGCTGCAATTAACAAAATCCGGGGGCCAAATTGAAGAAATTGAAAGTTTAATGGCCAATTAGGGATGAAATTGCATAAATCCGAGACCAAGGACCATATTGCAAAAGGCGCGAAACTTTGGGGCCGAAGGTGAAGTTATGTCGGGACTAAATTGCATCAAATCAGAAGTTTTAGGGTCAATTAGGGAATAATATTGAACGAAATTGAAAGTCGGAGGACTAAATTGAAAATTGGCAAAGAAATCCCTATTTTTATCAAAACGGCACCGTTTTGCACTTAAAAAAAAAAAAAAAGAGAAGAGGCAGGAACCAGGCGACGCGTCGCCCGGTACTGTTCACTGTCTTCCCCGCCGAGCTGCCCGAGTGGCCGACTTCCAGGCGTGTTTGCTGCCTCGTTTGGCCCCCAAATCCGACAAAGCATGCACCGACATGTCCACCTGGAACCCATTTATCCTGGGGAGTGGTCCGGTCGGGTCAAAAAGGTTTGGAACAGCTCCGTTTTGTGGCCCAAATCGTGCACCTCGGGCAGTCTGCAAATTTGGCAGTTCGAGGTGCACACTTTGAACCAACGGTTTGAATTACTCAAGGCGAATCAAGGGCTGGGATGTTTTTCCAATTGAAGACGAGATTACCCTCTGTCCGGCCCTATAAATAGGATCAATTTTCATGCTCAAACGGTTGGCAAAGGAGAGCTCAAAATTGGCACAAAAATAAGCTTTTTCCTACCCGGTTTTCCTGCAAACAGCCTTCCCTCTCTTTTTTTTCTCTCTACCGTAGTCCAGCCCCCCACAGACCCACACACCCGAACAGCCCTCACACACCTCTCCCCTCCCCTTGATTTTCTTCTTCCCCTCAGCAGCCAGCAAAAAGGGACAACCCCCTCTCTTGCAAAGCCAAACCGGGGCAGCCCCCTTCCTTTCCTCTCATTCTCTTCCAGCAGTCCCAAAGAAACACTGTCCCCTCTCCCTCCCATCAACACAACGCCAGCAACAGATCTTCACCTCAGCTTCTCCTTCACCGCAGCTTCAACAGCCCCAGCAACGCCTCCCGCGGCCTCCTCAGCAGTGACAGCCTCCACAGGAGCAAGCCTCCGCCTTCCAGCTTCTTCACCGGCCAACAGCAGTCCTCCTTCCTCCAGCGACACCCAGCAGCAACCGGAGTAGCAGCTCCTTCCTCAGTCACACCAACAGCTCCAGCCGAGAGCTTTCCTTCTCCTCTGCAGGAATCGACCCCTTCTTCTTCCAGCCGGGACCAGTGCACGCCAGTGAAACCACCAGCCTCCACCGCAGCACCGCCGACATACCAGCAACGCACCGCCGCCTCCACGCCAGGTGCTCTTCTCCCCCCTCTTTTGCACATTGTTTGGGTTCTTCTCCTGCATGCAGAACGAGCAGCGTTCTGCATGCAGGAAGGGGGGAAAATAATTCCCCCCGTTTGTTTTTAATTATGCTGGGCCAGATTGGTTCTGGCCCAGCAATGTGGTTTTCTCCTGTGGGCCGGACTGATCCTAGCCCAGCCCTACTGGCTGGGCTGGTTCCGGCCCATGATAAAATAGATTTTGTTTGGGCCGAGATCGACCCAATACCCCTTGGCCCGAGATCGGCCCAGCCCAGCCCAATTATGTATTATATACTATGTATATTGTATTGTGTTTTGTATTATTTATATCTAGATATATACATAGAAAAATTAATTAATTTCTTCGAAAATTATTCCAAAAAATATGTGATTTTCTGCAAGTTTATTACTGTATTTTGATCAATATCGGTTTGTATTTTTATACTGTAAAGATACAAATCCGGTATTCAAATACCCGGTTTTCGTCAAGACACAAAAAAAAAATAAATAAAATATTTTAAAAAATGTTTTGTTTTCATGCATACGGCCTAGTCTCTCCAATATATATATATAAATATTATAACATCATATTTTTCACACAACAAAGAAAATTTCAAAACAATATATGTATTAGCATGCATTTTGGCTTTAATAACCAGTTTATTCAAGCCATGAGAACTAGGCCAATATTTCAAAAATTCTAAAAAAATCTTTTTGTCTTCTTTTAGTATTTGGGATTACGAATTTATACGTAAAACGTATTCCTGATATTAAAAATATGGTTTTTTTTTTTTTTTTACATAGACATTAGAACGGTTAGGTTTTACCCGATAAGATAAGGACCTCCTTATTGAGGAGGACTTTTCTTGAACCATAGACGGACCAACAAAGGAAACACAACGAGACCTTGAATTTTATCAGACAACTAAACAATGCAGCTTACCTTAGGTAGGGCGTATTTGGGGTGCTAATACCTTCCCTTTACGCAACCAGTCCCCGTACCCAATCTCTGAGACCAGTTAGGGTTCCTAGTGACCAAAATACTAGGTGGCGACTCCCATTCCATTTTCCTACCAACAAAAGACAATATTTTCTTGTCTCTCCACATTTGCCAGATAGATACCATACACACTTCCTAGATTTAAAAATTGGAAAACTCGCCGCGACGCCGCGCACCCGCGAAAGTTTTGATAGATACATGGGAAGCAAATAATGCAAAGATCATTACTTGGATCAACAATTCTGTTGAGCATTCGATAGATACGCAGTTGGCGAAGTATGAGACAGCAAAAGAGGTTTGGGATCATCTGCAAAGGTTATTCACACAATCAAAATTTGCAAAACAGTATCAATTAGAGAATGACATACGAGCTCTTCATTAGAAGAATATGAGTATTCAAGAGTTTTATTCTGTTATGACAGATCTTTGGGATCAATTGGCTCTTACAGAATCGGCAGAATTAAAGGCATGTGGTGCCTATATTGAGCGTAGAGAGCAGCAACGATTGGTACAGTTTTTAACAGCACTTCACAGTGATTTCGAAGGACTTAGAGGTTCAATTCTACATCGTTCTCCACTGTCTTCTGTTGACTCTGTTGTCAATGAGTTATTGGCTGAAGAAATACATCTTTAGTCTTATTCTGAAAAGGGAATCCTTTCTACTTCAAATCCTTCGGTACTAGCAGTACATTCTAAGTCATTCTCTAATCATCAGAACAAGTCCTACATAAAGGTTGGCTTCGATGAGTGCAGTTTCTATAAGCAGAAAGGTCATTGGAAGGCTTAGTGTCCTAAGTTGAGACATCAGAATCAAGCTTGGAAGTCTGGCAGTCAGTCACAATCTAATGCTCATAGACCACCTCAGAGTTATAAACCACCACACCACAATAATGCAGCAGTAGCTTCCCCAGGCTCTATTACCGATCCTAATATTTTGGCTGAGCAATTTCAGAAGTTTCTCTCCTTGCAGTCACAAGCAATGTTCGCTTCTTCTTCCATAGGTCAGTTGCATCATAGTTCCTCAGGTATGTCACACTCTGAATGAGTCTTGGATTCTGGTGCTTCCCATTATATGTCTCCAGATTCTTCATCTTTTACCTCTGTGTCCTCTTTGTCCTCCATTCCTGTTATGACTGCTGATGGCACTCCTATGCCCTTAACAGGTGTTGGATCTGTTGTCACACCTCACTTGTCTCTCCCTAATGTTTATCTTATTCCAAAACTCAAATTGAATCTTGCGTCTGTTGGTCAAATACGTGATTCTGGTGATTATTTAGTCATGTTTTCTGGTTCTTTTTGTTGTGTACAGGATCTGCAGTCTCAGAAGCTGATTGGGATAGGCCGTAGGAAGAATGGACTATATATTTTGAGATGAGTTAAAAGTGTCAGTTGCTGCTACTGCCGCTGCTACTACTACTGTTGATTTGTCTTCCTTTCGTTTGAGTCTTTCATCTTCTAGTTTTTATTTATGGCATTCCCGTCTAGGTCATATTTCGTCTTCTCGTTTGAGATTTTTGGCATCCATAGGAGCTTTAGGAAATTTGAAAACTTGTGACATTTCTGATTGTAGTGGATGTAAACTGGCAAAATTTTCCGCTTTACCTTTTAATCGAAGTATTTTTGTTTCTTCTTCACCATTTAATTTGATTCATTCTGATGTATGGGGACCTTCTTCTGTTGCCACAAAAGGAGGGTCTCGATATTATGTCTTTTTTATTGATGATCATACTCGTTATTGTTGGGTTTATTTAATGAAACATCGTTCTGAATTCTTTGAGATATATGCAGCTTTTCGAGCTCTTATCAAAACTCAACATTCTACTGTGATCAAATGCTTTAGGTGTGATTTGGGTAAGGAATACACCTCTAATAAATCTTGCCAATTGCTTGCCTTAGATGGAACCATCTACCAAACTTCATGTACAGATACTCCTGAGCAAAATGGTGTTGCTGAAAGAAAACATAGGCACATTGTCGAAATTGCTCGTTCTCTCTTGTTGTCTGCTTTTGTTCCTAGTGAGTTTTGGGGAGAAACTGTTCTTACTGCTGTAAGTTTGATTAATACGATTACATCTTCTCATAGTTCAGGCCTATCTTCTTTTGAAAAGTTATATGGGTATGTCCCTGATTATTCATCATTTAGAGTCTTTGGTTGTACTTGTTTCGTTCTTTGTCCTCATGTAGAACGTAGTAAGTTATCCTCTCGATCCGCTATTTGTGTCTTTCTGGGTTATGGTGAAGGTAAAAAGGGGTATTGTTGTTTTGATCCAATAACTCAGAAACTTTATGTGTCTCGTCATGTTGTCTTCCTTGAGCATATACCTTTCTTTTCTATTCCATCCACTACTCATAGCCTGACTAAAACTGATCTTATTCATATAGATCCCTTTTTTCTGAGGATTCTGGTAATGATACCTCTCCCCATGTTAGATCAATTTGTACTCATAACTCTGCAAGTACTGGTACTTTACTCTCTGGCACACCTGAAGCTTCATCTGAGATTGTGGATCCACCTCCACGTCAGTCCATCCACATTCGTAAGTCCACAAAACTACCAGATTTTGCTTATTCTTGTTATTCTTCATCATTTACTTCCTTTTTAGCTTCTATTCATTGTCTCTTTGAGCTCTCTTCCTATAAAGAGGCAATTCTTGATCCGCTTTGGCAGCAAGCTATGGATGAAGAACTTTTTGCTTTGCATAAGACAAATACTTGGGATCTGGTTCCTCTACCTCTTGGTAAGAGTGTTGTTAGTTGTCGTTGGGTGTATAAGATCAAGACTAATTCTGATGGGTCTATTGAGTGATACAAAGCTAGGCTGGTTGCAAAAGGATACTCTCAACGGTATGGTATGGACTATGAGGAGACATTTGCCCCGGTTGCAAAAATGACTACTATTCGTACTCTTATTGTCGTAGCTTCGATTCGTTAGTGGCATATTTCTCAGCTTGATGTTAAAAATGCCTTCTTGAATGGAGATCTTCAAGAAGAAGTTTATATGGCACTCCCTCCTGGTATTTCACATGACTCTGGATATGTTTGTAAGCTTAAGAAAGCATTATATGGTCTCAAACAAGCACCCCGTGCTTGGTTTGAGAAATTCTCTATTGTGATCTCGTCTCTTGGCTTTGTTTTTAGCAGTCATGATTCTGCTCTTTTTATTAAGTGTACTGATGCAGGTCGTATCATTCTGTCTTTATATGTTGATGACATGATTATTACTGGTAATGACATTGATGGTATTTCAGTCTTGAAGACAGAGTTGGCTAGACGATTTGAAATGAAGGATTTGGGTTATTTTCGATATTTCCTGGGTATTGAGGTAGCATACTCACCTAGAGGTTACCTTCTTTCTCAGTCGAAATATGTTGCAGATATTCTTGAACGGGCTAGACTTACTGATAACAAGACTGTAAATACTCCTATTGAGGTCAACGCGAGGTACTCTTCTTCTGATGGTTTACCTTTGATAGATCCTACTTTATACCGCACTATTGTTGGGAGTTTGGTATATCTCACCATTACTCGTCCAGATATTGCATATGCTGTTCATGTTGTTAGTCAGTTTGTTACTTCTCCTACTATTGTTCACTGGGCAGCTGTTCTTCGTATTTTGCGATATCTTCAGGGTACAGTTTTTCAGAGTTTTTTACTTTCATCCACCTCTTCATTGGAGTTGCGTGCATACTCTGATACTGATCATGGTAGTGATCCCACAAATCATAAGTCTATTACCGGGTTCTGTATCTTTTTAGGTGATTCTCTTATTTCTTGGAAGAGCAAGAAACAATCTATTGTTTCTCAATCATCCACCGAAACAGAATATCGTGTCATGGCATCTACTACCAAAGAGATTGTTTGGTTACGTTGGTTACTTGCTGATATGAGAGTTTCCTTTTCTCATCCTACTCCTATGTATTGTGACAACCAGAGTTCTATTCAGATTGCTCACAACTCGGTTTTTCATGAGCGAACTAAGCACATTGAGATCGATTGCCATCTTACTCGTCATCATCTCAAGCATGGCACCATTGCTTTACCTTTTGTTCATTCTTCCTTGCAGATTGCAGATTTCTTTACCAAGGCGCATTCCATCTCTCGTTTTCGTTTTCTGGTTGGCAAACTCTCGATGCTTGTAGCTGCCGCATCGTGAGTTTGAGGTGAGATGTTAAATAATATTTATGTAGTCTTATTTAGTAAGGGTAAAATAGTACTTTCAGTTTAACCTATATATACTTTATTTGTATTTAGGTTAAGACTAAGCACTTATAATATACAGATCATTTAGAATTCTAGCCTTCTTTTTGTGTTTCGTCTTAATTATTTTATCACTGCCTTGCCAGCATAAACGGGGCAGCTGTTCCATGCAGTACTGTTGATTCAAAGGCAGCTGCCTGTCTGGGTTTTGCCACTGGCAAAGCTCCGAAGCCAACTCCTGATTGCTGCACTGGGCTGCAAGATCTTGCCAAAACTGTTAAAACAGTTGATGATAAGAAGGCTATTTGCAAATGCTTGAAAGCTGCCGGAGGCTCTTTGGGTGTGAAATAGCAGTTCGTGAGCAAGATTCATGGGGCTTGCAACATCAAAGTTGGATTCCCTGTATCTACAAGCGTCAACTGTGATGCGTAAGTATATTGTTGTTACATTATAAGGTGTTGATGTCCATTGATCTAGCCTCAAAGCTTCAAGGAAACGAGGTTAATTTGGATTTTCTTTCCTTGTGTTTTGCAGGATCCACTAAATGACCATGAGGCTGTTTCTGGTTGAGGAATTATCTTAAATTACATAATACTAAATAAGACAGTTTAGGCAACGCCATATGAGGTCCTTGTCAGACACTCTTTTGGCCTGAACAATCATGTAATTTGGTGTTGATTTTAATGGATCAGTTTAGTATTTCATCACTTCTCTGCAGTTTGAATATTTTATGAAATTGTTTTGGCAATTTCACTATCCTTTTCAGGACAACAGCGGAGGCAAAACCCTGTTTTTAATTAAAGAGTAAAGACTAAATCTTTCCCCATAAAAACCATCACCCGGACAGATATTCTCTATCAACCAAAGCTACTAGCTGCATTTGCAATACAGAACAAGAGTTAGTATATTTGTCAATATTAGAAGTTGCTTTTGAACACTACAAAACCATAAAGAACATCTTCTTCGCTGTGTTCTTCCTCCTCTCCTTCATCTTCTGCCTCGTTAACATTAACAAGGCAGCAGTTCCATACAGCAGCACGTCAACGCGGAGGCAGCTGCCCTAGTGTGGGGTTCGCCAGACCTCCTGGTTGCTGCACTTGGCTGCAGCAGCTTGCTCAAACTGTTAAACAGTTGACAATAGGAAGCCTATTTGCAAGTACTTGAACCAGCTTGAAGGCTGTGCTGGAGGCTCTTTTGGGGTGAAATATCAGTTCTTAAGCAAGATTCCTGGCCGCTCGAAACATCAAATGACTAACCAACAGTCCTGGGGCCTGATCCCTATGAAAAATAAAAATCATTAAAGTAGTGCTCTAACCTACAAGCACCGTAGATGACAGTTGAATGTAATCAGGTGCGACTTAGAAAGATTATACAGCCACGAAAGACCAACGATCAGACTACATCAAGTCAGCTTTGTAGCCTATAAAAGGCACTTGAATTCACCTCATTTTTGTATCATAACTTTGCAGCCATGTAATACTAGAAATTAAGCCTCAGCTCAAATATACTGCATCTATACTGATATGAAATGCTTTTCCCTTGTAAGAAAACTAGTGTGATTATTAATGTCTACATGGATAATACACTAAAGTGTTGATGGATTTGATTAAAATCATCACAGTGAGATGATGGGAATCTGATTCTTAATTAAGCTTTGAGTGCTTGTTATGGCTGAAAAAGTGCAATGACCACCTATCAATACAATGTCTATACGCACATGAGTGTGTAAATCTGACGAGGGATAAAATTTGAGATCCCTACAAAATTCATTGGATTGGACTCGAGGTGTTTACATGACTCAACAAAAATAATACATCCAGACTGACCTTGCATCCCTCCTCAGGGGACTGGTCAAGCATCCCCTTGGGCTCTCTCTGTGTCCCCCTAAACGAACTAGCCACGCATTCCCCGGACTCCCTTGAACTGCTTGAAGTAATATTATATATGTTTTATGCTAGCTTGAGGTATTATATATAATTCTACTAAGCTTTTTTCTGGTACTCGTGTTGTATCATTTTGCTAAACTTGTAGAGCCTTTTCACAGGGCAGAGAGAGTTGTCTTTATTTTGTTTTTCTACCTTAATATCCCACAAGGATACGTGTGATCATGTCACAAAATGTAAGTTAATGCTACCATTTTCAAGAAAGTAGTAGTTTTATGGCTTTTGATGTACTTTTCTTGGTCCTCCACAGGGCATTGACTCGAGCATCAACTGTCTATTCTCGTTATATTATAGGTTCCCCCCATTGACTCTCTTCAGAGCTTAAGCTCCCACTAGAAACAAGCAAATGACTCAAGCACCTAGTGATTTGCTTATGCTTTGATTTTGGCCTTGCAGCATTCACTAGATTTCCGACAGTGGAGTTGAGCAGTGTATTAGAGAGAACAGAAATTTACTACTAGTTGAATGGAATTGTTGAAGGCGATGCATGCGGTATTCTTCATGTTTTTCAATTGCTCTAAATCCCTCCTTTGCTACTGGCACTATCTGTACAATAATAACTCTAAGCTACCCTTATGAGGGCACCAAGAAACCCTAGCATGAGAAAACAAGTTCTAATCAGTACTCCAGTCTTGCTGCTTGGTGTAGCATGTTGTTCTCCAAGTGGATTAATTTACACACTTTGCATCATATTAAGGGAGAACAGAGAAGGAAAAATAAAGCTCTTCTAACATGTTCAAACTTCTTTTGCTACTCCATCTTGTTCATCTGATCCCGGATGTACTAAATGTTCCATGCCAGTAAAGAAATTCCTAGCCCTCTTAGGCAAAAAGAACAAAAAATTGCCGTTGTCTCTGCTCTTTGCATTATTAATGATGATTAAGAGCTTCTGTATTGAGTTCTCTGAAATGGCCTTCCTACAGAGTTATGTATCCACCGTGCTTATTTGCAAAAGGGATGGCATATTCAATGCTATAGCTCTATTTGAAATTTGAATTTAACTTGGAAGATAATCTTCGCAACATGAATTAACTAGTAAAATAATGTTTGTTTTTGTGTTAAATTTTTTTAGTTTTTTTTCTTTAAATTATTTTTTTTATGATTTTGGATTATTTTTATGTAATGATATTAAAAATAAATTTTTTAAAAAAATATAATTGTTTTAACAGATTAATAATTTTGGATTTTTTTACTATATATATAAATCCTCTGTCATCTTTTTAAGATTGTGGTCCTGGGTATATAGTAAGCAAGCATCAAGAGTGAAGCTTTAGCAGATAAAGTTTTAGGGATATGTATACATATAATTTAATTAATTAATTACTGGAATTTACATAGGAAGAGTTTTTGACGAAAATTTTGGAAAATTATTACACATGTGACTAACCTGGTCTAGAACATATACTTGTTTGTTTGATGAAAATTATGTGAAGTGTACTATTAAGGTGCTTGCATGGGTGAAACCAATATGAAGATATACAGCCCTGCCATGAAAGTCCTGCCAGGATCATCAATCCCAATGAATTTTAACCTGCAACATAATCAGAATTCATTGGAAAGCTCAAACTTTGACAAAATCCCAGCTCCCAAAGACAATATTTTTCCCTATAAATACCCATGAAGAACATTGTCCATCAACCAACACTAGTAGCTGCATTTGCAACATCCAAGAGTTTATTGGGAGTTACTTTGAACACTAGAAAACCATGAAGAACACTTTCTTTTATGTGATCTTCCTCCTCTCCTTCATCTTTTTCCTTGCCAACATGAACGAGGCAGCTGTTCCATGCAGCACTGTTGATGAAAAGGCAGCTGCCTGTGTAGGGTTTGCCACTGGAAAATCTCCTAAGCCAACTCCTGCTTGCTGCACTGGGCTGCAAGAGCTTGCCAAGACTTAAAACAGTTGATGATAAGAAGGCTATTTGCAAGTGTTTGAAGGCTGCCGGAGGCTCTTTGGGGGTGAAAGACCAGTTCTTGAGCAAGATTCCTGGAGCTTGCAACATTAAAGTTGGATTCCCCGTCTCTACAAGCGTCAACTGTGATGCGTAAGTATAATCTTGTTACATTATAGGTTCCGTTGATCATTCTTCTCACAGCTTAAGCACTAAAAGCAGGAGCACCTAATGAATTGCTCATGCTTTGAATTTGGTTTTGCAGGATTCACTAGATTTCTTACAATGAAGTTGAGCAGTGGTTGAAGAGTTTCTTAAGAGATGATGGGAATTTACTACTGGTTGAATAAAACAGTTGAAGGCAATGTATGTGGTCTTTTGCTAGACCCTACTTTGTACCTTAATAATCATGTGATTTGATACTATATTGGCTTCTAAATCCAGTTTTCACGTTTTTCATTTCTTCCTCCTCTTATCATCTTGTCATGTGCTAAACTTCGAATTTTGACGTATGGCAAGACACGCATTGCAGTGTTGTTGAAATATAGATAAACCGAACTAAAAATATGCAGGGTAGTGAAGAAAACAAGGTGAGTTGAGCCACCTGCTCTGCTTCATTTGTTCACGTTTTCTTGCAAGCACAATGTTCTGCTCTCTTCATATCCAGCTATCAGGCCCTAGGCCCTAAAGACCAAGTCCATTGACAACCAAAATTGTCCATTTATCACTGACATAGACACCCATAACAAAACGAGCTTTATGCAAACATCATGTGTAGAATAAGCATGGCCTTATGGGAGCATCAAATTATCACCAAGAATGCTGGCATGTGCAGTCCTGCCAACAATTTGATTGCTTCGAAACCATATGAAGCCTCGAATGATTAGCATTTCACAAGTGAAAAATTAAGTTACAAATAAGAAACCAAAAAATTAATCTTAGATTCTACCTTGCTCTTTGGGGTAGCATATTGTTCTTGATTAGGATTTACAAATTTGCTTCAGGGAGAACAAAAAAAGAAAAAAAAAAAGGATCACCCTACTGCATCACTCAGTCATCAATTTATAATCAAACCACTACACTAAGCGATTACCACGGTATTTCCTGGCCATCACAGGCAAACAGTTTGCCATTATCTTGCCTTTTTGCATTATTAATGAAGCTTAAGAGTTTCTGCAATGCAAACTCGTGAAAAGCTTGCCTTCAGGAACATTTCTATGAAATGGCATAAAGAGGTCTGTGTCCACTGTGCCAGGGTGCAGAAGGATGCCTATTATCGGATCCTTCTTTCATGCAAACTCTACCGACACGGTTTTTGTCGCTGCAATCAGCAAACAAAACAAATACTATCACAAGAGAAGTCAAATAATGAGGGCTTTAAGGTGCGTCATTTTAGTTTGGTATAAAACAATAACAAAAGCTAACAGCGATTGATTACCGCCCCAAACAGAGTTATGTGTAAACACACACCAAGATACCACGTTTCCACGCCACAGTCATAGTCATCCTCTTCATGTGTATTTGCATATTCTTAAGGGACTACCAATCAAAATCATTCTAAGACATGATTTAAGTGAGTGAGCTAGAAGATCAGAAACTTGAATCATATTAGTCAATGGAAAGTGGAGATGGGAAAGTGTACTGATTAAGCGTGTGCGTGCGCGTGTGAAATTTTTAAGGTGGAAAATGTTTACTCGAAGGAAGTGGATGGACAAGATGAGGAAGGTGACATCCAGTAAGGTTTCACAATTTTTGCAAGTGTAACCATGAAGCAAATGACATCCAGAAAGCCTTCACAGAAGTAAATGCCATGCAGGGAATCTTTTAGAATCTTATTCAAAGACCACAGAAATTTGTTTCACAAAGTAATTATTTCTTCATTGATTTTTCCTGCCTCACAAGGACTTGGCCAGAAAACTTCAGGACACCGAGCTTGTGCTGTGCATCGCCAATCTGTAGCATGTGCATTGGATGGTCAAAACAAAGAAAATGAGGTACCCCATATGCATGAGTAGTCTCACATTTTAGGCAATGGTACCCATGGCAGATTCCTTGCCAAGTTGCACTCAAAAGAGTGTTGAGAGTTGACATATAGAATATTCCTTGCCAAGGTGAAAATAAACATAAGCCAACATAGATGTCAGTCACTAAAGTGATCATGATTCTTCTTGTCATACCCAATAGCAATACTAGCAAACAGTTGGGAGCTCAAGCCAAGTTATCACATCCACATAAAATATGCTCGGATCTGAAAGGACACACCTTGCGGTAATGTAACATTTCATTGCTGGTGGAAATGGTCAGCAAACAGTTAAATTTGATAAAAAATGAAGCCATGAATCAAGAAAATCATGCCAAGGGAACTTTGGGGAGGAAATCATATGCTGATTTAAAGCAGACTTTGAAGATCGATATGAATGCCAGCCCCCTAGATGATTATCTTCATTTGAGCCAACCCTGGCACTTAAATTGGCAACCACGCAACATCCCTTTCAAGTCTCCTCCAGCCATCAGAAGAGGCCACATGTGCTGCAAATGGCAAACAGTGATATTATGCTATGTTGTGAATCATTACCTCCAAGAAGAAACAAAAGGGGCAATAAAGAAACCCCTATTGCAACAACTTTATCTTTGCCTAGTAATACTAACATTATATTTGAACACATCTCTTCAGGGCTAACACTACTAAGAAATTTCTGTGTCTGCAATAATTATTTCTTCAATACTAATAACTACTATTACTAGTTATAAACAGCATAGGAAATGCTTGTGATTTTTCTTTTCTTTTTGTGCTATAGCTTTCCATTTATCCAAGGATCGATTTAAAATGAAGGCTTCTTTCCTCTTATTAAGGAAAAGGTAAAAGGTATTCTTCCTGCATTTTGCTTCATGCTCACAATGTCCCTTCCTAGGGAGACATCCTCTACAATTTTTCAGGATATTGGAAGAAAAAACTATGAAAACATGACTAATTTTGGTATTCAATACGCTTGATATTCCAGCATTCATAAATTGTTGATCTTAACCCACAAACAGCCACACCAAAAAAAAAAACCTTAAGGCGCTCAGCAAACTTATTTTTCAAATCAGTAATTCCCGTTGCCCCACTAGGATTTCAGCAAGTAGCAATAACATGCCCTTTGTCATTCTTTTCCAGAAGTTGTTTAACCTGCATCAGGCAGTACACAAGTCAATTTTTGCTCACAGACTCAACTGATTCCTTGCACTGATAAATTACAATCTAATGACGACATCAATTAACCCAAAAAGAAGAATAATAGGTTTTTGTCATTTATTTTCCCCAAAAGTCAGTTGGCATCAAGACCGATACTAAATCAACTTATTACAAAGTCCTTCTACCTTGGAAGAAAATTGAGGACAATTATATTCTTAAACAGAGTCTAAAATTCATATCCAATGGGATGCCAACAAGCAATCTGGCACACAACAGCACCATAATCTAATCAGTTTGTTCCTAAGAATTTTAGCACAACAATGCAACTAACTACAGCTGAGAAAGCAATGAAAACTGACATGAAAATGTTTGGCATCCTTAAATGACTCCAAGGATGAATTAGTCCATAAAATCCATCTTTCGAAAACAAAAACCAAAAAAAGGAAAGCCCTTTCGTTGATTATCAAGGAAATGAACACCCTTTCAATGCAAAATGGAAAATAAAAGAAAAGAACCAAACAAGCAGCTCTCTAGTAATTCATCAAGACTATGACAAGACAAGGGAAGAAAAACATTAGCCACCAATGTGATAGGTCTCAATCAACATACTTAATTAATCATACAGTTTCTTTAATTATGCTAATCAAGTAATCTAAGTTCAATCATCAAGAGCCAAATGCCAATCATCTAGCTTACACATTCTTCTCCAAATCTTTCTCCACAAAACAACACCAACCATTTTCGGCAAATGCAAGAAACCAAAAGACAAGAACTTTGTATAAAACAAAAAAACAACTGAAGTGAAAACAAGAAAAGCTTACAAATTCAAGGCCAATTCATCTAGAAGTTCCTTGAACCACTGAGACTCCACATTCCCATTTAAGAGCAGAAGATGCAAAACCCCTTCTCATTGATCTGAAAGCCAATGGTGTGGCCATGAATTCTCGGCTGTTAAGAAGCCAAAGCTTCAATCTTTTTTAACTCAAGTTTTTTAGACTGGAAACAAGACATCTGAACAGTTAAGTTAGATTAACTTGTAAGTTGTAGGGTGTGTGGCATGTTTATTTTTTAAAATATTTTTTATTTTAAAATATATTAAAATAATATTTTTTTTATTTTTTAAAAAATATAATTTTAATAACAACATATAAAAAAATACATACGTTAAAAAATAATTTTAAATAAATATAATACAAATTTTTACCCTACGACATTTGAGCCTAGTTTCCAAACACTACTTTAATCAAATACTAAAATAAAATTTTATTAATTAGTCCCAAATTTTTCATAAATTTCCCAATTGAGCCCTTTATCAATTTGTTTTTTAATATTTTATGCTATAAAACATTATTCCTTGGACAATTTTTATACAAAAGTTTATTAGAAATCGATGAAAAGACCCAATTGATAAATTTTTCAAACCTTTTGGACTTATTTGATAAAATATATTGCTTGGAGCAAAATTCAGAATTGTATAATAAATTAGGGGCTAATTTGAAGTTTCTCCTTGTATTATAGATAAACAAATGTAGATAGACAACAAGATAGATGAGTATTTATGAATGCAATTAAACTCGGGTAAACTTGTTGACATAAAATTTGATTTAAGTTTAGTTTTAAAGTAAAATGAATAGAAATTGATTTAGATGATCTAATAAGTGAACTCGAATTATAATTGACTTAGTAAAAATACAAATTAATTTTTTAAAAAATTAATATAATATTTCTTTTTAAAAATAAAATATATTATTTTGAATTGACTCTTATTAATTAAAATTAATTATGTTAACCATTGATATGAATTTTTAATGGGTTTAATAACTTTATTATTAATAACAGGGAGTTAGTAAGTGTCATTTTTTGTGCGGGGAAAATAAATGCTGATGTTAGCTCTTAAGAGCACAAAATGAAAAAATTGTAGATTCAGATATAGCATATTATAAAATAGGCCCAAGAATATTTCATCTATAAGGGCTTAATATAACAAGAGAAAAGAATATAATATATATATATAAGTAATTATTATCGAAATCACCAAAATTAATTCTATTTTTAAGACTTGATTTTTTTTATATAGCACTACAGTGAAAGCCAAGTTATAACCATAGTTATTAAACCCGATCTGGGGTTGACCTGGTCAAGGAGCCGAGTCTCAGGTTTCATTGGTCAACCTGGAAAAATTTTAAAAAATATTTAAAGTTTTAATATTTTATATAAAAAAATTAAAAAAATCCATGTAAATATAGGTTGTATATATTGTAAATAATGAAGTTTGAAAGCATATTTTTTTAAAAACAATTATTCCACATTAAAAAGATAACATGTTAAACTTTTAAGTTAAAGTATTTAAACCAAAAAAGTTTTTTATCCCACATTTAACAAACATAATTTTTTTCTTGGGAACATAAAGTATATATACTAATGGGTTTCAAATCCCATATTGAAAAAACATAACTTTTTTTCTTGGAAACATAGAGTATATATACGAAAGTGCTTCAAATCTCACGTTGAAAAGATACTATATTATCCTTTTAAGTTGAAGTATTTAAACCAAAAAGTTTTTTATCCTACATTGAAAAAACATAACTTTTTTTCTTGAGAACATAAAGTATATATACTAATGAGTTTCAAATCTCACATTGAAAAAACATAACTTCTTTCTTGAGAACATAGAGTATATATACTAATGGGTTTCAAATCTCAGATTGAAAAAAAACATAACTTTTTTCTTGGAAACATAGAGTATATATACGAAAGGGCTTCAAATCCCACATTGAAAAAATATTATGTTATCCTTTTAAGTTAAAGTATTTAAACCAAAAGGTTTTTTATCCCACATTGAAAAAACATAACTTTTTTTCTTAGGAACATAGAGTATATATACTAATGGGTTTCAAATCCCATATTTGAAAAAAGAAAAAACATCGGGTCTCATCCAGGTTCAACCGGGTCGCCCGGGTCATGGGTCGACCGGGTTTTGCCAGGTTGTTGCCCCGGCCGGTCTTTTATGAAACCTGGACCGGTCCAGCCACCAGGTCGTCCGGGTCCTGAGTTGACCCGCCGAGCCGTGTTTAATAACCAGGGTTGAAACCAAGAAAAAATATTATAATTCTTCTTAGAAGAAACTAAAATAAAAACTGGAGATTAATAAGAAAATTTAAAGAAAATTAAATTTGTGAAAAGAAAACATAAGAGATATTTCATTGTTTATATGTTCAGTTCAAAGAGATTGTCCATTCAACGAATTAGCTTGATCATCAAAGTAAAATAAATATTTTTTTTTAATTTAAGCAAATACTAAAATTCATTTAAGCAAGGAAGATAAAACATATTAAATTAATTAGAAAAAAATTCCTAATTAATTCTTAACATCAATCGAATTAAAGATTGAAAATAAATTTTTATATTCTGTGAAGTAAGCTTGAAAAACAAAAAACAATCAAGTATTTCAAGCTATCGTTAAAAAACTTAATGATTTTTACTTGTCTTATTTTTTTAACCTAAAAGTTAAATTAACCAAATTCATTTATTTTTCTTCCTTCCTGATTCAAATAAAAAATTACGGATTGAAAATTCACAAAAAGAAAAGTATGCCTACCGCATAAAACATTTAAAAAGCTTGAATGAAAAACAGTAGCTTACATACCAAATTTAAGCAAAACAAGTACTTGAATGTCCAGAAAAAAAGTTATAAATATCTTTTCTCACAATTTAAAACAATAATGGAACAAAATTCATCTTAAATGAAAGCCAAAGTTTAGTTTATAGCTGCTGAAAAATTGAAAAACAAAGAAGAAAAGAATGTTGCATCCCTCTTATTTTAGTTGCCTCCCTCCCGTTCCAGTTGTGTTTTGCTCTATTTATTCTCCTTTGGTTGCTGAATTTTCTTCAAAATTCTTAGGCTAATTAGAAGTCCTTGTGCTACTTAATTATTTCCTTTGTTTATCTAGTCCTAAAGGTTGGTTAAATTCCTCAGAATTTATGTTGAAAACAGATTCTGTTATTGTCATAACTCTGTTGTAATTCCAATCTTACAGTAACTTAGACTTTGTTTCTAACTTGGTTTCATACACTACCCAATCATCTCAGCTTTATCCTATCATTCATGGCATGTTAAAGGCTTCATCTGCATCTTTTTTTTATTATAAGGCTTACCATTTCTATATCAGACTCTTAGCTTTTATTGGGATGCTCGACATCATATTTCCACACTCTTCAAGTGTTTGAAAAGGTTGGTGTTTCACTCATATTCATTCCACAAAAAATACTCTACTATAAGCTTTCATTTCTTCTCTCTCTCCTCCATTTATTTACATGCATGCCATCAATCAAAAGGTCTTTTCAAGGGTTGTAATAGAGCTTGGGTTACGGTTTGGTGGATACTTTTAGTATGGTTGCTCATCATCTTCATGATTTGGGTAAGGTAGTGTTTCTAGCTTTAAGGTTTGAATTATCAGTTTTCATAAAAACAAAATATATATGCTCAAAAGGATTTTTCTCAAAGGAAAATATTGTTTCAAAGGTAGGCTAATAAGTTAAATGGTTTTTTCAAAAAAAACATTTTCCTTAATCATCTTTATGTATGTATGTATGTATGTATGTAACCATGCAAAATATGGTTTTGAAGAGAATTATGGCAAGTCCTAAAAAGAATGATTGATAGAAGAAAATCTCTCATAAAAAATAAATTATAGAGACCAATATAGATGTTTTGGTCTTAAGGCTCAAAGTTTGGCTTATTTCTATCAAATCTAGTTATTCTATTTTCAAAAATCAAAACTTGATTTCACATTCTGTAAGAAGTAAGATCATCATTCAAATCATATTATGACTTCTTTAACAAATCCTAATATATATCGTTAATGACATTAGTCTCATCAAAAAGCAAACCTAACATGCTATATTATTCATTGAAACTTTAATGATATACAAAACAATTCGAAACAATTTCAATAATAATCCCCCTCACACTTAGCTTGAACATTGTCCTCAACGTTTAAGTGATTAAAGAAAAATTACTAGTGAAGGAAAACTCCTTTGATTCTGCATTGATGACATGCTGGGATTTCATTATTTTGGCATCCAAGACAACAACTTTCATTCATCCAGAATGTTTTTTGTTTTTGTCATATCCTGCTGGATTTGGCTGCTGCATTTGTTGTTGTGATGTCGTGTCTTGCTAAGAATTAGTATAGTATGGCAGAGCAAGTAAATGGTATGGGAACCAAGTGTAGGCATGGGTGCTAGTAGAGGAGATTTCATTGTTGGGGCTACACAAAAGGCAAGGTAATAAGTAAGATATGATGTAAAAAGAAAGTAAAACAAAAACAGAGAAGAAATTTCTTTTCTTTTGCATTATATATATATATATATATATATATATATATATATATATATATATATATATATATATATATATATATATATATATTATGGATTGTTTTCACGATGGGTTGCTTCCCTAAAACGCCTTTTTATTGTCTTTGGCTAGACAGAGTTGTCTTCGCTTCATGCATCCTTGTAGATTGGATCAACCAATTTAATCTTTTTCCCAGCAATGCCTTTAAAATTCTCAACAAAAGGATTAAATTTGTGACCATTTATCTTGAAAACCTTGTTAGTTTCAATACTTTGGATTTCAATAGGACCATGAGAAAAAACATTTAAAATAACAACCGCAAACTCCAATCTTTTTTTATTAGGGTTTACTATCTTTTCTAAAATTGTCTATTGAAAACTTCAGCTTGACCATTAGTTTGTGGGTGATAAGTTGTGGTTATTCGGTGATGTACTTTATATTTTTTTATCAGAGCTTCAACAGTCTTATTGCAAAAATAAGTGTCTTCATCACTAGAATCATTAGTACGGGTAGCATTTCTTTCTATCTATTTTGAAACATAATCAACAACAAGCAATATATAAATAAACCCAAAAGAACTAGGAAGAGGTCCCATAAAATCCATAGCCCACACATTAGAAGTTTCACAATACAACATGGCTGTTTGCAGCATCTCATGTCTATGGGACAAACCACCTATCTTCTTACATTGTTCGCAACTTTTACAAAATTCATAGGCATATTTAAACATTGTTTCCCAATAAAATCCACTATGCAAAATTTTCCTAGATGTTATTTTAGGTCCAAAATGTCCACCACATGCATAGTTATAACAATAAGTAAAAATGAAATGAATTTCATTGTTATGAATTCATCTTCTAATAACCTAATTTGATTCTATTTTCCAAAGATAAGGTACATCCATATGTAATACTTAGAGTCATTTTTTATTTTATTTCTTCTTGCTTTATGTATGTCATTCGAAAATATACCAACTATAAGAAAGTTGACAATATTAGCAAACCATGGTTCATCCTCTTGTAGTTTCAAAAGTTGCCCATCTGGAAATGTTTTTGAAATTGGTATTTGCTTTTCTTAAGGCTTACTGTTTCTATGTCAGACTCTTAGCCTTTAGTGAGATGCTCGACACCTTAAAAAAGAAAGAAACATTCGTGTTAATAGAAAATATTTTACAAAGTCCTTAAACTTTGCAAATTCTTCGACAGTAAACCCTAATATGCTTATTTATGCTTAAAACATAGTTGAAAAAAATATAACATAAGAGGAATAAAAATATATTTATTTTATGCTTATCAATAAGGCATCCTCAAGACAAAAAAGAGAGATAGTTTTTGAATTATTTATGGGAAACTATATACTTAAACTCAATTGTGGATCATCATTATATGTTTGTGGTATAGCAATTTGTTTATCTTATAAAAATGGTTAAACTTGAATTTAAAAATCATTGGAAGGGAGAATTCTTCTTCTTCTTAATATTTGAGTTCTAGGAGCTAGCTAATCAATATTATTATTATAATTTCTTGATTAATTATTTTACTTTCTTGGAATTTTACTGAAACAAGACTTGTTTTTCATAAATACTAAATTCATGTATTAAAAAATATAGTCAAAAAACATGAACACTGAAAAAAATAATTATAATTGTAATTAAAGTCTTCTCAAGAATTAAAATGAACAAAGTAATTTCTCTCATGAAATTAGGGTTGACAAAATGGTTTAGCTAGCTAGAAACGAAATCCTATTTTTTAAATGGATCAAAATGATATTATTTAAAAAAATTGATTTTTTTTACCAGGTTTTACCCAGGTCGTGGTTAATTGGATTTTTGATCGAATGAAGGTGGGTCATTCCTTCCCTCATTTTTTTCTTCAACATGGACTAGTACAATCCCTAAATCAGTCATATCTCAAGTTAAAGTCAGTCCGAGTTTTATAACTAAGAGAAAATGAAGTTTTATATATTTCTTAATATTAGTTGTGGATTGATAATAAAAACTTGAAGTTGAAATTTCACCTCTTTTATTTTACTGAAATATCATTGAGTTACAACTTACAAACTAAAATAATTGGTAACGTGGATATCAAATTTAAAGTAGATGAGGGAGAGAAAAAAAGTAAAAACAAAAGATAGATCATATTATTATTATACTAAATATTAAAACGTATGGGATATTCACTATAGACGTCAGCACTGTTCACACCCACACAGATCACTATGGATGGCCCTATTTATTTTTTTAAAATTTATTTTGGTTCGGTTATTTGATCCTAATTTAAGACCAATTGCTTCTGATTTCTTAGTCAATGGTGGGATTAGATGAATAGGAATTGAAATGAAAAAAAAGGCCTAACATGGGTGGCATTCCAGAAGTTTTGGGAAAGATACAATTCGGTCCTCTAACTTTCAAAATAACGTAAATTATACTATTTTGGTGCCTTAATTTTTTGTCAAATTCATTTTTGTTATATTTTTAGTCTGTGATTGAAAGAGGAGAAAGAGTAGTCGCTGGATTCCAGCAATAGAGAGAGAAAAATATTGATAACACCGATTTATGCCATTAAAATAGCCAATGTTTGTGTGAAATGGTTCCATTTGATAAAGAGAGTTCATATTATGTGTTTTTTTTCTTTTAAAGTTCATGAAAAAAAAATCTGAGCTCGATTTGTTTTTTGGTTTCGAGTTCATTTTGGTTTTTGAGATGATTTTTTTTTGTTTTTTTAGGCCATTGATATATTTATAATGGTTCTAAAAGTGTTTTGAGTCAAAATGAGTTGAAAAACTGGTTTTTGAATTAAAAAAACTTAAGTCTTGATTTTTTGGCTACCATAGTGGTTGAGATCTGGGAAAATTAGACGATGCGTTGTCCGCTCCAATTACAACAACAAAAAAAAGCCTAGTCATGCGGGCTTTGACAAAATGGGCTAAGCTAGCAGCCTCTAGCCTTTGCCCTTTTTTTTCTAAAATATTTTTTCTAATTATTGTTTTTTAAATTAATGTTTTTTTATATGGTTTTTTTCTCTAAATTTGTTTTATTTATATTTAGATTAATATCTCTTCTCTCTTTCATTTTGTTTAAAGAGCATCCTTTAAATGATAATTATTTTTTTGGTTATGTATTTAAATTTTATAGAGTTTTTTTTATGATTCATCTATAATTTTTAAAAATAAAATAATATTTTTAAGATAATATTTTTAATATATACAACCTTACATAATGTGTTTTTTCTCTCTTTTATTTTAATCAATCAATTTAATTTGTGTCTCTATAATATTTTTATGATTCAATGTTTAAGTGATTAAAGAAAAATTACTAGTTAACGAAAACTCCCTTGATTCTGCGTTGATGACATGCTGGGATTTCATTATTTTAGCATCCACGGCAGCAACTTTCATTCATTTAGAATGTCTTTTTCTTTTTGCCATATCCTGCTGGATTTGGCTGCTGCATTTGTTGTTGTGATGTCATGTCTTGCTAAGAATTTGTATAGTATGACAGAGCAAGTAAATGGTGCAGGAACTAAGTGTAGGTATGGGTGCTAGTAGAGGAGATTTCATTGTTGGGAGCTACACAAAAGGCAAGGTAGTAAGTAAGATATGATGTAAAAAGAAAGTAAAACAAAAACAGAGAATAAATTTCTTGTCTTTTGCATTTTATATATATATATATATATATATATATATGGATTGTTTTCACGTTGGGTTGCTTCCCTAAAACGTTTTTTTTTTATTGTCTTTGGCTAGACAGAGTTGTCTTCACTTAATGCATCCTCGTAGATTGGATCAACCAATTTAATTTTTTCCCAACAATACCTTTAAAATTCTCAACAAAAGGATTAAATCTGTGACCATTTATCTTGAAAACCTTGTTAGTTTCAATACTTTGGATTTCAATAGCACAATGAGAAAAAACATTTAAAATAACAACCGCAAACTCCAATCTTTTTTTATTAGGGTTTACTATCTTTTCTAAAATTATCTATTGAAAACTTCAGCTTGACCATTAGTTTGTGGGTGATAAGTTGTGGTTATTTGGTGATGCACTTCATATTCTTTTATCAGAGCTTCAATAGTCTTATTGCAAAAATGAGTGTCTTGATCACTAGAATCATTAGTACGGGTAGCATTTCTTTCTATCTATTTTGAAATATAATCAACAACAAGCAATATATAAATAAACCCAAAAGAACTAGGAAGAGGTCCCATAAAATCCATAGCCCACACATTAGAAGTTTCACAATACAACATGGGTGTTTGTAGCATCTCATGTCTATGGGACAAACCACCTATTTTCTTACATTGTTCGCAACTTTTACAAAATTCATATGCATATTTAATTTGTGTCTCTATTTCTATTATCGTTTGCTTGAATAAAACTATTATTTTAATAAACAAATTTAGTAAACACAACCGGATAAATATCTCATATTGCGAGATTAAATATCTTGATCTACATTTATCTTTCAGTTTTTTATTTTTATTTTTAGTTATTGTTTATGGTTTCTTTTTCATTTATTAACACACACAACTCTCGATTTATTTGATTACATATATACATCAATTTTTTTATTTTCACTTTAAAAAATTTAAATATAAAAATGTATTAAAAAGACTTGTATAAATAATTTTTTTTATTTGGAAAACAAATATTTGACCCACTTCCAGGGAGTTAATAAATCTCGAGGCTAACTTATTTCACCAGGAAGAGAGGTTATCTCTCAAAAAAAAAAAAAAAAGGGTATAGGGGTTATCATTTGTCACCATTATTCACCTAGATTGACAAGCTTTGGCCATCATTTGACCTTTGTTCTAATCATTGAAATTCAATGGTTGAAGCCACTCTTCTTCATTTTGCTAAATGCATGCTTGTTTCTCGAGTCTAATAAAACAACAAAGCATGCCGAAAAAGAATGGCTCACCTAATCAAGTACACTCTGATTAAACTTGATGTGAAATTAAGCTATAATTGTTCGAGTAATTTTTATGAATGCAAAGCATTTCCAGTCAAATCGAAAGACATCCTTTGTCAAAACATATAGTAAATGTTCCAAAACAATCAAAGGTGAAAACAAATGTTGCAGAGGTTCTTTTTTCAAACAAAATCCACTTAGCTTGTAAGTTGGGTGGAAGAACACCTTTTAGAAAACATGCAAGTGATCGATGGTTACGAGTATTTCAGGGAAACAATTGCTATAATTATATTGGAGATTTAAGTAAAGCAGACTATGAAGATGATTTAATATTTTAATATATTTTTTTATGGACTAATTAAATAAATTTAGATTTAAAAAAAAATTGACCGTACCAGATTAAATTAACATCTTAAAACAAAGATAATAAAAGTTTGAATCTTCTAGAATTAAGTTTATAATATTTTGCTTAGTTAATTTTGTTATTTTTCTAGTATTTTTTAAATTTATTATTTTTATTTTTTATTCTGTTTTAATTTTCTTAATGCCTTCAGATTTCATAACAAATTCTTTTATTATCTCAAATTAATGAACTTGAGTGTTTGATTAATAATCAACCACACACATGAGTCTCGTTGGCTTAAATGAAGTAGACTACTAGTTCATGGTGCCAATGGAATCAAATTTATGGCCAACAAAACATAATGAATTTAACCAATTATATTGATAGATGTGAATGCATTAATCGGTCCCACTACACAATAATAGAGCAAACACTTCTTGCTTCGAACAACTTTGGAGGGTTGTTGTACCTCAAAACGATCGATTAAATCTTTGACGAGAACAACTATATATATACTTATTGTGCTTAACTCTGTTCTGATGATCATCAATTTCTGCCCACTATAGCCAAAATCTTTTTTTTATTTTTGATTAACATGAGTATCCGGGACAGTTTGTGCGTACCTCGACTAATCACACGAATCCTGAAGTTAATGACCATGTAAACCTACAGTGACTTTGAGGCTTGTGAGACTCGAACTTGTGATTTTTAGGGAACAAACCTAAAACCTGATCAATTGAACTACATCCCTTAAAATTATTATAGCCAAAATCTTGTTCATACGTAGTAATTAGCTAAGAAAAACCAAAGAAAATTAACATAAAAGTGTAAGGAATAGCCAGAACTGAAATCAAGATCTCATGAGGGGTATTAAAACTAATATATATATATATATATATATATATATATATATATAAACATCTTTTTTTGCTTGTTTGGATTAGTACAGATTGAGCTACATGATGACATTATATATATATATAAATATAGAACAGCTTGAAAGGGACTCAAGGATATTAATTTTCTTTGATATCAAATATTTATTTTTTTATTTCCTGAGTGAGATCATGATAGCAATACTGAATAATTTATAATAGTACCAAGATTCGATTATTGCTTAGTCATGACAATTGGAAATTTGTTTGTTCTTCGATTTCTTAAAAGAATAATATGTAACAAATCTTCTTCTTCTTTATCATTGTTATTAATTCTGATCTATCTTAATAATTACTCCATTAATAATTTCTTAAACAATAATGCATAACAAATCAACCCTTTAATTTGTTGGGGTTTTCTTCTTCTCTATCATTATTATTACTTTTGATGATGTGATATCTCATATATACGATCGGTAATTAAATTCTTAACCTTTTTTTTTTTATTTACTAAAATTACAGAATGATTGTTTTTAAGAATAATATATAACAAACCAACAGCACTTTTGTTGGGTTTTTCTTCTTCTTCATCATTGTTATTAACTTCGATCGTGATCTAGTTCTTATCTTTCATCAAAGACAACTTATGCCGGCAAATGAATCATATTTTAGTGTTGATCGAAATTGAAAAACTAAAAGGCAAAGATTTATGCTAATGACATGATGAGAGAACATTGCACTTATGAGTAATATTTTGACCAAAAACCTAGAAAGAAACACCACATGATGTTTAATGTGCATGTTTCTTTTAAGATTTGAGATAAGAAGATTAAAAGCATGCCGAAAGACTTATCATCAAAGCACTTTTCAAAAGAGCATACAGGTCCCGTTTGTTTTTGTAGTTAAAAAGTGTTTTTGTAAAAATTATTATTTTATATTTTTAGATGGTTTTGATCTGTTGATATTAAAAATAAAATTTAAAAAATAAAAAAATATATTATTTTAATATAATTTTAAATAAAAATCACGCTGAGAAACAATAACTACCACTGTATCAACCCTTTTTCTCCATGTAATTAATCAATGAACTCCATTTCTTCATCCTTCCTTTTCAAAATCATTAGCACAGTAGTCCCATAAGCCCAATTGCACCTAATTTTCCTTCAAAAGCATAATGACTATCACCCCAATCCAATCAAGAATGAAAAAAAAAACCATTCTATGGAACTTTAGACTGTTCTTTTCTCCAAGGAAGTGACTTCATTTGAAAGGATATGAAAACTTCATTAAAGGTGATGGATTTGACAGAACTTAGTGTCACTGTTTGGCATTCGGTGATATATTGGGTAAAAGTTGCTTCCATGATTAATAGAGTCATGTAGGTTCCAATGTAACGATGGCATGTTTGGACAGGTGTTGAAGGATGGAACATACAATTTAATGTTTCGGGCAGTTTTTATTTTATTTATCTATTTTTTAACCGTTATCTAAGCTAATTTAAATAAATTTAATTGGTGAGTGTTTGTTTCTTATTATAATATGTTTTTTAAATGTTTTAAACATTTACTGAGAGATAAATATGGGAGGAAAATTTACTGAGATTGGTGTCGAAAATGGAGTGCAATAATTTCTACCATTAATACATTCATAATTTTGATAACATTTTCGAAATGTTTCACTGCAAAAAACTATTTCAGTGCTAAGCAGGAGGCTGTGACTTGATGGGAGTAGTTTAAAGCAGTAAAGCTACAGCCATATACAGAAATTTGAGAGCTGAATGTAATGCTGTCATCTCATGAACTTCATTTTCTTCACGAGGATTGTAGCTAGCTAAGGTGCTAGAGGACTAGCAGCATTTATGTTCATGAAAGATATATCACTTGTCCCAAAAACAGTAGCTCAATTAATTAAAGTTAGAAATAGCTCAAATAATGGATGGAAGTCTTAAGTAAAATTATCAAGAATTTCATGTTCTTATTATATATAAAAAATAGATTTAATCTCATTACACAAAACTCAACCTCAACTTCTAAAACAAACACACATTTTTAGCCATGAAACACGAACTAGTAACAAAAGCGATCGAGTCTAAGAAGATTATCTTGTTAGAACGGGTTTATTACCATTGAAAAGTAATCCTCCGAAATATATATATATATATATATAATAGAGAGAAAGAGAGAGAGAGAGAGAGTAAATGTCCACCTCCAAGTGGCTGGCAATTCACATGCAAAAGATTCAATGCCAACCTCGTTTTGCTGGTTATCTCAATATTTTAATAGAAATGATTTTGAAAAGAAGCTCATATGGCAGGTGTGTTATATAAAAAAAATCGTAAGAAAATTTTTTTTTCTTCCTTAAACAATCCTTTGATAACTAACACTTGAAGTCAAGAATAAAAAATAAAAACAGCACTGTATTGGATGAATAATAAAAGAAACAGAAAGCTGAGGAACCCAAAGCATTAATGATATCTCTCTCTCTGTATACACACATTCCTAGAGATCAAGACTGAAAAGAAAAGTCAAGCTTTTCTGAATTTTTTAATCCAAACCCTTGTATATACTCTTGGTCATCTTCTTCCATTTTAATTATGCATGCAGTAGTATTTTTTTTTTTTTTTACTCTAAAGAATGCCCACATGATCACCAAAGGGAGGGAGGGAGGGAGTGTGGAGGTTTGTTCTTGAGTAATTTTCTCCGCTTCAAAAGATGAAATGGCAAGTCCCATCTTGTATAAATCTCTTCATTGAGCTTTCCAGTCATGTCTGATGCATGTACTTATTTTAACTGTTGAAACCTTCTGTTCCTCAGCTTTCTGTCCCATCCACCAATATTCCAAAAGGAATGCGGGACTCATTAGGTCTGCTCCCAATCGACCAGCAGCACTGTCTTTTTACTCTCTCTTTCCCTAGCTAATTTTCCTGGCTGTTCTGGTAAATAACAAGAAACAAAGGAAGAAGAAAGTAGGAAAGAAAGAAAAAATCTCCTCCCCACATGAAATCTCAAAGCTAAAAGACAAAGGTTTATAGCAGGACCTTGAATGCATTGTAGTGCCACAAATACTCAACAACAGACTATGTTTTTAGATGGGAAATGGCATTGTTGTTTCAAGGTCTTGTTATAAACCCTTCTTTGCTTCTCCAAATGAAGTGTTTGTGTCCCCAGACCAATCAAAGATACTGAATGGATCCAAGTCCTTACTTTCTTTCTGCTCATCTCCATTGAATTCTTGTGTAAACAATAGGTCAAGAGGGTCAGCATCTATTTCTCCCAATTCAGCAAAGAAGTCTTGATCAGATTGATCTGGCATTGATGGCTTGTAACTGTGAGAAAACCCTTCACTGAAATCATTATCATCCATCCCCATTTGCTTGTCAATGTCATCAAACTCCTCTTTGACAGATGCACTTGCTGTTGACCTACCACCAACAATATTGGTAGGAGACAATGTATCATTGCTGCTCTCCTTCTGTTCTTCTTTTGTATTTCCTGTTTTTTGTGATTGAGAACCTGTGGGGCTCTTTGAAGCTGCAGTGCTCTTTAGTGGCTGGGACCTTGTTGAGCCAGCTAGTGCATTTCTCTGAGTTGGCCATGGATGGTTATGCTCAGAAGTGTAGGTGATCACCAACATGTTAGGATCAGTTCGGCTCCGCTCTACTTGTTTCCTTGCTGAGCAACCCTTAGAGCTGCTGCATCTATAGTAACCCCTAGATGTGTGGAAAGACATGGTTTAACATTCAGTGCAATTTTTCAACCAAATATTACAGTCCATTTTTATTATAATAATTACTTAAATCAAATTTAAGTTCACTATTTAAAATATTGAGCCAGTCATGGTGAATCTATGCTTAAAAAAAACTCAGTATTTTGGAAGTAATTCCTGCTAATAATTCAAGCATGCAAATACATTGGAAAGTGGAAACTATTTGAATCTGTTGAGCTCCAAGAACAATAGCGCATCCATTTATCAATACTGTAAGTTACAACCAGTAAATCAATGTTAAAAAAGCTGTTTACGTACCAAAAAAAACAAGCTGTTTGAGCTCAGTGTCTAGGGAAACTTTACTTGGGTTCACCAGAACTTTTTCAGGACATTACTTTGCAACAATTTATTACATTTCATGTCCAAGAGGGAGAAAGAAAAACAAAAAGAAATAAATCAAGAAACAATTTTCTTTTTCAGGCAATGATATAATTTGTCAGAGAAAAAGAATTATACGAAATCCAGCTCTTTGTTCTTTGTAATCCTGGGAACTTTATATATAGTTATTATGTATCTAGAGTGACAAGAAAAACAAATTTTCTTACCTTGGATAAGGAGAACCCTTGATGGGTTTTTGTCCATATTTTCTCCATGCCCATAAGTCAGATGGAACTACTTCTCCACCAGGCCTGCTGTTTGCAGCTGCTGGTGCTGGAATACAAACCACCTTCTTTGCCTGACTCTTCCTGAAATAACAACACAAAAATCCTTAGTCTTTCCTTACCTTTCCAAAATCCAAGGCTCAAGATAGAAGAATTCACTGAAAATGATGATGAAGAGGCAATAAACAAATATCAAATGATTCAATTTCCATTCTGGGGCAGGAATGAATGCATGAATTTGAGTTTTTTTTCGTCTATAAGAAGCTTGAAAGGGATGGCAAATCCCTAAAGACAACCGACTATACATCATTCAAGCACACATATAGCTATCTTTTCAGGTGATCAGTTGAGGAATATAAGCAAATAAATAAATGAAAAGTTGCTTGAGATAACTACTAGCATGAAAGCTATGTCTGTGAATGCTATTATGACACAGTTAGGCAACCTTTTCAGGTTACTTGATTAAACCCCATCAAAGATTTTGTGTAATGTAGACAGTCAGTGAACAATCTCATCTGAAAAGTGAAGGTGTTTGCTACCCCTATCAAGAACCTATCCATGTAATCAATCAAAAGACTAGCTAGTACATATACTTTATGTCAAAACCCTAGATTCCTTAGATCCTGTTCATCACCACTCCTATGATTATACTATTTATTATCATCATCAACTTCAATTAATGAAGTCAAGATTTAATAAATAAAAAAATAGCTCACACTAAAAGATGCATAGAAATCAAAATTCAACTGTATTAAATTCATAGAAACAAGTGGCACAACTAACTTTAAGAATCACTTACCTTCTCTTGATCCCCATGTTCCTTGGAGATGAGATCTGCACTTGTCCAGTGTTCTCCATCAAGCAACCTTTTGAGTTATTAACATTAATTATATCACTTGAAACCATAGCAGAAGCCTTAAACCCTCTCGGCGAAGAACCGGTAGCTATAACCGGAGAATTACACGGCGAAACAGGCAGCTTTGGTGGATTATTTGGTGAGATCTGAATTCTTGAAAATATATTGCAAGGAGCAGGAGGAGGAGTAGCAGCCTTATGGATCTCGTGATCTTCAAACACTCTTTGATGAGCAAGAATACTACTACTAGAACTAGTAGTAGCACTATTTGCACCAACAAAACTACTAGTGTGATCATGATCAACACTAGTAGCACCTAACACATGATCTGCTGAATTTTGGCTGCTAAAATAGCTTGAACCAGCAGCAACGTTAAGCTCATGAAGAAGGGGATCTCTCATGTTGCAAAAAGGATCACCAAAAAGATTACCTCTACTCTCTCCCATAGTGGATGATGGATCAAAGGGGAATTCCCAGTTTGAAACAGGAACATCTGATTGGCCTAAAGCTCCACCACTAGCTCGAAGAATATCTGTTAAATCACCTTGATAATTATCCATTTTGAGGCCAAAAAACCTGCATATACTAGCGTGGAATCAAAGAATAAGAGAAGAACGATGGTAAAGGGTCATTTATGAAAAGGGATAGCTAGAGAACAGTATTGTTTGGTGCGGGGATTGTCTTTCTTACACCAAACAAAACGTTAAAAACAAAACAAAACATGCAAAATCTAGTTTAGCTACAAGGATCAAGGTTTTTGGTTAAGACATGAAAGCAAGCAAGAAAACAAGATAGGTTTTTGAAGGTTGAAACTGAACCGGGTGTTTCTTTGTTGTAGTGCTTCTTCTTGATTTGAAGATCAAACAAAAAAGGATTTAATTTAAAAAAAAAAAAACAGAGAGAGAGAGAGAGGGAGAGGGAGAGGGAGAGAATGATCAACAGAGTCGCTGACTTTTCATAGATAAAGGGTTCTTCTCTACACGCAAGAATGAGAGAGAGGGAGAGGGGGTTCGGGTGTGTGTTTTTTTAAGTTCAAGTGAGAATAAATTAAGATATTGAACTAGCTAGCTAGCTAGCAAGGTGCTGATTTATCTTATAGTTTTTTTTTGGTATAAATTTATCTTATAGTTAATAAAGTTTGAATGTGTAAGTCTACGGCATGGCTTGGCAACGCAAGCTGCACGCACCCATCAAACATATGATTTTTATTCGCGAAAAGTAAGGTGCCCTGTAGTGCGTAACATTACCAAACAAATTAATACATGGTTAACGAGATATATATATGTTTCTTATGAATATTTCTATGCGGTTTTAATGCAAATAATATATCTTTGATCATAATGCCATGAATTTAATCTCTTTAGTGTAGTGTAAAGTTAGTGACTTTAAGAGAATAAGTTAAATGGTTAAAAAAGTTTGATTTTGTTTTAATGAGGGTTTGTTTTTGTATCCCATCCTGTTTTTTAAAATGCTTTTTAAATTATTTTTAATGTGAAAATACATAAAATTAATAATCTTTAAATTTTTTGGATGATATTGATGTGCTGATATCAAAAATAAAAAATATTTTCAATTAAAAAATGCTTTTGAAAAGCACCGTCCACCACAATACCACTTAATCCTTGTTAATGCCAACTATCTACTAGGTGGTCAGTGGTAAGAGCTTGGGACCAAGGGGTTTATTTCCTCGTGATCTCAGGTTTGAGCCATGTAGTTGCTAATATGATGACCACTGGAGGCTTACATGGTTATTAATTTCAGGGCCCGTCGGATTAGTCAAGGAACACGCAAGTTGGCCCGAATATCCACGTTAATAATAAAAAAAAATCTTTGTAATTAATCTCTAAGATAACTTAATTAAAAAATAATATTGGAAGATTAGTCCAAGGTCAAATTCATAGTAGACCTAATAAAAAATCTTTGTTAGTGTAGGTTGATTTTAGTTTTGTACTCTTGCTTTTGTCTCAATTAAAGCAAGGAAATGAAAGGAGACTTGTGCAGTAAAGTCCTTTTATTTTATATATATAAACTAATATTAAGTGATGGGGAAGTAAAGAGGCGGCAAGTAGCCGCATTTCTCGGAAATACGTTTCGAAACGCTTTATTAGTGAGACCGTGTCTGACTCTTAATTTTGTACTTTTCTTTTCATTTCTTTGTTTATAAGAAACGTTTCGAGGGCAATGATGAGCACCTCTCATTGTGATGTGCTTGTTGTCTCTTGCGCATATGGTTAGCTCTCTATAGTCTCTCCCCGCCCACATTCCCACCCAAAAGAGAACAAAAGGGAATGACCAAATTTTTTAGCAAATTATATAGTAAGGGATTTTATGTCAAGTCTGTATGGGGAGGGTTTTTTTTTTTTTCTTTTTTACCCTTTCTTTTACATCAAATTCTCATTGCATGGTGTCTAATAGTTTATAAAAATTTAAATTGTTGTTGGGTAATTCGAGTAGTAACGTAGTTTTAGAACTCTATCGGGTTATAGGTTTGGAGTTAACCTTTGTTGATTTAGATTAATTTTTTTAAAAAAATAATCAAAACGATATTGTTATTTTGGTTTTTTTCAAAAATACAGTTATTGTATTTTTAACCAAATCACGAGTTCACTTGAATTTTTTATAAAGTTACACAGGGTCAATTTATTTTTATGTATGTATATATTTTCAAACCTAGAATAATCCAAACTCCATGTCAATCGGGTCAAGAATTTTAAAATATAATCAGGAACAAAATATAGTTAGAATTGCTTCCAATAAAGGACTATAGTATAACACTCAAATCCAAAGTGCAAACTCTAATATTGGTAACACCTAATTAATCTTAATCAATGTGAAGAATATACATAATCAAAATAATCATTGACAAATGTCGGTTTCTGCAAGTGTTAGCTCTTAATTACTGAAACATGCCAAGCACTAAATCCAAAATTAGTCGAATTGATTGATTCAATTAGATGCAATGATGTCAGCTAATAAAAAACCAGGTCAATAATTCTTTGGATCCATTCATAATATAACTATTAATTGGCGTTATTAATTCAATGGAATATGTGATTTAAATTGCATTAAACATACAAGCCGTCAACTTTTTCTTTTTCTTTTTGAATGCTAAAGGAAATACATTGCCACTAGAAATGAATTATCACTCTAGGTGCATTCTCTGTGGTTAAATTACATATATCTACGAGATTTATTGAATGTTTTTCTATATATCTGTTTGGGAATATGATTGCAATTGATTTTCAAAATACTTTTCGTTTTAAAATGTATCAAAATGATATATTTTTTATTTTTTTAAAATTATTTTTTAGATCACTCATCAAAACGATCTAAAATATACAAAAAAAATTAATTTTTAATAAAAAAATTGAATTTTTATGGAACACGGTTTACACCGCGTTCCCAAACGGTACTAAATGTAGCCGCATTTCAAACTGTGGTTAGCCATGCGAAAATCATAAAAAAAAAATATATATCATGGTCTTTGCGGCCAACGCGTAGATAAGCACACACTTAATCAAAACATAACAATAAATATATGAACTCTAACCATTTAATTAGTAGAACAAATTAAGAAAAAAAAAAGTAGCAGCAAATACCTCTGGTTATGGACGCCATGATCGTTGGAACACGCTTCATTCCAGAACATGGATGCCCTTGAATTAGGGTTTTCTTTGTAAACAAGGGTTTAGAGTAGTGTATAGTTTCAAAGCAAGATGGACATGGAATTATACTACCAAGGGTTTTACGAAACCATAAAGTTAAAAAAAGAGTTTCCATGAAAAATAAATGGATCGTATATAGGAGTGCTGATTTTGTTACAAGAGAAGCAGAAACACATATAGAGGAAATTAAGAAGAATTGATTTGGAAAAAAATAAAAGGGTTTATTTTTTTGGGAAATAGTTTTAGGAATCCCATGAATCAAGCCATTGAAAGTGTATTTATTTTTAAGTTTTCCTTTTTAATAAGATTATTTTTATAATCTTTTCTTTAATTGATAATTAATCATGAAGAATTAATTAAAAGTTTAATTTGTCAACAAAAAGATTAGCAAAGAAATCCTAGATTGAGAGTCTGTCCTAACTTTCTTAATTAAACAATGTTTGAGTCCTAATAAATACAGTTTTCTCAATAAGTAAGACAATTTCATTTAATAATCCAAGACCTTCAATATGGAATAGGATTTGAATTTACAAAATTGAATACCCATGTTCTACCGAATCTGAACTCTCAAAAAAAAAAAAAACGAATACTAAAATTCACATTAACTAATAAATTGAATTAAATTTTTTCTGTTTGAAAATGTGGTTACGGTTGCAGTTGCTTTTTAAAGTGTTTTTCACTCAGAAAATATATCAAAATAATTTTTTTTATTTTTTTAAAATCATATTTGATATCAGCGCATCAAATGATATAAAAACACCAAAAAATTATTAATTTAAAATAAAAAAAATAAATAAAAATTTAATTTTTTTCAAAAATATTTTTGAAACACAAAAATAAATAGGGTTTAAAGAACATAAGAGATTATAAAAATTCATGATATCTTACAAATACGGTTTATTTTATCAAAGCCTCATCCTTATATATTCAAATTCAATGAATGGGATATCCACTCATCCAATTGACGAGATCTTATATATATATATAATGGCAGAAAGAATCTTTTGATGAAGGCACCATTTCTTTCAAGAGAGTTCAAATTCGAACCTCTTCTTTATAACTAAAAAAAAAAAAAAAAAGTAGAAAGAAATACTACCTATTAATTATATGATGATTAATTAATGTTATAGCTACAAGAAGGTAGACAAATTAACTTCGCCCCATGGTTTTGTTGAAGGGAAGGACAAGTACTGCCAGGCTAGCTAGCAAGCTAGTTTACATTATCCTGTATCATCGTTATCATTTCAATAAAACAAATTAATATATAAAGATATGCCTATTGTAATTATCTATGGAAGCAATATATATCGTTATTATTATTCTTAATTATTTCAATATTTTTCTGGCTTTAATATCCTTTGCTACTCAACACAAGAATGATCAAACATCAGCCATAGATCAAAATTTTGGATGATGGATCGATACTCTTCTTTTTTGTTTTAATTTCTTGTTTAATTTGCTCCCTTCGTTACTGACCAAAGAGCTCGAAAACTTTAGGTGATGCAAGCACTTGCATCACTGATGAGTTAAATTTTTTGGGTTTTTTTTTTTTTTTTTTTTTTTTTTTTGAAGTGGTTGATGATAAATTCATAGCCGGCCTTCTTAACCCCTCTAGTTTCGAAGAATCAAAACTAATTTTTAATTAACACTCAAGATAATTTTTATATCAAAACCAAGCTTTTTTTTTATCAAATTTTAAATATATAGGCCACTATATTGTCTCTTAAAAAATTTAAAAAAATACATGGATACACAAATGTGTGTTTTGGAAATGCAAAAAGTGCTTTTCAATAAAAAAAAATACACATAGAGTTTTCCTTACATCAATATATTAAAATTATAAAATAATATTTAAAAAAACATTTTAAAAATCGGGTCCAATCCCATTACCCAACGGAAAAGAAATCTAGACCCACTAAATCCATTCAAAGTCAAAGATGGGTTGACTTATATGGCAATATATATAGCATTGGCTTGGTATTGTGGTTGTGATTTATCTTTGCCGGCTTTCCTCCATTTCAGAATCCACTTTATCTCCCACTAAACAATTTCCAAGCACTTTCCATGATGTACAAATTTGGAGCTAGTCTAGCTAGCTAGCTATATGTACGCAAACAATTTACAGATCCAAAGAGATTAATTAATTAAGGTTTGAATAAATGCCACTCATGGTTTTTAACCATAATTAAACTTGAAAAAGGTGATTAATTATCATGCATGAGATTTAGAAGCATATCTAAACTAGGGTCTCACGTTCTATATATGTCGGAAAGATAAATGACAAGCTATAAGATTAGTTTTATGTATATAATTAGAGTCTAAACACAAGATGTTTTTTTTAATATATAGTTTGGTGTGTTGTTTTGTAATAAAGTTGGAAGATTTGGTCACAAAAAGGTCAAATACATGCCTTTTGTTTCTTGCATAAAAGTAAGGTTTCTTTTATGAA
This sequence comes from Populus trichocarpa, assembly GCF_000002775.5. Lineage (NCBI taxonomy): Eukaryota > Viridiplantae > Streptophyta > Magnoliopsida > Malpighiales > Salicaceae > Populus > Populus trichocarpa. The sequence continues at coordinate 48,598,799 of NC_037285.2, read as the reverse complement.
GTTGGGTGTGATGGTGCTGATTAAACATGCATATATAGTCATGTTTGATGAGACGTATATATTGGAGTGATGACCGATAGATGAGAGCTTTGAGCTATAATCCAAGGTTTTTGTTCTTATGTTAGAAATTTTAAAGAAATGCTTCTTCATGGGTATTTAATAGTATGGTGTATAATGATTTTTAAAAGTGTTTTTAAGTTGAAAATATATTAAAACAATATTTTTTTTATTTTTTTATATTAATACATTAAAACCATTTAAAAAACCATCAATTTTATATTTTTTTTCATAAGAAACCATTTTAAAAAGATTTTAAAAAACAGATTCTATATGTAATTTCAATCTATCTCTCAATCTTATATGTAAATTAAAGGAAAGTAATTATGAGATGGGATGTTGATGTGGTGGAGGGAGGAGAGGTGCCTTTTTTTTAATTAGTATGTGATGAATTGAATCTTTCAATGGGCCAATGATCATCAAGGATATCACCGACCCTCTTCTATTTGATGAGACATTTTGAGAATCTTCTATGCCTAGCAACAAATCTCTCTCTCTCCCTCGCTCTCTCTCTCACTAAGAGCACTTGGAGTTCTTGGCTTTGGACTCCTTCGAAAGACCATTGCTAGTTGCCAACTACATATCTTCTCACTATTTTCTAACTATATTTCATGATCCATCCTCATTCTTACACATTCTTGGCTTCCATTAATATTTCAGGAAAGCTTGACTATGTCCTCTCTCTTTCCGGGTGGCACATGTACATGATGTATGCACACGCCAAGCCAAAGTACAACCTCACAGCTATATATATACCTACACCATGAAAAATATTGGGAATTTAATGTTATATTAAATCCAATTAATGTCCAAGCCTAATAAATATGCCACATGCATCTCATCAAACAAACAAAAATCCCACATGAAGATGGGAATAGAAGAATAGGGCTATGGTTGGTGGCCTATATAGATAAATATATATAAGTTTTGTATAGGGAAATTGAATTATATATATCAACAAGATTATTAACCTAATGTAAGATTTCCAAGTTGGGGTGTCTTAGTTTGGTGGTCCTCGTTGATCCCATTTTTCTATGTCTCTTACCTTCCTTCCTGTGATCTATTTTCATGGGCTTTAATTGTCAAGCAATATAGAAGAACTTGCTAACTGGGATTCTCTCCTGTGGGGGTGGTCCAATATCCCATGGAAACCCTAGCTAAAGCCAAGCTAACTAGTAGTGACATAGTTATGGATGGATCATTCATTTGATTGGCTCCAGACAACACTTGCCCCACGTTCCTGCATGACACACCCTCCTCCCCACAAGAGAGCAGATTGAACTGGGATTCTCTGAGCATTACTATAAATTGTTTTTGTCTTTCCAAAAACACTAATCAAAAGATTTACAAGCATCCATGTCCATGTGCACCCACCACCGCAATATTTTATCATCACTGCCCATAGTATAAAAATCCGTCTCTCAGCAGTAGGATGCCACTTTCTTCGCTGATGACGAACATTTCTTTCAATAATTAATCTAATCTAATCAAAAAGTGGGGCATATATGATCAAAGAACTAATTAAGATTAAAATGGGGTGTTCTCTCTAGTTTAAATTAATATCTCGTGTTTAGTTGTCTTCGCCTGCAATGTCAATTGATATGGCAGGCGAGAGACACTTGCATAAGCATCTTGCACCACCCTACGTAAGCCGTCTACCAGCAAGTTCACCGGTTACATGGATCGCGGCCGTCGACGTCTTCTACATGGACAGCTTTGATCGACACTGCCACCGGTTTCTTTGTTTTTAATTTAATAAAAGAATAATTTTAAGATTTTAGTTTAAATTAATAATTTGATTTTTGAATAAGTTGATAGAAACACGAGGGCTCTTACCAAACCAATAATCTAGATTTTGGGTATGTGTTTTGCATTTATGAGATTTCTTTTCTGAACAAGAATGATGCTCGATCGATGCACTAATATATATATATATATATATATATATATATATATATGAGCCAATATGAGAAAGACACAGTAATTGATCGCTAGTGCTAGACATGTATTGAATTTATGAAAATTTCAAACTCCATAGAGCTCGGGAGCCCAGATGATCATGCGTGGGGTTCCTGCTTCTCACCACCAACCACAGTGCCTATTGCCTAGGCTTTTGCTAAAGAAAGAACTACTTGAACTAGCTGGACCAATTAATAACACGATGCCCTCAACTAAGGAAGCTTCTTCCCAGAGGAGTGCAAACCAAGCCTGTTTTTTTCGTTTTTTTTAATCTTATGATGATCATGATCTTGAGAACATGAGACCAATATTATTGTAATTTATGCTATATATAGGCACATTGGAAACAGCTAGCCGAACCATCTTCTTGATTGATTAGTTTATATGTGTGATATTTGACATTTAAATTAGGGTTTTGGATACTTAAGCCCTTGGATTGTGTGGCATGTAACCCTTACCCATGTGATATAAATTACTTTATCTCCAAAGAGAGGAAGCTAAAATCTTAATTTTAGCCAGTAATTGAGGGATCCTTTAGAGATCCTAAGCCCCTTTGAGTGCAAATCAAGTTCAGAAAACCATCGTCATGCATTCACATCTCTCTTAACTATGCTAGAATTCAGGGGACAGTTTGGCATAAGATGTAACGAAGCTAGCTGTTTCATGCAAACGTACTGTGGCATTGATTCTGTGTTCTGTCAAGCAAATTGTCTCGAACAAGTTCTTAAGTAATGTCTAGTGGAGCTAACTACAATATAATATATATATATATATATATATTAGTTTATTTTCATAAATTGTTTTGGTTATCACAATCTCAAATAGATATTATGACGTTTGGTTTGTGTTTAATTTTACAAGTATCTATTTTTACTCTCATATAATTAAGTAAGAAATAGTTTTTTTCCTAAAAAAACAAAGTTATTAAGCCCAGTGAAGCACTCAAATGATGAATTTGACAGATTAAGCATCAAAACTCAGGTCAATTTAATGTATCGACATCTCAATATTAAAGAAAATGTAATTTTAATTTTTTAAAAAAAAAATCAAATCATGTTTTTTAGTGGTTATCTTAATTATTTTTTGGACATGTGAAGTTAACTAAGTTATATTAAGATAATTTTATATAATTTTATATTAAATATGGATAAGATAAAAAATTGAATCAAAAAGTTTGAAGATAGATCTATTTGATGAAGTTTAATAACAATTTTTTTTGTTTTTTGGGTTTCAAGAAAACTCTGATTCGGAAGTCCCGCAGCGTAGGTAGGCGGCTCATAAAATGCCCAAAGAAGAAGAATGTTGAGCCTGAACGGAAACATCATAACATGTGGTGGTGGACTCATGGCTACCTGACCACATGACATTGCAGCCCAGAAGAATATTGAGCTGCTACAAGACACAGGGTAACTTATTTCATTGCAATTTCCGGACTAAAATGGTGATGGGCTTGAGCTTGATCGTTGTTCGGGTTTCAGACACGGAGATGGAGCTTAATTTCAATTCACACCAACTGCTCCGCCCATAAACTGATCTTCCGTGGAGACACATTTCCTCATAGCATGCCCACAACTATACCCCGAAGAAAAAACAGAATCGAGGATACAAAATATTAAAAAAAAAAAAGTGATATTTGAAAAAATTTAAACCATCCGGATAAACCTTCCACATGGATTATGAGATAGAAAAAACCTAATTAAAAAAAAATAAAAAAAATAATAATCATGAAAAGAAATTTGGGGAGCATTTATCAAGTGTAAGACACCTAAAAACATGGGTTGAACCATGTTTCAATTAACCCGTGAAAAATCTAATCAAAATAGAGTCAAACCTGTTGACTATTTTTTTTAAATGATATTATTTTGATTTTTTTATAATACAAAAAGATTTGGTTGACAAATGAATTTAAAATAAAAAAAAAATTCAAATTAACAAATGAATCCAAAATAAAAAAATAAAACCAAGAGAATGAGGACCAAATCTTAAAAAAAATAAAAAAATAAAGATTATGGATCTAATGATGAAACTGAAAACAAATTAAAATTTGATAAAATAGTGAATGATCAAAATTAAAAATCAAAATATTTATGGTCAAACCTTAAATATCATCAAATATTGAATTGAATGGCAAAATTAAAAAAAAAATCAAATTCACAAAAGAATAAAAAAAAGAATACAAATTTCCAATGAACTTAATGATGATGGATGAAATTTTAATTTTTTTAAAATGACTGAAGCCAACCCAATCCAACCTTAAAAACCTGTAACATGGATCATGAGACTGGATCACAACATAAAAGACAAATCCAAATAAATAACAATGCAAAACCCTCAATCAGCCAAAATAGTTAGGGATAAACTTGAAAAAACAAATTAAAAAAGAAGTGGTTTAAAAAATATAGATTTGAAAAGAAAGATAATTAAATTTGACACACAAAAAAAATAAAACCAAATTATAAGGGATGAAATTGAAAAACAATTTCAATCAAGAAAAGGATAAGAACAACTAAAAATAACTATCAAAAGAGTGAGGACAATATTTAATAAAAAAAATGTCAAGTGATGAAATTCAAAGAAAAATTAATTCAATCAAGGATCCAAGACCAAACACACCACAATTAAAAGAACGAAGACCAAATCTAATACAAAAATCAAGTGTAAAGTGATGAAATTTTTAAAAAAAATTAACTCAATAAATGATTCAAAATTAAATACATTGCAATTAAAAGAATGATGATCAAATCTTATATAAAAATCAAATGTTAAGGGATGAAATTGAAAAAAAAAACTTAATAAATTGCAATAAAAAGAATAAGGACTTAATTTAATTTAACAAACAAATAGCCATATATAATTTTTTTTGCAATGGCCATCATGGTTTTTTAGAAGGAGAGAGGGAGGGAGGGAAAAACTCGCGGCCGACTCTCCTTCACGTCACGGCCGCAAACATGCGCCTCACCGCTGTTATGAGACTGGTGAAATGCATTGAACGCCGCCCTGAGAGGTTATATTTAGTGCAAATAGAGGTGTTGCACGCACCACAAAAAAAGCACGAGCGATACCCACTTGTTGTCACGTACGAAGCATGCGACAACCACCTCCAAATTAAAATAATGATTTATTCATATTAAAATACTCAAATACCCCTGGCTCCACTTAAGAATTACAACAAAACCATATATAAAAAAAAAATACCCTCCCTAGCGGTCTTAATTTTTTCAGAATCAAAGGGTTATATAGTAATTTTACTGTTTAAAAAAATAAAAAAGACTGAGAAGCCCCTCTGCCCATGCTATATTTTTCTCCTCCAAGGGGATGGATTTAAATACCCTGTTTCTGTTTTTTTAAAAGACCAAAAGCGCCCTCATCGAAGCCTAATTTTTCTTGCTTTTAAGGGCAAAAGAAACATTCTAGACATTTTGTCCCCGCTAAATTTTGAAATGGTTAATGGATAATTGGATATTTTGAAAAAGACAATTATACCTTCAATTGCAAGCATAACTAGTTTTGCTATAAGGGTTAAATAGTAAAAACACTGCTTCGATGTATAGTAACACTTGTCTAGAATCACAGTAAATCATTGTTGTCTTTTGGTATTTTTTGTAACAAGAAATCATTTGTTCTACTTGGGACATCAATGCTATATAGAACATACTTATTGCATTAACATTTTCTTCTTCCTGATTTGCATTATAAGAGATAAAAACCCTCCAAATGAATTTCCATGCCTATCAATAATATAATTGGGGTTTTAAGTGTACTCTTCTACTGTCTTCTCAAAGGCTTGGGAATTGTGTGAAACATGACAGGCTCATCAAGAATCAACAAAGGAGAAACGCCGTGCACAGATTGCTCAAGGTTTCCTTTTCTTCCCCTATTTGTGTTGTCAGTGGTTGTTGCTTATAATTGTAAAGATTCTGGAGGTTTTTGGGGATTAGAATGTGATTTACAGTAGTGTTTATGGGTGTTAATAGTAGAGTCAATTAGAGACAGCGAAAAGCTAGGATTAAAACATTTTCAACTCTATAACTGCCGGTGTAGTACAGTAGTGTTTATCGTTTTGTTTCCCTTGGATGGACAAACTATGTATAAGGAAATCTGTGTAGCCTCTAAAAAAAATTATTTTTCTTTAAATTTAACCCTTTTGTTTTGCACGTATCTTTTGTTTGGAGTGCTTTATTTTTTAAATTAAGGTCGATCCTCAAAATCTCTGCTCATGGGAGTGGGCAATGGGAAATTTGATACACTTTTTTGCCATTTACTGTCACTGAAGATAATGGATGGAAGCTATTTTGTTTGCCTTATCCAGGGTTGCTTCCTCCAGGAACTCAGTTTGATCTATTCCGAGGAACAGCTGCCATGAAACAAGATATAGATGACATGTATCCAACAACACTTTCACACACCATAAAGGTAGTTGCATTAATCCAAATTTATTACTTGGACCTTTTGGAATGATATGAGAATTTTAAGAACAATGACAGGAGGGTTCAGTAGTATTCAGGCTAAAAGTGATATTTATTTTTATCCGGTTTGCATGTATTATTTTGTAGTTTTTAAATTGTCGCATTGTTCTGTAGTTTGGAACAAAAAGTAATGCAGAATGTGCTAAATTCTCACCAGATGGGCAGTTCCTTGTCTCATGCTCTATTGATGGGTTTATCGAGTTATGCTTTTGGATACTGCTTCCAGACGATGAAAAATTAGTGAATGAGTCTTTAGTGATATTTCATCTGTTGATCACTGCTAGGTGTGGGATTATGCAAGTGGAAAGCTAGAAAAGGATCTTAGTACCAGGCTGATGTGAGATGTGAGTTTGCTTTTTATAACCTTTTGTTTGCTTTTTTTTTTTATTATTATTATTATTGTTATCGATAACAGGAAAGGGATAGTGTAGTTTTTTCTGTTGATATTATATAGTTCTCATTTCGAGCCTCACCTGATCAAATCCCGTCCATTTTCTCATCTGTCCAATGTTATGGGATAGCATCTTGAAAAAGAAACATCTAAGGTCTATCCCTGCATCATATATCATCCAAAATTGAATCTCTGTCATTCACCGCACCAAACTGATGCTGCTCTGGTTATCGCGTGCTCTGTGTTAAACAGAATCCTGTATTGTTTTTTCATTGGCATCATATAGCTTTTAAAGATTCACAGGAAAACTCAAGCATGTGCCAAAACATGAGTAGAGAAAGAATGAAAAGTAGAGCATGAGAACGGATTATTTCCATGTGTCCTTTGGTTGTTTCAAATTGATTTAGGATTTACTAGTTTTTTGCTAAAAATGTAAAATCTTTTCAGGAAACTTTTATGATGCATGATGATCCTGTCCTCTGTGTTGATTCTGAGATGCTTGCATCTGGAGCAAAAGATGGGAGGATCAAAGTAAGTCATAGCCTTACATGCTTGCATCTACACCACACCTCTGAATTTTGTCTTTTTTATATCCTATATAATATCTAATGTTGTTACCTTCTCTAGTTCTCTTTACGGTTGTGCATGTTTAAATTATCCATAAAGTTTCCTTCTGAGACAATAGAGGCATTAGTTTATAATGATCTTGTGAAGAATGAGTTCTTGAGACATCTTGGTAACTCTACTGGGACCAGAAAGTGTAAATTTTTCTCAAAAGAATTAGGGGGAGCCAAAAAAAAGTCATGAAAAGTTCTTAAGACCTGACACTTTAAGTTTGATTGTGGTTGGTATGCATTTGAATTTATTGATTTGCAGATTGTAAGGACTTAGAGAATGCTTTATGAGTGGAGGAAAACATTTTGTTATTTACATGGAATAGCGGTGATGTTTTAGCACACCTTTTTGTATTTAAGCTTTGTGTGTTTTTCCAGCTCGGGTGAAATTTGCATTGCTGGTCAGGGCTTATGGAAAAATTATTAAAGTTGGAATTTGACTTTGCCATATGCAATGAACTTTGTTAACATGCAATTTTTCTCAGGTCTGGTGTACAAGGACTGGTCAATGCTTGCGTTGTATTGAATGTGCACATTCTCAGGGAGTCACGAGTCTTGCTTTCTCTTGTGATGGAAGCCAGCTGCTAAGTGCATCGTTTGACAACACACCCAGGTTCGATTAAATTAATGGACTTTTTTATTTTGTGTATAGCAAGTTAATTTTGTCTATAGTGTCTCTGCTCACCACTATAATCAGTTGACACCTTTTAACACTATTATCTTTATCTCTATTTTATCGTGTGGTCATTGAATTTCTAACTTTAGTCATTCCCTTATCCATACAACAGTTATTTTCTTGCTATTAATTTTATGTGAATGATGCCATCTTCACTAGTGATGGAACTCGTGTTGTTACTGACTCCAGTGATTGCACAGTCAAGGTGAGTCACTCATTAAGCTGCAGCATTTTCATTAGGTTACATTCCTTTTCTCTCGCAGCTATAACAAATTTCCTTTTTGCCTCTTAGTAGGTTTGGGATATGAAGAGTACTGACTGTATACATACATTCAGGACACCACCACCATTGAGGGTATTTTTTCTTAATCCAATTTGCATGATCATGATCGAGCTGCATAGTCTCATGGGGCATACCTGGGATAGAATACATCCATGCTATATGTCTTGCTTTTGCCTTCTACAGCACATAGCTGATTGTTGCTTGTTGTGTGGATTGTAAGGGAGGTGATGCTTCTGTGAACTCTGTTCATCTTTTCCCAAAAAACACTGATCATATTGTTGTATGTAACATGACATCATCGGTATGCATTATGACACTTCATGGACAGGTAGTTTCTCTCAACTCCAGCTGATGCTAATAGTTTGTCTCTTATTTGTTACTCCTCCATGATTGGTTTTGGGGTTGGGACCAAATTTTAGATAGTGTACCAACTACTTTTTTGACAGCAAACCATTGACAGTTCTCTAGCATTTACTAGTCTTAGACCACCACAAAAGCAAACATAAACAGATTACCATTCTATAGATAGATTACAATTCTATGTTTTAGTGGTTAAGGTACTTTTTTTGTTCACTGAAACTCTTTCAGGGTGCATAAGTAGAGGAGTTTTGATAATTCATTATCAATAACATCTTGCTTTGAGTGACTGTTATGCAGGTTGTGAAGAGCTTTTCTTCAGGTAAAAGAGCTGGAGATTTTGCTGCAGCCTGTGTATCACCAAAAGGGGAATGGATCTATTGTGTTGGTGAAGACAGGCATTCCTTCATCCACCTGATTCTGATATAAAATTTTCAATTTTGTGTTTTATTTATTTTCTCATAAAATAAGAATTCTATAAAAAAAGAAGAGAAGGATGAAATGAAAATGTCATTTATTGCTGAGACAAGTTGAGAGATGGGTGTTTGAGACGGCTTAATTTTGTTAATAACTGTCCTCAAAATTGCCTGCAGGAATATTTACTGCTTCAGCTTCCAATCCTCTGCAAACTAGAGCATCTAATGATGGTGAGTTTTCACAATGGCGGTGGCAGGGTCTAGGGCTTTGGGTTGCTCTCTATTTCGTCCTTTTCCTTTCATCTTAAACCAGCAATCAATATATAATCTTGTAAAAATAAACTTGTTCTCAATCGAGTGTTTTGGTATAAACCCAAAAGGGAGAGAATAAAAATGAGCGAAGGGAAGAATCTGGGCTGGACTTAGCTGTCCTTGTTTCAACGAGGGCTTATTAGGTGATATAAGTTTACATGACGTTAAACTGCTATGAAATTTATGTTATCATTGCATTTTGGGGCCATTGAATTTAACAACAAACCTCCACATCTACATTGTATGGATTGGTGTTTGCTGCTTTGGTATATGAGCTGATTAGTTATCAACACTTCTGGGATTCTTCTCTGAGCATGTAGCTTCATGTTTGTGCATGGATGTTGTAACATAGAAGCTGTCCTAATTCAGTCAAGAAACTGCATAGTTTGGTGTCTTTTGCATTGGTTGCTTTTCTGCTTATTATGTGCAATTCAGTGCATAGATCATTCTAACCTTGCAAGTGCATGTTTTGACCTTTGGTACTGCCAGGTTCACGAGAAGGATGTAATAGGTGTTACCCATCATCCTCATAGAAATCTTCTTGCTACCTACAGTGAAGATTGCACAATGAAATTATGGAAGCCTTGAAATTTTTGCTTTGGCCATAATTACTTCCCTTGAAGACACCTTTCAGTTTTGTATCATTTGTTGCATTTTTGAGAAACGACTTCCATTTGTCAAAGAGCCGCCCGTAACTGGTTCAGAGTGCAAGAGTTAGGAATCGGTAGGAAGGATTGATATATGTTAGATTGGAAGATTGTCCTTGAAGATGATAATTTATTTGTCTATATCATTTGGAAGAGGGATTCTTTGTTGTAGTTTAAGATTCTGAATACATTTCTTGTATAGCAAATGAGTACAAGATGGCTATTATATTTCCCTGTCAATCTCATCTCTCTCGCATTGGAGGCACACTTGACTAGCAACCACTCTCATCCTGTTTCAGGGGAGGAGGGTTTTCTGGAAGGAAGAAGAATTGGGGTTGGGTTGCACCAATTGTAAATATTAGGCCTGCCACTTCAAGTAGCAATGTTTGGCAATATGATTGGACTTGCCGTTGCGTTGAAAAAACCTCAAAAATGTTTTTTGCGCTAACAACCTAATTTGGTAGCCATATCAAACAGACATGTGCCTGGAGGTTGGTCTCTCTGGTGTGTTTATTCGAGGAACTGTGCCTTAACTCTCTCTCTCGCATTGGTATTATGGGTTATGCCAAAACATCATTGGCTTCAGATTTTTTTGTTGAGTTTGATAAAGATGTAAAGAGTTTCTTAAGTGTGATTTATTCAAATTAATGGCAATATACTATATATATATATATATATATATATATATATATATATAATGGATGCTAAGAAACTACATTCAATATACACGTTTCACAAATACTAGGCTGAAGTCTTAAAAAAAGCCTTGAAAGATCCAATCTTTTTAAACAATGAAGAGACTCTTTAGACACCCAACTTGAATCAATCCTGCAAAAATACCAAGTCCAAAACTTAAACGAGGAAAACAACTACATACCCAATTCATTGTTAATGGGTTAAACATCACCAATGGTTTAATGGGTGGGAAAATGTGGGGTATGCATGTGCTGTGTAATGGTTTTTATGGATGCTAAGAAACTGTTTAATCAGCTTGAGTTTTATTATGCCATGCCATGGAAATGGATGATTAGAGGGTCTGTGAAAATGGGTTGCTTCGATTTCGATTTATTGTTTTGTTTTAAAATGTTGGGTTGTGGTGCTTTGCCTGTTCAAGTATACTTTTCCTTATGTAATTAAGGCTTGTACTGGTTTGAATAATGTTAGATTAGGGAAGGGATATGCTTGTTGGTAGTTCTTTGCTGAAGGGTGTTTGTTTGATGAAGTGATCGATAAAGATTGTGTTTTGTGCAATGTGGAACTTGCTGAAGTGGCTTCAAGATATCTCCTTGACTTGGACCCAAAAATCTCTGGTTACTATTTATTGCTTTCACATGTACTTGCCGACTCTGAACAATGGAGGAGTGTGCGTTGGATACGACATTTGACGAAAGATAGAGGAGTCTACAAAGTTCCTGGATGCAGTTGGATTTGTGGTCACCAACACCTCTCATATGTTTTATGCTGCAGATGAAAGTCACCCAGAGTAGCCTCAGATCTATTCCTCACTGAAGAGTCTGCTCCTAGAGCTAAGAAAAGAAGGTTATGTTCCTCAAGCTGTACGAACAGCTTCTTTGGAAATGACTGAATCTGGAGAATCAGACATGCATGGCACAAGCAATTTTAAGAAAAACGCAGTCAAAGGGGAAATCAAACAGGAACAGCATGAAAGATTTTCGTGGCTCGAGCATCTTCTTTGTTTGATCTTATATCGATCCAAATGAGGTGAGGTTAGAACAAAAAACTAGTTTTCATTTTCTTTCATTGTCTGTGGTTTACTATTATTTTTTTTGTGTTGAATAATGAAATTGGTTAACTTTTATTTAATTTTCAGCTTTATATTACTTTGTGTCTCGAAAAGTAGGCTTTCGCAAGTTTTAAAAAAATTCAGTGCAACATGACATGCTTTCCAAGAATTCACTGAGGGAAAGAACTTAACACAGATTGCTCCAGTTTTTTCTCCTTACTCACACTCTAAGTTGGTATTGCCCTAGCACCTATACTTCTTGTAATGTGAGAGTTTTAAGTGAACAAATGGCAAAGCCTCATTAATTAATATGGGATTCGCTCCTAGTCGCTGCTCGATGCCGCGGCGAATACATAGGTCACGGTGCAGAAACTCACCTCAAATGGACTACCATGCACTCTAGAGGTCATGCTGCTTCTAAAAATCTCCTTACAATTTTTCATGCATGCATCGAAATTTGTTTTGAGTGCATTTTTTTGTCTGAACTATTCTCTGACTTTCAAGTTTTGGCTACTTGGCGGTTGACTCATTCAGGATCGCTTCCTTCTGGGACACAGTTCCACTAATTTCTCGAAATAGCTGGTATGAAATGAAGATGGAGATGACATGTATCCAACAACTCCTGCACTCACCATCAAGGTTGGTTTACATATCCATGCATATTATATGTATGTGCATTGCTGTCTGACACATGCTACCGTCTTTCTGTTGGCATCTAGTTTGATGGGACAACTTTGTTTGGTTTCTGGTTTTTCCATGGCTGAAAAAGAAAAAATTGACATGACCTGTTGCTCTGTAATAGTTATGATGAAAAATTATCTTGCTGAGGACACCTCATCTGGTTTGCGGTTCCCTGCTTATTCATTGCCATATTTTTTTCAGTAAGTTGCTCTGTGCCCACACTTTCTTTCGCTGTGTAGCTCTCGTGTGCTTGCTTAGAAATTACCTTGTCAATTTCAGTGTCTTGTCCTCGTAACACCATGATTTTCCCCATCCAAATTGCGCACTTGACCGTGAACTTTTATTAGTGTTTTCTTTGAACAGCCATCCAAATTGCGCACTTGACCGTGAACTTTTATTAGTGTTTTCTTTGAACAGATATTAGAGCTCATTAATTACTTGATCAGCAGCTGGTGATAACTCCTTTGATCTAAACCGGACAAGTCCACGGTTACCAAGATCTAGCCAAAGCAATTGGCAGTTCACAGCTCTGGTGGGCACTATGCAAGGTTTGACATCCTACTTGAATTTGGAACTGGGGTTAGGGAGATCAATAGCATAAATATTAGAGGTCTGCTGGTATATACAGAATTTTTAATAGTTAATTTCAATGTCATTGCTTTGGCTTGCAAGTGCAACATATAGAAGACTACACTTGGAGAGAACTGTGTTGGTAGATAAAAATGATGTTGTCTGCAACACCATGACATCAAGAACTAGAAGGGAAAAGTAAAGCAACAAAAAGACCTCAATAATCAACAAAACTACTCGCAAGAAATTCCCTATTCCTGTATTTTCTTTTTGATAAGTTTTCATGATCTTCTGTAGCCAAAAAAAAAACATTTGTACTTTGTAGACTGTCAAAGCTAATTAGCAAGGACCATGAATCAGACACCCAGGTGTGGTTTATAATCTATAGTCTGATTACCATCTTGGTTCGTTTCCATTCTGGATTGGAACTTGTGGATTGTTTGTCCTTGATATATTCATTGACAAAGATATGCATGATGTCTCTGAAAATTCTTTTTATGTCTGATGAGCAGCGGTACTCCATAGTTGATGCAAAGGCATTGGCCGATCAACAATTCCCTTTATTGCTATACGATACAAAGTTGCAATCAAGGATAAGTATTGTTATTTTAATCCCACCATGCTTTGCTGCTTAAAGCGAGGACCAGACCCATTTTCTCCGATTAGACTAAGAACTCGGCCCCATCTTGCATGACCCTAATCTCCATATCTTACCAGCATAATTCCACCTTTCTATCTTAATCTTATTCTGATTTGGAGCATATATTCTTAATGAACCAGCTGTCTGTACTAGTATTTGAGATTGTTTCCACAGGTGGGCCACACACATGCGCCGGCGCACACACAATTCAGGCGAGAAAACGTTTAATGGCTAAAGGAGCCAACCCTTTCTGCATAGGAATTTTCGGGATTGAAACAAAATTTTTGAGATGAGGTTGGCACCTAAAAGATCTATCCAGGTTTTGAGCTTGTTTGTTTCAGGGTGGAGAATGTCTTATTCCTTAAAAGACTGCATTTCTCTTTTTGCTTCTCTCTGTGTTGCATGACTTGTGATGGAAATCAAGCTCTCTTTCTTGGCAGAACTGCTGTACATTTTAAGGGACTAGGAGTTCCTTACAATTTTTTCCCTCATTGAAGAGGTTTTAGGGCTAGAATTAATCACATTACTAAACCAATCTTTGAATACTAATTTGCTTTTTTCATGAGAGACTTGCTGTAAATATATCAATTCCAAGATAATCATGCGACACATTTTCAAGTAGGGTTAAGCAAAATAACTGAATATCAAAATTAGTTTAATTCACATAAGATTAATTCAATAAAAAAATTAAAAAAATCTATTCGGTTTGGTTTTGGTTTTAAATTTAAAAAACAAAAAAAATCTAATCAAACCAAATTGATTTTGTTAAAGATAAAATCAAAATGTCTAACTAATAAAAAAACCTGTAGATTAATTCAATTCTTTTAATAAAAAAAACCGTACTAAACCGTTTAGTTTCAGCTGATCATTCAATTCGGTTGAATTTTCCAATTGAACCACCTAACACTCATCCCTGTTTGTAAGATTTGTTTTTGGTACGAGTGGAACAAAAAGTAGGTAAGATTATGTTATTTGCAACATGATTTATCAAATTACATCACAATAACTAGAGTGGAAGTGGCTAGGTTAGCTTATATATTATTACATCATCACAAGTAGGGCCTAATGGGAGCAAGAGATCGATGTCATCCATGAAAGATGCTAATATCTGTAATCCTCTAAATAAAGTTGGATGGTATAAAATAATGCTGAGAACATAGCACTAATGAGTAATGATTAAAGTTGGGGGATGAAATGAAGGAGATAATGTGCTCAGCTGCCCATCTAAAAGCAGAAAACTCTATCCACCACTACTTTGCTAAGCAAGGGAAGCAGTCAATGTGAAGACTTGGCCTTCCCCATACAAGATTTGTGTGGATATAAAAGAGATGTCTGTCTTGGATGTAAGAGACACCTCCCATAGAAGAAGAGACATGTCCTTGGACTTTCCTTGAAACATTTATGATGAACAGACATGGGAAAGAGAGTTTCACAAGCTAAGGAACCTAAAACAAAAGCAGATAAGATGAACTCCAAAATTAACAAAAAAAAATAAACAACTAAATTTGGTTTGTTTTTCATTTGTATCACTGCTAAGATTGTTTATTCAACACATCAGAAAATTCTCCTCTAACTAGAAGTTGGTAGGCTGACTGATGTGTGGTACTGTCCGGCCTAAATTAATATCTTGTCCCAGTGGTAAAATAAGATTTATAGCTGAAATGATTTTTGTCCCGAAATTGAGGAAAGAAAAGCTATGATCAAGATTGAGAGATGGATTCCTTTTGAAATTCTAACTCCACAGCCTGCATCCATCACCACCTAGCTTGTAAACCTTTCTCAAAATTCCGAATGAATCATCACTACAGGCAGGCTGAGAAAATTAATCTTCAATATGGGACAAGGAAATCCTTCATATGTTGTGTGCTCAAATGGTTTCCCTTCATGTTCATGGGATCAAAAATAGGATCGAGCAATCATTTCTCCATTATATATTTTCAAGCTTGATGATGAGTTGATTTCTTGGTCTCCAAGATCGATGTCTAGATTTTAGGAAAATCTCACAGACATTCTGATTAGTGGATAAGTACTGATTAATTACTATGCCAAGCACTGAAGGTAGAAAATTAGGAGAATAATGATTTTCTCCCTTAATTAACAACACCAAATACACATTGGCACGAAGAACAAGGAAAGGTAATTAACCATCTCATACTAAACCCTAGCTTGCATTACAATACTACCTTGCATATTAATTACTTATAGTTGTAAACCCTAGACCAATTAAGTAGTGCTATTATTGGCTTAGTTGAACACAGGCACATCTCCTACACCGAGCACTGCAGCCTCGTCAGAGAGGGCATTTCTTGGAACAACATATCCACCATTACTAATACCCTGTTGAACTTGATAAGTACCATTTCCTGCAGTTTGTAACTTCTGTTGCTGCTGTTGTGGTGTTGGGTTCTTTCTCTTCTTCTTCTCATAAGCTATCCCTCTAGCTTTAGACTGTGCATCTCTCACTTCCCTTAAGTACAATCTCACAGCGCGTGCACCAAAAGGGTTCGTCTCAGGCAGTCCACCGTTCTCTTCAAAGGCGGCACGGAGACGGCCGATGAGAGCATCAAGGCTGCCCCATGCTTGCTTGAGAGGGCAAGAGCAAGGACACGGTGGATGGGGATGGCCAAAAAATGGACAATTTTCGCTATGCACCTTGGTCTTGCCAAACTGATCAAGATACCTCAAGAACTCCAAAACATGGGCACCACTGCACCGTGCCAGTGCCAGTGGTGGCCTGTGGTTTCTCAGGTACTGTCCGAAAGTGTTCCAGTCTCGTCGCTTTTGAGATTCGTAACGACTCAATGGAAGTGGTAATGATATTGGAGATGGCGGTGATGGTGATGGTGATGGTGATGGTAGTAGCAGTCCTTTCTGCAATTGGTGGCTCCTAGAAGCTCCTGACGAGCCACTACTCCTCGCAGAGTTACATGACATGATGGCCGCAGCGGCGGCGGCGGCAACAGCAGCTGACATGTTGTAGGTCTTGTGGGGGGTGGAGATAAGAGATTGCTTTTTTCCGTGAGGAATCACATAAGATGGGGAGAAGGGGGGGGGGGGGGGGGGGAAGAACTCATGGAAGAGAAGAGAGACGTGTGAGAGAATATATAAAGCAAGGGCTCAAAGCCTCAAAGAGAGGGATTGCAAGGAGAGAGGAAGGGTTGATGTGAGATGCAGAGAAGGAGACAAAAGAGGGACCCATGCAAAGAAACCCACGTCCTGTAAGTGATGACGGTTTGAATATCATATCACCATGGTCACTTCAGAATTTTTTCACCATTGCCCCTCCTCTTTGTTTTTAGCTCACCTTTGTTCGAGAGGCCATCCTTTACTTAGGGTACGCTCGTTGTGAATGATGCTCTTATACGGCAAACTGCGGTATTGTCGGCATAAACAAATACATTATAGTATTTTCTGTGATTATAGTTTAAAAAAATTAAAAATATAGTTTTGATATAGTGATTAATTAAATACTTTAAATTTATATTATATCACACCGTGTCACATAAATAAATGAAACTTTAGCTTTGAATTTGTTAAGTTAATTTAAATCTAACATAAAATGATATTGTTTTAAATAAAATTACAAATCAATATCCGAAATGATTTCACTTTAAACAATTTCAAAAAAAAAAAACACTCTTCTAAGTTAATTGGATTGTGGGTTCTATGATAATTTTTAAAAAAGGTATGAAAAGAAACCTAACAAGAGTTAAATTTTATATTAACAAAAATCATTGAATCTATGATTCAGATAAATTTAGAGAGTATGTTTGTTTAAGATATAAAAACATATATTACATGTTTTTTGTAAAGTACACCGCAATTTTTTTTTTAACCATCTAATAGGTGGCTCAATGGTAAGAGTTTGGGACCAAGAGATTTTCTCTTCTTGTGGTCTCAGGTTCGAGCAATGTGGTTACTAATATGATGGTCACTAGAGACTTACATGGTCGTTAACTTCAGAACTCGTGAGATTAATCGAGGTACGTGTAAGCTAACCCGAACATCCACATTAATAATAAAAAAAAAAATACATCGTGTTGCGCAAGTCTTGAACAAAGAATCTCTTGCGGATAAGAAATTGGTCACGAGCGAAAATAGATAATAATAAAAAAAATACATCGTGTTGCGCAAGTCTTGAACAAAGAATCTCTTGCGGATAAGAAATTGGTCACGAGCGAAAATAGATAAGAGAACAATATGAACACTTGGCTTAGAACCAAATTATTATCGATTGATGATGACTGATGTTACTGTTGAATTTCAAGGATGTGTAAGAAAGCATGAAACAACTAAAAAGGGGTGACATTGTTACTGTATATGAACACTGTTTACACTGAAGATAAACACTAACAAGTTGTAGTTGTAG
Source organism: Populus trichocarpa (assembly GCF_000002775.5). Lineage (NCBI taxonomy): Eukaryota > Viridiplantae > Streptophyta > Magnoliopsida > Malpighiales > Salicaceae > Populus > Populus trichocarpa. The sequence continues at coordinate 48,580,617 of NC_037285.2, read as the reverse complement.
TGGATTTACTGTTTGTATTGTAATAATTCATTTTGGTTTGGATCCAAGGATAATTGCTTTTTTTTTAGGTAAGGATGGGATTGAAAGAAAAGAAAACGACATCAAATATAAGTAGCATGCCGGAGATTTTATGTAAAATACACTTAGATTTTTTATCTTTAAAAATAATATAATTTATATAATTTTGATCTTCTTAAATTTCAAAAATTACTTTTAGTATGAAACTACTCCATTTGTATTATTCTTTGATCCCTTAATAGAGAGGTGAAAGAGAGAGGTCATCGGATTCCAGTGATGAGAGAGAAAGTCACCGTTCAAGTTATTTTCAACCACCAAAATATTTTGTATCCATGGATTTCATGCGACGAGAAAGCTTTGATGTTGGTGTTTTAGAGCTCTTAATATTGCTTGAAAAACAAATCTAAATCAAAGAAGATAAATCTAACTTGGTTTGATATCAGGTTTTCAGATTTTTTTGGCGTAACAGATTGGTTTGTGGGTGTTCCAAGAGTATTGGTAAGGTTTTTAGGGTTGAAGTGACTTAAAAATTGGATTTTTAGGGAAAAAAACACCACCCTATTTTTTTAGTTGTCACAGTGGTGACCAGAATCTAGGCTCGTCGATGATACATTGTCTGTGTATTTTTTTTCCTTAAAAAAAATAGAACATCCACCCTTTTAAAAAATTAAAACAAAATAAATCAAACTCATACATGTGGGCTTCGACTTGAAAACCCACCACCACACCTGGGATTTTCCTTTCAAGGCCGTAACACATTGGGTCATAAGCATGCGCGTCTAGGCTCTTTTTTGGCCCACGCTTGCTTCTTTTATATATATATATATATATATATATATATATATATATAGGTTAAATATAAATTTAAAGTAAAAAATTATTAAACCCGGTTAATTTCATGGCTCAGATCACATGTTTGACAAGTTAAGCCACAACATCGGAGCTATTATTTTTTTTCTTTTAATTTTTCTTTTTTAAAATAATTTTTAAATTTATATTTCAATCAATATCACCTCTCTATGATTTTGTTTTCTTATTTAATCATTTTTAAATAGAGATTTTGTTTTAATTATTTTGAGTGCATTTATTTTTTAATTTATGCTTCATGTCATTTTTCTTTGAAAAAGGTTGATGAAATGAGATATATATATCCATCACAATTATTGCAGGTTCTTATACACCACCAATTTTCAATTATTGATCATTCAATCTTCTTTCCACAATAATTACAAAATCTGACTTGAAGGCGCATCCAAGTTAAGGTTTATATCATAGACTGGAAACTCATAATAATAAAAAAACAAATTTATTTTTTTAATATTAAATGATATCATAAATAATTGATTGAGTTTTTAACCAAATCAAGCGAGCTGATTGACGGCATGAATGTCCAGGTTTTACATGTTTTTATTATTTAATATAAAATAATAAATAATTGCAAATCTTATCCTTATAAAAGGAAAGCCTTGCCAAAGAAATCTTGAAAAAAAAGGGTTTGGCTTTGGTTAAAAAGAGCAACGATTCTATGAAGGGTAAAATCAAAGAGTGATAGAGCAAATCAATGTGATTGACTGGGCAGTGAAGTGAAGAAGGGACTTTATTGTCTTCCTCAGCTTTCTTGCCGAGAAAGGAGCGTCCGAGACATCTTTATCTGATGAGCCGGTCCCTGTAGGTGGCTGGTTGCTATGTTACATCTTGTCAAGATGTCAAATCCATCGGGTACTTTTTTTTTCCCTTTCTTTTTTGTCTTCTGGGCTATTATTTAATCAAAAAATCAAAGGCCTCCTCTTGTTTTCTTGCCAGATGGAGACTAGGAATAGCCATGGCCATCACATTTCTCAGCGACTCTCCCTCTCATTAATTTCCCTTGGTTCTTTCTTTTTATTACCTGTTTATAGTTTGATACAGTTTTTTTTTTTTATTTAAAAAAAGGGTACCTGATTGTCCTGCATGCATGCCCCATTGGACTAGTTCCTTGGACCATGGCTGCATTATGAGTGGACACCAATGCATCCAAGAATGTTTTACTTACCGTTGGTTATTGCAACATGATTATCCATGGTTATTACCCTTCTCTTTGTTCTTACTCTTTGGATCTGTCATTGTTGGTGCAGCTTTTTGTAAATTGCTGAATGACAAATTTGAAATGGAGCTTCCATTTTCAATAAAAGAGATTGAACTCCAATTCCTTCCAACCTGACAAGGTTCTTGGCAAAAGAAAAAGGGTTGGTTGTATTATCTTGGCTTGGTTCTGATGATTTTCTGTCCGTTCAAGTTTCCATGATCATGGAACTTGAACGTAAAAAATGTACAATGATCAAAATGCATGGAAACTTCAAATTCAAATGTTACTTAAGAACTCTTAGGATCCCAATTCCCTGTGCCAGGAATCTGATTGCATTTCAAAGATCTGAGAAGCCCCTTTCTGGAAATCTGACTTTGGACATCAACAACCTCCCAACTTTGCTTCACCAGTAGCTATCATTGTGTGTTTCGGACAGGGATTGCACCTACAAGGTGGACGGGCCTTGCTTGACCAGTAGCTATCATTGTGTGTTTCAGACAGGGATTGCGCACCTACAAACTGTCCATGAGGGCCTGTGTGCCCAGAAAAGAGCCAGAGGGATCGAATGTGAACTCGAGTTTTTACATTCCATTGTTTCAAGAATGAGTAAAAGCCCAAACAAAATTGCTTCCTATTTCACACAAAACTTGTACAACTTTCAACTGTTTAAAACCCTTAGCAAACCACACCATAAATACACTACCCCGGCCAGATGATATTATATTCAAGTAAAGCTTACTGAGGTGGTAAGACAAATCGCCCCCACTCTCTTTTACTTTTTGTTAAGCAGGTGAGCAAGGTTGCGAAGTTCCTCAAATGCATGCATTGTTTCTGCATCAAATCCTCCAGCAAACTGCATAAGGCAAGAAAAAAATCATTAACTTTTGCTATGCATTGTTTTTCTTTCCCCTTCATAAACATTATTTAAGATGTCTGGGCAGAGAAAAGTTGATTTTTCCTGTGCAAACCATGCTGCCTTGAAAAATATTAGTTACTTTACCCCATCTCTATGTTCGTAATAAATGTCAACCAAACCAAACAGTTGAGTTCAAGAATCTCACTCTGAGAGATACTTTTCTTTCTGGTACAAAAAGTGATCTTGTTGGTGCAATAAATCAAGATGAAATAAAATGAACAGCCACAAAATTGCTTATCTACAAACCTGATGGATTCTGAAAGCAAATCTGACCCCTTGAAGTAGCATATAGTCCAGAGCAGGGTCTTTCTCTAGTGCTGCTGCCTTAGACTGGATTTCTGTAGCTACCCTCTTCATGTACTTCTTTGCCAACTTAACTGAGCCAAACTTTATCTACAACACGAGTTGTTGATTAATTGCCATGTGAAGGTCATTGAAAAATACTTGATGGAAATGCAGCATAAAATTGGCAGTAAGGGTTGTACCTAGAAAATTTCTAGGAAGTATTCAAGAATTACAAGAAGCTTACAATCACATGGATGTCCAGCTTAAACAGAAGTACAAAATCTTAAACCTTTTCATTTCCTCAACTCTACTGGTTAATCCAAAAGCCATCATTTTCGAATGTATCAGTTGTTTTCCATTGTTCACCTCTTAGTCATCTGTATGTCCAGTTTTAACAAAAAGTGCAACTTTTCAATTCCTCGAACTCTAAAGCTTAATCCAAAAGCCATCCTTTTGAAATAACCATTGGTCGTTGTTAATTGTTCGCTTCTTAGTACTGTATTGCCATCTCCTCCAAAGGAAGATGGACCAGATTTTATTCCTTCTTTTCTTGTGTCCAGATCTTGTAATGTTTAACTTGTAAACTAACTAGTGAAGAATGAAATGAGAACGTCATGGCTTACCTTGCTAATAATTCCGTTGTCAAGCATCCAATCTGAGGGAATTTGGAATTCTTTGCAATTACGCATCAAAGACTCTCTTGTTCGTAGAAGGTTATAAACAGTGCGTTCCATCCTGCAGGGTGTATCAAATTAATATACACGGAGACAAATTATTTCAGGATAAAACATTAGCAGATGGCAAAATTTCAGGTTCTTACTTCTCAGACAAAGCAACCATTTTCTTTAGTGCAATGTCACAAGGAACTCTGGGATCATTCTTGTAATATGATACTTCAGATTCCAACTTCTTAAGATCACTATACCCAAACGCTGCTTCTCTCAATGTGTCAGCTTTCTTTTCTGGCCAGTCAAAGTGCTTCAGGACTGCCCTTTCATCCACCTTCACGTAAATGAAAGCACCATGAGGATGATATAACATCTTTTTGTCATCCATATATACTATTTTCCCTTGTGAATTTATCTCCTTATAAGTATGGATACCGTGGTGAGTAGCAAAGTTTCTACTTTAAATTCCATGTCATTTGGATTTTTAACGTAATTCTAAACCATAAAATCTTCAAGATTACATCATAAACATGCTGCAAATAGGGTGTAATATTAGTTTTTTAGTCATTAAAGCATTTGAAATATTCTTGCTAACATGCTTTTCTCATCGCCTATGACTAAAACCCAAAGGAAAAAAAATTGTCGACTCCGACAATGTTTCTAACCACGAAAAAAACTTACAAGAAAGCCAAGTTCATCATCAAGCCACTTCACAAATGCCACAACATCTTCGATGTCTCGGTAAACAGCACCATTGACCTCTCTGATCAGTGAATTGACAAATTCCCCTTGAGTTTCAACATCTGCCTTGATCTGAGGAAAACAAAACAGAATTACTACTAAGCATTTGAACTTCTTTTACAGCACAAAAATGTCAAAAATATACGTTTTTGGACTCCATCTGATAATAGTTATAAAGAAGTGAAAACTTGCATCCTCACAATAGCAAATCCAATCCCAGAAAGCTTTAAGCATACAAGCTTTCATTTCTTTACTCTGTCTTCATGGTAAAATAAAAAAAAGCAGTTATCTTTTAACACATTGCAAGCAAGCTATTCAATAACAACACTTGTAGTTGACCTTTGGATAAGAAGTAAGATTTCACTTACAGCAATCAAATGTGATGATCGGTTTTCAATTTCACCAATCATGTTGCTCCGAACATTTGCAACACCTGAGGCATCACAGATTCCTCCATTTGAAGACTCCTTTCTTGAGTCTCTCTTCATCAATGAATGGTAAAACTCTACGACTTGAGGTGCTCGCTGCACCACTCCTGCAGTAGTGTTCTTCACTGAGAACTTTGGAGGTGGTGGTGGAGGAGGAGGTGGTGGAGGCAGTGGTGGGAGTGAAACTTGAGCCGAACCTTCCTCTTTAGGTCCAGAAACAGAACATGAGGGTCTTGGTGGGGGATTTGGAACACGCAAAGCCCTTTTCTCAACATCTAATGGACCTAAAATTTTTTTGGTCTCTTGGCAGTATGCAAGGATTTGAGGTCTTTGAATTATATCAAACTCATACTTTTCAGAACTTACAAGCTCTACTTCATTTTCCATTTCTTTTATACACATAAAACCATCAGATTGCCTTCTCCTATTCGGTACCAACTCCTCTATACAGAACTTTGATCCACTTATAGAGTGTCTTCTTCTTGGACTTCTCCCATCTTCCGATTGCACCCAATTTTTATCTTGGCATTCTAAGTTTGGCACGTCTTCATCAGTAATAGGCCATTTCTTCAACTTTTTAATCAAATTTAATCTCCTTTTACTATTATATTCCAAGCAGTCACTACTCTGGCAAGACATTAAGCCAGCAGATTCGTCACTCCTCTCTACCGATTTGGGGCTTGAGGACTTATCTGAATTCATTGTTGAGCATGAATTACGCAATTCATCTCTTAAACATGAATTGACCCACCTCAGATAGGCTAGCTCCTCAACCTCATTTAGTCTGCTCATCTGTAGACCCTCAACTTGTTTGCACAAATCTTCATTTGTGTGCCTTAGCAAAGATGCCTCAGCCTTAATTTTTGCAACAATGTCACTCTGATAAAATTCAAGAGAGAGTTCAGTAGTGGAACCTGGCCAGTTATATTAAACTTAAGACTCTTAAGGCAAAAAGAAAAGAGATTATGATAGCACCAAATCAACATCATTGGTCCTCTGTTTGGTTTCTAATAAAAAAAGTAACTAATAATGGAAATAGACTACACCATGGATCAAAGAAGCCATTATCAAGACAAAATTAATCAATGCCAAAATAATAAAACATTGAAATTCTGTGCTTGCATTGAAGGTAATTGAGTGATAGAATCATATAAAACCCAAACAAATTAAATCATTAGATTAATCAATTTCATCTATTGATTTGCTCTACTTTGTTTTCTAGAAAAAAAATCAAATAAATTAACCACAGATTCTACCCCATTTATCTTAAACCATTATTCTTTTCAAGTCCCTAATACTGAAAGCTTCAAAATTTAAAAAACGAACTTCATTTTCTTTTCCACTATAGCATTTTCTCATCAAGCAAACAAAGCATCCAAAACTAGAGGAACGGGAGTTGATTTTTACCTCAGAAGCCTTGGCAAGGGAAGGTTTTTGAGACTCCATAGAAGAGAGTTTGCAAGCAAGATTCCTCTTATCCATCTGCAGCTCCTTATTCAACCTCCTCAATTCCACAACTTCCATTTCAAGATTCCCCAATGAACTCTCATGCCCTTCCCTTTTCAATACCTCTTCGTTTCTCTTCTGTGAAATCAAACACAACTCGTTCACTTGTTCACAAAGACCACTTTTTTCAGACTCCAAAACCCCAATTCTCTTACAAAGCTCATCCACCTCATTTTTTCTTGCTTCAAGTTCCCTTTCAATATCAACTACTCTCCCATTCCTCTTAAGCTCTGATAACTCTGCTTGCAACTTAAACTCCCTTTCTTTTGATTCTTGAAGCAAGCTCCTTAATTGGTCTAATTCCACAAACAAATCTCTTGACCCTGAAGATTGTCTCCTGTGATTACCCTGGTAGGCATGTGGGTGTATCTGGCTTCCTGTAACTGAGCAAGATAAATCACCAATGAGTGATCTTTTCACTCTTGAATGAGAATTCACAAGGAGGTTCTTTTGGTTTGTAATATCTGAACTTGCTAATGGAAGTTTCTTGGTTGTTACTGTGATTGTTTGTGTTTTGGTTTTTTTATCAGCCGTGAAGCCTTTCACTATATGTGAACCCCATGAAGACTTGATCTTTGAAGCATTGTTGTTGCTGTTTCCTTTAGTGTTTTGTGACTTTGGTGCTTGGTTTTGATCAGCAAATCTTGTTGCTTTTGTTTTAGTTTCAACTGGGTTTTCTTCTCTCATTTTGTTGAACAAAAATTGATCAAACTTTCTCCTCTATAAAACGAACATGAAAAACAAAAGGGTTTTGATCATTCAAGCTAAAAAGAATCAAAACCCGTAAGTTTTTGAAGCTCAAAAATGGGTTTTCTTCATCAAAGAAGCTAAGAAAGCTAAAAAATCAAAACAAGAACATGGGCTTGTCTTAAATGGAACAGAAAGCAGGAATTTGAATTTGAAGAGGAGCTGTTTGAATGGTAAAGTAAGCACTAAACGGTGCTAGAAATGAAAAAACAATGATTATAAATGGAAGCTCCGGTTTTCAAGATCAAGAACTGTTGGAGAGAGTGAAGAGCTATATTGTTGCAAGAAAAGGTGGCAGCTTTTTTTTATTGCAAGAATTTGAACGTTTGAAATTTGAATTTGTTTTTCTTCCAATAAAAAAACATTTTTTTATTATTATTATTGTTGTTAGGGTTTGAGGAGTACGAGGGAGAGTGTGCAAACTGCAACGGTCGTTTTCTGTATCATCTGGGGACCATATTCCACACGAGAGGGTATGGAAGACAAGTCAAAACATCAGTCCATATTAATGGGTCATTGCTTCTTAGCTGTTTGTCAATTCCCTCACCAAAGTTTAAAATAAAAATACCAGTAAAAATTAATTATAAGTTAGAGATGGTTACTTTTAGACAATCATAGCATGTTTCTTATGGTATTTTAAATTGATTTTTGTTAAAAATATATTAAAATAATATTTTTTTATTTTTAAAATTTATTTTGGATATCAACACATTAAAATAATTTAAAAAATATTAAATAAATTAATTTAAAAAAATTTAATTTTTTTGACAAACGATGTTCAAAACACAATACCAAACATATTTTTAGAGAGTTTGCCGCTATGGTTGAACCAAAATTGTGTAAATTTTTGAATTATTTTGTTTCAATGTTAAAAAATATCATTTTAATATGTTTTCAAATAAAAAATATTTTTGAAATAACACTTGTTTTTTAAGTAATTTTTGCTTGGAAATGCATTAAATAATACAAAAACACCAGAAAATTAATTTAAATTTTTTTTTCAAAATTCATAGCAAACAATATTTCAAAACACATTCTTAAAGTGTGTTTACTACTACAGTTAAACTGAAGTTTTCTAAATTTTTAAATTATTTTTTTTTATATTTTTTAATGCGCTAATATAAAAATAATTATTTAATATATTTCTAAATAAAATATATTTTTAAAAAACAACCGGTCTCGGAACACAAGTAACTCTGTTACAATTCTAAACATCTCGGAACACAAGTAACTTGGTAAGTTGGGCTCAAGGTAACCTTGAAGGCTCGAGATTTAGTTAACCTAGCTAAATTCTCAAGTCAATTTCAAGAAATTATACTGCCCGCTCTCATCATAATGGTGAAATCTATAAATAATTTTTTTTCATCATGAATCCATATGTAAAAAGACTACAACTCCTAACATATCTGATAATTTCTTACACCCTTAATTTCTCGTCAAGTGATTGGGAAGTGACCCGAAATCCGTGGAGCCAATTTCGGCCCTTGATGGACCTAAAGGACTTGATCCAAAACATTAATTCAACAGCCTAGATGAGAAAATATGGGCCAAATGCCGAGGGAAGCTGAAATGACACGACAATTACGCCGGTAACCCCGAAAATTTTAGCTACAAGATCACCTTTCCAATGGCCGGAGATATCCCTTCCCCAGCCAATATTAAAAACGGTCCTCAGAGAAGAATATTAAATTCTCCCAGATGAATGTCACAAAGGAGGTGTAAGATTATGGTGGTGCATATTCTCACAGAATATGCATCATCAAAATGCTTTTTTTTTTTCAAGACTTGTCAGAAAATGTCATTCCCCTGGCATCACTACCGAGCTTCTGGTTGCTATCAACACTCCATTTTCAGTACAGAAGCCTCAAAACATGGAATTCAATTAAAAAGGTATAGCAAAATATCATCACACCATTTTCAATCTTCCCTATCGGGTGCTCAGAGATGGATTCGTCCAACAGCTCACCAGATCAAAAACTGCCTCTCCAATGGACTGACAGGACTGAACCTGGCATAAACTTAAAAAACACAAAAAATCTAACCAGGTACCCGACAATTTTCACCGATAGTCATTACAAGCACACTGATAGTCCCTTTCAATGCAATGAAGCAGAGAAAAAGAAAATAAGAACACATGGAAAGACTTACGAACAACTAGGGAAACCCTGAAATTCAATCATGTATCATTAAAAGCCAAATAGAAAACAAAGGCATCGATGGCGAAGTTTAAACTTCCATTGGTAGCTGCAAGCCAGCAACTATGCAATTATTAATTAACAAATTTAAAAATAATACTGGTCACATGCATAAGCGAATAATCCTTCAAAACATGAGCAGTAAAAACATAACAGTGATCATTACACAAACAGCCTCCTCATTCCTTCTTTCCAATCCCATGAGACATGTTATAGATCCCTCGCCCCTGAAAAAAACATATAACATGTTCACAATTTGTCTTGTGGAAACCCAATGAGAAATTTGGCACCTACCTTTCAGAGACAGAAAAACATTAACAGAAGTTAGCATGTAAAAGAACAGACTAGACTACTCACAATAAGAAAAAGTGAGGTGGCTGCGAATGCTATTGGAATGGCAACAGAGGTAACCTTATCAAGAGGTCCCTTCAAATATGTGTGCTTGTGAATGCTTTGGAAATATTTCTGGTGCTCAACGAGCTTCTCCCTTGGTCGGAAAGGTGCTTCTGTTGTCATCCTTAAATTCCACATTCCGAAAAAAAAATAAAAAATTCCCAATCATTTTAAGCACAAACAACAAATCCATCATGCTTACACATAAACAATATCCACGATAACTTGAATAAGCACATGACCAAACAATATGGACCTAGCAAAAAAAAACAGGTTTTGATAACTGAAAGCCCAAACAAACAACAACCCAATTCACAGTAAGAGCAATATAATACTAATTGGGTAATTAAAGAAACAATCTTTACATAAATTAGATACTAATTAGGTGCTTAAAGAGGCAATCTTTACATCAAATTCTCAGATCTAAATGAAACTTATTTTTATTGAAAGTGCAAAGTGATCTAAATTCAGATAAAAAGATATAAAACAAACATCATAAGATCATAATCAAACCCTATAAGTCAAATTATAAAGCACCAAATTGAATAGAATCCGAAACCCTAGTTCTGGAATGAAAGACTGATTCAAAGAATCCCAGTGAGAAACAGTCAACTAAAAGGCCAAAAAGGTTAGGGTTTTGAGAGAAGATGTAGAAACGGATAGATTGAGGGGGGAAAGTCCTTACCTAGCTGAATGATGCTCAAGAAAATCTGGTTAGGGTTTGGATGCTGAGAGAGAGCAGAGAAGAGGAGGCTACAGAGAGTTGAGATGAGAGAACACGTTGAAGGTTAATTTGTGACTCTTTTTTGGTTTAAATTACACTTGGTGCCCCATATGTTTGTGCAATTACACTACTTTCCTATTTTGTTTTTGTTTTTTCTTTGTGCCCCCTAATATCATGATTTTATTGATTTTTTTTTAAATAGTGTATGTATTTTTTAGATTGATTTTTGAGGTATTTTTCGACAACTTTTCTTTTCTTTTTCATCAAATTTTACGAAAACACAAGATCACAAAATATTTTTTTTTGAAAAGTCTAGTATGAAGCTATTTTACAAATAATAAATATTAAAGAAAAATGAATTCCGAAATTCATCAATTTCTAAATTAATCCCAAAATTTAAATTGTAGTGATTGTTTGATCCCCAATTACAATTTAAAGACTCATTTACTTTTAATTTATTGCTAGTTGAGAGAGTTAATATAGAAAACCTGCGAACCAACCGAATTTTAAGCTGAATTAAAAAGGATATGCAAATAATCAGTTCAAATTGACTCGATTACTCACGAGTTCACTCAATAACCAATTAACTCATGCTCTTTTTCTTATTACTATTACATTTTCTTGTAAAACAGTATCCAAAATAGAATTCTTCTATCCATTATACGTCAAATGAAAATTTCCCTTCAATCATTACTGTTTTTTTTTCTTTTCTTTTCCTTTTCTCCTTTCTTGCTCCTTAGGGTTAGACATAATGGAGTTCGGAACATCTTGACCTCCTCCTTCAGATATACAAGCACTGGAAAATACTTTTCCAGGCACGTTCAATCTGTTACACCGCAACACTTCTTTCTGAAGAGCTTATGACACTCCAATTTCATCCATTTCTAGAAATTGACCGCCACCATAAACTGCTTATCTGGGACCAGGACCATTCGTTTCTACAAATGCAGTAAATAGCCATGGAATTTTTGTTTTTCCTTTGAGATATTAAACATCCAGATTGCAAGTATGATTCTTGCACTGCTAATTATCACCAGCACAACACATGCGGACCCTGACAAGAACTCAGAAGAAATGGAGCTAAAATTAAGCTCAAAGGTAAAACTCGACAATAACATAACATGCGTCTTCGATTTCCCAAAAGGCACAAAAAGACAGCTCGCGCTCCTCTATCACCTTGAACCACAAAAATTCAACACCTACTGCAATTAACTTGTATTACACAGGTATTCTCTCAAAGATTCATCGATTTAGGCAGATTCAACATCTGAATCATCTAGACCTTCCCTATAAAGCTCAAAATCCTCAGGGCTCCATCTGCAAATTAAGTGAAGCTTGAAGGTGGCCGTCTTGGTTCCTAACAAGCGCTGAAAGAAGTAATACATCAGCCACGTGCCCTTTTTTAACCAGAAGAATGAAGAAATATTGAGCATGCTAGCTAGCTGGCAAAGTTTAAAGGTCATAACTAACCAGAATGCGAGCACACTCAGGGGACAGAGGCTTCCCCTCTTCACTGACAACAAAGTCTGAAACAAGTTCGATCACACCTGCAGACCAAGATTAATTTAATAACAGACCTCTGGTCTTATGTGTGCGTGTTTGTGAGCATGCAAGACACAGCATATAGTTGAAAGCAATTATGTACCCTTGTTCAACCGAACAGGCATTCCTTGCTTGCGCAAAAAGGGTTCCATCTCATGAGTAAACTGTTCGAGAGGTCCTTCCTTGAGTTCCACCTGAAAATCCAGTCACAAGTCAGGATGTTAGAAATATAGAACTTAAACATGGTACAGAAAAGTAGGTGATAGATCTATATGGCATCTAAACAAAGCATTTATAACTCGACAAAGATGAAATAAAATTTTTGACTGTTCTCAACTGAGAACCCCAAGTGGATGTTGACAAGGATGAGCTGAAAAATAAATTAAAGATCCATGGTGATCCTTTTCTTAGTCAATTACAAAAAGGGCACACAGACATTAATCATTATACATGTGTGCAAGTTTGTGTCTAGTTCTTTGATTCAACACAGCAAGGCATGGCTCAATCTATTCAAACAGCATGTAAGTCTACTACCAGACATAAAAGATCTCACATACTGTTTCTGTTGCAGTGGTTCCTGTCCTTGCAAAGTCGTATTCCTCGTATTCATTAAACAACCTGCAAAAAGACAACCAAGAACATTACCTCATGAAGAAGTGTTTTTATGATTGAATAGGTCTGTAGAATGTCGGCAATACAGCCAAATCCATCAAACTTATTTTTGAGTACAAGCTCCCAACAAAGAACTTGCACTGTTATATTATTATTGAGCAGCATAATGTTCCCCACTGCCCTGTTACATATGGCACTGCCTTACATATTGAGAAGCAAACCATGAATATGGTCCTTTTATCAAAAGCCACAAAACAATACATACTTAATTGCTATCATTTTCTTACTGGGCAAAATTAGATTTCCTCTTCTTTCCATTCCAATAATAACATAAATGAGAATTATTCAAGAAATTGAAGTTTCTTTCTACAACATCCAAAAGATGACCAGAATAACCCTGGTAACTGCAAGACACTAGGCTTTCTGTTTGGTTTACAAACAACCAAGGAGGGTAAAGGATGCAGCATATATCATGGTATGTACCAAGGTTACCTTTCAACTTCTTCTCTTGGCAAGTTGGTAAGAAAAAGTCCAGCATCACCACATAGAAGCTGAGAGAAAAAAAAAGATAAAGAAAAGGTAATTCACTAGAATTATTTATCAAAATAGAAGAATGCAGAAACTATGGGCTGTGTAGATGTTAATGCTACCTTAGAAACTTTGTGAAGACCTGGCCTGATTTCATCAGCAGCAGATCGACCAAGAGAAACCTGCATTACTTTGTTTGATCCAAGGAAGAATCTGAAAACCATAAACAGAACGTTGGTAAGGCACATAATCGTCAAGTGCTATAAAAGATGATAAGATGTTGAAGAGCCAAGTGCTGTTCAAAACAATTGAGTAAAAAATGTGGGGGGGGGGGGGGGGGGGGAGTACACTCGTCCCACCTAAACACGAGATGGCAAAGCAGAAAAAATAAGGTACTGATGACATGTGATTCACATATAGTTAAATAACATCCCCAAAACCACAAGGAGTCTCATTCAACAACCCAGAGGAGAATACAGTCACCAGTGGTTTGTTTTCCACTAAAATGAAATCAAAAACAAAAAAAGTGAATTTACCTGCTGGTCAACTTGTGCTGTTCTCTGAACTCCTTGAATTTGAGATTCCTCATGTTTTCAAAACTGAACACATATATAGAATTGTACTTCTCCACAGCATCCCTTATGGAATTCACTATAGACTCTTTATGCTCCCTCCCCTTCTTCTTTGTTTTTGATAATGTAACTGCATATCACACAATAAAACCTCTATAAATTACAAAATCTATCATCCATACTGCAAATTTTCCTCTTTTTTGAGCTCGAGAATTTTTTTTATCCCTTTTGCCAGAAGCAACATAAAACAAGAAATAACATACAGATTTTGTCTGCATAATTCGAATACAACCAGGCTAAACATCTTGTCCAACAATAACAATCCCTCAATCTCTTTACTTATCGCTATAATTCAAATTAAACAACAACAATTAAGCTCAAAATCCAAAATACTGAAACCCCAATTCAAAAACAAATAATATCAAAACAAGATTTAAATCCCACAATTACTGAACAAAATAAAACCTAAAACAACAAAATCTCAAAGACCAGTTTCTCTCATAGACTAAACTGCCCACAAAACACACAGACACAGTCATGTAAATGATCAAAGATGAGAAAAACAGAGCAAACCTGGCCTGTTACGCTTAGACTTAGGCATGGTTAGTTTACAAAAGGCGGCTCCTTAGCTACTTCAAGTGACAGAGAAGTCTATGAACGAGAAAGTGAACGAAAGATATGAGCTTTGCTTGCTTTGTATTAGGGTTTTAGACAGAAAGAGAAGATATTTTAAAGTGCAAAGCTGTAATATTATTAAAAGATCAAGGGTATTTGTGTCACAATAGAAAAGGCAATAATCTGGTGCTGATAATGTATATTCAAAACATACACCTGCACTTACGGTGTCCCTCCCCCTAAAAACTAAAGGGAACTGTAATAAAAGGACTTGAAAAACCCATCATTTTCGGCTAATTTTTTCTCCAAGAGAATGCGCTCCAAAGACAGAATTGCCTATTTCTATGATGGTAAGTGAAAAAGTTTTGACCTTTCTATGTCTTTTGTTTTTGTTTAAGCTGTTTTGATCTTTGCAATCAAGCATTCACTGATGTAGCATCCAAAATTTTCTTTGCAGTGTTTTTTTTATAACGAATTTATGAAGATTTATAAAGATGGGTTTTTGTTGATATAGGTGATGTGGGCAGTGTTTATTTTGGACCAAACCATCCAATGAAGCCACACAGACTTTGTATGACACACCATCTTGTTCTCTCTTATGAGCTACATAAGAAGATGGAAATTTATGTAAGTTAGATTAAAGATTTGAAATTTCTAGTATTTTTCTGTGTAGTTTTCTGGAAAAAAAAAATGACGTGGGGTGTTTTTGTTTATGTCGAATTTGTTATGCAGAGACCACACAAGGCATATCCTGTTGAGCTTGCTCAGTTTCATTCCGAGGATTATGTTGAATTTTTGCATCGGATTACGCCGGATACTCAGCACTTGTTCGCGGGGGAATTGGCTAGATGTATGGCTCTTTTGTTGTGAAATTTAGTTGAAGTTTTTCTTTTATTTGTGTTTTTAAGTATTTGTTGTTTTTGTTAGACGTGGAATGAGTTAGGGTTTATCGATGATTAGCTATGAAAGTGAATTTTGTTTAGGTGAAGAATGGGGGTGAAAGGATGTGGTTTTACCGCTGATAGAATGACTACTTGATTGTTCACGGAAAGGTCTAAATAATGTGTTTGACCTTGTGAAGTTTTTGGCTTGATTAGATATGAATGAAGTGATAGTAACTCGGTCAGCCTTTGAAATTGTTATGATTGATTTATTGCGTGATCTTTTTGGAATTTATTTTTATCTGAATATGATATTCCATCTTGAGTGCATTAAGATGTAACCGTGTGAAATTATCGCATGAACCCATTTATGGTCTTTTGAGGCCTTCTATTGGTGCTTTTGATTTGGTATGTTAAGTGACCATGTGTGGTTCACTTCCTAAGAAGGGAAAAGGCATCTTTACATGTTGGGATTTTGGGTGCTTTAAATCTTATTTTTAGGTTATTTTAGGTGTATCTGTGGATTTGGTAATTCTGATAGGCTATTGTAATGCTATTGTGTTTATATTACCCGATCTTCTTTTCACAGATAACCTTGGAGAAGATTGCCCTGTCTTTGAAAACTTATTTGAATTTTGTCAGATTTATGCTGGTGGAACTATAGGTAAATGAAAACAAGAGAAGACTGCTGTCATAGCATTGTTTGGTTTGACCATTTAGCTTTATTTACCATTCAACCTTAAATGCTGACTGACATTTTCTGACAGATGCTGCACATAGGTTGAACAATCAACTGTGTGACATTGCTATAAATTGGGCCGGTGGATTACATCATGCAAAAAAGTGCGGGGCATCTGGTTTTTGTTACATCAATGACCTGGTTTTGGGGATTTTGGAGCTTCTGAAACACCATGCTCGTGTTCTGTACATTGATATAGACGTTCATCATGGTGATGGTGTTGAAGAAGCCTTTTATTTCACTGACAGGTAGGGAAAGCTTATATTCTATTATGAATTTGGACTGGTAGTGGAATGGTAAAGCCATGAGAAATACAAAATTTTTGTTTATCATTTGACAGGGTGATGACTGTGAGTTTTCACAAGTATGGAGATATGTTCTTTCCTGGAACTGGTGATGTTAAGGTGATTATTTAATGCTTTTTCATTCTTTTATATTCCTAATGTAAAGCAACTGTATTTTTGTGTTTGTTACCTTATTCTGTTTTCATACAAAGCGTTGCTGGTTACTCTACTCCTGGCTTTATCTTTTTCTTCTTTTCTTTTGAATGATGCAACATTATGTTTCTCCCACTCAAATTCAGTTTGTCTGCCCTGATATTTAGTGAAACAGGGATGCAACAACCTCAGAAATATTCTGCTGCCTCCTAATATTTTCCCTGGTTTCTATGAACCTTTTATCTATTGGTTTCTGAAATATCATTCTTGTTCCATACAAATCTTGTACCAAGTGAAATTGGAATAAAATACTGATATGGTTCTTATTGAAGGAACTAGGAGAAAGAGAAGGAAAATTTTATGCTATAAATGTTCCACTGAAAGATGGAATCGATGACACTAGCTTCACTCGACTATTTAAAACAGTAAGTTCAGATTTCAACCCGCCCACACACACAGACACAAAAACATGTAGCGAAGTATAATAATTTGCTTGATTATCTGTCATGCAGATCATTTCCAAGGTTGTAGAAACTTATCAGCCAGGTGCAATAGTTCTTCAATGTGGAGCAGATTCGTTGGCTGGGGACCGCTTGGGCTGCTTCAATCTTTCCATTGATGGTGCATATCTAATTGTAATTGTTACATTTCTTTTTCTTCCCTTGTGCATTTGTCCTAACACGGAGCAGTTATTTGCTTGTTCTGTTGTTGGTGCTGCATGAATGGTCTTAAGCCAGTTGGTGATGTATTAATTTGGTGTGCATTGTGATGTTTGTTGCAGGGCATGCAGAATGTGTTAGGTTTGTGAAGAAATTCAACTTGCCCTTGTTGGTATGTTCTTATTAGCTCCAATCCCTATTAGTAGTCTGCTCTTATGAAATGTCAAAGCTCACGAGAAGTTACTCCCCTGCAGGTTACAGGAGGTGGGGGATACACAAAAGAGAATGTTGCTCGATGTTGGACCGTTGAAACAGGAGTTCTTTTAGACACAGAACTGCCCAATGGTATGCTAATATAATCACTTCCTTTTTCTAATTGAAAGGAAAAACTGAGCATGGAAGATGAATTCTCACATATCACCCTCTGTGAAGAAATTGTAAACATAACTACATGATGTTCTGTGGTGAGTTGATGTGGAGTTCTTAGGTTATGTAGTGTTTCTGGGGTTGGGAAGTGGCATGTCATTAATAATATCATGTTATGAAAGTTTGCTTTCTTTTATTTTTTAATGCATATTATATACAATTTTGCATTTTTCGGTTAATGCATGCCATTAATCATGGTTGGCCTCATCTTCTACCCTTTCCATGCCATTTATCGTTAACCCTTCTCCCACTATACATCATAATTCATTAGCTCAGATTACTCTTTTCTAGCACCTGAATTTATTGTAATCCAATTTTCTTGCAGAGATTCCAGAAAACGAGTATATTAAATATTTTGCCCCTGATTATTCATTGAAAAGTCCTGGTGGACTCATGGTATGTAACTGCACTGAAACTCCCTGTGATTTCTGCATTCTTGCAGCCTTCCTAATATTTCTTCTTCTTTTTTGTTTGAGTGAGCAGGAGAACTTAAATAGCAAATCTTATCTTAGCACAATCAAAATGCAAGTACTAGAGAATCTTCGTTGCATCCAACATGCTCCAAGTGTACAGATGCAAGAGGTGAGTTAGATGCAAGTATTTTTTAAGTAGCTAAGCTAACCAATCAAAGATTCAATTAGTCAAATCTGCAGTGCTTTGCAAAAGGATTAAAGGAAACTAAACTAGCTATTTGTGCATGGGAAGTCATTAATTAGTTGACGATGACAATCATATCTGCAGGTACCTCCTGACTTCTTCATTCCCGATTTTGATGAAGATGAGCAAAACCCTGATGAGCGCATGGATCGTAAGTGGAATACTCAAAATTATGTGCTCTCACACTGATGGCTGCACACACGGTGGAGCACATTGGTGTCTCACACTAGTGCACTTTTTGCTCCTTTGAGTTTTTTGTTTTCTCATCTAGATGTTTTTCCCTGTTACTAATTTATCATGAATTCTCATTTCAGAGCATACCCAGGACAAGCAAATCCAACGTGACGATGAATATTATGAAGGTGACAATGATAACGACCACGCAGATGGCTCATGAACTTGAGCCATGCCGTTTTTTGTTTCCTTGGGAGGATGAACTTTTGACAGGAAAGGGAAGACGTAAAGATGTAAAGGGAAGGCCACATGGATGGTCTTGTTGTCTGTGCTTATGGATTATTTGTAAATTGTTGTTGCTCATTTGTAAAACTTCTCTGTGCATTCGCCCAAGTCAAAAGCCAGTGATTTCCTTGGGATAAATTGGGGCACACATGTAGCACTCAGTCCTCAAACACTCCAATTAAACTCTTCTAAGTCCATGCGAGGAATATACTTTTAACATCATTTGAAAAAGTTATAGTTTCTGTTGATGTACAGGCTAGTTTGAGAATACTTTTACCATCAAATAAAAAACTTAATAACCCTAGATTTTGACCCAATCAAAACTCAAGTTTCAATCAGTTAAACGAACGATGTTGTTTTTTATATTTTTTGGCTAAAAAAAAAGATCAATTGGGTTGATTCTTCTAATTTAAAATCTGGGTCTTGTCTTGATTTTTTGTTTGGGTTTTACAAGTAGTAGTAGGAGAACTTGACAGGTTACTCTTTGGGTCCAATAAATTGACTAGCCCTTAGATAAACATCCTATATTAATCCAAAGGCCCAAATGACAGACATCGGCTTCTATTGTGCAAACAGGCAGAACTGCTAGTTTGGATTTTGGTGCCACCACGATAAGTTCCTTGTAAAAGGTTGTCATCATTTTATGTCTCTTCCACAAGCACTGAAACAGTGAGTGAAACAAAACCTTAAAAAAGAACTCTCGACTTTATAGTATTTGAGCATTCTTCTCATGCTTCTTTGCTCCTGGGAGCTTTTGTAAGTTGCATTGGATTCTTGTCTAATTCTCTTGGTTATATTTTGTTTTTATTCACAAATTCAGATTATTGAAGGTCAATTTTCAGTGTATTATCGAAAAAGATCAACTTTGTATTATGATAATGTAATTTTTCAATCATAGGCAAAGCTAGGGAATCTTTTTTAGTGACTCCAAGATAGAGGTTTGCTTGGCTTGTGAGACTGTGGTGTGAATTGATAATATGGAGGTGATAATTATGACAAATGGGCAAAACGGTTTATCTGGTTTTGAAAGAAATGGGAACTTAAACTGTAATTGTAGCTGGAAACCATATTCTTCATGTGGGCCTTTGAATTCTTGGAGACCTCCGATTTTTGGTGTTCCATTGAAGAGCAAGCGTGGGAAAGCAATGAGAGTTGTTGGTTTAAGAGTTAAGGCATTGCAAAAAGACGAGTCTGATAATCGGTTGGTTGGTAGTGGTGGGGTTATTGAGAAAGAGTTTGAATTTAAACCATCTTTTGGTGAGTATTTGAAGGCTATGGAGTCTGTTAAGACTGGAAGAGAAAAGAACCAAGTACATAAGTCAAATAGTTCTAAGTTGAAGGATGATTTGGAGGGGAATGATGCGCCATTGTTGGAAAGAGATGAAAGGAGTGTAAAATTGAGGGGGTTTAAGGATCGAGTGAAGGTGTCCAAAGTCATGGAAAGTGATGAGTTTGGCGAGAATGCTAATAGACCCAGTGGTGAGGAAGATGTAGTTAACGCGGAGCTTGATTACAGAAGAGGAAGAATTAGAGAGTTCAATCATAATGTGGGTGGCAAAGAAAGTCATGCGCATGCTAATGTAAGAAGGAAGAGGGGAGGAGCTACAAGTAATGAGCGATGGTTGAGGAATGGCACCAGGAGCTCGAACTCAGACTTGGAGGACCTCAATTATAGGAGTTATAAGTTGAAGGGTGATTTAGAGGAGAGTGATGCCCCATCATCGGTAAGACATGAAAGCAGTGTGAATTTGAGGAGGTTTAACAATCAAGAAAAGGTGTCTGGAGTCATGGAAAGTGATGAGTTTGGTGACAATGGTGATGGATGCTCTGGTCAAGAAGATGTAGTTAATGCAGAGCTTAATTACAGAGGAGGTAGAATTAGAGAGTTCAATCATAAGGTGGGTGGCAAAGAAAGTCACGTTCATGCTAATGCAAGAAAGAAAATGGGAGGAGCTACAAGTGATGAGCGATGGTTGAGGAATAGAACCAGTAGCATGAATTCAGACTTGGAGGACCTCAATTATAGGAGTTATAAATTGAAGGGTGATTTAGAGGAGAGTGATGCCCCATCATCAGTAAGACATGAAAGCAATGTGGATTTGAGGAGGTTTAACAATCGAGAAAAGGTGTCTGGAGTCATGGAAAGTGATGAGTTTGGTGACAATGGTGATGGATGCTCTGGTCAAGAAGATGTAATTAATGTTGAGCTTGATTACAGAGGAGGTAGAATTAGAGAGTTCAATCATAAGGCGGGTGGAAAAGTAAGTGGTGTGCATGCTGATTTTAGAAGGAAAATGGGAGGGGCAACGAGTGATGGAAGATGGTTGAGGGATCATACTAGCAGCATGAATTCAGACTCGGAGGATTTCAATGAAACCAAGAGTATGAAGACTCAAATTGCACAACGAAGTCCTATGGTATTAGGTTATATTGAAAGCATTGACAGAACTATTGGCTTAAAAGAAAATCTTGCTCATGCTAAAGATTCCCTGGATATGTTCGGAATAAAGGGGAAAGCTTTTGAAAAAGAGAACATTGGTTCTGGAGTCAACAAAATGAATGGTGGACTTGTCAGGAATCGTAGTCAAGCTGATAAAATTACTGACAAGAGATATGTGCAGAAAAACAGATTATCAAGAAGAAGTGATCAGGCTTTTCTTGAAAGGGGCTATGGTGAGGATTTTGAAGTGGAAAGGGCTGCCTTCAAAAGCTTTGAGCAATCCAATGATGTTATCGGCAAGACAAAAGTTCCGATGTGGAAAATAGAGGAGAAGATTCAGAAGCTAGGAAACTGGTGTGTAATCTATACTCTTTTATATTCTCTCTTTTTTTCTTCATAAGCTCAAATGAACTTTAACTATCCTTTCATTATAACTAAGATTTTATTGGCATGTGTGTGCAAATTCTGTGTAGCTAAGCTATTTTGTATTTTGATCTATGCTGTGTAATTAATTGTACCAGTCTTCATGTAACAGAGCAAAGCAATCTGATTCATGTCAAAAGAAGCATTTCCAATACAATGTGTCCGTCCCTGTTTATTTTTCCAACTTTGTGTACTGATACCTGATAGATTTTTGAATTCATTGGAATCTGATTTGCCACTGTATCAAGTGGTCCAGAGATTAATGTGCCCCTTCTCCTCGCTCCATGTTTAGATTACAGTCACACCAAGCAGTTTTGTTGTGGTGGGACAGCCTTAGCCTTGGGGGGCAAGGGGTGCCGCTGGTTTCTTACCTGGTTTGTTCTTTCCAAAAAGCAGGACAGTTCATATAAAAGTAAACAAATTATGGAGGAACAAGTTGTTAAGAACCTTGTGAACACACAAGTTCTCTAACATTAAATATGTACATCTATCTTTTCTATGCCTCATTTGAACCAGTCTCATTCTTTGTATCTTTGATGTTTCATTTATCATGCCAAGTTGAAGTAGTTCATTTCGGCAGGTTAAATGGTGCTGATATTGATATGCCTGAGTGGATGTTCTCTAAGGCTATGCGTAGTGCTAGAGTTAAATATACAGATCATTCTGTATTGAGGATTATCCAGATATTGGGTAAATTGGGCAATTGGAGGCGAGTGCTACAAATTATCGAGTGGCTTAACATACGAGAACGCTATAAATCCCACAGGCTAAGGTAACATCTTCTCATCTTCTTTGCACTGCTGTTTGAATGCATGAACGGCAATACCTTTCTACAAGTTATCTTGATGCTTGGTAAATTTCAAAGATAATCTCTCAGAATTTCTTCCCATACAAAATCTAGATTGTTCTACATAATTGCTTAGATTGAACATCATCATACTGCAGGGTGAATCTCTGTCCTGTAAGGAAAGAGAAGCAGCCCACTTTAGTTCTTTGGAGTGTAGCTTTTTTGCAACATATATTCTTTTACCTTTTAACGTTGCAGAAAAAAATCTTGTTCTGTTTCTAAATATAGTTTTCATGGCTCGTATCACTCAATCCAAAATTTTATCCTCTCTTGAATTAGTTCACAAAATTGTAAATTTTGATTGGTAATTTTGGTAAATCATCATGTCTTGATACAGCCATGTTTACACAACTGCACTTCATGTACTTGGCAAGGCAAAAAGACCTGTGGAGGCACTTAATTTATTTCATGCAATGCAGGTAATGCTCAAGAATTTTCATCTGATGCCTTGCTCCTTTTTCATTAAATACAAGGTTATTTAATTGAACATTATAAAAGGAAATCCTCACTGATTTGTGTCATTGCTTCTTCTTCTTTTTTTCCCCTGTTCTCTCCAGCAAGAAATGTGTTTGTATCCTGACCTAGTAGCTTATCGTTCTATAGCTGTCACTCTCGGACAAGCAGGATATATGAAGGAACTTTTTGATGTAATAGATAGCATGCGATCTCCTCCCAAGAAGTTCAAATCTGGGGCACCTGGGAAGCGGGACCTAGGGTTGGAACCTGATCTTGTTGTCTACAATGCGGTTAGTGACACTTGGCAGTAAACTAGCTGTCTATATCTGGAAAACATTTGTCTGTAACCTCTGCACTATATTTTTTACTGCAAAACCCATATTGATGACTGTTAGTTGTCCCAAGCATGTCACATGTAATTAACTCTGCATGCATGTGTTTGTGGGCATGTGCTCAAAGTCAGCCT
Source organism: Populus trichocarpa (assembly GCF_000002775.5). NCBI lineage: Eukaryota > Viridiplantae > Streptophyta > Magnoliopsida > Malpighiales > Salicaceae > Populus > Populus trichocarpa. The sequence continues at coordinate 48,557,172 of NC_037285.2, read as the reverse complement.
GAAATACGTGATAGTTCAAAACTGTTATCAAGGTAGAAGCTAATGTTATGGATATTTAAGAAATTGCTAAACCCAGTATCTTGCATCACCTTATGCTTATGCTGTATGACATAATAGCCCTCTGAAATTTTTGGATGACAAGTTCCTTTCACTGAATCTACTACACCTTTCCAAATGATACCCCTTAAGCTAAGTTCTGACTTATCTCTGTTATCTAAAAATCTAAAGTTTTTCTGCATGTTCTCTAGGTATGAACTGATCTTGTTATCAACAGATTAAACAATAAGCATGCTTTGTTAAATTTGAGATGACCTGAAAGGGTGCTTTGTGGTCCCTGTAACAGCAAAGTAAAATCGTTACTGTATATTGTTTCAAGAGGGCATATTTTCCGTAGTCTTAAGATCATTCTAAGAATTTCGACTATCTCATCCATTGCATCTCTTCCCACTAATTGTGTAACACCAAGGATGGACTTGTGCCATGACATGCTGATCATGCATTATCTATTTCCCTTGGCATATTCAATCAATCATCTGTGAATCATTTCAATTTACATAATGCATAAATGCAGCTATGATCATCCACGGCATTTTGACATTCCTTCTCTATGTAGGTCCTAAATGCTTGTGTTCGGCGAAAACAATGGGAAGGTGCATTTTGGGTCTTACAGCAGATGAAGGAAAAGGGTGTGCAACCTTCTACTGCAACGTATGGACTTGTTATGGAGGTAATAGCTGTTTTTACTATCCATGGTTCTTATCAATATTTCACATCAGCAGAACCCGTATCTTAGATTCTTAGCAATACGTTGTTGTAAGAGTTTATCATTGTTCTGATAAACAGCTAGTCATGTTTGCTGACTTGCTACTATGATTATCACTCCATATTTCAACTTTCATAGAGCTGTTCATAGAAATGATAAAAAGGTTTTCTGCCTCATACTTGAGCAGGTCATGCTTGCTTGTGGCAAGTACAACTTGGTTCATGAGTTCTTCAAAAAAGTTCAGAAGTCTTCCATTCCGAATGCCTTGGTATATAAAGGTGCTTGACTGATCTATCATTTCTTCCATTTGATTTTGTAGAACCTCATTTTGAAATCAAATTCTTGTTACATACAGTTCTTGTCAATACTTTTTGGAGAGAGGGTAAGACAGAAGAGGCTGTGTTGGCTGTTAAAGACATGGAAAGACGGGGAATTGTGGGTTCAGCTGCTCTTTATTATGATCTTGCACGCTGTCTCTGTACATCTGGAAGGTGTCAAGAAGCACTAGATCTGGTAATCATTTTATGCTTAATCTACTATGTTTCTGTTGTGCATGTATATTTAAAACTGAATCTAAAGAACACTGTATTCTAGCTAAACGATTCGCATGCATTGAATGGTGTGTTACTAATTAGTGTTAATGAGCACGGGGAGCTATATCACTGCAAAAGGCAGAAATCTGTGTATATTGATTACTGTTGCCTGCCCAGTGAAGTTTTCAGTTTATACTACTGTTGAATGTACAAAGAAAATGCATGTTTTGCAAGTGCATCTTTGGTTCAATTTGAGAGACTGAAGAAGCCTTGGGCTGCACAATTGGGGCCCTTTCCTAACTGCTGGGATGTCTCTTTGGGCATTTAATAGTTTGCAAGCTTTAAAGCTATATATTTTGTACACTCATTGATGCTTTTGTAGAACTCCATGATATAAACAAGTAGATTGCAACAGGTTTGGTGTCGCCTCAACTACCTACAATTTGTGTGCTTATTATTACCACTAGCTTTTCTTTGAACAAACAGTCCATCACAACCTCCTTTCATTTCACAGATTGAGAAAATATGCAAGGTTGCTAATAAGCCGCTCGTAGTAACTTACACTGGCTTAGTCCAAGCTTGTCTGGACTCTGGAAACATTCAAAACGCTGTGTACATCTTCAATCAAATGAGGAACTTTTGCCCCCCAAATCTTGTTACTTGCAACATAATGCTGAAAGCGTATCTAGAACATGGATTGTTTGAAGAAGCAAACGAGCTTTTCAACAAGATGTTAGACGATGGCAATCATATCAGCAGAAGATCTGATTACAAGTTTCGGGTAATTCCAGATATCTATACTTTCAACACCATGCTTGATGCAAGCATTGCAGAGAACAAGTGGGATGATTTTGAGTATGTTTATCAAAAGATGTTGCGCCATGGGTTCCACTTCAATGCAAACCGTCATCTTCGAATGGTACTGGATGCTTCTAGAGCTGGAAAGGTACTTCTCAAATCTATTGTGATTATTTGAAATTACACTTGTACGTGAACATATTATTGAAGTGGATGTTTATAGCATCCCCATAAAAATAACACTAGGCTGCCAAACTGCATCTACGTCCTGACTGAATAGCCTGATTCAAGGTGGTGCTATTATATGAGAACAGTCAAAAGCACTTGTAGGAATAAAATGGATGCCTTGTTGAATTCCTTAGGAGGGATGATAAGAACTTATCTTTGTAGTACACTTTGGACGCAATCTTCATAAAATGCTTCTAGGTAATTCATCTGTAGAAAATTCTGAAAATTTTAGGAAGTGTAAAATCTCAGAATTCAGAGTTATGGAAATCCAAATTTCTTGTCCTTATCCTCTTCAAATTTTAGATATAAACTGTCAAGAGAAATTGAAATTTCTCACTTTATCCTTTCAAGACTTCAGATTTAGTACAAAAGAATTGTTCATGACTATATTAATAAAAACAAAAATACATGTTGTATGTGTGTAGTGGCAACGATTAAACAGCATCAATAGTGTTCTTTTTGTTTCTAATCTTCAATTCAAGAGAAGTTACAAATTCCCATTGTGACTGCAGGGAGAAGTTTTGGAAATAACTTGGAAGCACTTGGCACAGGAAGATAGGATTCCTCCGCCGCCTCTTGTCAAAGAAAGATTTTGCATGATGCTTGAAAAAGAAGACTTCGATTCTGCTCTTGCTTGTATTACCACAAATTCTGCTGGAGAGTCTCAAGCATTCTGCAAAAGTGCCTGGTTGAATTTATTCGAAGAAAACGCTCAGCGGTTTAGAAAGGACACCCTCATGCGGCTAATGCATGAGGTGCGTGTGCTTGCTGCTCAAAGCAACTCGCCAAACCCTGTATTGCAAAATCTATTAATATCCTGTAGTGATTATAATAGGCCTCGTGTAAAGGTTCCTGGATTCAATCAAACATAGATTTTGTGTACAGTTAAATCATGAAAATCCTTGAAATCTTAATGGAATGCACTCATGCAGCTAGCAAACCAGCATGTCCTAGTAATGATGATAAGGTTTAGGGTGAGAATGAGTCTCGAAATTATTCGTCCTGAGAACGCTTCAAGACTATGTGGGCCAATTAAGGACTTTCTATCAGAATAAAGCTCCGCAATCTATAAAGAAACCACTGTCAAGGGCTTGGTGACCTACTACTATGCCATTAGATTAAAGGGACGAGCTTATGCTTGATGGAAGCAATTAAAAAGAAAGATGAAGGAGCATTTTTTTTTTCCATTCAGATACACTTAGACTTTTTACCAATGATTCCATACATTGGGACAAGATGGGAGAACTATTGCTGAGTACACTGATATTTCTACCAACTGGTGGCTATGAATGATTTTTCAGAAAGAGCAATATTGTGTTTGCATTTTTTATAAATAGTTTCATAAGCCTATCAGAGAGCTTTGATTGTGGATAAACAATAGGTTATTAGGATAATTAACAAAGATGGTTTTTGATATGACCAAAATAATAGGGAGGTGTGCACTAACAAAAAAATATCATTCATTCAGCTCGAATCGATAACTAAACAAATCACAAGTTAAGGTTTAAGTTCTGGATATGGTTTTAAATTTTAGTGTTTCAGATATGATGAGTTAGGGCATTGAATTTCTAAGTGTCATGAATCAGAGAGTCGTAAGTGTAAATATTTGTAGGTAAAATAGCCTAATGAGAAGAGAAGTGATCCTATTTATGATGATTAATATGGTAGTGAGGAGGTTTTCCAAGGTAATGGTGGTGCTACCTCCAAAAGAGTTTGCTTACTCTTAAGAGTGATTCAAACCAAGATTGGCTACACACTAGTCTTTTTCTTTAAACTTGTACCATCAAGGATAATGCATGTAATTTGATTATTGATAGTGGTAATTATGAGAAGGTGATGCCAACTGAAGCAATAAAGAAGTTGCAACTTAAGAAAGAAAAAACACAATATGCCCTACAAATTGATATAGCTGAATCGAGATCCCAAGGTAATCATTAATGGATATTGTCTTGTTTTATTTTATATAGGTAAGAGATATTTTGATAATGTTTGGTATAATGTAGTGTCTATGTATGTGTGTCATTTATTGTTATATAGACCATGATAATATGACAAGAATGTCATGCTTATAAGACGATGTAATACTTATACCCTTAGTATAGTATTGGAAGAGGGAAGTTGTTAAGAGCAGGTATAAAAATATGTTGTTTTTATCCTAATTTATCAAAATGAAAAAAAAAAAAAGAGATTTTAGAGAATTAGGATGACGTGAAAAAAGATATGATATGGAATAAGTTATTGGCGGCTAATGATTCTACAAAGATTGAGAGCATTTTAGAAATTGATTATTGACCTGTTTTATCTGAATTGGTTAATTATATAGTGTTAACATACCGAAGGTCAATGGAATGTAAATATGCTAATATTATTTTTAATGGTTGACAATAACAACAACATAGGCAGATGAATGACCAGAATTTAAGGACGAGTTCTTTTCAAATGATATTACTTAGTACGGTGAATTATTGAGAAATAAGATTTTAAATTAGATGTTATTTGGTAGAGATTTGTAGACTTTTGTGCTTATGAGCTTTATATTTTTCCATTTGTGACAAGTCTTTCGTATTCTATCTTAGTCATCGAACATAGTTCCTGTTGTATATATTGAAGAGAAAACAAAGCTTTGCTGTTGTAGTTGCAGCAGAACATACTTCTTTATTGATTTTCAATACGATTATTTATACAATAAGAAAAAACAAAATTGCAAGATATTCTCCTAGGATATCTGATTTTCTGTTACATGGAATAAAAATAGCCATTAGACTAGCAACAAGAAACAAACTCTAATACTGTAAACAAACTTAGATTCTGCTGAGATTTTATTTTGCTTCTAGAGTTATTCTTGGTCAACAATTCTCCTCCTTGACTCTAAAGCTGCAAACTCCCAACTTCTGTCTCAAATACTCAAACTTGAGCTTAGGAAGTGCTTTTGTTAAGATGTCTGCATGTTGTTCCTTTGTTTTGCAGTAGAACAGCTTTACTTCTCCTTCTTGTTGAATTTCTCTTAGAAAGAAAAATTTAATCTTGAAATGTTTTGTTCTGCCATGAAATACTGGATTATTTGAGATCGATATTGCAGCTTGGTTGTCCACAAACAGTTGTGTGCTTTCATTTTGCTTCAGATTCAAATCTGCCAATAGTTTCCTGATCCAAACTGCTTGGTTTGCAGAGGCAGTGGCAGCAACGTATTCAGCTTCTGCTGTAGATTGAGCAACAATTTCTTGTTTCTTTGAGCTCCATGAAAAAACACATGAACCAAAGCTAAAGCAATAACCAGAGGTGCTTCTCATGTCATCAATGTTTCCTGCCCAGTCACTGTTAGAGTAGCCATGAAGATTGAATTTTCCAACTTGACTGAATTTGATCCCATAATCAGCTGTGCCTTTTATGTATCTGAGGATTCTCTTTGCTGCTTTAAAATGAATTTCACTTGCACAATGCATAAATCTAGATAATAGACTTACAGCATGCATGATGTCTGGTCTGGTTGCTGTCAAATACATTAGACAACCTATTAGGCTTCTGTATAGCTTTTCATCCACTTTTCCAGCTCCATCTTCCTTGCAGAACCTCTCCTTTTGATTCATTGGTGTTGTAGTTGGCTTGCATTGTTCCATGTTGAACTTCTTGAGAATTTCCTTTGCATATTTGTGCTGACACAGAAATATTTCATTTTGTTTTTGAAATATTTGCATGCTAAGAAAGAATGTCATCCCTCCAAGGTCTGTCATTTCAAAAACAGACTTCATCTCTTCTTTGAACTTGTCAATTTGCTCTCTACAGCTTCCTGTTATCAGCAAATCGTCAACATAAAGAGATACAACAAGTATCTGTCCTTCAGCTCCTTTTACGTAAAGAGTAGATTCACTTAGACTTCTTGTAAAGCCTAAGTTTTGCAAGTAAGCATCAATCCTGCTGTACCAGCTTCTTGGAGCCTGCTTTAAGCCGTATAAGGCTTTTTTTAGTTGATATACCTGATTCTCTTGTCCTGCAACTGAAAAACCTTCAGGTTGTTCAACAAAGATTTCTTCCTCCAAGTAACCATTCAAAAAAGCTGACTTTACATCCATTTGATGTAAAGTCCAGCCTTTTTGTGTAGCAAGTGCCAGCAGCATCCTTATTGTATCCATCCTTGCAACTGGAGCGAATGTTTCAGAAAAATCCACCCCAAACATCTGAGCATATCCCTTGACAACCAGCCTTGCCTTATATTTATTCACAGAACCATCAGAATTCAATTTGGTTCTAAAAATCCATTTGACTCCTATGGTTTTTTTGTGTTGAGGTCTGTCCACCAATTCCCACGTTTGATTCTTTTCAATCATCTTTAGCTCCTCCTTCATTGCATCTAACCATTTTTGATCAGTTGCAGCTTCTTCATAATTTGCAGGTTCTATTGCAGCAACATTGCATCTTTGATAGATGTCAGCAAGAGTTCTGGTTCCTCTCACAGGTACATCATCTATTTCATTCTTCTGATTTTGATCTTCAATCTGCTTTTCATATTTCCAATCCCAGCTGTCAGATTCAAAAAACTGAACATCTCTGCTGATGATTACTTTGTTTCTTTGAGGTATGTAGATTCTGTAGGCTTTTGCAACAGCACTGTAGCCTACATAAATCCCAGCTTCAGCTTTCTTGTCCAGCTTGTCTCTCTTATTTTGAGGAATATAAGAGAAACATAAACAACCAAATATCTTCAGATTAATTAGCTTTGGTTTGTAGCCAAACCAGGCTTCAAACGGAGTCCTTGTCTGCAGGGCTTTTGTTGGCAATCTATTCAACAAGAATACTGATGTATTAGCTGCCTCAGCCCAGAATTTCTTAGGCAGTCCTTTATTATGTAGCAAGCATCTCGTCATCTCCATCACTGTTCTGTTTTTTCTTTCCATAACACCATTTTGTTGTGGAGAATATGGTGCTGTTAGTTGGTGTTCAATGCCTGCATCTTCATAAAATCTGTTAAATTTTTCAGAAGTGTATTCAGTTCCATTATCGGATCTGATTACCTGAATTTTGCAGTTGCTTTGAGTTTCAATCCATGCTTTTGAACTTTCCAAATATGTTGGCAACTTCAGCTTTGAATTTCATAAAGTAAATCCAACACATTCTGGAATAATCATCAATAAAGGCAACATAGTACTTACTGCCATTTAGAGATGATGTGTTCATTGGTCCTCCAACATCTGTGTGAATTAGTTGCAACTTCTGTGTAGCTCTCCAGGCTTTGCTTTGTTGAAATGGAAGTCTTGACAGCTTTCTATATTGACAGGCAGCACATGTTGGAAGATCTTTTTCTAATTTGGGCAAGCCTTTCACCATGTTGTTCTTTTCCATGAAAAATAATGCTTCATAACGATAATGCCCCATTCTCTTGTGCCAAAGCAATGAATTATTGACTTCCTTGTGTACAGCAGCCTGCTCTTCTTTAAAATCTAGCACAAAACTTTTGCCTTTCATTTGAATATTGAACACTTCTATACCCTCAGCATCTTTAATCACACAACTTTTATCTTCAAACAGCACTTTATAACCTTTGTCCAACAACTAGGAAACACTTAACAAGTTTTGATTAATTTCAGGAACATACAGCACATCTGAAATTAATTTAAAACCTGAGTGTGTTTCAATGGCTACTGTTCCTTTGCCTTCTACTTTCAAGTGAGTTCCATTTCCAATCTTGACTTTGGAAGTAATATTTATATCAAGCTCTATGAAGAGCTTTCCATCACGAGTCATATGATTTGTACAGCCGTTGTCGATGAGCCAATTTTCTGTGAATTTATTTGTGGCTAAACATGATACCACAAACAAATGCTCCTCCTGATGTTGATCATCGGCAACTTTGGCTTCAGTTTGTTTTGTTGAGTCTTGCATATCTTTTCCATGTGCCCTAACTGACCACACTTAAAACAACGTGCATTAGGACTCCACCAACATTTATTCTGAGGATGATTGTTTTTTTTTGCAGTGAGCGCATGGAGGAAAGCTTTGAATGTTGCTGGTTTTATTGTTTCTGGTGTTGAATGCAGAGCCTCCAAACTTGTTGTTCTATTTTTTCTATTCTTACCATCACGGTTGTTTTGAGATTTGACAAAGAATGTACCCTCTACAGTTCTTTCTTGCCTCATCAGCCTCCTTTGCTCTTGTGCTTGTAGTGCATTCAACAACTCTGCCAAGGTAATGCTTGATAGATCTTTAGAATTTTCTAAAGATGAGATTGTTGTCTCAAACTTCTCTGGAATTGTTACTAGAATTTTTTGAACAATTCTAGAATCAGAAAAATCAGTGCCAAGAAGTCTTACATTGTTAACAATGCTGAGAAGTTTGTTAGAATATTCCTTGATTGTTTCTTATTCTTTCATCTTTTGTGACTCAAACTCTCGGATTAAGTTTAGCACCTGCATCCCTTTGATTCTCTCATTTCCTTCTTATTCTCCTTTCAGAAAATCCCAGATTTCCTTTGCTGTTTTGAGAGTCATTATTCTGTAAAAAATGGTGGGTGAGACTACTGCAAACAGAGTTGCTTTTGCTTTCGATGTTCTCTGCTTCTTCTCTTTATGATTTTTGATTTGTGCAACTGTTGGATTGTCTGACAGAGTTGGCACTTCATATACTTGTTCAACTGCTTCCCATAGATCATTAGCATCAAGATAGGCTTCCATTCTAACAGCCCATACTTGATAATTGATCCCATCAAATACTGAAGGTGCAACTGCAGTAAATGACATTTCTGAGTTCATATTGGTTGTGTTGTGTTTAGATGAAAAGTATTTGAATGTTGTGTTTAGGCTCTCTCAATCTCACAGGTATTTGAAGGTTGTGTTTAGGATCTCTCAATCTCACAAGTCCCTCAAGAAAATCAGCTCTGATACCAATTTGTTGTATATATTGAAGAGAAAACAAAGCTTTGTTGTTGTAGTTGCAGTAGAACATACTTCTTTATTGATTTTCAATACGATTATTTATACAATAAGAAAAAACAGAATTGCAAGATATTCTTCTAGGATATCTGATTTTCTGTTACATGGAATAAAAATAGCTATTAGACTAGCAACAAGAAACAAACTCTAATACTATAAACAAACTTAGATTCTGTTGAGATTTTATTTTGCTTCTAGAGTCATTCTTGGTCAACAGTTCCTATGGATGTTCTGCTTGCTCTAATATAAGTTTCTAGCTTTCACTTGAGTTCATATAACACGCATGTTTGTCGATATGTTGGTTAGATCAGAGAAATTTGGACGTGCCTGCTTTTCCATACAAGGACATGTCTAAATATATGAGGGTTTCCAAGAAGTTATTCTAGATTTTATGTTTGCTCTTATTGCAAAAATCGATTACCATATCAAATGGTTGCATCTGCATTTAACAATTTATAACATTGACGGTTTCTTTCATTAGAGATATTGAATATTATGAGAAAAAGTGTGATGTGATTCAAGAAAACTTGAAGGTTATCTGTGGTTGAATCTGATCAGATCCATTCGATTCATTTTCTGGCTGAATGCCTAAAGATTTTGTTTTGGGTAAGGAGGAAAAGGTTGTATCAGGGATTTCTTTAGGTTCTGTATTGATATATAAGATTGTTGCTTTAAGTTTCCCATGGTATGGAAAATTCCGGTTGATGCTTCCTGTGCTCAAGGAATGATTGTATTCGTATCACCATTCTCTGTTCATCCCAGAAAGAAAAGCTGCCGCGTAGAACTATCTTCAAGTCTTGACTTGTCTGTTTTCAGTGCGCACTGCAAACCAGCTGAAGAACAGCAACATGCTGTGAATATTCTGGACTTGACATCTTGTCTATGGTTTAACCTTGTTTTCTCTCCTTATTGATTCCGCCTTACGATTATACAGAACAGATAAAATTTGAAGCAAGTCAGCATGAGTTTTTCGGGGAAAAATGTAGCTGAGCGTGATTTGGAAGATTTCAACGAAAGCATGCATGATGCTGCTGCTGATGAAGCTGCAACTGAAGTATGTATGAATTGATTAATTCTCTGCTAATCTGCCTTAAACAGAAAACATTCTTGCTTAAACTTCTCAGCTGCTCATGCTTCAGCAAATTTTGGCCACGGCCTCATATAACTCTTGAACTTTTGTTACAGTTGAACAGGATGAGCAGACCAGTAAGCCTGGGATATGCTACTGAAAGAGTTTCTGCTCCTATGGAAAGTGAGTAAAACTAGTGCATCATTTCATTTACTGCTGCTGATGATAAACTTATCAAGTGATTCTTTCAAAACCAGATTGATTTTCGAACTTATTATTTGCAGCAAGATTCGTTATGCACAGCCACAACATAGGCGACAGACTGGAAGTGTGAAATGGTTTTCTAGTCAAAGGGGCTATGGCCTTACAGCACCAAGTGATGGAAGCAAAAATGTATTTGTTCATTATTCATCTCATTAATCAGATGGCCGCCTACATCTGCAGCCTAACACTTCCATCGAGGACGAAATCCTCAGGGGCTCTGAAGGAAAAACAGAAGCCATTAATGCCACAGCTCCTGGTGGAAGATTGCTTCCAAACAGCAGAAAACTTGGTCCTGGAGAGAACATCACTGGAAGCAGCAGCAGCAAATCCATGAGTTCCCGTAACTCCAATACTAGCAGTTTCAATAATGTTGGACCTTGTTTTATCTGTGGCCAGTTGGGGCACTTGGCGAAGAATCATCTCCTCAACCAAATATATTTTTGTCCTTTTTACATCTGTTTCCACTATCCTCGACACTAACCAAACCAACCAAAGAGTTCAATTCAAGTTTCCAATGGGTTTATTTCTTGTTGAATTCTGACGAGGAACATCTCATTTCTTTAGCATGGAAGCCTTCTCCAGTTGAAATATTTAGTGGGCTTAGAAGGCTTATATATGAAGATTTAACATGAAGTCTATTGACCCAAACCCAGTGCTCCAAGGTCCAAGCTAGTAGAAGAAAACTATTACTAATCTTTAGACTTTTTAGCCATTCTCATCGTGTCATTTTGCAACAAATTTTTTTATTAAAAAAAACACTACACATGCCTTCATCTCTTTGCTATCTTCTTTTTATCTCTAAAAAAGAGATAAAAATAAATAAAATGATCGATGCAGGAGTACAGTAAAAGTTTGTTTTACTTAAAAAAATATATATAATAAATTAATATTTTTTTTGATGATTTTAATATAAAAAAATAATAATTTCTATTCTTGTTTTTTCTTTAGACGATAATTTATTTTGTTTTTAGAAAATGTAAGGTAGATGGTATATTTAGATCCTGTTTATTTTTGTGTTTTAAAAATATTTTTGAAAAAATTTAAAATTTAAATTTTTTTTTTTTACTTCAAATTAATATTTTTTTATGTTTTCAGATCATTTTGATGTGCTGATATTAAAAATAATTTCTAAAAAATAAAAAATATATTTTGATGTATTTTTAAATAAAAAAAATTTTAAAAAACAATTACAACCACATTTTCAAATATCCTATTAGTGCCCGTTTGAGAACAGGTGGTTTTGGCATTTTTTTTTTCTTTGTTTTTTTACTTTGGAGGCTTTTTCCTTATTTTAAAAGCTCTATCAACATATATATATATATATATATATATATATATATATATATATATATATATATATATATATATATATATATATATATCATCAAAATACATTGTGTCGGTGATATTTATATGTATGATGAAACTGAGATTATATTTATTTTAAAGTCCAATATTAAGATATTTTCGTGAATAGAGTTATATAGCATATAGTTGCTACCGATCAAGGATTAGATATCACAGATTTAAACCACATTTTTTTAATCAATTAAATACTTTTAGCTTTGATTTTTTTTTTCCATCCGACAATGAAAATATTATTATACAATTTCACATCAAGTTTTTGTTGTGTCGTGAATTATTTTCTTTTCTAATTTACTATAATGTCATCGAATTGTTTATAAACCCAGTAACAACACTAGGAGCAAGTCGGGGGGCTGGGACGGCCATTAAGCAGCCGACATTTCAGAGCAGAAAAAAAACCAGCCGACATCCTCTGTTCCTGGGATTTTTGTCCCATAAAACTCTGTACACGCGTTTAATCTTCTTGCCCTTCACTTTCTAGTGGAAAACGTAAAGGGGCCATGAAATTGAAACCTAGACAGGGGAAAAGAGGGCCTAAGACGATGCAAATTATGTTTTTTCTTTCGCTTTAGGCTGCATTTGTTTTTTACTTGCTTTTTGAAAGAAACATAGTAAGCTGGTGTTTGATAATAAATTAAATTGTATTTTATTTGGTAATATTTATTAAAAAATTAAGTTTGAAATGTAGTTTTTATATAGTAATTTTTACATGTTTTTTTAACTGAATTTCGTAAAATCTTATTTGTTTTTACGTTTCGAAAGTATTTTTAAAAAAATTTGAAAATGTTTTTTTTTTGCTTCAAATTGATATATTTTTTGTGTTTTTGTATCATTTTGATACATTGATATCAAAAATAATTTTTAAAAAATAAAAAAATATTATTTTAATATATTTTCAAGTAAAAAACATTTTAAAAAACAATCGCAACTACATTTCTATCAAATATTATATATATATTTTTTATTACATATCAACTTTAACCGTAATTTTTACGTATCGAAATACAACTATTACATATTTACATCTAACCATTCTTTTTTTAAACTTACCTTTCTTGCATCACAGTTCCAAAAAACAAACACTTTTTTAAGTGTTCTTGGGACTGTTCATGACAGACACTTGGAAAGAGATGTATCCATGCAGCCCAGACAGAGGCAAAGAGGTGACAAATTACCTTCTTTGTCAACTGTGTAGGCTATGGCGGAAGTTCAATGCATTGCTTCACCCGTCTACATCATCTTTTTTTCAAGTATTTTTAAAAGTATGGTAGTGGTTGCTTTTCAAATAACTTTTCATGTCAAAATATATACAAATGATATTTTTTATTTTTTAAAAATCATTTTTGACATCAGCACATCAAAACAATCTAAAACATACAAACCATATTAAATTATAACAAAAAAACAAAAATTTGAATTTTATGGGAACGCGGTTTCAACCGCGTTCCCAAACAAGTTATTCGCCAGAGCTGATTGGTTGATTCAATAACCTGATAACTCTCGGATCATGATAGTTTTCGAATTATTTGAACAGTTTACTTTATTTAATTGGATTTGATAAACTTGATGACTAGATCATTAATCCTATAATAATTCATGTAAGATTATTTAATCAATAATTTTTATTTATTTATTTTATATAAAATAATGTTATTTTATTAAAAATACCTAATAAATACAAGTAAATTTCTCGTTTATCCATAGATTAACATATTTAATTCATAATTCAAGTATTAAATCATTAATTTTTTTTTTAATTTGAACATATATTTTGAAAACACCATCAAGTAAAATCTACTAATTACAATATTTGTAGTGTCATTAAACTACCACTTATTTTAAAGATTTCATTTACGGCTACAAACCTCATATTGAATCCGAGCGATTTTTTGAGATCAAGATCTTTTTGTGTTCTAGACAACATGATACAACTAGTCAACTACGATATGCAATAACTTGCCTAGCTAGGTGTTTTGAAACCCACCATTTATTTTTAATCAAATCAATATAGATTGTATAATTAAGAGTTTATTGTGATTTTTAAGTTGTGGTTGTAATTATGGAAGTAAAAATAAAATATTTGGTAAAATATACAATTGAAAGTATAATTTTAAAACTTTATTTGGACAAAATCCAAATCACGAGTTAAAAAAATCAATCCGTGTTAACAAAAAAAAAATCAATTGATTTTACCCCGGTCAACCAGATTATGAATCTACTTATATTTTTAATCAGGTCGTATTTAGTTAATTCTTTCACTTTTTTTCTTTAATCTAAGACTGATTTAGGTTTCGAATATGTCAAGTCTCATATCATTATTAAAAACTAGCATATTGGTTTGCGCTATGTACCAACTCAATAATAATTTTTTTTTAAATGTAAAAAATATTAAAAATATAGAGAATATTTTAAATGTTTTGGATTTGGTGGTTAAGTTAGAACCAAAAGACTTGAGTCTGGTAGCATGCTAGACCTAAAAGCCTTGGATTAGATGGTCATACTTTGACCCAACATGCGCTAGCAGCTTTTGAGATAAAAAATAAAAAAACAACGCCCTTCATGATCCTCTGAACATCTACAGTATGATCTGCAATGCAAACACTCTATATCTATAATGTGATTCATAATTCAAACATTTTATGTACATAATATCAACACGGTAATTTTTTTATATATTTTAAAATATAGTATAATATGTTGAGATTAATATTCTATAAAAAGCTACCATTATAGCTAAGAAGCTTCAAAAAGCTCTATCAGCTTTCAGCTTTTTTAGCGTGGGGTTCACACGAGCTCTCAAATAAAAACTCTACTTAACCGAAAGGATGTGGAAAGCCACCGCTACTATATTTGCCGCAAACAAGACCAGTAGGTTTGGTTTTGAATTTAAAACTCTACAAACTGCACCGCCATTTAACCACGCTTTCGCAAGGGGTCCACCTGTTGAGAAACCAAAATGAAAGGACACAGCACATGAAAGTGGTGGCATGCATGTTTGTGAAGCAATTGGCACATTCTTATTGCAGATATTAACATTAAATGTTACATTTAAACTGTCATTATAATTACATAAAGAATCATTATTAAACATGGCTCCACCAAGGCGGGATTATGATTTAACAGGTTAAATCGAATTGATTTATATTAATAAAAAATATATTTTTTTTTATAAAAAAATTAATATTTAAATCGAGTTGATTTATAAAAAAAAAATGTAATTTTTCTTTTAAGAAAAAAAGTTAATCCAACGTAGTTTTGAAGAATTTTTCTTTAAGATCAAACCAAATTTTAACCTATTTCTAGGTTGACCCAAAAATATTGTTACCACGCCACTATTTACCAAGAAATTAATCAGAATTATAATAATAATTTATTTTAGTTTTTTTTATTGCACCATTATAGGCCCAAATTGATGGTCAATTAAAACATATTTATTAATAAATTGCAAGATTAAAAAATAAATGACTAAAATGAAAAACACAGATAAAAGATGGTTTTGCTAAAATTAAGGCTAAACATACACTTTAATCCTTCAACTTTTCAGATTATAAGCTTTTAGTCCCTAACAATTTATAAAATTTAATTTTGATCTCAAATATCATTTTTCTTATTTCTTAGTCCCTGGTTTGAGAAAGGAGAGAGTGACCGGATTCTAGTGGTAGAGAAAGAAAGTCTTGATTGAGACCGATTCCGACCACAAAAACAACTGATTTTGGTTTCAATGGGTTCCTTTTAATGAGTAAAGTTTAGACAAGGTGGTTTTTTTTCCTTAAATTTGTCTAAATTGTGGATTTGAATCTGAAAAGAATTTTGATTTCGGGTTAATTATGGGTTTCAAAATTAATTTTTTGATTGTTAGAGGCTATGGATATGTGTTGACCATGTGTTTTCATGGTTGTTTCAGGTCAAAATATGGTTAAAATTATTTTTTTTTAGTCTAAAACAAACTAACCTAATTTTTGAGTGACTAGAGGTCACCAAAATCTTATCAGTTGAGGCGACGCGTAGAGTGTGTTTGTTTATGCGGTTAGATCATGATTTTGAAAGTTTTTGAATTATTTTAGTTTTAAATTAATATCTTTTAATATTTTTTTTTATTGTTTTGATGTACTTATATTAAAAAAAATTAAAAAAAAATTATTTTAATACTTTTCAAAAACAAATAATCTAATAATATTTTACAAACAAGACTTGTAATAGGTTTGCAACTATGCCACTACATGTGCAACATTATTTCCATTCCTCCTGTGTGTCACAATATATTTATATTTATATTTACAGTACAACTATGAATGAGATGGTCCAAGGTGGAAGGGAAAATATTAAATCAACTGATCTTATTATAAAACTATAGCATAGGATCAGGACACCGAAGAAGAAAGAAAGAAAAGTTGTCTACGTGAGTGACAATAATACGATGCTTCTTTTCATGTGGAATTTTTGGTCAATACTTTTTCCGCATGCAAAATTGTGAGGGGATGCACCTTAAAAAGGGTGTCATTTGCGCATGATTGTATTCATTGGGATTTATTACATTGATTAAAATTAATTTTTTTAATATCAATTAACAAAAGCTATAACTTGAGTAAAATTAAAAAATAATAATAATTATTTTTTAATGTTTTTGGATTGTTTTGATGTATTGATATAAAAAATTATTTTTAAAAAATAAAAAAATTATTTTGATATATTTCCAAGTAAAAACTACTTTGAAAAACAATTATTGCAACATTTTCAAACACACCCTTTGAAATAAAAGAGAATAAATGTTAAATTTAAATATAATAAAAAGAAATTTTATATTTTTATCTTTGTTTTTCCAACCACATACATTTTTATCCCTTTTTGTTGCATTTGTAAGATTAGTATCTATGAGTCTTCTTCCTATCATGAGCTAAATGCAATATTCCTATATTGCTCATAGCTAATCTTGGACCAAGATTATTGTGCTATAATTTCAAGTGACAATTGCATATCTCTCATCCATCCATGACAAAAATGAATTGAAGTAATGTTTTATTTATGTAGAGCAGGCGGACTTACTATTGTTAATTATTTGTTGTTATTATTTTATATGAGATTATTAATTATTTGTTAGCCATTCTTAGAACATTTCTAGGGTGTTTGAGAGTGTGATAGAAGTTGTTTTTTAAAGTGTTTTTCATTCGGAAATGCATCAAAATAATATATTTTTTATTTTTTAAAAATTATTTTTGACATCTGATTAATTTAAAATAAAAAAAGTAAAAATAAATTTAATTTAAAAAAAACACTTTTAAAATATAAATACAAACATGATATTATATATTGGATCCCATTGCTCGGAGGAATAGAAGGAAAAAGAGTATATTAATTATACTTGCTTGGCGTTGGTATTAGGTAGAGGAAAAACCATGCCTGATTTGGGATATTCATCTAAGAAATCTGGAATCCAAATTTAATCCGAGTTGAATTATTAATTAAATCTGATAAAATATAAACTCGAGGAAACTTATTTAATTTTTAATAATTTAATAATCCAAAATCTTTTTGAGATAAGTCTTTAAATAAAGTTAGATAATCACGAGAAAAACAAGTAAATTCTTCTCACCTTGACTATAAGAGATAGTACTTGTTCTTTAGACAACCGACAGTTTTTTTCTAGAACAACATTAGTTTTTACCAATTGTAAGACGTTAAAAGAACATTCATGGGCATGATTGAGAGGGTGCTTTTGAAGGGACACGACATTTAATTTTAATGAATACATCTTTTCATTATACATCAGATGATGCAACTTCCTTTTGTTTTGTTTGAATTATCTAGTTTTTGTTTATCTCGACTAATCCCACGAGTTCTAAAATTAACGACTATATAAGCCTCCAATGACCATCATACATGGCTCGAACTTGAAACCACAGAGAAAACAAACCCCTTAATCCTAAGCTTTTACTACTACCTCCTATTATATAGTTAGCTTCTTTTGTATTTTGTTACCAAATTATTTGGAAAATGAACATATTTACCTTAACTATAATTCAATCTTACTTGATCTCTATCATTTTAAATTTTAAACATCATCCAATTAATTTTTTTTCCTCAAACTATAATTTAAAAATAAAAATTATAATTTTCAATCTAATTATTGAATCAGGCTTGAAATTCTTTGAATTATTCTACAAGTTCGGTTGTATAAAAAATGAGCTCTAAAATACCCTTGAATTAAGCTTTGAAGATACGGATTGAGTTAATTTTGTTATTTTTTTAATTTTTCTAGATTTTATTTAAATTTCAGATTTTATGTTATTTTCTCTGGAAAAAAGAATTTTTATCGAATTAATATCAATCTCAATCCTTTTTAAAAAAAAAAAAACGAATTCTAGTTTTTTTCTAAGTTTTTCTGCTCACCTATTCCCTGTTTGTTATGGTTATCAATTAAAATAACTAGTAGTCGTAATAAAATGTGTAAAGGGAGCCTAGAGTTGGTAGGGCCGGTGAGACACCTCTAGAGCTTGAAAAATCTCCCCCTTTTTAAGGGACTTTTTCATTTTTGTACGAAATGATTCTCTTCATATAAAATCGCACTTTTAGTCTCCCAATATTTACTTTTTTTTCTTTTCTTTTTATCGTGTGTTCAAGAGCTTGGAATCTTTTAATATGTTTGTTTTTCAATATAAAAAATATATTTTTAGGACAAGTGTGTATTTTGTAAGGTGGTATATATATTTTTAATTAAAAATATATTAAGATAATAATTTTTATTGGTATATCGAAACCAAAATACACATGAAAAAAATATTAATTTGATACTATTTCAAGCGAAAAAAATTTAAAAAGCGCTTTGAAAAACATATTAAATCATAAAAACAGACATTTTCTATTTAATTAATAAATGAATATATTTCTTATATTATTATCACTTATTTAAATTTCACAAAAAATTATAAGAAAATTATTCCTCGTCAATATATCGATTCAAGCGTGAACACCACATTTAAGACTAGTTAATTTTCTTTTATCATAAAAAATGATGGTTACTCCATTAGTTAGGTTGGTTACTATATGATGATTTGTATTTTTTGGTAAGATGTGTCTGGTGAACAACTTATATTGGGAAAACCTAAATGAAACACTACTACCAATGGCTAAGAAATATTGGATGAAATTCGCAGAGATGTAGTTTAACTGATTAGGTTTTAAATTTATTCTCTAGAGGTCACTAGTTCGAGTCATATAAACCTCAGAGCTACTAGAAGCTTACATGATCGTTAACTTCAGGACCCGTAGGATTAGTCGAGGTACGCGTAAACTAACTCGAACACCCACGTTAATAAAAAAAAATTATTGAATAAATATTATGAATATGATATTATCATTACATAGGTGGCATGTGAGACTACTCTCCAAGGTATTATTCAGAGTTTATTCATAATTTTTTTTTTTATAAAAGTATCAGCTAAAATATATACAATTTACTTGAGAATTAATTAAAGAAGGATATTTATGAAAATTAATTAAAAAAATTGAATGTACAACAAAATCCTCTTATTATTCCGTAATTTTTTTTAATGTTATGTCTAATTAGTATACTAGAAGAATCAAACATACAAAATAGATAAAAAAAAAATTTGATCAAAGAGATAGAGACGAAAACATATATTAAATGTCTATGAGATAATCTTATAGTGAATTTTTATAACTACATTTCTTTTATTCCATAATAAATGTATCGTTAAGCTAGCATATGTGTGAAGTGAAATTATGTTTCCTAATAAAAATCTGGATTTATCTGATAATTTATTAATCTGGTCAAAATATAACTTTTAATTCATTATTTTTTTTAATTTTTTATTATAAAAACAAGATTTTAATTTTTTCAAATTTTTATTTTAATTTAGATCCACTCTTCTTATCCATAACATGTATCAATATAAGTATACTTAAGGTTAAAGAAAATAAAAACAAAAGTGTGAAAAGAAATTGTTTTCTTAATTTATTTTTCAAACCTCTCGCTCTCATGTTCTCATATTTCGACAACATGGAAAACACGGAGATTTCTACGCCTATTACTACAAAACTCTTCTCTTTCACATTCAAACGTACCTTAACAACCGAAACTCCTGTCTCTCCTCTTCACTTTTCGCTTCTCGTACGTTTCTCTCCTTCTCTCCCTCTAATTTTTTGACAATTCTTCTCTCTCTTTTTTAAAATCTTTAATTAATTTTTGTATTTAGTTCTCTTTATCTTTCTTACGTTTTCTTGATCATCTTTTGGTGGGTTCTTTTCATTTATCTTGTGACTGCATGTCCCTAAATTTCAAGCCTTTTCTTCCCTTTTAATTGTATGTTTGTGTATAGTATATGTAGATCTTTTTGTGTTCTTGGGAAGCTTGTAATTGTTATTGCTGTTTCCAGGTGCTATTTTGATGTTAAAAATGTTTTTGTTTGAGTAAATTGTTGCTTTCAAATATTTGAGCTATTTTTCCCTTTTTTGACTGACTGGCCCTCCTTTTTTTTTGTTTTTTTTGATAAAGGTGTGATATTTAGGATTTTTTCTGTGTTTTTTGAGATGGGTTTTGATTGATTGGTGTTCTTGGATCTTGGGGAATTTGAATATTGGGATTTGGTTTGTTCTTCTATCTGTAAAATGGTTTTTTTTCCCTCGTTGTTAGAAACGTGATCATTTGTGTTTCTTGGTTCTCTACGGTGGACATTCTGATATCAGAATTTTCTCTCTCTAAATTTCTGGTATCAGACATGCCCTGACAAACAATTGCAATGTTTTTGTCTTTAATTATTATTCCCATTTTTCTACATGAAGAACGGAGTTTGAAAGTATTTTCTTCTTTTTACTGGTCCATTTGGATCTTGAAACTCTCCACCTTTCTCTCTCTTTTTACTGGTTTTAGATTGTAAAGATTTGAATTTGAGTGGTGAATTTTTCTGGTTTTTTGTTTTTCCACATTTGCATAGTAAAATTTGTTCTACTTTTAGTATTTAACCTTTTACTTTCTTTGTTTTGTTTTGGTTTCAAATACTTGTATAGGGCCCAGCTGGTCTTTCTTTTGTTCTGATTGTACCTTTTCCTCTCTTGGTTTCTTCTGTTTCAAACTCCATCATTGCTAATTGTTTGAATTTGATTTCATTGCAGCAGACTGGAGCA
Organism: Populus trichocarpa; assembly: GCF_000002775.5. Taxonomy (NCBI): domain Eukaryota; kingdom Viridiplantae; phylum Streptophyta; class Magnoliopsida; order Malpighiales; family Salicaceae; genus Populus; species Populus trichocarpa. The sequence continues at coordinate 48,536,088 of NC_037285.2, read as the reverse complement.
GAAAGCCACTGATACAGAAGCTTTGTCTTGACGGGTAAAGGGATTTGATCTCGTAGGACTCTCCAAATGCTAAGTTTTGGCAGGACCAGAACTCAGCCAAGGTCCAATAGATCTATGTCCCTTGGAGGTCAGTTTTATGGCTCACCATTTTGATTTTGAAATGCACCCTCTTAACTCCCTTGATGTTTATGGTGATGCAATTGTTTGGAGGTCAGTTTAATTTCTTTTTCTCACTCTGTGTTGCAGGCATGGATTTTTCAGATCCAAAAAGAAAAAATAATGTTGTAGGAAAGATTCTTTTGGCCGCTTCCCTAACAGCTGTATGTATAATTATGCTGAAACAATCTCCAACCTTTAATTCTCCAAGCCCGGTAACTCCATGTTCCTTTGTTCAATCTCTTTCTGTTAATTTTTAATTTAGTACCAAACATACCTGGTTTTTCCCTTGAAGCCGCAGAAATAGCATTTAAAAACTTCATGCATTTAAATAAGTTCAGCCATTGAGTTATGATTTGAGCTTATGATATTTCCTTAATGTGCTTTCTGATTTGTTGGTTTGTTTATTTCAGTTCTCTTTGCGTGAAGATGGGGTGATCCATGTCCTTGTGACAGGTGGTGCTGGCTACATTGGTTCCCATGCAGCATTGCGACTTTTGAAGGATGGTTACCGAGTAACCATAGTGGTATGTTCATCACAAGAAATTTAGTAGCTTCCTTTTGAGATCTCTTATTGCTGTGATTTTTAATTTTTTCTTGGTCTTTTAAGTTTAAGATTTTCATATTGTTAACAGGACAACCTTTCTCGAGGAAACTTAGGTGCAGTCAAGGTTTTACAAGAGTTATTTCCTGAGCCTGGGAGGCTTCAGTTTATATATGCTGACTTGGGAGAGCCTAAAACTGTATCCTTATTATTTGATATATAATATATATAGCCTATTTTAGGTTGTTTTTAAAGACAGTTGAACTTGGATATTGCAACTTGTTTCCTTTACCAAATTTTCAGGTTAACAGCATCTTTTCACAAAATGCATTTGATGCTGTGATGCATTTTGCAGCAGTTGCATATGTTGGGGAAAGCACCGTGTACCCCCTTAAGTAAGTTTTCTATGTGGTCTGAATTAAACCTTTCCTGTTTCTATTGAACTTGCTTCAATTTTTTTTTTTGGGTGATGACAGGTTTAAATATTTTTTTTCCATGTGGCAATGGTAGTAACAAGAATAAAAGGCTTTGCTGAAACTTCTTTTGGCATAAGGGATTTCTTTGATAACTTAAAAATATGGTTTGCATTCGAGAATTGCAAGATTAGATGACAAGATAATGTCTTTAAATTATAGCAGGGTAGCAGATTCATGCCCTTATTTTGATAAAACTGGAGGCAAACGAGCTTCTCTTTAATGAAGTGAACAAACATTAAGAGAATGGAAGAAATTATCTTCTAATGCTGGTAATGAGTGATATTTGGATTCAAAACTTAAAGCATAACCTTGTACCTGAATCACTTCTATATTTTTTCTTCTGTAAGGGAACAAGAGGGGAAGTGAATGTACTAGATAGCAGAAAGGAAAGAATTAGGTGAACTTTTAGCCATAAGCAAAATCCCTTTCTTTGAAAGTTAAGATTATTTTTGTCATTGATAGTACAGGGCATGGGAAAAGTTGTGTTGTTTGACAGCCTTTCCTTCAGAGCTTGTTTTCAAAATATACAGGGCATTGTACAAACATACCGCATAATAGATTAGGAAAGCCATGTTTGGTAGGAACTTTGATTGTATCTGCATATTTTGTTTCTCAGTTCAATAATCATAAGAAAACCCGCTGGCAGCTATAGAGTACAGAAAATTGCTTTTGGAAACTGATATAATGTAAATCAAGTTAGAGACTTGAATTTTCTTTTATCAAATATTTCATTTTTATACAGATGTATGGATCACCTCTTAACTATAATCCAATATTCTCTATTGATATCAAAATTAATACCCTTGATCGTATGTGTCCTTAATGATGATATGTTTGTTCTTGCTGTGCAGGTACTATCACAACATTACATCAAATACCTTGGTAGTGTTGGAGTCAATGGCTGCAAATGATGTAAAGACTTTGATATATTCAAGCACATGTGCAACATATGGGGAGCCTGAAAAGATGCCTATTACTGAAGACACTCCACAGGTTTGATTTATAAACTTGCTAACCAGCATTTTTAATTCATCTGTTTGTCCAGTCTAAGCTTAATTCAGGACAAGAGAGCACAAGAATGATATGCGACGACTCGTTTTACTTCACACCAGGTTACATGCTAGGTGACTGATTTATATTTTCCCCCCAACTCAGGTACCCATTAATCCATATGGAAAAGCTAAGAAGATGGCAGAAGATATCATCCTTGACTTCTCTAAAAATTCAGACATGGCAATTATGATATTGAGGTTGGTATTGAGTTCCCTTGTCCCTTTTCTTGAAAGTGTTGACTTTCCAATTGTTGATCTATTTTTGTTGTTATTTTGAAAGTATTTCTCAAATGCTTTTCATTCAATTTACTAGTTGATCTCTAGTTTTTGTTGTTTTTGAAGTATTTCTCAAATGCCCTTTTTTCAGTTTTTGAACTCACTGCAGAAGATGAGGCTTTGAATTCAATTGATAACTCAAAGCAACATCCCTGTCCTGAAATGAAAGTTTAATAATAAGAATTTCTCACTCTTAAAGGTATGAATTGACAAATGCTTTTCTGACCAAATTTCAGATACTTCAATGTGATTGGATCAGATCCAGATGGAAGGTTAGGTGAGGCTCCTAGACCTGAACTGCGTGAGCACGGACGAATTTCTGGTGCTTGTTTTGATGCTGCTCGTGGTATTGTTGCTGGACTAAAGGTATTTTGATTTTGATTTGACCTTGAATTTTTCCCTTTTAGATCAAAATTGCAACTTCACTGTTGAGTTGTTTCAAGGCTATGCTGCAGTTGGTAAAAAAGAGATTTTCTTCATTCGATCATTTGGAAAACAAATGTACACGGTGTCTTCCTGCTTGGTTATTGATATTACTTTGATTTTCAGAACCTGGTTGGTTTAGTTTTAGGTGCCTGATTTCCTTGGTTGCTGAAAATTTAGACAGTTTGGGAGTCTTAGAATCAGGTTACTGGGACATTTATTGAGGTTTCACACCTAAAGGCTGTGTTGTTATCTGCTTGCTTCCCTCTGTGTTGTGCCATTTAGACAAAAAGCATGCTCCCTGCTCTGTCGTGTTCTTACGTTATGATGAATGAAATTCTCAGAATGTTGGTGTTTTCACTTTGCAGGTTAAAGGAACGGACTATAAGACACACGATGGAACTTGTATAAGAGATTATATCGATGTTACTGATCTTGTTGATGCTCATGTTAAAGCACTTGAAAAGGCAATGCCTGGGAAAGTTGGAATCTACAATGTTGGCACTGGAATGGGTGGGTAACCAGTTCCCCTGTTCACTGAGCCGCTTTTCATTGATCTTGTGTTCTCAAGATTTTTTTTTTTATTTTTTTTTATCAGGTAGATCAGTCAACGAGTTTGTACATGCATGTAAAAAGGCAACCGGTGTAGATATCAAAGTAGACTATTTACCTCGCCGGCCTGGTGACTATGCTGAAGTGTTTAGTGACCCATCAAAAATTAACCGTGAGCTGAACTGGACAGCACAATACACTGATCTCCAAAAGAGTTTACAGGTTGCATGGAGATGGCAAAAATCACATCAAAATGGGTATGGATCCCCTTTGGTGATGGCTTCTTGAACATTTAGGGAAGAGTCCGTAGCAGAAATTAACTCGGTCCACAGACCCCACGCAGCACTGACCTCAGCTGTGTTTCTATTCTCTCTTAGAAGAGGGGTTTCAGATGAAAGATCATTTATTCACCTAAAATATAGTGTTAGGAGCGGCCAATTCATTAGATGTATTCGAACAGATATTATCTCAATAACATGATGCCTTGGTGCAGGTATAGCTTCTATTGATCTACCCTCTTGGTTATACCCATCATTTTTCGAAGTTCTTTCTCTGAGAATGGACACTGGATAGTTTGCTTCCAGAATCATTTCATTTAGCCAAGTTAACCTCAGTTTCACCGAAGGAGATCATTGAAACTGCTAGGGTTACAAGGTTCTAGCTTATAAGATTGTCTGACTGAATTGGCAAGTTGCCCTAGTTGAATAGACTGGTCCATCTAGCTCTGAAAATGATGGTACTATGTTGTCACTGCAATCACATAATTTATGCAAAACTTGTCTGTCAGATGTCAACGCAATCTTTGAAGAGGAAAGAGTGAATTGTTCTTTGATCCTCTGTTTTTAGTGAAGATTTGATTTTAATAAGCCAATATTGAGTCCCTGTATTTTCATATGTTTGTAGTTTAGTCCTTCTATTGTTTTTTTTTCATGAAAATTAAGTTTTTTTACTAAATACCCTTCATTTCTAATCAAAATTTCCAATCTTACCTTCTATAAACAAAATTAGAAGGATATGCAAGAAATCTTAAAAAGAATTCAGTCACCTTTGGTCAAGTGACTGACTTGTGATTTTCAAGACTAGATGTACTATCTTAGAATTATCATCAAAACAAGGACTAAACTATAATTTACCCTGTAGAAAAGTTGTAGAAGATTAAAGGAAATAGTCAAAGCAAGTTTTACAGGAAATCAAGGCCAACGTTCAATAGAAAAAAAAACCTAGAAGACTGACTTGAAAAATGTCAAGCAGCCATGAAGGAAAGCTATGGTCTCTATGTATAAAAATCCATTGAAAAACCTAGAAGACTGACCTGAAAAAAGTCAAGCAGCCATGAAAGAAAGCTATGGTCTACAATGGATAAAAATCCCAACAAGTGGTTGGAAAATGTACACATAAAAAGTAATGTAGATCAAAATATCTAGCACTTGTTTGACATGTATAAATAGGCCAAGGATTTCCACTTTTTGGTGTGTCTTACAGTAGATACCAAGATTCTTTGCTTCTGCAGGCCATTCAATCAATTCCAAATTATCAATTTCTCTCAATCCCAGTTTTTTGTTTATTTCAAAACTTGTAAATTGCAGCAAGCGGATTGGTGTTTTGAGAGCTAGCTATGTCAGTTGGCACACCTCAAGTTTTCCACCATATGCTGATGGCAACTTGTCAGGAAAAGCAAGCTTATCTAGTCCATTATGCTTGCTGATAACTAATCCATATTCATTAAAGGTTATCTCTCACTCTCACTCTATCCCTCTCTTCTCTTTTATTGTTTGAAGTATGATTACAGCTTATGGAAGATCATTGTCAGCTGTGTGCATTTATGTGCTAGGCCACTCCTCCTTAATTTGTCTCTTGCTGGTCTTGATGTTACCACGTCCTTTTCTTATGTGCAGCATGGAGATTTAAAAATCTTCTATGGGTATTAAAAAACACCCACTAGACATTGAAAATTGGTGATTGAAATCACTGTTCGATATATCTGAAGCCACAGGCTTCAATGCATAATTGGTGATGGTTTTGTTGACAACTGTAAAACCAGAATCATGCCAAGTATACCTGATGAACCTGGCCTCACAAGTTAATCCAGTAAATTTAGAATCTAAAATTTAATTCGGATGAAGTTTTTAGTTAAAATAAACTAAATATTTACATGGTGAAATTTAATTGATCCGGACAAATATTTAGTGTCCGGTTGATTCAGTTGATCCGGCCAAGTGTTTAGTGTCTGGTTGATTCATCCAAGCTAGGCATGATCAACGCTGGATTTTTATTTTTATTCAAAAAAAAAAAAAAAAAACAAGGCAATGCAATTTAAAAAAAAACAGTTGATTCGGTGAATCTTGGATTAGTTCTTAAATTGGATTTCCATAAAACAACTACGATACCGAGAGTTTGTTATGTCTATGAGACAATATATTCTGTGATTGAGGTTTTTGATCATGTGTGAACCAGCTAGATACAATAATTTTTATGTATAATAGTAGCCCTCTTCAAATTATTGAAAGAAATAGGAAGACAAGCAAGATATTATATCATCATAACATGATCTGGAAACATTTTAGAATGCTGCTAGCAGTGCTCTGCAATAATTTTGCACTGATACAGTTGTCTTTTCCTTTCCAAAATACAGCTACCAAATTTGTTTGATCATGCAGCCTGGGACTGAAAAATCATCCTGAAAATGAAAGCTTCAATGTCTGCAACACTCTCTGTAGTTTCAGCCCTACTGTTGCTAGTGTCATTGGCAGCTTCTGATACAGTTCTCGACAGGTTTCTACAGTGTCTTCCTAGCCATAGCCATCCTTCTCACCCAATCTCTCAAGCAATCTATAGTAACACAAATCCCTCTTTTGAGTCTATCTTGCAAGCACTGATAAAAAACCGTAGATTTTTGACTCCTGCAACCCCAAAACCACTTGCGATCATCGCAGCCGTCCATGAATCCCATGTCCAAGCAACAGTTATTTGCGCAAAGTCTAATGGCTTGCAAATTAGAATCCGGAGTGGTGGCCATGATTATGAGGGCCTTTCTTATGTATCTGCAGTCCCATTCGTCATCCTCGACATGTTCAATCTTCGATCCATCGACATAGACATAGCGAGTGAGACAGCATGGGTTCAATCTGGGGCAACTCTTGGTGAACTTTACTACAATATTGCCAGCAAGAGTAATATTCATGGCTTCCCAGCTGGTGTTTGCCCTACTGTTGGTATAGGTGGTCACTTTAGTGGAGGGGGCTTTGGGACCATGATGAGAAAATATGGCCTTTCTGTGGATAACATCATTGATGCACAATTAGTAGATGTCAATGGCAATATCCTTAATAGGAAGACAATGGGGGAGGATCTCTTTTGGGCAATTAGAGGAGGTGGAGCAAGCTTTGGAGTCATTCTTTCTTGGAAGATCAGTTTGGTTCAAGTTCCTCCCACAGTGACTGCATTCAGGGTTGCTAGGACCTTGGAGGAAGGAGCAACTGATGTGTTTTACAAGTGGCAACTAGTTGCTAGCAAAATAGACAAGGATCTTTTCATTAGAGCAATGTCACAAGTTGTCAAAGGAAGCAGTGGGGGTTCTAAAAGAATTAGCATCTCTTTCATTGGCCTCTTTCTAGGACAAAGTGGAGCACTCCTTTCCTTGCTGAGCAAGAGCTTCCCCGAGTTAGGTTTGCAGCAAAAAGACTGCAAGGAAATGAGATGGATAGAGTCTGTAGTTTTCTGGGCAAACCTTCCAAATGCAACATCAACTGGTGTTCTACTCAACAGGCCAAACCAAGCAAGCTTTTTCAAAAAGAAATCTGATTTTGTGAAATATGTCATTCCTAAGAATGCTTTGGAAAGCATATGGAAGGTGATGATCAAGGTAGAGCCAATATGGATGCAATGGAATCCTTATGGAGGAAGAATGGATGAGATTTCGGCAACGGCAACTCCATTCCCTCATAGAGCGGGAAACCTGTTCAAAATCGAGTACTCCACAACCTGGATCGAAGAAGGAATTGAGGCCACCAATCACCATACAAGTTTGTTAAGACAACTGCATGATGCAATGGCTCCTTATGTCAGCAAGTATCCAAGAGAAGCATTTCTCAACTACAGGGATCTTGATATCGGTAGCAATCCTAGCAACCAGACCATCTTTGAGGAAGCTAAAGTTTACGGGAGCAAGTATTTTAAGGACAATTTTCTTAGGCTGGTGACAGTGAAGTCAAGGGTGGATCCTGATAATTTCTTCAAGAATGAACAAAGCATCCCAGTTAATTTTGCACGAGTAAAAGCCTGAATGGTAGTAGTTATAAAAGCATCAGAGGGTATCATATCTGGGGGTGGACATTCCTCCAAGTTGATTAATTTGGTTTCTATTTCGTACTATCCACCACCCTAAAATGCTGAGATGCACATGGAAAAAGACTTAAATCATTGGTTTATTAGGTCAACCTGTAAGTTATTAGATTACCCTGTAAATCAGCAGATCAATTATTTTTATTAAAACAAATGCATTTTATTCTTGTTTTTTAGTGTTGACATGATTAGATTTAAACTAAGTTTATTCAACTAAATTTAGATAATTAAAAACTCGAATTGAATCGTTGGAAACCGCGTTATTCAACGTATTATTTTTCAAATATTGTTTTTTTAGTTTATTTTTTTTAATGAGAAAGTGCTATTTAACATAAGAGAAAAAATAATAAAGCAGAACAAACAGATATTACCATATTCATAAGAGAAAAAAATAATAAAGCAGAACAAACAGATATTACCATATTCATAAGAGAAAAAAATAATAAAGCAGAACAAATAGATAATTCAAGCTGATAACATAAACACCTAAGCAGAAGAAAGTTGTTAATTTCTTCATCTGGACATTTGCTTTTGCATAAAATCTTTCACTTCCTTGATAAACAAAGAAAACTCAGGCACACAAGGAAAAAGGTAAAATGAATGGAATGCGTTGTCATACTCCACTAAATACACTTCTTTTCCACTTTTCTTCAGTCCCTCGCAGTACCTCTTTTGCCAGTCCTGGAGAGGATCCAACCCCCCAATAATAACAAGAACTGCAGGGAATTCAAGCTCTGAAATGTCAACAGAGTTAGGCCCAAAAACATTCGACACCTGATGGTCCCGATTCGAACCCTCTGGCAGAAACGATCTCCACATCCAGTCTGTAGTATCCATTGGAACAATGGGATCTCTGGAAAGCTTGATTTCAGATCCTGTACGCTCTTCTCCTCCAAAGAATGGCTGTATGGCTATAACTCCATTCAGTTTTATGTTGGAAAGTTCATATTTGCTAGCCTTTAGTGCCATGTGATGAGCTAGATTGCCACCAGCACTGTCTCCAGCAACAAAACTGTGCTTGAGATTGGCATGGTTTGGAAGGACTTCAAGGTATGATATATCAATAAATTTTATAACATCAAAACCGTCTTCATATTGGCATGGATACCTATGCTCAGGAGCCAGCCTGTAGTTTACAGAGATGATGACTGCAGGTAGCAGGCGGGCGAGCCTGTAGCATAAATCATCAAACAGCTTTGAATTGGCCGCCATGCAGACGAACCCACTCCCGTGGAAGTAGAAAATAACTGGGATGTTAACTTCATTGTCGGTGGTTGAAGTTCTGAAGACGGGGTTGTAGAGGCGGAACCAAAGGTTGCGGTCTTCATCAATAGTGAAATCAGTGGTTGTGACACCATCTATGGGCTTGTCAGGCGATGGAGAGGTTTTATAGTCGAGAAAGTTGAGCAAGAGGCGGTTCAGAGATCCATCAGAGCGACGAATCATGACTTTAAAGGTGAAGGAGATGAGGGATGTAAAGAGCCTTACCTTCCATGGGAGGTCAGCTGAGTTTTGAGACATTTTCTTCTCTTTTTTTAGTTCAGGCTTTGGTACTGTTGTTTTATGAACAGATTAAGAAGAAGAATATGTTGAGAGTTGAAACAAATGACAACACTCATGACACCATTTATGATGGGTAGGGTTTTGGCAGCTGAAAGACCATTAAATGGTTGCAGAAGTTGTCTTGGGTTGGCATTTGATGACTTTTTTTTAAAGATACAATTATTTTAAAGAACCATACCTTACAAAAATAAAAGTATATATTTTTATATGGTCCCACTAAAAAAACCAATTACACCTCCAAATCAAACACCCTCTAAGAGTCTGTTTGGAAACGCGGTTGAAACGGCGTTCCCTCAAATTTTAATTTTTTTAATTAAATTTTTTTATATTTTTAGATCGTTTTGATGTGCTGATTTCAAAAATAATTTTTTTTTAAAAATAAAAAATATTATTTTAATGTATTTCTAAAAAAAAAAACACTTTGAACTATAATCGATATCACAATCCCAAACAGACCTAAATAGAGAGAGCCAAAGCATGTCAAGCCAAAAAGAGAGAAACACAAAAGTGAAAGAGAGGAATCCCATAAATTTTTTGAAGTATTTGGGAGAGAATATGTGTGGTGTTTATTTATATTAGTAGAGAGATTTTCAATTGTTCTCCTAAGTGGTTGTTGTCATAATTTAATTTTTGATTTTTTTGATTTTGATTTTTATTTTTATAAAATAAAAAGAAAATGAAATGGAAGAATTGGAATGAATGAAGAAATATTGAGATTTGGGTCAAGACATCACAAATAGGAAGTTTTTGAGGATCAATTAGGGAGGAATTGTAAATTTAGGGTTCAATTTTGCTAGAAATTGGTCCGTCTAAAGTCTAAGAAAAATCCTCATCAGTAAGGAGATTCTTATTTTATTAGGTAAATCTTATTCGCTCTAACGTCAACAAACAAAAAGAACTAACTATTATTTAATTTTAGGAATACGTCTTACGTATAAGTTCGTAATTCTAGATATTAAAAGAAAACAAAATAATTTTTTTGATATTTTTGAAATATTGACCTAATTCTCATGACTTTAATAAACTGGTTATTAAAGCTAAAAAATACATGCTAATACATATTTTTTTGAATTTTTTTTTGTTGTATGAAAACATGATATGATTTTTTTATATTTTGAGAGACTTGGCCGTATACATGAAAACAAAATATATATATTTAAAAAAAATATTTCAGAGAAAACTAGGTATTTTAATACCGAATTTGTATCTTTACAGTATAAAAATACAAACCAATATTAATCAAAATTTGTAGAAAAATACATAAAAGAATCAAATTTTTTTTAGGATTTCTAGAATTTTTTTGTAAAATATATAATATAATATAATATAATATTATTATTTTATATTGGGTTGGGCTTAACCCAGTCATATGGGCTGAGCCCAACCTGATTGCGCAAAGTCTGGCCCTAAAGGAAACTGAGCTGAGACAGGCCCAAAGTAAACTAGGCTGAAACTAGCCCATGAGGAAGACCTCTTTTCTACAAGGCTGGACTCAGCCCAGTTGTGTGGGCTGGACAGAAAATAACTAGCCGGTTACTGTGCTGAGCATAATAACCAGTTAATTACAATTAGCTGGTTACTGTGCTAATTATATTTCATTTGCTGCAGAACGTGAATTGTTCACGTTCTGCATGCAAACGAAACAAACAAGTAAGAGGGAACAAAGAAGGGGAGAAGATTACTTGGAGTGAGGGAGCGTGGTTGCTGTCGTTGGCGGTGGAAAAATGGTGGTTGCTGCGGTTGTTCTTCCCTTGTTTCCTTTTCCTTTTTCTTTTATGTTTTTCTTTGTTTTTGCTTCTCTGTTCCTTTTCTCTTCTTTCGTTTTTCGCTGACTTTCCCCTATTTCCTTTATCCCTGGTTTCCTTGTTCTTGTTTCTGCTTCTATTTTTTCCCTCCTTCTTTCCCCTCTGTTCTCCTCTGTTTCCTTCTGCTTTCCCCCCCTATGTTTCTCTCTTTCTTTCTATTTTTCTTCGTTCTCCTTTCCCTCAAATCTCCTCAATGTTCTCTCAATGTTTTTTGTCATCCTTCTAGTCCTCTTTCTATTTTCTCTCTTTTTTTTTCGTCTGTTCGTTCCCTCCTCTCTATAATCTCCCCATCTTTTTTCATCCCCTTCTCTCCTGGTCCTCCCCTGGTATTTATAAGGGGCAGGGGGAGAGAACTAGGGGTGAGCAAAAAAACTGAGAAACTAATTAAACCGAGAAAACCGAGAAAACAATAACTAAAAAAACCGAACTGAGAAAACAAACCGATTAATTTTTTACAAAAAAGGTCGGTTCGGTTTGGTTTTGGTTTAAGAAACCTGAAACCGACCAAACCCCAACTGAACCGAACCGGTTCAGTTAAGGGGTACTATAAATACAAAAATTATTAACCCTAGCAAGCACACACCCATCCTCTGCGTCCAGCCGCCCCCTCTCAACCCTCACAAATTCACAATTCACTGATTCAGTTCACAGATCTCAAATTCACAGATCTTTCGCAAGTCTCAAACTCTCAATCTCAGAATCTCTCACTCTCCCAGTCGTCCAGCCGCCCCCTCTCAACCCTCACAAACCAGATAAAAAATAATCAATCTTCATCTCCATTCTCCTGAGTCCCTGACTCTACAAATCTCTACAAACCAGCCATATTCCTCTCCCAGTCTCCTACACGACCCAACCTTGAATCTTGTCACACCAGGTATGATTTTTTGTTCTGTCAATCTCTGTTTTTTTTTTTAAAAAACATATGCTCTGTGATTTGTGTATTTGTTAAAGTGGTATATTCTTATAAAAAATCAAAGTTTGAGCTTAGAGTGGTATTTTGGTTGATTTGGGATTATGAAAATATGCTTAAATTCTGGGTATTATCTGGTATTTTGGTTTATATTCCTTGTGATTCCTTAACCCACGGGACACAGTTCAATAGTATGAAAAGTTGAAAACAGTTCACTAATTAATTTCTTGAATTGTGTTTCACACGTTTGCTTGTAGAAATTATCTAAAAATAACATTATGTTTTAGCAAATTTCTCATAATTAAGTGCAATTAGAGGGTAATATATTGTTATGCTTATAGAACTTGAATAATTAGTATTGTTATGTTAATATTGTTATGCTATTATATCTTGTAGAACTTGATTTAAACTCTTTTTTTTTTTTTTTCTGGACATGATCTGCTGAAGTTAACAGGGATAATTAGTGAACTGTTTTCAACTTTTCATACCATTCTTACATGCATACAAACTTGTAAGATTGTCATGGAAAACTTGTTGCAATTGTGTGGTAGAGTTCCTCAGTTGAAGGGAGCCAGACGCTTCTCTTTCGATGAGATTACGAAGAGCACCGATAATTTCTCAGAAGCCAATCATATTGGATCAGGGGGTTACAGAATGGCAAGTCTCTCCCTCTTTTCCTGTCCTGCCATGGTGGTTTCATTTGCATAAACAATAATTGTGGGTGTTGTTGGTTGTAATTTGCCTTCAAACTATCTAACTTCTGAGTTGAAATGGAATACCAAACCTTAAGAATGAGCATTTGAAAGTAAACTATCAAATTGTAGTTATATGCAATGTTTTCTATTGAATTTAAACTTGTTATGACCATTTTAACTTGTAGAATGTGCTGACTAAATCGAGAATGTTCATTTGTTTTTTCAGCGACACAAAACTTGAATCTTTCAACATTTTTGTGTACAGGTTTATAGAGGGATGCTTCCTACTGGACAACTGATTGCCATCAAACGATGTCGACAAGGATCGGTGCAAGGTGGGCTTGAATTCAACGCAGAGATGGAAGTTTTATCGAGAGTTCATCATAAAAATGTTGTAATTTAGATTTTAACTTAGTATGTTTGTTATTTAAATTCTGATGCAAGAGGTTCAAAACACAAATATTAGAAAACACAAATATTAGAAAGACTTTTAATTAATTTTAAACACAATATTGGCATTAATAATTTAATATAAATGAATATTTAGAATCTCTTAACAAAATAAGATAATATTAACATCAATTACAAGTTTATTAGAAAGCCCAAAACAAGGTCAAAAAAGCCCAAAAAATAGCCCAAATAAAAAATTCAGGTTTTCCAGTTTTTATGTGAAATTAACCGAACCGAAACCGATCGGTTTGAACCGGTTTCGGTTTGAATTTTTCAATTAAATTTTTTTTGGTTATGTTTTTAGATAAAAACCGAACCGAACCGAAAATGATCATCCCTAGAGAGAACCACCTTACCTCTGTCCATTCATGAGATAGGATAAGGTGGTTGGGACGGTCTCTGTGCAACCACCCCATAATTGCTCATAGAGTATGACTCTCCTCTCTTTTCATTATGGTGGTAGGCCATGAAGGGGTGTGAGTTGTGTCAGGGTTTGAGAAAGTAGGGAGAGAGAGGGAGAAAGGCATTACAGGGGAGAAAAACAACTTCTTCCCTGCCTGTGCATGTCCAGGGGAAGAAGAAGCACAATGCCATTCAAAACGACACTGTTTTGTGCTTCTCTCTCTCTCTCTCTCTCTCTCTAATGTGAACAGTGCATGAAACGATGTTGTTTGAACAAAACACGCTGTTTCATTTAAAAGAAAAAAGGCGCCAAAATGTGTTAATTTTCGAATCAGTCATTCATTTTTGATTTGTTCAATCAAGTCCCCAATTGCAATTTTGATTTTAAGAATCAGTTCAATTATGTCCTTGCCAAAATCAGATGTCAGCTCTAAAGTTGGCCATTTTTTTTCTTTTGGTCATTGATCTCGGATTTATGCAATTTGAGCCTCAATTGATCAATAAACTTTTAATTTCTTCAATTTGACCCCTAATTCGGTCAATTTCAATCCCTCTATTTACACGCCTTTTCCAGTTTGGTCTTTGATTTCAGATTTCTTCAATCAAGTCCCTAATTCACCATCAAACTTCAATATTTATGCAATTAAGCCCCTGATATGACCAAATCAACTCTTAAAAATTATAATTTGACCCCTAAATTTAATTTCTTCTAATTGAAGCCCAAATTAACTTAAAATCAATTTTTCTTGCAATCAAACCCTCCATAAATTTAATTAAACCTTTAATAAAATTTAATTGAGTCCATAAATATCTGATTTTGGACTTTTCTTCCTCAAATTGAATTTTCTTTGTCAATAGGGCTCTCATTAGTAAAAAATATACTGTCAAATTTTAATTTTTGTATTTTTCAACCTCCTTAACCAATTTTTGGCCATTTTCTGGGCACTCCAACATTCTCTTCTCATTGCTATTATTTTTTGATTTTCTTCTGAACATATATATATATATATATATATATATATATATATATATATATTTTAGTTTTTTGTATTTTTTTATGTGGGGACCTAAAAATGGGTAACAACAAAGTATGTGAGGTGTTTATTCTTATTAGTTGAGAGATTTTCAATTGTTCTACTACTAATAGAGAGTTGTTGTAATTCTCACATTACTTAGGTGAACCATGTCAATTCTTGTGTCTTATTTCTTATTTTATCCTGTTCTATTGAGCTGTGTATTATTGCTTTGCATGTCGAGATCCTAATAGTGTTATCAAAGCAATCTAGTTGGTTCTATTCACAGTACTATTTATATATACATTACAGTCCACATATACATAAAGTATGTGCGATAAATAAATACAGTTTAGGAAGTTCTGTTTAAGGAGATTGAGTTTTAAACGAGATTGTTTGTGATTACTTAGTAGAAGTATTATTTATACGAAACTATTTCATTGATATCAATAGGAAGATCAATGAAGTGTGGCTCTAGTGGGAGTTAAAGGCAAGGAAGGTTAAAATCAAGAAGTATAAAGACTATGAAATGCTACAACTATGGCAAAAAAAGGTACTATAAAAAGGACTATTGGTATAAAAAGGGTATAAAGAACAACACTGAGTCATAAAAAACTTATGGATGTGTTGCAAACAATGATAATGAAGAAGTTTTATATAGTGAAGTAGCGATAGTCTCTGGAGACAAGATGAAGCTCACTAAGGTTTGGTTAATGGATTCAGGAGCAATATGACACATGAATCCTTATCGGGATTGGTTTTATACATATTAACCCATCTCTGAAGGCTCAATATTCATGGGAAATGATAATGCCTTAAAGATTATTAGCATTGAAACCATCAAACTGAAGATGTATGATGGCTTAATTCATACTATTTTAGAATTGAAGAAGACTCTTTTGTATGTGGGATAATTTGATAGTCTTGGTTTCAAGATTCGTATAGATAATGACATCATGAAAATAATTACAAGGGTGTTGATGGTATTAAAGGCAAGAAAAACAAATGTAAACTTGTTTTTGTTAATAAGAGAAATATATCATAAGGCAGAGGCATCAATTGCCTCAACCAGTTCTACAAAAGAAAAGACAATTATGTGGAATCAAAAGCTAGGCCACATCCCAGAGAAAAACTTGAAAATTCTCCCTTATCAAAGTTACTCTATGGGCTTACAAAGGTTTCTTTACCTTTTTATGAGGATTGTATTATAAGTTGACAACATAGGTTAAAGTTTGACACATCAACGACTAAGAGTAAATCCATCATTGACTTGATTTCTTCTGATATTTGGCGTGCTCATTATATCGATGGGAGGAGAAGAAACTTTGTATCATTCATATATGACTTCTCTAGAAGATCTTAGGTTTATCTAATCAAAAGTAAGACAAATGTGCTCTTAGTATTTAAAACCTTTAAAGCATATGTAGAACTTGAAGCTGAGAAGAAGATCAAATGTTTGAGGATAAATATGCTAAAGGAGTATCGCTTATGGGATCCCACTGCCTATAAGATAGCCATCAACAAAGATGTAATATTTATGGAAGATAAAATACAAATGGAAGAAAATGATAGCACTTTAAAGGAAACTACAACAGTTCAAGTGGAAAATACTTAAGATCTAGGACTAACAAACAGGATTCCAGGGTTGCAAATTCATCGAGATAAAAGTAAAAATCACAAAAGAATTATTTAAAGAAAAGCTTGCGACACTTCAACATACAAGATTGTAAGCCAATTTTAACCCAACTTCCTATTAACTTCAGTGATCTCCGTGGGCCTTTCTCCAATTGTTGTTAGGCAATTATCTTTCCTTAAAATTGCCTTTATTTTTAATTTTCACAGTGACAAATTGTTCCCCTTGAACCTCTTAATCTTGTACTTTGTTGCCATTTTATTCACCATGATCTGTTCAACTATTATTATTTCAATTAAGAATTGTAACATATACAGAAAAAGCATCGTATGATAATACTTCTACTAAGTAATCACAAACAGTCCCGTTTAAAACCCAATCTCCTTAGACAAAACTTCCTAAACTGTATTTATTCACTGTTATGACTTTTTGTATATATATATATATATATATATATATATATATATATATATATATATATATATATATATATTTGAAGAGTACTGTGAATGATGTCATATGTGAATAAAACCAACCAAATTGCTCTGATACCACTGTTAGGATTGGCTCTCTAATGTTGCTTTATTTATAGGTTGAACATATAGTACACTTATTTCTTCATTGTCATAATTCATGGAGGTTTTGGCAGTGTGATATTCAATGTCTTGTCTTGAGTTGGTGTATGCTTGGAACAATGGAGGAGTTAGTTTGGGAATGAAGTGCAATGGTTAAAGGGAGATTTCAAAGGAAAGCTTTAACGATGTTATCCTATGGAATCTTATGGGGGTATTTGGCTAGAATGAAACAAAACATATTATTCTACTTATTCTATTCATTGTATAGGATTCTATCTTATAATCCCATTAGCTTAATGGTTTTTGCAACTTCAATAAAACTTTGATTATTATAAAAAAAATCAAGAAAAAAAAACTATGAGCACTATTATGGAATATGTTATATTATAGGAAATATTGTACTTTCCTTGTATAAATCTATCATGTGTAGTATGTTCCACAAAATCATATATATGTTTCCCTAGTCATATATATAGAGAGGTGGCTACGACATTATGTAAGCCTCCTAATTTACACAAAACACTACTTCAATTTGGTATCAGAGCTTGTCTATCTTAATAGATTTATTTCTTCTTCCTCTGTAATTGTTGGTTTCTTTATTGCTGAACCTAGTGCAGATTTATTTATTCTTTCTTTGTTGCTAAAGAACCTACTAAATTTCCTCCATCTATGGATCCCTCTATTACTGCTGCTGTTGGAATCAATGCCAACTCTTCTTCTCCTGCTTCATCTTTCTTGGTAGCATCAACGTTTATGCTCTCATCTACAGCTGCTGCAGCAATGCTTGCATCTGTTGCAAAAACAGTTGTTAGTTCCTTAGCAGCCAATATTCCCCTCTCCAACACACAACAAGTAATTAATCTCAAGCTTACCAACATGAATTATCTATATTGACATATGCAGATGAAATAATATCTGGTTGGTTAAGGTGTTTTCTTATTTATAGATGGCTCATTTCCATGTCCTTCTCCCCACGTCCTGCCAAGTGACGCTTCTGCCGCCTCTGTCACCTTCAGTTATAGTATTAATCAAGCTTTTTTGATATGAAAACAACAAGATCAACTCATCCTCAATGTTCTTATCTCTTCTCTTTCTATGGATGTCCTCCATCTTATGGTTGCTTTTTTGACTTCTACTAGTGTTTGGAGCACACTAGAATATGTCCTTGCTTCACCATCCAACTATCAGATTGTGCAATTAGATGGCCTTATTCAAGATCTTTGTCAAGGTGATGATACTATCACCATTTATTTGTAGAAAGCTAAGGGATTATTTGATGAATTATCAGCAGGAGACAAACCTATCTCTCTTACTGATTTCAATTTAAAAGTTTTTCAGGGCCTTCGTAGTGAATTTCATGATTTGGTTACAAGCCTGTCGACCAAGGCTGAGCCTCTTCCCTCTTTCGAGTTGCATAATTACTTGTTTACCCATGAGTTTTTATATAATAGCTCTCTTTAATCCATTCCTACTATTGTGCTATTATTGCCTACCCTTACACAGCCTCCATCTGTTTTTGCTGCTCAATGTGGTTTTTCTATTTTTAATGGTAATGGTTCCTCTCATCATGGGGGCAAAGGAAGACATGATCATCATTGGTGGCTGGACGAATAGTCGCAGCTCCATTAACTAGTTTGATGGTCAAAATTACCATGGCAACAATGGTGGTTCTTCTTGGCAGCAACACTATGGTTATAGGGGCAATTGGAAGCAATAGTCCAATCAAACATCTTTACCAAATCAGTGGCCTCATACATGACAGGTTCGATGCTAGTTATGCAACATTTTTGGTCACTCAGCGCAACAATGTTCACAGCTAGTGAACTATGAAAATCAAGCCTCGACTAACTTCTCTTTTAATGATGCTTTAGCAACAAACTTTGTCACTTAATTTGCTGACACAAATGCAAATTAGCATGTTACTCCAGACATTGCAAGTATGACAAATACAAAACATGCTATCTGTTCAACAACTCCTATCTTTTCAACAATTTTGTCATGAAAATTATGTCATTTTTTAATTTCACTCTGTTTTCTATGTCAGGATCTCATAACCAAGAAAGTTCTTCTTTTTGATTAGAGTAAAGATGGTTTCTATGTCCTTTTAGAGTCTTCTGCCATATTTATGCCTTAAGCCTTTTGGTCTGCTAGTTTGTTTACTTCTGCTGATGTTTGGCATCGTCGACTCAGTCACCCAAGCTCACGTGTTCTAAGTCTTTTAACATCAAATAAAAAGATTGTTTGTAATTCTCGTCATTTAAATTTTCAATATCAAGTGTGTCTGTTAGGAAAATCATCACATATGTCATTAGGACTTACGGGTCACAAAACATTTGCTCCTTGTGAGCTAATTTTTAATGATGTTTGGGGTCCTACTTTTATTTTATCTTTTGATGGTACTCGATGTTTTGTCATTTTTATAGATGTGCACCCGAAATTTATTTGGTTTTATCTTATTATCATCAAATTTGCTGTATTCAATGTGTTTCACCAATTTCAAGTTTTTATTGAATGAAATTTTTCTCACAAAATCAAATCTGTTCAAACTTATTAGAGTGATGATTATCATAAATTAAATTTCTTTTTTTAATACACATGGAAAAAATGACGCTGTTGAGCGTCATCATCACCATATGGTCGAAACTGGTCTTACTCTTCTTGGTCACTATAAGGCACCTCTAAAATTTTGGAATTATGTTTTTGAAACCTCTGTGTATCTCATTAATTGCTTGCCAACACCTATCTTGCTTAATAAATCTCCTTTCGAATGTTTGTTTTATCAACCACCTGATTATACCTTTTAGTGTACTTTCAGGTGTCTCTGTTTTCCTTTTCTTCATCTTTAGTTAGACTATCGTTATACTCTTTGTGTGTTTTTAGGCTATAGTTCATCTCACCTAGGATATTGTTGTCTTGACTTGTCCTCTAATCGTATTTATATATCTCGTCATCTCTGTTTTCATGAACAATATTTTTCTTTTCTAGAGTCTGACCGAGTCTCTACCTCTACTCACTTTGTGTTTACACCTGCACTCATTTCTAATCTTCCTTCCTTTACTACCTTTCTAATACCAAACTTCTCAGGCCCACAGACTTTCCC
This sequence comes from Populus trichocarpa, assembly GCF_000002775.5. NCBI lineage: Eukaryota > Viridiplantae > Streptophyta > Magnoliopsida > Malpighiales > Salicaceae > Populus > Populus trichocarpa. The sequence goes on along the minus strand of NC_037285.2, from coordinate 48,516,122 downwards.
TACCTTCCATTTCGGTTTCTTTATCACCATGTCTCTTGATTATTCTACAGGTTCAGGTTCTGCCATGCTAGCCGTGTCTCTATCTGATTCAACCATTGCTGCTGCATCTCCAGCCTCCTCATCGAGTCCTTCTAATCCACCTAGTCCCTCTAATCAGTCTCTGTCAGGTTTGGACCTCTGTTGATCTCTCTAGCTACTCTCTTCCACAGTAGACCCAACCTATCACGTCTACTATCCCTTTGGCACCACAATAGCACCATATGGTGTTGCGTTCACGAAAGCACAAGTCTACCAACATGAGTTTGGTTTTCGCCACTCCATTGTCTTTAGATTCTTAGGTAACATCTTCTCCTGACCTTGAACCTCTAAATTATAAGGAAGCTGATATGTTTCTGTGCTGGCATAATACAATAAAGTCTGAAATTACTGTTTTACATGATAATGGTACTTGGTCTTTAGTCCCGTTTGAGCCCTCTATGAATATGGTTGGATGCTGATGGGTGTATAAAATCAAGCGCTTAGCTGATAGTGGTATTGACTGCTACAAGGCTTGTTTGGTTACCCGAGGGTTCACTAAGCAAGAAAGAATTGATTACTAAGAAAAACCTTCAGTTCTGTGGTTAAACCGACTACTGTTTAGTTAGTTCTCACTATTGTTGTATCTAAAGGCTAACAGATTTGACAACTTGATGTTCATAATACATTCCTTAATAGGTCACTTAGGGAGGTTGTTTATATAGAACAACCCACGAGTTTTGTAGACCTTATTTTGCCTACTCATGTCTGTCGCTTTCACAAGTCTTTTTATGACTTAAAACAAGCCCCACAGTCTTGGTACACACGATTGAACGACTTTTTTCTTTCTATTGGCTTTCGGGCTTCCAAGGTTGATACCTTCTTCTTTATTTTATCTATGGATTGTGATATCTGTTATCTTCTTATCTATGTTGATGATATTTTACTCACTGGTAATAACTTTGTTTTTGTTTAACGTCTCATTACTTTGCTGAGCTCAGAGTTTAAACTTCATGATTTGGGTAATGCTCATTATTTTTTAGGAATTGAAGTCAATACTACTAGTATGGGTCTCATGCTTAGTCAACACAAATATGTTCTTGATATCCTTTATCATACTGGTATGTCGTCATACAAACCTGTTGATGCTTCGACCTCTGCTTCTCTCCTAGTTCTGTCACCACTATTTGGTTCGATAATTTGGATGCTATTTATCTGTCTGCTAATTTGATTTTTCATGCTCATACAAATCATGCTGAGGTTGATTATCACTTTGTTCGTGATAGAGTGGCTAAAAAGGAGATTTAGATTCATTTTATATCCTCTAAGGATCAATTAACTGATTTTTTACTAAGCCACTCCCTCACTGTGCCTTTGCTTATTTATAGATTTATCTTGTATAGTATGTTCCACAATATCAGATACATGTTGCCCTAATCATATATATATAAAGGTGGCTACCGTGCCTCTTAATTTACATAAAACACTATTTCAATTAACACTAAAGGTAATCCGAAGGATTGTTCCTTTGTTGATTTCTTGAGTTCAAATTTTAAAATTAATATGCATGAAAATTTATTTTTGAATGTGTCAAAATAATTAATGTAGAAGATATTTATTTAAAATATATATACTAGCTCAAAAAATTTTATCTCATCAATTAACACATCAAATGATATAATGATAAAATATAAAAATTATTTGCAATATGTTGGACGTAATAGAAATGTGAATATCATTCATCAATTCAAACTTAGTGCATTTTTGCCACCCACCAATAACATAAATTTTCAAGATCATATCCCATTAGTGTAATATATATATATATATATATATTTGGGTAAATATCAAATGCATCGTCATTTAATCAAACCCCATATTTCCAATTAATTAAAGGGATATTTAGTTAAATCAAACCCATAATTTCAAATAGCATCAAACCAACCCATTTATTTTCATTTAAAGATAATTTATGATCCTCTATATTTATTAAATCATGATATGATAAACTATTTTGGTCGTTTAATGAGCAATGAACTGTATAAAGGTCAAATCACCTTTGATTGGGAATGATGAGATTGATTTGATTCAATTAAAAGTAGAGAGTTCAAACGGACAAAAAGTAAAAAGTCGTGTTCTTAAACAATATTTTGTGCTTCTTGGACTTTTTTTTATTTTTTTATTTTGTAATTAATTTGTTTTTTCCACATACATGACTTACATAACATTTTGTGCATCTTGGAAGTCATTTATTCTATAGTTTTAATTAATAAAAAACAAATGTTTTTTTTTTATATTTCTTTTAATTAAACAAATGTTTTTATATGACATAAATTAAGACGATGACTAGGGTTTTGAGTAATCAAGTAGAATGAGAGGACCAATTATTCTTAAAAAAAAAAAACCGGCACTAAAGATAGGGAAGGCATTGTAATTGTTAAGAGATGAATCAGAAGTTTCTTGTGATGCTAAGAACCAAAGAACCCAAAATAATGATATTGTTGTGTTTGGTTAGTATTTTAGAATTTAATAGATAAAAACGTGTTTGATTGTAGGAATAACCGATAGAAAGAGTCCTGCTTCATATGCAGACACCTTTTATGGTTGTATGGATATTTTGTACACATGATAAATGCATTCAAGAATTCAATGCTCGAAAGAAATACTTAACTTGGGAAAGATTTTGCCTTTACAACTTGCAATCAATGGTGTTGTCAAGTGTGGGTACTTCGGTGTGTGGTCTCGAGCTTGTAGATGTGTTGATATAAAGGTTGAAAGTCTAGTGGGCTTCTTAAGAAAAAATATCAAGAGAAGACTTTCGAATTTCACTGTGTTGGAGCATTTTAATGTTATAAGAAGTTTAAAGCTCCTTTTATTAAGATTGAGAAAGAAAAATAAAAGGAAGTTGTTAAGAATTTAATTGATGGAACCGCTAGTTTAATTAGCAAGATTGTTGGGACTAAAGCAAAGAAAAAATGACTATGAACTAGCACCATTGGTAAACCGAAGATTTGTTTCCTTTATTGATTTCTTGAGTTCAAATTTTAAGATCAATAGACACGAGAGTTTACATGAAATATATCGAACATCGAGGAATTTTATTGAACATAATAGTGGATTTTGTTTTATAAAAAAAAAGTAGAAAAAAAGGTATAGAATCAATATAAGATGTAGCTGCATCTGAATCATATGATCGATCGATGTATCATGTTGTCATAAATTACTCAAGCCATACCAAGTGGAATACTCTGTTCATTCTTGAAAAAGTTATCAGGATCAACCTTTGACTTCACTTTCACCAATCTCATAAAATTGTCCTTGAACAACTTGCTGCCATAAACCTTGGCATTCTCAAAGTTGGTCTGATTGCTAGGATTGCTACCAATATCAATATCTCTATAGTTGAGAAATGCTTCCCTTGGATCTTTGCTCACATATGGAGTCATTGCCTCATACATTTGTCTTAACAAATTTATATGACGGTTGGTGGCCTCACTTCCTTCTTGATCACTCCAGTCTGTGGAGTACTGAATCTTGAATAGGTTTCCAGCTCTGTGAGGGAATGGAGTTGCCGTAGCCGGAATCTCATCCATTCTTCCCCCATAAGGATTCCATTGCATCCATACTGGCTCCACCTTGATCATCATCTTCCATATGTTCTCCAAACCTTCCTTTGGAATCACATTTTTTACATAATCAGATTTTCTTTTGAAAAAGCTTGTTTCGGTAGGCCTATCAAGTAGAACATCAAGAGATCTTCCGCTTCGACCGAACCAGTAAAGTGTGGATTCTACCCAACTCATTTCATTGCAGTCTTTTTGTTGCAGACCCAATTCAGGGAATCTCCTTTTCATCAAGGGAAGAAGTTTGCTGCTTGGTCCAAGAAATTGGCCAATGAATGAAACACTAATTGTCTTGCTTCCCCCGGAGCCTCCATTGACTACTTGTGGCGAGGCTCTTATGAAAAGTTCTTGGTCTAGTTTACTAGCAACTTCTTGCCACCGGTAAACAAGATCTGTCGCACCTTCCTTCAAGGTCTTAGCGACATTAAATGTTGTCACTTTGGGAGGAACCTGAACCAAATTAATCTTCCAAGAAAGAATGACACCAAAGCTTGCACCACCACTTCCTCTAATTGCCCAAAACAAATCTTCTCCCATGGACTTTCTATCAAGGATTTTGCCATTGACATCAACTAGTTTCGCATCCACGATATTATCAATCGAAAGACCATATTTTCTCATCATATTCCCATAACCTCCACCACTAATGTGTCCTCCAGCTCCAAGAGTAAAGCAAACACCAGCTGGAAAGGCAAACACATTGCTCTTCTTGGCAATATTATAGTAAAGTTCACCAATTGTTGCCCCAGATTGAATCCAAGCAGTCTTTCTCACAATATCGATGTCGATGGAACGGAGATTGAACATGTCAAGAATGACAAATGGAACATTAGATACGTAGGATAGCCCTTCATAGTCATGGCCACCACTACGGATTCTGATTTGCAAGCCATTGCTCTTTGCACAAATAACAGTTGCTTGGACATGGGATTCATGCATGGCAGCAATTATAGCAAGCGGTTTTGGGGTTGCTGAGGTCAAAAATCTGCTGGCTTTGGCATATGCTCGGAAAGTTGGTTCGAAAGAGGAATTACTTCTCCTGTAAACGGCTCTGGAGACAGGGTAAGAGGGATGACTATGACTAGGAAGGCACTGTAGAAAATTGTCAAGAGATGTATCACAAGTTGCCAATGATACGAATAAAAAAAGAACTAAGAACATAGAGAGTGTTAGAGACATTGAAGCCTTGATCATTTTGAGGAAAATGCTTCAGTTCCAGGCTACCTGTACAGACAGACTTCATGCATGGCTGTCGTAATTATATAATGAGAATGGAGAGGGAGCTGTCCAAAGTTTTTTTATTTATTCAAAGTTTTCTAGATAATGTTGGAAACCTTGTATGGCTGGAATTTCTATTGATAATCTGAAGGGGGCCACTACTCTACAATTTTATATTAAAGTAAAAGCTGGTCCTGATTCCTACAGTGACTGCTTGCACGATTTTTGCTTAGATGAACTTGCTATCATTTGACCTCAGACTTCGAATATTAAATAATCTCTTAGTTTGAACATTTGTCATAGTCATGAGTGGCCTGCTTTTAATGCTGAACACCAATTCTCAATACACGTGAGATATTTTTTAAGGCAAGTTGGTCAGATTTAGATCTATTGAGTTTTCAAACAAATACTTTCAAACCCTTTAATTTCATCTTATGAAATCTATAAACATTAAAAAAATTCATTTTAGTTGTAGGAAATAACCTAAATAACAATCTTCTCTTTTATTATCGAAATCTAATAACCTTTTTATCTCTCATTTTTTTTATTCAGAAACTAAAAAATAATATAAATAAATTTTTATACTAAAGAATATATAGTGCCATCCATACTATTTTAGGTGGGTATGAATAATGCGGCTCCATATTACCTCCAAATGCATTTTTGATTATAAGTAATATATATATTGCAATAATGTGGATATATATATGATATTGTGGATCTTATAATATTTCTTTGAAATGCCTTGCATCGCGTGACATATACAAGAGGTATACACATATAATATTTTGCCTTATTTTGATTATAACTTTTGGAACCGTATTGATAAAATTTATAAATTTTAGATGCAACTGAGAATAAATGTATAGATTTTTGAGACTAAATTGAGATTTTCTTTATATTTTATTATCATTACGTATATTAATATTAATTTAGTCAAAGAAATGTAAATATAACTAGTAGCATTCTACTTCATGACATATTTTAACCAGGAAAACAAATTATTATGAGTAAAAAAAGCATATATTCAAAGCACATTATTAAATTAAACGATGACAATGATCTTCCAACCATGAAGTACAAAAAATCCACTCAAAAAATGAATCAGTTATCTGTAACTTATGCAAAATAAAATTAAAAAACATTATCTATGAAATAGGTCGAGACCTTGAGAAACAACAATTCAATGACACAACTATTGGGAAATGACACCCCCAACACATCTTTTTGGATCTCTATACATGTCATATCCTAATTGTCATTAACTTGATTAACTCGGTTGACTCAGAGGTTAAACTATAAAATCTAGAATATTTAGTTTAACACATCCTTCAAAAAGAATGGAAGAAAAAGAGATCTATATTGCCTTATTTTGAAGCAACCTCTGGACAAAAATAATTAATCTTAACAAAACAAATTGCCAATATTATTTGTGAACTTCTATCGGTTAAAAAAAAAGACCCAATTTTCTTTTGAGCTTCTTTTATATTGGTACCTGTTAAAAAGAAAGCCTTAAAAGCTACAGAAGATTAAAAATGTACTAAGAAAAAGATCTATAACCTTGTATTTGTTTATAGAACCATCTGCATTAAGTTTGGTTCTATAAACCCACTTGACTCCTGTAATTTTTTCTGTAGAGGTTTGTCTACTAACATCCAGGTATCATTCTTTTCAATCATTCTAAGCTCCTCTTTCATTGCTTCAATCCATTTGTCATTTTTTATTGCCTCTTCAAACTCTACAGGCTCATAAACAACAATGTTACTTCTTTCATAAACATCAGATAAAGATCTTGTACATCTGACTGGCTTATCATTACTACTGTCATTAACATCTTCCCAATTTGATGATTCTTGCTTCTCATCTTGTTACTCTCATTTTCATTGTTTGTCTTTCATAAAGTTAACATCTCTACTTACTATAATTTTCTCATTTTATGGTTGGAAAATTTTGTAGGCTTTGGATGGACTGTTGTATCCAATGAATACTCCTGGTTCAGCTTTTCTATCCAGCTTGTCTCTTTTAACATGTGGCACGTGAATAAAACAAAGGTAACTAAAAGTTTTAAAATGTTGCAGGTTTGTTTTGTATCTAAACCAAGCTTCAAATGAGGTTATTTTTTGCAAAGCACTGGTTGGTAGCATGCTCAGCAAATACACTATTGTGTTTGTAGCCTCAGCCCACAATTTATTTGGAGCTCCTTTTAATGTAGCATGTATCTAGTCATCTCCATGATGCTCCTATTTTTTTTTTTACTCACACCATTTTGTTGTGGTGGGTATGGTGTTGTAAGTTGGTGTTCAATACTAGATTCAGCACAAAACTATTGAAAGCTTCCACTAGTATATTCCTTCCCATTGTCATTGTCAGACCTTATAGTTTGTATCCTCCAGTCACTTTGATTTTTCACCCATGTTTTATACTTCCAGAATACATTAGTAACCTTAAATTTGAATTTTAAAAAATAAAGCCAACAAAATCTGGAATAATAATCAATAAAAATTATGTAGTATAAACTACAATTTAATGAAGTTGTTATCTGAGGACCTCTAATGTTAACATCTGTGTGCACTAGTTGAAGTTTATGTGTTGATCTCCATGTAGTTTGAGGAAAAGGCTTTCTAGTTTTTTTTTTTTTCCATATTAACAAGCTACAGAGTTTGTCGATCTTTTCTCTAGCCGTGGAACACCTCTCACAAGATTGTGTCTCTGCATGTATATCGGTCCAACATGATGAAAATGCCCAAGCCTTTTATGCCATAATTCTTCATTGTCTGTATTTATGGAAAAAGCAATCTGCTCCTTCTCTATTAGGTTTAGAGCTCTCATTTTCACCCTGAATACTTTGTTGCCTCTGTTATCTTTGATCAAGCACCATTTGTCTTCAAAAATAACTTTGAAACCCTTCTACATAAGCTGTCTAACATCGAGCAAATTCTGATAAATGTCAGGCACATATAAAATATCTGAAATTTAATTCAAAATTGACAGGCTATCCATAGCAACAATTCCTTTGCCTTTGACTAAAATATAATCACCATTTTCAATTTCAACTTTGAAAATAGCAGTTTTGTCAAGCTTCTTTATCATTTTGAGCCATTTTCTTCTTGTTAAATCGCTTGTCTTTGCCTCCTCCTGAGTGTAGAGCCCTTGCTTGAAAAGCTCCCTGTACAGATTTCTCATGTCTCATCAATCTTCTTTGCTTCTGTGCCTGTAACGCATTTACCATTTCTCCCAGAGATATACTTGTTAAGTCTTTTAACTCTTCTAATGAAGAAATCTTAGACCTATACTTTTTAGGCATGGTAACCAGTATTTTTTGCACAATTCGTTCATCAGGAAAATCCTTTCCAAGCAATCTCACCCTGTTTATTATGCTTATTCATGATTCTTGTGAATATTATGTTTGACACAACACCATATAAGCAAACTTTAGCTTTGGATTTCCTTAAGAATCTTTTGGTTTTGTATTTGTGGTTTGGTTTGTGTTTATTGGCTCTTTTAACTCACAAGTCCCTCAAAATAATATTATGCTCTGATATCAATATGTTTTTTCTTCAACAGATTAGGAAGAAGAATATAACACATAAAGAAACGAAAGACAAGCTTAAAGGAAGATATATTTTATCTTAAATAGAGTTTTTGTTTAATAGAAAATCAAACAAATTTGTTGATTACATAACAAACTACTAATAACAAATCAAGAGAATAAAAACAGAATTTATTCCTAAAAACAAATGTACCAATTTAAAAAAATCTCAAAAGAAATCTTTTCCTTTGCAACACTCCTAATCTTCAGCACCTTTTAAGGCTTTCTTTTTAATAGGTATCAAAATAAAAGAACCTCAAAAGAAAATCGAATAGATCTATAGCTTCAGACATAAAGATGTTCTTATTTGTTTTTATTTTTTCAAAGAGAGGATGTATCAAGCTTCTCGAGCTCTTCACCATCCGAGTCTTTTTTTTTTTAAACTGATGGAAGTTCGCAAATAATATTGGTAATTTGTTTTGTTGAGATTAATTATTTTTATCTAACAAGTTGTTTTAAAATAAGGCAATCTAAATCTCTTTTTCTTCAATTCTTTTTGAAGGATGTGTTAAACTATATATTCTAGATTTTTTGGTTTAACCTTTGAGTTAACTGAGTTAATCAAGTTAACAACAATTGAATTGTTATTTCTTAAGGGCTTTTAGTTTGACCCATTTCATAAATATTTTTTTAAAATTTTATTTTCGGATAAGTTATAAATAACTAATTCATATTTTTGAGTGGAGTTTTTTGACTTCATGGTTAGAAGATCATTGTCATCCATTAATTTAATAATGTGCTTTGAATATATGAATTTTTTTAGTCATAATAATTTGTTTTCTTGGTTATATATGTCATGAATTAGAATGCTACGAGTTATATTTACATTTCTTTGACTAAATTAATATTAATAACAAGTAATGATAATAAAATATAAAGAAAATCTCAATTTATTCTCAAAATCTATATATTTATTCTCAGTTGCATCTAAAATTTATAATTTTTATCAATTCGGTTCCAAAACTTTTCTACATTTCTTACTTGTGTTTTTTTTATTAATTTCTTTTAATAGTTTAAGTCTAGTTGTGTGCTATTCTTTGCACTAAAATAACATCAACTTGAAGAAAATTTGATAAAATATTGATGAACATTAACGTAAAAATAAACTAATTGAAAGTTTTTTAAAAACATCTCAACTATAAGAATTCCAATATCTTATGCAAAATATTATATGTATATACCTCATGTATATGTCACGCGATGCAAGGCATTTCAAAGAAATATTCCAAGATCCACAATATCATATATACCCACATGATTGCAATATATATATATATATATTACTTATAATCTAAAATGTGTTGGGAGGTAATATGGAGCAGCATTGTTCACACACATATAAAATACTATGACACCATGTAATTTTTAATATAAATATTTATTTATATTATTTTTCAGTTTTTGAATAAAAAGAGTAGAAAGAGAAAATGTAGAGAAATCGTTGGATTCTAGTTCATTATTTAGATTATTTTTAACCGCTAAAATAAATTTATTTTTGTGTTCATAGATTTCATGAGATGAAAACCTCATTGTTACCTTAAAAAATAAATTTAAATTGAAAAAAATAAATCTAACTGGCTTGTCTTGAAAAATATCTTATATGACTAATGTGTGTATTGGGATTTGTGATCAACATTAAAAGCACGCCACTCATGACTATGAAAAATGTTCAACTAAGATATTATTTAATATTCGAAGTCTGAGGTCATATGATTGCAAGTTTATCTAAGCAAAAATCGTGCAAGCAGTCACTGTAGGACTTAGGACCAGCTTTTACTTTAATATAAAATTGTAGTGTAGAAATTTCAACCGTACAAGGTTTTCAACATTATCTAGAAAACTTTGAATAAAAAAAAATGAAGCATTTTTTTTAATTAGAACAGCTCCCTCTCCATTCTCATTATATAATTAGAACAGCCATGCATGAAATCTGTCTGTACAGGTAGCCTGGAACTGAAGCATTTTCCTCAAAATGATCGAGCCTTCACTGTCTTTAACTCTTTGTTCTTAGTTCTTTTTTATTAAAACAAAAACAATAATTTATAATATTTATTACATTATTAAATCTAAATTTAATTAAAATAGGGTAACAGTGAAGCATTTAAAACATTGAATCAAAATTAAAATGGTAACCTCGCAAAACAAGTAAGGCATACCGACCAAAACTGAAAAAACAAGAACATTCAACAAAGTCCATCTGCTTACAGAAACTAAAAACCTGGAATAATATTAAAAATAAAGGATGAGTTCAATCAACTCAATGAGGGAATAATATTTAATATACATTTTAAATTTTAATAGTTTGCAACTCGATTTATCTTAATATACATATACATACTAACCATATTATCATAAAGTATTGGAATACATATTAGATATTAGATGACACCCAAAGATGATTAGATGACAACCGAAAATGACAACTAGCTGTTGTTGCAGCTAAGAAGTTTCAGCAATTCAAGGAATTCTTAAAGATTATGAATTAAGAGGGATATTAAATATAATTTGTAACGTTCAATATTTTTTATTAGCTTTTATGGTTTTTTTTTATTAAGAGGACTTCATTAATTAAGCTTTGGAGTTTTTTTTTTTACTCTTCTTCGTACTATAAAAGTGAGCATAACAACAAAAAAATATAACCAAGATTGTTGCTGGAGCTCTACCATTTATCCTCCTTCTTTGTTTCCGCTTTTATTTCCAACATGATAAAGGGTATTCGACGAGCTCACAGGAGCCTATAAATCTGCTAAAAGAAGCTGAACCTGCTTGATGACAAATTCCACTACTTTTGTCTCTACGAGAGAGAGTCTTATTAAAATCCTCTGGTACTATCCAGGGAACCTCAAAAGCACTTCTAAGAAGACAAAGATCATCCCATATCTGTTGTCTATCCTGTAAATTACAAGGAGCATATATGCCAATAACATAACAGTGAAAATCACTGCCGACATACAGACCTATCCAACTGTAGCCATATTCACTATTGGAAACTTCAAATTTAGAGTTATTCCACATAGCAAGCAGACCACCTTTCAAACCCTAAGCATCATTGCTAAACCATCTCACATGACTATCATTCCATAACCCTAAGCACCATTGCTAAACTATCTTCCCATGTGCTTGCTGCAACATTCAGCCCAAAAACCTTTAAGCTTCTCTTTAAATAGCGGCTGATCAACCTAACAATTATGAAATTGAAATGGTTAATTTACACCCCCAATATTTGTTGTGTATCCCTAAGAGCATTTGACAGTGGTCCGACAAGCCCCTAGGGCAACAAAATAGTGCCAAGTATGGTGCAATGTTTCATTAAAATCCCCTAGGATGAACAGAAGAACTCCAAAAGATGTTTCTGAAGTAATAATCTCCTCCCACAATATACGCCTCTCACTAACTAAACTCCCTGCATAAACACCTATAACTACACAGGCAAAATTCATTTTAACATGGAAGCTAAAAACTGCTATCCATTGTCCACTGTACTGAATAGTTTTAACTTCAAAATTACATTCATTCCACGGTACAATGGCTTGAATGTACATCTTTAGTATGTAATAAAACCCTAATTGAATAGGATCAATAAAGTATCCACTTCTTCTCTTTAGAGGATGTATGTTGCTGCATCAAGCTTGGTTAATATTATTAGGGAATTTAAGTTAGATAGAAGGCTTTTACAGGTATACCAAAGTTGGATGAAAGAGCAGAATTTACAAAGACACAATGGTGAAAGATAAAGGAAAATTATGATGAAACAACTGTTGCTCGAGTTTCTTCATTGATTAGTACAATAAACCTTCCTCCGGCCGACAGATAAATAACAACGGGTTCTTAAGAACCCCACAACTTTCGTAATCATAGAAGCTGTCATCACACCGACCGGCCGATGAACCTAAAGTATTATGTATGACCTGAGAATGACCATTAGGTGATGAGGAGTATCTATGCTGAAGGAAAATAAGTAAAGATCACTCTCTAATCAAGAAGGGCTTGGATTCATCCATCAAGTACGTACTTCTCTAGCTTCATGGATTCAAGCATTAGTACTCTTTCAGGAATGAAATGATACTTGACCTCTGAATTTTGCACATCTACATCTACATCTACATTAATTAGTAATGCAAGATTTTTGCAGTGATCATCAAATTCCTTGACTGTTAACTTTCTCAATCTGATTATAGAAATAAGTTTGGTGCTGGACAAAGAGATTGCGATCACAGGCACGCCATGGAGACAATTGGGAAAATGATAATCGGATTAAAGAAATCGGTGGAATACAGTTTTATTAGGGGAACAAATACATAAGTCAACAGATTGTGCACAAACATAAACCACACAGTGCACATTATTAAACAATCTTTAAACAATATATACTACCTGTATAGACATCCTCCTGTTTTCTTCGGACTTTTTCTATATCCAACGTGGTGGAATGCTTTGTTCATGCTTCAAGAAATTATCTGGATCTACCTTCCCCTTGATTTTCACCAATCTTAGAAAGTTACCCTTGAAGTACTTGAGGCCATAAACTTTAGCTCTCTCGAAGTCGGTCTGATTGCTCGGATTGCTACCGATATCAAGATCTCTATAGTTTTGGAATGCTTCCCTTGGGTAACTGGTGACGTATGGAGCCATCGCATCATGCATTTCTCTTATCAAACTTATATAGCGCTCAGTGGCCTCAGTCCCTTCTTCATCCCAGTTTATGGAGTACTGGAGTTTGAATAGGTATCCGGCTCTGTGAGGGAATGGAGTTGCGGTATCTGGAATCTCACTCATTCTTCCTCCGTAAGGGTTCCATTGCATCCACATTGGGTCGGCCTTGATCATCATTTTCCATATGCGTTCCAAAGCTTCCTTTGGAACAATTTGGTTCACGTAATCAGATTTGTTCTTGTAAAAGCTTTGCGCTCCTTGAGGCCTATTGAGTAAAACATCGATGGATGTACCAATCGGCAAATCAAACCAGAAAAGTGTTGACTCTATCCATCTCATTTCAATACAGTCTTTTTGCTGCAAACCTAATTTAGGGAAGCTCTTGTTCATCATGGAAAGAAGGGCCTCACTTTGTCCTAGAAAGAGGGCATAGAAAGAGATGCTGATTGTCTTAGTACCCTCTTGGCTTCCATTGGCAACTTGTGGCATTGCTCGGATGAAAAGGTCTTTGTCTAGCTCAGTAGAAACTTGTTGCCACTGATAGAAAATATCAGTTGCACCTTCCTCCAAGGTCCTATCAACCTTGAAAACAGTCACTTTCTCCGGAACTCGAACCAGATTCATCTTCCAAGAAAGAACCACTGCAAAGCTTGCTCCACCACCTCCTCTGATGGCCCAAAACAGATCTTCCCCCATTGTCTCCCGATCGAGGATATTACCATTGACATCTACTACTTTCGCGTCAATGATATTATCGACGGAAAGACCATATTTCCTCATCAGAGTCCCGTACCCTCCTCCGCTAATATGACCACCTGCACCAACAGTAGGGCAAACACCAGCTGGAAAGGCATGCACATTACTATTGTTCGCAATGTTGTAGTAAATTTCACCAAGAGTTGCCCCAGCTTGAACCCATGCCGTTTCGTTGGCGATGTCTACGTCGATGGATCGGAGGTTGAACATGTCGAGGATGACGAATGGGACCTCGGATACGTAAGAAAGACCTTCGTAATCATGTCCACCGCTCCGGATTCTAACCTGCAAGCCACTAGCCTTTGCACAAATGACTGTTGCTTGGACATGGGATTCATGCAGGGCCGTAACGATGGCAATTGGTTTCGGTGTTGTTGGGGTCAAAAATCTTCTGTTGTTGATATATGTCTGCAGAACAGACTCGAAAGAGGAATTCGCAGTTGTATAGATGGCTTCGGAGATGGGGTAAGAGGGAAGACTATTGTTAGGAAGGCATTGTAGAAATTTTTCAAGACTTGAATCAGAAGATGCCAATGATACTGACAAAAGAAGAGCTGAAAATACTGAGAGAATTATAGACATTGAAACCTTCATTTTCATGCAACGTTTCAGAGCTAGGCGTTGCTATACCTCGAATTCATGGCTGTATTTATAGATGAAATGGGAGAGAGACAAGTTATGTTTCTTTTGGGGCAAGTAATCCAAACCATGTTCTATCAACGTAAATCGAAGCATGCTTTTACCATTCAAAATTGTACAATCTTATCGAAGCTAGACCCGTCACTCCTTGAAAATTATGTATATCTAGCAAAAATGTCAAAAACTAGAAAAACATGGCGAATATAAACATGGATAGTTTAAGTAATGTATGACTATATATGATTAAACTTCATAATGTGCTCTTAGAACCCATTTATTTACGTTTTTTGTACATTTCAAATTGTTGTTCAAATGAAAAGCAGTTAAAATCATGTTTTTGATTTCAACCACAGTTTAAAATCCAAAAACAAAAGAGTAGACAAACACATTCTTAGTAATTCTATCATGCATGATATCTTAATGGACTTGCAGCCTTTTTTTTTTTTAAGGCATGCATGAGTGGCATACTTATCGATAGTACAATGCAAATTTCATATGGTTAGGTTGCTATAGTTTGATTATTTTATTTGTATGATGTCAATTTCTTTTTTCTTTTCTAGTAGAATTCCATTGATTTAATGGGATTCTGGATTCATCAATAAAACTTATTGGATTATTATAAAAAAAAAAAACACTTTCTGTGGTTAGGCGGCTTGTTTGATTCACAAGAAGCTTCTTGCAAGGATTGGCTATTGTAATAACAATTCAAGTGTGTTAATCAAAAACCGCGTGCCAGCTTAATCTATACATGAATAGTTCATGGGAAAACCCTAGGTAGATTAGTCCCTCATGATATATATACTATTTCTTGATCGAGTCATCTAAGTATCAATTTTGTCAATTAGGCCCTCTATCTATGCACATTTTCACAATCCAACTCTGATTTGTTTTTTCCTAACTGACCCTGATTTTCCCAAGTCCTAGATGTGAAAATTAATACCCAATTTTCCCTCCATTCAGCATGAGCATGAACATGCGTAGTTACTTGGTCCCAACTTATCTTTAATTACAAGCTATGGTTTGGTATGCTCTTACCTAAGATTTGGAGAAATTATGTTCAATAAGAGAAGATATGCATGTTTATCTCCATTTCCAATTATTTTAACAAAAAAGATCTGATTGAGGAAAGGTATATGGATGGGGGACCAAATGGACAAAATTCTGAAGTTGGGGATTAATTAAAACGAGAAGCTCAACATATTTGCAGGACTAATATGAGGTGTGCCTACAGTATGAATTTTTTTTTTAATGACTTAGAATATTATTTTACCACAATCCATTTTTCAAATGTGTACACCTTGGATCAAAGTCCATAATATGCTACTTCTGAAGAACAATAGAGGCTGAATAACATGTTCCGGTTCCAGCTTTGATAATATTTGCCTTGGTCAATAGAGAAGAATTGTGGGAAAAAAATTGATGGCTTGATTTTTTTTGTTCTAGAGTTATGTATGTTCGTTTACTTTTAGGCTGCTAGTTGGATTCACTTGAAACTTCCTGCAGGAAATTTCCATAATCAAATGGATTGGTTTTGACTATTTGCATTAACAATTTAAACCATATTCGTTGGTGCTTGCTTTAGAGACATGTTATTCTGATATCATAAAAATGTGTGAATGACATATGGCATTATCACATCTGAGCCCAAGTTGTAGTTTGTCTCATAGTTTCAGATCCGGTCCGGTGGCCAGCCCGGTCCAAGATACGGATTCCAGGTTTTAACCCGGTTACCCGGGTCAATTTTTTTTTAATCAAAACAACGTTGTTTTAGTAAAATAAAAAACAAAAATCATCGAATTGCAACCGGATTTTTGACCGGGTCTTGCCGGGTCAACCAGGTCACACCGGGTTTTTCCTTCCTCTATTTTTTCTTCAACCCGGCCCTGTTCCAGCCCCGGATCGACCTGCTGGGCCGGATTTCATAACTATGGTTTGTCTTTCAATCCAATCTATTCTTAAACCATATCGTTTCAAGTTTTTTTTTTTTCATTTTTATACTATAAAAATAAAAACACTAAAATAAAGTTATTTTAAACAATATTAAAAATATTTTTAGAGTTAATTAAATTTAACTAGGTTAATTAAGTTAAAGATTGACAGTTGATCGAGCCAATCAAATTTGACCTCAAATTTGACCTCATTAACTTCTTATACATGTTAAAAACAAACACGGCTCGTGTTAGTTTTCAAGTCTATTGATCACAGAATGAACCCCGCAGGCCAAGTTTGATAACTATCATCTAACCAAAAAAGAAAAAAAGGGAAAAAAAATAAGGAGACGTTCAACAAGACATGGGAAATGCCACTAATTAGATCTGAGCTCTACATCAAAAAAATACTCCAGTTCGGTTGTATATTTCCTAGCTTATAGAGGGGTTTTGCGGAATCCCTTAAAAACAATTGCGACAAAAGTGAAGCAATAGGATTCACCTTGTTACCTAAAACCAAAACCAAGAAAACATCAAGCAACTGATTGAACTGCTCTTTCGAAACTGTTTTCGGCAGATGATGTACGTTTAACAAGCATATGATCTGGATGTGAAAGCTTCAGCTGACTGCAGAACATGAGGTAATCATTCATTAATATGATTTTAGATGAGAATCTTGAGATGAATCTTGGAGAGATCAAATAGACGAAGAAACTTTGGTCTACTCAAACAGTTGGTACATAAACCATGTTAAAGCTAGAATTTTCAAGCCAGGATAAAAGAGAATTTTATTATGCTTTGGAGAAAGATGAAATCCAATTTATACAGAGATAAAACATTTTGCATTTCTCCCTTCAATATCAGCAATCATAAATTTGGTCGTCGAAAGCATGAAAACGGTTCCAAAGGGTGCAAAAGTTTTTAGTGTATGCACTGGGTAATTAATTTTGAAAAAAATGCAACCTTGATGATATATATGTAAGGCTCACTTCTTGAAGCTGAATCAAAAGGCAATGGGTCTCTATACCTTTTTACTTCATCATGGAGAAAAGACAAGCATCATTGAAATAAACTCACATAGCATGCCCAGTGTTGCACGAACAGTTAATTGAAAGCAGCATTAAAACAGCTTTGATTCTGAATTTCAGTTTTAAACACCCCCTCTCTCCCTAAGTTATCACAAGTCACAACAAAGGTAATTAAGCTCAACTTTTTTTTTTTGTTCTTTTTTTTACTCCAAAGTTTCTAACTTCATTGGCTCGTGCTGACCTTACAAAAGTACTAGTATGTTGACAAACCTTCTGGCTGGCCGTATTTCCTACTCATTAATTCTTTGTTTGGCCAAAGAATTTAGGACAAAGTGATTTAGCTCATAAAAGAATTCATTGTAAGCACACACAAGGTATACAATAATGTTAAAATTGAGCATGAAAAAGATAGTTAACCTGAGATAACGTGAAGAAGATTTGCCAATGTGAAGACTGCATACAACGAAGTTGGCTAGAGTCTCTGGATCCTTTGCATCCTGTCATGGGTACCAAGGTAAACCCCAGTCAATTACAGGAATTACACATGTATTAGTATACCATTTCATAAACAAAAAGTATTTGTCAGTGTTACAGACAAACTGAACATGGAGTTGCCAGTCATGATCTCGGCAGAAGTTAAAGGGATCATTGTTTCAAACTCACCTTGTTTTGGGCCTCGAGCAACAATGTTTCAGCGTCATCAAAATTACCCATGTGAATGCAACAAATAGCTTTCCCATTCAATATTAACCCTGTCTTTGGATACTTCTCTGATAAATCTTGGAAGATGAGATATGCTTCCTGTATCTTTGAACCACCCTGATTTACACAACAGTATATTACACAACAGCATATTAGCACATCATCATTCCTTATAATCGAACTAATCATAACTAAATAGAGACAGCACTTACAACTGCCAAATTCAACCATGCACTCGCAAGTTGAGTTAGTGTGTGATCCTCAACTGTTTCTCCGCATAGTCTGACCTGTGCATCTTGAGGAATATTTGGACATTCAATGCATGCCTGCAAAAGCAGAAATAGCATGTGTCAGTATTAAAAACTGATCAGATACAAACTCAGTGTTTTGTTAGTGTGGTGAGGTGTGGCATTTATCATAACGAGAACCTACATCATAGTTTTGCACGTATCCCACTAAAACTCTATTTTGAAACCTTGGTTACAAAAAAGCTATAATTTATAATTTTTTTAAATCTATTTTTTCAAATTATAATTACAAAAATTACCACAGTACCAAACACACCCACTAGTCACAAAGATTTACTCAGAACATAATAGTTCCCTAAAATTCATGTTATGCTCCTCAAGTACATTCCATGAAAGTTTAGTTGTCTGAGAAAGTGAAAATTCCCATCATTTTGGTCCTTATTATTTTTCATTCAATTCAAACATGAAACAAAAACAAATAAGTGACTTTTACAAAATCATGAAATTAACTACAATCTTACATGCGTGTGTAGATAAGCCAGAATTACATAATATGCTTCAAAAATTTAGATGAAATTGAACTCACAGTTCCATAGTGCCTCCAGCATTAGTGTGTTTCAGAGCCTCATTGTAATCCTCCTCATGCATTAATATGATTCCAGCAATCAACCTCAAGATAGAATTACTTGCAATAGCTGAATCAGCCAACCACTCTTTTAAGCTTGAAATTGTGGATTCCTGTCTAATTTACAAGCAATCACTTGGTGAGACTTTACATATTCTTGAGCTATATTTCTTTTAATTTAGGTTACATGCAATCAAAAAACCAAGTCATTAAAATGCAACTTCTTTTTTCTAATTTGTAGACATACAAACAAGCACACAAAAATCAACATATAAGAATATACATTGTACTAACACGAGTGTAAGATCCAGACTGCAATTGGCATGGAAAATTTTGATTAACCAAGAATACACAGACCATTAAAACATAGCCCCCCCTCTAATTTCTACATTTGCAATCAAAGTAAGCATACACAAACACACTAATACACAAGAATCAACATATAAGAACATCCATTGTAATAACACGAGTGTGAGAATCACGCTGCTTGTGGCAGGGAAATTTTATTTGTTTCTTCCATTCTTTCTAACGTGCAGGTCTAAGGACTTGAAGAGCATTAACTCTTGAATTACTAGCACGTATTCAGATTCTTATCGAATCACTAGAAACTCAACCTGGATCCCATTTTGCACACACTAATTAGCAACTCTCATATTAAACTCAACTAACAACTGGAACCAAACTAAGAAAAACAAATAAAACCATGATCGTTTGATCCAAACCCGATTCGCTAGAACTCAAAAAACACATCAAACTCTTACTCAAACCCAATTCCCATCTAAACCACTCACAATTTCCTAAAAACATAGGTGCAATAAAAAACAGAATCTTTTCCTAAAAACATTGATGTTAAATGTGTGTTTGGTATTATCGTAGCTGTTGTGGTTGTGGTTTGAAAAAAGTGATTTTATAAAAAATATTTTTAGTTGAGGTTGGTTTGAAAAAATATATGTTTAGTTAAAACTGTGGTTGAAATTGAGGTTGAACAAAAAATAGTATAATGTGTTTGGTTAAAAATTGTTTCAATTTGATGTTATGGTATAATTATCTAAAAGGACTTGATTTATAATATTAGTTTCCAATTACATAAAAAGTAATCCTACAACCAATAAAATATTGCAAAGAGACCTAAACATATTAGAACAATATTTTATAATTATATCATTAAACTTGCAGCAATCTCATCACGTACGTAATCTATTCACGAAGGCTTGTGGTGTCCTTGGATTTGAAAATGTGGAGCCACATCAGTTAGAAAATCATCAGGCACAAAATCAGGATGACGATCGAACTCCATAAATGCCACATCTTGCATTGAAGTTCTTCGGGCTATGTTTGTTTCCCGGAATTCACTTTCCGGGAAATCACTTTCCAAACTTTCCTATGTTTGTTTGCCATTAGAAAAGTTGGTCAACGGAAAACACTTTCCAGTCAAAGAAAAATTTAACTTGGTTTCCAAGAAAGTGTTTTCCTGGAAATTTAGGCGGAAAACACTTTCCGGAAGTTGCGAAAAATTTAGAAATGTCATATTATTTGCTGATTATATCAAATTTGATCCTCAAACTTTTGATTGCTATATATATTTTGTTTTGAATATTTATTTTTCAATTTCATCTCTTAAAATTTAATTGTTATATTAACTTTGGTCCTCATTTTTATAATTGTTTTTTGCTTTTCCCTTATCATTTTTTTGTTGAAATTTTTTATATATCAAATTTGGTCCTCATTCTTTTGATTGTTACTTATTTTATTTGAAATAATTTATGAAATGTTAATTATTATTATTTTAATTTCTTCATCTTTCATTTTTTTTAGATTTAATCTCTATTATTTTGATTATTATTTATTTTATTTGAGATAATTTATGAAATTATATTTTTTTTCAATTTCATTCTTATTCAAATTTTTAATTTGTAAGATTTGTTCCTCATTATTTTAATAAACTTGAGAAAAATAAAACATTAATAAGTTATTTTCCAGCTCATTTTCCATGACATAACCAAACACTGGAAATTGTTTTCTAACTTATTTTCCATTACACTGCCAAACATCAGAAAATAATTCACTTTCCCGGAATTCACTTTCCAAAAGGAAACTACTTTCCAGCAAACAAACGGGGCCCTAATGTAATTATGAATTGCCATGGATGCGACAACAATTTGAACTTGTGCCTTGTAATTACAGGATGTCATATTCTGTAAGATTCACCATCTTTTTTTCCAAACTCCAAATGTACGTTCTATCACACAACGTAATGAAGAGTGCACACGGTTAAAAATTTCTTCACGAGTTTGTGGTTGTCCTCGCCTCCTAAATTCTTGCAAATGATATCTCTGACCTCTATATGGACCTAAAAATTCATATTCATTAGGATATCCCGAATCAACCAAGTAGTATTTCCCTGTAAATACATATAATTTTTTTAAATTGAAAAATGCAAAAAAAAAAAAATTAACATTAATCATCATATGTATACACATACATACACATGTTACTACCTTCTGGTGGCTTAGGAAATTTTATATGTGGATTGTCAATTGCCTCGAGAAAAATTCGTGTATCGTGTGCACTACCTTCCTAACCCGCCCAAACAAATGTGAATTGCATGTTAAAGTTACATGCAGCCATAACATTCTAAGTCGGCACACCTTTTCTTCAGATAAATGGAATTTGGTTTTCTGAAGAACCACATGCATGCACATGTGTACCATCGATAGCTCTTACACAATTCTAATATAAGAGAAACTAGCAACAAACATCAATTTGAGCTGACTAAAAAAATAAATTTCGCAAAGTTATTTAATACAAAGCACCATCAATAAATACGATTAATTACATTACCTTGAAATGAGGCATATACCTTGGATTGTTCATAATTTCACGTGGTGTCTTTACATACTCGGGATCTGCAGGTTCTATTAAATCTGTAGCGAGTGAACAAACTAATTTAAGAACTTCATTAAAGTACCTACTAATTGTCTATCCTGAATGTTGAAATCTCTCCTGAACTTCTATGTTGGAAGCACCCAATGCTATTGTATAAAGAAATATTCCAACTCTTTCAAAAACACACATTTTTCGAGATGCTTTTAACCCATATTGGTTTTCAAGTTGAAAGCAAAGACTTTGAAATGTCGTCGCATCCATCCTAAACATGTTTACACAGCGTGTCCAATGTCCATGTAATATTTCTTTTAACCATCACATTCCAGTGTTGTACGAATCCATACAGGGTTCCTTGTATATATAAGTATTATAATATAATGTGAGGGCACCTCGTCGTGCATAGAACCAATTTATGACGATCAAACTCCCTTTTCCAAAACAACTCACCTTCTTCATCTGAATCGTTGTCGTCGTTATCAGAACCATGATTACCATTGGAATCTCCATCGTTATTAGAAGAATGACCATAATTAACATAATCGGCTATGTTATTCATTACATCATCATAACCCCCGTCAAAAAGTGCTGAAAACCAATGCGAATCCATATCATGACATACAATTTTTTGTGAATAATTGAAAAGCTTAAGACTTGTTAAAAAAAAAACTAATGGATTATGGAGACCGAAATACTATATTGTAAAATATTATCTTACCCTCAACATCACTTTTATATAACCCGAAATATAGAATCATTTAATATCTTAGCATAAAAAATGAATAACATTTAACATAGGTTCATTTCCATAAAAATCAATTAATAACGATCTTGGATTTGTAAATAAGACTAGTAATATTGTTCCATTTCTATAAGTATAATGTAGTTTTGTTGGCCTTGCAATTTGTAGGATGCTATATTTGTTTGCGTTACAGTCTTTTTATTAGTTTTTAAGTAAAATTAATTTTTTTTTTTGAAAATGCCTTTTATCTCTAATCATAATTTCCAATTCCACCTACCATAAACAAACTAAAAAATAGTATTTGCAGAGATCAAAATGGGAATTTAAGAAAGAATAAGCAATTTAACATTGGATAACTGTGATTTTCAAAAAAAAAAAAATTAACTCTCAAAATCATCATCAACAGGGAGTAAACTATACTGTACTCAACCATATGGTGAAAGAAAAAAAGAAAAAGAAAAAACCAAAGACTTTCCTTTAGCATTTCGTTGTTGATAGTCCTGTTATGATCTCTATCATAAAGGCCATGAATTTCTACCCCTTCACTCTCCCAATGAACTCCATAAACATAAGCCTTGTTCCTATTGAATGTGACTGCCTATCAACCTTGTTGCCCTTTTCATTTTCAATTATGCAAATGAACAGACATTTACAAACCTAAGAATGCATTTTGTTTATAATGAATTTCATAACATTCAAAGTAATCGGCTGCAACTAATAATAAATTAAATGCAACTTACATATTATAGCTATATAAATACCAGCAATGAGCAACACAACCAGTTAGAAACCACCACACCTGATTCAGGTACTATAACATTCGGTTTCTACTTGGAAATTGACAATATGAAAGAGTTAAGTTTAGAGAATGATTTGTATGTGAATTGCAATAGTTGCTAATAGCTGCAACCATCCTTTGTATTTATATCTCTAGGGTTGTGTACAATACTAGAGTGGAGTATACTACACATGATAATTATCCTATATAAGGTATTTACATATATAAGGAATCTATTCTAATCTCTTTCCATAATACACCCCGTCAAGCTGAAGGTGGAGATTCCACCCGAAGCTTGGATCGAAAAAGAGCAAACGAGACTGGGGGAAGCGCCTTGGTAAGGACATCAGCTAGTTGGTCCTTTGAAGAGATAAAGCGTACCTGAATTTCTTGCTTAGCAACGCGATCGCGAACAAAGTGATAGTCAACTTCAACATGTTTAGTACGAGCATGAAAAACTGGATTGAGAGATAGGAAGGTGGCTCCTAAATTATCACACCACAACGTAGTCATGGATGACGATGGAAAATGAAGTTCTGATAATAAAGAGCGAATCCATAAGATTTCAGCAGTACCATCAGCTAAGGCCTTGTATTCTGCCTTTGTAGAAGACCGAGCCATAATGCGTTGCTTCCCTGATTTCCATGAAATAGGAGTAGCACCAAGATATACCAGATAACCACCTGTTGATTTTCGATCATCAATATTGCCAGCCCAATCAGCATCAGTGAAACCATGAAGAGATAATGAGGAATCCCGAGTAATGTGTAGACCATAAGAAGCTGTATCCTGAAGGTAACGTAGAATGCGTTTAACGGCCGCCCAATGATCCTCAGTAGGGGCATGCATAAACTGACATACCTTGTTGACTGCATAACAAATATCAGGTCTGGTAAGGAGTACCAGATGCGATGCTCAATTTTAAGGAGGTAGACAAAGGAGTAGCAACTGGTTTACAAGAAGTCATACCTGCTCGTTGGATAATATCAAGAGTATACTTGTGTTGGCTGAGTAACAAACCCATAGAAGTGGATTTAACTTCAATGCCCAAGAAGAAATGAATAGAGCCTAAATCTTGAAGTTTAAACTCTGAACTCAGCAAAATAATTAAGCGTTGAAGCAAGGTCGGGTTACTCCCAGTCAACAAAATATCATCAACATACACAAGTATATAAAATATAGCACCGCTGAAGGAGAGAATAAAGAGAGAAGTATCAACCTTCGATGCCTAAAAACCAATGAAGATCAGAAACTCACTTAACCGGTTGTACCAAGCCCGAGGCACTTGTTTCAAACCATACAAAGATTTATGTAGACGACACACATGCGAGGGGAATGTAGGGTCAACAAAACCAGGTGGTTGTGCCATGTACACCTCCTCCTGAAGAATACCATTCAAAACTGCATTATGGACATCCAACTGATGAATCTACCAACCATAGGTGACAACAATAGTAAGGACTAGTCGAATCGTTGTTGGCTTAATCACCGGACTAAATGTTTCCAAGTAATCAACCCCCTCTTGCTGAGTGAAACCTCGTGCGACCAGCCGTGCTTTATATCGATCCACACAACCATCGGCGTGCCTCTTAATCTTATATACCCACCGACTGCCAACCACATTCATAGATGGAGCAAAAGGAACTAATGACCAGGTGTCATTACTGTGAAGGGCCCGAAGTTCTTCTTGCATGGCTTTATGCCAAATCAAGTATTTGTCAGTAGCCTTAAATGAAACCGGTTCCTGCTGAGGTAAAGATGGAGACCGGGAGGCAGATAAGACACTTAAGTTGGCAGTTTTAGATGAACATGGGCGAAGCACCATGGAGTGAGTGCGTGCAACCTGTGGTTGAGTGGAAGACACACTGTCTTGGCCTTGCTGAAGAGAGAAATGAGACAAATCAACACATAAATCAAGTCCAGGGGGGGAAATAGGGGAGGAACCTGGTGTTGAAGGGCGCATCAGAGGACTAGGCTGAGCAGGAGAAGCAAACCGAGAGGGAGAGCCAGCAGGGGAAGGAACAAGGGAGTTGGGCAAATCCGATAGCACAAGGGACGCACATACTGCACCCGAAGTAGGAGACCCAGCAAAGAAGAGTGCCACATCAGGAGAGACCGGGGCCATAGGAGACACATGTGAGAGTGACAAGTCAGGACCTGTACCTGTGGAATGAATATGACCGTGATATGCAGGCAAAAATAAGGGGGCGAGAGAGGTTGATGTAGGTGCAGGGGGCTTTGTTGGAGCACTAGATTTGGCTAAATATGGTGCAGAGACAGATGTGAGGGGCTGGAAAGTGACAACAGGGGGTTGTATAGGTGAGGCAATACTCTGTTCAAACTTGTCAAAGGGAAACACAGTTTCATGAAACTAAACATAACGAGCAATATAAAGACGATTTGACGACAAATCAAGACATCGATAACCTAAATGAGAGTTTCTATAACCTAGAAAAACACAAGGAGAAGAGCGGAAATCTAACTTATGAGCATTATATGGATGAAGTAGCAGAAAGCAGAGACACCCGAAAGTACAAAGAAATCCATAGTTAGGAGTCGATTTTAAAAGACATTCAAAAGGTGTTTTATGATTAAGAACCGGAGTTGGCATGTGATTAATCAAATAAACAGAAATTTCAAAAGCAGAACTCCAGTATTTTAAGGGAGCTTTACATTGGCCTAGGAGAGTAAGTCCAGTTTCAACAATATATCTACGACGACGTTCGACCATGCCATTTTGTTCATGAGTATGGGGGCAGATAACACGATGATGAATACCAATTGTTTTAAAATGGGTATTGAGTTTTCGATATTCGCCACCCCAATCTGTTTGAACAGATTTGATTTTTAAGGAAAACTGACGTTCAACTTGTGCTTGAAAGCAATGAAAGACAGTAAACACATTAGATTTGGCAGCTAAGGGGTAAAACCAAATAAACCTTGTATGGGCATCCATAAAAATAACAAAATAGCAAAATCCATCAGATGATAACATAGGGGAAGGTCCCCAAACATCACTAAAAATCAAGTCAAGAGGAGCTTGAGTTTGATGACCTGTAGTTTTTAAAGACAAACGAGACGACTTACCAAGAGGACATGCTGAACAATTAAAATCAAAATATTTTGACGTACAGGACACCTTTTTATTTGACACTAGAAAATGCAAAATACGTGGACTGGGATGTCCAAGACGACAATGCCAGACATCAGCTGAAGTAGAGATTCGAGTGGATAGAAAGGCTTGAGGTAATGACGTTGCAGAGGACTCGGACAGAACATATAGACCATCTCTACTCCGACTGGAAAGAAGAACTTCCTTTGTCATGAGATCCTTAACATAAAAGACAAATGGATGAAATTCAAAAAGCACATTATTCTCAAGACAAAACTTCTGAACAGATAGTAAAGGTTTTTTTATGGTAGGAACATGTAAAATGTTGGATAATGTAAATGTGTGTTTGGGTGACTGAATGTGAGAGTGAGCAATATTAGAGATAACAAGACCCTTACCATCGCCAACATGCAAGTGATCATTACCAAGGTAAGGTTCTGAACTTGTCATACTCACAAGGTCCGGCGTCACATGATGATTTGCACCTGTATCAGGAAACCAAGTAACATGAGAAGTTGTGGGGGCAGTGTTAAATGCTAAATTGGCATTAGCTTGTACATGATGAGTAGATAATTGAGAACACTGCTGGGAAGTATGCCCATAATCATAGCATAGCTGACATTTGATGGTGCGGTGAGAACCCCCAAACCGGTTGCTTTGCTGCCCAAAGTGCTGACTTGAGCCATAGGAGACCCGATTTCCCTGTTGTCCAAACTGTGAACCTGAAGCAGAATTTGTAGGACTGAAATTCTGAGCTGAACCATAACCATGATGTCCACGATAACTACTACGGTTATTTGGTCGCCATCCCCCACGAAAACGGCCTCTTCTGCCAGCATTGGAACCTGACTGCCGCTGCCCAAAAAACACAGATGGCTGCTGGGATGGAGTGGGTAACAGAGGAGCTGTTACAGCAGGATGGATATTGGTTTTGTTGATAAATTCATGCGTGAGGAGGTGGCTGTGGAGGTCAGTGTATGAGATAGGATCAGCTTTAGTAATCCTCGAAACACATACAAATTAAAGTCTTCCATAGAGATCGGTCTACCGGCTGCAGCAAGTTCATCAAACAAGGACTTAGCCTTTTGCAGATAGGTGCTGACAGATTCATCATTCTGTCGTAGCTCTTGGAAGGAA
This sequence comes from Populus trichocarpa, assembly GCF_000002775.5. Lineage (NCBI taxonomy): Eukaryota > Viridiplantae > Streptophyta > Magnoliopsida > Malpighiales > Salicaceae > Populus > Populus trichocarpa. The sequence continues at coordinate 48,488,446 of NC_037285.2, read as the reverse complement.
CCATGGAGCTCCATAATTCGTGAGATGGAAGGAGAAGCAAGGGCTGTTTCCAGCGTTGTCCAGATGTCGTGGGAGGTGTTACAATCAACCACTAGGTGCAGAACTTCCATAGAGAGGGAGGATAAAAGAGCACTCATGAGTAGGTGGTCTTGTTGCTTCCATGACAGATAGGAAGCATTAATAGTAGGTAAGGAGGTGTCAACAGAAATCACATGAGAGGGAGGACATGGTAATGAGCCATCCACAAAGGGAAAAACGCCTTGGCCCAAGAGAAAAGGTTTCATCTGCATCCTCCAATACAGAAAGTTGGTGTTGGAGAGCTTTAAAGATATTACCTGCTGAGTGTTGGGGAGAGGGATGATAGCAGGGACTTTTGTCATAGCAGTCATGACATCTAAAGAGGAAGTCTGAGGCAGTTCGATTTCAGCAGCAGCAAGAGGGGCACCAGATGTAGCAGCTGTCATTGATGGTGGCGCAAGAGAGGAAGAAGAGTGAGTGAACGGTGCATCAGCAACAAAGTTATTCGTCATTGACAGAGAAAAGAACTGGACCAGAATAAAGCTGCGATTTTATTTTCTTTGCTTGCTCTGATACCAAGTTAAGTTTAGAGAATGATTTGTATGTGAATTGCAATAGTTGCTAATAGCTGCAACCATCCTTTGTATTTATATCTCTAGGGTTGTGTACAATACTAGAGTGGAGTATACTACACATGATAATTATCCTATATAAGGTATTTACATATATAAGGAATCTATTCTAATCTCTTTCCATAATAGAAAGTGATATTGCCTTCCCATACTTACTGCTATTTATATACAAATACATAGTTGACATGAAACTAATATTCCAAATCAGTTACCTAACTTTCAAGAGCATGTAACCTAACAATATCATACCAACTAAAAATTTTGGGTTTAACAACCTAAACCTAACATTCAAAGTTAGGCATCCAAGCATTTAAACTGTAATACAACAAGCATCAATCTTGGTTTCCATGTATTAAACCAACTAGTCAACATCAAGTAACCCAACTGAAAATTTTGATTTTAACAACCTAAACCTAACATTCAAAGTTCAGTATCCAAACATTCGAATTCCAATAATAGTAACTGAAATTTTGGTTTCCATGTATGAAATCAAAGTTTTGTAACAAGTAACCACACATTTGAAGTCTACAGTTTAGAACTCATGAAATTCCAACCCAACAACAATATTCAGTGATACATAATGTAAAGACATACATGGTAATGGTGTTCCAAGTACTTGGTTACAGAAATACACAAATACGTAGGCAACTTCACATATTTCCAGCAACAATTGCAGCACAGGAAGTCTGAAAAAAACCGTGGAAAAGATGTCAGACAATTGAAAATGTTACTGGAATATAGTATTCAACATAAATGAAAAGACATGAATAGGTTAATAAGTTAAAACCTGACCTTGTCCATCCAAGTTTTTTTTTTTTTGTTGTTCAAACATTATTTTCAACCATGATATTTTCTATCAATAGAACCCATTCCAGCCTACATCTCCCTCTTGCTCGTTGAACAAAAAAATTCAGTTGCAAAGGTAAGCAATGCACTACCACAGTTAACTCCATCAATAGAATGCAGTTCTTCCATTACCTCTTCAATGCTACTACTTTTTTTTTTTTTATCTCTACAAGGAGTTGTGCTCTCTTTGGTAATGGAGACAGACTCAACAAGTTGATCCAGACGTGCAAATAATTGTGCTTCCATTCTAGTTCCCCTTTTCTTTTTTTAGCATTGAGGTATAGTATGATGTGAACCCTTTCTCTTTGCACTACTAGGGTTGCTGCTACTGTTTGCGACATTGCTTCCACCAACCATATTGCTAACATCATGTATGAAATCAGGAATTGCATCCTCTTTAGAGTCGCCACTTCCTTCTTCTATATTAGTTTCCTCATTGGTTGTGTTTCTCATTCCAGCAGCCCCATTATCTTCATCTGATAAGAGTCCTTGTGAGGGAGTCCAAGCATATTCTCCTGTGGCCACTATGTTAGTAAACATGATGTCATATTTGGCACACAACGAGGGCTCTATGCCGACATGCTTAAACTTCTTTGCTCCTCTCATTTCCTGTGTAATGAAAGTTGGATGTACTTAGCAATGATAGTAGATTAATAAATAATACAACATGACAAATAATTTTGTGAGGCTATTGATAATGAAAACTAACCTGAATTTTTTCTTTCTACCATTCATCAGTTCCTAAGATGGTCCCAAGTTCAGTAGACCAACCAACTCCAATTTGAGTTATTAATTTTTTTCCATACCCTTTAATCCTTTTTAATCGCATCCCATTTGTTTTGAAGCTGAGCTTTTGTTAATGAAAGTCATGTCTGCTCTTTGAATGATTGTATGACAAATTTCCAGCCAGCTTTGTCGAAATGAGTGTTTGGTCTCATGCCTATCACAATAGCTTTAATGCAAATGTAACAAAACATGTGCAACATTGCCTTGGTCTAAGAAGCTTTATCATGTGTGTCAGACCCATCCATTGCTTAATGGTTGACAATGCAAGGAAAAATTAAACAAACAATTAACTATATAAACAAAACATTGAATGCTGATAAGGGCTAAAATAAGATACTAACAGAACAGGAAATTACATTTCCAACAAAAGGTCAACCAAAGAATAACAAGAGATTGAATGTTGATAATTGATGAAAAAATAAATTAACAATTATCTATAACAGCTTGGTTAACAATACAAGAAAAAATTAAACAAACAATTAACTATATGAACAAAAGATTTAATGTTGATAAGGGCTAAAATAAGATACTAACAAAACCCGAAATAACATTTCCAATAAAAGGTCAACCAAAGAAACTAACAATAGGTTAAATGTTGACAAGGGATGAAAAAAGAAACTATATATCAGCTTTAACATCCACAATTGACATGCAATTAACTAGTTCAACAAAAGATTGAATGATGTCAAGTGTGAACTAAGAAACTCGATCAGCTTTACCATACACAGAATAAAAAGTAAAAGCTTTATGACATTTGCTTATAATTATCAAAACCACATAACTGTTGACAACAATGTAATGAAATTCTTCGATATTTTACAATTAAAGTTGGTGTATTCCATTACAAAACTAACAGGCAAATACATTTGTCAAAGTAATCCACAATGATTGCTCAACTATTTCTTGACAGGGGAAAGAACATCGAAAATTACCCACGAACAACTCAAACCTTTAATAGTGTTTCATCAATTATCAGGGGATTTTCTAATTAGCAAAGGAAATTATTAGTTTAATTTACGTTTATTTACTTGTTAGCAATCATCAACAAATAACAATTACTACCAGTTTCTAATAGCTTGAAAACTATTAATGCTTGACAGTGCAGTGAGTACTTTACTTTCGGCCTCAATTAGTTTAACATAGCAACCAACACATAAATAAATAAAGATACATGGAGGGAATAAAAAGACTGAAAAATTAGCAATTATCACTGTCCAGAGTAAAAAACAAATGATTTATACAAGGGAATAAATAGATCTAGGTTTCACTGCAATCAACAAACCCAATCCATTAATATATATATATATATATATATATATATATATATTCCCGTATTATGCGCAGTGGTGTAATTGGGGCCAGTTTTATAATTATGTTTAATGAAAGTTAAAACAACGGATAATTAAAACACTACATTTATTATTATTGTAAAATAAAAGAACATTTATTTAAGCATCCTGCTTCTGGAAGACTTGAGGTCTTCATTGCTGTTAGAAGCAAATAGATGAGAAAGTATGAAATGATCACCAGTTACATTGACAAAAATTATGAACACAACGTAGAACCATCCTCTGTCCTGGACAAGAAGATTTTTGCTCGCAAGTTGCGGTTGTGTCGCATGGTACATTTAGCTTAATTTCTCCTCCCTCGACGACTGGTATGTTCGACATTGAAACACCTGCGAGAACTATTTTATTAGTCTTTTTAATGAAATAAATTGTGGGATATATATAGAATAAGAGAAAGGAAAAAGAACACTTACAAGTTGTGATGACAAACAAAACGAACAAGAATGTCATTGAAAACGAAACCTTCTCCATATCTTAATTCTTAGTTTGAGTTTTTCCAAGCTTTTGATTATTTTGCTTGTTGCGTAATGACTTGAGTTTCTATGAATGATGTTTATATAGACACAAATAATTAAATTATTTGTGTCATGGATTTATTTCCAAACTATTTTTTTTTAATTAGGTATGTTATCTTGTATTTAGATTACACCATATCTCATTAATAATGAACTTATTAGCATTAAACACTACAAAAAATGCTATTTAAAGACTTAAGATCCGAGACTCAAACCAAAAAACACTCAAACCAAAATAGCATGGATTTATTTCCAATTTAACAACCATTCTTACTATATATGTAATTGATGAGGTTCCAAAAAATTAAAGTAGCCGAGAAAAAGGGCTTACATACTAAATAATTGGTTAATATCTTGGTTCTAGCAATATGATTTTTTTTTTTTAATCAAAATATAAGTAGTATAGATCAAAAGTAACAAAGCTGGAGAACCAGTGAGTCAAAATTACAAGCATTTACAACCTAATGAGAATGAACACAAGGGAATAGGCTCCCAAGTCAATATTTCTGATTCAGGAATGAAATTAATTGATGATCCTGTTGTAAGAGACAAATTGCTTATAAATAAAACTTCTCCTTGTTGCATTTGTCCTCTTGCCAAACAGCATAAACTCCCTTTTCTTATCAGCACACACAAATCTTCTAGTATTTTTTAATTGGTACATTGTGATATTTGGGGCCATGTTCCACCAATGCTTATGATGGGTCAAGATATTTTTTGACCTTAGTAGATGATTTATCTAGAACAACTTGGGTTTATTTACTTCAAACCAAATCTGAAACAAGAAAGTGCATTGAATCTTTCTACCACCTTGTAGAGACATAGTTCAACTATATATAAAATCAAAAAGATACGTAGTGATAATGGTATTGAGTTCAAGATGAGTGATTTTTACAATGAGAAAGGGATTATTCACCAATGAACCTGTGTCGAGACACCCCAACAAAATGGGATAGTTGAGAGAAAACACCAACACTTATTAAATGTCATTCATGCACTGTTTTTCCAATCTAACCTACCCCTATCCTTTTGGAATAATTGTATCTTGACTGCAGTCTACCTTATAAACAGAACACCTACTCGTATACTTAACAATCGAACTCCCTATGAAGTACTTTTTAATCTTAAACCACATTATTCTCATTTGAAAATCTTTGGATGTCTTTGTTTTGCTACAACCATATCACATGGGAGAAGAAAATTTAATCCGAGAGGTAGAAAGTGTATTTTTCTGGGTTACCCTTTTGGAGTCAAGGGATATAAACAAATGGATTTGAATACTGTCATAACCTAATTTTTGACATTTTTATTTTAATTATTTTATTTTCTAAAAAATTGATGAAAAACAAGTAAAAATAAAATAATTGAAGAATGAATTAAAATTTGGGTTAAGGGCAACAGGATTGGAAGTTTAAAGATTTAATTAAACTTTTGACCAGTTTAATTAATTAAATTAATGGCTTAATTGGAGAATTGATTCAATTAAAATTTAGATTATTTTAATCAAGAGTTTAATTGAAAAATTAATGAGTTCGAGGACTTAATTAAACTTTGATTTAATTAATTAAATAAATTCAGGGACTTAATTGAAATTAATCCAAGGGTAAAATTAAAAGATTGTTGGGATCAAATTGTTAAATTTCCAGAGGCAGGGGTCAAATTGAAAATTCCCATTTGCTGCCGAAACGGCACCGTTGCTAACAGCCGTGCGTCTTCTCCATCCCGCTTCAACAGGGGAGCTCCCGATTCAGCAGGGGAGCTGATAATCTGCAACAAATCTGATCGTGGACCACGTCTCTCGCCCACGATCTCGTCGGGGAAGATAACAGTCCTGTAAAGGCAGGAATGGTTAGAGGCAAGCAGCTGGGTCTCTATAAAAGGGGCCGAAAATCAGAGGAGAAGAGGGGGGAGCCAAGACAGAGTAAAAAAACCAGAGAAAAACAGAGCATAAACCGAAAATAACATACACAGAGAAGGAGAGAATAAGAGAGTAACAGATACAGAAAGGAGAGATCCCTGCAATTGTCTGTGTTTCATCTTAAGAAACAGACATACCGACTCAGCTTCTTCATCTCAAGAACAGGGAAATCAAAAAAAGAAGAAAAAAAGGAAGACAGTGGACACAACGGGGAGAGAGAGGAAAGCAGTCAAGCGAGAATAACAGCCACCGGCATTGCAACCTTCTTCGTCATCTCCAGAAACAGGTGCGCCCAATTCTCCTTTCATTATCTGTGTTCAGTAATGCATTTGAATAGTGCGAAGGTAATTTAATTACCTTCGCACTGTTGATGCACGCGTGAAATTGCTTCACGCGTGCATCAATCATCTGCCCAGCCGGTCACTGGCTTGAGCCACTGACCGGGCTGGGCTGGGTCTAGCCCAGCCCATGTGGGCTGATCTGGGCCCAACCTAAAAATATAAATAAAAAATAAAAAATATATAATAAAAATTGGGAATAAATAAAAATAAAAATATGAATTTATTGTTTTTTTATTCATTGACGACAGAGTCAGAATAAAAATACCGATTCAAATTTATTTCATTGTATTTTATTTAGTTATATAAAAATAAAAAATGTGCGTGCAAACAAAATAACATAAGATAAAATAAAATAAATTTATTTGGTATATTCACTGACGCCAGAGTCAGGAATAAAAAATACTAATGTAAATTTATTTTATTTTATTTTATTTTGTTTTTATTTAGCTACATAAAAATAAAAATAATACGTATGTGTAAAAGTAAATTGATTTTATTTGTTTATTCACTGACGCCAGAGTCAGGAATAAAAAAAAATGATGGTTTAAATTTATTTATTTTGATACCTACGTAATATTTACCAACGCCAGAGTTGGAAATATCCATAGTTGAATATTCACTGGCGCCAGAGTCAGGAATATTCCACACAAACAATCATAGTATAAACCAACAAATTTTTTTAGCAATTTAAGACAAAATCAGCAATGCAGCCTGCCTCAGGCAGGACATTTAAGGAGTGATAATATCTTCCCTTTTACGTAACCAGTCCCGAACCATAGAATCTCTGTTGACCAGTTAGGGTTTCTAGTGACCATAATACTAGGTGACGACTCCTTAAACAAGACCATTCACCATCAAAGAACAGGATGCCAGGAATTTGTTCTTTCCAAAGATTTAATAATTTTTAAGGCCGCCGCGATGTCGGGTGCGACAGAATGACGACTCCACTGGGGACCTTAGGACTAAGCTTTGCTATTTGTCTTTTTTATTGCTAAACTATATTTGTTGTACTATTTTTTTTTCTCTCCTTGTTGTGGCTATGTTGAGTTTATCAGGTTTTATTTATCTATTTATTTATTTTTTCTCTTTTTATTGTTTTAGCATGCATTTTTTTTCATGTTTATCATGCATAGATATTGGATATGGATCTAAGGTCTTCACGCATCACTTATCTCATTTTTAAATACGTGTGGTATCAACTTTAAGATAAGTGGAGGAGTAACGGCACCCCAATGACTTTAGCCTGGGTAAGGCTCGCGAAACTATCCAACTCTCACATGATTGTTTGCTCGATAGTGGTCGATATGCCAAACTGATATTACTCAGGGCCTCTATCTTCACGCTGCTTGTAAACCTCATATCAACCTTTCGAGGGCGATCACTGAGCATGCGAAAGACCGTTGAGACTAGATAGCAAAACTACCCTGATGCATTTAATGACTAGAACCTATTCTTTAGGTTAATCCCTGCGTAAATTCATTGAGATAAGCTTAAACGTGCTTTCGGGTGACATAATGACCGACATTCCTAAGATAACAACTGTTGAGTATGGATTCGAGTCTGAATCCTTGCAAATGACCGAGGAGACTGCCCTAGACTGGATGTCAGTGAGATACCGCTACCCAAAGACATTAGATGACAAAACACTAAACAGATCTCCTCTCGGCATTGCAATGAATATCGGATTCGGATCTGACCACACATTTAAAGAATAACGATCGTTATGTCACCCCCCAAAAGGCGAATCCATACCCAATATGTTGTATTCATCTTCATGCATGTTGGAACATACAATTATGACCTGTCATAATACCGCACTCCAGGTGAAATATAGGTCCCCCATTGAAACCCATTTATAACACTCGTTCGAGAAAAAAAAAATGGAAAACGAAGAAAGAGCCTAGTTGGAAGCCCAACACCAAAAAGAGGTGGACAATCTTAGAGAAGAAGTCGCAAAGCTTACTAGTCTACTCGAACAGGCCTTGAGAGACAAATCCGGAAAAGTAACACATATAACTCAGCCTGAACCTATGCCCATAAATCCCTTCAATCCACAGAATTTGGGGGCAAACGGTTTGTCATCCGATTTTCAATAAGCCATGCATTTCCAACCAGCATACCCTACAAGAACGCCTTTAACCATTGATTCTATAAAGAAGGAATCTCAGAAGGGCAAGATGGTAAAAGAAGATGGTCTGGACAAATTGGTTGCCCTAGAGCAAAGGATGAGGGCATTTGAGGGACTTCACCTATATGATCCTATAAAGGCTGCTGAGATGTGTTTGGTGCCCAACGTTGTCATTCCTAAAAAGTTTAGAGTGCCAGAATTTATCAAATATATGGGAACTCAATGCCCTATAACTCATCTCAAAGCATACTGCAACAAAATGGCTGAGGTGGTTGATGATGAGAAACTGCTGATTCATTTCTTTCAAGACAGCTTGAGTGACGCTGCCCTCATTTGGTATATGCGGTTGGACAATACCAAGGTAAAAAAATGGAAGGATTTAGTTGATGCCTTCATGAGGCAATATAAGTTCAATATAGACGTGGGTCCTGACCGGTTAAGCTTGCAAGCTATGGAGAAGGAAAACGAGGAGTCCATAAGGGAATACGCCCGAAGATGGAGTGAGGTAGCTGCACAAGTTAACCCTCCTATGTTGGAAAGAGAGATGATTAGTTTATTTTCCAACACCTTTAAAGCTCCGTACTTTGAATACTTGGTTAAAAGCTCTGCACAACATTTCACTGACCTGGTTGTTATAGCTGAGAGGATTGAACAAGCCATTGGGTTAGGTAAGATTGCTAACCCAATTGAGAAGAACGATTTCAATGAAAAAGGAAAGGACACTGAAGGTGGTTGCCAAGGCACTTATCGTTCCTATAGCTAATTACTTCACACCAACTCCCAAAAATCAACTATCTTGAAGATAAAGCTATGGTGATATTAGGTCAAGAATGATCTACATATGACTTCAATTGACTGTTGAAAAGATGCCCTTGTCAAGAAAGATGCCCTTGAAATATTCCATAAATTCTAATTAATGATTGCTAAATGTTTAGCCCCTTTATATTTTATCATGCCAGTATTCATAGCCTAAGATGTTGTCATAAGTTCTTTCTTGTTGAACTTATTTTCCAAAGTTTCAATGAAAATAATGAGTTTGTCATTCAATCGTGTTTACGATTAGCATTATTCATTTTTCTGAGAGAGTTTTCTTATAAAGACTCACAAACATATCTTTGAAGCCTTGTGCGATCTCATAGACGCAATTCATCTCTGTTACCAAAAATCAGTTTCCCTATTAGAGTTTTAAAAAAATTTTGATCTTGCATTTTGATTCCGAAAATAACTTGATGTTTATTCAAAAACCATATTTTTAACATTCTACTTGTAGAATGACAAGTGAATCAAGCAACTCCTTCATAGAGGTGACCAAACTCTAAAAAGAAAAAGAAAAAAGAAATGAATAAACACCCTTACCCCACGACTCTTGAATCATGTGTTTGAATAACTCATGAAATACATCTTTGCAAAGACTAAACCATCACACTAGATGAGGTCAAAGTTTATTGATCATAGCTGCTTGCGCTTGAAATGAGGAAAGGCCATCTTTGTTATTCCTTTCACGTTCTGAAATAAGTACATCCCTTGCGATCCCTTTTTGAGTCTGAATAATTTTTCTTTCATAAAAAATCCCGACTAAGATCACACCCTACACTAGGGGCAAGTGAAATTTCAATGATCAAGAAAGATGATAAAGCCGTGAGAAAGCCAAAAGGCAAAAGAGCCTAAGAAACTCAAATGCTAGGGAGCATGCCCAAATCACAAGAAAAAAAGTAAGGGGCAAGTGAAATTTCAATGATCAAGAAAGATGATAAAGCCGTGAGAAAGCCAAAAGGCAAAAGAGCCCAAGAAACTCAAATGCTAGGGGGCATGCCCAAATCACAAGAAAAAGTGATAACCAAGATAAAGTGAGTATGCTCTAGCAAAGCAATGAAAAAGAAAAAAAAAAGGGCAAATCAAAGAAGAGCGGCCAAAGAAAATATGAATGACGTCAAGAGTCAAACTGTTGATCGTGATCTTCAGTCTTTGAAACCCTGAAACACTCTTTGAGCCTTATGAATCCTTTTCTTTCATAGCAAAAAACTACAGCCTACGTTACGTGCCTGTAGAAGTCCTTTCTAATCAAGCAAGCAAGCAACCTAGAACAATAAACAATGATCTCAAAATGCAAAGAATACTTTTTCATAAGATTCATGACATCAAGTATAAACTACTCATTATTATTCATGCTAATAAAAATGAGTGTTCAAAAAGAGACAAGTTTTTTCTCGTACAAAACCTCAAGCTTTTGCTCAAGCCCTTCACTTTGAAACAAAAGGTCATCTCATGATGTATTTTCATCGAAGACCTCATTGCCAAACACAAGAGCAAATAATCTCTTTTCCAAGAAAGATAATAACCAAGGAGTTGCAAGATTTCAAAAGCAAATTGTTTTAAATTCATATCAAAACAATTTTTGTTGTCAAAAGGCAAGATCAAGATTTCAAGATTCATTCTAGATCCATATTCCTTCACCAAATGAGAGAATGGCCTTTTAAAACCATTATTCATCTAAGTCAGTGACATAGCATATTTGGGGGCAATGACCAGTACAAGTAACATTGTGTTTAAGGAAAATCTATCATCCCTTACAACAAGACAAGTTGGCATTTTGGTTTACAAAAGACAGTTTGATCCTTTCAGCTAGTGACACCGAATGTTTTTAGCGATGAGACGAGGGGTAATGAATGATCCTCTCAAATTATTTGACGAGTCCGAAAATCTTTAGCAAGCATGTGGGTCACGATGGGTACCACAAAGGCTGAGTTGTGCAAACAAATCTGAAAAAAGTCTTATATGAGCTAACTCGAGTGGGCTAGAAAGCCAAACGACAAAGATGACTCAAATCAGATAGCAAGATCTCACCAACTAAGCAACGAGAAGACTAAGAAGAAATGGGGGGCCTATATTTCAAATCAGGTAAAGATGCATGCATATCATTTAAACTTTGAGACATTGGACAATGAGTTTTGCAAATTTTATTAGAGAAAATTCTAACGGAATCCATCAAGCGGAAGGCCAACTTGAAATGACGAACATTGAAATTGCTTTTGAAAAATTTTCACTTTTGAGAATTTTTCAACCTGGGCAGGCCGCCCATGAGAATTAGGCCACCTGAAAAATATTTGTATTTTCCCACCACCTTTCATTCTCCATTCGAGGGCGCCTTCGAGCCCTCGTCTTATCCCCATTCGAGCGTGCCTTCGAGCCCTCGTCTTGTTTCTTTTCGAGCGCGCCTTCGAACTCTCGACCATCAAAGGTAGTGCATTTCCTATCCTACCTCCATTCGAGCGCGCCTTCGAGCCCTCGTCTTATCCCCATTCGAGCACGCCTTCGAGCCCTCGTCTTGTTTCTTTTCGAGCGCGCCTTCGAGCCCTCGACCATCAAAGGTAGTGCATTTCCTATCCTACCTCCATTCGAGCGCGCCTTCGAGCCCTCGTCTTATCTCCATTTGAGCGCGCCTTCGAGCCCTCGTCTTATCTCCTTTTTTAGCGCGCCTTCGAGCCCTCGACCATCAAAGGTAGTGCATTTCCTATCCTACCTCCATTCGAGCGCGCCTTCGAGCCCTCGTCTTATCTACATTCGAGCGCGCCTTCGAGCCCTCGTCTTATCTCCATTCGAGCCCTCGTCTTATCTCCATTCGAGCGCGCCTTCGAGCCCTCGTCTTATCTCCATTTCGAGAGCGCCTTCGAGCCCTCGACCATCAAAGGTAGTGCATTTCCTATCCTACCTCCTTTTGAGTGCGCCTTCGAGCCCTCATTTCCTTCGAGCTCTCATTTCCTTCGAGCTTCCATCTATTGAATAATGCGCCTTCGAGCCCTATCATGTCTTAAAAAAAAAATCCTCGTATTTTTTCACTGGGCAGGTAACCCATTACAATGTGACCAACTGGGCCGGTAACCCATTACAATGTGACCATCTGGGCAGGTAACCCATTACAATGTGACCATTTGGGCCGGTAACCCATTACAATATACCATCACAGAAAAAAAAACAGCAAAAAAAAAATCCTCGTATTTTTCAATCATCGGGCAGGTCGCCTGGAACAATTAGACCACTCGTGAAATTCTTCGCGTTTCTTTTATCATCGGGCAGGTTGCCCAGAACAATTTGATCCATTTCATAAAAAAAAGGGTCGTCTCCCAAATGACTTGTTTCTTGATTTCTACATCTCTCTGTAAATGTCATGTGTCAATCTACTGTTTTCAAAGTTTTCAAGACTAAAAAAAAAAAAAGTTCGTTTTGTATCTACTTTCCTTTATAAATTTACTACACAAAGCTAAAAGAAAATGAAATTTTTTAATATCTTTGCATAGTAAATATTATAAAGAGGGGGCAACTGTCATAACCTAATTTTTGATATTTTTATTTTAATTATTTTATTTTCTAAAAAATTGATGAAAAACAAGTAAAAATGAAACAATTGAAGAATGAATTAAAATTTGGGTTAAGGGCAACATGATTGGAAGTTTAAAGATTTAATTAAACTCTTGACCAGTTTAATTAATTAAATTAATGGCTAAATTGGAGAATTGATTCAATTAAAATTTAGATTATTTTAATCAAGAGTTTAATTGAAAAATTAATGAGTTCGAGGACTTAATTAAACTTTGATTTAATTAATTAAATAAATTCAGGGACTTAATTGAAATTAATCCAAGGGTAAAATTAAAAGATTGTTGGGATCAAATTGTTAAATTTCCAGAGGCAGGGGTCAAATTGAAAATTCCCATTTGCTGCCGAAACGGCACCGTTGCTAACAGCCGTGCGTCTTCTCCATCCCGCTTCAACAGGGGAGCTCCCGATTCAGCAGGGGAGCTGATAATCTGCAACAAATCTGATCGTGGACCACGTCTCTCGCCCACGATCTCGTCGGGGAAGATAACAGTCCTGTAAAGGCAGGAATGGTTAGAGGCAAGCAGCTGGGTCTCTATAAAAGGGGCCGAAAATCAGAGGAGAAGAGGGGGGGAGCCAAGACAGAGTAAAAAAACCAGAGAAAAACAGAGCATAAACCGAAAATAACATACACAGAGAAGGAGAGAATAAGAGAGTAACAGATACAGAAAGGAGAGATCCCTGCAATTGTCTGTGTTTCATCTTAAGAAACAGACATACCGACTCAGCTTCTTCATCTCAAGAACAGGGAAATAAAAAGAAAAAGAAAAAAAGGAAGACAGTGGACACAACGGGGAGAGAGAGGAAAGCAGTCAAGCGAGAATAACAGCCACCGGCATTGCAACCTTCTTCGTCATCTCCAGAAACAGGTGCGCCCAATTCTCCTTTCATTATCTGTGTTCAGTAATGCATTTGAATAGTGCGAAGGTAATTTAATTACCTTCGCACTGTTGATGCACGCGTGAAATTGCTTCACGCGTGCATCAATCATCTGCCCAGCCTGTCACTGGCTTGAGCCACTGACCGGGCTGGGCTGGGTCTAGCCCAGCCCATGTGGGCTGATCTGGGCCCAGCCTAAAAATATAAATAAAAAATAAAAAATATATAATAAAAATTGCATATAAATAAAAATAAAAATATGAATTTATTGTTTTTTTATTCATTGACGACAGAGTCAGAATAAAAATACCGATTCAAATTTATTTCATTGTATTTTATTTAGTTATATAAAAATAAAAAATGTGCGTGCAAACAAAATAACATAAGATAAAATAAAATAAACTTATTTGGTATATTCACTGACGCTAGAGTCAGGAATAAAAAATACTAATGTAAATTTATTTTATTTTATTTTATTTTGTTTTTATTTAGCTACATAAAAATAAAAATAATACGTATGCGTAAAAAATAAATTGATTTTATTTGTTTATTCACTGACGCCAGAGTCAGGAATAAAAAAAAATGATGATTTAAATTTATTTATTTTGATACCTACGTAATATTTACCAACGCCAGAGTTTGAAATATCCATAGTTGAATATTCACTGGCGTCAGAGTCAGGAATATTCCACACAAACAATCATAGTATAAACCAACAAAATTTTTTAGCAATTTAAAACAAAATCAGCGATGCAGCGTGCCTCAGGCAGGACGTTTAAGGAGTGATAATATCTTTCCTTTTACGTAACCAGTCCCGAACCATAGAATCTCTGTTGACCAGTTAGGGTTTCTAGTGACCATAATACCAGGTGGTGACTCCTTAAACAAGACCATTCACCATCAAAGAACAGGATGCCAGAAAACGTTCTTTCCAAAGATTTAATAATTTTTAAGGCCGCCGCGATGTCGGGTGCGACAATAGTAAGGTAGTTTTTCTTTCTAGAGATGTCCTCTTTCATGAAACACATTTTCCTTTCAAATAATGCTCTCCCACCAGTGAAGAAAATTCACCTTTCCATTCCACACTAGACATACAGTATTTTCCTTGTCCAGATCACTCATCTGACTCTCATTGTTCTCCACAGAATGTAGACAGCACCCCTACTTCACCAAACACTCCATCCTCATCTAGCAGTCATGTTTCCACTCCTAAGGATGTCGATCTTGAAAACTCATATGTCTCTTATGATCCTATTGAACACGATACTCCCTCACCTTCTCCTCACATGGCTCTTCAAAAATCCACTAGGATCTTTTCCTCCTACAAATTGTTCTTTTCCCTTGTCCAATTATCTTTCATATGATTGTTTTTCACCCAAGTTCCAAGCCTTTTCTTCTAATCTTTCTATCATGGTCGAGCCAACCTCGTATTCTACAGCAGTTAAGGATCTAGGTTGGTGTAAGGCAATGGATGTAGAATTGCAAGCCTTAGAAGAGAATCAAACTTGGATTCTCATTGATTTGCCTCCTGGAAAAGACGCTGTGGACTATAAGTATGTCTACAAAATAAAGAGAAATTCAGATGGAAGTGTGGAAAGATTGAAGGCTAGAGTGGTCGCAAAGGGGTATACTCAACAAGAAGGCATTGATTATCACGAGACTTTCTCTCTTGTAGCAAAGATGGTCACTGTGCGATACCTTCTATTAGTTGCTGTTGTTCGCGATTGACATTTGCATCAATTTGACTTAAATAATGCCTTCCTACATGGAGACTTAGAAGAAGAGATTTACATGAGAAAACCACCAGGGTACAATAAATGAACAACTGGACAGGTGTGTAAGCTCCTCAAAAACTTGTATGGTTTGAAGCAGGCCAACAGACAATGGGCATAATCCTTGTATATGTCGATGACATAATCCTTGCCAGCAGTTCCATGACCAATGGGCATGACAAGTTTAAGATCAAGGACTTAGGTGTCTTGCGATTTTTCCTTGGAATAGAAGTGGCAAGATCACCCATGGGCATACACATCTGCTAACGAAAATATGCCCTTGATATTCTAGTTGATTCAGGGATTCTGGGTTGTAAACCAGTAAAGATTCCCATGGAACAGAATTCAAGACTGAGCAAGGATGAAGGTGACTGTTTGGTTGATCCCTCAACATATCGAAGACTCATTGGCAGACTACTTTATCTAACCATTACAAGGCCTGACATTAGTTATCCAGTGCAAGTTCTGAGTCAGTTTATGGATAAACCTTCAAAATCTCAATTGACAGCTGCTCAAAAAGTTCAGCGGTACATCAAATCTGCGCCTGGACAAGGATTATTGTTGTTCGCTTCTTCGAACTTAGAGTTAATTGCTTATTGTGATTCTGATTGGGTTGCATTCCCTTATACTCGTCGCTCAGTTACAGGGTATTGTGTTCTACTTGGAAAGTCTCTCATTTCATGGAAATCAAAGAAGTAAAGCATAGTATCTCGGTCTTCTGCAGAGGCAGAATACCAAGCCATGGCTGCCACAGTCTCTGAGCTGACTTGGCTTAGGTTTCTACTTACTGATCTGCATGTCGAGCACCCTCATGTAGCCACCCTTTATTGTGATAATCAAGCTGCACTCCATATTGCCTCAAACCTAATTTTCCATGAATGTACGAAGTACATTGAGCTGGATTGTCATCTCATCAGGGACAAAATTTTGGAAGGATCCATTGTCACCATGCATGTTCCCACTCACCTCAACGAGCTAACCTCCTTACGAAGGCACTTCCCTCTTCTCTTCTGCGATCTCACTTACTCAAGCTGGGAATTGTCAACCTACATTCTCCATCTTGTGGGGAGGTATTACGGGACATAAATATTTATGTTAATGAAGAAGGAATGACGACTTGTCGTTCAACTCTCCCATCACATGCACGAGAGGATAGATGACACACGTTTTGTACATTCTTCTTTTTCTGTTACTTGTATTTTTAGCCTCCAGAATTAGCTGGAAGATTATCTTTTGTTTTCACGTTTCTCTTTCCAGTTTGTTATACAATACAAACATAATAGGATGCATGTATAAAATCCACTTCTGTAAAAGAACTGTGTGTGAAGAATTCAACAAAGATAGTAGGCCTATTCATCCATTTCTTCCATGAGTCGATTGTTTTTCTTTTCAAGGTTTTGATAATTCTTACATCATCTTTGGTTTTATCCTTAAAATTTAAACAAAAAATAATAAAATCACTTGGTAAAAATATATTTTTTTACTCACCTTTAAAATAAATAATTATTGAAGTCTTGGTTAAGGATTTTATATTTATGATTAGCTAAGATAAATATACCAACATTTGGCATTATCCTCAAAAAGTTGATTAAAAGGATAATAAAGTTTCTTAATATGAAACTTTATCATAAATATATGTATGAAAAAGTGTTTTTGCCACATGTTAATATAGAATAAATGAATTATCAATGGACATTTTTCTAGAAAGTTGCTTAACAGATAATATAAATAATTAACATGTAATTTTATATTGGATTTTTAGTTAATTATCAACACCTTACCCATAATCTCTAAAAATATCAATTATAGTTTTTAGTTACTATAAAAATATATAGATGACGATTTATTTTTTTATATTTTTTCCCGTATTATGCGCGCATATATATATGTATGTATATATGTATGTATATATATATATGTATGTATATATATATGTATAAAAGTGATGTAATTGGGGCCAGTTTTATAATTATGTTTAATGAAAGTTAAAACAACGGATAATTAAAACACTACATTTATTATTATTGTAAAATAAAAGAACATTTATTTAAGCATCCTGCTTCTGGAAGAGGTCTTCATTGCTGTTAGAAGCAAATAGATGAGAAAGTATGAAATGATCACCAGTTACATTGACAAAAATTATGAACACAACGTAGAACCATCCTCTGTCCTGGACAAGAAGATTTTTGCTCGCAAGTTGCGGTTGTGTCGCATGGTACATTTAGCTTAATTTCTCCTCCCTCGACGACTGGTATGTTCGACATTGAAACACCTGCGAGAACTATTTTATTAGTCTTTTTAATGAAATAAATTGTGGGATATATATAGAATAAGAGAAAGGAAAAAGAACACTTACAAGTTGTGATGACAAACAAAACGAACAAGAATGTCATTGAAAACGAAACCTTCTCCATATCTTAATTCTTAGTTTGAGTTTTTCCAAGCTTTTGATTATTTTGCTTGTTGTGTAATGACTTGAGTTTCTATGAATGATGTTTATATAGACACAAATAATTAAATTATTTGTGTCATGGATTTATTTCCAAACTAATTTTTTTTTTAATTAGGTATGTTATCTTGTATTTAGATTACACCATATCTCATTAATAATGAACTTATTAGCATTAAACACTACAAAAAATGCTATTTAAAGACTTAAGATCCGAGACTCAAACCAAAATAGCATGGATTTATTTCCAATTTAACAACCATTCTTACTATATATATAATCAACAAAGGAAATTTAATGAAATTTCCAAAATCCTTTCAAAAACTTTTGTGATTTTCTAGTGTATTTTTCCATCATTCTGGATTAATATTGGTTGGCATTTTTACATTGTAAAAATGCAAATCCGGTATTAAAGTACCCCGTTTTCTCCGAAATGTTGCAAAATATATATAAATAAAAAGTTTTGTTTTCACGCATATAACAAAGTCTCTTAAAGATAAAACACAAAATCACATCGTATTTTCATACAACAATATTCTAAAAAATTAAAGTCACAAGAACTAGACTTTAATAACCAGTTTATTAAAGTCTTATGACTTTATATTGTGCCATAAGACTTCATATGTTTATTCTTGTTACCCTTAACATAAAATGTTAAGGTTAAAGATAGCTACCGGCCACCTCGGCTTTCTAGGTATCAGTCATCAGCCATCTTTCTCATCTATTTGCTTCTCACAGCAATGAAGACCTCAAGTCTTCCAGAAGCAGGATGCTTAAATAAATGTTCTTTTATTTTACAATAATAATAAATGTAGTGGTTTATTTATTTTATATTAACATGATGCCGCAAAAATACTTTTTCATGTAGATATTTATGATAAAGTTTCATATTAAGAAATTTTATTATCCTTTTAATCAACATTTTCAAGATAATGCCAAATGTTGGTATATTTATTCTTAGCCAATCATAAACATAATCAAATGATGATTTATTTATTCTATGTAGACCCATGAATAATAAAATCATAATCAAATATTTATGATTTGAAAATATTTGTACTTTTTTTTTCAAAGCAATTTGATTGACTTCTAAGAATAAAATTTGCAAATAATTTATTTATCGATCCCATGTCAAACGTAACTGAAAATTATGATTTAAAATTGTTTTTTTGAAATGATTTCATTATTATTATTTTGTTGGTTTCTAAGATAAAAAACCATTTTAAGATTTTTTTTCATCCAATATCAATGTATTATAAAAAAACACAAATGAAAAGTGATTTTTTCAAAGAGATTATTTATGGATTTCTTCAATTAAGTCCCCAATTGGCCATCAAACTTCAATATTTTTGCAATTAAGCTCTTGATCTCACCAAATAATATATATATATGGACACAACAGTGATTTCTAAAAATCAAATCATGAGTGAAAATCCATCAACTCAGATTCTACTAGCAATCACACATAGTGGTTAACAAGAAATTACTCAACTTCGTTTTGCTTTAACCCATACACTTATATCTTCAAAGTTTATAGGATCTATGATATTAGGTTAGATATACAAGTCCTTTTTTTAATCCTATATCAATCTAGTATAATAAACAATAAATAAATGTTTACAAGTTCATAATACATTCTTAGAAAACAATTATATTATTATTTTTAGATCAACTTCTTAGGATAAAATTGTTTTTTTTTCCTTAAACACATAAAGCAAATCAAAACATCAATAAATCCTATGTTGGTTTATCCAAAACATTGATTAGAAGATCACATTCGGAATATATGAATTGATGATTATAAAACCAAATCCAATACATAATCATTTTAGTCTTGATTGGCCTGCCTATGCAGCATGGAAGAATATGGTATTTAAGATGATCATCACAAGAATGATAGTGATAATCATCTCAACCATTCTTGTGATGCTATCTTACATTCACACAGCACATGTTACTTAGTAACATGATCTTAGGATGTAAATTGATGTCCTAAGATGTTACTTAGTAACTCATCTTACTTAGTAACAAGAAGCTTGCTGAGTTCAAGGACGCTGATACTGACAGTAATATAATAGAGCATTTATGCAGCGAAAGATAACATGGTACACAGAGAACTTACATTCACAAGGCTTATTAGGGCTTAGGACTATCGTTGTGGCATGCATTTTACTGATTGCCTAATTCCAACCATCTGGGTTATTTAAGATGAGTGAAATATCATGGTATTAGACTATTAGAGGTTGTATGAGGCGTTGAAGCAGAAGAGAGTTGCTACCCGTAAGTAGAATATCATTAACATAAACCAGAAGATAACAAATATCAGCACCAGCAGAGAAGATAAATAATGAGGTATCCACCTTAGAAGCACAAAAATCAATAGATAGTAGAAAGTCATTAAGACGAGTGTACCAAGCCCGCAGAGCTTATTTTAAACCATATAGGGACTTATGCAATCTACACACATGAGAAGGGAGAGTAGAGTCAACAAAACCTGGAGGTTGTTTCATATAGACCTCTTCATCAAGAACGCCATTGAGGAAGGCATTATGAATATCAAGCTAATGAATTTTCCAATCACACGAAACGGCAATGGAGAAGACTAATCTGACGGTCGCCTGTTTGATAATAGAACTAAAGGTTTCAGAGTAATCAATATCTTCTTGCTGAGTGAAACCTCTAGTAACTAGACACGCCTTATACCTCTCAATGCTGCCATCAAATCTGTGTTTAGTCTTGTACACTCACCGACTACCAACAACATTCATCGAATGGTGAAATGGCACCAAGGTCCAAGTTCTGTTAGCATCATAAAAAACAAGTAGCTCATAAGTAGGAGGAGAAACTACCCAACTGAAGGAGGCAGCAGAGACGGTGGTAGTTGTTGTGGACAGTGCTGTCTTGGGCTGCCTAGGACGGAGAACCATGGGATGTTGGCGAGCAGCTGGGCATGGAGAAGGAGAGCCAGTACCTGGAAGTTGCTGGAGAGGATATGAGGGAAGGTCTACACAGAGCTGCAGGTCGGCTGGAGAGGCGGTGGAGGGACTGGTTTGTGCAGCAGACACCGGCGAAGCTGCTGCAAAACTAGGTTGTTCTGCAGCGTCAGACCTGAAGGCAAGAGCATATGGCGATGGAGAACCTGTTCCTGCATAATGATCATTTGAAAAACAAGTAGCTGGTGACAGTATGGCAGGGCTGGACGGGGATGAAGTGGAGGCAGAATTTGTGGGCAAGTGGGGGGTCAGTTGGGGTGCGGCAAAGGGCAGAACAGGGGTGCGTGCAGAGGGTAGAACAAGGGTGCTGTTTGGGCCAGTTGGTAAAGTGGTAGTGTAACGGACTCGACTGTATGATTTGATCAACGCTAAAAGATCCCAACATACGCTCTTAATTTGAGGGTAATTATTTTTTTGTAAAGAATTCTACCAATATATATATATATATATATATATATATATATATATATAATATAGATGCTAACATGTAAAGAGAGAATTTAATCCATGATAAGTATTCTTAAAAATTTCAAAAGGTTAGTTACGGGATAACTAATGTACTGCATACTGAGCTAAGACTTTTATATACACATCAAGGTTTACATAAAAGCATATTGCATACTCGCAATAATTCCATTGTGCTTAAGTTAAATTTTTACATAAGCTTAACAAAGTGAAGTACTAAACTAATGATCTCCCTGGACATTTGATGGACCTGTTACACAAACAACCTAATAAGCATACCATTATATATATATATAATCATATAATGTATACGAATGAAGTATGAATTTCCTATCAAATCCATAGGAATTCTAACAATCATCTTATAATTTGCTTGTAAATCATTTAACAATTAAAACTCATTTGCATATCCTTAATTTGAATACTCTTATTTACTTGCATAGTCCAACCTGAACATTTTTAGACAATTATATTTATCAATTTCTCCCATGTCATTCAAACACGGATACCCTTTACCAATCGAGTCTTATTGATCATTCTTACGCATCCCAACACGGATATTATTAGCCAAAGCTAATCTTGTAATTCATTTCCCGACAATCTTATCACGGATGCCATTAGCCGAAGCTGATATTGTAATTCATCTCCTGGCAATCATATCAGGGATGCCATTAGCCAAAGGTAATCTTATAATTTATTTCCCGGCAATCTTATCAGGGATGCTATTAGCCAAAGCTAATTTTGTAATTCATTTCCCCGCAATCCTATCACGGATGCCATTAGCTGAAGCTAATCTTGTAAATACATTAGACTTTATTTACATTAAACATGGAATTTATTGTTTTTGCATTCACTAGAAGAACATTAAATTGCATAAGTGCAAAAAGAAGGGAAAATGACGCACCTGCTCCGCTTGCCTTGTGGCCTCCCCCAGCAGAAGATCTAATCCTGGTCATTCCTCCTGAACACAAGGAAGTCTTTGGTCATGATCCCTTCAAGCCGATGTTATAGAGAATCCATATTCATTCACTACACATATGTTACTTTCTATGCATGTTCATTTCCTCATCATAACATACATACACATATAATGTATATTTTTTAGAACTAGTATACCAACATCCAAGTGTACAAACAACTCAGTTCTTATATATATATAGACACACACACATATAGTATTCATGTGAAAGTCTAGCTATTACTATTTCCTCTGTTACTGTCTTAGACACACACACATATTTTTATTTGTTCGATCAAGTCCTTAATTTCAATTTTGATTTTAAAATCAATTCAATTGTATCCCTGCCAAATTCCAACGTTAGCCTTGATGTTGGCCGCCTTTTTAAATTTGGTCCTTGGTCTCAAATTTATGTAATTTGACCCTTAATTGATCAACAAACTTTTAATTTCTTCAATTGAACCCTGATTCAGTCAATTCCAGCCCTTCTATTTGCGTGCATTTTTCATTTTGGTCCTTAGTATTGGATTTCTTCAATAAAGTCCCTAATTGGCCATCAAACTTCAATATTTATGCAATTAAGCTTCTGATCTGACCAAATCAACTATTAAAAGTGCATTTTTATCAAGGTTTTATATCATCATTTTGCACTTGAAGTATCAATAACTCCTTAACTAAAACATGTTTTATAATAACAAGTCTGATACTATAAGATACCTTTAATTTATGGTAAATATTCATCTTAAATGCAGGCCTATCACATAAATCAAATGATTGATTGATGAGTTTAACCACTGAAATTGAGAAGACAAAGAGAGGGCTAAGCTTAGAAAAGAGATGCTGGTTCAGTCCAAACTGGAACACTATTTGGTTATTGGATCATACCTAGAGCTATAGATCTTGGCTTTAGGTCTGGTCTATATGGATGGAAAGCTAAGACATAGGCCTAAAACTTTCATGAAGAGTCCAAGATTCAAAAAGGTTGTTTTCAAGGTCAAATTGTAGCAACAACGGAGAAGTCAGAATCTGTTCTACAGCCCAGATACTGTTCAATGTTCAGCTCATATTTCGAGTTATAGAAGTGCAAATGCACCGATTATTTTTTCATTGGAAAATCGAGACAATTGCCTAGAACTCTCATGAAGACTATATGTTCCAATTCTAATGTTAGCAATGACGTTTTGTTCAGACAAAAAGATAAGGATTGTCACCAAGTCAAGATGTGGCCACCCACTCAACAATTAGTCATCAAATCAATAGTTCTAAATTTTGGCCTATAAAAGGAGGCATTTGCCATGCATTTAGGCATCTTGGTTTTCAGATCAAGATAATGTTCTTGCTTTCTCTTTATATTTTTGTAATACTTAAGTTTTGTTTATATTAATCTTTTGGTTTTTCATTTTAACCAAATGCCAAAACAGTTGCTAAGCTGATACTTGGGGAAAACAAGGATTACTTGTATTTTATTAGTGGAAAGAGGAAATGGGAGTTGCCATCAAGTTTTTGGTTACTAGGAACCATAACTGGTTTAAGAGATCGGGCACGGGGACAAATTGCGTAAAGGCAAGGTATTAGCACCCCAAATACGCCTTACCTAAGGTAAGCTGCATTGTTTGATTGTCTTATATGAACTAAGATGTGTTGTATTTCTAATTGTTGGTCCATCTAAGTTCTAAAAAGAGTCCTCCTTAGTAAGGAGATCCACATCTTATCAGGTAAAATCTAACTGTGTTAGTGTCAACAAAAAGAAACTAATTTTTATTTAATATTAGGAATACATCTTACGTGTACGTTCGTAATCCTAGATATTAAAAGAAAACAAAATAATTTTTTTTGGAATTTTTTAAATATTAGTCTAGTTCTTGTGACTTTAATAAACTGGTTATTAAGGCCAAAAATCCATGCTAAGACATATTTTTTAGAATATTGTTGTATGAAAATACGATGTGATTTTGTGTTTTATCTTTAAGAGACGTTGTTATATGCGCGAAAACAAAACTTTTTATATATATATATATATATATATATATATATATATATATATTTGCAATATTTCGGAGAAAATGGGGTACTTTAATATCGGATTTGCATTTTTACAATGTAAAACTGCCAACCAATATTAATCCAGAATGATGGAAAAATACACTAGAAAATCACAAAAGTTTTTGAAAGGATTTTGGAAATTTCATTAAATTTCCTTTGTTGATTATATATATAGTAAGAATGGTTGTTAAATTGGAAATAAATCCATTCTTTTGGTTTGAGTCTCGGATCTTAAGTCTTCAAATAGCATTTTTTGTAGTGTTTAATGCTAATAAGTTCATTGTTAATGAGATATGGTGTAATCTAAATACAAGATAACATACCTAATTAAAAAAAATTAGTTTGGAAATAAATCACTACAAGATTTCACAGTTTTACCGACGGCAAAATTCCGTCGGTGTGTGATTAGAAATTCGTCGGTGATTTTTTTACCGACGTCATCACCGACGGAATACGTCCGTCGGCTTTACCTTCGTCGGTGAATCCTCATTCCGTCGGTATATCAGTCGGAAAAACAAAAAATCATTTGCCGATGGTTTTACAGACGGAACGTGCGCGCCAAAAAAAAAAGATTCTCGCTTGAAATATACCGACGGAATGAAAATCCGTCGGTGAAATTAAAATTACCGACGGAAAATATCCGTCGTTAAATCGGTCGGTGAATGTATGAAATACCGACAGAATATTTCCGTCTGTAAATTCGTCAGTAATGGTGGAAGCTACTGTTAAATGGCGACGGATTAATTCCGTCGGTAAGTCTGTCGGTGAAAGTTTAAAATACCGACCGAATTCATCCGTCGGTAAAATCCTTGGTAATAGTTTTTTTCTTAATTTGTTTTTTAAAAATTATTTAGGATATATAATATAAAACTATATAAATTAATTGTTATACAAACCAATTATGCAAATAAAATTTTTATTAAACATAAAAAAAAAAACAAAGTTAAATAATATTCATTGCAAACTGAATATGTTTCAAGAAAAATAATAAATGAAGTTTTAAAGGTAAATAATGTTGATTACAAATTAATATAAAGATGATGGAGCTTGAGGAGGAGGAGGAGATCCTGGCGGAGGCTGGTGGTTATACGGCCAAAAAGGATTAGGCGCACATGTTCCGCTATTTGACAATTTCATAATCATTTCGTAAAGCTGGTCATAAGCCGCTTTTTGCTGTTCAGGAGCCGCTTCATACTCCGCTTTTTGTTGTGCTTGAGACGCTTTGAATTGCTCAGACTCCGCTCTTTGTTGTGCATGAGACGCTTTGAGTTGTGCGTACTACGCTTGTAGGTTGTCGTATTTCTCGTTGAGTTGCTGCAAAGCCACGAACTCTTTAGATTGGGAGCTCGCTATTGATTGGGAGCTCCCAACGGTTGAAACACTACGGGTCGACCGCAAGTTGTCGGCCGTAGTGTTGGAGAGCTCGTAAACCCGATTTTTATCTGGTCCACCTGACGAGCCAACCTCCATCCACAAATCCGGATCGAATTCCGGATGGGTCAAAGTATCGTCCCCGTATCTCTCCCTCAACCGATTATTATAGGTCTCCTGAAAATAAAATAAAAAAAGTAATCATCATATTCAATACAATAAACATAATAACTTACAAAATAAAATGGTTGAACAAACATACCACGAAATGCTGAGCACGGTTATCAACGAACTGTTGCGCCCCCTTCTGGCGGTCTTGACTCCGCACGTGCGTCTCCACAAACAGCTCCATCGGGCTCGGCTCACGTCCAAGAGACGCAGCCTATAATGAAAAAAGATATATTAACAACAACTGAATTTAACGATATATTTCATTTAAATTAATCTTACCATCCGTTTCGCATGTGCAGCAAACGGAACGGAGCCGCCAGTGTGAGTTGTCACCCCGCCATGAATTGGCCGATTCCGGTTGCCAGCACCGGATTGTGAGCGTCGTGTGAACCGCTCAGACGTCACATGCTCAAGATAGTGCGGCCATATATCTTCCGGGATGTATATCGGTTTGAAATCCCTCCAAACCGCAACATCGTTCCAGCCTTGGAAACCCCTATCCCTCGCGGTTTTTTTTTGCCTTTTTCTGTGCTTCATACCAAAAATCACGCAACCTGCTTCACGCAACCAAAAATTACATTTCGAAACATAAATTTTTGTCAAAAAAAAATCCTGTATTGTTTTCGATCTTACCTAGTTGCCGCGTGATTTTCCCACACCCTCCTCACAACAGCGTTATGCTCAATGTCCCAGCAGAATTTGTGCTTTGTATAAATAAACAAGTTTAAATAAAAATAATACAATTATATTAATAAGCTGAAAATTATAAATTAATACCAACCTCAAACCTGTTAAACCATGCATTGATTTGAGGCATCCATTCAGGATGCTTGGATATCTGACTCCATTGAAACAATGGAATCTCCATTGACGATTTAAACGCCGATGATATTACTCGGGCGGCTTCAATGTTTATGAACCTGAAAATAAATGAAATAAATTCAATAGTGATTACTTGATAAATTATGTTGTAATTTTTTTTTTAAAAAACTAAAACCTTAACAAACTTACATTGAAAGGTCGTCCTTCCACTGTGCCTCGTACTTGCGGGTAAATTGATTCCGCTGCGAAGGCACGCCGCCTCTGCGCTATGAAGTACCGCTGGAAGAGGCAGCATCGGTTGACAGCGCAGGTGGTGTAGGTGCCTCTTCTTGAGAGGCACCTAAGGTAATATCATCCTCGCTGCTAAACGAACTAGCTGCGACCGCACCTGAGCGACCAGCTCTGGTTTTCGTTTTACGCATCTACACAATTTGATACAAATAATTATATAATTAAATTCAAATGTAAAAAAAAAATTCGACAGCACCTCCCCTATACCGGATACTACTCAAATCCACAAACCTGCACATATTAACAATAGCCACAACCAATTTACCCAATCTATACTAATTATTCCAACATATTCAATTACTAATTCTAAGGTAAATTCAACATTAAGAATTACAATTCAAGTAATTATTCAATAATTATGCCAATACAACAAAACAATAAATAAAAAAAACTCTATAATAACAATCAAAATAAATGGAAAAAATTAAACACAAAGCATGCAATAATAGAGTAAAACTAATAATTATTCCAACATATTCAATTACTAATTCTACGGTAAATTCAACATTAACAATTACAATTCAAGTAATTATTCAATAATTATGCCAATACAACAAAACAATAAATTAAAAAAAAAAACTCTAGAATAACAATCAAAATAAATGGAACAAATTAAACACAAATCATGCAATAATAAAGTAAAATTAATAATTATTCCAACATATTCAATTACTAATTCTATGGTAAATTCAACATTAACAATAAAAATTCAACAAATTAACTAATAATAATTATGCCAATACAACAATAAAAAATATTCAAAAAATTCAAAAAAAAAAACTATATACTTTAGCAATGAATTATGCAAAAAAAAAACTATAGACTTTATCTACATTACAAAAAATACACCAAAACAAAAAAAATAACCAAAAAAATAGCAAAAAAAAACTATTAAAGTAAAATGAAATAGAGAAAACACTAACCTTTTAAACTGATGAAGATGATGAAGAAAACTTGCTAGAGATTGGAGGTGAAAGCTTTGAAGAATGGAGAGGAAAAAAAATCAAAAGCTTAAGGTGAGAAACGAAGGAGAAGAAAAAATGAACTGAACGGCGGTCACTTGAACTTATATGGCAGTTTTACCAACGGATTCACCGACGGATATAAAATTAATTATTATTTTAATTTATTCCGTCGGTGATATGTTAAAAATCCGTCGGCAAAGTTTGAATTTCGCACCAAAATTTTTAATGACCCTCCATATTTTTCGTGGTTCGTCGGTAATTCCGTCGGCAATATTACGTGGTCAGAGGCGCATTTAATGCGCAACCCTTTGAAATTCTCGCAGTCCGTCGGTAATGTTGTCGGTAAAATTGAACCGCCGACAACTTACCGACGTATTTAAATTCGTCTGTGTAGCCGTCGGTGATTTGGTGGCATTTCAAGTAATTATTTTCAAACTCTCTGTGAAACACCGACGGACTAATTCCGTCGGTGTGGCCGTCTGTAATTGGGTGGCATTTCAAGTAATTATTTTCGAACTCTCTGTGAAATGCCGACGGACTTAAGGCTGTCGGTGATCTGGTGGCATTTCAAGTAATTATTTTCGAACTCTCTGTGAAACACCGACGGACTAATTCCGTCGGTGTTGCCGTCTGTAATTGGGTGGCATTTCAAGTAATTATTTTCGAACTCTCTGTGAAATGCCGACGGACTTAAGGCCGTCGGTGATCTGGTGGCATTTCATGTAATTATTTCATGTCACAAAATATATCATCCATCATAATTGTGGCATTTCAACTAATTATTTCAAGTAATAAATATTTTGTGTTTCAAAATATATATATCATTCATAATCTAAATTACATGTAAAAAAGGGTTTTACATAGGGCTTCATTTTGGTAGTTAGTCAGAATTTTCTTCTTCTTCGTCATCAATTGAATTGTCATCACCTTCATCGCAATCTTCAATATGAATATCATCTTCTTCATCGATATTTGGTTGTCCGCTAGAGCTCAAAACAAAATTTAACTCATCTGCGTCAACATCAACAAGACTATCATCGAAAACACGAAAATTTGAATTTTCTTCCAATTCAATCGAAGGAGCAACTCGATATGGTTCAACCACCTCACTAACTTGAAAGACTTCATCTCGCACACTTGTGTCTTCGTTCTCATCCTGAACAACCTCGACACGACCCCGGGGTTTCGTTTTTAAAACGGACAACCAATCCACTCTTGATCGATCCTTTCTAAATGAAGGGGTGTATGTGTAATAAACTTGTTGACATTGCTTTGCGAAAACAAAGACATCGTTTTTGTTGCGAAGTCTAGCTTTTGAGTTGATTTCGACCAGACCATAGTGCGGATCAACTCTGATTCCTCTGTCAGTCGTGTCATACCAATAGCATTTGAATAAAAACACTATATTCTGCTCGTTATGATATTGCAGTTCGACGACCTCTTCTAATCTACCATAGTAGTCAACTTCTAACTCACTACTAGTGGATCTCTTAACACAAACACCGTTGTTGTATGTCTTTCTTCCTTGCCCGTATTCTTCAGTATGGAAAACATATCCATTGACAAAATACCCGTTGTAGCACTTACATTTTCTTTCAGGCCCCAGGCTTAGTAAAGACAATGACTTAGGTGCACTCCTTCCCATTTGATAAACCTTGCATGTAATGTACATCAATAAACAGTAAATGAACGAGAATCTCGTAATGACATGCATACGTACAGTAATTTTGCAAGTTAGAATGAGTTTGTGATAGTGCTTACATGTGTTCTGAACCACGTGGCAAACTGCTCATCTTGTAATTGAAAGATCTGGGATTCAGTCAGCTGTGAGTTATTGGAGAGCAAATATTGACGATGTTGCCTGCAAGTGATAATGAGTGTATGATATTACAATATATAATTAACAGTATATTACTAACAAAGTTTAATTAGTATAAACTTACTGAATAAAAGGTCTCAGCTCATCACAGTTAAATAGAACATAGTTGTGTGCTTGTTTGAACTCTATTTCCGACAAATATCTTCCTCTTACGACATTTTTAGGTGTGGGTCGTCCAGTATTGGAGAATATTGACAAGTTCCCACTGGAAGGCACTTCACCGCCATCATCATGCCGTGGAACGCGATTGATTCTCGTTCTCAGATGAGGTTCGAAATAGTACGAGATAAATGTTGAGATCTCCTCAATAATATAGGCCTCACATATCGAAGCCTCAACATGCGCCTTGTTCTTAACCTTTTTCTTGAGATTAAACAAGTACCTGCATTGAAATATTAATCAAGTATTTTCAATTAAGAAAAACATGTAAAATACTTTTATATATGAATTACATTGCAACTGTAATATCTAACCGTTCGAATGGGTACATCCATCTATATTGGACCGGTCCTCCAGCTTTTGCCTCGAACGGTAGATGTATAGGGAGATGCTCCATTGAGTCAAAAAATGATGGAGGGAATATCATCTCAAGTTTGCATAGTGTCTCGACGATATTCGTTTGAAGCCTCTCAATGTGATCAACATTCAACTTGCTGGAGCATATATCTCTGAAGAAATAACTGATCTCCGTGAGTGCATCGCATATTCCCTTTGGCAACAAATCACGAAAAGCTAATGGGATGAGTGTTTGCATAAACACGTGGCAGTCATGACTCTTCATTCCATACAATCTGCAGTCCTCTATATTAACCAACCTTGATATGTTCGATGCATGTCCATCCGGAAAACGCAGACTCTTAAGCCATTTGTAGACTAGCAGTTGTGCGTTTTTCTCTAACACGAAGCTTGCTCTTGGTTTTGCGACCCGTGACTCATCATAAACCAACTCCATATTTTTTCGGTTACAGTATAAAGCTATATCCAATCTAGCCTTGATGTTGTCCTTTGTCTTCCCCTTCACATCCATGATGGTGTTGAAAATATTCTCAAACATGTTCTTTTCGATGTGCATGACGTCAAGGTTATGGCGAAGCAGATTGGTCTTCCAATAAGGAAGCTCAAAAAAGATACTTCACTTTACCCAATTATGGGTCAAACCAAAACCAGGAAACTTTTGCTTTCCTGATTGAAGGCCAAACACAATGTCACCGTACTCTGAGACAACATCATGCAATTCTTCACTAGAAAGACGCGGGGATGCAACATCTTTTTCAACTCTGCCAACAAAGAAATCTTTTCTGTTCTTTCTGTACCTGTGATGAAGTGGCAAGAAGCGACGGTGACAGTAAAAAAAAGAAGCTTTACCTCCATTTGCTAGCGTGAATGCCTTGTTGTTTTCCATGCAGTATGGACATGCGAGTTTCCCATGCGTGCTCCAACCAGAAAGCATTCCATAAGCTGGAAAATCATTGATAGTCCACATCAATGCCGCCCTCATAAGGAAATTTTGTTTCCTCGATATATCATAAGTCAGAGCTCCGGAGGACCACAACTGCGCCAACTCATCAATCAACGGTCGAAGACAACACATCTATATTCCGCCCCGGGCTTCTTGGACCGGGTATGACAGTAGATAAAAACATGAACTCCGGCCTCATAAACTGTGAGTATGACCGGCCAACAAGAATAAGGAGCAGCAAATGACCCAAATGGGTTGAATCCGTCTGTACACAACCCAAGACGCACATTCCTTGATTCAGCTGAAAAGTGAGGATGAACACTGTTAAAGCGTTTCCACGCTTCGTCGTCAGAAGGATGAACCATCACTCCATCAACCGCATGGTGTGCTTGGTGCCATGTCATGTGCTCAGCAGTTCTTGGTGACATGAATAACCTCTGCAGTCTAGGTGTGATCGGGAAGTATCTAAGTTTTTTATATGCCACTAGAGTCTTTCCCCTGCTAGTTCTAGGTTTGTAACGGGAATGCCCGCATGTCATGCACTCAGTCATCTCAGCATTTTCAAGGTAGTATAACATGCAGAAGTTAGGGCACATGTCAATTTTCTGGTATCCTAAACCGAGGGGTTTCATCATGGACTTCGCAGCATAGAAGTTCTCTTTCAGCCTGTTCCCTTCAGGTAAAATGCTTCTTGCCCATTCAATAATCTTGTCATACCCGGCCTCACTCAACCCGTGATCTGACTTGATGGTGAATACCTGTGCTACGGTCGATAATTTACTGTGGTTCGTGCAGCCATCCCATAATGGTTCGTCAGAATCTTTCAACAAATCAAAAAACCTAGCTGCATCTACATTAGGTTCTTCTTCTACGATTGGACATTGACTGCCATTACCTTGATTCATTCTCATTGCATCCATAACCATATTTCTGTAAGGATTAGTGTTGTCATTTGCCGTTTCATGCACGTTACTAGCACTAGAAGTAGACCCAACCACCGTTTCTTCCATTCTCCTCTCACTCTCACTAACAAATACTTCTCCATGTGCATACCAACACTGGTAATTCTCCATAAACCCTTTGTGTAGAAGATGCATCATTACAACATCTGGATGCAGATACTTTTTATTTTCACACTTCCTGCATGGACACCTAATACCGCCTCCAGTAAAATTTCTGGGAATAGATGTTACGAAATTAATAAAACCCTGAACCCCATTACAATAATCCATCCTCCGCAATCCTTGGGGTGAATCTCGATACATCCATGAACGATCATCCATGACTTATATCGAACCTCTATAAAATTATGATGACATCATGTATTAATTAACTAAGTTAGGTAAATAAACTTGTACAAATATTACTTTAACTCGAGATTATCCAACAAACCAATCACAACTTCTCATAAATATTAAATATTCATTATCATTTATCAATGTCCATACGAATTAAAAAATATACATTTACAGAAATTACCACTCCACAATACCATTGATAAAACTTTAAACGGGCCCATTAAGCAAGCTATTAATTATTTCAAAATAGCACATGTAATTCGGTAATTCCATAAAGAAATAACAATTTACAAACAAATACAATCTTACAAAATCTAAAACAAACCATAACAGGTACAAAATTATACATTCATATACTACAAGTTTGTTTGAGAAATAACAATAAAACATGTACATCTACTAACAAAATACATATACTAAAAAAACAATAAAATTGACATTTAATTAAATGTTAAAATTTAAAAAGATATAATTACTTACAAAAATTGATAAAATCCGTCGGTAAATCAGAACACGCGCGGATGCTGTGACCACAAAACTTCAAGAAATATAACTTGTTGTGCTGATATGAGGAAGATTTTTTTTTTTTGGGGGGGGGGGGGAGGGGGGGCTGGTTGTTTGCAGATGGGGAGAGTTGGGATGAGGAAGAAGAAGGAGAAATAGGGGATGAGAGGGTCGGCAGAGCTGTCATATATTAACTTTTTCCGACGGTTTTACCGACGGACACTCCGTCGGTTATTACGCCGGTGATTCTGACGGAAACATAGACATGTCACCGTACGGATTTGCCATTTCAAATCCCTCGGTGAGTCCGTCGGAAATTTAAATGGCGAACCGGTCACATCACTTTATGGGCACTGTACGGGCAGTCGTTTTTGAATCCGTCGGAAAACAAAAACCCGCCAAAACCTCCACGTCAGCGACCCGCCTTTTTTTAAATTCGGAAAATTTTCCGTCCGTAATTCAGTCGGTAAATACCAACGGAAAATTTCCGTCGGTATTTACCGACTGAATTACGGACGGAAAAGTTTTCGTCGGTTTTTACCGACTGAATTACGGACGGAAAGTGGCCGTCGGTAATTTCGACCTCAAAATACCGACAAAAAATATTCCGTCGGTAAATCCGTTGGTATTTAGCGAATTTCTGGTAGTGAATCCATGACACAAATAACTTAATTATTTGTGTCTATATAAACATCATTCATAGAAACTCAAGTCAGTACACAACAAGCAAAATACTCAAAATCTTGGAAAAACTCAAACTAAGAATTAAGATATGGAAAAGGTTTCGTTTTCAATGACATTCTTGTTCGTTTTGTTTGTCATCACAACTTGTAAGTGTTCTTTTTCCTTTCTCTTATTCTATATATATCCCACAATTTATTTCATTAAAAAGACTAATAAAATAGTTCTCGCAGGTGTTTCAATGTCGAACATACCAGTCGTCGAGGGAGGAGAAATTAAGCTAAATGTACCATGCGACACAACCGCAACTTGCGAGAAAAAATCTTCTTGTCCAGGACAGAGGATGGTTCTACGTTGTGTTCATAATTTTTGTCAATGTAACTGGTGATCATTTCATACTTTCTCATCTATTTGCTTCTAACAGCAATGAAGACCTCAAGTCTTCCAGAAGCAGGATGCTTAAATAAATGTTCTTTTATTTTACAATAATAATAAATGTAGTGTTTAATTATCCGTTGTTTTAACTTTCATTAAACATAATTATAAAACTGGCCCCAATTACACCACTGCGCATAAAACGGGAATATATATATATATATATATATATATATATATATATATATATATATATATATATATATATATATAATGGATTGGGTTTGTTGATTGCAGTGAAACCTAGATCTATTTATTCCCTTGTATAAATTATTTGTTTTTTACTCTGGACAGTGATAATTGCTAATTTTTCAGTTTGTTTATTCCCTCCATGTATCTTCATTTATTTATGTGTTGGTTGCTATGTTAAACTAATTGAGGCCGAAAGCAAAGTACTCGCTGCACTGTCAAGCATTAATAGTTTTCAAGCCATTAGAAACTGGTAGTAATTGTTATTTGTTGATGATTGCTAACAAGTAAATAAACGTAAATTAAACTAATAATTTCCTTTGCTAATTAGAAAATCCCCTGATAATTGATGAAACACTATTAAAGGTCTGAGTTGTTCGTGGGTAATTTTCGATGTTCTTTCCCCTGTCAAGAAATAGTTGAGCAATCATTGTGGATTACTTTGACAAATGTATTTGCCTGTTAGTTTTGTAATTGAATACACCAACTTTAATTGTAAAATATCAAAGAATTTCATTACATTGTTGTCAACAGTTATGTGGTTTTGATAATTATAAGCAAATGTCATAAAGTTTTTACTTTTTATACTGTGTATGGTAAAGCTGATCGAGTTTTTTAGTTCACACTTGACATCATTCAATCTTTTGTTGAACTAGTTAATTGCATGTCAACTGTGGATGTTAAAGTTGATATATAGTTTGTTTTTTCATCCCTTGTCAACATTTAACCTCTTGTTAGTTTCTTTGGTTGACCTTTTATTAGAAATGTTATTTCGGGTTTTGTTAGTATCTTATTTTAGCCCTTATCAACATTAAATATTTTGTTCATATAGTTAATTGTTTGTTTAATTTTTTCTTGTATTGTTAACCAAGCTGTTATAGATAATTGTTAATTTATTTTTTCATCAATTATCAACATTCAATCTCTTGTTATTCTTTGGTTGACCTTTTGTTGGAAATCTAATTTCCTGTTCTGTTAGTATCTTATTTTAGCCCTTATCAGCATTCAATGTTTTGTTTATATAGTTAATTGTTTGTTTAATTTTTCCTTGCATTGTCAACCATTAAGCAATGGATGGGTCTGACACACATGATAAAGCTTCTTAGACCAAGGCAATGTTGCACATGTTTTGTGACATTTGCATTAAAGCTATTGTGATAGGCATGAGACCAAACACCCATTTCGACAAAGCTGGCTGGAAATTTGTCATACAATCATTCAAAGAGCAGACATGACTTTCATTAACAAAAGCTCAGCTTAAAAACAAATGGGATGCGATTAAAAAGGACTAAAGGGTATGGAAAAAATTAATAACTCAAATTAGAGTTGGTTGGTCTACTGAACTTGGGACCATCTTAGGAACTGATGAATGGTAGAAAGAAAAAATTCAGGTTAGTTTTCATTATCAATAGCCTCATAAAATTATTTGTCATGTTGTATTATTTATTAATCTACTATCATTGCTAAGTACATCCAACTTTCATTACACAAGAAATGAGAGGAGCAAAGAAGTTTAAGCATGTCGGCATAGATCCCTCGTTGTGTGCCAAATATGACATCATGTTTACTAACATAGTGGCCATAGGAGAATATGCTTGGACTCCCTCACAAGGACTCTTATCAGATAAAGATAATGGGGCTGCTGGAATGAGAAACACAACCAATGAGGAAACTAATATAGAAGAAGGAAGTGGCGACTCTAAAAAGGATGCAATTCCTGATTTCATACATGATGTTAGCAATATGGTTGGTGGAAGCAATGTCGCAAACAGTAGCAGCAACCCTAGTAGTGCAAAGAGAAAGGGTTCACATCATACTATACCTCAATGCTGAAAAAAGAAAAGGGAAACTAGAATGGAAGCACAATTATTTGTACGTCTGGATCAACTTGTTGAGTCTATCTCCATTACCAGAGAGAGCACAACTCCTTGTAGAGATAAAAAAAAAAAGTAGTAGCATTGAAGAGGTAATGGAAGAACTGCATTCTATTGATGGAGTTAACTGTGGTAGTGCATTGCATACCTTTGCAACTGAATTCTTTTGTTCAACGAGCAAGAGGGAGATGTAGGCTGGAATGGGTTCTATTGATAGAAAATATCATGGTTGAAAATAATGTTTGAACAACAAAAAAAAACTTGGATGGACAAGGTCAGGTTTTAACTTATTAACCTATTCATGTCTTTTCATTTATGTTGAATACTATATTCCAGTAACATTTTCAATTGTCTGACATCTTTTCCACGGTTTTTTTCAGACTTCCTGTGCTGCAATTGTTGCTGGAAATATGTGAAGTTGCCTACGTATTTGTGTATTTCTGTAACCAAGTACTTGGAACACCATTACCATGTATGTCTTTACATTATGTATCACTGAATATTGTTGTTGGGTTGGAATTTCATGAGTTCTAAACTGTAGACTTCAAATGTGTGGTTACTTGTTACAAAACTTTGATTTCATACATGGAAACCAAAATTTCAGTTACTATTATTGGAATTCGAATGTTTGGATACTGAACTTTGAATGTTAGGTTTAGGTTGTTAAAATCAAAATTTTCAGTTGGGTTACTTGATGTTGATTGGTTGGTTTAATACATGGAAACCAAGATTGATGCTTGTTGTATTACACTTTAAATGCTTGGATGCCTAACTTTGAATGTTAGGTTTAGGTTGTTAAACCCAAAATTTTCAGTTGGTATGATATTGTTAGGTTACATGCTCTTGAAAGTTAGGTAACTGATTTGGAATATTAGTTTCATGTCACCTATGTATTTGTATATAAATAGCAGTAAGTATGGGAAGGCAATATCACTTTCTATTATGGAAAGAGATTAGAATAGATTCCTTATATATGTAAATACCTTATATAGGATAATTATCATGTGTAGTATACTCCACTCTAGTATTGTACACAACCCTAGAGATATAAATACAAAGGATGGTTGCAGCTATTAGTAACTATTGCAATTCACATACAAATCATTCTCTAAACTTAACTTGGTATCAGAGCAAGCAAAGAAAATAAAATCGCAGCTTTATTCTGGTCCAGTTCTTTTCTCTGTCAATGACGAATAACTTTGTTGCTGATGCACCGTTCACTCACTCTTCTTCCTCTCTTGCGCCACCATCAATGACAGCTGCTACATTTGGTGCCCCTCTTGCTGCTGCTGAAATCGAACTGCCTCAGACTTCCTCTTTAGATGTCATGACTGCTATGACAAAAGTCCCTGCTATCATCCCTCTCCCCAACACTCAGCAGGTAATATCTTTAAAGCTCTTCAACTCCAACTTTCTGTATTGGAGGATGCAGATGAAACCTTTTCTCTTGGGCCAAGGCGTTTTTCCCTTTGTGGATGGCTCATTACCATGTCCTCCCTCTCATGTGATTTCTGTTGACACCTCCTTACCTACTATTAATGCTTCCTATCTGTCATGGAAGCAACAAGACCACCTACTCATGAGTGCTCTTTTATCCTCCCTCTCTATGGAAGTTCTGCACCTAGTGGTTGATTGTAACACCTCCCACAACATCTGGACAATGCTGGAAACAGCCCTTGCTTCTCCTTCCAATTGCAGCCGGTAGACCGATCTCTATGCAAGACTTTAATCTGTATGTGTTTCGGGGATTACGCAGCGAGTTTAAGGACCTGGTAACCAGCTTATCTACTAAAGCTGATCCTATCTCGTACACTGACCTCCACAACCACCTCCTCACGCATGAATTTATCAACAAAACCAATATCCATCCTGCTGTAACAGCTCCTCTGTTACCCACTCCATCCCAGCAGCCATCTGTGTTTTTTGGGCAGTGGCAGTCAGGTTCCAATGCTGGCAGAAGAGGCCGTTTTCGTGGGGGATGGCGACCAAATAACCGTAGTAGTTATCGTGGACATCATGGTTATGGTTCAGCTCAGAATTTCAGTCCTACAAATTCTGCTTCAGGTTCACAGTTTGGACAACAGGGAAATCGGGTCTCCTATGGCTCAAGTCAGCACTTTGGGCAGCAAAGCAACTGGTTTGGGGGTTCTCACCGCACCATCAAATGTCAGCTATGCTATGATTATGGGCATACTGCCCAGCAGTGTTCTCAATTATCTACTCATCATGTACAAGCTAATGCCAATTTAGCATTTAACACTGCCCCCACAACTTCTCTTGTTACTTGGTTTCCTGATACAGGTGCAAATCATCATGTGACGCCGGACCTTGTGAGTATGACAAGTTCAGAACCTTACCTTGGTAATGATCACTTGCATGTTAGCGATGGTAAGGGTCTTGTTATCTTTAATATTGCTCACTCTCACATTCAGTCACCCAAACACACATTTACATTATCCAACATTTTACATGTTCCTACCATAAAAAAACCTTTACTATCTGTTCAGAAGTTTTGTCTTGAGAATAATGTGTTTTTTGAATTTCATCCATTTGTCTTTTATGTTAAGGATCTCATGACAAAGGAAGTTCTTCTTTCCGGTCGGAGTAGAGATGGTCTATATGTTCTGTCCGAGTCCTCTGCAACGTCATTACCTCAAGCCTTTCTATCCACTTGAATCTCTACTTCAGCTGATGTCTGGCATCGTCGCCTTGGACATCCCAGTCCACGTATTTTGCATTTTTTAGTGTCAAATAAAAAGGTGTCCTGTACGTCAAAATATTTTGATTTTAATTGTTCAGCATGTCCTCTTGGTAAGTCGTCTTGTTTGTCTTTAAAAACTACAGGTCATCAAACTCAAGCTCTTCTTGACTTGATTTTTAGTGATGTTTATA
The DNA here is from genome assembly GCF_000002775.5 of Populus trichocarpa. NCBI lineage: Eukaryota > Viridiplantae > Streptophyta > Magnoliopsida > Malpighiales > Salicaceae > Populus > Populus trichocarpa. The sequence goes on along the minus strand of NC_037285.2, from coordinate 48,449,149 downwards.
TAAAATAAATATATAAATATTTATCCTATGTTATCATCAAACTAGCCTTAAAAGTTTATGATTGGCTAAGAATAAATATACCAACATTTGGCATTATCCTGAAAATGTTGATTAAAAGGATAATAAAATTTCTTAATATGAAACTTTATCATAAATATCTACATGAAAAAGTATTTTTGCAACATCATGTTAATATAAAATAAATAAACCACTACATTTATTATTATTGTAAAATAAAGGAACATTTATTTAAGTATCCTGCTTCTGGAAGACTTGAGGTCTTCATTGCTGTGAGAAGCAAATAGATGAGAAAGATGGCTGATGACTAGAAAGCCAAGGTGGCCGGTAGCTATCTTTAACCTTAACATTTTATGTTAAGGGTAACAAGAATAAACATATGAAGTCTTATGGCACAATATAAAGTCATAAGACTTTAATAAACTGGTTATTAAAGTCTAGTTCTTGTGACTTTAATTTTTTAGAATATTGTTGTATGAAAATACGATGTGATTTTGTGTTTTATCTTTAAGAGACTTTGTTATATGCGTGAAAACAAAACTTTTTATATATATATATTTTGCAACATTTTGGAGAAAACGGGGTACTTTAATACCGGATTTGCATTTTTACAATGTAAAAATGCCAACCAATATTAATCCAGAATGATGGAAAAATACACTAGAAAATCACAAAAGTTTTTGAAAGGATTTTGGAAATTTCATTAAATTTCCTTTGTTGATTATATATATAGTAAGAATGGTTGTTAAATTGGAAATAAATCCATGCTATTTTGGTTTGAGTCTCGGATCTTAAGTCTTTAAATAGCATTTTTTGTAGTGTTTAATGCTAATAAGTTCATTATTAATGAGATATGGTGTAATCTAAATACAAGATAACATACCTAATTAAAAAAAAAATTAGTTTGGAAATAAATCCATGACACAAATAATTTAATTATTTTTGTCTATATAAACATCATTCATAGAAACTCAAGTCATTACACAACAAGCAAAATAATCAAAAGCTTGGAAAAACTCAAACTAAGAATTAAGATATGGAGAAGGTTTCGTTTTCAATGACATTCTTGTTCGTTTTGTTTGTCATCACAACTTGTAAGTGTTCTTTTTCCTTTCTCTTATTCTATATATATCCCACAATTTATTTCATTAAAAAGACTAATAAAATAGTTCTCGCAGGTGTTTCAATGTCGAACATACCAGTCGTCGAGGGAGGAGAAATTAAGCTAAATGTACCATGCGACACAACCGCAACTTGCGAGCAAAAATCTTCTTGTCCAGGACAGAGGATGGTTCTACGTTGTGTTCATAATTTTTGTCAATGTAACTGGTGATCATTTCATACTTTCTCATCTATTTGCTTCTAACAGCAATGAAGACCTCAAGTCTTCCAGAAGCAGGATGCTTAAATAAATGTTCTTTTATTTTACAATAATAATAAATGTAGTGTTTTAATTATCCGTTGTTTTAACTTTCATTAAACATAATTATAAAACTGGACCCAATTACATCACTTTTATATATATATATATATATATATATATATATATATATATATATATATATATATATATGCGCTCATAATACGGGAAAAAATATAAAAAAATAAATCGTCATCTATATATTTTTATAGTAACTAAAAACTATAATTGATATTTTTAGAGATTATGGGTAAGGTGTTGATAATTAACTAAAAATCCAATATAAAATTACATGTTAATTATTTATATTATCTGTTAAGCAATTTTCTAGAAAAATGTCCATTGATAATTCATTTATTCTATATTAACATGTGGCAAAAATACTTTTTCATACATATATTTATGATAAAGTTTCATATTAAGAAACTTTATTATCCTTTTAATCAACTTTTTGAGGATAATGCCAAATGTTGGTATATTTATCTTAGCTAATCATAAATATAAAATCCTTAACCAAGACTTCAATAATTATTTATTTTAAAGGTGAGTAAAAAAATATATTTTTACCAAGTGATTTTATTATTTTTTGTTTAAATTTTAAGGATAAAACCAAAGATGATGTAAGAATTATCAAAACCTTGAAAAGAAAAACAATCGACTCATGGAAGAGATGGATGAATAGGCCTGCTATCTTTGTTGAATTCTTCACACACAGTTCTTTTACAGAAGTGGATTTTATACATGCATCCTGTTATGTTTGTATTGTATAACAAACTGGAAAGAGAAACGTGAAAGCAAAATATAATCTTCCAGCTAATTCTGGAGGCTAAAAATACAAGTAACAGAAAAAAAAGAATGTACAAAACGTGTGTCATCTATCCTCTCGTGCATGTGATGGGAGAGTTGAACGACAAGTCGTCATTCCTTCTTCATTAACAGAAATATTTATGTCCCGTAATACCTCCCCACAAGATGGAGAATGTAGGTTGACAATTCCCAGCTTCATCCTTGCTCAGTCTTGAATTCTGTTCCATGGGAATCTTTACTGGTTTACAACCCAGAATCCCTGAATCAGCTAGAATATCAAGGGCATATTTTCGTTAGCAGATGTGTATGCCCATGGGTGATCTTGCCACTTCTATTCCAAGGAAAAATCGCAAGACACCTAAGTCCTTGATCTTAAACTTGTCATGCCCATTGGTCATGGAACTGCTGGCAAGGATTATGTCATCGACATATACAAGGAGGGCTGTGAAAGAAGTGCTAGTGGACATGGTGAATAGCCTGTAATCAGCCTTCGATTGAGAGAAACCAAAGTCTAACAAGCACGAAGTGAGTTTGGCCATTGTCTGTTGGCCTGCTTCAAACCATACAAGCTTTTGAGGAGCTTACACACCTGTCCAGTTGTTCCTTTATTGTACCCTGGTGGTTTTCTCATGTAAATCTCTTCTTCTAAGTCTCCATGTAGGAAGGCATTATTTAAGTCAAATTGATGCAAATGTCAATCGCGAACAGCAGCAACTAATAGAAGGTATCGCACAGTGACCATCTTTGCTACAAGAGAGAAAGTCTCGTGATAATCAATGCCTTCTTGTTGAGTATACCCCTTTGTGACCAGTCTAGCCTTCAATCTTTCCACACTTCCATCTGAATTTCTCTTTATTTTGTAGACATACTTAAAGTCCACAGCGTCTTTTCCAGAAGGCAAATCAATGAGAATCCAAGTCTGATTCTCCTCTACGGCTTGCAATTCTACATCCATTGCCTTACACCAACCTAGATCCTTAACTGCTGTAGAATACGAGGTTGGCTCGACCATGATAGAAAGATTAGAAGAAAAGGCTTGGAACTTGGGTGAAAAACAATCATATGAAAGATAATTGGACAAGGGAAAAGAACAATTTGTAGGAGGAAAAGATCCTAGTGGATTTTTGAAGAGCCATGTGAGGAGAAGGTGAGGGAGTATCGTGTTCAATAGGATCATAAGAGACATATGAGTTTTCAAGATCGACATCCTTAGGAGTGGAAACATGACTGCTAGATGAGGATGGAGTGTTTGGTGAAGTAGGGGTGTTGTCTACATTCTGTGGAGAACAATGAGAGTCAGATGAGTGATCTGGACAAGGAAAATACTGTATGTCTAGTGTGGAATGGAAAGGTGAATTTTCTTCACTGGTGGGAGAGGATTATTTGAAAGGAAAATGTGTTTCATGAAAGAGGACATCTCTAGAAAGAAAAACTACCTTACTATTCAAATCCATTAGCTTATATCCCTTGACTCCAAAAGGGTAACCCAGAAAAATACACTTTCTACCTCTCGGATCAAATTTTCGTCTCCCATGTGATATGGTTGTAGCAAAACAAAGACATCCAAAGATTTTCAAATGAGAATAATGTGGTTTAAGATTAAAAAGTACTTCATAGGGAGTTCGATTGTTAAGTATACGGGTAGGTGTTCTGTTTATAAGGTAGACTGTAGTCAAGATACAATTATTCCAAAAGGATAGGGGAAGGTTAGATTGGAAAAACAGTGCATGAATGACATTTAATAAGTGTTGGTGTTTTCTCTCAACTATCCCATTTTGTTGGGGTGTCTCGACACAGGTTCGTTGGTGAATAATCCCTTTCTCATTGTAAAAATCACTCATCTTGAACTCAATACCATTATCACTACGTATGTTTTTGATTTTATATATAGTTGAACTGTGTCTCTACAAGGTGGTAGAAAGATTCAATACACTTTCTTGTTTCAGATTTGGTTTGAAGTAAATAAACCCAAGTTGTTCTAGATAAATCATCTACTAAGGTCAAAAAATATCTTGACCCATCATAAGCATTGGTGGAACATGGCCCCCAAATATCACAATGTACCAATTAAAAAATACTAGAAGATTTGTGTGTGCTGATAGGAAAAGGGAGTCTATGCTGTTTGGCAAGAGGACAAATGCAACAAGGAGAAGTTTTATTTATAAGCAAGTTGTCTCTTACAACAGGATCATCAATTAATTTCATTCCTGAATCAGAAATATTGACTTGGGAGCCTATTCCCTTGTGTTCATTCTCATTAGGTTGTAAATGCTTGTAATTTTGACTCACTGGTTCTCCAGCTTTGTTACTTTTGATCTATACTACTTATATTTTGATTAAAAAAAAAGAACGAATCATATTGCTAGAACCAAGATATTAACCAATTATTTAGCATGTAAGCCCTTCTTCTCGGCTACTTTAATTTTTTGGAACCTCATCAATTACATATATAGTAAGAATGGTTGTTAAATTGGAAATAAATCCATGCTATTTTGGTTTGAGTCTTTTTTGGTTTGAGTCTCGGATATTAAGTCTTTAAATAGCATTTTTTGTAGTGTTTAATGCTAATAAGTTCATTATTAATGAGATATGGTGTAATCTAAATACAAGATAACATACCTAATTAAAAAAAAATAGTTTGGAAATAAATCCATGACACAAATAATTTAATTATTTGTGTCTATATAAACATCATTCATAGAAACTCAAGTCATTACACAACAAGCAAAATACTCAAAATCTTGGAAAAACTCAAACTAAGAATTAAGATATGGAGAAGGTTTCGTTTTCAATGACATTCTTGTTCGTTTTGTTTGTCATCACAACTTGTAAGTGTTCTTTTTCCTTTCTCTTATTCTATATATATCCCACAATTTATTTCATTAAAAAGACTAATAAAATAGTTCTCGCAGGTGTTTCAATGTCGAACATACCAGTCGTCGAGGGAGGAGAAATTAAGCTAAATGTACCATGCGACACAACCGCAACTTGCGAGAAAAAATCTTCTTGTCCAGGACAGAGGATGGTTCTACGTTGTGTTCATAATTTTTGTCAATGTAACTGGTGATCATTTCATACTTTCTCATCTATTTGCTTCTAACAGCAATGAAGACCTCAAGTCTTCCAGAAGCAGGATGCTTAAATAAATGTTCTTTTATTTTACAATAATAATAAATGTAGTGTTTTAATTATCCGTTGTTTTAACTTTCATTAAACATAATTATAAAACTGGCCCCAATTACATCACTTTTATATATATATATATATATATATATATATATATATATATATATATGCGCGCATAATACGGGAAAAAATATAAAAAAATAAATCGTCATCTATATATTTTTATAGTAACTAAAAACTATAATTGATATTTTTAGAGATTATGGGTAAGGTGTTGATAATTAACTAAAAATCCAATATAAAATTACATGTTAATTATTTATATTATATGTTAAGCAATTTTCTAGAAAAATGTCCATTGATAATTCATTTATTCTATATTAACATGTGGCAAAAATACTTTTTCATACATATATTTATGATAAAGTTTCATATTAAGAAACTTTATTATCCTTTTAATCAACTTTTTGAGGATAATGCCAAATGTTGGTATATTTATCTTAGCTAATCATAAATATAAAATCCTTAACCAAGACTTCAATAATTATTTATTTTAAAGGTGGGTAAAAAAAATATAATTTTGCCAAGTGATTTTATTATTTTTTTTGTTCAAATTTTAAGGATAAAACCAAAGATGATGTAAGAATTATCAAAACCTTGAAAAGAAAAACAATCGACTCATGGAAGAGATGGATGAATAGGCCTATTATCTTTGTTGAATTCTTCACGCACAGTTCTTTTACAGAAGGGGATTTTATACATGCATCCTGTTATGTTTGTATTGTATAACAAACTGGAAAGAGAAACGTGAAAGCAAAATATAATCTTCCAGCTAATTCTGGAGGCTAAAAATACAAGTAACAGAAAAAAAAGAATGTACAAAACATGTGTCATCTATCCTCTCGTGCATGTGATGGGAGAGTTGAATGACTAGTCGTCATTTCTTCTTCATTAACAGAAATATTTATGTCCCGTAATACCTCCCCACAAGATGGAGAATGTAGGTTGACAATTCCCAGCTTGAGTAAGTGAGATCGCAGAAGAGAAGAGGGAAGTGCCTTCGTAAGGAGGTCAGCTCGACGTTGAGGTTAGTGGGAACATGCATGGTGACAATGGATCCTTCCAAAATTTTGTCCCTGATGAGATGACAATCCAGCTCAATGTGCTTCGTACGTTCATGGAAAACTGGGTTTGAGGCAATATAGAGTGCAACCTGATTATCACAGTAAAGGGTGGCTGCATGAGGGTACTCGACATGCAGATCAGTAAGTAGAAACCTAAGCCAAGTGAGCTCAGAGACTGTGGCAGCCATGGCTTGGTATTCTGCCTCTGCAGAAGACCAAGATACTATGCTTTAGTTCTTTGATTTCCATGAAATGAGAGACTTTCCAAGTAGAACACAGTACCCTGTAACTGAGCGACGAGTATCAGGGCATGAAGCCCAATTAGAATCACAATAAGCAATTAACTCTAAGTTCGAAGAAGCGGACAACAATAATCCTTGTCCAGGCGCAGATTTGATGTACTGCAGAACTTTTTGAGCAGCTGTCAATTGAGATTTTGAAGGTTTATCCATAAACTGACTCAGAACTTGCACTGGATAACTAATGTCAGACCTTGTAATGGTTAGATAAAGTAGTCTGCCAATGAGTCTTCGATATTTTTAGGGATCAACCAAACAGTCACCTTCATCCTTGCTCAGTCTTGAATTCTGTTCCATAGGAATCTTTAGTGGTTTAGAACCTAGAATCCCTGAATCAGCTAGAATATCAAGGGCATATTTTCATTAGCAGATGTGTATGCCCATGGGTGATCTTGCCACTTCTATTCCAAGGAAAAATCGCAAGACACCTAAGTCCTTGATCTTAAACTTGTCATGCAAACAATCCTTGACTGCAACAATGTTGGTCATGGAACTGCTGGCAAGGAATATGTCATCGACATATACAAGGAGGGCTGTGAAAGAAGTGCTAGTGGACATGGTGAACAGCCTGTAATCAGCCTTCGATTGAGAGAAACCAAAGTCTAACAAGAACGAAGTGAGTTTGGCATACCATTGTCTGTTGGCCTGCTTCAAACCATACAAGCTTTTGAGGAGCTTACACACCTGCCCAGTTGTTCCTTTATTGTACCCTGGTGGTTTTCTCATGTAAATCTCTTCTTCTAAGTCTCCATGTAGGAAGGCATTATTTACGTCAAATTGATGCAAATGCCAACCGCGAACAGCAGCAACTGATAGAAGGTATCGCACAATGACCATCTTTGCTACAGGAGAGAAAGTCTTGTGATAATCGATGCCTTTTTGTTGAGTATTGTCACACCTGGACATCGTGGCGATCGATTTAAAATTAATAATCTATTAGAAAAAGAACAGATATCTGGCATCTTGTTCTTTTGGGAGAAAAGGTCTTGTTCAAGGAGTCGCCATTTAGTATCATGATCACTAGGAATCTGAACTAGTCAACAGAGATTCTATGGCACGAGACTGGTTATGCAAAAAGAAAGATATTATCACCCTTTAAGCATCTTACCTAAGGCAAGCTGCATTGCTAATTTTGTCTTAATTTGCTAAAGGTTTGTTCGTGTTCCATTTTCGTGGTCATTCACACGATCAAAGAGTTGATGTCTTATCCTAAGTGCATGAGTGTCAAAGTAATAAATAACCCGGCAAGACCGGGGTCGAACCACAAGGAGGTGAACTATATAAATTATAAATAACAACAACAACAACAATGATGATGATGATGGTGGTGGTGATGATGAGTTAAAGAGGACTTTGAGATGTAAGATAAATGTGAAGATTAAACAATGATAAAAACAAATGTCAAGGTTAGAGGATCCACTAATAGTATTAGAGATAAGTAACGTATAAACTCTTTATAAATTATCAACATGATCATATTAATCATCTTATTTACGTAACACCATACTTATAAATTTTATCAGGTATTCATGATGCTAACTTATGTTGACAGCAAATCAAGTTCCTCTTATAACAACGATGTCGGCCGAAGACTATGAAGGATCAAGTATTTGATGTACCAAGTGTTATACAACACAAATCTAGATTAACCATTTAACAAGCAAGGTATTAAGAATTAATAAGATAAAAATGATATGACATGTTAATAACAAACTTTCTTGGATATAAATATTAAAGTCCATGTTGAGTTTATATTATACATATTCTAACACCATTAGTGAAACCTTTTCACCTTGACATAATTAACTTAGCTAGACATTATGAAGAAGAAAAATATAAATAAACAATATAAGAACATAAACATGATATAAGTTAACTAAGTATAGTAAAGGAAATGAAAAGCATAAACATGAGATTAAGAAAAATATAACATGGAATAAAACTTGAACATTACAAAGAAAGAGAGCAAGAGCAAGATCTTGATCTGAAGAACCAAGATTCCTAAATGAATGGCAAATGTCTCATTTTATAGGCTAAAATTCAGAACTATTCATTTGGTAATTCATTATCGATGTAGTGGCCAACTATTGATTTAGTGAACTTGGTGGACAACAACACTCAAACATTTTGGCTGGATGTAATGACATTGATGCAATCCGAATTTGGCAAAGTGTCCCTCATAAAACTTGTTGGAAATCATCTTATCTTTCCACCCATATATTTTCAAAGCATTTGGATCACTACAGCTCAAGATATGGCTAAAATACTGAGTAGTGCTTCTGGTGGACATGGTGGATAGCCCTCAAGCTCTTGTCTGGATGAAATATCATTACTAACATTAGAATTTGAGCAGGTTGTCTTCATGAAAGTTGTTGGAAATTGTCTTATCCTTCCACTCACCAAATTTGACGTCATTGTGCCTTCTAGAACTCCATCTATGGGTAAAATTCTGAGTAGTGTTTGGGTTGGATTGCAGAACAGATTCTGACTTCTCTTTTGTGGCTAAACTTTGAATTTGAAAACGGCAGATTTAGGTCTTTCACTATTCATGAACATTGTAGGCCTATTTCTTAGCTTTCTATCCATATAAATCAAACTGAAATCCAAGATCTACAGCTCCAAATATGACCCAATAACTGAACAGTGTTCCAATTTGAATTGAATCAATATCTCCTTTCTAAGCTTAGCCTTTTCTTTGTCCTTTCACTTTCAATAGTTAATCACATCAATCAATCATTTGAATTGTGAGATATGCCTGCATTTAAAATGAGCATTTACCATAAATTAAAGCTATCTTATATTATCAGACTTGTTATTATAAAACATGCTTTGGTTAAGGAGTTATTGATACTTCAACTGTAAAATGATGATATAAAACCTTGATAAAAATGCACTTTTAAGTACTAATCAGTCATCCTATAATATTCCCAACTCAGGGTCAATAGATATCTGATTTTGTTTTAGAAGTGGTCTCATTATAATGGGTGACCTACCTAGGTGGAAAAATACAAAGAAAGGGTCTCATTGTAATGGGTGACCTACCCAAGTAAAAAGAGAAAGGAAAATGAGGGCTCGAAGGCACACTCAAAAGGATGGTCGAGGACTCGAAGGCGCACTCGAAGGAAGTGAGGGCTCGAAGGCGCACTCAAAAAAGATGGTCGAGGGCTCGAAGGCGTGCATGGTCGAGGGCTCGAAGACGCGCTCGAAAAGAGGCGAGAGCTCAAAGGCGTGCTCGAGAAGGAAGCGAGGGCTCAAAGGCGTGCTCGAGAAGGAAGCGAGGGCTCAAAGGTGCGCTCGAAAGGAAGTGAGGGCTCAAGGGCGCGCTCGAAAGGAAGCGAGGGCTCAAAGATGCGCTCGAAAAGAAGGGAGGGCTCAAAGGCGTGCTCGAAAGGAAGCGAGGGCTCAAAAGAGCGCTCAAAAAGAGATAGGGTTAGGAAACGCACTACCTTACATATCACATTTATTATTATAATTATTTCTACTATATATTCATTCATTTTCATATTGAGTCTCCATTACTCATCGAGGCCTTTCCCTTTTTCTTTTAAACTACGATCCTATATTTATGCGGGGGTTTACACCATCCATTTTGGATTTTGTAAGAAGATCAGCAATGTATCTGCGTTGAGTGAGATAGAGTCCAGTAGCATCACGTATAGCTTCAATGCCTAAGAAAAAACTGAGAGGGCCAAGATCAGTGATAGCAAATTCCTTATGCAGCTGCTGAATGATATTTGTGATAACTGCAACATTAGAACCAGTGATGATAATGTCATCAACATAAATGAGGATGTATATGATGCTAGAAGTGTCAGTGTGCATAAAGAGTGACAAGTCTGCTTTGCTACCAACAAAGCCAAATTGTATCAACACAACAGCAAGGCGAGAGAACCACTGGTGAGGTGCCTGTTTAAGGCCGTATAAGGAGCGTTTAAGCTTACAGAGATGATCAGGAAACTGAGGATGTTTGAAGCCTGGAGGTTGATCCATGTAAACCACTTCTGTCAGATTGCCGTGAAGAAATGCATTCTGGACATCCAGCTGACGAATTGTCCAATTGTTGCGGACTGCAATGGATAAAACAAGCCAGATGGTTGCAGGTTTTACAACTGGACTGTAATTTTCATGAAAATCCACCCCTAGCTGCTGATGATAACCTTTAGCAACCAGTCGGGCCTTATATCTTTTAATGGAGCCATCAGCTTTCCTTTTAATCTTGAAAATCCAGCGACAGCCAATGACATTAAGATGGTGTGATGGAGGGACCAGTTCCCAGGTTTGATTGCGGAGCAAGGCATCAAATTCAGAATTCATAGCAGATCGCTAGTGACAAGATTTGGAGGCTTTAGTAAATGAGGTAGGTTCTTTGCAGGAGGGAGAGGCAGAAACATGTAGTGCTTGGGGCAGAGGATATAAGGTGTGTGTCCACCAGGGGTTCTTTTTGGTTTGGAAATGTGATTTTTGGATCTTGTAACCATCGGGTGAGTATTTGAAATAGCTGGAATTGTGTATGTGGGATTTGGATCTGGTATGGGAGGGGAGGTAGGGGTAGTATCTGCTGATGATTGAGGTGCCGACTCTGGAGTTGAAGACGATGCTGGCAAATGAGAGTCAATGTGTGGCGATGGTGAAGTTGCACATGTACCTGCAGGTGTTAGTGACAAGGAAGAAATAGTATTTGAAAATGGAACTACTGTGGAGGGTGTGTCTGGACAGATAGAAGGGTGGTGATCGGGACTTTTATATGGAAAATGGTTTTCATCAAAAACGACATGACGGGATACATAAACTTTACCTGTTGCAAGATCAAGACATTATATCCATGATGGTCCAAGCTATAACCAATAAAAATACAGTTTTTAGATCTGAAATCGATTTTGTGTTTGTTATATGGTCGAAGATAAGGCCAGCATGCACAACCAAAAACTTTAAGGAAATGATAGTCAGGAGTATGACCATAAACAATTTCGTATGGAGATGTTTTATTGAGAATAGGAGTAGGGAGACGATTGATAATATAAGTGGCCGTGAGAAAAGCATCTTCCCAAAATTGTTGTGGAAGTTTAGAATGTGAAAGTAATGAAAGTTCGACTTCAACAATTTGTTTATGACGACGTTCAATTGCACCCATTTGCTGATGAGTGTATGGACATGCTCTACGATGATGAATGCCAATTTGAGTTAGAAGTGTAGACATGCGGCGATATTCACCTCCCCAATCAGATTGAATGTTTTTTATGGTATGATTAAATTGTCGTTCAACAGAAGTCTTAAAGAGCATAAAGACTTTTTCAACATCAGATTTGAGTTTAAGAGGAAACAACCATATGAATTTAGTCCTTAATGAGAAAAAAACGATCATGAAATTCAAAACACACAAGATTATCATGGCAAAACTGTTGAACAGAAATTAGATTTTTTTGAATTTCAGGGACAAGAAGTAATTGTTTGAGCACAAATGGTGTTTTTGAAGGAGTTAAAATCGAAGGACCAATTTGAGAAATTTGCAAACCTGCACCATTGCCAACAAGGACTTGATCTGAACCAGTATAGTCTTCACTCCGTAAATTCAAGTTGGCCATGTTATTGGTGAGACGGTGTGTAGCACCTGTATCAGGATGCCAATCTGTTGCAAAAACAGTACTTGTCGTAGCCATCAGACCATGCAGATTGCTGGATTTGGCAGCATTGTCACGATAGGTAACGTCAAATCGATGATAGCATTTTTTTGCAGAATGACCAAGTTTATCACAAACCTGACATATCATAGTATCTCTATGAAATGTGGTCCTGCCATTGGAGCCATTATAAAAGGAGACGTCTCTATAATTTTGGCCTCTGCCTCTGTATGAATTTCGTCCTCTATAGGAAGAAAAAGAGGGCTGACGAGTAGCAACGTGAACAGTGGGCTGGATAATGGGTGAATTGTTATGCAGCAGACGTGACTCTGTGGTGAGTAAGAGAGCATATACTTCCTCTAAAGTGACAGGATATGTGCGGGCTGTGATGGTAGTAACAAAGGAGTCATAATCATGGCCAAGACCCGATAGTAGATAGGAGATGATTTCATCACAGTGAAGAGCATGGCCAGCGACAGCAAGCTCATCTGTCATGCACTTGATCTGCATAAAAAAATCATGTGCTGATTGTGCACCTTTACGAGTGTTAACGAGTTCAGTGTGGAGTTGAAATACCCGAGCACGTGATTGAGAGGAGAAGGATTTGGCTAGAGCACACCAGATTGCAGCAGAGGTGGTGTGATAAACTACTTAAATAAGAACGTTTTCTGAAATTATAGAGAAGAGAATGGCAACTATGATGGGCATCTTGTCGCTGCCAATGTTCATAGAAAGGGTTGAAGGTGACAGAGGAGGTTTCAACCATGGAAATTTCTTTGGGTGGGATGGGAATGGTTCCATCAAGGTATCCAAAGAGACCTTGCCCACGAAAGAAAGGGATTAATTGAGCTTTCCAGACATGATAGTTGTCTTTTGAGAGTTTTGTAACATTTATGGCTGGAGGAGAAACAAGTGGAGGATTGCCATTGATAGCAGCATCTGAGGTGTTTAGTGAAGAAGAAGCCATTTGTGTGACGTGAATCAATGGCTCTGATACCATTAAAGATAAAAGAATAAAGAGAGAAGAGAGAAAAATGTGCGGAAGAAGAATTACAGAAATATATTTGATTAGTTAATTCAATACTGTTACATCATGGTCTTATATATATTGCAATCCCTGATGCAAAAATCATATCATTAAGAATGCAATGAATGATAAGATATACACTTAATTCATAGAATATCTGTTGCAGATATGATTACCATTATCTTCAGTATCAATAATCTTTTGTGCAGATATGATCAGAGATCATGATTATCTTCAGTACAAGTGATCCTTGATCATGATCTCTTCAGTATCAGGGATCCCTGATTGTGATAGTAATCCATAATCATGATTATCTTCAGTATCAGTATTATCTTTAGTAGATATGATATTATCTTCAGTACTAATCATGATTATCTTCAGTATCAGTAATAATCTCTTGTGCAGATATGATCAGAGATCAAGATTATCTTCAGTATCAGTGATCCCTGATCGTGATAGTAATCCCTGATCATGTTTATTTTCAGTATCAGTATTATCTTCAGTAGATTTGATAATATCTTCAACACTCGTAAACTTAAGCTATACATATGTATTATAATTGTACAGATTTCCTAATCAAAGACTAGTAATCAAGGCTGCCGTTACATCTTGATAGCTGGTGATGACATCTTTTGGAAATAAATCCATGCTATTTTGGTTGAGTCTATTTTGGTTTGAGTCTCGGATCTTAAGTCTTTAAATAGCATTTTCTGTAGTGTTTAATGTTATTAAGTTCATTATTAATGAGATATGATGTAACCTAAATACAAGATAACATACCTAATTAAAAGTAATTAGTTTGGAAATAAATTCATGACAAAGATAACTTAATTATTTGTGTCTATATAAACATCATTCATAGAAACTCAAGTCATTACACAACAAGCAAAATACTCAAAATCTTGGAAAAACTCAAATTAAGAATTAAGATATGGAGAAGGTTTCGTTTTCAATGACATTCTTGTTCGTTTTGTTTGTCATCACAACTTGTAAGTGTTCTTTTTCCTTTCTCTTATTCTATATATATCCCACAATTTATTTCATTAAAAATACTAATAAAATAGTTCTCGCAGGTGTTTCAATGTCGAACATACCAGTCGTCGAGGGAGGAGAAATTAAGCTAAATGTACCATGCAACACAACCGCAACTTGCCACCGAAAAACTTCTTGTCCAGGAAAGAGGATGGTTGTACGTTGTGTTCATAATTTTTGTCAATGTAATTGGTGATCATTTCATACTTTCTCATCTATTTGCTTCTAACAACAATAAAGACCTCAAGTCTTCCAGAAGCAGGGATGCTTAAATAAATGTTCATTTATTTTACAATAATAAATGTAGTGGTTTATGATCCGTTGTTTTAACTTTCATTAAACATAATAAAACTAGCCCGAATTACACCACTTTTATATACAGTAACTAAAAACTATAATTGATATTTTAGAGATTAAGGGTAAGGTGTTGATAATTAACTAAAAATCTTATATAAAATTACATATTAATTGTTTATATTATCTATTAAGGAATTTTCTAGAGTAATTTCCAATAATAATTCATTTATTCTATATTAACAGTCACGAAAATACTTTTTCATGCAGATATTTATGATAAAATTTCATATTAAATTTTTTTTTTAATCAACTTTTCAGGATAATGCCAAATATTGGTATATTTATGCCAATCATAAATATAAAATCCTTAACCAAGACTTCAATAATTATTTATTTTAAATGTGAGTAAAAAAAAAATTTTTACCAAGTGATTTTATTATTTTTTGGGTCAAATTTTAAGATAAAATCAATGAAGATTTATTTATCCCTATGTAGACCCATGAATAATAAAACCATAATCAAATATTTATTAATTAAAAATATTTGTTTTTTCAAGGAATTTGATTGACTTCTAAGATAAAATTCACTAAAAATTTATTTATCCCATGTCAAACATAACTGAAAATTATGATTTAAGTTTTGCTTTAACCAAGCACGTCTAACTTAATTTAGAGTATCTAATACATTAGGTTAGATATACAACTATACAAGTGATGTTTTTCATCCAATGTCAAACATAACTGGTTATTTATCCCATGTCAAACATAACTGATTTGGGTTTGGTTTGAAGAAAACGGACAGTCGGTCAAAAACTAATTTGTGTTTTAAGCTGAGAGAGAGGTTGAAGTTTTCTTGTATAGCTGGCGGTGAACAATGAACGAGGATGGGAGGGTCTGGGGTTTTTTTTTTCTTTTTTCTCTTTGTTGAAAATGGGTTTGGCTTCTATGTTAGAGATGAGAGTGAGATGTTGGTGATTGTGAGCTTGGTTGGGTCAACAACGGCGTCAGGTGGATGATGAGAGGCTGGCAGTGTGTTTTATAGCTGGTAGACGGCGACTGAGAGGAAGAAGATGGATTTTTTTTGTGGGGGGCCGGGGGGGGACAGACTCTGGTTAAAGATGGCCTCTTCAGCTTACTTCCCGTTCCTTTTTTTCTATTTTCCTTTTTTTCACACCTTTTTCTTCTTGAAATTTCCTTTCTCAATTTTTTTTTATTTTTCTTTTTTTCTCCCTTTTTATTGTTCACACTTCCTCTTGTCCTCTTCTCTAACCTTCAACAACTTTTCTTTTCATTCTTGTTTTTATCCATTCATTTATTTTTATTATTTTTATTTTTAAATTGCTTGGAGGTGAGGCTTTCAAAATTTAAATATGTCTAATCCTTTCCACAACTATATATTATTCATTAAATAAATTATCTCATTTTCATCTTATAATTAATTTTTTTTTAAAGTTCGCTAGAATGAAAGTAATACCAAAATTATTAAAAACTATGAAACCATTGAAAATTAGTCGAATTGTGTTGGGAATATTTGTTTTTAGAGTTATTTTGTATGTTTGTATTTTTTATATATATACCCATATGAATAACCAAAATCTAATGAATAATATATGAATATAAACAAAACTTAACCATTGAATAATAGTTAGGTTTAAATATATAATAGAACCTAACATGTGTGTCCATTATCATCCTTAGTTTCTTCCTTTCCTTTTATTTTTCCACCATCTTCATTGAATATTTTTTATGGAGTCCCTCTTTGTTGATTGTTTAGTTTAACTCTTTAATTTTTAATGGAATCAAACCGTTACACATGAAATGTATCCATAGAATTTTAAAAGTTTATATTCTTATAATTAATGGTTTAATTCACAATTTTAGATGTGATTGGCCCCTTGACCTATATAAGACTAATTTTATAAATTTATTCAATCAAGTCCTCAATTTCTAAAATTTATTTATGATGAAGTCACACTTTGATTAATCATTCCATTTTAATTTTTGACCAATGATTTTTGTGCGTGTAACCCATTAGGTTCCCTAATAAGTTGACCCAAATATAAATCACAATCCTAAATAAAATAGAATTAAATAAATTAAACAAATTATTTAATAATTGATTAATTTATATTTAAAGATTAAGTACAATATCAAAAAACTTGTCATGATTCTTAAAATATTAGGAAAGTTAATAAGTAGTTTGACATAACATTTCAATGGCTAGTTTATC
The DNA here is from genome assembly GCF_000002775.5 of Populus trichocarpa. Classification (NCBI taxonomy): domain Eukaryota; kingdom Viridiplantae; phylum Streptophyta; class Magnoliopsida; order Malpighiales; family Salicaceae; genus Populus; species Populus trichocarpa. The sequence goes on along the minus strand of NC_037285.2, from coordinate 48,432,152 downwards.
AGTGTCATTATTATATCTTCATCAAAAATGTTCTTATTTAGATATTACAGCATGAGGTGTGTTGCTCTATCAAATCATGTTTGTTCTCAACACCATAATTATTGATTCTTTGAATAAGATTTGAAACGCTTTTCAAATCTCCTTCCACATTGCACAAAGATTTACAATCAATACTATTTGTTGTTACTCATTTTTGGGCCTCACGTGTTGAAGATGATGTGTACCCCTTTTGAACCGAGTATAGGAGTTTAGCTCATGTTTGCTGGAAGATTGACAAAAGCAGAGAAGAAAGAAATGTTTTTCGAACCCTGTATGAGCTGTTTTCCACTCTCTTTATCCTCCCCCTTTGCTGCCAAAATCGTCAGGTTTCTTAGACTGATTAGGAGTCTTCATAATGTTAATTTTGTTTCTTCATTATCTGGTCTTTAAGGTTGAATAAATTCCTCAGAATTTGCACTAAAAAAATGATTCTGTTGTTGTCATAATTGTTTTTGTTCCAACTTAGGCTTTGATTCTGACTTGGTTTCGTGCAATATCTGATCATCCCAGCTATACTCTGTCACTCATGACATGTTGAAGAATTGACCTACACCTTTATTGGGTCCTAGGCTCACTGTTTTTATGGCAGAATCTCAATCAGATTGAGATGCTCGGCATTGTTAGTTTTCCGAATCAAATCATGAGATCTTTCTGACCAACTAGGTTGCGGCCAGATTCTGTTCTACAAAACAATTTTATCTCACTTTGGATCCTTCATGAAAGTTGTATTCTTGTATCCGTAGATGAATTTGGGCTTTTGAATCGCTTGATTTCAATATTAGAAGCTCAAGATATTCCTGTTTGAACATCTAACTTGAAAGTAAGAATTCTGTCGCGAAAAGGATTTTGACCCGAGTTTTGCACTAAAGACTCTGCTTCCACCATAATTTCATTGGTCGTTGTTCTTAGGTCATACTCTCAGTCATATCGGGATGCTCGGCATTGTCAGTTTCTGAATTAGATCAGGAGATCCTTTTTGACCAACCAGATTGCTGCCAGATTCTGTTATTTAAAACGATTTTTTATCACTTCAAATCCTTCATCACAGTTACAGTCTTGGACGCGTAGATGAATTTGGACTTTTAAATCACTTGATTCGATATCAAAAGCTCAAGATATTCCCATATGAATATCTAATCATAAAGCAAAGAATCCTGCCACGAGAAATGTTCCAACTCGAGTTTTTGCAATTATGTTCTTCAAAATGAATTTATCTCACTTTGAATCCTTCATGAAAGTTGTAGACCTGTACGCGTAGATCAATTTAGGTTTTTTAATCGCCTAATTTCGATACCAGAAGCTCAAGATATTCCCGTTTGAATATCTAGCATGAAAACAGAGAATCTTGCCGCAAGAAGGATCCTGACCTGAGTTTGTCGGTCTGATTCGAGGGACCTGATTTAATGTTTCAAGAATTTATCGGATTAATTTAAACTTTGGAAAGTAATTGGTTTCGTTGAAGGAATTGAAAAAATAGGTACTAGATCAAAAAATGTCATAATAATGTCTGGCTAATATCAAGGAAGCAATATATCAAGGAGATAATTTCTGAATCATATATAATTATTGCAATATAAAATACCATAGATATAGGATTTGATTGGTGCTGATTATGGAAAATAATTACTGCAGTATAAAATACCATAGATATAGGATTTGTTGGTGTTGGTTATAAAAAACAATCTCTGCAATAATTATTGCAAGATTTTCTTGAATAGCACGTATAGAGATTTCTATATAAGTGAACCTCCAGCCATATGCCATATGCAAGGGGGGGATTTTAAAGAAAGGGCACACAGAATACCCTAAACCTAAACCCATATTTACCAAGCCAGCCAGCCACCCCCCTTCGCTGGAGAAAAAAAAAACAAAAACTGACGCAACCTCACTCCCCCAGCCTGCAACCACCGTGAACACCACTTACAGGCCTTCCTTCTTCTATCACTGCCCTGTCTTTGCCTTCACGAGACCTTCCCTCCCTCAGCCGTCAATCTCACCAGCCCCTACCTCTCTGTAACCTAACCCTTCATTTACCAAAGGCCAGCCGGTCTCCCCCCTGATTTTGGCCCTGTGCTTTTGACAAAAAATAGAGAAAACCATCTTCAGCTTCACTTCCTTTTCTCTTCCTCAGCCCTTCCACCGACAGTAACAGAGAAGCAACACCAGAACCACAGACTGGCCTCCTTCGAAAACTCCCAGCAGCTAGCAACACCATCTCTGCTGAACCGTGGCCTGCACCAACAACAACCAGAAACGAGCTGAGCCACTCGCCCAGTTGTAGCCTCATCCGCAGCCATATCCTTCCTCAGCAGCAGTGATGGAACCAGCAGAAGCCACACCTTTCTTCAGCCTCAGTGGCAGAACCAGCAGAAGACGTCCTTCCCTTCCAGTAACACGAGAAACAGAGAAGCAATGTCGACCAACCAGTGGGCCACCATTTTCCATTTCGTCTGCAACCGCGTCTAAAACTAACAACGACAACAGCTGGCAAACCTGGCTCCACCGTGAACAGCGAGCAGGGACGTCCTTCGTGAGCAGCAACCAGTTATCTCCCTCCACTTTGCCTCCAGCCGCTGCCTCGCAGGTAAGTCTTTCTTTCCCTGTTTTTGCCAAATTAATTACCCTGCCACTGTAGCATGGCAGAACCGGTTACTGGTTCGGGACAGCAACCGGGTTGGTTTCGAAGGACCTTCCTTGATTTTTTTTTTCTGGACTGTTCAGTTTTCTTGCGAACTTTAAGAATATATGTACTAGTTTCAACAACTATAATTAATGTGCAGTCATAATTATTTATCTTTACTTTAAATTTATTAATCAAATATAAAATTTAAACTCCTTATGTCCTCAAAACATGAACTATTCAACAGCTACTTTGTCTTTGCTGACCATGAAGGAAAACAAGCCTTCGAAGAAGACACAATCTTCATACCAAGATCTTCTAACATTTTGGTGATTTCTACAGTTTTGTATGCATCGTTAATGATAGACACCATATCTCAGTCTATAATATGAGCACCCATGAAAGTATAACCATTCCTTTACCTCGACAGAAGATAAGATTACAAGACCATCTTTCCTTCGGGTTTGATCCTTGTTTGTGTTGATGACAACGAGCAATTTGAAATCTTCACGTTGGGGACAAAAAAATAGTTAAGAATAAATAAAAAAGCATTATAATTTTTATGGGTACACGAAGTGGTATGATTTGAAGGAAGCCATATGTGTTAATGGAGTATATATTGGATAGCAAAATATATGGCAGAATCATTGTACATTTACTTGACTTTCATGGCGAGAGGTTTCCACAAGTTGTTGTCCCACAATGGCTTGTCATTGTTTAGTGATCCAGTACAAATCGAAGGTTGTCTAGCAGCAATTTAAGATTCAAAGTGTGGAAATAAATTTAACCTAAAGATGTTACAAGATTGTTATAATAACATTTCGATACATAAGATTATAGACATTCCACTAAGTTCAAAAGTTGTTCGATCTTTGACTGGAACCCTAGGTACTGGTGAGATCTTGATTTTGGATGATTAGTTGTCTGGGTGTTTTAGACTGTTTTATAGTAATATGAGTATGAGATTACAAAGTGCAAAGATTGCCATGCCATCTGATGTGTTAATTTTTTTATTAAGATTTTTATAAATAAAAATCATCTTAAATAAAATGGGTTTGGCGAATATGTCAAACCTAAAAAACATGTGCTTGACAGTCAACCAAGTTTAAGATAACGTTTGTCTGGTGAACAAAAAAAACAATTAAATCTAATATTAAAGGATGGAATTAAAATTGAAAAATCGATTAAAAAAATTACTCGAGTCAACATGAATTAAAATATCAAACCTTAGACTCGAGTCATGAGATTGAGATAGCCTCATAGAAAATAAACAGAAATAAATCATAAAGTATAATTCTCAACAAATTCAATGATGAAATTGAAAAAGAAAGTCAGTTGAGAAAAAATAGAAAAAAAAAACTCATGTCAACTGAATTAACCGGTCAAACCCCTAATCCGGTTTATAAGACTAGAATAACCTCATAAAAAGTAAATAAAAAATAATTAGAAAGCTCAATTTCCAATAAATATAATATTATAAATGAAATTAAAAATATAAAAAAAAACAAATACTATTCAAGTGAATAGTGTTTTGTGAATAGAGGTATAGTAAAAATCCATACTCGTTTAGCTTTCTAGTTAAATATTGTTAATGATATAAGTTAGATTTTGTTCGAAATGATATATATATAGCAGTAAAAAATTGGGCCTAATAGATTTCAAAATCATAAAATAAATATCAAAATTAAACATATGATATTAGAATATGGTTAAAAAAAAAACGAAAAGAAAAGAAAGGGCAGCACCATTAGCATTTGAATTCATCATGACTAAGGATAACCATATATTGTCTTTTTTATTTTCAGTACGGCATTGAACATTTCTTAAATTGCCATTATTATGGAAGCTTTACGAGATAAAATTGAAAAATGGGGCAGTGAACTTTTAACGAATCCCAATGCTTTCAGTAATAAATCAAGATTTTAGGGATATAAATAAGTAGAAGGAAATTCACATGGAAAAAGATAATAAAAGAGATTATCAATGTGCAATTTTTTTACATAATAATCGATGTACAAATTGATTTTTCATCATTGTTGAATCTGATTTATTACAACGTTGAAAGAAATTTAAGTGGGATATCATTTTTCATCCTGAGATCATCTTGGGATATTCATGTTCTTGGCATTAGTACCATCTTCTTCCATGCTACAGAGTCAGGCCAGTCAAGACTAAAATGATTATGTATGGTATTTGTCAAGTCGAAATTTCATCCATTGATGATCTGAGATGAGCTAATGGCTGCAAAAGAGAGTGATTGTATGATGGGCTGATGGTCAATCTTATGGGATAATCGAAACAGCATAAGCCACCAGCTTCCACCTTTCGTTTTCGCCCGATTGCTCCGATTAGGCAAAGAGCAATTTATTCAGAAGTGGACAATCAAGTTCTATGTGCATGATCTACAGCATGATCCTGGTCAATCATATTCTATCAAAGATCCAAGAGGAGGATATCTTGACTTTAAATGACATGTAGCAACCATATCATACCAAGGTAGTCAGAATTTGTTAACATTCAAAACTTGATGAATACAATAAATATCAGCAGCAACGTCCTCTTCATCTTTACCTTGATCTCTGCCTTTTATTGGATTGAGATCCTGATGGACCTCGACTATCAATCTCGCCCCCAGCCTTTCGTTTCTTTTTGTTGGTTTCTTCGAGTTGCAGAATGTAATGAACAAACATCAGATCTCGGAAACGATCTAGTTCAAGTTGGTTCTGCCCTTTGTTTACCAACTTCTCCGCCAGGCTCCTGTTTAGGCAGTATCTGACAGACCCTTATAACCGAAATCACTACATGTACGAGGAATCTGTGTGTTTTTCAACACATCTACGTGAAGATAACTGGCTCCATGACCAAAATCACTACAGAAGGACATGTTTGATAAGTTTTTCATCCGGGTCCATTCGGAAATGAAGGTCCTTCGTCCCTTCATTTCTTGGGTCCGCAGAACCTGAAGACACAAAGAGTTAAAAGAGAAAGATCAGACTCCAATGAAACTTAAAACAGATACTGAAACACACGTAGACAGAATTAAAGTTTAAGAACGAGCAATTAGTGTCAAAACCCTAACCCAGAGTTATTATAAATGAAATATGACACTGGCTTTCTTCTCTTCAAGTAGTTGAGCTCTGTGGCAGGCGGCGGCTATCTATGGTTTGTTCCATTTGATGACTGTGAGGGTTTGGCGAATAAGATGTTTATATAGAGAAGACATGCGTTTATTTCTCCTCTTCCCTTCTCGGGTTTCTAAAACGACGTGTTCTATCTCTGGGATTTGGTTTCTTGATACCACCTGCCGGTTTTGTCCTATCATACAATTTCATACCATATAAGGTGTTTAGGTCAATATTGCCAGTGCTGTAATTAGCACAACATTAATGATGGAAATTCAAAACTTTGCTGTCATTCCAAAAAGATAGAAATCAAGGGATTTGATTCAAATCCAAGGTCTAGAATGTGGATCCCTATCTTATCCGGCCTTCAAAATTTATCTCTAGGGCTCACAAACATCAGTTTCGAAGGATGATGATTTTAACCTGCAACAATTTAATAATCATAAAAAAGTTATTTCCAATGCAAAAAAAAAAAAAACACAAAATTGATGAAGCTCTTAATCTATTATATTAAATTAGAACTATATCTATCAAAAAACTTTGCTTCTAATATTTTTTTATTAAAATTCATTGAAATATAAAGTTTGAACACTCCAAAATTATATAAGTTCTTAAACTATGTTAATTATGTAAAAAGAAGAAGAAGAATAATTAGATGTTTCATATTACAAAAAAAATAAACGAAAATTAACCAAAATAAAACCAGATTCAATGCCTATGCATGATCCAACCCAATATGAGCCATGGTGTATGATACTGGATGTGCATTGACTCTCCTTTTTTTTTTTTGCTCTAAAATCTATTAAAAAATTAATAAAAAAATTACAATCCATTGTTTTATTCTTTTTTAAACCTTTGTTAACCATAACAAAAGATGAAAAAAAAGAAATAAAGAGAGTAATAAGAAAGAAGCACAAACCTAAGGAGCTTGATTTGGTATATCCTCAAATTGGAGAATATTTGCTTTGAGCTCTTATTCATCATCATCATCATCATTTCCATCTTCTTCACCAATTATCTCCATTATTTGTCTAATTAGAGTTGTCATTATATTGAATGAATGTGGTGAATTATATAGGTCGGCTCAATCTTCTCATTAGGGTTTATCTTCCATTTTCTTAGCGGTTTTTTTAGATGGGACTGGTAGCCTAGGTTGGATAGAAATTTCCATAAAATTAATTATTTCCTTTTTCTTTATAGATGATATGAACCAAGATTCTCTTTTTCTGAATCTGTGCGCTCATTAGGGTTGTTAGCACATAGAAATTTCAATGGCATATTAGGTGTGTTAATAATTTCAAATGCTGGATAAGCACAGGTGCAATGATTCCTAAAGGAAACTTTGTTGTGCTACCACCAAAATGTTTTTATCTTCAAGATAAGGATAGGGTTAGGTGCAAATTCAATCCAACTATAGTATTCAAAATGTTATTATCTTCTCTAAGTTCATTAGGATAAGAACAGTGGCCGGATGATGGTAAGGAGAGGAAAGATAAAATACTACAAATTGTCTAATTTATATAGTAATCATATGGTTTGGAATAACCTATTTTTATGCTTTTTCGAATAAGGAAATTTATTTTTTTTAGGATTTTTCAAATTTTTGTTTGAGAAAAATCAGGTATTTTTAATACCGAATCCGTATCTTACAGTGTAAGTCTATGGATTAATATAAAAAAAAAATTGTTAGAAAAACATGCGTGGAACCCATAAATATTTTTAAAACAATCTCTGAAATTTTTTAGATCTTTTTTAATGTGTGGGTTGGACCCAACCCAGCCACGCGGGACCTAACCCAGCCACGTGGGCTGGTATGAAACAAAGGTCTAACCTGTTATTTAGCCATCACTGGCATGACCCAGTTGATACAGACCTCTTGATCACATGGTTAAGCAACCCTTGACGAAGTAGATAACAACCTAGAAAGCCAAAAATCAGGTTTGATAGAACTTTAACTCAAATAACCATGTACCTAAGAACCAAAGATATTGAAAAAAGACTTAGATTTAGAGATAACCTAGTACCTAAGAACTCTAAGTATGTGAATGACACCATAAAACCAGTTAATTTTTGATAAGTCAGTAAGCAATCTTTATCCCTGTAAAGAAAGCTTGTTTTGCCACAAACAAATAGAAGGAAAGCTAACATTTATTCTTCAACTTGCTGCTGAAATTTTCAGCTAAAAAAACATAATATACTCTCCTATAACTAACCCTAATGGACCCCATGTGTGTAGTATCTCCTTGTAAAATTTCATCTTGTTCCAATATACGGTTTAAGAGATATGTTTGATCTCTCCAAACTTATCAGCAGATATTTTAAGGTTAAATTTGAACCTGGCTTGGCTCATATCACTAGTGATGGCTGGAAAGTGCCAGTAACATGAATTATTTCTTCATGTTACTAGCATGATTTAGCATGCATTTTAAGAAGATAAAGAGCAAGGATAGGCTTACTTGGGTTGGATATATGAGGATGTTGACCAATTGAGGGAGCTTTAGGTGTGGCATGGTGGTTTGCTGGTGAAGCTCATGGAGGAGGTTGTTGGAGCTGAAGAAGCTGTGGTGGGGAAGGAGAGGTAGCTACCGCTGGACGTGGTTGGTGTTGGAGTTCATATTGTTGTTGCTAATAAGGAACGACTAGCAGAGCTTGATGAGAACTTAAAGGTGCACTCAAGAAAAAAGGGATGGGGCTTAAAGGCATATTATCAGGGAAATGAGGGCTTAAAGACGCACTCGGAAGAAAAAGAATAAGGTTTGCAGGTGCACTATCTGGTTGACGAGAGCTCAAATGTGCACTTGAAAGGAGTCAAGATAGGCCTAATTCACGCATACGGGTTGGGCTCATGCCTAACCTCATCCGATTTGTTAGGCCATAGACGACCCAACATGCTCTTTTCTATATATGGGCTAGGCTAAAACAAAGGTTCAGCCTATTATTTAGCCACCATTAACCCAACCTAGTGATGGCTGGCAAATGCTAGTAATGTGAATTAGCCCAGCCTCATCCGATTTGTTAGGCCACAGACGACCCAACATGCTCTTTTCTATATATGGGCTAGGCTAAAACAAAGGTTCAGCCTATTACTTAGCCACCATTAACCCAACCTAGTGATGGCTGGCAAATGCTAGTAATGTGAATGAGCCCAGCCTCATCCGATTTGTTAGGCCACAGACGACCCAACATGCTCTTTTCTATATATGGGCTAGGCTAAAACAAAGGTTCAGCCTATTACTTAGCCACCATTAACCCAACCTAGTGATGGCTGGCAAATGCTAGTAATGTGAATTATTTCTTCATATTATCGGCATGCTTTATCATGCATTCTAAGAAGATAAAGAGCAGGGAGAGGCTTACCTGGGCTGGATGGGGATGTTGGCTGGCTAGTGGAGCTTCAAACATGGCGTGGTAGTTTGCTGATGGAGCTCACGGTGGAGGTTGCTCGAGCTGAAGAAGCTGCAGGGGGGTATTTAGGTTGTTTTTTATCTTTTGTTGGTGCAAGTAGAGATGGTGGATGGAAAGTGTGATGTTAGGGTTGGACCAAGGGTGGTTTTGCCTAGTTTCTTTGAAAAAAAAGGGAGAAAGAGTGGTGGTTGTGTTCTTCTCCTTCTTTGTTTTTACGAAAAGCTGGTGCAGAGGGTAGGTTTGTGTTTCGGTCTCTCCTCTTTTTCTCTATGGATTTCAGCACTATTTATAGAAGTTGAAAGAGAGGTATGGAGTATTTATCTACCATGAATCATGACCCTTAATTCAAATGGTAAGGATCTCGATCGTTGGCCAAAAGTCATCATCACAAGCTACTAAAACTATGTTACACGGGCTGATCAGGTCATTTTCTTTGGGGTGGCGACGCAGCAGCTACAGAGACTACCACCTAGCAGGAATCAAGTTGGGTGTAGTACAATGTTGGGATATGAGAGTGACGGCCTGTTTATTTTGTTTAGTGGAGAAATGAGGCATTAAATGCCTCTAAAATATAGTCACTCAATCAACATTTTTAGTGTAAATAAAAAGGATGATGAACAGTGCCAAACGATGCGTCGCCTAACATTATATTAATTTTTTTCCTTACCAAAATGCATTGTTTCATTTAAGGATGATCGTTTTCAATTCGGTTCGGTTTTTATAAAAAAAAAGTAACCAAACCGAAATTTAAAAAAAAAACTGAAACCGGTTCAAACCGACCAATTTCGGTTCGGTTCGATCCGGTTTTTTAGGATAAAAACCGGTTCATGCTGGTTTGGCTCGGCTTTTCTCCGGTTTGGCTCAATTTGTTTTCGGTTTGGTTTCGGTTCGGTTCGGTTTTTTTTGTTTTAGGCTTATAAAACTGAAACCGAACTAAACCGACCAGTTTTTTCAAAATTTTAATCGGTTTTTTTTCACGGTTTAGTTTTTTTGGTTATTTTTTTTTCTGGTTTTCTCTGTTTTTTAGTTTTTTTGCTCACCCCTAGTTTCATTTAAATGAAACAGTGTCATTTTGGCATTTAGGGTTGAATTAGGTTTTAAAAAAAAATTCTTCTTTCAATTCCAACCCCTTAACCTTTGGATTTATTCAATCAGGTCCTTAATTGAGTTTTTAATCCAAGAATCAGTTCAATTTCATCACTGCCAAGTTTTAAAGTAACCCTTTGAGTTTAGTACCTATTTCAACTTGGTCCTTGGTCTTAAATATTTTCAATTTTATTCCTAATTGACCTTCAAACTTCTAATTTCTTTTATTTTACCACTGTTTTCAATTGAATTGGGTCCCCGAATTCACATGCCCTTTGCAAAAAGGTCCTTGGTCTTGAATTTGTTCAATTGGCCTTTAATTGACCCTTAAACTTTAATTTTCTTGCAATTTCATCCCTGATTTCACCTAATTGGGTTTGGAAAAATTAAATTTGATCCTTTAAAATTTTAATTTTCTCAATTAAGCCAAAATTAAGCTTTTGAACTTAATTTTTCACCAATTAAGTCCCTAATAACATTAATTTGACCCATGAAAAACATAATTAAGTCCTTGCACTTAATTAATTCTTTTAATTTGACTCAAATTAATTATAAAATTTAATTAAACCTTTAATTGGATTCATGATTAAATCAAATTGGCATATTAAAAACCTAATTATATCCTGAAACTTAATTTTTATATATGCAAATTCATCTGATAATCATTTAATTTAATCTTAAATTTGCATTATTTTTTAATCTTGGGTGCAATGAAGTACAATTATATATGCTCTCAATTTTGTCCAAAATTCCACATTGATTTCTCCAAGCATTTGAAACTCTTCTTAGCTTGCTCTAGCTAAGTTGTCAGATTTTTTATATAAAAAAAAAATTAGGAAAAACTCAAAATTGGATTATGACACTTATAACAACAAAAAAAAAACAAAACACAAAACCATGAGCTAAATTTATTCCATTCCATTCACTGAGAATTAAAATAAACACCTGCTTAATTACGTCTATTAAAAAGATCGAATCACTATTGAATTCAATTAAATAATGAATACTTGAATCACTATTAGGTCGCTATTTATTTTAAGAATTAAATGAGAAAAAAAATCTTGAATTTGAATGGTTGTTAGCGAATCAATTAACAACACTGCAAACCCTTCGTATCTCTCCTTGAGAACCAGTCAGTGGTTCTATATCTCCCATCCTTAACATGGCAGCGGCAAAATCAGAACTAAAAAGTGAAGCGTTCCTGCTGTACTCGGTGACTATGCTGTCTGTAGATTGACCACTAAAGAGCTCTTGGTCTGATTGAAGAAGTCCCCTCCTTTGAATGAGATTCCTGAAGTAATTGTTATCGAAAGAATTGGGTGTCACCAAATCAAGTGGAGCAAGATTATTATTTCCGTTACCGGAAGCAGATGGACAATTGCGTCTTCTGGTGCTGGCGAAACCAGCATCAATATCACTTGAATTGTCATATATTCTGCCTCGGAAGGTCACACATCTTGCTTGGCCTATTGTATGTGATCCTGTATCAAAATGAAATCTTTAGTCAAACTTTGACAGCAATACATTCGTGGGTTTAGATATATGTTTAATTAGCCCTAGAAAATTGTTGGAACTGTTCATGTTCTTATTTAGGCACACACCTGAAAGGGCAACCATATCTCTTTCACTCAAACCTTTTCCATTGAACATGCCAATTAGGTTTACAAGGCTAGTTGTAGCTCTAGGAATATCGCTGTCAGCTAGGCTTCGGCTTGCTGTGGTGGAGTCCCTTCTTCCAAGCCTCACTGTCCATGATGGTCCACCAACCTGTATTATAGATAGAAACCGAACTTATAACTAGATTGATCACGTTTGAATGAGAAGCTTTCCAAGCAGGGAATGTTACTCACAGCAACAGATGCATCACGGGCTGCTACAGCAGCAATGTCAGCACATGAAACAACTCCAGGACATATGCTCTCCACTTGAGCCTTGGCATCATCAATGACTTCAAATCCCCGGATTGAATTGTTATTGCTGAATGAGAATTTCTCGCTATCTATTGAAGGAGAATTGTCAAGCATGATTGAAGCATCACAACCCTGCAATATAAGCAAACATATATATCAGTTCCAGACTGAAATCAGTACTAATGTTGTAGCGATCGAGTAATTTACTTGAACAAAGCAATCATGGAAGTGAAGACGAATAAGGGATGCTGCCATTCTGCGCTCACTCGAGACAGCTCTCCGAATAGCAGTACGAATTGTGGTCAGTGCATTCGGACATGTGCTGTCATAGAAGTTTGAAGACAGTTGTGCTTGGCATGGCAAGCATGAGGAAATCAAGAATAATGAAAAAACAACACAAGCTAAAGATAAACGAGAAACCATTTCGTATGCTGTGCAAAATGTATTGAAAATTAATCAAGTAGTAGAAAATAGTGCCGAAGCTAAAGAAATCTACTAGCGAATGAGGATGTGAATGGCATAAGCCTCAGTTCCTCTATACTTATAGACTGCCCGTTGGCGTGGCTGTGTCCCTAAGTTGATGACTTGTTCTTTAGAAGACTCTTTCAAAAGTAGTAACTGTAAGACAAGACACCTGACCCTGAAAATTTCTAGGGTTTACTTTCTTTCTCTTAGCATTTAATTTTGCTTACCAGATCCTATGGAAGAGTCGTCCAAAGCGATTGGGAAGGACGTTTCTTATAGTTTCATTAATCCCTCTACCAATATTTTTTAAAAATAAATAAATAAAATACTATTAGAATAATCTTACACTCTTTATTCTTATAAATTATGGCATCTTCAGCTTTCACATGCAAAATTCTTTTATTATTTAATCTCCCATATTACATAAATATATTGCTAAGCAGGACCATCAAGATTTAGTAAGAGGTAGAGAGCCAAGTTTCCCTCATCAAAGCATATCACAAAAGTATAAAAGTAACCAAAAATAAATAAAACCGAAGAAATTATCCCTTTTTTGTTGCATTGAAGTGTGATCTTCAAAACGCCATACTATTTCTCCCAACAATTAGGCCAAAGTTGATTTGGTTGGTCTAAACGAAGAGGAGGAGAAAATTCCCTAAATAAATTTTTGTTTGATTATTATTTTAGAGACATGGGATTAAAATATTGAGGATTGGCTGACTTCTCCAATAGGGAGAGAAAAAAAGCGTTGACTTCATGGAAATCTAGCACACAATTGAAATTTTCAATCTCAATCTAGAAAAGTACATGATCGCTGAACTAGTTATTTTCTAAACTAGTTGAACTAAAGCAAGACTCGCACATGATACAAAAGTAAGGCTGCTCAGGGTATCTTGACTCTCACCAGCATGAACACGATGCAAGCAAAAAGGAGGCCTTGAGGTTTTGTTTAATGTGTGTAGCACCTCCATAAGAGAGATGTACTAAATAACTCCAAAAATCCTCATAATTCTGCCACACGAAAATCCTGCGGCCATATAAATTTGGGTTGGGATTTCTCTGATTCTGCATGATTTGATTAACTATTTCCTCTTCCATGGCCTTGAACTTTATATACTGTTACACTGAGACTCCTACTGCTGCTGGCTTCTGCAGAATCCTGTTTCAGTTAGGGATATGAAAATCTAACTTAGGCCATGTTTGTTTCTCGGAAAGCAGTTTCTGGAAAACCACTTTCTAAATTTTCCTGTATTTGTTTGCCATTAGGAAAGTTAGTCAACGGAAAACACTTTCCGGTCAACAGAAAATTTGGTTTGGTTTCTAGAAAAGTGTTTTCCCTTTTAGCTGAGTTTGTTTTCCGAAAAGTGGTTTCCGGGAAACAACTTTCCAAACTTTTCTATGTTTGTTTGTCATTAGAAAAGTTGGTCAACGGAAAACACTTTTCAGTCAAAGAAAAATTTGGCTTGGTTTCCAGGAAAGTGTTTTCTTGGAAAATTAGGGCGGAAAACACTTTCCGGAAGTTGTGAAAAATTTAGAAATATCATTATTTGCTGATTATATCAAATTTGATCCTCAAACTTTTGATTGCTATATATATTTTGTTTTGAATATTTATTTTTCAATTTCATCTCTTAAAATTTAATTTTTATATTAACTTTGGTCCTTATTTTTATAATTGCTATTTACTTTTTTCTTATTATTTTTTTATTGAAATTTTTTATCTATCAAATTTGGTCCTCATTCTTTTGATTGTTACTTATTTTATTTGAAATAATTTATGAAATGTTAATTATTATTATTTTAATTTCTTCATCTTTTATTTTTTTTTTTTTTTAGATTTGATCTCTATTATTTTGATTATTATTTATTTTATTTGATCTCTATTATTTTAATTTGTAAGATTTGTTCCTCATTATTTTAATAAACTTGAGAAAAATAAAACATTAATAAGTTATTTTCCAGCTTATTTTTCATGACATAACCAAACACTGGAAAGTGTTTTCCAACTTATTTTCCATTACACTACCAAACATCAGAAAATAATTCACTTTCCTGGAATTCACTTTCCCGGAATTCACTTTCCAAAAAGAAACTACTTTCCAACAAATAAACGGGACCTTATAACCTGTTAAGGATCAAGAAGTGCTATTTCATCACGAATCTCTAAAATAGAAGCTTCACACAGAAATTAGGTTTTTTATTGTTGGGTTGATGGGCTGGATTGGTAGTTGTTATTCGCCTGAAAAACAAAATCTCGTTGAGAAAAAGGGAATTCTCTGATGCTTATATTCTTTTTAGAAAAATTTCTTTTGTTTTTTCTTGTGTCATCAGTACCAATGTCATAGCTAAAAGACCAAGATCTTAATGGGAGAACAATGTGAATCAGGTTGCAATTGGAGGACTGATATGTAGTTTGTCCAGAAATAGTCGTACAAGCAAAAGCAACAAATCCACTCAAGCTGCCCGGGTTTGTACCTTCCTACTACAGATATCTCAGCTCTTCATGCAAAATCTCCCTCTCTTTTTTATCTACCTCTCTAATATCTAAACCAGCAATGGCAGTGTCCCCCGCCTTATCCATAGCCGGCGTTGGTGCCGGAACTCACTTCTCCGGCGAGTTTAAGCTACTGGGTCGTGTTGAAACTAGGCTATCTCAAAAACCCAGAAAACATTCTGGCTGTTTGTGCTTTTATAGGCACCAATTACGTCAGTATTACAAGTGCTTTTGGCAAGAATTCAGAACCGAAAAGTTGAGTTTGAAGGAAAGTTTGGCTCTTCGTAAAGATCATGATGATAGCTTTCTCTCGGTATGGTGTTCCATTTTATGATGGTTTTTGTTTGATGTGAACTGTTAGTGTTGGGAACTGTAGAATGTGAAAATTCAAGTTTATGAGCTTGCTCTTTCTTTTCTTTTTTTTGTATGTTTTGGTTAACTTGGTCATGGTGTAGTTTGATTGGGTACTTGAAAAACTGAAGAAAGTGTTTGAAAGATTGAGACTTTGCATTTGAATCACATGTTCTATTTTAGTTCTGTTGTTATATGTACTGCTTGACTTGTGTTTTGTATCATTCCTAGTTCTGTTGTTATATGTACTGCTTGACTTGTGTTTTGTATCATTCCTAAAAAGTTCCGAATTCTTGTCGTGAGGGGAAATTGGATAACATCAAACAAACTGTTCATGTTAGGAAACTTTGAAATTCTTCTCCTTTCTTGCCAGTTCTGTTGACTTCCTGATGTGAGAATATATGAAGAAGCTAGGTAATGATATTTAATGGGTAAAAAACAGTTTTCTTTTACCTTCTTTATGAGGTGGAGTGTGTTTTTGTATTGATTTTTAGAAGAGACCATGCAGGGTAGTTGTCTCCTACATTTTGAAAGAAATGTTTGCTCTTTGTGTCTCATGCTCAACCTCTGGTTGTAAGCCTAAGACTCTCATGACTTTCCTTCAAATGGCTTTTCTGAATTTTTGGGAGAAGCTTGATTGGAAAATTAATTTGCAATTTTGTGGTGTAAATGGTTGGTATGTGCTTAATCTAGACTTTAGTACAAGCATGATCTGCCATCTTATCTTAGGTTTTGCTGCTTGAGCACATGATCTTTAATTTGTAATCAAGCCCTTGCAACATATTCCGATTTGATTTTGTTCTTCCTTTACAAATATGTGAAATCTTATCTTAGGAATGGTTATACTTTCATGGGTGCTAAGACACTACCAGAAATTCGCTTAATACCAACGGAATTGCCGACGGAATAATTCTGTCGGTAATTTGGGGTTGCCATTTCCGACAGACTTTACTCCGTCGGTAATTTCGTCTGTAGCTACCGATGGCCAACATCCGTCGGTATATACCGACGCAATTACGGACGGAATGTTGAGAATTAAAAAAAAAAAAACGATTTGTTGACGTGGAAGTTATTGGGGTTATTTTTTACCGAGGGATTCAAAATGTCAGCTCCGTACAGTGACGTGACCGATTCATTGATGGAAATGCCGACGAACTCACCGAGGGATTCAAAACATCAGCTCCGTATGGTGACATGACCGATTCACCGATGAAAATACCGACGGAATCGCCGACGGATTCAAAATGGCAGCACCGTATGGTGACGTGCCCTGTTTGCCGACAGATTAGCCGACGGCTTCACAGACAGAATAATCCGTCGAGGAAGTCGTCGGCAAAAGTTAATATATCCCCTCAAACTCGACCCTATCCTCCCCTATTTCTCCTTCTTCTTCCTCATCTCAACTCTCCCCAACTGCAAACAACCAACGCCCCCCCCCCAAAAAAAAAAATCTCCCTCTTCTCAGCACAACAAGTCATATATCTTGAAGTCTTCTTGTCACAGCATCCGTGTTCTGATTTACCGACGGATTTTTATCAGTTTTTGTAAGTAATTTTATCTTTTTAAATTTTTACATTTAAATATCACGATTTTTATTGTTTTTTTAGTATATGTATTTTGTTAGTAGATGTACATGTTTTATTGTTATTTCTCAAACAAACTTGTAGTATATGAATGTATAATTTTATACTTGTTATGGTTTGTTTTAGATTTTGTAAGATTGTATTTGTTTGTAAATTGTTGAAACTTTATTGAATTACCAAATTACATGTGTTGTTTTGAAATAATTTATAGCTTGTTTAATGGGTTCGTTTTAATTTTTATCATCAATGGTATTGCGGAGTTGTAATTTTCATAAATTGATATATATGTTTTAATTTGTATAGACGTTGATAATTGATAATGAATATTTAATATTTATGAGAAGTTGTAATTGGTTTGTTGGATAATCTCGAGGTAAACCAATATTTTTGCAAATATATTTACCTAACATAGTTAATTAATACATGTTGTCATCATAATTTTATAGAGATTCGATAGAAGTCATGGATGATCGTTCATGGATGTATCGAGATTCACCCCAAGGATTGCAGAGGATGGATTATTGTAACGAGATTCAGGGTTTTATTAATTTCGCAACATCTATTCCCAGAAATTTTACTAGAGGTGGTATTAGGTGTCCGTGCAAGAAGTGTCAAAATAAAAAGTATCTGCATCCAGATGTTGTAACGATGCATCTTCTACACAAAGGGTTTATGGAGAATTACCAGTGTTGGTATGCACACGGAGAAGTATTTGTTAGTAAAAGGAGAATGGAAGAAAGGGTGGTTGGGTCAACTTCTAGTGCTAGCAACGTGCATGAAGCGGCAAATGACAACACTAATCCTTACAGGAATATAGTTATGGATGTAATGAGAATGAATCAAGGTAATGTCAGTCAATGTCCAATTGTAGAAGAAGAACCTAATGCAGATGCAGCTAGGTTTTTTGATTTGTTGAAAGATTCTGACGAACCATTATGGGATGGTTGCATGAACCACAGTAAATTATCGACCATAGCACAGGTGTTCACCATCAAGTCAGATCACAGGTTGAGTGAGGCCGGGTATGACAAGATTATTGAATGGGCGAGAAGCATTTTACCTGAAGGGAACAGGCTGAAAGAGAACTTCTATGCTGCGAAGTCCATGATGAAACCCCTCGGTTTAAGATACCAGAAAATTGCATGTGCCCTGACTTTCTGCATGTTATACTACCTTGAAAATGCTGAGATGACCGAGTGCATGATATGCGGGCATTCCTGTTACAAACCCAGAACTGGTAGGGGAAAGACTCTAGTGGCATATAAAAAACATAGATACTTCTCAATCACATATAGACTACAGAGGTTATTCATGTCACCAAGGACTGCTGAGCACATGACATGACACCAATCACATGATGCGGTTGATGGAGTGATGGTGCATCCTTCTGACGGTGAAGCGTGGAAACACTTTAACAGTGTGCATCCTCACTTTTCAGTTGAATCAAGGAACGTGCATCTTGGGTTGTGTACAGACGGACTCAACCAATTCGGGTCATTTGCTGCTCCTTATTCTTGTTGGTCGGTCATACTGACGGTTTATAACTTGCCACCGGGGATGTGTATAAGGTCGGAGTTCATGTTTTTATCTATGGTCATACTAGGTCCGAGCAGCCCGGTCCGGAATATAGATGTTTGTCTTTGACCGTTGATTGATGAGTTGGTGCAGTTGTGGTCCTCAGGAGCTTTGACTTATAATATATCGAGGAAACAAAATTTCCTTATGAGGGCGGCTTTGATGTGGACTATCAATGATTTCCAGCTTATGGAATGCTTTCTGGTTGGAGCACGCATGGGAAACTAGCATGTCCATACTGCATGGAAAACAACAAGGCATTCACGCTAACAAACGGAGGTAAAGCTTTTTTTTTTTACTGCCGCCGTCCTTTCTTGCCACATAATCAAAGGTACAGAAAGAACAGAAAAGATTTCTTTGTTGGTAGAGTTGAAAATGATGTTGCACCCCCCCCCCCCCCCGTCTTTCTGGTGAAGAATTGCATGATGTTGTATCAGAGTACAGTGACATTGTGTTTGGTCTCCAATCAGGTAAGCAGAAGTTCTCTGGTTTTGGTTTGACCCATAATTGGGTAAAGCGAAGTATCTTTTGGGAGCTTCCTTATTGGAAGACCAATCTTCTCTGCCATAACCTTGACGTCATGCACATTGAAAAGAACGTGTTTGAGAACATTTTCAACACCGTCATTGATGTAAAGGGGAAGACAAAGGACAACATCAAGGCTAGATTGGATGTAGCTTTGTTCTGTAACCGTCAAAATATGGAGTTGGTTCGTGATGAGTCACGGGTCGCAAAACCAAGAGCAAGCTTTGTTTTAAAGAAAAACACACAACTACTAGTCTACAAATGGCTTAAAAGTCTACGTTTTCCGGATGGACATGGCTCGAACATATCAAGGCTGGTTAATATGGAGGAATGCAGATTGTATGGAATGAAGAGTCATGACTACCACGTGTTTATGCAAACACTCATCCCATTAGCTTTTCGTGATTTGTTGCCAAAGGGGATATGGGATACACTCACGAAGATCACTCATTTCTTTAGAGATATAAGTTCCATCAAGTTGAATGTTGATCACATTGAGAGGCTTGAAATGAATATCGTCGAGACACTATGCAAACTTGAGATGGTATTCCCTCCATCATTTTTTGACTCAATGGAGCATCTCCCTATACATCTACCGTTCGAGGCAAAAGTTGGAGGACCGGTCCAGTATAGATGGATGTACCCATTCGAACGGTTAGATATTACAGTTGCAATGTAATTCATATATAAAAGTATTTTATTTGTTTTTCTTAATTAAAAATATTTGATTAATTCAATGCAGATACTTGTTCAATCTCAAGAAAAAGGTTAAGAACAAGGCGCATGTTGAGGCTTCGATATGTGAGGCCTATATTGTTGAGGAGTGATGTAACCATATTATTCAATAGTTTCACCCACATCTACCTAATGTTTTGTCCATTTTGTATATATAAAATGTCTTGATATTCTTTGTTTTATGTTTTGAAGGTACTTTTGGATGAAAGATGCAAAAAGGAGTAAATTGGGGGTAATTGGCAGATTTGATGTTCAGTCGATGTTTTGTGCAGAGCGTGAGTTCTAGAGATCGAAATGAAGTGATTCGAGTGGCACTAAAAAGCTAACATCCATACCTTTCTGGAAATGTAATGCAAGAAAAATAAAAAGAGAAAGATCATGGAAATCACATACTGCAAAGTCAAATCTCGCATTCTGCCAGTGTTGACCTTTGGCCATTCAAAATTTAATATCTGGAGCAACAGAAGTCCAATTGTTGCAAACTCAATTGTATTAGATTCCTAATTCAAATACCTATCCACGCTCCAAATTTAAGCCAAAAAAGATGTCATATGAGGGAGATATGATTTTCCAAAGATGACAACTGAATTCTGCCAGCAAACAGGTTTCGTGAAGAAACGAGTCCAAATTACATTCCGAAGCATCTTAACCGACATCCAAGTTTTTATATCAGCAATTTAGCTCCTCTAAGTCAGAGTTTGAAGATTTCATGCAAGGCTATTTCTTCTTTTTAGGGAAAATAGTTATTGAAGTACTTGAATGTAAACTGCCAACTTAAGGAAGGACTATTTTGTAAAATAAAGACTAGGGTTTCTTAGCATATAAAAAGAAAGAGAGAAGAGGCAGCAGCCAGCAGAAAAGAGGGAGAGCAGAAGCAGGCAGCAGCCAGCAGAGAATAAACATAAATTCTCTCCTCTACATACCCAAAAAATCATGTTCTTTTCATTCTTTAGAAGTAGTTGTTCAATAGTTATGCAAGGCTAAGCTCTTTTCTTGGTTGCAAGGACACAACAAACCTTCGGATTTCAAGAATCGTGAGATTTATTCTTCCTTTTATTTTCAGTTTATGTTATGAATGAGTATGATTGTTTTCCTATGCATATTTCCTATGATTGTTGTTGATGATTGCTAGAGCGGACTCTAAGTTATTGTTGTGAACAATCTATTGCTAAGTTTAATATCAAAACCGGAGTTGTGATATATGAACTTGTGAAGCAACTAAGCTTGATAATTGTGGCGGAACTACGTTATTGAACTTAGGGAGAACATTTGAACAAAGTGACACAAGCTGCGGACAGCTTGTATGTTAATCTTGATGAAATTATCTAGTTCTTAAAGCTACCATTAAATTGAATCATTAGTGCGGACACTTTGATTGTTTGTTGGTTATGATTAGTTATACGGCGGATCCGTTAATTAATCAACGTTAAGAAAAGATAAAATTTCAGAACATAAACTGCAATTTTCGTTTCAAGGATCGGTTCTAATTTCCTTTGGTGGATGTGTGCTTGCGACCAAGATTTGTTTTCTTGATAAGTTTCGGTTTTAATTGATTTTGTTTGCTAGTTTAATTACTGCCATAGTTTAGAAAATCACAAACCAAACCCCCCCAATTACATAACGTACAATATAAAAATCTGACTTGAAACTTCCTCGTGGGATCGACCCCTTGCTTGCTTTATACTATCTTGTGTGTTGTGTTTGAAACTAGGGTAATTAATTTGTGCGACCGCGACATCGCAACAAATTTTGGCGCCGTTGCTGGGGAGGTAATTTTAGTTGATTCTTGTGCTTGTACTGTTATTTTTATTTGCTGTTTTCCAAAAAAAAAACAAAAAAAAAAGAGAAACAGAATTTTTGCTTGCGACGGTATTGTTCACTTGCGGCAGCGGTACTGTTCAAAACAGAGTTTTTTGTGGAATTAGGTATCGGTCTTTTTTTTCCTGAAGGGAAACGACGTTCTGAACAGGACTTGTGATAAATCACTAGCCCTACCCTATTGAGGCCTAATTCCGTTGTTTTCTAGTGTTTTTAGGCAGTTTTAGTTTTCTACCGTAGGATTTTTGTACAATTTGCATTGTTTTCGATCTCTTGTGTGGTTACTTTCTTTTGAGTTTTCTTAGCAATTTATGCCTGTGACCCGTTCTACTAATCAAAATCAAGTGCAGGTTGATCTTGAAATAGAAAGCACTTTACGCAGGTTAAGAAAGGAAGCTCGCCTCAACACCATGGCTATTGCACGACAACAAACACTCAAGGAGCTTGCTACTCCTAACGTGGAAAATCAACCATTGTGCATAAACATTGACAATAATGTAAACTTTGAGCTCAAATCTGGTTTTATACATTTGTTACCAACATTTAATGGTCTTGCAGGAGAAGATCCTCATACTCATCTCAAAGAGTTCCATATGGTTTGTGTTGGCATGAAACCGAATGGAGTTGATGAAGAACAAGTTAAGTTGAAAGCTTTCCCTTTCTCTTTGAAGGGGGCAGCAAAGGCATGGCTTTTCTCTATTCTCCTAGGATCTATTGGAACTTGGAATGCTATGAAGAAGATTTTCCTTGAGAAGTATTTCCCAGCATCTCGAGTTGCCAACATAAGGAAAGAAATATGTGGGATTCAGCAATCTCATGGAGAGACACTCTCCGAATATTAGGAAAGATTTGAGCAACTCTACATTCAATGTCCTCATCATCAAATACCCGATCAGCTGCTCATTCAATATTTCTATGAAGGATTGATGCCTACTGACCGTAGTATCATTGATGCTGCAAGTGGAGGCGCATTGGTGGATAAGACACCCGAGGCTGCACGCCAATTGATCTTAAACATGGCAGCCAACTCAAAACAATTTGGCACTCGTGGAGACTTCTCCAACAAACGAGTAAATGAGGTAAGTATTTCTAACCTTGAAAGTAAAGTTAATGATCTTACTTCTCTTGTGCGTTCTTTGGCTTGTGGAAATGTGCAGCAGGTGAAAGTTTGTAGCATATGCTCCTTACAAGGACATGCTTCGGATATGTGCCCAACAATGCAAGAAGACTACATTGAACAAGCTCATGCAATTGATGGAACATTCAACGGACAGCCCCAGCGTAAATATGATCCCTTTTCCAACACCTACAATCCCGGATGGAGAGATCATCCCAACTTACGCTACGGCAACCCATCCCAACAAGGCAATCAAGGCCGACAGTTCCATCCCCATGGATTTCAGCCCCAATAAAATTATCAAGCAAGACAACCCCCTCCATTCACAAACTCCAATGTTATGGGGTCATCATCCAATGATGATCTTCGTGAGATGATGAAAACTTTGGCTTCTAATACTGTTACCTTGCAATAAAATGTCATGTCTTTTCAACAGGAAACAAGGTCAAGTATTCACAACTTGGAAAAGCAAATGGGGCAAGTAGCTTCAAGTGTAGGGAAATTGGAAGCACAAATGAATGGAAAGTTACCCTCCCAAGCATTAAATCCAAAAGAGAATGTTAGTGCAATCATGCTACGAAGTGGGAAAGAACTTGAAGAGAAAAGGTTGAAACAAATTGAGATGGAGGAAGAAGAAGAGATAGAAACTGAATTGAGTACAAAGAAGGAACATCCTCCTCCTCCACAAACTGAAATAAAGACCAACACTCCAAAGGTAACTCCTCACTCAATTAATTCCAGTTTTAAAACAATTCCACCCTTTCTTGTGAGTTCTTCTAGGTCAAAGAAAGAAGACAAAGAAAAAGAGATTTTAGAGGTTTTTCAAGAAAGTAGAACTCAACATTCCTTAGCTTGATGCTATCAAGCAAATTCCCAAGTATGCCAAATTCTTGAAGGAGTTGTGTACTACCAAGAGAGCTTTCAAACTAAAAGGTCATGAAACGGTAAGTATAGGTGAAGTTGTATCTGCTGTTGTTCAAAAGAATCTGCCTTTGAAACAAAAAGACCCAGGTGCGTTTACTATCCCATGTGTTATTGGTAATGCTAGTTTTAAAAGAGCTTTATGCGATTTAGGTGCATCCATTAGTGTTATGCCCAAACATGTTTATAATTCTCTTAGTCTTGAGCCTTTGAATAAAACTAGCATTGTAATACAACTTGCGAATCGTAGTTTTGTTTACCCACTTGGTGTGATAGAAGATGTCCTAGTCAAGATTGATAGTTTGGTTATTCCTTGTGATTTTTATATTCTTGATATGGAACATGATTCTTGTGATTCATCAACCAGCACTCCTATATTGTTTAGGAGACCATTCTTGAAAACCGCCAACGCAAAGATTGATTGTGGTAAGGATACCTTGTCTATGGAGGTAGGAGATGAAAAAATTGAATTCAATTTTCATGATGCAATGAAATATCCTTATAGCAATGTTTATTCTATCACATGCTATGACCAAATTGATAAGTGTGTGCAGCAAGTTTGTGATTTTGATTGCGAAGACGGATTAAGCATAGCTTTGAGCTATGGCTATGATTTCACCAAGATAGAAGAGATGGAGAGGCACGTGTGTGTTCCCCAAAACGTGCACGAATTAGTATTAGCCTTACAAGCTTTGCAAACCGTTCCCCATGGTAATGTCTTTGTTGATTTAGTACTCTCACATAAAAAGCTTTTGCCATCTATTTTACAGGCCCCCGAGTTAGAATTAAAACTTTTGCCCGATAATTTGAAATATGTATTTATTGGCGACAACAATACAC
This sequence comes from Populus trichocarpa, assembly GCF_000002775.5. Taxonomy (NCBI): domain Eukaryota; kingdom Viridiplantae; phylum Streptophyta; class Magnoliopsida; order Malpighiales; family Salicaceae; genus Populus; species Populus trichocarpa. Next base: position 48,407,546 of record NC_037285.2, on the reverse strand, counting down.
TTCTCGTTATCATAGCAAAAGGTTTGACAAGTATGCAAGAGGAAAAACTTGTGAAGTTGTTGTGTGATCACAAGACGGCCATTGGATGGACTTTAGCCGACATCAAGGGCATTAGTCCCTCAATGTGTATGCATCATATGCTATTGGAGGACAACGCAAAACCAACAAGGGAAATGCAAAGAAGGTTGAACCCGTCTATGATGGAGGTAGTGAAAGCTGAAATTTTAAAACTGTTAGATGCAGGAGTCATTTACCCCATCACTGACAGTAAATGGGTCGCGCCAATCCATGTGGTGCCTAAAAAGACCGGAATCCCGTTGGTGATAAACAAAAATGATGAGCTCATTCCTACTCGCATCTTGAGTGGATGGAGAATTGATTAGTACTTAAAAGTGCATTTTTATCAAGGTTTTATATCATCATTTTGCACTTGAAGTATCAATAACTCCTTAACTAAAGCATGTTTTATAATAACATATCTAATAATATAAGATACCTTTAACTTATGGTAAATGTTCATCTTAAATGCAGGCCTATCACATAAATGAAAGAATTGATTGATGAGTTGAAGTACTGAAATTGAAAGGACAAAGAGAAGGCCAAACTTAGAAAAGAGATGTTGGTGCAGTCCAAACTGGAACATTGTTCGGTAATCGGGTCATATCTGGAGCTGTAGATCTAGGATTTAGGTGTACTTTATATGGATGGAAAGATAAGACCTAGGCCTACAACTTTCATGAGGAGCCCAAGATTTAACAAGGCCTTTTTCAAGTCCAAATTGTAGCAACAACGAAGAAGTCCGAATTTATCCTGCAGCCCAGACACTGTTTAGTGTTCAGCCCATATCTCGAGTTCTAGAAGTCCAAATGATCTCAAAGTTTTACCCTGGAAAGCTGAGACAATTCTCTAGAACTTTCACGATTTAAGTTTGTTCAAATTATGACATCATCAATGATGTTTTTGGCAGACAAGAAGATAAGGATTGTCACCAAGTCAAGATGTGGCCACCCACTCATCCATTAGTCAACAAATCAATAGTTCTGAATTTTGGCCTATAAAAGGAGGCATTTGCCATGTATTTAGGCATCTTGGTGTTCAGATCAAGATCATGCTCTTGCTCTCTCTTTATATTTTGTAATGCTTAAGTTTTGCTAATATTAATTTCTTGCTTATGCTTTTCATTTCCTTTCCTTGTTTCTTTATGTTTCTTTCTTTCATTATGTGTTGCTAAGTTAATTATGTCAAGGTGAAAAGGGTACACTAATGGTGTAAGAATAAGTATAATATAAACTTAACATGGACCTTAATGTTGGACACTAACATGCTTTATATTTGTTATCTTGTTCACTTTTAATACTTTGCTTGTTAAATGGTTAATCTAGATTTATGTTGTATAACACTTAGTACAACAAATACTTGGCACTTTCATAGCCCATATTGTATGGTATAACCGACACCTGAGCTATGAAAGGAACTTGATTTGTTGTTAACATAAGTTATAATCATGAATGCCTGACAACATTTACAAGTATTAGCATTATTCGAATAAGATAGCTAATGTAATCATGTTAACAATTTATAATCTGATTGGAACCTCCTTTGTGTGTGGTTTCCAATTGAATAATAAGAGTTTATACTATACTTGTTTGAAATACCATTAGTGGATCCTCTAACCTTGACATTTGTTGTTATCATTGTTTAATCCTTACGTTAATCTTGCATTTCAAAGTTCTCATCAACTTCTTCTTCTTCTTCTTTATTATTATTATTATTATTATTACTATTATTGTTGTTGTTATTGTGTTGTTGTTAACTATAATTTATACAATTAACCTCCCTGTGGTTCGACCCCGGTCTTGCCGGGTTATTTATTACTTTGACACTCCTGCACTTGGGAAAAGACATTAATCTTTTGGTCGTGTCAAGAATGTGTGTTGATTATAGAAAGCTCAATCTTTCTACACGCAAAGATCATTTCCCATTACCATTCATGGATCAAATGCTTGAACGCCTAGCAGGTAAGTCTTTTTATTGCTTTCTTGATGGATATAGTGGATACAATCAGATTGTTATTAATCCTGAGGATCAAGAAAAGACTACATTTACATGTCCATTTGGTACATATGCATATAGGAGAATGCCTTTTGGTCTCTGTAATGCTCCTGCAACTTTTCAAAGATGCATGATGAGTATTTTTTCTGACTATGTTGAAAGAATAATCGAGGTTTTTATGGATGATTTCACGGTGTATGGTGATTCTTTTGATAAATGTCTAGAAAATTTATCTTTAATCTTGAAAAGGTGCATTGAAACTAACCTTGTCTTGAACTATGAAAAGTGTTATTTTATGGTAGAACAAGGAATAGTTCTTGGGCATGTTGTGTCTTCACGTGGATTAGAGGTTGATAAAGCTAAGATAGATGTTATTTCATCATTGCCTTACCCCTCATGCGTGAGGGAAGTTCGTTCTTTTCTAGGCCATGTAGGTTTCTATCGACGCTTTATCAAAGATTTCTCAAAGATTACAGCACCCTTGTGCAAACTATTAGCCAAAGAAGTGGATTTTGTGTTTGATCAAGCATGTAAAGATGCCTATGATGAGCTTAAGAGACGTGTCACATCTGCCCCTATCATCCAACCACCAAATTAGGATGAACCTTTTGAGATAATGTATGATGCGAGTGACTATGCGGTAGGAGCTGTGCTTGGGCAAAGAATTGGGAAGAATTTGCATGTTATCGCCTATGCTTCTCGCATGTTGGATGGAGCACAATGCAATTACCATACAACTGAAAAGGAACTTTTTGCAGTGGTGTTTGCTCTTGAAAAATTCAGGTCATATCTACTTGGTACAAAAGTCATTGTTTTTACTGACCATGCAGCTCTCAGGTATCTTTTGAAGAAGGAGTCCAAACCAAGACTGATTAGGTGGATCTTGCTTTTACAAGAATTCGATCTTGAGATCAAAGACAAAAAAGGTGCCGAAAACCATGTGGCTGATCACTTGAGCCGTCTGAGGACCGAGGATATACAGATCGAAACAATAAGAGAGACATTCCCTGATGAGCAGTTGTATATGTTGCATTCCTCTACAAGACCATGGTATGCTGATTTGGTAAACTATTTAGTCACCAAAGAATTCCCTCCAGGTTTGTCTAAACCCCAAAAAGATAAGTTACGAGCTGATGCTAAATATTATTTTTGGGATGATCCTTACCTTTGGAAATTTTGTGCGGATCAAGTAGTTAGGAGGTGTGTACCACAAGATGAATTTCATTCCATTCTCACTTTTTGTCATTCTCATTCTTGTGGTGGGCATTTTTGAGCAAAAAGAACAGCCCACAAGGTACTTGAAAGTGGTTTCTATTGGCCTTCTATTTTTAAAAATGCATATCACTTCTACAAATCATGTGAAAAATGCCAAAGAATAGGTAATATCACTCATAAGAATCAAATGCCTTTAACGAATATTCTTGTAAGTGAAATTTTTGATGTTTGGGGTATTGACTTTATGGGTCCATTTCCTTCTTCATTTGGCAATCTTTATATTCTTCTTGCTGTTGATTATGTGTCCAAATGGATTGAGGCGAAAGCCACACGAACTAACGATGCTAAGGTTGTTTTAGATTTTGTCAGGACTCACATATTTGACAGGTTTGGAATCCCTAAAGCTATCATTAGTGATCGTGGCACTCATTTCTGTAATCGTTCCATGGAAGCATTGCTACGCAAATATCATGTGACTCATCGAACTTCCACAGCATATCATCCTCAAACGAATGGCCAAGCTGAAATTTCAAATCGAGAAATCAAGTCCATTTTGGAGAAAACAGTGCAACCTAACCGGCGAGATTGGAGTCTACGTCTTGGAGATGCACTTTGGGCTTATCGGACTGCTTATAAATCACCTATAGGAATGTCACCTTATAGAATGATTTATGGGAAAGCATGTCATCTACCGGTGGAGCTTGAACAAAAAGCTTTTTAGGTCATTAAACAATGTAACATGGATTATGATGCTGCTGGGATTGCAAGAAAACTACAACTGCAAGAGTTGGAAGAAATTCGAAATGATGCTTACGAGAATGCAAGGATTTACAAAGAAAAGACTAAGAATCTTCATGACCAAATGCTTACAAGAAAGGAGTTTCATGTTGGAGACAAAGTCCTTCTTTATCATTCGCGTTTGAAACTTTTTCCTGGAAAATTGCGCTCTCGTTGGATTGGACCCTTTGTTGTTTCTAATGTTTTTCCTTATGGTGCAGTTAAAATTACAAGTTTAGAAACCAACAAAGTACTCAAGGTCAATGGGCATCGTTTAAAACCTTTCTATGAAGGTTGGACGGCAGAACTCACCACTTCTGTAGAGTTAGCTGAACCAATCTATGAAGAATGAGCATGCCACATGTCAAGCCAATGACATAAAACAAAAGCGCTTACTGGGAGGCAACCCAGCACAAAAAAAATCAGATTTGCTTTCTTTTTCCTTATCTTTTATTTTTTCACATTTTAATTTATTTTCTGTCATTCTCTTCTGTTCCTTTGCTTTTATTTCAACATTGAGGACAATGTTGTGTTTTAAGTGTGGGGGTATTGGGAGAATGTTGGTTTTTTAATTTTGGTTTTCTTTGTTATTTTTCAAAAAAAAATTATGTTTGATCTTTTGAACTCCCATTGGTTTTTGAGAATATGAGTATCATGTATGAGAATTAGTTGAGATAGATAAAGATATAAATCAAATGAAGGAGTATGCATGTAAATTTTAAGGTTTAATTGGTTTAGGGATTGACTTTGAGAATATGCCATGTTGACTTTATAGTGTTATATCAATGCAAGTTTTTGAGCCTTCAACATTATATTCTTTGATTGTGCATTCTTTCAATGATATGTATCTCTAGAACTTGCTTCATATCTTGTTGAGATTACATTCGCATTACATATATACATGAAGATGATAAAGGCATTAGAAATTTTAACCACTTAAGCCAAAAAGCCAACCTAAAGCAAATTATTCTTAGTAAACCCCTTTGAGCTTGTTTATCTTTTCTTTGCTTTATCCATGTATAAGCCTTAACTTTATATATGTTTTCCTTTTCCCTTGGCCAAGGATTAGTAGAGCATATACTTGTGATATCTCATGGAATTATGGTTGGAAATTATATGAAAAGAAAGAAGAAGTGATGCTTGATGAAAAGATGGGCAAAGTTGCCAAAGGTAAAAAAAAAAAAAAAAAGAAAAAAAAAAAAAAAGAAAGAAAAAAAAGTGTTCCTTTATGTTCTTAAGATTTTATGTTGAGAGAGCTTGAAATCAAAAGGAGTTAAGCATTGGTGATTAAAGATGGAAAATTTATGTGTTTTGATGGAATATCTTGTTTGAAATATCATTTTTCAGAATGCTCTACTTTCTTTGGTTTGAACCTTTTCTTTTACTCTTTTTTACCTCACCTTAACCTTAGCCCCATTACAACCGGAAAATAAGACCTTTTGATTCATTCATTGCTTGTAAATATGTTAGTAATGGAGATGAGATTGAAGAGCAAGCTTATGGTAGAACATATTCATTGATTGAATTTGAGAGATTTAAACACATAAGCCCTAAACACATGAGTGTTGGAGTGTATATCAATGAGAGGACCTATCACTTTGGCATGGCATAGATTTCATTTAAATCCCGACGATTAATTGAGTTTTGAAGTTTGCATGTAAATAAATTCATGAAAATTTATACCCTTTATCCTTCTTGATTGGATTCCTGTTTATAATGCATATATTCTTGGATATTGATGGGAGATTAAGAGATTGATCATAGTTATTTTCAATTTGATTTTATTTATCCTTTCTCGAGAACGAGCAAGAGCTAAGTGTGGGGGTATTTGATGTAACCATATTATTCGATAGTTTCACCCACATCTACCTAATGTTTTGTCCATGTTTTATATATAAAATGTCTTGATATTCTTTGTTTTATATTTTGAAGGTACTTTTGGATGAAAGATGCAAAAAGGAGTAAATTGAAAGTAATTGGCAGATTTGACGTTCAGTTGATGTTTTGTGCAAAGCGTGAGTTCTAGAGATCAAAATGAAGTGATTCCAGTGGCACTAAAAATCTAACATCCATACCTTTCTGGAAATGTAATGCAAGAAAAATAAAAAGAGAAAGATCATGGAAATCACATCCTGCAAAGTCAAATCTCGCATTCTGCCAGTGTTGACCTTTGGCCATTCAAAATTTAATATCTGGATCTACAGAAGTCCAATTGATGAAAACTCAATTTTTTTGGATTCCTAATTCAAATACCTATCCACGCTCCAAATTTCAGCCAAAAACGATGTCATATGAGGGAGATATGATTTTCCAACGATGACAACTGAATTCTGCCAGCAAACAGGTTTCGTGAAGAAACGAGTCCAAATTACATTCCGAAGCATCTTAACCGACATCCAAGTTTTTATATCAGCAATTTAGCTCCTCTAAGTCAGAGTTTGAAGATTTCATGCAAGGCTATTTCTTCTTTTTAGGGAAAATAGTTATTGAAGTACTTGAATGTAAATTGCCAACTTAAGGAAGGACTATTTTGTAAAATAAAGACTAGGGTTTCTTAGCATATAAAAAGAAAGAGAGAAGAGGCAGCAGCCAGCAGAAAAGAGGGAGAGCAGAAGCAAGCAGCAGCCAGCTGATTGCTAGAGCGGACTCTAAGTTATTGTTGTGAACAATCTATTGCTAAGTTTAATATCAAAACTGGAGTTGTGATATATGAACTTGTGAAGCAACTAAGCTTGATAATTGTGGCGGAACTACGTTATTGAACTTAGGGAGAACATTTGAACAAAGTGACACAAGCTGCGGACAGCTTGTATGTTAATCTTGATGAAATTATCTAGTTCTTAAAGCTACCATTAAATTGAATCATTAGTGCGGACACTTTGATTGTTTGTTGGTTATGATTAGTTATACGGCGGATCCGTTAATTAATCAACGTTAAGAAAAGATAAAATTTCAGAACATAAACTGCAATTTTCGTTTCAAGGATCGGTTCTAATTTCCGTTGGTGGATGTGTGCTTGCGACCAAGATTTGTTTTCTTGATAAGTTTCGGTTTTAATTGATTTTGTTTGCTAGTTTAATTGCTGCCATAGTTTAGAAAATCACAAACCAAACCCCCCCAATTACATAACGTACAACATAAAAATCTGACTTGAAACTTCCTCGTGGGATCGACCCCTTGCTTGCTCTATACTATCTTGTGTGTTGTGTTTGAAGCTAGGGTAATTAATTTGTGCGACCGCGACATCGCAACAAGGAGATCTCAATATTTATCTCGTACTATTTTGAACCTCATCTGAGAACAAGAATCAATCGCGTTCCACGGCATGATGATGGCGGTGAAGTGTCTTCCAGTGGGAACTTGTCAATATTCTCCAATCCTGGACGACCCATACATAAAAATGCCGTAAGAGGAAGATATTTTTCAGAAATAGAGTTCAAACAAGCACACAATTATGTTCTATTTAACTGTGATGAGCTGAGACCTTTTATTCAGTAAGTGTATATACATGTAATACTAATTAAACTTTGTCAATAATATATTGTTATTTATATATTGTAATATAATACACTCATTACCACTTGCAGTGAACATCGACAATATTTGCTGTCTAATAACTCACAGCTGACCGAATCCCAGATCTTTCAATTACAAGATGAACAATTTGCCACATGGTTCAGAACACATGTAAGCACTATCACAAGCTCATTCTCACTTGCAAAATTATTGTATGCATGTCATTACGTGATTCTCGTTTACTGTTTATTGATGTACATTATATACAAGGTTTATCAAATGAGAAGAAGTGCTGCTAAGTCATTGTCTTCACTAAGCGTGGGCCCTGAAAGAAAAGTTCAGTGCTACAACGGGTATTTTGTCAATGGATATGTTTTCCATAATAAAAAATACGGGCATGGAAGAAAGACATATAACAGCGGTGTTTGTGTTAAGGGATCGACTAGTAGTGAGTTAGAAGTTGACTACTATGGTAGATTAGAAGAGGTCATCGAATTGCAATATCATAGTGAGCAGAATAGAGTGTTTTTATTCAAATGCTATTGGTATGACACGACTGACAGAGGAATCAGAGTTGATCCGCACTATGGTCTGGTCGAAATCAACTTAAAAGCTAGACTCCGCAACGTAAACGATGTCTTTGTTTTCGCAAAGCAATGTCAACAAATTTATTACACATACACCTCTTCTTTTATAAAGGATCGATCAAGAGTGGATTGGTTGTCCGTTTTAAAAACGAAACCCAAGGGTCGTGTCGAGCTTGTTCAGATGAGAACGAAGACACAAGTGTGCGAGATGAAGTCTTTCAAGTTAGTGAGTTGGTTGAACCATATCGAGTTGCTCCTTCGATTGACTTGGAAGAAAATTTAAATTTTCGTGTTCTCGATGAAAATCTTGTTGATGTTGACGCAGAGGAGTTGAATGTTGTTTTGAGCTCTAGCGAACAAGAAAATATCGATGAAGATGATGATATCCATATTGAAGATTGTGATGAAGGTGATAATTATTCAATTGACAATGAAGAAGAAGAAAATTCTGACTAACTATCAGAATGAAACCCTGTGTAAAACATTTTTTTCATGTAATATATATTATGTATTGTTTAAGCAGTGTTGTTATTGTTTTGTGCGATGTACAGTTTATCATTTAAGTGTTTGCAGGAAGGTAAATAGGCAATCCAAAGATAATCTTTCCTGTTCAATGCCACAATTACTGACGACCCTACCGATGGACTAAGGTCCGTCGACATTTCACAGAGAGTTCAAAAATAATTACTTCAAATGCCACAATTACCGACGGAATAAGATTCGTCGGCATTTCACGGAGAGTTCGGAAATAATTACTTGAAAATGCCATAATTATCGACGCCCATACCGACGGATAAGAGTCCGTTGGCATTTCACAGAGACAATCACCGACGACTGGACTGTGTGAATTCCAAAGGGCGGTGCATTAAATGCATCTCTGACCGCGTGAGTTTGCCGATGGAATTACTAACAACGAAAAATATGGAGGGTAATTAAAAATGTTGGTGTGAAATTCAAAAATTACCGACGGATTTTCGAAACGTCAACGACAAAATAAATTAAAATAATTTTTTTTATATCCGTCGGTGAATCCATCGGTAAAACTGCTTATAAATCCCAGCGTCCGCCCCTTCAGTTTATTTTTTCATCTCTTCCGTTCTTCACCTTAAATTTTGATTTTTTTCCTCTCATTTCTCCAAGGCTTTCACCTACAATCTCTAGCAAGTGTTCTTGTGAATCTTCATCAAATTAAAAGGTATGTGTTTCCTCTATTTCATTTTACTTTAAGGGTTTTTTTTGTTTTAGCTATTTTTATTTTTTTTATGTTTTTTTTGTTTTGGTGTATTTTTATAATGTAGATAAAGTCTTGAAATCAATACATTATTAAGGTATGCATGTTTCATTTCTAAATTCTATAGTTTTTTTTTAATTTATTGAATATATTTTATTGTTGTATTGGCATAATTATTGAATAATTGTAATTGTTAATATTGAATTTACCTTAGAATTAGTAATTGAATATGTTGGAATAATTAGTAATTTTAATTGTTAGTCTAGAGTTTATTTTGAAATTATTGAATATTTTTTATTGTTTGTATTTATATAATGATTGAATATGTTGTTAATGTTGAATTTACCTTGTAATTAGTATGAATGTTATATGTATAGATGTTATGGTATATACAATATTAGTATAGATGGAGTCAATTGGTTGTGGCTTTTGTCAATATTTGCAGGTTTGTGGATTTGGATAGTATCCAGTATAGGGGAGGTGCTGTTGAATTTTTTTTAACATTCGAATTTAATTATATAATTATTCGTATACAATTGTGTAGATGCGTAGAACGAAAACCAGAGTTGGTTCCTCACGTATGGTCGCAGCTAGTTCTTCTAGCAGCGAGGATGACATATCCTTAGGTGCCTCTCAAGAAGCGGCACCTACGCCACCTGCACCGTCAACCGATGTTGCCTCTTCCAGCGCGGGTTCACAGCGCAGAGGTGGCGTGCCTTCGCAGTGGAATCAGTTCACCCGCAAGTACGAGGCACAGTGGAAGGACAACCTTTCAATGTAAGTTTGTTAAGGTTATAGTTTTTTCTTTTAAATTATAACATAATTTATGAACAACTAATCAATATTTCATGAATTTAATTTATTTTCAAGTTCACAAACATTGAGGCCGCCCGAGTAATATCATCGGCGTTTAAATCGTCGATGGAGATTTCATTATTTCAATGGAGTCAGGTATCCAGACATCTTGAATAGATAACTCAAATCGATGCATGGTTTAGCAGATTTGAGGTTGGTGTTAATTTCTAATTTCCAGCTTATTTCTAATAATTTATTAATATAATTGTAAATAAATTATCATTTTTATTTATCAAATTATTTATACACAGCACAAATTCGCCTGGGACAGGGCGCATGACAAAGTTGTGAGGAGGGTGTGGGAAAATCACGCGGCAACTAGGTAACATCGAAAACAATACAAGATTTTTTTAGGAAAAAATTTATGTTTCAACTTCTAATTTCTCGCTATGGAAGTAGGTTGCGTGATTTTTTGTATGAAGCACAAAAAAAGGCAAAAAAAACCGCGAGAGATAGGGGTCTCCAAGGCTGGAACGATGTGACGGTTTGGAGGGATTTCAAACCGATATACATCTCGGAAGATATATGGCCGCGCTATCTTGAGCACATGACATCTAAGCGGTTCACACGACGCTCACAGTCCGGTGCTGGCTACCGGAATCGGTCAATTCATGGCTCAGTGACAACGCACACCGGTGGCTCCGTTCCGTTTGCTGCACATGCGAAACGGATGGTAAGATTAATTTTAATGAAATATATTGTTAAATTAATTTGTTGTTAATTAATCTTTTTTCATTATAAGCTATGTCTCTTGGACGTGAGCCGAGCCTGATGGAGCTGTTTGTGGAGACGCATGTGTGGAGTCAAGACCGCCAAAAGGGGGCGTAACAGTTCATTGACAACCGTGCTCAACATTTCATGGTATGTTTGTTCAACCATTTTATTTTGTAAGTTATTATTTTTATTGAATTGAATATGATGATTACTTTTTTTATTTTCAGGATACCTATAACAGCCGGTTGAGGGAGAGATATAGGGACGATCCTTTGACCCATCCGGAATTCGATCCGGATTTATGGATGGAGGTTAGATCATCTGGTGGACCCGATAAAAATCAGGTTTACGGGCTCTCCAACATTACGGCTGAGAACTTGCGGGCGGCCCGTAGTGTTTCAACCGTTGGGGGCTCTCAATCAGTATCGAGCACCCAATCTAAGGAGTTCGTGGCCTTGCAGCAACACACGGCTCAACTCACCGAAAAATACGACTACCTATCAGCGGCGTATGCACAACTCAAAGCGGATAATGCACAACAAAAAGCGGAGCATAACCAGCTTCGCGAATTTGTCATGAACATGGCATCACAGAGTGGTGATACATGTGCACCTCCTCCTTTTTGGCCGTATAACAACCAGCCTCCTCCTCCTCCTCCTCCTCCAGCTCCATCATTATGTTAATTAGTAATGAATATTATTTAACTTTAATAGTTAATTTAATATTTTTTAAAACATATTCAGTTTGTAATGAATATTATTTAACTTTATTTCTTTTATTTTTTATGTTTAATAAAAATTTTATTTGCATAATTGGTTTTTATTACTATTAATTTATATAATTTTATATTATATATTCTAAATAATTTTTAAAAAACATATTTAAAAATAATCACAGAGGGTTTTACCAACGGAATATATCCGTCGGCATTTAACAGTAGTTGCCACAGTCACCGACGAATTTACAAACGAATATATTCGGTCGGTATTTCGCACTCACCGTCAACTTTACCGATGGACTTAATCCGTCGTTATTTTACAGTGCCTGCCACAATGACCGACGAATGTACAGACGGATATCTTCGGTCGGTATTCCAAACATTCACCGATAATTGTATCAACAGTTTTTATCCGTCGGTATATTTCAAACGGGAAACCTTTTTTTTGGCGCTCAATTTCCGTCTGTAAAACCATCGGCAAATGTTTTTTTATTTTTCTGACCGATATAGCGACGGAATATGGTATTACCGACAAAAGGAAAGCTGACGGACGTATTCCGTAGGTGAGGATGTCGGTAAATCAATTACCAGCGATACCTTAATCACATACCGACGGAATATGTCTGTTGGTAAAACTGTGAAATCTTGTAGTGAGATTATAGACTGAGATATGGTGTTTATCGTTAGCGATGCATGCTAAACCGTTTGCAATCCCCAAAATGTTAGAAGATTTTGGTATGGAGATTGTGTCTTCTTTGAAAGCTTGTTTTCCTTAATGGTCAGCGAATGTAAAACCCGGCTACAAATTTTTTGGATTTTTTTTAATAAAAAAATTATTTATTTAATGTAAATGAATCAATTTTTGAGAACCTAAATTTAAGATAAGGATGAAATTGAAATAGTGGAAAGCTAATAACACAAACTAAATTAAAAGAAAAGTGTGGGGTTTCTTGAATAAATTAAAGAAATATTGGGCCATAGGGGTAAATAAAGAGAATATATATATATAGTTTTTAAACCCGACCCGGTGGTCAACCCGGTCTAATGATCGGGTCACGGGTCAGATGGGTTGACCCAGGTCAACCCAAAAAAAAATTATCATACTTTAAAGTTACGAGCAAGGAGAACTTGGTTAAGGAATTTGAAATTCTAGAGGTGTGTTTTCAGGTGAGGTAGGGGATACTGTTTTCTTCTTCCTTTTTTTGGATTTCGTGGACTATAAAAAGACATGTTGCATAGGAAGAGTCTCAGCTTCTAGATAGAGATTTTTTCTTCTAATAATCAATATAAGAAGGCAGTTCCAGGAAGATTTGAATGGGACAAGCTAGCTCCTGTCTTTCCTTGATTCAAGTCGTTGTAAGCAGCTAGGGTTGAAGCTGGAAATATATTGCATACTTGAAGCTTTTGATCATATATGAGAAGTTTCTGCTAGAGGATTTTGGAGAATATTTGAAAACTTTTGCAAGATTTTTGTTGAGATATTGAAGTACAGATTGGAGATATCTAGCTGTTGAAGGAGGGCTGTCTTCTTGTCTTGGTAAGTTAAATGAATTGCTATAATCTAGTTTGCAGTGTATCTTTTTTTGGTCCCAAAATTCTGGTGGCATCTGCTTGTGATGTTGTCTTTTGTATCCCTTCTCTTCTGTTTCGAGATGATTTCTTTTCTGTTTCGACCCACAGCCGCTTGAATACAAAAAAAGGAAGGTAGGCGGGTTTACCTGGGTCGACCGAGTTTTGTCGGGCCAACTCCCCGACGGGTTTTTACTTAGACCCGGACCGGTCCCAGGCCTGAGTCGATCCGTCGGGCCGGTCCGGGTTTCAAAACTATATATATAAAATAGCATGAATAATGTTCTTTTAAACACCATAGATGTTGGCCAAAGAAGAAGAAAATGAAGAGAGAGAGAGAGAGAGAGAGAGAGAGAGAGAGAGAGAGAGAGAGAGAGAGAGAGAGAGAGAGAAATTGTGAGGAAGACGTAAAAAACTCATCATAAAATGAATTTGACCCATTAAAAGCTTTGCATTTAATTAATTCTCAGCTACAGAGATGACCACATGGTGGGAATCAAGCTGGGTGTAGTACAATGTCACGCTATGAGAGTGATGGCTTGTTTGTTCTGTTTGGTAGATAGATGAGGCATTAAATGCCTCTAAAAAGTAGCAACTCGAGTAGCTTTTCTAGTATAATGGAAGAAGATGATTAACAGTGTCAGACGATGCGTCGTCTAACACTATATTATTTTTTTCTTCTTACCAAAACGCATTATTTTATTTAAATGAAACAACATTGTTTTGGCATTTAAAGTTGAATTAGGTTTTTTAAAAAAAAAACTTCTCTTTCAATTTCAGCCTCTTAACCTTTGGATTTATTCAATCAGGTCCTTAATTGAGTTGTGATTCCAAGAATCAATTCAATTTCACCCCTGCCAAGTTTTAAAGTAACCCTCTAAGTTTTGCACCTCTTTCAATTTGGTCCTTGGTCTTGAATATTTTCAATTTCATTCTTAATTGACCTTCAAACTTTTAATCTCTTCAATTTTACCCTTGTTTTCAATCGAATTGAGTCCCTGAATTCACGTGCCTTTTGCAAAAAGATTCTTGGTCTTGAATTTCATCAATTTGACCCATAATTGACCCCCCAAACTTTGATTTTATTGCAATTTCATCCCTGATTTCACTTAATTGGGTTTGGAAAAATTAAATTTAATCCTTTAAAATTCAAATCTGCTCAATTAAACACAAATTAAGCTTTCATAATTAAGTTTTGACCAATTAAGTCCTTGATAAAATGAATTTGACCCATTAAAAGCCTTGCATTTAATTAATTATTTGAATTTGACTCAAATTGATTATAAAGTTTTAATAAACTTTTAATTAGATCCATAATTAAATTAAATTGACCTATTAAAACCTTAATTAAGTCATCAGACTTAATTTTTATGCAAATTTATCTAATAATCATTTGATTTAACCTTAAATTTGCATTATCTTTCAATCTTGAATGCAATGGGGTACAATTGAACTCCCAATTTTGTCCTAAATTTCACATTGGTTTCTCCATGCATGAAACTCTTATTAACCTGCTCTTGTCAAGTTATCGGTCTTTTGTTTTTTTTTAAAAGGAAAAGATAATTTTAGGAAAAACTCGAAATTGAATTATGACACTTGTAACAACAAAATAAAAACAAAACACAAAACCATGAGATAAATTTATGCCATTCCATTCACTGAGAATTAAAATAAACACCTGCTTAATTACGTCTATTAAAAAGATCGAATCGCTATTGAATTCAATTAAATAATGAATACTTGAATCACTATTAGGTCGCTATTTATTTTAAGAATTAAAAGAGAAAAAAATCTTGAATTTGAATGGTTGTTCAGCGAATCAATTAACAACACTGCAAACCCTTCGTATCTCTCCTTGAGAACCAGTCAGTGGTTCTATATCTCCCATCCTTAACATGGCAGCGGCAAAATCAGAACTAAAAAGTGAAGGGTTCCTGCTGTACTCGGTGACTATGCTGTCTGTAGATTGACCACTAAAGAGCACTTGGTCTGATTGAAGAAGCCCCCTCCTTTGAATGAGATTCCTGAAGTAATTGTTATCGAAAGAATTGGGTGTCACCAAATCAAGTGGAGCAAGATTATTATTTCCGTTACCGGAAGCAGATGGACAATTGCGTCTTCTGGTGCTGGCGAAACCAGCATCAATATCACTTGAATTGTCATATATTCTGCCTCGGAAGGTCACACATCTTGCTTGGCCTATTGTATGTGATCCTGTATCAAAATGAAATCTTTAGTCAAACCTTGACGGTAATACATTCGTGCGTTTAGATAGATGTTTAGCCCTAGAAAATTGTTGGAACTGTTCATGTTCTTATTTAGGCACACACCTGAAAGGGCAACCATATCTCTTTCACTCAAACCTTTTCCATTGAACATGCCAATTAGGTTTACAAGGCTAGTTGTAGCTCTAGGAATATCGCTGTCAGCTAGGCTTCGGCTTGCTGTGGTGGAGTCCCTTCTTCCAAGCCTCACTGTCCATGATGGTCCACCAACCTGTATTATAGATAGAAACCGAACTTATAACTAGATTGATCACGTTTGAATGAGAAGCTTTCCGAGCAGGGAATGTGTTACTCACAGCAACAGATGCATCACGGGCTGCTACAGCAGCAATGTCAGCACATGAAACAACTCCAGGACATATGCTCTCCACTTGAGCCTTGGCATCATCAACGACTTCAAATCCCCGGATTGAATTGTTATTGCTGAATGAGAATTTCTCGCTATCTATTGAAGGAGAATTGTCAAGCATGATTGAAGCATCACAACCCTGCAATATAAGCAAACATATATATCAGTTCCAGACTGAAATCAGTACTAATGTTGTAGCGATCGAGTAATTTACTTGAACAAAGCAATCATGGAAGTGAAGACGAATAAGGGATGCTGCCATTCTGCGCTCGCTCGAGACAGCTCTCCGAATAGCAGTACGAATTGTGGTCAGTGCATTCGGACATGTGCTGTCATAGAAGTTTGAAGACAGTTGTGCTTGGCATGGAAAACATGAGGAAATCAAGAATAATGAAAAAACAACACAAGCTAAAGATAAACGAGAAACCATTTCGTATGCTGTGCAAAATGTATTGAAAATTAATCAAGTAGTAGAAAATAGTGCCGAAGCTAAAGAAATCTACTAGCGAATGAGGATGTGAATGGCATAAGCCTCAGTTCCTCTATACTTATAGACTGCCCGTTGGCGTGGCTGTGTCCCTAAGTTGATGACTTGTTCTTTAGAAGACTCTTTCAAAAGTAGTAACTGTAAGACAAGACACCTGCCTCTGAAAATTTCTAGGGTTTACTTTCTTTCTCTTAGCATTTAATTTTGCTTACCAGATCCTATGGAAGAGTCATCCAAAGCGATTGGGAAGGACTTTTCTTATAGTTTCATTAATCCCTCTACCAATATTTTTTAAAAATAAATAAATAAAATACTATTAGAATAATCTTACACTCTTTATTCTTATAAATTATGGCATCTTCAGCTTTCACATGCAAAATTCTTTTATTATTTAATCTCCCATATTACATAAATATATTGCTAAGCAGGACCATCAAGACTTAGTAAGAGGTAGAGAGCCAAGTTTCCCTCATCAAAGCATATCACAAAAGTATAAAAGTAACCAAAAATAAATAAAACTGAAGAAATTTTCCCTTTTTTGTTGCATTGAAGTGTGATCTTCAAAACGCCATACTATTTCTCCCAACAATTAGGCCAAAGTTGATTTGGTTGGTCTAAACGAAGAGGAGGAGAAAATTCCCTAAATAAATTTTTGTTTGATTATTATTTTAGAGACATGGGATTAAAATATTGAGGATTGGCTGACTTCTCCAATAGGGAGAGAAAAAAAGCGTTGACTTCATGGAAATCTAGCACACAATTGAAATTTTCAATCTCAATCTAGAAAAGTACATGATCGCTGAACTAGTTATTTTCTAAACTAGTTGAACTAAAGCAAGACTCGCACATGATACAAAAGTAAGGCTGCTCAGGGTATCTTGACTCTCACCAGCATGAACACGATGCAAGCAAAAAGGAGGCCTTGAGGTTTTGTTTAATGTGTGTAGCACCTCCATAAGAGAGATGTACTAAATAACTCCAAAAATCCTCATAATTCTGCCACACGAAAATCCTGCGGCCATATAAATTTGGGTTGGGATTTCTCTGATTCTGCATGATTTGATTAACTATTTCCTCTTCCATGGCCTTGAACTTTATATACTGTTACACTGAGACTCCTACTGCTGCTGGCTTCTGCAGAATCCTGTTTCAGTTAGGGATATGAAAATCTAACTTAGGCCATGTTTGTTTCCCGGAAAGCAGTTTCTGGAAAACCACTTTCTAAATTTTCCTGTGTTTGTTTGCCATTAGGAAAGTTAGTCAACGGAAAACACTTTCCGGTCAACAGAAAATTTGGTTTGGTTTCCAGGAAAGTGTTTTCCCTTTTAGCTGAGTTTGTTTTCCGAAAAGTGGTTTCCGGGAAACAACTTTCCAAACTTTTCTATGTTTGTTTGTCATTAGGAAAGTTGGTCAACGGAAAACACTTTTCAGTCAAAGAAAAATTTGGCTTGGTTTCCAGGAAAGTGTTTTCTTGGAAAATTAGGGCGGAAAACACTTTCTGGAAGTTGTGAAAAATTTAGAAATATCATTATTTGCTAATTATATCAAATTTGATCCTCAAACTTTTGATTGCTATATATATTTTGTTTTGAATATTTATTTTTCAATTTCATCTCTTAAAATTTAATTTTTATATTAACTTTGGTCCTTATTTTTATAATTGCTATTTACTTTTTTCTTATTATTTTTTTATTGAAATTTTTTATCTATCAAATTTGGTCCTCATTCTTTTGATTGTTACTTATTTTATTTGAAATAATTTATGAAATGTTAATTATTATTATTTTAATTTCTTCATCTTTTATTTTTTTTTTTTTTTTTTAGATTTGATCTCTATTATTTTGATTATTATTTATTTTATTTGATCTCTATTATTTTAATTTGTAAGATTTGTTCCTCATTATTTTAATAAACTTGAGAAAAATAAAACATTAATAAGTTATTTTCCAGCTTATTTTTCATGACATAACCAAACACTGGAAAGTGTTTTCCAACTTATTTTCCATTACACTACCAAACATCAGAAAATAATTCATTTTCCCGGAATTCACTTTTCCGGAATTCACTTTCCAAAAAAAACTACTTTCCAACAAATAAACGGGACCTTATAACCTGTTAAGGATCAAGAAGTGCTATTTCATCACGGATCTCTAAAATAGAAGCTTCACACAGAAATTAGGTTTTTTATGGTTGGGTTGATGGGCTGGATTGGTAGTTGTTATTAGCCTGAAAAACAAAATCTCGTTGAGAAAAAGGGAATTCTCTGATGCTTATATTCTTTTTAGAAAAATTTCTTTTGTTTTTTCTTGTGTCATCAGTACCAATGTCATAGCTAAAAGACCAAGATTTTAATGGGAGAACAATGTGAATCAGGTTGAAATTGGAGGACTGATCTGTAGTTTGTCCAGAAATAGCCGTACAAGCAAAAACAACAAATCCACTCAAGCTGCCCGGGTTTGTACCTTCCTACTACAGATATCTCCTCTCTTTATGCAAAATCTCCCTCTCTTTTTTATCTACCTCTCTAATATCTAAACCAACAATGGCAGTGTCCCCCGCCTTATCCATAGCCGGCGTTGGTGCCGGAACTCGCTTCTCCGGCGAGTTTAAGCTACTGGGTCGTGTTGAAACTAGGCTATCTCAAAAACCCAGAAAACATTCTGGCTGTTTGTGCTTTTATAGGCACCAATTACCTCGGTATTACAAGTGCTTTTGGCATGAATTCAGAACCGAGAAGTTGAGTTTGAAGGAAAGTTTGGCTCTTCGTAAAGATCATGATGATAGCTTTCTCTCGGTATGGTGTTCCATTTTATGATGGTTTTTGTTTGATGTGAACTGTTAGTGTTGGGAACTGTAGAATGTGAAAATTCAAGTTTATGAGCTTGCTCTTTCTTCTTTCTTTTTTTTTGTATGTTTTGGTTAACTTGATCATGGTGTAGTTTGATTGGGTACTTGAAAAACTGAAGAAAGTGTTTGAAAGATTGAGACTTTGCATTTGAATCACATGTTCTATTTTAGTTCTGTTGTTATATGTACTGCTTGACTTGTGTTTTGTATCATTCCTAAAAAGTTCCGAATTCTTGTCGTGAGGGGAAATTAGATAACATCAAACAAACTGTTCATGTTGGGAAACGTTGAAATTCTTCTCCTTTCTTGCCAGTTCTGTTGACTTCCTGATGTGAGAATATATGAAGAAGCTAGGTAATGAGATTTAATGGGTAAACAAAAGTTTTCTTTTACCTTCTTTATGAGGTGGGGTTTGTTTTTGTGTTGATTTTGAGAAGAGACCATGCCGGGTAGTTGTCTCCTACATTTTGAAAGAAATGTTTGCTCTTTGTGTCTCATGCTCAACCTCTGGTTGTAAGCCTAAGACTCTCATGACTTTCCTTAAAGTGGCTTTTCTGAATTTTTGGGAGAAGCTTGATTGGAAAATTAATTTGCAATTTTGTGGTGTAAATGGTTGGTATGTGCTTAATCTAGACTTTAGTACAGGCATGATCTTTAATTTATAATCAAGCCCTTGCAACATATTCAGATTTGATTTTGTTCTTCCTTACAAATATGTGAAATCTTAGTTATTTATTCTTTATGGTGTCATAAACCTGTGGAGTTGGTTTTATGCATTTATTGAATCATCACATTACTATATCTTGTTCAATTTTTATGCTTCTCTTTTATTTGTGACTGTTCTATCCAAAGCACATTCCAGTAGTCATAAATAAAGCTTGTAAGGTGAAAAATAAATCAAACGGTATTTCCTTTATTTAATATATTGCATGAGATTTCTTTTCTTTCTTTCGTTTTTTCCCTGCTGAATGCCAGAGCCCTCCTTCAAGTTTTTTAAGTTTTGATTAGTCAGAATGAGACCTAGCCTTCACCATGCCTTTTTTTTTTCCTTGAGTTAATATCTAAGGCATTCTATCTTACAAGCATAAAATGCCCGACAAAGTGAGAGTTTTCAGCTTCTTATTTTAGGCCAAGTCAATTGATTTTATTAGGTTAGGGTATATCTGACTATCACTAGAAATTTAATTGTTTGCATTTCATGGATACTGAAAGAAATTCACTCTGCTTTTTTGGGGCTTTTAACACCAGTTTATTTGAATGTATGACATTCTTTCTTTTCTCATTTTGTATTGAATACTTTGCAGTGTGGTGATGACTGGAATTGGAAGATTATTGTGATTAATGCATAACTATCTATCTGCTTATTGAATGTTAGGGTGAGTGCTTCCAGTACGTTTGAGGCAGTGTTCCTGACATGATTGATATCCTTGCAGAATGTAGAAGATACAGATGAGATGTTTGATGACTTGTTCAATAAATATGGAAAAGTGGTCTTTACGAGCAATGACAAAAAACCTCCTACTGCAGAGGTTGATGATGATGCTGAAAGCTTGTCATGTAAGCACTATTATTGCCAATGTTTTACTTACATATAGTAATTATCTGTCTGCGCCTAGTATTTCCGCTATGCATGTGGATGCTGGCTTGTATCATGTATCTTAAATCTTAGATATCTAATTTTGTACTTTTATGCTCCATTACTGATTACAATTAATATAATGATCTTAGTTTGATCGGTGTTGCTAATGAACACTTGCTGTTGCTTTTACTTGATCATGTGATTACTATGGCTTACATTGTCATTGCTATCATATTCATTTAATTACTTCATTTTGCCGTTCAAAATTTTCTTGCCACCTGTGACATGCCATTGCTCCAGACCAATGCTGTTCTGCTTTGTTCACAAGTGCTGCTGACAAGTACTTTGATATGGACAATCATGTTTCTAAGACTTTTGAAAATGTATATTCTTTTTTTTTTTTTTTTTTTGCTAAGCAAACGATCTCATTACAGTGGGACTTGTATGTCTTTCAACTTCTGCCAAGTCTTGGCTAAGTTGGTGCGGTTTCAGCTAGTTGTGGTGCCTTTCAGTTCTCTTTGGGACTTTGGTGTTTTTTGTTCTTGCCCTTTTTGTAAATGATTCGTGAGCTTCTGAAGTTCACTGGGTTCCTTTATGATCAAGGCATGCATAGTGCAGTTATGCATACACACAGGCTTTGGCATTCCACATATAATCCTTCAATTTTAATGTACTACACATCTGATTGACCAGACCATGTCCTGCTTCTTTTCTTGTGGTAGTTGCTGTGGAAATGGCCAAGGTTGCTAGTGATGTTAAGGCTTCAGATATAAAGGTCCTCTTTGTAAAGCCTCTTGTGTACTGGACTCGATTTTTTATCATTGCAACAGCATTTTCACGTCCTCAGATAGACGCTATCAAGTATTAACTCCGCGCTTTCATTTCATTTTCTTTTTACATTTGGTTGATATAAGATTAAAGATGTAATATTTGGAGCAATGAGTCAGATGATGTTATCTCCCCTTGTAGTTCCAAAATAAGAGATCTTGCTGAAAAGAAGTATGGAAAAGTTCCATCTGGCGACAGAAAACCCAACTCATGGACCCTGTTGGACTTTGGTAAGTTCTTGAATGAAAACCCAGTGGCATCTGTTTATATGAAATTAACTCAACAAGGAAATATAACCAAAAAGAAGAGAAAAGAAAACGAGTTTCACAGTTATGAACGTATCCATATCCTCAATTGTGTATAAAATTGAAGAGGATGCCATGTACTGGTCAACTGATAATTTCATGTAGTCCTTGTTCTTGATAATGTTCTGAAGTAATAGTATTTAGGATCTCTGGTATTGGTAATCCAGAGTCTTTTTCTTCTCTTGATAGATTGTTGGTTTGTAGTTGGGCTTGCGTTATTTTCACTGTGAGAAATTTATTGGTGTTGTTGATCAAAGCAATTTGGCTTGTATGTTGTCCAGGTGATGTGGTAATCCACATATTTCTTCCTCCGCAGAGAGATTTCTACAACTTGGAAGAATTCTATGGAAATGCAACACCTATTGAACTCCCTTTGGAGAACCAACCTCCATTTAGCAGTTGAAAATAAGTTTGCTCAAGGACCTGAAAGTTTTTAACCATCTCCACATGCCTATGGTGTTTGGTTGGCAAACGAGGCAAATTTCACCTCTGCCTGTTTGTGCTTTTGCTTGATAGACATGCAGAGGCAGATAGGTTGAAATAAAACTTCTGTGAGCAGTCCCAGCTGAAGCCATTCTTTCACTAATTTGTAATGGAGCAAGAGGGGGCTGGTGTCAACATCCTTCAAGCATCTCTTTTGGCTTATGTTCCTGTAGGCTGTACTCAGCGCATTATATGGATCATACATATGTGAAAGCCACATGCTTCTGTTAACATAATGAATGAATGTATTATCATCCACAGTTGCAGTTGTTATCCTTCATAGAACCTCCTTTCCTCCTCATTCTTGTCTTTCTAAATTTAATTTTAATGGAAAATTATTATGCTAATGAATTCTAATGCTCGTGGATGACAATAAAATGAAGATACCAAGCAAAGGTGTTCTTGGAATTTAAACACTTACAGGATTCCTGAACAAATGCAGAAACTGAAAGCTCAGCTTTCAGCTGGTGAAAAGGGATAATAAAAATAATAATAATCATACTGAATGCAACAATGAAAAGGGATATATTCATATAATTTTTCTAATTACTTATGATATGCTATATATGAAGATTGCAATTATGTTTGATTTTTAATTTTAATTGGAATCCCAATTGAATATGAGACTTCAATCATTATTTTGGAGGAGGGTATCATTGAATTATTAGTAATAGATTATAATCCTAGAAAGTAAGTTTTCTGATGAAATTTGCTCTTGCTTCATGAATTCAAACATTTAATATTAGATGATTTATTTTTAAAATCATCTAAAAAATATCATAGTCTAAATTAATACACAATCTAACCTAAAACTCTTATATTTGGACTAAAAAGAAAAAAACAGTAATGGATTGTATTTTCATCTAAAATATATCCATTACTAATAAAATTATTTTCATGAATAATCAAATGCTAAAAAAAGACATGCAGACCTAACCACTAATTAATGGAAAAAAAGAAACCCGTTTGGGAACCCTCATTCCAACCAAAAGCATCAAAATAATGCTTATAGAACGTGGATTGCACCGCAGCTACAACCGCATTTTCAAATAAAGCCGCCGTCTTCTTTCAATGGCAAGATGTTCTCCACATGATGAAAGCTAAAAATACTTGCACTGTAGAGCCAACTCCCATTATTTTCTCCTGTTTGCGAGAAATGATTCGCATAATATCTTTTCCATTTATTCTCACCAAAGAAAGATGGCAAGGCAATCTTTGCGCTTCGTAATCTCTTACTCCCCATATCACTATAAAACAGTCTAAAACACCCAGAGAAGTGATCGTCCAGAATCAAGATCTCACCAGTTCCTAGAGTTCCAGCCAAAGTAGGATATCGAACATCTTTCGGACCTAGTGGAATGTCTATAATCTTATGGGTCCAAACGTTGTTATGATAGTCTTGTAGCATCTTTAGTTTAAATTTATTTCCACACTCTGAATCTTGAATTACTGCTAGACAGCCTTCGATTTGTATTAGATCACTAAACAAGCATAAGCCATTGCCTGGGACAGCAACTTGTTGAAACTTCTCGCCATGAACGTCAAACGAATGTAGATTAATCTTCAACGATTCCGCCATAGATTTTACCATCCAATAAATAACTCCTTTGACACATATAGCTTCCTTAAAATCATACCACTTCGCGCCCCCATAAAAATTATAATGCTTCCTATTTATTCTTCTCCACCTTTCTGTCCCCAACGTAAAAATCTCAAATTGCTCTTTGTCATGAGCACAAAACTTCACTATCTTGTACTCATTAGCCAAAGGATCAAACCCGAAGGAAAGACGGTCTTGAATTCTTATCTCCTGCGGAGGCGGAGGAATGGTTGTACTTTCACGGGTGCTAAGATTATAGACTGAGATACGGTGTTTATCGTTAACGATGCATGCTAAACCGTTTGCAATCCCCAAAACGTTAGAAGATTTTGGTATGGAGATTGTGTCTTCTTCGAGGGCTTGTTTTCCTTCATGGTCAGCGAAGACAAAGTGGCTGTTGAATAGTTGATGCTTTGTGGACATGAGGAGTCCGGTTTTGCAAGGTTTATTCAAGGATTGGTTCTGGTGCAACTTAACAAAGAAAGGATCTCTAATCAAGGAAGACCATGTCTTGCAAACGCACCTGAATCGCATGAGAGACTTCGCTGGGAGTTTGGCAAGAATTTCAGCAACTATATCTTGTGGGATGTGATATCCTACAGCTTGAACTCTTCCAATCTTGCTTTCACGGCCTTCACTGGATTTTGTTGCTCCTGTTTCAATGGTGGCTTCGCCTTTGTCCATTGTTTCCTTCGTTCTCAATCGACTCCAAAAGGGCGAGTCACCAATCGATTCTCAAGAGAGGGTTAATACTTCGTATTAGGGTTAAAAACCTCCGATTCTTTCAAGGATTGGGCTTTGATTTGTGTTCCCGTGCTTGGTCGGTGCTTGGAGCCCGAATGAAGAGTTGAAGACCCGTAAGACCAAAACTGTAGTTATCACTTGGTGGGGGAGTCTGGACAGCTGTGGCAGTTATTTTTTAATTTTTAAAATATTTTTTAAAAATATATTAAAATAATATTTTTTAAATTTTAAATTTTATTTTTATCATTTATACATTAAAATAATTCAAAAACACTAAAATAATTAATTTAAAAAAAATTAAATTTTTAAAACACATATTAAAATAATATTTTTTTATCTTTTAAAATTTTGTTTTTAACATCTATTCATTATAATAATTCAAACGCAGTAAAATAATTAATTTAAAAAAATTAAATTTTTAAAAAATATATTAAAATAATATTTTTTGAGTTTTTAAAATTAATATTTATACATTAAAATAATTTAAAAATATTAAAAAAATTAATTTAAAAAAAAAAAATTAAAGCTTGACGGCGGGAAACACCCCTTCAATAATCCATTAATATTGAGTTTAATCACTTCTATCTAAACCCATTTAAAAAATGAACCCAGCCAGGTTTACTTCTAACCCATTTTAAAAATGTACGCAATCAAATCTAGAATTACTGGAATAATCAATTCATAACCCGATTAAGTCATCTCTAAGGATTTTTCTTAAAAACAAATTATCCAGGACATTATTTTGATTTTTTTCTTTGAACTTTTTGACTTAGACTGACATCAATTAACTTGTCACCCGTTTGAAAACCGGGACCAAAACCATTAAAATCTGAAATAATTAATAACCGAATAAACAAAACTGAAATAGTCGAACTTTCATATATTTTTTTAGAATAACACAATAATACTATATCGTTTGGAAACGCGGTGTAAATCTTATTCTATAAAAATTCAAATTATTTTTTTTGTTAAAAATTATTTTTTTTGTATATTTTGGATTATTTTGATGCGCTGATCTTAAAAATAATTTTAAAAAAATAAAAAATATATCATTTTGATACATTTCGACACGAAAAGCACTTTGAAAAGCAACCACAACCACACTTCCAAACAGGCTTGCAGGAAACGTCATACAAACTCGTACACTTTGCCCCTTGTCACCAGTGTTATTAAACTCGGCCCCGCCCGGCAGGTCGACCTGGGACCCGGTCGACCCGGTGGCTGGACCGGTCCCGATTTACTAAAAGACCGGCCGGGGCAACAGCCCGACCAAACCCGGGCGACCCGAAGGTCGACCCATGACCCCGGCGAACCCGGACGAGACCCTTTTTTTTTTCAAATGTGGGATTTGAAACCCATTAGTATATATACTTTATGTTCCCAAGAAAAAAGTCATGTTTTTTCAACGTGGGATAAAAAAATTTTTGGTTTAAATACTTCAACTTAAAAGGATAACATAGTATCTTTTCAATGTGGGATTTGAAGCCTATTCATATATATACTATATATTCCCAAAAAAAAATCATGTTTTTTCAATGTGGGATAACAAACTTTTTGGTTTAAATACTTCAACTTAAAAGGATAACATAGTATCTTCTCAATGTAGGATTTGAAGCCTTTTCGTATATATACTCTATGTTCCCATGAAAGAAGTTATGTTTTTTCAATGTGGGATTTGAAACCTATTAGTATATATACTTTATGTTCCCAAGAAAAAAGTTATGTTTTTTCAACGTGGGATAAAAAAACTTTTTTGATTTAAATACTTCAACTTAAAAGCTTAACATAATATCTTTTTAATGTGGAATAAAAACCTTTTTAAAATATTCTTTTAAACTTCATTGTTTACAATATGTATAACCTATATTTACATGGATTTTTTCATATAAAATATTAAAACTTTAATTTTTTTTAATTTTCCGGGTTGACCAATGAAACCCGGGATCCGGCCCCTTGGCCGGATCAATCCCGGGCCGGGTTTAATAACTATATCTGTCACCATAATTGATGATGCAAACTATCTTACATTATAAACTTAAATCCTTTTTTAATATATTTGGGTTTTCGACATGCTATAAAAATGAAATTTTGAATTGATGAATTCTCAAGAAGATTTCTTGCCAACGGAGAATTTGGATGCTGTTCCATGGCCAAGCCAACAGAAAGAAGAAAAAGGCTCAATGTCATTGTTGCATGTTGACCTAGCACGCTAGACCAAGTCTCATGACAGGGCTGGGCTCTAGAGAGTTTGCAGGACTTCTTTTTTCCATAATTATTTGCAAGAGCAAGCTTGGAAAAAATACCTTTATAACGTCTTTGGACGGTAATTCATAGCAATAAAATAACTTGGCTTCATTTAAAACCTTTAAGAAAAATGCAGTTTTTGCATTCTCGAATCAATCATCTTAGCGGGAAAAAATGAGCATGGGGGAAAAGAATTTCCATGGAGGAAGAGGCTATACTTGAATATTGAATACACAGCCTCCATAAAACACAGGAGAGACAAGCCCTGAGCAAAAGTATCAAGAACTGGATAAAATCTTCACTAGTTTATCATTCACAACTGACGAGTCAGGGAGGGCAGGGGAGAAGGTGGGAGGGAAAGGGGGGGAGGTAGAGATCAGGGAAGTAAACATTACCTATGGCTTATGCACCGCTGCTGCTACTGTTGCTACCGCTTCTTCCTCTCAAGTCTCAGGGAGAGATCTTACAGAGAGAGAGAGAGAGCTGAAAATCAGTGCATTTTTTAAGAATGATCCATGCATCGTAAAATGCCCTTGAAATTGAGCTTATTAATCATAAGAACCATGCATTGTATATAATGGATTGACATCAAAACTACATAATATATAGCTAATTGAAGAATCACCACCAAAGATGATGAAAAACGGAGTCAATCAACACCACCAAAGAATGTAACAAAAGTATTCTGAGTTCAGATATTTTTTTTACAACAGAAGGTTCAATCATATTTTGTTATACAATCAAATCTTCCAAAGCAATCAAAGTTCGTGAACTTGAGCGAGAACAAGCAGGCCAATGAATTGGAGAGCGGCTGCATCTACGAAGTGGAGACCTTCTTAGAGGACTAGGAGCTCGTCTGGGTGGTGAGCTGAGGTAAAAGGAAAAGAATTGCCAATAAGTTAGAATCCAAAGAATATCAGAAACTGTATTTATTACAACAAAGAAAACAAGTGGAACAGTGGCTTTGAGGGATTTCAGGTTTTAGACTATAATAGTTTAAAAGGTATAATTACTGTTGCCTTGGAGCAGGAGAAACGTTTACGAACATGACTACCACGCATCCTTCGGGTTGAGGCCCTAGGAAGAGATGATAATGTGTTATTAGCTTCAAAATTACTGACGATATTAAAGGAGAAAATATGTAATAGATAGTCAAGTGCCAGCCTTAATGGGGACCTATATCGCCATGGAGGAGCTAGAGGATGGAGATCGACCTCTGGGCTGGTGATGCAGGTCTCTCTGCCTTGGAGGTGTCTCACCACGACGAAATGGAGTCTGCTCGGCGTGAACCAGGAGAATCTGCACGTCTACATGGAGGATCCAGCTGACGTCTAGGAGATCCACCCCTTCAACCAACAGGAGATCTTTGAGGCGAAGCCAGACTTTTCCGATGATGAGAAGCTGACATCAACAGCAATTAATCATGAACACATACATTAATTCATGATATGGTAGAAGATAGAGTGAACATTGCCCGAACAACATTGCCATCAATCTGGGCCTGCATGGAGGCAATTTACAGCATCATTCACAGTCATATAACATTTTTCTTGTCACAGCTGCATTTAGTACCATGTATAGCAGAGCCTTTTCAGCATCTGCTCTAGTCCTAAACTCAACGTACCCAAATCCTTTTGGTAGATTAACCTGCTCAAGTGCAACATGTTATAGCACCTTAAAAGCACACATTTTACCAATTACACAGCACAAAAGCTTTTATAAACTTACAGAGTTACCTGCATGAATGAATGAAACATTAGTTTCACTATCTATGATCGTTGGTTAACATAACTGTAAGAATTCCCTAAACGATTTTACCCATCAGGAGGCAGAAAATGCAGAAAGTAAGCATTAATTTCCAACCCTTGATAAATAGAAAAGCAATGAGCAGAGTAATACTGTAACAATCCGAGTGCTCTAACATCAGCTCAAGCTCCTTCATAGTTAGAACGCCACAGCATGGAAAAAAAAGGGGGAAAAAAAACAGAGGCTTGAAAGCATGCATGTAAAACTTTACACATTAGCTCATGAAGTGCTGATTTCATTAAACAAACTTCAGAAATTAAGATACAAAAGGGGCTTGAAAAGTATCAGAATACAAGGAGAATCTTCCAGACTACATATCAGAATAAATACTAGAAAACAATTCTTACCACAGTCACAATCAAAGAGAATAGAGTCAAGCTGACATGAAGTATAAAACTGGAATCAACCAACCACGGACAAACAGTTCCTCCACAGAGTGCAGACTCCAACATATAGCTTCTTTTTTTAATTCATTGGAGAACAAGAACTTACGAAATATTGATACAAAATACCCATTAATCTAAAAATGCAGAAGTTTTACTATTGAATTGTATAAAGCTCAATCTTCTTCATGTCCACAATGAAGCCAGCAGTGCAGTTCTGTCCTCTCTGTCTTCTCCACATCAGCAGCTTCAACAATGAATACAGCAGTGCAAATCTCCAGCAAGTAACAATCACAAGCAATCCTGCAATCTTTAGTTAACTTCTTCAGCAAGCAACAGTGAAGAAGTTAGAGTTTGTTAAAGCTGTTATAGAAGTCTGTTATTCTATTAATTAACCGTTGTTTATTCTGTTTATTCTGTTTCCATACTAGTCTATATAAACAATGTAATAAACAATGGTTAAAGTGTTAAGTAAAAAGAGAGAATTCAGTTCATTATCTCTATTTCAATATGGTATCAGAGCATTTTCTTTGAAGTTTTCTTTCCGCATCTTCATCCTCTTCATCAGTTCTTTTTTTCTCTTTACTTTCTTAACAATGGCTGTCAATACCAACCCTACATCAGAGATGGATTCTTCCAATCCTTTCTTCTTGCATCATGGTAACAGTCCTGGAGCCATGATCGTCTCAAAGCCACTCAATGGTGAAAACTATAATTCATGGAAAAGGGCGATGATGATGGCTTTATCAGCCAAGAACAAACTCAGTTTTGTTAATGGCACTTTGCCTAAGCCATCCAATCTTTATGATTCTCAAGGCTTGGCATGGACTCGTTGCAATAACATGGTCCTCTCATGGTTGCTCAATTCTGTTTCAACAGAGATTGCTAATAGCATCATTTACATTGATGATGCATCTGAAATATGGATTGACCTACAGGATCGGTTTTCTCAGCACAATGGACCACGAATTTTTCAGCTCCAGAAATCTATTTCATGTTTGTCACAAGAAAACAATTCTGTGAGCTCATACTTTACTGCTATGAAAGGATTATGGGATGAGTTAGGAAATCACCAGCCAATCCCTACCTGCACATGTGGAGCTTTGAAAACTATTCTGTCTTACCATCATCAACAACAAGTCTATCAGTTCCTAATGGGATTGAATGAAAGTTATTCACAGGTTCGAGGTCAAATTTTGTTGATTGATCCACTGCCTTCAATCAATAAAGTTTTCTCACTTGTCATCCAAGAAGAGAGGCAACGTATGATTTCTTCATCAAGCCTCTCATTCAATCAGAACACCACTGCTTTGTTTACAAAGACTGTGTCTCCAACTCGTTTTGCCGGTAACAAATCCTTTCATATTCGAAAAGATCGGCCTATATGCTCTCATTGTGGTATTTCTGGTCACACTGTGGAGAAATGTTACAGAATTCATGGTTTTCCACCTGGTTACAAGTTCAACAGAGGAAAGAATGCACCTCCTAGTGTTAATCAAGTTTCTGGCTGTAATACCCCTCAGCTTCCTATTACTTATGAACAATGTCAGCAGCTAATTAACATGTTCAAACCGTCCATCTCAGAGCATGACTCGTCTGTCAACCAAGTTTCCTCATTTGCAACTAAAGAATCAGAAGTCTCCATGCAAGGTGAAAATATGACAATTGCAGGTGATTCTTCACTCACAAGTGATATGCAACTTTATGCTCTAGATTCAAAACATTCTGTTTTTGCATCTTCCTTGTCTTTAACTCAACAGTCTTCACTCACAAATTCTACCAAAACTTCTTGGATCATTGATACTGGTGTTACAGATCACATGATCTGTTCCATGTCACTTTTTACAAGTATTACTTCTGCTGTTTCCAAATCCGTAAGATTACCCAATGGACAATATGCTTCAGTTACTCACATTGGCACAATTAAGATCTCAGAATCTTTTGTTCTCATTGATGTACTTTGTATTCCTTCTTTTTCATTCAACTTAATATCTGTTAGCAAACTAATCAAAAATCTACAATGTTGTGTCATCTTCTTATCAAAGTTCTGTTTTGTTCAGCACCTTACAAGCTGGAAAACGATTGGTGTGGGTAAAGAAGCTGGAGGTTTATATCATTTGCTGTAAAATCCAGTTTCTTTTTTACCTAAGAATTCTGTTTCTGTCAATTCTGTAAAATTCGTGTCCAATCATGTTGTCACTGATTTAGCCTCTGCTAGTTTCTCTGTAAACTTTGTCAATAAAAGCTTATGGCATTATAGATTAGGACATCCTTCAGACTTGCCTTTGAGATTACTTTCTCATGTAATTCCTCAAGTTCTACATGAATCAAATAAGAATTGCAGCATCTGTCCATTGGCCAAACAACATCGTTTATCTTTTCCCCATAGTTCATCCATTTCCCCACAACCTTTTGATTTAATTCATTGTGATATTTGGGGCCCATTTTCTACAAAATCTCTTACTGGTTCATCATATTTTCTGACCATTGTTGATGATCATACCAGATTTACATGGATTCACCTTTTAGAAAATAAATCTCAAACCAGAACTCACATTCAAGCTTTCTTCAATCTGGTTGAGACACAATTCAATGCTAAAATCAAGTCGGTCAGATAATGGAGTTGAGTTCAACATGAGCCATTTCTATGCATCAAAGGGTGTTGTCCATCAACTAAGCTGCGTTGAAACACCACAACAAAACTCCACTGTTGAACGTAAACACCAGCATATTTTGAATGTGGCTAGATCCATTCATTTTCAGTCACATTTGCCTTTAAAGTTTTGGGGGGATTGTATTCTTACAGTCGTGCATTTGATAAATAGAATTCCTACTCCTATACTGCACAATAAGTCTCCTTATGAAACCTTGTTTAAATCCCCTCCATCATATTCTCATTTGCGAGTATTTGGTTGTCTCTGTTATGCCAATACTCTTCTTCGCAATCGACATCAGTTTGATCCTAGAGCTAAGCCATGCATATTTCTTGGTTACCCCTTTGGCATGAAAGGTTACAAACTTTATGATTTACATCTCAAAACTGTGTTTGTTTCCAGAGATGTTGTGTTCCATGAAACTATATTTCCTTTTGCACTCACGTATCCTATATCTCCTAATGATTCTGTCTTACCTTTGCCTATTCCAATACATGACTCAGCTTTTCCTTTACTTGATCCCTTACTTACAAATTCTTTCCCATTGAGTTCCATCAATGATTCACCTTCTAGTTCAAGTAACATGAATCCCACTACAGAACCATGTATACCATCTGCTTCAGAAATTACACCGCATCCCAGTAGAAAGTCTTCTAGGGTAAAACACACACCTGGATATTTGCATGACTATCATTGTCATATTGCAACCTCCACTTCAGATCCTGCACCTTCGTCTACAGTTTCAGGTATTCCTTATTCTCTTTCTTCAGTTCTTTCATATGATCATCTTTCCTCTACTCAGAAATTATTTAGTCTTTCTATCTCTGCACTTGTTGAACCCACATCTTATATCCAAGCTGTTAAACATGAGGAATGACGTGAGGCTATGGATAATGAGATCAAAGCACTTGAACAAAATGATACATGGACTGTAGTTGATCTCCCTGCTTCCAAGCATGTTATTGGGTGCAAATGGGTTTACAAAGTCAAGTTAAAATCTGATGGGACTTTGGAGAGGTATAAAGCCAGGTTAGTTGCCAAGGGCTATAATCAGTGTGAAGGATTGGATTACTACGAGACTTTTTCTCCTGTGGCTAAGCTCACCACTGTCAGAACCCTTTTAACAGTTGCCGTAGTAAAGAAGTGGGATCTTCATCAGTTGGATGTGAATAATGCTTTTCTTCATGGCCAATTAGATGAAGAAGTCTACATGTCTTTACCTCCTGGCTTTGCCAAACAGGGGGAGTCCAAAGTATGCAAATTACACAAGTCAATCTATGGCTTAAAGCAAGCTTCTAGGCAATGATTTGCTAAATTTTCTTCTGCCCTGCTCGAGTTTGGATTCATACAGTCCAAAGCTGATTACACCTTATTTACAAGAACTTTGGGGGGTTCATTCATCGCATTATTGGTTTATGTTGATGATATAATTGTTGCCAGCGATAATTCAGCCGAGGTTTCAAAATTTATCCAACTGCTTAATGATAGATTTAAGCTAAAAGACCTTGGTCAGTTGAAATATTTCCTTGGTTTGGAAATAGCTCGCAGTGAGCTTGGCATCTCTGTCAGCCAAAGAAAATATGCCTTGGAAGTTCTTGAAGATACTGATATGTTGGCTTCAAAACCAGTACAATTTCCAATGGAACCTAATATGAAATTCTCTAAAGATTCTGGACAAATCTTAGATGATCCTACTGCCTACAGACGGCTTGTTGGGCGGTTACTTTATCTCACTATCAGCAGACCTGACATTTGATTTGCAGTGCAAGTCTTAAGTCAATTTATGGACAAGCCTAGAGTCCCTCATTTAACTGCAGCAACTAGAGTCATGCGCTACATTAAAGCATCTCCAGCTCAAGGGTTGTTCTTTCCAGTTATTTCTAGTTTACAAATGAAGGCATTCTGTGATTCTGACTGGGCAGGTTGTGTTGATTCCAGAAGATCAGTAATAGGATACTGTGTCTTCCAAGGGCAGGTTGTGTTGATTCCAGAAGATCAGTAACAGGATACTGTGTCTTCCTTGACAATTCTTTGATTTCTTGGAAATCCAAGAAACAAACCACTGTATCCAGGTCTTCTGCTGAGGCTAAGTACAGAGCAATGGCATCCACTTGTTGTGAGGTTGTGTGGCTTCACAATCTTCTTCAAGACCTACAAGTTCCACCTCAAACTACTCTTCTTTATTGTGACAGTAAAGCTGCTCTTCACATTGCAGCTAACCCCGTCTATCATGAGCGTACAAAACATATTGACATTGATTGTCATGTGGTTCGCGAGAAGATTCAGTTAGGCATTCTGCGCACTTTTCATGTTTCCTCCAAACACTAGCTCGAGGATATATTTACTAAGGCTCTTGGCTTCACTCACTTTTATCCTTTGTTGTCCAAGATGAGTCTTCATAACATTTATTCTCCTTGATCCTTTTATACGTCTCATCTTGAGGGGGAGTATTGAATTGTATACAGCTCAATCTTCTTCACGTCCACAATAAAGCCAGCAGTGCAGTTCTGTCCTCTCTGTCTTCTCCACATCAGCAGCTTCAACAATGAATACAGCAGTGCAAATCACCAGCAAGTAACAGTCACAAGCAATCCTGCAATCTTTAGTTAACTTCTTCAGCAAGCAACAGTGAAGAAGTTAGAGTTTGTTAAAGTTGTTAGAGTTAGTTAAAGCTGTTATAGAAGTCTGTTATTCTGTTAATTAACCGTTGTTTATTTTGTTTATTCTGTTTCCATACTAGTCTATATAAACAATGTAATAGACAATGGTTAAAGTGTTAAGTAAAAAGAAAGAATTCAGTTCATTATCTCTATTTCAATATTTACATCACTAACAACCCCTTTAATTAATCTATTATGCTCAGGCTTAATGGTATATGCTTTATCGATGATCAATTGTGCTTTAACATCCTTCAAATGCTTTCTTTAGCAATTAAACTACAGAATTACAAGTTCATAATTAATCAAAAGAAAAGAAAAGAAAAGAAAAACACTTAATAACTAATCATAGTCCTTCCCCACCATAAAAAAATGGTGGAGGACCTGGAACCGAAGCCTGACCGCGATGAAGGACCTGCCTCGCATTGGCTTTGCTATTTCCGAAACCTGATTGCAGCTTAAATCTGTTTTTTTAATTAAAATTTGAATTTTTTTTAAATTAATTTTTTTAATGTTTTGATTTATTAATATAAAAATTAAATTTAATAAATATTATTTTAATATATTTTTAAATTTTAAAAATAATTTTTATCATATTTTTTAAACTCTCATGTAAAAACTAAGAAGATAGCATGTGTAGGCTTTATAAAATGAAAAAAATGAAAAAAATAATTTTTTCGTTTTTCTTAAAAAAAAACATAAGAATATATTTTTTAAAAAGAAATAACATTAAATAGTACAGTTATTAAACCCTACTTAATATTATTGTCAATTTGTTAATTTAACAATTTAAAATTTAATTTAAATTGAGTTTCACTTTGAATTATTTTAAATGTTTCAATTTAAATAATATTAACAGTTACTCTAATTAATTTTATAAAATTTTAAAAAAAAATAATTAGATTTGATTAATTTAATGATGCATACAATAACCTAATAATCCATAATTTAAATTAAATTAAGTCTCAAGAGCCAAACTGACAAATTAATTATTCATGAGCGTAATTTATTTATTATCTGTAGTTTAAATCTTAAGATTTTATAAATGTAATTTGATATAAATGATTTACTTGAAAAATAAAATTAATTCTAGTTTTTAATATATTAATTTTGATTTAAGAAAATAACAAGAATTAATTTTTTTTTCCTTGTAAATAGACTTACTTAAGCATCTTCCCAAAAACTTGATCAAAATATAGAAATTAAATACCTAAACCATTAAAACAAAAATAAATAAATAATCATATAGTAAAGACCCGACCCGACCCGACCCGAAACCAAAACCCTACTAAAACCTTCTCCATCTCTCTTTCCAATTTCCATGGCGACTGTCTTGCTCTTCAAGACATAACAACACCAGAAGAACCCTAAACCCAGGGGTCCTCTCCACACTGTCTTTTCTTTTTACAAAAAAGGAAATGGGAAGAACAAGCGAAATTGGAGGGCTAATCTCAGCACTAGCAGCCTCCTTTTCTTTTTCTCAATCAAATCTTGTGTCTTTTGCTGATGGCCCTTTTAATTTCTCTCCTTTTTCTTCCTCAAATCCTTCTCCTTCCCCTCCTCAAACTTCTTCTCTTTCTGACCAATCTCAGCCGTCCGCTCTGCCTCCATCAACGGTCGCGGGTAGTGGTGAGTCTGGTCCTAGAGCTCCTAGGAATGATAACCCACGAACAACGTCGTCTGGTTTTGATCCTGAGGCTTTAGAGAGAGGTGCTAAGGCTCTGAAGGAGATTGCCTCTTCTTCCCATGCTAAAAAGGTGGAAACTTTATTTCAAAGAAAGTAGTTTTTTGTGGGGTTCTGAGGTTGTTTTAAGTATGGCTTTTTTTTTGGTGGTGGGTTTTATGGGAAATTTGTGAAAATGGGTTTGTGGTGTTTTTGCTGGGTTTTTGAAATTAGATTTTGTTTATTGTTTATTGGGTGTTTTTTTGGTGGGTTTTTAAGTGGGAGGATTTTTTTTAGATATTTTTGTTGGGTTTTGAGATTGCTTTTGTGGAGTTTTGATTTTAGCTTTGAAGTTTATGTTGTTATTTCTAGTTATGGAGATGAGTGGATAGAGAATTTCAATTATTTTAAAGTCTACTTTTTTTTTGCATTGGTATAAAAAAATTAGAGTTTAAGTTAGTTTTCCGGAATTGCTTGAGTGAATTGAATTGTTCTTAGTTTTCCATTTCCAGGCCTTTGGATTCATTTTGCTGTTGTGAAATTTGCGTGCTCGAAATGACTTTTGACAGGATTTTTTGGTTATTCATTGATGTAGAATGTGCATTTGAATGGTTCTTCAGTTAATGGATGTGCTAATAGTGGTGCTTGTTGTCTGTGTAGGTCTTTGAATCTATAAAGACACAAGAAGCAACGAGACAGGCAGAATTGGCTGCAAAGGCTGCAGAATATAAGGCAATGCAAGCTCAGGCAGAAACTGTAAGTTACACTATGATGAGTTCCTCTCTTTTTTTTTTAATTTCCGTCAAGCTTGTGACTTGTGAGACCTCTTTGTTAGCCATTAAATGGTTGGTGGCTAAGAAGTCTTAAAGATACTTGAAGTGAAAATGCATATTGGAGTCTCTGCTGTTGTCTTGTTGGGTTCCTTTTACTTGATCAAGTGGTGGCTAAGAGTCACCTGTTATTTTTGTAGGTCTTCGAAATAATAACATGACTGACCTCAATTTCTTTTTTGGAAACTGCCAACTAATCTCGGAGTTATGAACTCAGGAATGCATATTGCTAGGATAGGCATTGAATTCTATACGTCATTTATTTCTCCTGGAATACAAATGAGGGGGCTTTCCTGACAAAATTAAAGTTAATCTGCTTGGTTGCAATTCTTCTTTTTTTGTGACCAAGTTTTCTGATTGAGGCATATCAGGTCTTCCTTTAGTGTGGATCACATAAAATGTTCTTTAATCGGTGGCTTGCAGAAATTGCTATGTGATCTTAAATGCCCTTTTACTAGCACCCAGTGGATTAGTTGTTGAGGTGAAACATCTATCTTATGCTACTATTTCTAGATTGCTACTTTCCACTGCCAACATTTTATCCTCTATTAGGTATTAGGTGTAGGTTGAGAACTTGTGCTAGATGTGTTTCTTCATTTTTCTCTGTTTTTTACTGATGTGAATCGGAGTTCTGTTGGGGAATAGTTGTGGTTCTTTATTGGTTTTCCCTGTGTTTTATCAGTTATTGTTATCAGTGCAGTTATGTTAGGGTTAAGACAATTTTTCTGTAGATCAGCTTCTTATTAGAAATCTGTTAGTATTTGAGTCATAGTTTTTCTTAAATTTCCTGTAGTTTAATTTTGAAGTTTTAGCTGAAATTGGTATTTGTGCACTTAGAAAATTTCCAACCATTAAGCCCCTTTACTTTCTTGTTGAATGAAAGGCACCCACTCTCCTAAGGGGAAAAATAAGTTTCAAAATAGAGGCAGATAATTTGTTTTTCTCTGCTCATTAATTCACCTAAAGCAATGTACTTGTTAGTTGTGGCAAATGGCTTGTGGGAGATTGGTCTTTGATTTTTTGTTATGAGAAGTTGACAATAGAATCTGTGTTACTATATTCCTGCAGAATGAATTTTGCTTTTGCAGACTTGATATGTTTTGAGGATTGACACATTTTTTGTTGCTGACATATCATCATTTTTCTTAAATTTTCTTCCATATGCTTGGCAGGAGAGACAAAGGGTGGTATATGATGAGCAGAAGAAGCTGGCTCAGCACCAGGCGCAAACTAAATCCCAGATGGCTCGCTATGAAGATGAGCTGGCTAGGAAGAGGATGCAGGCATGTACTGTTAACATTTTAGGATTGAAAGGAGTTATTTCATGGAGAGGAGTTTAATTTGTTCATATTACAGGCTGAAAATGAATATCAAAGAGCAAGGAACCAAGAGCTCGTGAAACTGCAAGAAGAATCATCAATAAGACTGGAGCAGGCTCGAAGAGCAACAGAAGAACAGATTCAAGCACAGCGGCGACAAACAGAGAGGGAAAAGGCTGAGGTAGAACGTGAAACAATTAGAGTGAGAGCTATGGCAGAAGCAGAAGGGAGAGCCCATGAAGCAAAGCTAGCTGAAGATGTTAATAGGCGAATACTGAAGGATCGTGCAAATGCTGAAATGGAGAAATGGGTTGCTG
This sequence comes from Populus trichocarpa, assembly GCF_000002775.5. Taxonomy (NCBI): domain Eukaryota; kingdom Viridiplantae; phylum Streptophyta; class Magnoliopsida; order Malpighiales; family Salicaceae; genus Populus; species Populus trichocarpa. The sequence goes on along the minus strand of NC_037285.2, from coordinate 48,368,932 downwards.
CAATAAACACTACCTTTGAGCACATTGGAGGTATAAACTCAATCACATGCACTAGCTTAAACTTGGAGAAAGCCTTGTTTGAAGAGAGCCTTGGCTATGGCATTTATAAAAGATTATGATTATTAGGAAGGGCTGGACTTCTCTTGGTTAACTGATGGCCCTACCTCTCTACCCTAGCTCAGGGACCCTGTCCATCAGCAAATCAACTGAATGCTTGATGGTCCCTGATTTCTCTACATCAAATCTGGTGTTCTACTAATTAATTTTAACAGTACTCTTCATAAAGCTTTAATTGCATTGTTTTGGTTTTATTGGCTCATTGATTGTTGCTCAAGAAGATACCATCTTATGTGAGTCTATCTAACTTTTATAGGTGGTTTGCGAGCTGTTTTAACCGATCAAAACAAGCTGGTTGTTGTTGTGGGAGGGGTCACAGCTCTTGCAGCGGGGATTTACACAACAAGGTAAAAATTACTCTTGCTTGAAGATGCTGATTGGTGGACTTGTATGCTGTTAGTGACCTTTGCAGGTTTTTTCCTGTAATTAATATGTAGTCAAACTTTGGAGATTCTGAGTTTGCTATGTTTGTTGTTATTTTGAGTAGATGGCCTTGAGTTGTCAAGGTCTTAAATGGTTGGTCAGTGTGCTGAATATCAGTTTACATCTTTAGATGTCTAGTTGGCCATGTCTGGGTCTGCTATTGCGCAGTTAGTGTGGAAGTGTGAGCAGTCAATTTTCTACTGTGTCCACCAAGTCTCCTGAATGTGTGAATTAACTCTACAGCTTTTGCTTCCAATTTTTGAATTGCAGAGAAGGTGCTCGAGTGATCTGGAGCTATGTGGATAGAATATTAGGACAACCATCACTAATACGAGAGTCCTCCAAGGGCAAATACCCTTGGTCAGGAGTTTTTACCCGTTCCTTTAGAACTTTATCAAGTGGTGCTAATAAAGGGTCAGCTTCTAAAAATGGAAATGGATTTGGTGATGTGATTTTACATCCTTCTCTTCAGAAACGAATTGAACAGCTGGCTAATGCAACTGCCAATACAAAATCCCATCAGGCTCCATTTCGAAACATGCTTTTCTATGGTCCTCCAGGAACAGGGAAAACAATGGCTGCTAGAGAGTTAGCTCAAAAATCTGTATGATATCTAAGCTTAATTTAATTTTTTTATTAGTACTTTGAAGTCTTCAATTCATTAATTATGCCATGTGATGTCAATCTTCTTTGTTCAGTATTGAAGTTGCAAGCATGAATTGAGAGATTGTAGTGCATTCACTTTTCTGACCTTGTCATGTCATGGATTCATTGGGATGGAAGTCAAAATGTTTGTCATAAATTCACATGTTTATTGCCATAACCATTTCTGCTTTCTGCTGGCTAGCTAGTATTTTTTATTTGGGATTAGATATTTGGCACTTTTGACTCACAAGTTTGATAAATGTAAATTTATTGACACTTCAAATTGCTCTTGTAGAGTTCGCATTTCATATGTTATCACATCATATTAAGATAGCTTCTGAAAAATGTGTTGCTGCTTCTTTTCTTCTTTCTTCTGACTTCAAATTTACATGCAGGGTTTAGATTATGCCTTGATGACTGGTGGAGATGTTGCTCCTCTGGGATCACAGGCTGTCACAAAGATTCACCAGTTATTTGACTGGGCCAAGAAGTCTCGGAGGGGTTTGTTGCTATTCATTGATGAAGCAGATGCATTTCTGTGCGAGTAAGTGACAATTTTCTTTTGGATAAAAGAATTTCATTTCAAGGAGTTTAAAATACTTTGTTAATGGCCATATAAGATGCTTGAGGTGTCATTCTTCAGTCTGAAAAATGAACTAAAATAAAATTAAACAAATAAAATAGACTAAAATCCCCTTTAGTTTGGTGTGTACTTATAAAGTATCTCTTTATGGAGAGAACATTTATGCACTAGCAGATAATTTTATTAGTTTTTGAATTTTAGTCTACTTTAATGCAGCCTGTGTTATTCTGAGTGAGCTGATAAAATGTTGAACTATATAAAATAATGTTAAATGGGTAAAAGCAAGACATAATTTGCTCATAAATATTACTGTACCCTGCTAGTTATTTAGTTCTAGTAAATTTATTTTCAGTTTTACAAGTTGAACCAGGTTCCCGCTTGAGAGAAATGAATTTGTTTCCTGAACATTGCAGGCGGAATAAGACCTACATGAGCGAAGCTCAACGAAGTGCACTTAATGCCCTTCTTTTCCGCACTGGTGACCAGTCCAAGGACATAGTCCTTGCTCTTGCCACAAACCGCCCTGGTGATCTTGATTCAGCTGTTGCAGACCGGATAGATGAAGTCCTGGAATTTCCTTTACCTCAGACAGAGGAACGCTTCAAGCTGCTCAAGCTTTATCTGGACAAGTATATAGCTCAGGCTGGATCAAGAAAATCTGGCTGGCTTCAGAACTTGTTCAAAAGACAACCGCAGAAGATAGAAATAAAGGGATTGACCGATGATATCTTAAAGGAAGCAGCAGAAAGAACAGAGGGATTTTCTGGGAGAGAAATTGCAAAATTGATGGCAAGTGTCCAAGCAGCAGTTTATGGAAGTCAGAATTGTGTGCTTGACTCAGCCCTCTTCAGAGAAGTGGTAGATTATAAAGTTGCAGAACATCAACAAAGGAGTAAACTGGCATCAAAATCAGATGAAAAAAGTGCTTAAGGTGTCTGTATGTTGAAATGCTTTTTTTTTTATTGGGCAGTTCTTTTATTCGGATAAGGATAAGGTACATGAGTGACTTAGCTAACCAAAAAAGCCCACATTTTTTGGTTCCGGGCATCATGTTGTTACCATTATTTCCCCCCCTTTCATGGGGGAATTTTGAAATGTGTTAGATTGTGATGATTCTTTGGTATATTTGTTTCATTTGGCTTGTTATTGGCATCTTTATCATGCCTCTCCCTTCAACTTCTGTTGTAAATTTACCCAAAAACGAGTGTCGGAGATGATGTGCTGGTAAATTCGTAAAGAATATGAATTAATAAAAAGCATGCAAACACAAAAATCTTCCCTATGAATCTTCAAAGAGAATTATACAATGTAACCCAAAAAAGAAACAGAGAATACAGAGCCTTATGGAAACCTTCATTGCTTTAATCTTCAAGATATAGATCGCCCTTCATCTTCAAGATATCGTCGGTCTCCAAGGCTGGCCAGCCACCGTCTTTCCCATCTTCCCTGCATACGAGGAAGAGAGCGACTCTTTCTTAGATCAGGATAGGAAGACAGTTTTTGAAACCAGGATAATGAAACTTTTCTAGGCTTCTAGCCACTGCCCATCAACTTTCTATGGTCCATTGCAACTTTGGAAGAATTCTACCTTGGCATTTCTTCATGAAACATGCCATTCCAGATTGCTGCACCGGTATTGATAATTCCATGAGGCTCACCAGTGGATTTTGCACAAGGAACGCCGTGCAATTTCTTCAACAAGTCTTCAAGCAAGATATGTTCCTACATCTCCTAACGTTATAGATCTCCAAAAGCAAGCAACAATTTGGCCTCCTGTGCTCAAATTCTTCGTCCACAGAGAAAACGAACTTGTCATTCCAAGTAGGGTTTGTGTTCCCGGTTCTGTCAACTCTTGAGACAACCTTTTCCTTAGGGTTGATGTAGGCCACCACGTAGGTTTGCACAGGAGTTGAAGATGAGTTGCTCATAGACGTGAGCTCTTGTGCTGATATGAGAATGATCTCCATGATGATTGCTTTACGTAATGAAGATGTCTCCATGCTGACGCTGTAGAATGAATGTAGGATGAACAGCTGGGGTTTTTTTTCTCAGGTATGAGAGAATAGGTTAAAGGGTCCGGAAGCATTGTGCTTCATTTTTGAAGTATTTCACTTCCATTTGAAGGTTGATCGTCTTCATATATAATGTGTTGTTTGTTTTATAATCAATTTCAATAATCATCAAAGTCAAGTTATTGCAAATATATAGCTATATAAGTAGTTCTAAATCTTGGATAAGTTTTATAGGTTGATCTAGAATTCAGCTGATTCAGGATTTCAACCAGTTGTATTTTAAAAGAAAATAGAAAAAGAGAATAGATTAAATAATCTGGTCAAAAACCTAAGTTAACCCATTAATCTTCTAGTTATAAATTTGATCCAGTCAAAACCTGGCTCTTAACTCGTTGATTTTTTAAAAAAAAAATTGTTCAAAATATTGTAAAATATGTGTTAAAGATTTATAATCAAAACCATGAAAACTAGAAACATTTTATATATCTGGAGAACATAAAATTGAAATTAAGTAGATTATACTTTTATCTTCTATTTTTTCAAGTAATGTTTGCATTACATAATATCATAATTCAGATAAAAAAAAAGATATTCAATAAAAAAAAAAGTAAAATATCACTCTAAATTATGTTCTTATTGTTAAAATATAATTAAAGAAATCAAAGCAAGCAAAGGAATTTTTTTCTAGTTGGATATCAATATAAACAAGGTTGTTAAAATCGCGATTTGACTCGTAAAATCGTACGATTTTACAAGTCAATATATGTTTAACGTGCAAAATCATTCTAAAAACTCGAAAATAGTTGAAATCGGATAAAATCGTTAAAATCGAGTGAAATCACGTACGTAAAAACACGATTTCACCACCGATTTAACGATTTCATCATAGAACATAAATTGTCATTGTTGTTTCCTCCAGCTCCAAATGTCCAACGACTATTGGCCTATTGCTATTACAGAACAAAACAAAATCACGTTCTTTCATCGCGTTTAATTTCACTTTCATACACACAGAGAACAAAATCAAAATCTCTAAATTTCTAAATCCTTAGTCTCTTTCTCTCAGTCGTCTAACAATCAACCACCACCACCAGCCCTCTTTTTTTTTCCATCATCGACGGTGTCCTTTTCACCAGCCACCGTGAGATCCAGAGTCCGTTATATAAATGATTCTTTAAAATTTGAATACTAGCCTAAAAAACAAAAGGAGGAAAGATAATAGAAAACAAAGAGCCGGCTAAAAAGGAAGTGAAATGGAGAGACAATGAAAAAACAAAAAACACTAATTTTTCAAGTAAAAAATCTAAAGCAGACAAATTAACAAAAACTAAAATAGTTAGTGTTTTTACCTTGCATAAAATTACTGTTCATTATCTCACAAATTATTGTGGATTGTAACAGTGATTTTTTGTTAAAATTTTCAATTTGATCCTTGAAGTTTTTATTTGTATAATTAAGCCCTTTTGAGCCAAAATTAGTATCTAATTTCATGTTTTTTTTTTTTTTAGAAAGAGGGTTGAATTGAAAGATAAAGAACTAAAGTGAAAAACACGTGTAATATAGGTGGCGCTTTCAAATTTGTTTGTGAAGTACATTTTAGTCCCCAGCATTTTTTTGTTATAAGGTGATCGGTCCCATTAATTTTTAAAAAATACATTTTGATACCAAACTTTATTTTTTTAATTTTTCAGTTTTCTTCATGGGATGGGAGAGGATTTGTTGGATTCTGGCAAAGAGAAAAAAAACTATTTGTTGGTGACGATTACGACCACCAAACAAGTTAAAATTAGTGTTAACAAGTTCCATTAAGTTATAAGAGTCTTATGGTGGTTATTTTAAACCTCAATGTAGCCTACAAAACCCAATCTATATCAAGGATGCAATTTTTTTCAGTTTGATTTAGTGGTTTGGATCCTTTTTTTGGTTTAACGGGTTGATAGGTTAGTTTCTTGATGTTTGTAGGGTGTTTTGTGGTTGAAAACGGGTTTTTTGGGTAAAAAAACTTGTAGGCCTGATTTCCTAACTATAACAATGATGGCAGGAATCTGAGTTGGCAGACAATACATAGTCTACAACAGCAGGTGACGTGTTCCCTGCATGTTCTTTATTTTCAAAAAAAAGGGGTGGACAACAAAAAATTTAAAAAAATAGGCCTAGGCGCACGGGCCTAGACTTCAAGGCCCACACGCTTGGGCTTTTCCTTTTCTAGTATTTTTTTTTAATTAATATTTTTTAACTGTATTGGATGTCTTTAATTTTTTATAGGTTAGTGTGATTCATCTGTAATTTTTTATATAAATTAAATTTATTTTTATAAATTAAAATGTTTATTTCTTATGATATTTTTAATATGTGCAACCTTACATAGTTTTTTTTCTTTTATTTTATAAAATAAATTTTATATGTTTGTCAATTTTTATTACAAATTGGTTTTAATAAACAAATTCGTTAAACACAACCGGGTAAATGACTCATGTTGAGCTATTAAATATCTTAATTTATATTTGTATCTTAATTGTTGCAATTTCATTTTTATTTATAATCAAATTTTTTTATTGAATTATCATAAATCTAGAACACACAATAAACACACAATCTTGACATATCTTATGTCCAGATCATGAATTTCGCGTGTTAACCAAGCTTTTCCCATAGAAATTTTTTTTCATTTATTTCTTGTTTATGTTGCCTTATTTTTTATCATATTATCATATTAATCAAAATTTAATTCGATTATCAAATTTTTCTCACTTCTTTAAAAGCACGATCGTCTCCTATTTTTTTTAATTTAAAAAAAATTATCCGGCTCGTAGTGTCGCGCAGGCCACTAATCTAGTCTGAACTAAACTCGACCAAATCAAAATAAATATTTTTTAAAAAAACAACTTTATTTTAGATATGAAACCTAGATTTAATCCAGTGACATGCAAGCTGACTCGATAACGTAGATACGTAAGCTATTTTTCAAGTCTAATCACAAGCCAGGTTTCAAAACTATACCACCGGAAGTTACTTACTATGATTCCAAATCCGGTATCCTCCCTATCTACATCCAAGCCTTTTCAGGGCAGCTTTTTGCCTTTTTTAAGAGCCCGGAAAGCTCCTTGTAAACACCATAATTAGTTAGTGTGTTGATGTGATCATTTTCCTCTCTAAACAAAAAAATATACTATACAAAGACTCTGATTCTACCAGTGGAAAGGCACTTTCATCTCCTTCCAAGTGTTTTTCTTATGGCTATCTTCAAGGCTGGTTGGTGGTGTTTCAAGATCTTGTTGGTGCCATATCAAGATATGGTAAGATCTCAATAGTTTCCACAATGGAGTGGAGTGATGATCGTAGGTTATAATGTTGTAATCATAATCATCAAGAAGCTAGGAATTAAGCAATGATGGTGGTAGTATTTGCTAATTGATCTTCTTCCTTGCCTTTTTTTTTATATATAAATGTTTGTTCTGATATTATAATTATATTTTTTTACTCGTTGATGAAGGTTTTTTCATTAATTTACACGTTAATTGAGATTAAATTCTTTTCTAAACGATTTTAAAAAATTAACGAGAAATATTCAATCACTTCTTACTTCTACCACGAAATTGAACAGTGTTATTATTGAATTGTTGATTCACAAGGCTGAAATATAATTTTTTACCGAACAGGAAAAAAAACAACCTTGAGGGTTTTTATTTAGACGAAGGATCAAGAATAATGAAATGAAAACAACAAAGAATCACCATGATTAAACATTAGATCATGGTGTTTACCATACACTAATCCAACAATTAAGAATGGTAATTAGTGCATTACGAGCAATATTACTCCAAAGCATTATAATCCCACTTCGAACTAATAAGATCATGCTGGCACCACCTGCTTACATGAAGATCGATTTACCAAGTCCTTGACATTGATGCATGCATGGAGAGATCGAGCTCCATTGATTCTAGAACATGTAGAGATCAGCTAGCTCTTCCAAAGAACCAAAATTAACACTTGGATCTGCATTTTCAAGCATCCATAAAAGGTGGTCGAAAAAGACAACCTCGCATCTCACCACCAAAATGCTATCCTCTCCCGGCTTTTGCTTTGACTTCTCGATGAGAGCATTCACTAAAGGATGGCTCAAATACTTGGAGCTGATGACATACCTCTTCCTTGTGCTTCCAACAAATATAGTCGCATGGTTTTCATCTTCTTGCTTATGATCATGATGACCCCATAAATCTTCTCTGGTAGATTTGGACCTTAGGCTACTGTAAGATGAAGATCTCCCTAGTTGCCTTGACAGACTCTTGCATTTACGTAGTATCAAACTGATCTTCTTCATTGTTTTTTGAGGGAAACAAGGAAAGAACAGAAAGACAATATGAATGGGCCATGCATATATAGGAGACTTGCCATTTACTCACAGAGGGTGCGACAGCAGCAACTGGGGTGGCTGGCTAGATCAGCCATGGTGGGTGCTATGTCATTGTTTACTGTGCTGGAAATGTGGGGCATGTTGAGCCCTGCAACCGAACATTTCGAGCATCAATGACTTAAACAAGCCATCTTTTTATGGATCGATGTTGTATGGTGGGGCTTTTACAGGCACAAAAGTACACAGTACACACAAAGCTCTAGTTACTGGTCAGTTGGGCATTAATGTCCAAGCCCGCAGTTTTCATACCAGACCTGGAATTCGTGTAATTATGTGTTTGGTATCGGTTATGCTTTTTAAAAAAATAGGTTTAAAAAAAAGTTTTTAAATGTGATTCAAGAAAAATTAAGTTCTAAAAAAAAATATATGGGATTTTTGTATGTAAAATAAATAAAAATTAAGTTTTCATCAATGAATACAAAATTAAAATTTAAAACAAAATTATATATAGGTAAACATCTAGTGTACAAAACAAAGGTTATTTGACTACTCAAATGGTTTTTTTCTCAAATATATGAATAACTGAGTATAGTTTTTTTTTTTTTTAAACCAAGTGTATATTTGGTATTGCGTTCCAAACAGGGAATGGGAAAAATTTGAGATTTTTATTTTATTTAAAATTAATTTTTTTTATGTTTTTTAATAATTTTAATGTGCTGACATAAAAATTATTTTAAAAGATAAAAAAATATTATTTTAATATATTTTCGAGTAAAAAACACTTTAAAAAATAATTATTACCACACTCTTAAATACCAAAAAAAAAAATTATATCCATGTAACCCTAATTCATCTGTTTTGGGAAAGCATCCCAATAAAATATTTACAAACGTTTTTAGTAGTACTAAGGCTCATTTGGACAGACTGGGATAGCTCAGTAGCATTGAAGTGTGAAGATAATTTGATGACAATTAAACATTGGTCACAGATGGATCTACCAAAGCTAATAATAAATTTCTGGTTGTGGTGGTTTTTTAAAGTGATTTTTATATTGAAATGTATTAAAATGATGTTTTTTTATTTTTTAAAATTTATTTTTGAGATCAGTACATCAAAACGATCCAAAACAAAAAAAATTAAAATAAATAAAATTTTGGTGCCTAAACAAATGTGTTGGGTTTTGAGGATTAAAAATAATACAGTTATTAAACTTTGTCTGGCTTGATTAGTTATCATAAAAAATTCACGATCCAAGATTTAAATTAGACTTATTAATTCATCACTCGATTAATCTAATCAAACCTAACTACATCAGCATAAAAAACAAAACTCGGTTATTTAGAACTATAAATGACCTGATAATTTAGAAATTGACCCGAGAATTTAGTGAATCCATGGTTAGACCGGGTATGATGGAAAGCAAAGAACTTCTTTCCAGCTCAGCTTCGAAGTGACAGAAGAAGGGATTAGTGCTTGCTTTGAAGCAGAAGCAAAAGCATAATCCATCACATCGGTTGGAGGATCCATGATGAGTCATGGATCATAAACCATTTAGGTGGTGGTCAAATGATAAAAAATTGAGATTAAAAAATTTTTTCTTTCTGTGATTTTAGGTTCGAACTCTATGGTTGCTCATATGATGGCCACTGGAGGCTTACATGGTCGTTAACTTCAGGGCCCGTGGGATTAGTCGAGGTGCGCGCAAGCTGACCCGGACACCCACGTTAAACTAAAAAAAAAAAAGATAAAGCATAATCAAATTCAAATGATGCTATTAGTTGGAGACTAAAGACAATAGACCATAATCAAATACAACCCTTTTATTTTTTTTATTTTTTTATTTTATATTTCATGCTTTTTTTCTTTTCTTCTTTTTTTTTTTTTTTTTTTTTTTTTTGCTCTTATTTTTTTACTTGGCTAGTTTTTTAATTTGAGATTTTTTATATAATTTTATAATTTAGTATTAAATTGGTTTGAAAAATAAGATTTTTACTTGAACCTGAGTTTTTAATTTCACGAGTTATGAATTTAGAATATTAATTTAGGTTTAAAAGATTCGTTCGGATTAATTAGTATGGGTTTAAATAGTTAATTTACTGTTTTTTACTATAGTAACTTTCATACTTGTCGCCTTCAATTATTGTGGATTAACATTTTTTAATTGAACGAAGTTGTTATTGTCTTTTTTATTTTATTTTTTTTGCAAAGTTAAGTTGTTATAACATCTATAAATGCAAAACAACATTTAACTTCGATTTAATGTTTTTTAAAAAAAAACATTATTTGTTTTTTTCTCAATTTCATTCATCAATGTTTTAACTTGTTGAGAAGTTTAACTGGTTAGGAGATAAACTTCGTAAATGATTTTTTTCATGTTTTGTTTAGAGTTATTGCAATCTTGAATAAACATTTATTTTATAATTGATGCTTGATTTCACGTGCATTAAAATTATTTTAAAAAAAATTATTAAATTCGATTAAATTCATGAACCAAGTTATATGTGACCGAGGTCATCCAAAATGTCATCTTTATAATATTTTTAAAATAAATCTGTTTTTTTAATAAGTTGATTCATGCTTTTAAAGGTCATTTATATTTTCTTTGAACTTATTAAATCAATTAATTCATTTTAGGTTAACTCTTATATAATTTGATTGAAAACTTATGTTAAGCAACAAGTCACGTCAAGTCAAGAAACTTCAAGATTTAGATTTAATAATATTACCAAAAAAAATATTCCCCACATTCTTAGCGATATTTTTTACATTATAAAAAAATTAATCAAGCCTGCGGACCTGTATTCTTATAATGACAAGCCAGACACCAGTTTCAGCACCTTATGATGCAGAATGAGCTTGTGTACAAGCCAACTAGCATGTAGATACCTCTAGAAATAAAATGTAAATTCGTTTGTACCTCTAAGAAGCAAACGGGGGTCTAGATTCGGAACCCAAAATGAACAAGAAAATGCATCTTCTGGCTTCTGTTCGGCACTTGAGGATACTCAAATTGCTGTCAAGACTATTTTCTAGACCTTATTCTTGTGTAATATTCAAAGAAGAGTGCTTGTGAAAATTCCATCCAAACAATACTTGGGATGAAAGTAGTCCAAATCACCTTACATGATACATGCTCTGCTCTCAACTTATCCATAAACCTGTGAAGTCTCGATGAACGGGATAAAATAACTCATATCAGTTTTGTCTGACATATTATGAGCTGTTCTACTCATCCCGGGTACTCTCAGCTTACTCAGCCAAAATTCTGTGGTTTGCTTGGATGAGCAGATAAAAAATGAAAGTGTTTCATTTTGTATGCAAGATAGGTCCCCAGTTCAAGATGATTTCAAGAAATGAACACTATCTTTCACTTAAGCTGTATTCAAAATTGTTCACCAATTGTGTTGGAAAAGCAACAAGATGTGTTTATCTTTAGTATAATGGCTGTTAAACGTTGAAACGAAACAGCATTACATCTCCTTCTTGAACTATGTAGTCCTTGCCCTCAGATCTCAACTGCAAAAGTCAAAGTAGCGCAGGTAAGTGAATCTTCAAGAGGAAAGGAACCTGAAATAAGACTACATGCACATAAAGGATTCCCCCCACCACCCCCCCCCCCAAGTTTGTGTGTAGATGTGAGTGTGTGGGGTGGGTTGGAAAGAGATAGAGATTGTTCATTCTCCCAATCTGTCTTAAGGCTGGAGAAACATGAGGGCAGTCCTCCCAGGATGTGTCTATGCTTCGTTACTATTCAAGGAATATTAAAGTGCACAGAAGAGCAACAAACTCACAAGTCCTTTTTCCCTTGCGGCAGCAAGTGAACCAGCAGCCACGAAATCATCATAAGACACCTATAATAAAACAAAAACTCACCTTGGTCAAGTAAAAACTAATGGTCAGACAAGCAATGGTAGCATCAATAACTGAACAACAGCTGTGCTTGTCGCTTGAGCATATCATAACAGAATCCAAAAGTGCAAAAGGTAGGATATATATTCTAAACACTTCAATGAAGATGGAAAAAACCACATGTTTACTCTTCTACTCTTCAAGATCATTGCGTTGCTACCACTTAAGCAATTCTTCTTCTTTTTTCTCTCTTTTTTTGAACAGAAGAGGGAGGGCGTGTTAAGAGAGAAGGCTTAAGCCCGGGAAAAAGAACTACCAAGGCACCCAAATGAGGGATTGACATCCCAGCAATATTCTTAGATATAAAAGATTGATGTGAACAAGTTAATTTTACAATTGCATAAACACAATTCTCACACCATATTTGGCTAGAAAGTCAACAATCTGAACATTAATAGAGAAAGCCAAAAAATCTAATTAAGATGCTTACTGTCTCAGCTCGAATAAAACCCTTCTCAAAGTCAGAATGTATAACTCCAGCAGCTTGAGGTGCTGTCATTCCTGAATCAAGAGGGAAAAAAACTCAGGCAACAATCATAACAGTCTGAGCAGACGTAAAGAGGTATCGGTTGGGTGGTTTCAGACCATTCAGCTTTACTTCATGACAAATGTATACATGCATCCCACATATAAAAGACTCAAATAAGTAAGCAGATTTTTCTCTCCTTCAAAAGTCAGTAAAACTGATTCTCAAGCAGAACAAAATATAAACATTTTCTTGAGCGAGTCAGTTTCAATTAAAGAAAGTTCAGCAGACAGCAAAACTAACCTGCATGTATAGTCCATGCTTTTGATTCCTGTGGAAAATAAGAAAATACTACTTCAAATAATGAACATAAATAATATATTCAGAAAACTTTTTATCAAACTATTCACCTTCTCTCCAGAGGTAAAGTATGTACGCAACCCCAAAAGGATATATGTTGCTGTGATGAGGTTTCCAAGGCCGCTTTCACTAACACCAAGTGATTTCAGAAATTCATTTCGTTCTTCAAATGGCAGTTCTGTAAGCTCTGATTCAACCTGCAATAATAAGCATCCTTAAATTACCTGCTTCATGCAACAATTGAAAATGACAATTCAAAGCTTGTACAAGGTATATTGGTCTGCAATAAACAGCAGAACACATGTATAGAGGCTAAGGTTTCTAGAAGATATCACTGTACCTGTGCAGAAATTGTAACTAGTCCAGATTGTAACTCGGATGCAAGATTCATCACTTCTTTGACATAAGGATTATTTCCAGCATCAGCTAGCTCAGATTCTGCAACATTTGCCACATATATGACTGGTTTCATAGTAAGCAAGCAAAGATGCTTTACTGCATCCTTCTCAAAATCTGTTAATGCTACAGATCGTGCTGGTTTTCCATCCATGAGTGCCTCTCGAATCCTTTCCAAGGCAGACTTTTCAGCCTCTTCCTGAAGTAAGAAACTTGCATTGGTTTATATAGTATCTATCTGAAATTGCAAATATAGCAGACAGGCTGCTTGCACAGGCATTGAAAGCAAAGAAACCTTATTTTACCTTGAGTTTTGATTGTGAATCCCTTGCCTTCCCTTTCTTGAGCTTCTCTAATCTTTTCTCAATCTGCATTTCTTGTAAAATGCCTAAATTAGTTCTGTCAGCTTATTTGATGATGATTAACATATGTTAACAGTAACATACAAAGGTTACCTTCACAAGGAACTTTCAAGTAAATGCAATTAAAAGAAAAAAGGCACCGCTGAAGAACAAGAGTATAAGACCCCATTTGAGCACCCTATCTGATTTATTTTTGCACCAAATAATGCCTTAGACTTCAAATACCATCAATGAAGTAAAACAAGACAAGATATATGAGATTTAGAAACTCCCCAAACTAAATGTATGCCCTTGTATAAACTTCCAAAAATCTGAACACTGCAAATGAACAGCTAATTGATAGAGAACTACCTGGTTATGTATATATGAGGAAGCAACGGGTATAATATTGGCCAAAGGAAATTGAGATTTTAAACTTCTACCTAACCGCAGGATCCTAAGTGGTGCGATATCAAATTTAGCGCATAAATTTCAAATACTTAGTATATAAGCTTGCTCTTTCGCAAGCTTCTAACATCTCATATCAGTTTGCACTTTGCTGTCTATAAAGTACCATCACAAATAAAGAGTTAAAGACAACAATAGTATGAAAATGCTGAGGGAGCAAATTTTCTAGCTCTATTTAGCATACCTGATCCAAGTCTGAGAAAACAAGCTCTAAGTTGATTACATCAATATCAGATTTAGGATCGACGTTGCCATTTACATGAACAATGTCATTATCATCAAAACAGCGAACAACCTGAACCAAAACGAATAGGCCTTTAATACACTTTCACATCAATAGTAGCTACTTATTGCCCAGCAACAGTATTCAGGATTGTGCAAAAAAGCAGGCCTTCCAGTAGACATTCAAACTTGTGAGTTAAAATAAATAAGTCATTATCCTGCCAAGTGATGACTACAAACATCCTGATAAGTAAAATAGAAAAGCGCCAGCCCCCCAACCCCCAAAACCCCCCTGCTGCTTCCTTATCTAGTTTATCGACTCAGTTGTTGAATTAGACCATCACCAACTTCAAGGAAACAACAAAATGTGAATACCTGAGAATGCCAGTTCTGCAAGTATTAGGGTTCAGTTCAAGGGCCACCACCCTCTTAAGAAGGCAAGCCCAGCTTCCAGCCTAAGATTGTTTGGGATGGGAGACAGGGATTTACCACTAGACTAAAACCGCCAAAGAGCCCAAAGAAAAGGCAGTTTTGTCAAGTATACTGTGATGGTAAGTAACTAGAAAAGAGCAACAATGTGAACAACTCATAAAAAAGAAAAAAGATGTGAACAAGGATGAACCTGAAGAATGGAATCAACTTCTCGAATATGAGATAAGAACTTGTTACCCAACCCCTGCAAGAAATAAATCAAAATAGCAAGAATACAAGTCAACACTGTACAATCAAACTTCAAGTCCAAATACAAAGCCATTTCTTTTCCTCAAAAAGGTTTGACTATCGAATCAATTAATTCCAAAATAAGTCAATGCTAGTAAAAGAAATAGCAAACAACCTCCCCTTGACTGGCACCCTTGACAAGGCCAGCAATATCTACAAATTCAATAGATGCCGGGACGGCTCGTTGAGACTTGCTTAGTTCAGAAAGTACATTGAGTCTTGAATCTGGAACAGCAACAATCCCTACATTCGGCTCTATTGTACAAAACGGAAAATTAGCAGCTTGAGCTTTTCCATTCTCCACCTGAAAACATGCCATTCAATCCCACATCAAACGTTTTCATAAACCACCAGAATAACAACAAACATAATAAACACAAAAATCCATAGTCCACCCCTTCAAATATTCAAACTTTACTTCACATACTTAGCAGAGAGGCCCGCAAGAACAATTCTTTATCCATTTCTCTTATTTTCTAAAGAAGCAAAGAAATTTAGCAAAATGGGTGGTAGAGATACTTACAACAGCATTGAAGAGAGTGGATTTGCCGACGTTAGGAAGGCCAACAATTCCAGCTTTCAAGCTCATGCTTATTTTTGAAGAAGAAGCGGAAAACCGCCTATTGGCAATCCCAAAAAACCCTGTAAATTGGGAGTTGTTAGTGAAGAAAGAATGGTTTCTACACACAGGAAATGATGATGTTGATTTCTTTGGAAGAAGAGACAAGGCAGGTACAAGGTTGCTGCACGCTACTCTTGCCATTTTAGAGAGACAGACAAGGGTTTATCTGTGAGGAAAACAGAGGGAAAAGGGGCCACTGAATGTAAAACCTTTCACCGTTTCCTCTTTTCTTTTCTTTTTTTGAAAAAAAAAAAAAACAACAGGATAAAGCTTCGTGGAAAAAAAAGAAAGATTTTACTCATTACACGTAATTTAAAAAAAAACAAAAAAATTAAATTTGTAATACCTCCATCCTTAATCCTTAAGAAAGAGATTAGAGGCAGTTGGGCACTGTGGCTGCGGCTAATAAAAAAACAGGATTGAGATGTTTGGTTATTTTCAACCACACTTTTTATTTAACATGGCCCCACAAAAAAATGAGGTTGGACCTTAGTTTTGGAAAAGCAAGTAACACCTGCTTTTTCACTCCATGCCATACACTTTTCACACACTTTTTTTCTTGTAAAAAAACTTTCCTTGCCCGAGCTTAAGCTCTGTTCCCTTCCCCTCTGTTACTGATCTGAACGAGATTGATGAAGATTGATGTCAGAGACAGTGTTCCATCTTGTTCCCCTCTGTCCCTTCTCCTGTCAAACGAAAGATTTTAACACAATATTTTCCCAACCCGAGCTCGTCTCCTCTGTTCCCTTCCCCCCTATTCCCTTGATCTGGACGAAGATTGATGCCAGAGACAGTGTTCATCATTGTTCCCTGTTGTCCCTTTTGTTGTGAAGCGAAGATCAGATCATCTTCACCAAAATCATTTGTGCCGAGCAGTCTCCATTGTTTCGGTTTACAGGAAGCACAACAGTGCTGGGAACTTGTTTCTGAAATCTTGATTTTTTAATGGAAATTGTCTGTTGAAGAAATTATGTAGTTGCCATTTTGGGTTTTGAGTACTGATTTGGAGATTTTGTATCCGATTTATGGATCAATTTCGTGTTTTATTTATCTCTTGTGGGGCTCTTTTTGTTGTTAATCTGCCATTCAAACTTGTTGTGTTTTCCTTACACTTTGTTGATCAGTTTTCTTAGTAGTGTTGGCGGATTTCAAGATTTCAGTAAACTGTCTTCTTGTGTGTAGTTTTATCCGTTGGTGATCTTGATTTCTTGAGAGAATTGTGCTTTAGGTTTCGGGAAAGCAAGATGATGAGGTTTTTTCCGAGTATGATCGCAATCCCAATTTCATTCCAGATGATTTTTTATATGATATTGTACCTCGCTCAGCTAATCAAGGATCACAGCGACCTTCATGTATGGATTTTGTACGAGATGGAATTGCAAATAGTTTGATGGGACAATGAAAAACTTTTATTAATGTACAAGGATTATTCATTTTATTATGTAATCATAATTATAAAACAACAATATTTTGCATATATATATATATATATATATATAATGTCCTTTTCAGTAGTTTTTCAATCAAACCTCATACAAAAAGCATATTAACCAAACACAACAAACTGTTTTTTTTCAACTATAATTTCAACCGCAGTTTTAACCAAACATTTCAAAAATAACAACAAACCTCACAAAAAGCACTTTTTTTAAAATTGCTTTTTTAAAATCACAACCACAAAAGCAACCACAATACTAAACAGACTTGAAAATACTATGATAAATTTACATTATTAAACTGAAAATGCATTTTCTTTGTGACTTCTTTTCATGGCTAATTTTTTTTTTATTTTGTATTTATACATGTCATCATGTTCTTCTATTAATAGTCAATTCTAATGAAATTTTGATAAAATTTCCTATTTAAATAAACATGTCAAATTAATGAGCCATTTGTCTTACAACTCTCTCTCTCTCTCTCTCTCTCTCTCTCTCTCTCTATATATATATATATATATATATATATATATATATATATATATATAGTTGCTTTTGCTCATTATAAAAAACAACTTAAATTCATTAGTTTCCGAAAACTTTAGAAACAATCCCAACATTGACTTTCACTCATTGTGAAAGCAACCCAAATTCATTGATTTCTGAAAAATTTTAGAATCAATCCCAACATTGGCTTTCGCTCATTGCGAAAGCAACTCAATTATATTAACTTCACATCATATTTACAATTCATCCACATTACTTTCATGTTTAGCATTCATATTTAATCCGAAATTCATATTTAACTTTATAAGTTATAGGCAACTCAAATTTATTAGTTTCCCCAAACTTTATAACAATCCCAACATTGATTGGCGCTCATTGTGAAAGCAACTCAATTACATTAACTTCACATCATATTTACAATTCATCCACATTACTTTCATGCTTAGCATTCATTATTAATCCGAAACTCAGATTTAACTTCATGAGTTGTAGACGAGATTTTACCTACCTCTTTCTTCGGTCGAGTGAGTTTCACCAATAGAAGATCTTGTTCTCGGTGTTCCCCCTAGACCATATGAATATTTTTCATCTGTACATTCTTTAAAAATTTACATACTCATTCTTGAGATTTTACACATTCAAAACTAAACTTCACAAAATCATGCACCACATAAATTTGTTTACATGTTCATGTTTCAACACATCATAGCCTTTTATATGATCCCACACTTGTTTATTTTAACATGCATATACAATTCAACATTAAAAAGTGCCCCCTTTCATCCTCTTCATGTCTAGCCGAAAGGCTTCAAGCCTTCTCTTACTCATTTTGTTTTTCAATATTTTCTATCATTATCAAGTCTTCCTCTCCTTCCCCTTTTACACTCTATTTTCACTTCTATCCACCCCAAAAAAATCCCTCAAGAACCATAATCTAAGGGTTAATATCTTGTATAACACTAACCCAATGTATTAGAAATTGGTCAAGGAAGGTTTTTGGTTTGTCTTAACTGCGTTTTCTGCTCCTTAAAACCTTTTATCCCTTAAATCTCTTGGCCTCTCTTCACCTCCCCTTTGTTGTTGCCAACCTCCTTTCTTCTTCTCTCTCATTTTGTTTTGTTTTTTGTGTTTAAATCTTCACTCAAACCCCTTATTTTCTCTCAATTATCTACTTGCATGTGATTTCTCCACTTGTTATTTGAGAAGAGGTGCTGAAGAGAAGAGTGTCTCTTCTTTTTCCTTCCTCTTCTATTCTGCCTTCAACCCTCTTCTTCATCCTAAGGCTGACGGGTTTTTTCCTTTTTCTGTTTTTATCCCTTACTTACTCATGCCTTTTCAATTTAGTCATCTCGTCCTTTGTCTTCCCCATATTAGGTGTTAATTTCTCCTTAGTCACTTATGTGTGTTTCATATTTTACGCTAAAGCTTCGTATTTTACTATTGAGTTTTTTTTTTTTACTTAATTTCATGCATTCATTTTCTAGGGGCTTACAAAATTCATGATCCATAAAAAATGATAAGAATATTTCTATCCTACTTGTATTGTTTTTTTTTTAAAAAAATAGATTCAAAAGAATAACTAATAAAATATTTCTATCTTATTTGTATCGTTTTTTTAAATAGTTGTGCACACCGGTTCAAGGTCTAATTCAAAAAGGGTAGATTATTGAATTATTGCATTACCAAATCAACTCGTAGATAATTAGATCGATTTAAATCAATATTTTTTTATCAGTGTCATTTTAATTTTTTTAAAAAGATATTTATTATTGATTTGATCAAGTTTAAACAAGGTTTGATCATGTCATGAATCAACCCATTAAATCAACCGAGTTTAATCAACTCAATTACTTTTTTAGTTTAAATTGAAACTTAATTCTGGTCAAATTCTAGATCATAAATTTTCTAGATTAACCCACTAGGCAGGGTTGGGTATAATAATAATAGACATGTTATTCAATAACGAATTCATCATGAAAACATAACTATGACATACTTTTTATCAAATTTCTTCCTCTAGATCAATAATAAATGTTTATTTAGAGTAAGAATAAAATGGTAAAAACATATTTTCTATCAGCCAGAAATAGTTATTCAAGGCACTTATTTTTCATGTTTTCTTCATTAAGTAAATTTTAAACCAAAATCAAGGATTTAATTTTTTTTTAACTTTTATCTGAAGCAAGATTTTAACTCCAATAAATAAATATAACTTAACAGTTAAAATCAAGAATTAAATTAATTTATTTAAGGAATTCTTAGCCATTGCTGAACAATCAAGCCATCCTTTCTTGAACATGGTGTTGCTTTACTAGGTGTATCATTAGTTGATTAAGTCCAGCCATTTTCATATAATTGCTCATATCCCATACTAGAAGCTCGAAGAAAAGAAGCTAGTTAACCATAGCAAGAGAGTTTCTAGAAATCACAACCGATCAAGTCATCTTTAAACGATTATAATAATAAAAAATAGTGGATTTTTTATTTACCATCAATAACTCAAATATATTTTTAATTTTCAACAACACAAATTTAATTGAATTTATCAATTCTAAATTTCCTAAAATATTAAAAGTCAATTAATATATGATTAAGAGCATATTTGTTATTGCGGCCAACCGCTCAGCTAACCGCAATAACAAACAATACCCGACTAAATAATCAATTACTATTATAACTTGTATTGATCAAACACTCTATTAAACTAAACCATGACATCACCATCTCTATGCTTCTTTTTTTTTTTTAGTTTAACGTGAGTGTCCGGACCAGCTTGCGCGCACCTCGACTAATCCCACGGGCCCTGAAGGTAACGACCATGTAAGCCTCCAGTGACCATCATATGAGCAACCACAGGGCTCGAACCTGAGACCACAGAGGGAGCAAACCTCTTGGTCCCAAGCTCTTACCACTGGGTCACCACCTAGATGGTTCTCTATGCTTATTTCTTTGCACAAGTGGATGTCATTCATGAAAAATTTACCTTCATTTCATTTCCCTATAGCATATACCTTCCCAAAAAAATCCCATTAAAAAAAAGAATAATCCAAACAATAAGTCAATCTCTATCACTAAACTCATAAACCTAACACATAAATAGTCTCCAATCACATCTTCTAGGCTCCACCATCCACTAAAACAAATAAACTCCCATTTTCTAAATAAAAATAATGGATAGATGCCTCGTACCTCTCTATTTACCTTTATCTTCAGTCATGTTTGTTTTTGAATTTTAAAAATGTTTTTGAAAAATTTAAAAAATTTTTATTTTTTTTTGCTTCAAATTAATATTTTTTTAGTGTTTTTAGATCATTTTGATATGCTGATATAAAAATAATTTTTAAAAAATAAAAAAAAAATATTATTTTAATACATTTCTGAATGAAAAACACTTTGAAAAGCAACCGCAACCACACTTCCAAATAAACTCAATCCTTACACTAAAATAATTTTAGTGTTGGTGTTCGGGTTTGATATTATAGTGTATTATATTTTTTTTATTTAATTTTAAAATATATTAAATATATTTTTATTTTTAATATTAGTACATTAAAATTATTAAAATAAATATTAATTTAATATTTTTTCAAGTAAAATATATTTAAAAACAAAAACCATCGAACTCTCCGTATTAAAAAAAACCAAAACCTAATTCAGACATGAAACCAAATCATAAGTGGAGCTTGAATTATTCATAACTATTTCTATATACGAATAAAAATACCATTTTTTTTTAAATACAATGCGAATACTAAATTAAAAAAATATGAAATCAATTTTTATTTTTTTTACAAAAACTCACCGACCTCTCTTTGTATGGTCTATTCTTTGCTATATGCAATAAAAAAAAAAAAAAAAAACATATTCTAATGTTAATCGATCGTCATCTCCTTCTCTCCAGGGCTTCTCTCTTCCTTGCTTTCTAATCCAAAAAGAACTTTATAGCTTAATTAGCTTGAATCATTATCGTAGGCTAAGCAGTACCCAATTCTTCACTGTACAGAAACAAATCCTTCTCTCAACAAAAAAACCCTTAAAAGGGTTTTTAGAATTTAGTGCCTTTCTTTTGTGAGATTTGGATTTTGTTTGGGTTAGGGGTTTTGAAGTTTTCAGTTTTTGTGGGTTTAAAGATTTAAAAAAAAAAACCCAGAAGAAAGTGTAGATGATGATGGATGGGGGTAGTATTGAACAAGCTCCCAAGATTGGAGATAACTCTACAGGTTTGTTTTCGTTGTTTTATTTATTTATTTTGTAAAGATCTGTTTTGTTTCTTTTTGTGTTTGTTTCTCGAGAAAATAGAATAAAACATCATGGGATTTTGTCTAAATGGTCTGTTTAAGTTGTTTGGTTTTGTGGGTCAACGTTAAAAAATTGTAGGTTAGCTTTGTATTTGTGTAAGAATTTTTTTTTGGGTGTGTGATAGGATCTGCTTTGTTTTGAGCTTAGTAGAATTTAATGGGTATATTTGAAGTTAAATGGAACAGTTGTTTTAGCTTTAAATAGTTGAGTTGGTCCTTGATTCTTCAAATTCTATTGTTGCTTTTGATGTTAATGGCTGATATGGTAACGTTTCTTGTCATTTTTTAGTTAAAATTAGCTTCAAAGCCGAGCTTAGTGTAAATCGTAACCGCGTTCTCCTTTAAGCACTTGCCATCTAGTTGTGTGATGCATTTTTGGTTTTGTAACGTGAGTTTAGCTTCTCTAGACATGGAGCGGGTGCCATTTTACTTGGAATTGACCTGGTTTTCTCTCTCGGATTTTTTTTTTTGTGGGCAGAAGGTGCTGTATTTGATGCATCTCAATATGCATTCTTTGGTAAAGATCATGTTGAGGAAGTTGAGTTAGGTGGGTTGGAGGATGGCGAGGAGTTGCCTGCCGCTGATTTTGAAGAGGAAGAGTTTCTCTTTGATAGACAAGAGGTTCCATCCTCCCTTCATCTTGAGATCTTCTATCCTTTTTATTTGATTCTTTGATTTACATGGAAATGGAATCTTTTTGGTTCTTAGGAACGTTTACATGTTTTTTTTAGAAGAATTAGGGGAGTGTGCTATTTTGTTGTGGATATGTAGGTCTGCCAAATTGGTGTAAATTTTTGTTTTTGTTGTTTTTTTTTCCTGTGAATAAAAGAAGAATTTTGTTAAAGAGAGAAATGAATGTAGCACATCTTTAGGGTTATTTTGGTGTAGCAGATCTTCCAACTCATTGAGGAGATTGCTTCAGAGAGGATGCTTGAACTAAGTGGTTCGTTAATTTCGTTATGGGCGCTCTGCTGTCTTTTTTCCTTTACTCTTGTGAAAGAACCAGAGTGAACTATGAAAGGTGGTTCATAAGATAAGAATGAGGATCTTCTGTGGTGTATCAAGTGTCACTCTTTGTACTTTGGCAGCATTTGAAATTACCAATGCAGTATCAACAAAGGGGGTCAATATTAGGATTCTAAGTTCTGTTTAGTGCTTTGTCTAGCATCACTCATTTTGAAACAGGTCCCTCAACTATCAATCTTTAAATCCTCCAATCTCTTAGAGTCCTGACATTTAACACTTCCATTGACCTTTTGTTATGCCACTGTTCAAACAGTGAGGCATCTTGTGCTATTGCTGCACTTCATACTGGCAGCAGTTGTTGAAATTGTGGAATGGACTCCCTACCACATTACTATTGGGAACATGATCAAATACTATATCAGAAGATTTGGTAGTTGAGGGATGTGATTCAAATTGGATAATGATTGAGGGGCTGCAGGTACAAACAATCCTATTTTCTTGGTGGCTCTTCTTTTAGAATTTGGAAGCAGGGGATGAGTTCTTCAGTATTGGGTCCTAAACTCTAGAATAATGTGTGAATTTGTATGATTTGTATAAATTGGTTGTTATATCTGTCTCAAAAGCAGTAGCTAGTCTGTTGGTGCCACTAACTGTTCCTTTCTTATTTGCAGGGTGAGGTTTTACGATCTCTATCTGACATTGATGGTCTTGCAATTACATTTTCAAAGGTCAGCCCACTACTTAGACATACTATTGTGTATGCTATGAAGGTTGTATATAATATGATCTTTATTTGACAAGGTTGCATTGTAGAATATCTTTAATATATCATTCTTTTCATGTCCGCATGTGCAAACGTGTGTAACAAGCAGGAAGAAAGCCATCTGTATTCATGTATTGAGGGCCTTCTGACTGTTGAAGCAAACAAATAGGCTGGATATTTAGGCACATTTTATGTAGGATTTGAGGTTGCAACTATGTAGTTAATATGTCCTTAAACTGCTTCTGATTTTGACAAGTGAGAACTTGCTTTATGCATGCGATTCTTTTTTCATTCTATCTCCTTGCAAATTAGTCCACATGTTTGAGAATCTATCTTTAGGAGAATTTCCTATGACGGATCAGTTTTTATTTTAGTACCACACAACATCAGTTTATATATGGTATCTCCAAAGCAATCTGCCTCCATCCAGAGAGGAAAAAGGGAGAGCAATTGGAAAACTTGTTTTACTTCTGAACAAATTTGCTTATTAGTAATGTCTTCTGTGAAGGAAAGTTGAAATGCTTTGCGTTTACTTGAATTTTTTATGCTTTGATAATACTTCAACAATGTGGAGAATCTTTTGTTTTCTAGAAGATGGTTTGAGTTTAAATAAAGCAAATGACAGTGATGTTAGTTTTCAGTTGTCGGGCCTTAGCTCCGTTTGGTAAAGGAGTAGGAGTAGGTGTAATTGGTGCATATTGTAACCAATTTGGAAAAAGACGGGAAAGAAAAAGTAACCAAGTTTGTTTACTTTGGGTCTAATTGGCATGTAGCACGTATACAGGCTGTTTCTTATCTTTGTATCAGTGTCAGAAGTATCTCAAAATATTAAATTATGATGAGTTTGCTTAATTGGGTATGCTTGATTGCTCTTTTTTTGCAGTTGAACAAGGGTGTCAATGGACCGAGAAGCACTGGGATAATTAGTGATAGGGGCTCCAGAGAAAGTAAGTATTCCAATGTATAATTTACTTTATTAATGTGATTTATTAATCAATCCATGAACTTATAGTGGTATTATTTTCCCAGCAGCACCCATTTATTTTTTTGGTGTGCTGTTCTTCGTTCCAATGCTTTATCACTTTATCATGATATGATTGTTGCTAAAGTCAAGCGATTTACATTTTTTGGGTTAATGCTGCACATGGTTGAGAATCATACAAGTGGGCTATCATAACGTTCTAGGGAAATTCAGATACCTTATTGTGACTCTATTCCGGCACACTAGTGTCTTCAATTACAACCAAGATATTAATGTCAAATGTATGACAGTTTGAACATCAGAATAGAGACGGTGTTGGTAATATCTTGTTCCAGATGGAAATTTGTTGCAATAAGAAATAGACATCTACCAATGCCACTTTTTACTAAAAAGAAATGTAACTGGTATTCATTCTAGTTCTACATGAATGTTTCAGGCAGATATTTTTAATTGGCAAAGATTGTTATACTTTGTGATTTTTTTTACTTGAGTTCCTTCAGTCTTATCAATTGCATTTAAATTTAATGATAGACTAGGTAAATGCAGTTCAAAGTTAGCCCAAAAAGGGTGTAGGTTTGCTCGTTGGGCAAGTTGGAATTCTGGACTTGGCAGAACAGAATCAATATGCTTGACATTTGTTCTGCAATGATATTTCGAAATTCTTTATTATGATGATGCACTTGCACCTTTTTTTTTTTAATCCGTGTTCAATAGTGTAGTGAATTATAAAAAAACAAAAAAATAGGCAATTTTTCCAACTTTGGATCTGTGATAAAACCTTCCAGGTTCATCTGCTGCTGAATGGGCACAGGGAGAGGATTTTCCTAATTGGTTTGACCAGCAGCTACTTGACCAAGATGGCGTTGAGGATGGCACAAGATGGTCGTCGCAGCCATATTCTTCTACTGCTCGCGTTGCAGAATCAAAGCATCTATACCGAACCTCTTCATACCCTGAGCAGCAGCAGCAGCAGCAGCAGCAGCAACCACACCACCAACACTACTCTAGTGAACCTATTCTTGTGCCAAAATCTTCTTACACTTCAAATCCTCCCCTGGGTGGCCAATCTCCACAGTCCTCACCGAACCGCAGTCATCTAAATATTCAATATCTTGCTGGTGGCCACCAAATAGCATTATCTCCCTTCTCTAATTCTCAGCTTCCATTGAGCAGCTTACATCATGGATCACCACATTACGGTGGGAATTTGCCTCAATTCAGTTCTGGTCTTTCTGCTAATAGCCGGCCACCAAGCCAACAATGGGTCAACCATACAGGCTTATATCCTGGAGATCATCCCAACCGCTTGACCAATATGTTGCAACCACCATTATCTCATCAGAATGGGATCATGCCTCCACAGTTGATCCCACAACTTCAGTCACAACAGCATAGGTTGCACCCCCCAGTTCAGTCATCATCTGGCCATTTATTGGGCATGCAATCTCAAGTGTTCAATCCCCATCTCTCTTTATCCCCGCCAATGACGAACAACTTTGACACAATGCTTGGTCTGACCGATAGAGATCAAAGACCAAAATCAGTTCAGAAAGTTAGACCAATGGTGCGTTATCCTCAACAAGGCTTTGATGTCAATGGTCAGAAGTTTGATATTGGCTGGCCGCAGTTCAGATCCAAGCATATGACTACTGATGAAATTGAAACTATTCTCAGAATGCAGCTAGCTGCAACACACAGTAATGACCCATACGTGGATGATTATTATCACCAGGCTTGCCTTTCAAAAAAAACAGCCAGGGCAAAGCTCAGACATCATTTCTGCCCAATTCACTTGAGGGATCTTCCTCCCCGAGCACGAGCTAATGCTGAGCCGCATGCTTTTCTCCAGGTCGATGCTCTTGGAAGAATTCCTTTCTCTTCGATTCGTAGGCCTCGTCCTCTTCTTGAAGTTGAACCTCCAAATTCTACTGGTGGTGGTAATACCGAGCAGAATTCTGCTGAGAAGCCCCTAGAACAGGAGCCAATGCTTGCAGCTAGAGTCACAATTGAAGATGGTCTTTGCCTTCTTCTTGATGTAGATGATATTGATCGTTTTCTAGAATTCAATCAGTTCCATGAGGGTGGAACCCAGTTGAGACGCAGGAGGCAGGCCTTGTTGGAAGGGCTGGCAGCATCCATGCAATTGGTTGACCCTCTCGGCAAGAATGGCCACACAGTTGGACTTGCTCCCAAGGATGATTTTGTTTTCTTGCGTTTAGTATCTCTTCCCAAGGGACAGAAGCTCCTTGCAAGGTACCTTCAACTTATTTTTCCGGGTGGTGATCTCATGCGGATTGTCTGCATGGCCATTTTTCGTCATTTAAGGTTTTTGTTTGGAGGTCTCCTGTTTGATATTGGAGTTGCAGAAACCACAAATAACCTTGTAAGGTCTGTATCATTATGTGTTCGTCGCATGGATCTTTGTTCACTCAGTGCCTGTCTTGCTGCAGTGGTTTGCTCCTCAGAGCAGCCGCCCCTTCGCCCCCTTGGAAGCTCAGCTGGAAATGGGGCTTCCCTCATATTATTGTCTGTGTTGGAGAGAGCAACTGAACTATTAAATGATCTTCATGATGCTAGCGACTACAATGCGACAAATGGGGCACTTTGGAAGGCCTCATTTGATGAGTTTTTTAGCCTGCTTATTAAATATTGCATAAATAAATACGATGGTATTATGCAGTCTTCTCTATCAGATTCAGATCCAGCTGAATCTATTAAGAGGGAACTACCTATGGAGCTCTTGCGTGCAAGTGTTCCCCTCACTAATGACTACCAGAAAAAGCTGTTATATGATCTTTCCCAGCGTTCCTTAGTTGGTCAGGATGGTGATAATGGTGGTGACATCAATTCTGAAGTGGTTCTGAGTTAATATGAACCTACATGAAAGTCTGATACCAGGTCACCAAGAAACACAGTTCTGTACAAGTGAATATAGCTCAGAGATATTGTTGGACCAGCAATATCTTAAGGATGCATTTAATTTGTTCTCCCACCACAGCTAATTCAGAATACACGAACTAAATGAAGCAGAGGCTTTGGGATCAATCTGTCATGAGAGTCAGCTTAGCTTTTTGGATTTAGTTTTATTTTTTTGTCATTTCTACTCAATTCCATGCTACTGCCTTGACAAAGCTTGTACAAGGCCTCTCCTGTGTTGTGGTAGAATTCTGTTGGGTTTTTGTCATTTCTCCAGTCCTTTTACCTTTTTGTCTCAAGAGCCTATTTTGATGCTCTGTTTCTGGATATGGAGATGTAGCGGGGTAGTTTGTACAGGGTTTGCAAAGAGGTTTCCCACTTTCCTGTACTATTTGTTATCAAGGAGGTGGGGTGGATGTGATTTTCATGTTCTGGTAGGGGCTATGTGACATCCTTGTGTAGTAAATGGCAATAAAGCCAAGCAGATGCTGATGGTTGTCGAATAAGGCTGCGATGGAGTTTGAATTTTTCAAGTAATTACCAAGTTTGCCTGTAACAATAGATGGTTGTCCGTCAGTTGTTTCTCTAATAACTATCGTTTATATTGCATTAATGCTATACAGCATGTGTTTCTTCTATTCCCTTGTAATTATTCTACTGTGCTATGTTTGATATTTGTGGAGAGATGATTTTTTTTCCTCCTTTTTTTTGAGCCATTGCTGATCTATGTTTTCTGTCAATCGTTGCTGACCAACGTTTGTGTTTGAACATTATTGTATTGGGTGGTGATGAATCTTTTGGTCTCAGGACTTGTACAGTGCGGTTATTTTTCACTGCTCTGGTTTTGGAAAAGAATAGATGGAGAAACCTTTGGATGGTTTGGATTCTATGTAACAGCTTGTGCTGGTAACTGTGGATTACCTTGCAATGGCTTTGAATAGACAAGAGAGTGAAAAGTGCAGGTGTCTTTGTTACTTACGGCAGTCTATTCGCTTGGACCTTGGATTTTGTTATTGAACTAGAAGAAAACCCTATAAATTTGCGATGAGCAATGCTCCCTTGAACTAGATGCAGCCATGTTTACAAGAACAAGTTCGAGTTAGGTAATTCATGCAATGGCGTCTGCGTGTTACTGGTTCAACTCTACCTATGAACCTGCCATGTGCATATTAAATCCTCCTAAGGGTGAGGGCATTGACTTGAACACACTTGGATTAATTAGCACCAAATTATTTCTGCTGTTACAGACAGATGATCATCTAAATCTTACAGGGCAAAATTATGGACTACAATGCTTGTCGTAAAAAACTCAATGTGTCTTCAACATTTATGTAACGTTTGATTACTATTTTAAAATAGAAAAGCTTACTATTTCAAAATAGAAAAGGAGAGACGAGACAATGAGGATTGAAAAGATATGTCTCATGTCCTTCAAATTCACTCCAAAACCGTACAAGAAACAGATTTATTTTATGTTTTCTATGATCAACTCGTCTTGTCAAAGAAGTGGAATTCCAAGAAAACGGGGACATTCAATTATTTTGCAACGAAGGTATAGTGCTGAAGGAGAAGTCTATGCAAGGCTGGATACTACTCGTTCTCTATTCAAATTCCACTCAAACATATTGCTTGCAAATAAGGCAAGGCTTAAAACATGATCTGTCATAATTGCTTCATGCAAAATCCCTCTGTTATGTTTTTTTTCTCGTCAAATCTTTCTATCAGTGAAGCTAGTTTTTTCTTTCGTGAATAATTTACCTTTAAATTTATTCTACCTTTAAAACACTACTTTATCTTATGCGATCATAACAAGTTCAGAGTAATATAAAGTTTTTAAGTTTTTATGATGTCATTTAATAATTTAAGCCTTTGAATTAAGATGTTTTTTTAATATAATATTAAAATTTTAATGATTAAACGATTAAGAATTTGAATCTGAATTATAATACAGAAAAGAAAGACGAATTTAATTGGAATAAGTTTCGGTGTTGCGGAACAAAAAAAGACAATAACCATTTAACTAATTGCTTATGTTAATATTTCCCTTCTGGACTGCAGAACAACATTACATTACGAAAAGTAAATATGACAACAACAAAAAGGATTGCCTAAAAATGGACAGAGGAAGAAGAAGGGGGGAATCTCATCTCAAATTCCCCGAAGACCCTTCTTCAAACACTAAGAGACAGCTAACTCTTACGGATGAAGTAGCACAGTGAAGACATAATGAGAACAAAACAGGAACTGCATGAAACTACACCTTCGTAACTGACTGTCCACCGGTGATCAAATTGAAGACATTCCTTCCGTATCCAGACTGCAGAATGCTAAGATGCGGCTTCAGGCGCGACAAAAGTTTGTGGTAGAGTGGACTGCCTGATTTCTTGGTGACTTTCAGTGCTTTCTGGATCACATAATTACCAAATGCATCTTTAGCAACATGCAATAGTGTGTTGGTGTTGCTTAGAAAATTCTCAATTATCCAACCCTTCCACTCTGTATCCAAGCATTTTTCGACAATATGACTGCCTCCTTTCTGCAAGGATATGGTTTCATAATGGCCTATAAGGAGATGACATACATTTTGGGTGAATAAAGGATTATTGAGTGATATGACCTTCTGAATCACATAGTTCCCTTCCGGATCCTGCGACAGGAATACTGCATTTCTAGATAGGATATTCAGGAGCCGATATCTTTGCAGACCTTGGATGGTGTTAATGACCCTGATTAAGGCTATGGATCCTTCATGGTCTATTGCTAAATCAAGACACCATGTAATGGCTGCTTCATATAATGCCTTGTTATCTTCAGCTCTCAGGTGGTTTAAGCACTCCGATACAACATACGAACCTATCCGATTGGTCATGATCAGAAGAAACGCAGCACACAGATTGTTGGTCACGAACGAAATCAAATGTGATCTCCTGAGTATTCTAATGACCTTCTTTATCAAGTTCGAACCGTGTGTGTGGAATGTCAATGCAATAAAAATGGACAAGTCCTTGGTTATCACATATGTAATCAATTTCAACTGTTGATGATTCAATGAATCAATTAGCTCAGAAAAGACTTGCCATCCATGTTGATTAAGCATCAGCTCGAAAAAAATGGGGATTCCTCTTGATGACAAGTCCAAAACTTTCTTGCATATCTGACATGTAATCTCTGGGTCCCTCAAACTCAATAAGCCATGAAGTGTTCTTGAACCATCTTTGTCTAAACAATAGTTGACAAATCTATCTCCTTGAAGCAGACAAATGAAGTTCCTTACGTTGTTAGGCTTTTCTTGATTCTTCACCACACTGTAATCACTTAGTCCTGTGTTAGAACCAACAATACTTGCTCCCTCATCGACGACAGAACCACTCGGAGAGTAGTTTAAATTCGGAACAAAACTCTTTGCCCCGGACTGCAATCTTGAACCTTGGAAATCCCATCCATCGCCCATACTGTTTGATCCCCAGATAGTTCCAGGAAACAGTGGCGGTGGAACTAGAGTCGATTTCGCAAACCCGGCCTGATACTGTGGTAACCCATTAATCCTGGTTTCTTGAATTCCTTGTAAAGAACCACCATTAGCAGCCAAAAGGCAGTTCCTTGGAGAAAAACCCTGACGGTTTTTTGTGCCAGTTCTCCCTTCTGTCAAGGAAAGATTGGCGACAGAAAGCATAAGGTTTTTGACAGAAGGACCTGAAGGCGCAGCAGAAGACATTGAGTTATCAGAAGAACCTGAAGATGTCTCCATCGAAAAAGAGGATACCGAAAAGAATACAAGAATTAGAACACAAATATGAATAAACAAGCCTCTCCTGGTTTTATAGAGCGGCATGGTAGAGGAGAGTGCATTATTCCTTGTTGGTTTAGGATTCCTTGTGTGTCAAGGGAAGGGTTTTATTTCTTGTGGAACTATGATTCCGAATTCGGAAAGGATAAGCTGCTAATCTTTAGGATTTGGTTTCTGCTAAACTAGCCGGTAAAGCTGTAAGAGAAATCAAATCATAAACAATCAGTTTAAGCTCTATAAATTAATATTTTTTAGATTTCATTGTTATTGTTATATTATTTAAATTTCAAAACGACCCGGACCGGACCGAATAAAAATATTATTTAATCAAGGTTATTAATTTATCTAGCTCATATGATATATATAATAATGCTTTCTTTCATTGTTTCAAATATGATTCTTCTACAGTGCCATTTGCGAAATCTTCATGGAGAGAGATGCGATGATGATTGTTTTTTGAGCACTTGGATTATGATTTGGCAACCATTTCGTAACGCAGCTTGAACTAATTAAATAAGGAATGAACCCTAGATGTATTGTTATTCTTACACTAAAAGGTAAAAAGTCTGAATAATATTCTATCAGTAAAAACTTATTCTACAAATAACTTGTAACCGAGAGATAAAAGTAATTTCTAAAAATAATTTGAAAAGAAAGAAAAAAAAAACTAAAAAGCTGGGAAATACAGAGAAAAAAAAGACCAAAATTATATAGGAAAATACTAAAAACTCAAAAATAATATCTTTTAAGTCTAATTTGAGGATATTATTAACCTCAGCTGGTTATAAATATCTTAATAAAATTTCAGCATATTTTGTAAAAAAAATCCTTCTTTTCATATGATCGATAAATAAATATATCTACTAAACATTCCAGATGACCTAATTTTAACAAATCCACATCTCATAGCTCATATTCTCCAAAATCTCCTGCATTAGTTTTTAGGTATTTGTATGAGATCGAAGCACACGACGGCTTTGATTTGTCTACGTGAGACTGATTCAACAGCTTGGTATAAACCTAGTATGTGCATATTGAATCCTGTCACAGGTGAGTGCATTATTCTCCTACCACTTGAATAGAAAATGGGTTGTGAATAATGTTCACTTGGATCTATCTCCAAAAGAAATCAATTTAAGGCTACTAGGTTTTACCATGATTTGGGAGCTGGAAATCTTGCTAATATTCTTAAAGCTGAGGCATGAACTCTCAACAATAGCTACAGCTTTCATGCACTTGTTCGTGGATCTTTTCACCGGCTCGAGTTTAATTTACTTGCTAGTGCTATTGACAGCAAGCGATTAGCAGAAATATTGCCTCCTTTTCATGGTGATATGGGGTCAATATACTGGTGTTTTGGAGACTCAAACGATTTATGATGATGTGGAGATTGATCATCCGATATCCTAGCAGGCCTTGCATGGTGTTAATGGCCATTATGAAGGCTATGGATCCTTCATGGTCTATTGCTAAATCAAGACAACATGAAATAGCTGCTTCATATAGTATAACTTGTTATCCGCAGCACTCGAGTGGTTAAGCACTTCGATACAAGATAGGAACCTATCCGACTCTTCGGATAAAACGCAGCACAGAGATTGTTGGTCACAAAAGAAATGAAAATCAATCGATGTTCCCCAGGTTGCAATCTTGAACCCTGAAAAATACCCATGAAAATTTTAGATTTGAGATTGGCAAATAAGTGCGCCCTCCACCAATGTAGTGTGGGTAAGTCATAAAGTAGTAGCACCTAAATTCAAAAGACACTATCGTCTATTGCTCTTCCCAGAAATGCTAGAAACTATGACCCTGGTTTGTGGAATTAATGTAAAATGATTAGCAGAAGACCAAGTATCAAAACCTAATTTCATTAAAACTATGTCTAACTATACAAGAACTCACCGGCAGGCAAACACATCTGCATTCCTCAGTTCCGTTGCATTTGGAGATCTTAAGTTTCAACTTCTGTCTTGTGCTCGAAAATTCAAACCATCCAGGGAAAAGTAAATCAACTTGGAAAGTCTCACTACCCTTCTTGAGAAAGCCGAACAGAGGCATCACGAATCATATCAACTAGCTCTTCATTCAGTGCTTCAAGATCACCTGTGTGGCATAGTTGACGATAGAAAGGGGCAAGGTAATTTGCAGCAACTTCAGCCAATTTCCAAAGAGATAACTCTGAAGCAATCTTGATTATTTTAATAGACAGCTGTCTGGCTGAATCCAGACAAGATACAATCACTTTGTAGCTGATATCCTGAACGTCTTCCAAAAACCAGAATTCAGCTAGCCAGCAAAGCTCCAGATATTGTTGCAGCTGATGTAGCTTTTCCTCATCATCCATATTATCCCATAAACAACCAGAGGGAGGTTTAGGCAACTCATCAGTGTAGAACCAGTTCACTAGCTTAATCATTGCCTCCCAACTGACAGGAACCTCTATGGTTTGGGAGCGACTGTATGCATAAATAACATGAGAAATGTCACAAAAACAGGAAGAAAAAAAAATCCAAAGCAATGAAATTGGAGAGCAGGAATGTCGGTTGTCAAGGAAACATAGAAAAGAAAGACTTCTAAAACTACTATTTCAGAGATTGTTTATTATAATATGAATACCAGTTACAAAAAGACTTGCAAGAAAGCTAAACAAGCTAGGTCACTACGTGAAATCTCCATAACCCAGTACTTGTCCACCATAGGTGAATACTTGTATGATAAATATCCCACTATTTTAGCATGCAGCGGACAGCTATGTCCTGCATACACACATATGCCCTTGGATTACCTAGACTCTTCCAATCTCACCACGTAGCACCCACTTTCCCCAAATACAAGATAAGTTGGACAATAAGAAAATAAAATAGTAAGCTGCCTAGCAAATTATTTATCACAGCTGCATACAATAAGATGCAGACAAACCCTTGACGTTGTATTATAAGTTTCAACACTTTCAATCAATTAAATGAACCAACAAACAAGTGTGAAATGAAGTTCTATACTCAAAACACTAATGCATGTACCTCTCTCGCATGCCTGATTGAAACAAAGCCCGCAAATAATCACAACTAGATGACAATACAACTTTGTGAGCATGCATGTGCGGCAATGACAGGGAGCACGTTCTACATTTCCAGCAGATTGATTCAGTTTCTTTTGGCTTCAAAATGATGTCCCTAAAATCAGAGACAAACTGAATTACACCAACAGCTCCAAAAGATTAGCCACATGAAGGTAGCAAACACAATACAGATTCACCTAAAAACTTCTATTCCAAAGTTACAAATTTAGTCAAACATCCTATCAACTAAGATGCATATACCAAATAAACTGTAGAATTTAAAACCATAAATCCCATGCAATAGAAGATTCACAAGTAACAGGAGGAATGAGCAGAAAAGCCCTTTCTGGGTGGGGGAACTCTTCCTTTGACTTGGATGGACAGGCTAGCAAACTTATGGGGAAAGAGTCACACACGAGGTCCATCAGCGTAGATCTCATATTAACTATCCATCAAGGGTATAGCACGCTATCTAGTTTTGCTGGAAAGCAGTTTGGTGCTGTTAGAAAAGATTTAAACATAAGAAAAGGCAATGATTTTATGTTGAGCTCCATCTATTCTTCTAATTGTAGACTATAAAAGAGATCCAACTAACCACTGGGAAAAACAGTTTGTGGAGCTTACAATTTACCATCTCATGATATAAAAAATTATTATCTCACAAGTCTAGAACATACAGTGTAATCCTAGAATATACATGTACACCCATCATTGCTTAGCTAGATATAAATGGCAGGAACAAGTACAAGCTAAACTGCAAACCTGAACACAGATTTGACAAAAAAAAATATGAAACAAGTCAAAATAAAAAAATAAAAATAAGAAGAAAAAAATAACACAAGGACATGAGAAAAAAGGGAAGGAAATAAAGAAGAAAAAATAAAAGCCATTTTGGAAAACATCTATGATTTTTCTCTTGTGTGTGCCTAGTTGAAGGGTGAATTCCAACTAATTGTACAAAAAGCAAGTTAAAATCAGAGAATGGCAATATAAACTATCACAACTGCCGTGTACACTGAACAAATGCAAACTAGAGGGCGCCTCAGAAAGGAAAAAGCCCAAAGGCTGCCTGTTCAATTACCCTTCTATAGAGGATCACGTATCATTTCAAGAGACCTTAGTGAACAAAAATGTAAAAGGATAAGACACGCTGATCCAACACAATGAAAAATGTCCTTAGGCACAAATCAAGAAGCAAACCATACGAAAAGTGATGCCCAGTCGGAGCAAGAGCAGGGGTAAGATCATAGATGGGGAAAAGAGTGCCCCACTTTGGACGTCTTCTGCCAAGCATTGTTGATAGAGGTTGCAAACTACAATGTTTAGCAAGAATCTTCAATTTCTTCACATGTTCATCACCGGCATGCAGATATCCTAAGTAAACAAATTCCAACAACTTGGACAGTGCCTGGTTATCAACGTGTGAAGATAAGCGAATATCTTTCTTAAATGTGTGAAGATAAGAAGAACCACCAGATGCTTTCTCATCATGAGATAATTCTTCAGGAGGCAGCAATGATGGACATCGAATGGCAAGAACGACACCATGAACACTCATAGACTCCCCTTTTGCGAGGATGATTCGTGTATCTGCAAATTCATTCTCATCAAGTGCCTTCCCTATACGCCTCCCAAGTTTACAAGGAAAACCATAAAATCCAAAGTAACTTAGAATGTATGCAGCATTCCATTTCAGCCCAAGAGCAGAGTTGTCACTGCAAATTTCCTGAAGCATTCTAACAAACTGAGCTTCAGTATATTCCACCTGGCCAGAAAAAATGTCAACATTTTTGCTTATAGATCCATAGTGTAGTAACTCAGCTAGCCCCCACAACCCATACAATAAAAGTATGTCATTGCCTTCCCAGTCTTCCTTGCACACCCAACAACAAAGCCTCTGACTGAATATATTATGCAAATGAGGAGCAAAGCTCAGCCTTCCTATATGGACATCATTGCTTAGGCACCACTTTATAAAAGCCAGTAGTGTCTTTACTCCTTCACTTTTAACAATGTAACTTCGGTACCATGGCAAACAAGCACAGCATGTCAAAGCCACCAAGTTTATGCCAGTTTGAAGCATATCTGGTATTCCAAAATTATCCCTTGTCAATGTAAAATTGAGAACGCGCAACGAGTGTTTCAAATATTCCTTGCCAGTTGGCTTTAGAATTTCAGACAGCATAGACCTGGCTTTTGATGCAATGTATTTGCAGGGAGAATAAATCATCATAAGAACTGCCCTTGATGCTGATTCACTTCTGAACGTCTCGGACAGATCACTTTGGCATATTTGCCATCCTTTACGAACTAAATCCGTAAAAGTTAAGCTATCAAAGGAATATGCAATCAAAAAGAAGCATTAATCAGTAACTAGGAGAAAGGGGTCCAGAACACAAAGGTTGATCACTAGGATATTAAAAATCTACTTGGCTCCAGGAAAACAAGGCAAGTTTAGAAGATATGAGCAGTATATTACCATGCACATCTAATAAGCATATCAATGAGAAGTTCATGACTATGAATGTTGGGGTTGAAATCTTCCCTACAGTTTATTGCCAGCCATCCGAGAATATCCCACATGTATGGCCTCAAAACAAGAAGAACATCAGCATTGAGAGCCTCCTGTGCTTCAGACATCTGTTCTTCAAGTGTCAAAAGGTGTACAGACTGTCCATTCTGAAACTTTTCAAGAAGAAGATCAAGTAGGACCTTGTCAATTCCTTTCTTCCAAAAATAATCATGATGTTCCCCATCCCAGCGAATTATAAGAGCCAAGCGACAAGCTTCCACTAACAAAGACATCTGGTCATTTGCAATCTTCCCCGAGCTCAAGGTCCATCCAGTCATTCCATCAATTATAGCTTTAACAATAGGCTCGCAGCATAAGCTCAGCATTTTTAAACATCCCTGTTTATTTGTCTGGGCAATAGATGATGCACAATAACTTACACACAGTTAACGTGTCTCAATTAGACATCTTGTGAAAGAACAGTTTACAATTATTACCGCTAAGCGTTGGGCAAGTCTAAATCCTTCCATCTGAACAGAAAGAGGGCGGGATCTACCCATGCAGAGAACCATCATTTGTAGAAGGGCTTCCCCATTTTGAAGAAGCTTCATGGCCCCATTACCACATAGAGCTGGCATACAAATCAAGAGTCGTTGTTTAACAATTTTGAGCCTTATAGAATTCATAAAGAAGAACTCAGTGCATATGATTATACCTATCCCTGAATATAACTTCAAAAGTGCAACCTTAATGGAAACATCAGGATTTTCGTGCATAGCCTCTAGAACTTCCATCAATTTAGTATCATTCCAGACAGAGAACCGAGAAGCAGACCACTTTTGCAGTATTGTACTCAAAAGAGAAGCCATCTCTTGGAAATATTCAGTAGACATAGGACCACCAGAAAATTCCCGTATACCACTAACAATAAGGAAAACAGTTTTTGTTTCACTCAGAATCTCCCAAACACTTTTCTCCCTGGTTGCACTCAGATTCGAGAGAATCATATTCAAAGCAGTGGCACAAGCAATTGAGACTTCCATTCGACAGGAAGATAGCAAGGATGCTAGAGGGTGAACCAGATACAATGAATATGGTTGCAGTATTGAATTGGGTATAATGCGGATCAACTTTACAACCACATTTGCTGCTATACTCAATACAGCCTCACTTTTATGTTGAAGAATCCATACCAATGCCCAAACTATATCGGCCACGGAATCCTGAAAATTGAAGGCAAAAGATAGATGCACTAACGTATAAACTATCATTATTGATCATTACCTTTAACTAAGTGAGAGATAATACCACAGACATGCAACCTTTGCAAGTCCCATCAAATATCATCCAAAAACTCCTTGTTTCCTAATGAATAACACTAGAGATACCAACACTCTCACTAACTAACAGCTTACAAATGTTACTTCATCAAAAAATTTAATTCCAATGAATCATAATACATATTCAAAGTGATAACAACCACATTACCATGCAAGTTAAGATTCAGGTTTTGGTGAAAAGAATTAGTATATTTAGTTTACTGTTTCTTAACACACCATCGTAAGTCAACGAGTTGATCCTCTAAAAATTTCAAAAGCAAAAGAAAGATGCTCAGCACATAAAAGTTTTAATCAACACGGAAGATATGCATAAAAGCTGATAAATCTTAATCAATTGGATTATAATTAAATAAAACCAGCACATCAATAAATAGCTATGCTCGGAATTAG
The DNA here is from genome assembly GCF_000002775.5 of Populus trichocarpa. Lineage (NCBI taxonomy): Eukaryota > Viridiplantae > Streptophyta > Magnoliopsida > Malpighiales > Salicaceae > Populus > Populus trichocarpa. The sequence continues at coordinate 48,330,333 of NC_037285.2, read as the reverse complement.
ATCGAAACAAATCTGCATTCGCCAGCGCATATGTTTTGGATTTTTAAGTGTGACTGATAACAACAGCAAAAACAACACTGATAACAACAACAACTTCACTGTAAAAAACTAACCTCAATTAGAACAAGAATCATAGTAATTATGTTTGTTACCTTAACAAGAGGATGATGTAAAGTGTCTGGCGAGGCAGACTCAATGAAGGAAGAAATGGAGCGGACGACATGCCGTTGGATTTCAATATCTGTACACTTCCATTTCCACTCTTTTCCTTCAGAATATCTGTCAATTTTTAAACACAAAATTGATTCATAATCAAAACCTAAAAATAACCTAAAATTAAAATTAAAAAGAACAGACCTGGTACCGAGGTTGAGAGCATGATAGAGACGTTGATGGAGAGTGAACATGTGACCGCTTATGCCTCTGTTGTTCTCTGTCGCTGCTGCTGCTGCTGCTGCTGCTGCTTGTTTTGAAGATCTCATTTTGTTTTTGTTTTCGAAAACAAAGATGTAAAATTTAGAGAAAATAAATAGATAAATAAATTACAGTGAATTTGTGGGTTTTCTTTTTCTTTTTAATGATGCTTTAGCTGCTTGCTGCAATGCAATGTCATACTCCTATATAGCCGGAAGAAAACACCGACCACCGCCGCAACTTGCTTCACGTAAGTCGTCACTACTCTGTCCTTTTTATCTTTTTTGTTCTCCTACAAATCTCCTCAAAAGTAGTTTTTTTTTTTTTTCTAATTTATTTTACTTTTGATTAGTCTCTAAAAAATCGACAAACAAATTCAGATATAAGAAGGAAGTTTAGTGATTAAGATGAAAAAGGTGGATATAAGCATTAAAAAAAAAAACTGTAAGAAACATAAATTAATTTTAATATATTAATATTAAAAATAATTTTTTTAAAAAAATAGAAAATATTATTTTAATATATTTATAATCAAAAAAATATTTTAAAATGTTTATATATACTTCAATTAATAGTAATGTTATATTTTTTTATTATTATTGATTTGACCAAAATTGAGATTGGATTTGTTTTAAATGAACTACAGCTGAAACTCATTTGAATTAAATGGATTTTATTTATTTAATATTTTATTTAATTTAATTAAAAAACTCAAAATTAATTCAAGTCAATTCTAAAATAATATTATTTTAATTAATAATTTATTGAAGAGTGTAGTAATGTTTTCTAAAAATATATTTACCTTTAAAAAATAATAAATTAATATTTTTAATATTTTTTTAGATTTTGATGTGTTAGTATTAAAAATAAAAATTATTTTAATGCATTTTAAAATAAAAAATACTTTAAAAAATATCCTACTATAATATCAAACAAACATTAAAAAAATTGAAATAATAATATTCTAAATATTTTTTTTTAATAATATTATTTTAGATAAAAAAAAATCTTGAAGCTAACTTAGCTAAAACTGACTTAAATATGATTAAGTCAACTGAGCTATAAATTAACGGATAAATCTTTATATTTTACCGGTTTAATACTTAAAATAATTAAAAAAATAAATGTGATTTAAATTATATTATCGGGTTGACCTGATGATGACAGATAATGACCGTGTGCTTGAAATGAAATTCCAATAATAAGGAGAGCAAAAATTATATGGGAGTTACTAAGCCCAAGCCCAGTCCAAAAGCTGGGTGGGACTAAACGACTAGTAATCATCGTGTAAACGACAACGCTTGCTCTACACGAACGAAGTTTAAAAAATAAGACTTTATTTATTTATTTATTCTCTGTTTTTGATGGGCTCATCTACAGCAAGCAAACACTTGGAGGAGGATAACAGAAGGACTGCAAATATACGGATTGAATGAGACTGGACTGGACCAGAAGAACAGCAACACACGTAAGAAAAAAACATAAAAACCTACCTTTGTCCTTCAACATTTCTTTAAAAAGTCTCAAACTTTTTGCATGGAACAAGTGGTGATGATCCTCAGTGTATGTTAACCCTATCTTTCTCTCAGATTTTGCTTTTTTTTCGATGTTTGACGCGTCCTTATGACTCATTATTGCTCCTTATCTGAAGTCTTGATATCTAACCACTTGAGAAAACCACCAAGTTTTGATATTTTTGGTTTCAAGCTGAAATCTTGAATTTTGCTTGTTACTATCTGTTTGCAATGGCAACTCTGGTGAATTCAGTGTCTCCTTTAACAAACCCTTCTCCGGAGACTCTAAGAACAGCTTGTGGGTTATTCTCTAATGTCCCAAATTTCCGTTCTTTTTCGCAAAACAAAGGTTTCACTAGAGTTTTGGCATCAACCCATATTACAATTTCCCCTAAAGACTCTGTTTGGACACTGTCCAATTGGAAGGTTGGTAGGAAGGACACAAGAAATAGGGATATTAGGCTCAATGATGCATTTTTTCATTTGGAGTTTATTGTTAGAAAGGGTCATAAACCTGATGTTGCTCAAGCAACACAGCTGTTGTATGATTTGTGCAAGTCGAATAAGATGAAGAAAGCGACGAGGGTGATGGAAATGACGATTGAGTCTGGTATTATTCCTGATGCAGCTTCTTATACTTTTTTGGTGAACAATTTGTGTAAGAGAGGGAATATTGGGTATGCAATGCAGTTAGTTGAGAAAATGGAGGAAAATGGCTGTCCAACCAATACGGTTACCTATAATTCGCTTGTTAGAGGGCTTTGCAAGCATGGAAACTTGAATCAAAGCTTGCAGTTACTAGATAAGCTGATGCGAAAGGGGTTGGTCCCAAATGAATTCACTCATTCTTTCTTGCTAGAAGCAGCTTACAAGGAGAGAGGTGTGGATGAAGCGATGAAGCTTTTGGATGGGATAATTGCAAAGGGCGGGAAGCCTAACTTGGTTAGTTACAATGTTTTATTAACTGGATTGTGCAAGGAAGGTAGGACGGAAGAGGCAATTCAGTTCTTCAGGGATTTGCCATCAAAGGGATTTAATCCGAATGTTGTGAGCTGTAATATTATACTGAGGAGCTTGTGCTGTGAAGGAAGATGGGAAGAGGCAAACGAGCTTGTAGCTGAAATGGACTCGGAGGAGCGTTCACCATCTCTGGTCACATACAATATACTAATTGGTTCACTTGCCTCCCATGGCAGGATTCAACATGCATTTCAGGTTTTGGATGAAATGATGAGGGCATCATTTCAGCCCTCTGCTGCAACCTTCAATCCTATAATTTCTCATCTTTGCAAAGAGGGGAAGGCAGACCTTGTGGTTAAGTGTCTAGATCAAATGATTCATCACTGCTGTAATCCCAATGATGGAACGTTTAATGCCATTGCTGTGCTCTGTGAGGGGGGAAGGGTGCAACGGGCATTCTCCATAATTCAAAGCTTGGGTAATAAGCAAAATTCATCTACCCATGACTTCTACAGAGGTGTGATTTCGAGCTTGTGTAGAAAAGGGAACACATATCCAGCATTTCAGCTTTTATACGAGATGATACAGTCTGGATTTGTTCCTGATCCTTATACCTATTCATCTTTGATTAGAGGATTGTGTGTTGAGGGAATGCTAGACGAGGCCTTGGAGATTTTCAGGCTATTGGAAGAAAATGACTATAGGCCTATTCTTGGCAATTTCAATGCTCTTATACTTGGGTTTTGTAAATCTGGTCGAACAGATTTGTCCTTGGAGATTTTTGAGATGATGATTTTGAAAGGATACACACCTAATGAAACAACTTATACTATTTTAGTAGAAGGGATTGCCCATGAAGAAGAAAAGGAGTTGGCAGCAGAAGTTTTAAAAGAGTTGTACATTAGACAAGTCATGAGACGAAATACAGTAGAAAGACTTGTTATGCAATACGACCTCAAGGGTTTACCGGTATAAAACTACGTGCATCATCCTGATTAGAAACAAGAAAGGGAACATGGAATGAAGATATACTTTGAGAAGGCAACGGGGTGTTCACCAATACTAATGCCCATGCTTCATCAGAAATTCATACCGTGACCTTCCGATCAAGACTGGGGAATCAAGGATCCTGCGTATTGAAAACGAAAGAGACAGCCACAGCAATGGTTTGTGTTGAATGTTTTGAGCACGAGGAAGGAGCACAGGTTCAAGCACTAGGATTCTTGACTATGTAGTACTATTCCTATATTTGCTTCACCCTATGTTCTGTGAGCTGAACATTGCGCAGAAAACTTGCATCTTTGTTTTATGCTGTACAAGTTGATTCTCATGATTGATGTGGCATATGATTGTATAATTTACTCATTCTGACTTGGATTTTTCGCTCTTAATCTAAAATGATGTATCTCAGCTTATTTATTGGGTGCAGTGTGATCCTGGTTGACCTGTAAATTCTTGCAAGGTTCTGTACCTGATTTTGTGTCATTTCTGTTGATGTAAATTGCTCCGCCGTGCAGCATGAGAGCATATATCATAGCAGTCACCCTGGCCCCTTCACCCTAATTTGTGTATGTGTGCGCTTCGTTCCATTTACTTGCCATTTTACCACAGCTGGTCATCAAGGTAATCAAGCGAAATCACCCGCCGTCTTATTCAAAGCAGAACTCAGGCAAGAATCATTCAGGCTCTCTACTCCCTCATCACAGTGGGAAGGAAAACGAATTTAGAAGCTGGCATTGCTTTTGTTCAGTTTTCGCAATTCCATTTACTGAGGTAGAAAAACTGGAAGAGCATTCTACAAAATAGATCCACCATTTGATCTCCACAGGCAGTAGTTACATAATATAGGAGTCGAATCCCTTGTTTGGCTGTTAGCAAATCAATTCCTTTACCTAGCTATGAACCTTCGCAAGCATTGCTTGAACATTTATTGTGGCTTACACAAGCCATAACCTCGAACATCTGAACTCATCGTTAATCCACAAGACAGTAAACAATCCTTGAAATTACTAGATACCAAATAACAGATATCTCAATTCGGTAGAGATGAATCAACATGGTGTTATTCCAAGGCATAATGGCTAAAAAGCTTGCCAATGCCACACCCCACGTTCCCTGCATTTCTACTAATCTCTACTAGGTAGTAGCAAGTGGATGCCTAGTGCATTCCGAGGTCCACACCAGAAAGATCTAAACTAAACCATGATTAAACACATCTATGAAAGATAACTGTATTAGGCTATGTTTGTTCTTGATTTTTTAAAAATTACTTTTTAAATTATTAAAAAAAATTAATAAAAAAATTGATCAACAAAAAATATTTTCCAATAAAAAAAAATATTAATTTAATTTCTAGAAAGGTGTTTTTTTTTATTTCTTAAGAAAAATATTTTTTAAAAATTATAAAAAATTTAAAAATATCATGTTATTTATTAATTATATCAAATTTAATATTACTATATATATTATTTTGAATTTATTTAAATTTATTTTTTAATTATCAGATCCAATCCTTGCTATTTATTTTATTTAAAATAATTTATAAATTGTAATTATTTTTTATCCCTATTATTTTAATTACTATTTTAATTTTATCATTTAAATAATTTATAAATTATAATTATTTTTTATCTTTATTTTATTTATAATAATATATAAAAACAAATTTAATTTTATTTTCATTAAACCTTTTTATTTATAAAATTTGTTTTTCATTCTTTTAATAAACTTGCAAAAAAATAAAACAAATAAATTATTTCCATGTCATAAACAAACACTTAAAAACATTTTCCAACTTTTCCAACATGAAACTAGCTTTAAATTGAACAAGTTTCGGTCATTTCCATTCATAAGTAATATTAAAGACAAAAGCAAGTCAAATACAACACAAAATTTAAGCCAACAGAAAACTAGTTGCAGAAGCAGTCTTAAAACCCTAGATGATGAAACAAATGGAAGTATTCCCTAATACACATCCTTCATTCTCGCAGCTTCATGCAGCACAAAGCCACCAGCAATCAAAGACATATATACCAGCAGAAAGCTCCATCTTGTCCAAGTCCACAGCTTACTTGGATCTCTGTCTCATCTTTCTGCGCTTCCTCTTCAACCTCCTCATACGCTTCTTCTTCCACTGAAAAGAACAAAAACAACAAAACAGTTTACATCATTAAGGCTTGCTATGGTTACTTAAAGGCATTATACTTATGGCGTCTTCAAATTAACAAAATAATAAAATATTTACAATGAAATTAATATAAATACTCACTAGCTTGTAATCACTCAAAAATAGTTTCTCTACAGCTTAAATAGCATAATTGCATGATAATTAGTTAAGTTACTGAGTGGTGAGATAAATTATAACCTATTTACTAGCTTGAAACTTGAAGGCACTATAATTATAGTGCCTTCAAGAGTTCAAGTAACCATAGAAATTGCCATTCAACAAAACAACAGCACGATCAACTTCTAAAACAGATTCCTCCAACTAGCTATCTATTTACTAGTTTGTAACTTGAAGGAACTATGATTATAGAAATTGCCTGTTCTCCATTGGAGACATTCACCAAAATAACAGCACAACCAACTTCTAAAACGGACTCCTCTAGCTGGTTTAACGTTATTTGAAAACATTCAAATTCCATCAGCCAAATTTTCCTCTACAAACACAGCTACTGTCACAAACACGAAAACCCATTACATGTATGACCAGATACCAGATTTTGACAGCTTCAGTAGATTTTAAATAACAGCACAACCAACTTCTAAAACGGACTCCTCTAGCTAGTTTAACATTATTTGAAAACATTCAAATTCCATCAGCCAAATTTTCCTCTACAAACACAGCTACTGTGACAAACACATAAACCCATTACATGTATGACTAGATACCAGATTTTGACAGCTTCAGAAGATTTTAAATCAAACAAACCAAATTACACAGGAAAAAAAGAAGCTAAAACCACCAAAATTTAAAAATAAAAAAAAACAATTGTAAAGCAAACTCAACATAGCATAAAAATAGTGTCTTCAACATTATTGACAATTTCTTGAGCATGGAGAAAGGAAAGCAAAACCAGTATTGTTGTAACCCAACAAACCACAAGTTTTAGAATAGAAAAGAACACGTAGATTTGTATCATATAGCCAAAAACTAAAACCCTAGATTACAGGATTAAAAAGAACTTCTCCAACAATAAAAAAGAGACAAAATAAATGGAGCTTGGAGCAGAGATTTAAGCAAACATGATAGATACTCAATGCATCTACCAGACTAGATTATCTAAACAAAACACAATACAGAGAAAATTACCTTAGCTCTCATCTTGGATCAGGGTTCTGTTTCCTTGTGGGTCTCTTTTTTCTGATAGCCGAATATTGTAGAGAGAGTTTTCGAGAGAGAGAAACGGGGTGTCTTTAGATTTTATAGGCAGAGGGTTTTGAGGGCTTCAGAAACCCTAATCCGTGCCGACCTTAAGTCACGCTTGAGGGGTATTGGTGTCCATTCCTATTTTTTGTGATATAATATAAGAATTAACAATCTGAACTTTAGCCGTGTAGTTAAGTCAATTTTTTGGGGGTATTTTTTTCAAATATATTTTTTATTTAAAAATATACTAAAATATATTTTTTATTTTTGAAATTAACTTATCAAAATTATAAAAAACACTAAAAAATATTATTTTAATATATTTTCAAATCAAATATACTTTTAAAATACACTTAAATGTATTTTCATGAAACCCGCTTAAAAAATTATGTATTGAAACCTTAATTAAAAAAATGATAGTATATAACTTTTATTAAACCTATTTTTTTCAAACTACAATTATAAAAACTATCACAATGCTAAACATTTAAGTGTCTGTTTGGTATTGTGGTAACTTTTATTTTTTAAATGTTTTTTTATATTATTTTTCACCTGAAAAATATCAAATTTCAAACTACAATTACAAAAACTACCATAGTATCAAACATATACTAAGTGTCTATTTGACATTGTGATAGCTTCTATTTTTTAAAGTGTTTTTTTATATTATTTTTCATTTAAAAAACATTAAATTTCAAACCACAATTACAAAACACAACCACAATGTCAAACACATACTTGTATTTGGTATTATGGTAGCCTTTTGTGGTTGTGATTTGAAAAAAGTAATTTTAGAAAAAAACACTTTTAATTGAGGTTGATTTGGTATTTATATATATTTGATTAAAACTATAGTTGAAATTGAGGTTGAACAAAAAGTAGTTTAATGTGTTTGGTTAAGAATATTTTTCAAACTGAGGTTATAAAATAACAAAAAAAATACATATATTAATGTTAATGGTTTTTAATTGAAATATTGTAGATTTAACTACTGTTATTACATCATGAAACATATTTTATATAAAGTATTTTTTGTTCTTCCATTAAACTATATGTAATTCCATCACGTACGAAATTCATCCGACAAGGACTACAGTTTCCATGGTTTCCTGAACGTGGAACAATATCAGGTAAAATATCATGAGGAACAAAATTGGGATTGCGATCAAATTCTGCAAATGCTACGTCATCATGCGATCTCCTTCTAATTTAATTATGTAATGCCATTGAATAATCTTAAACATTAGTTTTTTTAATAAAACACAATTAAAAAAAAATTAGACTTTATTTTATTTTATTGGGTCGGACCCGGTCCAATGCATTTAGATTTGGATCGGACCCGATTTAGCCACGAATAATGAAAACGGCAGAAGAAGGAGAAGCAGCTTCAACTTGCCTTTTGTTACCCTGCGTTTAAACGTAAATAGTAATGGGTCCCACAATAAATTATGTTTAGTAATTAACCAAACTATTTATTTTTGTGGTCTGCTTCAAAAGCAAAAGCAGCCGCAAAAACAAACATTCTCTTAAGTGTCCGTTTGATATTGTGATAACTTCTGGTTTTTAAAGTGTTTTTCAGATTACTTTTCGTCTAAAACCATTAAATTAATATTTTTTAAAGTGATTTTCAATTTTTTTATATGCGATATAAAAAATTTAAAAATAAAATATTATTTTAATATATTTTTAATTAAAAATATTATACATCACAAGCTAAATATCTAGTAATTACAAAATCAATACCGTAAATTTGATGACATGCTACTAATATTAATAACAGTTTTTTTTTTTTTTTTTTTTTTTTTTAAAGGTGAGATTTTGCTACAATGACAGCATTTTCTTCCCATCCTTACTTGCTGGAATAATTAAACTTATTTAGCCCATTTCCAACCCTAGACTGGCCCAAATAGACCATTACAAAAGAAGCCCATTTAAATATCCAATTCCCTTTTATATTTCATTTGGGAATCTGAATCCAGTAACAACAGCAGTGATGTATTAGGCAATGCTTTATCAACGTTGCTAGCCACTGTGATCAAGGATTTCGATTCTAAAGCTCAAGAAGATGACATTTTGTGGTTTCGTTTTATATTGTAACCTTGAATCCTGCTTGCTGATATAATTATGCAGCGAAGGTTTCAGGTGTTCTCGAAAGAGAGTTTCACCATCTAAATCTGTTCTTAAATCAATACAAAATCATGGTGATTTTGTTAAACGCAGAGCTACATATGACTAACACACTTTGTTGGAAATATTTTGCATGGTATGATCATACCGGTGTGTGTTGTTGAAACCATTCAGGTAAGGAAGTGAATGTTGAAGGAGCTGGTTCTAGCCCTTTATGTGCTCGTCGAGAAGCTACCGGGAGGTGGCTGTGCAATGCAGTACAGTGCCATGCTGCTTTTGTGCAGAAAAGACCAGCTGAAGGTGCTCATGGATTTGCATGACAATTGAACATCCTATTATTCTAATTTCTAAGCATTTCAGATTCTAATTCAAATTTAGCCGGATTTTTTTTTTAAGAGAAAGCTATAATTAAAACCATTTTATTTTTTTAAAAATAATTTAATAACCATTGTTATTTTTTAAAAATGATTATAAATATGGCTTTTTCCAAGTCATATTACTAAAGCCCATAGCGATCCTGCTGCTAACCCAATGAACTCTAACCCATTTACCTAATAGAGATTCTAAACTTGGGCCCAACAAACCCATGAAACCTTCAAAACCTAAAACCTTGAAATCCCTATTTAAACCAGCCCTCGTTTCCCTCTTCTGCCACAAAAATTTTCACGGCAGCTCATCGCTCTCCTTTTGTGCTAGATCGACAATCTATTTTATTACATTTCTGTAATGGGTTTTTGAAAAGGAAGAAAATGATGATATTCGTTGTCGCCCCAGTCTTACAAGCATCTTCTCTTTGATGCTTGATGGTGTTTGACAGTTCATATATCTGATTCTCTTCTTCACTCTTTTTTTTTTTTTTTTGGCCTTTCAGCTTTCGATTTACTGTGTCTTTTGCTTTTGATCTAGGTACTGGTTAAGTATGCAAGAAAAAACATGATGATGTTTTATCGTAATAGTTTCTGTGATCAAATTACCATGATGATGATTTAATGAACATGCACTACCATCTGATTTCTCTTGCACCCTAAATCTCTTGAAAATAACAAAAACAATTTCCTATTATTTTTATTTAAATGGTATCTTAACAATGCAATTACTTCCTTCAACTACTGATTTTTCAGTGATTAACATATTTTACAATCATCATCTTTCATCTGATATTGTTTAATTATATGATAAATTCTGTGTTTTGATATGTATATGCCCGAGGTAGCTACTGCCCTAGGTTTCAATTATGTGTCTAGGTGTTTCGTAAAGATGGCAGAAAGAAAATTATGACAGGCCTTGCGACACGGTTTGCTTTTTATTACAAGCTTGCTGTTACTTTAACCCTGGTTACATTATCTTCTTCTATTGGAGTAAATCTTTTTATAAAATTGATTACTTTTTTTTTTTTTTTATAGTCTGATGCATTCTTCAACTTCCATATCTACGCTGTAAAATCTGTAAATTGACACCTAGCAAACAGGACTGTATTTGTCTAGCAATTTTATCACCTACTCTAAGGTTACACATTGAATCATATGTCCTTTAGAGTATAAGAATGTCCTACCAGGAAACCAATCTTCCTAAACATGCAAATCAAAATCCGTATTAACCTTAACAAATTGACAATAAAAAGATGACATACCGGGATGGATGAGAGGGCATTGTTAGAAAAGCTTGAGGATCCCAAACTCAGGCGCTCTCTGAAGAGATTTCATCCAAATAATAGAATTTTACTGGATTTGCCTTCTTCAAGCCTCCAGACAGATGAGGTCCAATCAACAACTAACCATCCTTACATAGACAGAGCAACGATACACTTATTAGCAACTGCATCCTTCAATGACGGAACCCGATTTCTGCAAAATATTTACTACCAAAGGGAACAGTATTTACTCGGCAGCAACGGGTTCCGATTTGTTGTCTCTGATATCAGTTGTCTTGAACTGAGGTTTAGAGGAGAAGACAAAAACAGTAGATGCAGCATTGGAAGGTTGAAATGCAGCTGAATATCTTGCCGAGATCATTGTAACTTGAGGCAATTGTTGTGGACCTGAAGCCAATGGCACAAGCTTGTAGTTAAGTGCGTGCTCAGATTTTGGAAGAACAATAACTGTGTCGCTGTGAGACCCAGATAACACAAAACCCTGTGCATCTCCTAGTGAGAACTTGACCTCTTGAAGCAATCGTGTTTGATTCCGAATTTTAACCGAGTACATTAAGGGATCTCCAAGAACAGCATAAGGAGGAAACTCCAGATTCAATACCAATGGTGGCAACTCTGCTTTTACATCTGGAAGTTTATGTTTGGTCAAAACCCACTCTTGTGTGGCAGCAGAAGTAGATAGATCTTCCATTTCAGAATTTCTCCTCCATCTCAATGACAATGACCCCAAATCAAGACATGAAGATTCCACTTCAGGAATGACAGTGAAAATCTTTTTGAACTCTTCTCCTGGAACAAGATGGGCAGGATGTAAAATATCCATGCCACTATGTTCCAGGGTACATGGCCTTTCAATGCAATCATCCACTTCAATAGACATTGACTGCAACAGCAATGGCACCTCACTGCAGTTCTTGGCACTAATAACTAGTATACTAGTTTCATTCAGAGGAAGTGATGCCAACTGATCAGAGCCAGGAACAGGCTTGATTCTTCTTGAGAGCAAAAGTGGATCCTGGCGGAATGGCAGCATAAACTGATGGCGAAACACAACAGCAGTCTTTCCTTCAATTTGCAAGCTCTTGTGGACATGGATTCTTTGTGAAGTTGATTCATTGCTATCTGGAAAATAGCCTAATGATACAAAGAGCATAACTGGTTTGGGTCGATGCCACTTAATTCTAATTTGCAGGACCATGATTCGCCATCTTTTAAAAAAAGGAACAGAAACCAAACCAAAAGACTGCTGAATTTTCTTGATTTTGTCAGGACCCACTAGAGTTTCATCTTCTCCTTCTGGCCCAGTAACTCCAAGAAGTTCAACATGATGGCTCTCCGTAGAGAATGGTTCTTCTTCCCTTGGACTATACAGCCCACCTCCTTTTACATCGACCAGATTGATTTTTAACTCGACGGAGAATATGGCATGATCCTTGGAGGCCACAGTAACAGGAAATGCGAAGCATTCACCTGGGCAGCCTTCTGACCAGAAAATGCAAGAGCAGGATCCTTGGTTGAAAAAGTTTCGACACGGTCCTCAAACTTCCAAAGAGGTAAATCCTCCATTGAAGCAGGACTTTCAGCCCCACAACAGATTAAGAAGTGGGGTCTCATTTTTGCAATAACATATATGCACTCCAGCTTCCCACTTTGTTCTGCATTAAACCAAATATTGACATTATTAGCATATGAGCTCACTAATCATACCGCAAGGAATTCCTTGTACAAGAAGAGGAGGCATGATAAAAAGTTCCAAATGTTCAATCCTTCAACAGGATCAATCATCTTTGACGATTAAGGAAAGGCGGTGCCAATTCGACCCAGTCAAATTGCTAGATGAACTGTATTGGGACTTGATGTTTCATAGGAAAAGGAACACGGTTGAATCAGCACACACATATGGACATATTTTATAAGGCCATTTATGTCCAAAATTGAAAATGAATTGATAACAAGTATTAAAGATGTTCACCACCACCTTGGCTTAAACATTGGTTCATGAAAAGCAACTAAAGCAAGAAGTACCAATCTAAGGGGGCTGGCTAGATCAATCTCAAGACGCAGAGGATTTTCTTCATTCACTTTGAGATCAGTATTGCCTTCAACTGATGCTAACCTGGTTTCTCCACTACGAAGCTCAAAAACCTCCTTGTGTATAATCTCTCTCTGTGCAAGAATTGCGGGACCAGCTGGGCCACATTCTTTGCGCCTGAAAGACTGGATCCCAGAATCAGATGGCACTGGCAATGCTGCCGATTCAAGAGAGTACTCAACAAACTCTTTCACTGTACCACATTTCCTCGAGCACTCTCGCAGATAACCCAAGAACTCCCACAATAAAGTGGCCCAACCCTCTTGTCTGTATAGAAGAGCAACACCATCAAGTAATTGTTTTGCATTTCTAAAATCACCCACAACAAAGTATTCCCTTGCCATGTGGAACCCACAGAAGCAGGCCATCCTCTGGGCTTTTAGATTAGAGAATGATTCATAAGCTTTTTTAAGAAAAGCTACAATTTCAAAGGAATCTTGAAATCTTTTCCCTTCAGTAAAAGCATAACGAGTGTACTCTTCATCGGTTAGGTTGCAGATTGAATGAACAACATAGTGCAAAGCAAACATTTTGAAGACTCGTAATTGAGCAAACTGACCCACATAAATAGAAGGCACTACAGATTCAGCATCACTGTCAATTTCATCTGCAGTTTCTGACATTGTCAATGAAAGTTCCAAAGAAGATCTCTTCTCCTTCAAGTAGCGTGCAGCTAACTGTTTTGAGATCAAATGTTGTGTTCAACTCGGTCAAGTCATTTCTCATCTTTCCTCTTGCTGCTCCTATTTAATAAAAAGATGGAGGTTAAAACACTCAAATTTCAAAATTTCAACCGTAACATGGGTGAAACACCATTTGCTCCCAAACACGATAAGATTTTGAAAACTATCACTTCAAAATTAATAAAAAAAAACTATTAATTTTGTAAACTACTACTACAATAAATACTTAAATAACTAAATTTGTCATTATATTTTAGGTGTGAACTTACATGTGTACCTGCATACGTAATTAATCATACATGTTGTATTTTTAAATTACAGAGACTCCAATATACACACGTGCACTATTCAACTTCTTACATTTTACATTTTAATCCCCCAACTTGTATTTTAAATGATTATGCATTTTTTTTACACAATTAAAGAACAATTAAATCAAGTTTGTTGATTAAGGTCAAAATTAAAAGATGAAATACCAAAATGAGAAGAGCATCGCAAATGAGTGACCCTTTCAAAGTTATCATAATTAGTATTTAAAAGTATATTTTTATTAAGGTTTTATATCATCATTTGCACTTAAAGTATCAATAACTCCTTAACTAGAGCATGTTTTATAATAACATGTCAAATAATATAAAATACCTTTAATTTATGGTAAATTTTCATCTTAAATGTAGGCCTATAACATAAATCAAAGGATTGATTGATGAGTTTAACTACTGAAATTGAGAAGACAAATAAAGGGCTAAGCTTAAAAAGAGATGCTGGTTCAGTCCAAACTGCAACACCATTCGGTTATTGGATCATAACTGGAGCTGTAGAACTTGGATTTAGGTCTAGTTTATATGTATGAAAAGCTAAGACATAGGCCTAAAACTTCCATGAAGAGTCCAAGATTTAAAAGCGTCATTTTTTAGTTCAAATGGTAGCAACAACAGAGGAGATAAAATCTGTTTTGCAACTCAGACACTGTTCAGTGTTCAGCCCATATCTCGAGTTCTAGAAGTCCAAATGCACCGATTCTTGTTTTGTTGGAAAGCTGAGATAATTGCCCAGAACTTTCATGAAGACTATCTATTCAAATTCTGATGTTAGGAATGACGTTTTTTGCAGACAAGAAGATAAGGAGTGTTACCAAGTCAAGAGGTGGCCACCAACTCAACAATTAGTCATCAAATCAATAGTTCTGAATTTTGGCCTATAGAATGAGGCATTTGCCATGCATTTAGGCATCTTGGTTTTCATATCAAAATCATGTTCTTGCTCTCTCTCTTTATATTTTTGTAATGCTTAAGTTTTGTTTATATTAATCTCTTGTTTATACTTTTCATTTCCTTTCCTTTACTTAGTTAACTTATATCTTATTTATGTTCTTCTCTTGTTTATTTATGTTTCTCTCTTTCATTATGTTTAGTTAAGTTTATTATGTCAAGGTGAAAAGGTTATACTAATGGTATAAGAATAAGTATAGTATAAACTCAACATGGACTTTAATGTTTGATACTAACATGTTTTGTATTTGTTATCTTGTTCACTTTTAATACTTTGCTTGTTAAATGGTTAATCTAGATTTATGTTGTATAATCCCCTGGTACAACAAATACTTGGCACTTTCATAGCCAAACCGTATGGTATAACCGACACCTGTGCTATGAAAGGAACTTGATTTGTTGTTAACATAAGTAATAATCATGAATACCTGATAACATTTACAAGTATTAGCATTATTCGAATAAGATGACTAATGTAATCATGTTAACAATTTATAATCAATTTGGAACCTTCTTTGTGTGTGGTTTCCAGTTGAGTAATAAAAAGAGTTTATACTATACTTATTTGAAATATCATTAGTGGATCCTCTAACCTTGATAATTATTTTATCATTGTTTAATCATTATATCAATATCACATCTCAAAGCTCTCTTCAACTCCTTTTATGTTATTATCTAGTTCTTTATTTGTAATTTATACAGTTAACCTCCATATGGTTCGACCCCGGTCTTGCTGGGTTATTTATTACTTCGACACTCCTACACTTGGGAGAACACATTCGGGTGAATGAACTGTGTTGCAAGATCAAATATCTTGATCTATATCCGCCTCTCAAACTTTTCATTTACGTATTTAGTTATTGTTAATGACTTTTTTATTTATTTATTGACATAGATGGTTCTCGATTTATTTAATTAGATGCGTGGTTAAGCTTTTTGATTTACACTTGATATTATTTAGGTAAGAAAATATGTTGCAAATGCCTACACATTTATTTTTTTTTATAAAAAAAAAATCCAGCTTATGGCAAAACGTGAGTTAAATAGCAAGTCTTCTAACGAAAATAGCAAGTCAATCTAGCAGGAAGGAAATGCAGATGCAATCGCACAAGTTAGACATAAAGAAGGGATAGTCTCTTTCCAAGTGTTATTTATTATGATTTTGTGAGTGATCAACAATTAAGGAAAGGGAAAGAAAACTGAAATAACTTAAAAGTCTACAAAATTTTATAAGTCAACTAATTAGAAACCCTTAATCCTTAATTAAGAACCCATCAAATCACATCTCTTTTATTATCAAGTCTCTAATTAAATTTATCAGAAATCTGATTTTTAATCTCCTTCGTTCATAACCATCACTTCAAAAAAAAAAAAATACTATAAAAATTATATTAATTTTGTAAAATACTACTAGAATAAATATTTTTATTTATAAATACCACCTGTTATTTATTTTATCAGTTTATAATCTTTTTTATGTATAATTTTGTTGATGAGTAAAACTTTTTAAGCCAAAATAACTAAATGGTTAATATACATGCTAACCATATTGATGATTATGAATCCTTCGAAGATTTTCATAGTGTTGAAATTTCTAATTCCAGATTTTTTAAAATCAATATGGTCATATGAGCTATAATTAAATTATCATATTTTTCCATTATTGAAATTAAAAGAGAAATTAAAATATTTTAAGAAATGAATATAAATCAAGATGTTCAATCACACAAAATGAGATATTGATCTGAATGTGTTCAGTGAGCTTGCTTATTTAAATTAATAAAAGATAAATCCACACCGTAAATATCACGACAAAAAAAAACATATTTTATTTCTTTTACTAAAAATTCAACAGAGTTTCCCCTGTAACGGGACCATACCAAGTTATCGACATCTTCATTACTGACACAATTCATATTATAATTATGGTCCAATCATCTTGAATCTCATTCTCAATCAATACATAACAAAAATAATAAACAGGTATTATCCGATAATAAAGATGCAATCAATAAAAAACAAAATACATAAATAATTCTAAGGTTTACATAATTTGCAAAATTAATTTATTCTAAGAAAAAAATAAAAACTTAGATTACGAATGTAATGCTCCTACTATTTTATCCGGGACAACTTCTTAGTTAAATATAAAAATTTAGGGTAAATTGTTCTTCTTCTTCTTTTTTTATCATTATAACATTTATAATCCTATAAGCAACTATGATAAAATGCAAATACTTAATATAACACAAAGATATTTTTAAGTATGACATTCACATTAATTACATATAACAATTTTGTTCTACAAATAAAAAGGTTCATTCAACCTTTTTTACATCATTCATTAATCTCAAAATACATATTAATCAATATAAATACATAAAAAATGTCATATATTCAAGCATAATTTATTCTACTGCTGTGAGGGTTTTGAAAATAAAATTAACATTTTATCAACATAATTATCAATAAATGTAATGTATCATTTCACTACACCCATATTAAAATATTTCTCCTATATACTTTATTATGAATCGTTAATATTTTACACCTCCATATTCATCCAATTAATTCTAATCTTAGTCATTGCACGGGGGTACTATTCCCTTATTAGGGACACTAATCCATTCGCCCAAATATCGAGTACTAGTTCATCCGCCCAATTACTGGGCATTAGTTCACCCATCCAAATACCGGACATTAGTTCATCCATCCAAATATGTTCACCCGCCCAATTATTAGGTGCTAGTTCACCCGCCTAATTACCAAGCGCTAGTTCATCCGTTGACATCAAAACATAAATTACAAAATTTCTAATTAAAATTAACACATGTTTTTCAATTAATCTCTCTACAAAAATTCAAGATGTCAGATACCTACCCACTGCTGATGCTCGACTAGTAGCTCCATGTTGCTTTTTAGAGCCTCCAACCTCTCTTGTTTCATTTAAAAAATCACATGATTTCAATACTTCATCATCCAATAATTTACTTAAAACTTCTTCACATAGTTAAATTTTTGATCAATTCAATTTTAATACCCAAAATTATTATCATTATTTTTTTCTTATTCTTTAATAATTCCACAAATAATTCTTACAATGTTACATCCACCTAAACTTTTAATTCATCACAATTATAAGGGAATCTTATATTATTATAAAAAATTCCCAATAAATATAAGAAATTTAATTCTTTACACCTAATTCAACACATCATTTCATTATTAATTTTTTCACTATTTAAATGCAATTCATTAATTTCTTTAAGCTTGGAGTTCTATTTCTTATATTTTTCATAGCCAAAATCACCTTTTTAAGAGGAGGATAAATTTCATTCTACTCTAAATTTTAATCTGTCATCCAAATTCAATTCATCCATTTAAGTCATGAAAAATCTCCAATTACATCAATTCAACGCACCCCTCAAAATTCTTTACCTCTGCCGAAAATTCAAGTAAAAATGGTGACATGATAATTTTTCAACTTTTCACTTAATTAACTTTAACCCATTTATTTATTTTATTTTTATTTTTTCATGCCAACATACAATACTCTAGCACAATTTCACAAATTACATCCACCATTTCTATTTATCTAAGAGTTCCATAATTACATATAATAATAACTAAGCATCAATGTATAAACTTTTACTAATCAACATAATAAGATCATATTTACTCATAACATAATAAGGGAGCAATAGCAAATCCAAGGTGGAAACCACTCTTTATCTTGCTCCATCTTCTTTTCTCTTCTTTTTTTTCTTCTTCTTCTTCTTTTTTATTTACAAATTAACCTAATTAATGACAAACCCAAGCATGTATTCCCTCAACAAATATATAATCAACATAAATCCATGCATTCAAACCACTCTAACATCAAGAACTCACCTTCACATAATACCAATTCTACTCAATCCAATAACAAACATGAAAAACGACATAATGGATCATCATGAAGAGTTTTCTTACGCTTAAAGAATGAAGAATCAAAAGCCAAAACAAGTTGAATCAAGTTTTCCTTCACACTTTTCTCTAAGCTCAATTTTTCCTTCTCTAAAAGCACACTTAAAATCTTTAAACTCCTTGTAGGCTCCTTAAAGTATCAAACCTTCTCGTTAATTACTTAACACTCTTTCTAACTTATATTTTTTTTTCAAGCAATTTTCATGAAAAATGACAAAAGCTCTCTTTTCACATTTTCTTCTCTTGGCCGGCTGCACACTCCTTCTTTTTTCCTTTTTTTTTTCGTTGCTGGCAGCTTATAAAAAGGGTTGTTTTGGGAAAATTTTCAATTTGGTCTCTAAAGAAATTTCTAGACACTCATTTGTGCTATTTGTTCTTTTATCTGCAAAAAAATCTTATCATACTCCAAAAATTCTGAAACTTTAACCTAAGTTAAAATAATATTTTATAAGATTCCACGTAAAATTTCAACTTAATCTGATTATCAGATTGAAAGTTACGTATTACAACATAAAATTACCGGTTTGTGATTTTTCATCAAAAATTCAAATTTTCATATTTCATACTTGTACAAATCATATCAATTAATTTACTCAATTCTTGAGACCAATTTTTTTTATCTCAATTATGGTTTACATTAAAAATCTCGTGACCTAAAAGATAAATACAAATCAAACTGATTGCATAACCCCATACCCTAAAAATAATATTATGTAAGGCCAAACACATCAAAAATATTATTTAAAAAAGAATATTTTTAATTTTGAAAAATGAAGATCATTTGTATAAAACAAAAAAAATATATAAATGAATTAGAATAGTATCTTGAAAAATCAAACACAAACAAAATAATTTAAAACAAAACTTATATTCTAAAAAGGCATGCAAAACATGTGATTTAGGTTTATGAGACCGGGATAAATCCATAGAAAAAAAATTGAAAAAAAATCTCAAAGCTAATATATTTTTTTAAAAAAAAACTAATGCAGAATGATAAGATTGAACGAAACCAAATCCCTAACGCATCAAATGTCAAAGATGAAACCAAGGAAAAAAACCAATCACAAAAAAGGATCTAAAAGAAAAATAAGGATGAAAATAAAAAAAATAAGAGGGCAAACAAAAATTTTCATTTGAAGGGTTAAATTGAATTGACAAAAAGAAAAATAAATCAAAATAATGAGAGTGAAATTAAAAAAAAAACAACAAAAACTTTGATTGAAGTATGAAATTAAAAGCAAAAAAAAAAAAAACTTTAACAAAAGAGTTAAGAAAAAAAAATAAAGACCAAAATGAAAGACATAACATATTAGAAATTGTAATTGAATGAATAAATTAAAAAATAAAACGAAACTTCTATAAAAAGAATAAAAACAAAATTAAAAAATTAAAATAATAAAGATTAAAATTGAAAAACACCTTTACATATAAACCCGATTTTTTTGTCTTATCTAAGACCACAAGCGTATTTAATTGTACATGAATAATGAAAAAACCAAAAAAATATTGTCCAAAAACCCGAAAATTTTTTAATCTCGGAGAGAAAGAAGTATTTTTATTGTTTTAAATTTTTTTTTTAAAAAAAAAACCCTTAATAAACATCTTTAAGTTTTGTTGACTTCAAGGCTAAAAGAATTTTTTCACCATGTAAAAAGTATCTAGTGAGAAAAATCAAAGCACCCCTAACCTCCAAGCTTTTTATTTTTTTTTTATCACTCAAGGACAAATAAGTAACCCCTAGGTGCATAATTAATTATATTTGTTGTATCTCTAAATTACTAACAAATCTCAAAAAGATCTTTCTGCTAAACTTCGACATCCTAATTAACAGGAATTATGCATCAATTTAGTTTTTAATGAAATTAGATATTTTAATTTTTATCTATCTTTTAACTTTTCAATTTAATTTTTAATTAGTGTTAATCCTATTTTTAATATTTATTAACATATATAATCCTTCATCAATTTTATTAAATATAGAGATTAAATTTTCCGTTCACAATTAAATTTCTTTTTAGGCTAGAAAACGCTTTGATGATCTCTGCCCAGTGCCCATCCTTTTTCTTTTTTTTTTTCCAGCTAAAAAAAGCTTTTAATCCGAGCGCGTTCTACTCTGTCTGTATTCCTTCTCATTGTCTGTTTTGAATTATGAATTTATAGTACTTTTGTGGAGCTGTTTTTCTCCTTTTTGAACCATAAAAAGAAGGAACACCACCCCCCATTTCCCCCATAAAACACTCTTTCTGGTATGTTTGTAACGTGGTTACGGTTGCTTTTCAAAGTGATTTTCACTCATAAATGTATTAAAATAATATATTTTTTTATTTTTAAAAAATTATTGTTAAAATTAGCGCATTAAAATGATCTAAAAATATAAAAAAATATTAATTTAAAATATAAAAAAATAAAATGATCTAAAAGCATAAAAGGTTTATTCCATGTTATGATCATGTGATGCGGCATCGGGGAAAGAGGACAATCGGTGATTGCATAAGAAGAATCCTGTACAGCCACACAAAATTAAATTTGGCTAACATCATGGTGACCTAAGCTAGAGCAAGAAAAAACCAAAAAAAATAAAAAATCCACCCATAGTAATTAAATTCAGTCCGGCTCATGATCCTTCTAGATTCAAGTCATGCATGTTATTATTTTAATTTTTTATATTAAAATATTAATGTTTTGATTTTTTTATAAAATTAATCCGGGTTTTGACTGAATTAACTACGAGTTAACTTTTTTTAAAACTCTAAACTTGGATTAGAAGATTGATTGGTTGAGTCTCAATTGATCTTTAAGCTAAATTGGATTTAAACCAAGTATGATATTACTTCCTTGGAAAGTTCAAGACAGTTTGCTTGTCCACATAAGAAGGGGAAAAATAAGTCAATTTGCTGATTTATATACCTAAAATGTCGTAATCAAATAATACAGAATATATCTTGAAATGACAAGTTGCTTATTAATTGGAAAAAATCATGCCTTAATCTATAATTTTCTGACCAAAGAGCAATCAGAAAACTTAAAAAAAGATTGGAAATTGTTGCATGCATGGAGCTCATGGCTGGAAAAACGCTGTTTTTAGGTATTTTTAATAGTGTTTATGACTCGAAAAATATTAAATTAATGTTTTTTTAATATATTCTTTTCAAAGATTTTGATAGATTAGTGTTAAAAATTTTAAAAAATATTTAAAAAATATTATTTTAATATATTTTTAAATAAAAAATTATTCTGAGATGAATTATGCAACCACAAAATCAAAAACTTCAAAGATGGGATCGAACTATTTGTCATGACCTTAAAATTAGAGTTTGAAAACACAATTTAACATGGAATTTCAGAAGGAAAGCACCAAGAATCGGGAAAAAATAATTAAAAAACAAAACAGTAAATAAAACATGGAGTTCCTGGAGATTTATTAATAATATTTAGAATTTGACTTTTAATTAAAATTAATTTGATTGTCCTTCGTGGAGCCAGCCTAGTTTTGTTGTGGCCCGAAGTAATTAATGACCACACGTCTTGGTAAACGTATATTCTAAAGTACTCTGCACTCTAAGCTAAATATATTTCTCTTTTTTTCTTTTTCTTTTTTGAGAATGAGGAGTTGTATATGAAACGAGGCACCAATGGGTTGAAGAAGACGATCAGATTAGGTTACGAAATAATGAATGTTAAGAAAAGGGATCGCAGTCAACTGGTCCAAAATGCCTCCGATCACAATACGAGCAGCGTTTCTTGGCAGGATAGCACGAAAACAAGAGCATGAAAAGGATACAAAACTTACAATGATTAAGTTGTAATTTTGTGTGAAAAAAATTTGGGTTCTGTTTTTAGTCTATTACTGGTTTTTGACCCGCGCTATGCTAGGGTCGGGTTATTTTTTCAGCTCTAAAAAATATAAAAATATTAGGAAGTAAAAATTTTGATGCATGCCAGATAAAAAAAACTTTTAAAATACTGAAATATTATATATTGGATTGCATATTGTTTTTTAAAAAATATTGAGATGACGATATATTGGATCGACCTCGACCAACCATGATTAATCTACAAAACTCAAGATTCAAGGCAGGAGAATGTAATAACCCTATGGAATCAATATCAAAACAAATCAGGAAGGTCACCCATGGAATTAATACCAAAATAAATCAGGAAGGTCAATAGTGATGAACTGAATAATGAAAGCCAAAAAAAAAAACTAGGCAAACCTAATCGAATTTTCATACCTAAGTTAATCTTTTAAATTTGTAATGCATGAAATCGTATATCGGGTGCAATAAAAAAGTCAAATTCCTAACAAATTTAATGTAGTTTCCAAGGGGCTACATAATCACTACACTTTGCTTATAAAAATAAAAAGTTCAATGAGGCCCTAGACCTAAGTAAATAAACATTTTGCCATTAAGAGCATTTAAGTAATTCTAATGTATCAAAAAGTAAGAAAAGATCAAGTTACCCCCATTTAATGACCTATAAATTCCATGAAAAAATCTAATTACCTCTCTCTCGTAGAATCCTTTGTGTTTTTTTGGTAAAAAAGCCAAACTTGTCACTCTATTATTCTAATGAATAGTAATTTCTCTCAATCGACAATAGATTTCCTACTAGACTTAGATTATGTTAATATTGCACAAGGTATCCTTCTATTTTTTCTTTTCTCTTCTTTCTCTATCGGGGGTTAATGGTATAGTTGTAAAATCTAGACTGGTTTAACAGTTAACCGGCAACCCAAACTGATCCGAGTTAAAAAATATAGAAGAATGAAAAAAACTGATTGACTTTGTTAAAAATTCAGATTTAACTTGCTGACCTGATCCATCTGGGATTGATCCAGTCAAAATCTGGTCGTCAACCTGTTAATCTTTGTTTTTTGAGATCAATCCTCTCAACTCGTGACCTGGATCTACTCTGAGGCAGATTTTACAACTAACTATGATTAATGGTATAAATATCAGCTACCCAAAACTTTTTTTTTAAAAAAAAAAACACTAAAAACCTAAAAAAGAAAAAAGAAAGCAAAACTATACCGGCTGGAGTATTCTGGTCGGTCTGGCTATGCTATTAGGTCTTGCAGTCGGGCCAAACCCAATATCTTAAAAAAATAAAATTAGAAATATCTTAAAATATTTTTCTAAAAAAATATATTGACATAATATTTTTTTATTTTATAAAACCTATCTTTTATATCATCACATCAAAAAATATTTATTTGAAGTAAAGGAAAAAATAAAAAATTATATTAAATTTTTTTTAAAGCATTTTTAAAAAGCAAAAACCAAACATGCTTTAATAAGAAAATTCAACTCAACCTCAAATGAAAACAAATTATCATCACCCAACTTTTGTATAATATAAAAAAGTCATCAATTTATTTTCTCTTTACAATATGGAAAAAAAATTAAATAAGAGAAAAAAATAAAATTAAAGAGGGAAAAAAATAAAATTAGAAATATGTTAAAAGGAAAAACATTAGTTGCCGGTGTATTGGGCGCTGCTCTACTATGCGTTATTCATGGTGTTACTATAAAAAATACTTTATTTGAAGATGGTGATGATGCAAATACATTCTGTGCTTTTAACCCAACTCAAATATTTTTACATTTAAAAAAAATTGTTATTCACCCGTTGCGAAGCACGAGCAAATATGTTAGTTATTATATTATTACGTAATGGTTATTTAAAAAACAACATTGAGATAATGTTTTTTATTTTTAAAAATTTATTTTTTATACCATCACATCAAAATAATACAAAAAACATCAAAGAATATTAATTTGAAATAAAGAAAAAAATAAAAAAATTAATTTTTTTAAATCATTTTTAAAACGCAAAAACAAACATACTTTAATAAGAAAATTCAACACAATCTCAAATGAAAAACAATTATCATCACTCAACTTTTGTACAATATATAAAAAATCACATCAATTTATTTCCTCTTTACAGTATGAAAGAAAATTCAATAAGAGAAAAGAAAAAAAATTAAAGAGGAAAAAAAATCAAATTGAAAATATTTTAAAAGAAAATAATTAAAGGAAAAGAAATTAGTTGCCAGTATATTAGGCGCTCCTCTGCTATGCATTATTCATGGTGCTACTATAGAAAATACTTTATTTGAAATGATAATGGTGCAAATACATTTCTTGATTTTAACTCAACTCAAGCATTTTTACATTTGAGAAAACAATTGTTAATTGACCCGAGCGCGGGCCAATATGCTAGTTATTATATTATTACGTAATGATTATTTGTTATAATATTTTTTTAAAAAAAATATATTGAGAGAGTATTTTTTTTATTTTTTTAACATTGATTTTTTATATCATCACATCAAAATAATACACAAACATCAAAAAATATTAATTTTAATTAAAGAAAAAAAAATCAATTTTTTTAAAGCATTTTTGAAATGCAAAAACAAGCATGCTTTAATAAGAAAATTCAACTCAATCTCAAATGAAAAAAATTATTATCACCCAACTATTATGTAATATAAAAAAATCTTATCAATTTATTTCATCTTTACCATATGAAAAAAAAATTAAATAAGTTGTAGATTGCTCTCCTCGCTTTGTTTGTTATTAGAAATCTTTCTTATTTGGGTAGCCGGATCTTGATGATTAGAATGGGCAAGGCTAGTAGCAGGGCTAAAAAATCTAACCCAACCTTAAATAAAAAAAATTATCATCACCCAACTTTTATACAATATAAAAAAAGTTCCATCAATTTATTTTCTCTTTACCGTATGAAAAAAAATTAAATAAGTAGTAGATCACTCTCTTCGCTTTGTTTGTTAGTAGAAATCTTTCTTACTTGGATAGCCGGATCTTGATAATTAGAATGGGCAAAGCTGGCAGCAGGGATTAATATTTATTTTATCACATGGATCAAGATCTAATTATACTATACTTAAAAAGGCATGAGAAAAATATTGTATATTTATTATGGACATAGACTCATTATACTGTGGATCACACTATAGACAATAGTGTTTGTACTGTGAATGATACTGTAGTGTCATGGAGACGTTGTTTTTGCTATTTTTTAGTCTAAAAGTGCTGCTGGGGGCGTTGTTTTTTGTGTGTTCTGTGCCAAAAGCTGCTAGGTCTGGTTGCCCTGTGTTCTGTGCCAAAAGCTGCTAGGTTTAGCTGGGTAGCCAGACCCACCACTATTGGATATGGTTGGCCAGCCAGACCCAAATCACTTTCAATGTCTGGCTTGATAGCCAGACCCAACGCTACTGAGTCCGACTTTGAGCCAGACCTAGATATGTCCAATTTTAGTTTTTTTTTTCTCTTTATATTTTTTTTTTATTGAATTTTTTTCATACGATAAAGAAGAAATAAATTAATAGGACTTTTTTTATATTGTGCAAAAATTAGGTGATGAAATTTTTTTCATTTGAAGTTGGGTTACTTGAATATATTTTCTATACAATGTGGACCATTGTCTCTCAAAAGAATCTTTACTGATCTTCGTTGCTAAGTAGTAAAGTTTAACCAATTAATCGTTTAATAAAAATAACTATGTCAACAAAATGGCTATTAAAAAAAATAGTTAAAAGACCATTTTTCTTAATTTTTATTTTTAAAAAATACATCCAAACGACCGAGACCTATATCCTGGCGATCAGCTTAGCTGATGTTCTTGCTTAACAGAAGAAAATGGATTGGAGTTCCAATAAAAAAATCATCGAAGCTTTTTAAAAAATAATAAGAATTCATCATGAAAAAATTGCTCTAACTCTTTCAATATTCAAATGCGATTATATTTTGCCACTGCTTTTCAGGATTTGCCCTTTACATACCGACATCAAAAACATATTTAAATTTTTATATCATTAAAAAGATATTTAAATTCTTTACATACCGATTATAAAGATATTTCACAACTAAATAAGAATATATCATAAACAAGCTATGTAGATGAACTAATAAATATTTTTATAAACAAGTGAAATAGACTTATGAACGAGAAAAGATTTGGTTATATCATATTAGAACAGTGACTTAAAAAGGGAGATACAACAATAAGATGGAACTTAAAAAAATTTCAAGTGATCCTATAAGTAATTTTTCTATGTAAGATTATTTTGTCATTTATTGGACCTATAAGTTGCTATTTTGGCTAATTTTGTTATTTTTTCTAGGTTTTTTTCAGGTTTAATATTTTTTTCGGATTTCATGTTAATCTCTTTAATGTTTTTGGATTTTTATTTGTTTTCTAATAGATATAAAGTTTTCTAGTTTATTAAAGGTCTTATAAACTTGTACAAAACATATATATAAACTAGACTTATCTTTGAGAAAATAAAACTACGAATGTAGAGTTCACACCCATAATTCTTTTTGCTCATCAAATCTTCTGTATTGTTTTTTTTATTAACAAGAATGTCCGGGTTATTTTACGCGCACCTCGACTAATCCCACTGACCTGAAGTTAACGACCATGTAAGCTTCCAGTGGCCCTGAGATTTGTGAGGCTCGAATTGGTGGCTTCTAGAGAACAAACCTAGAGTCTGATCAATTAAGCTACTACTGATGTTATGCTTATAGCTTTGCCTGAAACCATAATCATACCAAGTCCTTATTTTTTGTTTTGTCTATACTATTAATGTACTTTCTAACCTAATCATGCCCATCCCATAAACTGCCAAACTAACAAGAGTATTATGGTCAAATATATCAAAATAAACGCTATATAATAAATTCAAAGCAATTTGATGAGAAAGTAAAAGGGTCAAGCGATTATGGCAGCCTGCATATTTAGCGTGGAAAGGTGAAAGAAAGTCTACATCTCATTCAGTTTTTAAGCTTATTTGTCTCTTCTTTTATGGTGAATTTGATCCCAAATGATAACGTGCAATTTTGCAGCTTTGAATTTTCAGTTCCTTCGTGCTTTGTATCTAAGTAATAAAAATCCCACCACAATAAAATAAGTAGTGGTTGAATAGGAGAAAAAATTTGGTAATGTAAAAGTAGTTCCCGAGAATGACTTGCCACTAACCCTATTATCATATAGTTATCGAAGCTAATTTGAGTCATCAATTTATTGAGTTAACTTAAAATAATACTATATAGTTTTTTTAAATCATGAATCAATATTATTTTAGATAAAAAAAAATTAAAAAAATATTTAGAATTGACTCGGTTAGGTCTCGTCCAAGTTTAATCAGGTCAATTGAACCCAAAAAATTTAACTTGATGAACCTCCAAACAAAATTGAAATGAGACTTGGAATAATTTTGAATTTACGAGTTATAGAATCGACATACCAAGTTAGGTTTAATAATTATGCTTAATACATGTCAGTAAAACTAGGTGCAAGGGAATTACTCTAAGAGTTCTTATCTCTTTGATAATTAAGTTTTTGAAAATAAAACAATGATTTGAAGCAAATTTAGTTTCTCATGAAAATAGATTGACTAAAAATTAACTTAAAAGTGTTTTCTTTATTAACTAAATTAAAGATAATGATAGTTTTAATTTCCAAAACAAAATGATGTCGATAAAAAAAAACAATATTAGTAAAAATCATTTGAAAATTATGATGATGATTCTTAATAACTTTTCAAGGGAAATTAATTATTTTAAAGGAAAGTCTCCGTCGGTGAATCTTTTGTCGGTAATTTTTTGTCCATCGGTAAGTCCGTTGGTATAAAAAAATATTATTGCCGATGGATTTACTGACGGAAAAGGCGAGCAAAAAAATATATTTCATTCCGTCGGCAATTCCCTCGGAAACAAACCGTATGTAATTCCGTCGGTAATTATTTAAAAATATTTTTAAAAAATATATTTTACAAAACTATAAAATAATTCAATTAATATTATTCAACACTCTATAATACTCAAAATGCTTGGAAAAAAGAAGAAGGAAATCAACTCATAAAACTTGCAACAAATAAATAACACGAATAAATAAATTCAACTAAAACAATTCATATGAAAAAAAATTTAAAATCCTATAAATAAATCAACTAAAAATTGATCTTATATGAAAAAAATCCTACAACAACATTCATACAATTATTAAGAACAAAAACAATTAAAAATAAAATAAAAAACAAATATTGTGAAAAAAACACGAAAAAAGAAGAATTGTTTTTTTACCTTAATGTAATTGCAAGTGAAGCTAAGAAGAGAAAAAAAAAACAAATTCGTACAGTATACTAATTAAAAAAAAAACTGAGAAGAAAAAATAAGAAAGGAGAAGAAGACATACTTGAGCATGGAGGAAAAAAGAAGGAGTTGAGGAGAGAAGAGAGGAAAAAAGAAGAAGAAGAAGAAGAAAGGAGACGGGTCTATTGTGAAATGAGGGATTCTAGGCTTTTTATTGGAACGTTTTACTGACATATAATTAAATATTAATATTTTTAATCATTCTGTCGGTGATTCCGTCTGTAATATTTAATTTAAATTTTGAATTTAATCAAAAAAATTTAGAAACCACCAAATATCACTGACGACTTTTCAATCCATCGGTGATTCCATCTGTAATATTTAATTTAAATTTTTATTTAATTTAAATCTTTCAGAAAACCGTCAAATAACACCGACGACTTTCAATCCGTCAGTGATTTTATCTTTAAAGAACAGTAATTAACAGTGCAATTGGGAAGTGAATAATTCCAGAGCTCTCTGTAAAACACCGACGGAATGTTCCATCGGTGATTCTCTTTGTAATTAACATGATGAATAGTGTTGACAGTTCACCAACGATTTTACTGATGGAATAGTGTTCCGTCGGTAATTTAGTGGCTAAAAATGGCACGTCATCATTTTTTTTGCTTTGTTTTAATTTTTTTTTCCACTGTAATTCCCTCGGTAAATACCGAGGAAATATTTCCGTCGGTAAAATCCGTCTGTAATTTACCAACAAGAATATTCTCTCGGTATTTCTATTTATATTTATCAGTTTTGTGGTAGTGAGTGATTTTTATTTGTCATTAATATATTTTTTTTAATTAATGATATATAGCTGTACATAAATAGCGAGTTGGTGAGCGTTCTTAGGTGCCATTAAGGCAATGGAAAAGTCAGCTTACTGCTAAGGGTTCATGCATAAAATATACAATTCAATTGAGATATAATGTTGTGACTTTGTATAACTGGCTGCTTCTATGAACAATTGGATTAACACTTTGATAAGATCAAACAATCGAGGCACATAGTCAATAGTTTTTCCATTGAAAATATATGGTTGGCTTGGTGTTTCTCGAACAAATTTATGTTTGGTTAGCGTTCTAAGATATAAAAAATAAATATTAAAAAAATAAAAATACATTTAATTAAAAAAATAAAGACAATATATAGAAGTAAATCTACATAAAACTCTCCCTTTTATTTTTATCTTATTTTTTTTTAAAAAAAGGTCATTTAACGCTACCTAAATGTTCAAAATTATGTGTTAAAAATGGATATTTTGTACGCGCATCTTAATTAATTTGGTAATTAATTTGGTTCTAGATAGTGACTCCATGCATGTCTAACAGGCATAGCTTGCTTTGATGTGTCGTGCCTGATTCTTAATAAATCCTCTCTTGTTTCCTAATTAAAAAAAATATATATCGGTTCTCTTGGGTCTCCTACACTTATAGCTTGAAAGTGATCTTAAGTTCAAGTCGTCACGGTAGTATTTGATTATTTTTCGGGAAATATATACTACCAACAAATTGAGAAGTATAAACAGACACATTTACAAAATATTTCTCTTTAATTGATTGCAGTGAATTTTTCCTACTGCATATGCTGTTAGAGAATAATATAAATCATATCCTGGAACCTCACCTAACAGCTTAAGCTTTTGGGTTGAGATGGTTCTTTGACATGGTATCAGAGCCTTGATGACCAAGTGGTCTCGAGTTCGAATCTCACCATCCCCATTTATTTGATAAAAAAATTAAGCACAAGGTAATGTGGGTCTGTGCAAGTTTCAAGCCCAAAGGGCTTTCACTTGAGGGAGTGTGTTAGAGAATAATATAAATCATATCCTGGAACCTCACCTAACAGCTTATGCTTTTGGGTTGAGAAGGTTCTTTGACATATGCCTGCGTAGTATTCAACCGACAAAAATATTCCCTTGATATATATCGAGGGAATTACAATGAAAAAAGAATGAATGAAAAAAAAAAGTTAAGAAGTATGATGACATGAATTATCGATGAATTTTGTAATATTTAATTTATGACTTGACGAGTGCAGAACATGTGAGTATACACGTTATAAACCCAGAACTGGAATCTTGTCGACATTAGAGAGCTTAGATACTTCTCAATCACATCTAAACTGCAAATGTTATTCATGTCATAAAAGACCGTTGAGCACATGACATAGCACCATTCACATGATGCAGTGAATGCAGTGGCGGAACCACAATGGGGATTAAGGGGGCAATTGCCCCCTTAATCTTTTTTTTTTAATATTTTTTATATTAGAATTTTAATATAATAATTTAATAAGTTTAATATTTTTTATTATTTACTAATTGATCCAAACTTCTTTTTTTGAATTATTATTCCTGCCTCTCTTTCTTCTATAAAATTTCTCTTCAAGTCCTAAACTATTAATTAATTAAGTAACCTTTTATACTTTATGTTTTAGGTGAGTTTCCTTTATTTTTTCTATTTATTTTATTGTTTAGTTTTAGTTTTATTCTTTAATAATTAGTCATTAAAAATGATTAGAGTTTATGATAATTTATAGATTTGTTAAATTAATATGTGTATGGACAATATTATATGCTTATGAATATGAATTGAAATGAGTTTTGATGAATTAATATGTATTTTGTTATGAATTTCATATGAAAAATGATGGTGATCAACTTACTAGTGATTAAAAATGAAGTACTGAACAACTCAAAAAATTAGGACACAATAAAAAAAATTAAAAAATATTAATATTTGTATTTAACCCACTTGTATAAAACAACAAGGTAATAAAGAATTGTTGCCAATAATTTCACTAGTCTCTGAAAGATTTAGAAATAGATGAATGAAAGTTTAATTGTATTTATTAAGAAAGAATATATTTAATGAAATTAAAAAAGAAGTCATTATGAAACAATTTTAAAATATGAAAACTCGAAAAGAATAATTATAATGTAAGTTTTTTCATTTTAAAAATATTCTTAAATTAATTTTGCTTGACATGAGTTAGTATATGCATTTTAAACTGATTTCTCTATATATAACACATGTTTATATAATATATAATATCAAATATTTGTTAGTAATTTGCCCCCTCGTTACAAATTTTCTGGCTCCGCCACTGAGTGAATGGAGTGATTATGCACGCTTCAGATGACGAAACCTGAAAACATTTTCATAGGGTGCATCATCATTTTTTAATGGAATCAAGAAACGCTCATCTTGAGTTATTTATAGACAGATTTAATCCATTATGTTCATTTGTTGCTTCTTGTTCTTGTTGGTCGATGATACTCACGGTTTACAACTTGTTACCGAGGATCTGTATGAGGCAGGATATAAATGTTTTCATCTATGGTCATACCCGGTCCTAATAATCCAGGTCATAATATAAATGTTTGTCTTCGTCCATTGATTGATGAATTGAAGTAGTTGTGGTCATCAAGGGCATTGACATATGATGTATCGATGAAACAAAATTTTCAAATGAAGGCAGCTGTGATGTGGATTATAAATGTTGTTTTTGCATATGGAATGATTTCTGGTTGGAGCACACATGAAAAACTAGCATGTTAATATTGTATGAAAAATAACAAAGCATTCACGTTAACAAATAGCGGTAAAGTATCATTTTTTTATTGCCACAAGCAGTTCTTGCCAACAAATCACAAGTATAAAAAGAATAGAAAGGACTTCTATATTGGCAGAGTTAAAAGGGATGTTGCACCGCCGCTATTGTTAGGTGAAGAATTGTATGACGTGGTGTCGGAGTACGATGACATTATGTTTGATTTTCAATTCGGTAAGCAAAAGTTTTTTTGTTTTGGTTTGACCCATAATTAAGTAAAGCCAAGTGTTTTATGGGAATTTTCTTATTGAAAGACCAATCTCCTCCGTCATAACCTTGATGTCATGCACATTGAAAAGAACATGTTTAAAAATATTTTCAACACGGTTATTGACATGAAAAGAAAGGCAAATGACAACATCAAGGAAAGAATAGATATATCTTTCTTTTGTCACTATAAGAATATAAAGTTAGTTTATGATGGGTCCCAGGTCACAAAGCCCAAAGCCAACTTAGCCTTAGACAAGAATGCACAGTTACTTGTCTACCAATACCTTAAGAGTTTATGTTTTCCTATGGACATGCTTCGAACATACCAAGGTTGGTGAATTTGGAGGATTGCAAAATGTATGGAATAAAGAGTCATGATTGACATGTGTCTATATAAACTCTCATTCCACTAGCTTATTGGGATTTATTGCCAAATATGATATAGAATGTACTCACAAAAATCAATCACTTCTTTAGAGATATATGCTCCAATAAATTACAAACACAACACATGGAGAGGTTTAGAACGAATATCATCCACACAATCTGCAAATTTACGATGATATTCCCTCTATTGTTCTTCGACTCAATATATCTACAGTTTGAGGAAAAAGTTGGAGGCCCCATCCATTCGAGAGGTTAGGGATTACATATGCATCGCAATTAAGTTTATTGTTTTTTTTTAATTCTAAAGATTCATTTTATTCAATGCATGTACTTGTTCAAACTTAAGAGAAAAGTAAAAAATAAGATGCATGTTGAGGCTTTAATATGTGAGGCTTATATTGTTAAAGAGATTTCAATATTTATCTCGTACTATTTCGAGCCTTATTTAAGAACAAGAATCAATTGCGTTCCAAGGCATGACGATGGTGGGGAAGTGCCTTTAATTAGGAACTTGTCATTATTCTCTCATTCTGGATGACCCGTACCAAAAAATATTGCGAGAAGATATTTGACAGAAATAGAATTCAGACAAACACATATTAAGGCCTTTTATTCAGTAAGTATAATACTCCACATGTTGTTACTTTCAAATAATTTATCTCTTATACTATCATAAATTGATGGATTGTTAAATTCCTTGTAAGCAACATCGTCAATCTTTACTATCCAAAAACTCATAACTAACTGAATCCTAAATTTTTTTATTGCAAGATGAACAATTTTCCATGTGGTTCAGAATACATATAAGGACTGTCTAATTATTCTTATCTCTAGGGATACGTAATTTAATTACACATTTCTTGTTAACTGTGATGGAGACGTAATTAATATATCAGGTTTATCAATTGGGAGGGAATGTTAGTTTACTTTGAATTTACTAAGTCTAGGTCCTGAAGGAAAGGTGAAGTGCCATAACGGATATTTCATCAATGAACATGTGTTTAATACTAAAGCGTATGGTCAGGGTAGAAAGACATATAACAATGTGGTTTGTTTTAAAGGATCGACTTTTAATGAGTTTGAAGGTGAGTACTATGAGAAGTTAGAAGAGATCATTGAATTGCAATATCATAGCAAGCATAATAGAGTTTTTTACTAAAATATTATTGGTATGATACCACTGACAAAGAAATTAGAGTAGATCCTCATTATGGTTTGTTCGAAATTAATACAAAGACTTCGAAATGTCGACGATGTTTTTGTTTTCGCCAAGCAATGCCAGCAAATTTATTACACATACTTTAGAAATGATCATTCAAGAGTTGAGTGGTTATCCGTAGTGAAAACCAAACTCAAGGGTCGTGTCCCGGTTGTTCTTGATGGCAACAATGAATTAACTGTGAGAGATGATGTCTTTCAGCTTGATTAGTTAGTTGATCCATATCGAGTTGCTCTGTCTAATGACTTAGAAGAAAAATTAAATTTTCACAATGCCAAGAATACTTTTGTTGATGTTGACGTTGAAAAGTTAAATGATGTTTTAAAAACCAGCGAACATACACAAGTCAGTGAAGATGATGATAGCGATGAAATCAACGTAGAAGATTGTGATGGATATGGCGATGATGAAATTAAAAAAGAAGACGATTATGATTAATTTGCACAAAACAATTGTGTAATTCCATAAATGATGATGTAATATTTCTAGATGAAATTAAATTTAATGTAATGACAATGATGTTTATTTATTATTAAATCACAATGAAACATTTATTTTATGTGATTTTATTATTATACACAGAACTTGTGTTATTGTGTTGTGTGTGCTGCTGTGATTTCAAGTATTTGTAGGATAGATACATGAGGAATACAGATACAATCTAACAACATAAACTATTTTTAACTAATGAAAATACTGATTGCTTTGAAAAATACAAACAAACACACTTACGGATTAAGGTCGTCAGTAAATTCCAGAGAGCACTGGAGCTTTTCACCTCTCAATCGTATTGTTCATTGTATTCAATACATACGGGGTTATCAAAGATAAATTTCCGTCAATATTTTCATAGGAGCTAAGGTACTATTCATTTCTCACTTGCACTGTTTATTATTGTTCGGTACATACAGGATATTCGACGGTTAATGTACATCGGTTTTTTTCCGAGAGCTAAGGTATTGTTTTCTTATTTGTAATGTTTATTATTGTTCATTACATATGGAATCATTGAGGTTAATGTACATCAATATTTTTCTGAGAGCTAAAGTAATATTTACTTGTCACTTGCACTGTTTATTACTGCACTTTGTAGATGGAATCATCGACAGACTGGAAGTAGTCGATGATAGATGGCAGGTTTATTAAAAATATTAATATTTAAATTATTGTTGGTAAAGGTGTTGGTGATGCATGGAGGATTTCTGAAATTTTTGGATTAAATTGAAAAATTCAATTAGACTTAACAAATAAAAACGCCAACAGAACAATTAAAATATTAATTTTAAATCTTCTGACAATAAAGATATCGGTAGTACTTGGCATCTTTCCGGAAATTATAATTTATTCTGACAATTTATCAAACAATGAAATTAATTTTTTTAAAAAGCTAAAAATATTTACTTAAATAATAAACATGCATACTTACAAAACGGAACATGGGACATGGTTCTGTAAATACAACTCAAAATTACGTTTTGAGAATTTTCAAAATCAAATAATTTTGACATTGATTTGTAGTTATGTCGTTTCTCAATAAAAAAAAAAAAAATTTATTTTGTTTCTTATTATAACTTCTACATGTAACATGCTACAAATGGAATAAATATATATATTGGTTTTTTATTCTGGTGGTCCAAAGATAGTTGTACATAAATAGTTAGTTGCCATTAAGGCAATGCAAAAGTCATCAGCTTACTGCTAAGGATTCATGCATATAATACACAATTCAATTGAGATATAATGTTAATGTGACTTTGTATAACAATTGGACTAACACTTTGACAAGATCAAACAATGGAGGCACATAATCAATAGTTTTTCCTTTGAAAATGTTGTTGGTTTGTGTTATATTATATTTTTTTATTCTCTATCGCGTTCATGGTTGCTACTCGATTAATATTTTAGATACGAGATATTATAAATACCGAAAAGATAGAAATATATTTAATTACACAGATGAAGATAATTATTTTAAAATAAATCTAGATGCATATGCCTCTTTTATTTTTATCTTTTTTATTATTCTAAAATGATCATTTATGGCTACCTAAATGCTCAAAATTGTGTGTGAAAATATCTTCTACTTCCATCTTAATGAGTTTGGTTATGGATAGTGACTCCATGCATGCCTAACAGCCAAAGCTAATTACTTTGAAGTCACTTTGTCAGGCAGCCATTTCCATGGGAATATATTTTAAGTCAACGAAGGAGCATGAGAGGCTAGCATGTTCCTCGTACATAGCAAACTAGACAAACATGTAAACTAGAAAAAATAAATTTATAATTGGAAGTATGATTGTTGTTGTTTTTTAAATGTTTTTTATTTAAAAATATATATATTATTTTATTTTTAATATCAGCACGTTAAAATGATCTAAAAATACCAAAACAATATTAATTTGAAATAAAAAAAATTTCAAATTTTTTTCAAAAACACTTTTAAAACATAAAACCAAACAGGGTCTTCGAGGTTATTTGTTTGTGGATCCCTGTGATTCTTAATAAATCAGCCAAATAAATTTATTTTTATATTTTAATTTTTTTAACCGTTCATTTTTTTATTGTTTTTATTTATTTTATCTTGAAATAATAACAAAATGCTGCCAATGATTTTAAAAACAAGTGAGACAACTATATCTTATTAAATCTTTTATTAAAATAATAATAATAATAATAATAATAATAATAATGATGATGATGATGATAGGTGGTGAAATAAAAAGAGAAAATCATTCTCCTTTGAAGGCTAAGTTAAAGGGAGGTCACAATGTACATTACAGATTCTCCCTTATAAAAGGAGAAAAATCTGAAAAAATAAAATCTTCTTATCCAAACCAACACCAAAATTAGCGAGACCATTGAGAAACTTCATGAGTAATTATTAAGGCCTCGTTTGTTTGCTAGAAAATAGTTTCTTTTTGTAAAGTGAATTCTGGAAAAGTGAATTATTTTCTGATATTTGATAGTGTAATGAAAAATAAGTTGGAAAACACTTTCCAGTGTTTGGTTATATCATGGAAAATGAGTTGGAAAATAACTTATTAATGTTTTATTTTTCTCAAGTTTATTAAAATAATGAGGAACAAATCTTACAAATTAAAAAGTTGAATGAGAATGAAATTGAAAAAAAATATAATTTCATAAATTATCTCAAATAAAATAAATAATAATCAAAATAATAGAGATCAAATCTAAAAAATAAAAAAAATGAAAGATGAAGAAATTAAAATAAAAATAATTAACATTTCATAAATTATTTCAAAAAAATAAGTAACAATCAAAAGAATAAGGACCAAATTTGATAGATAAAAAATTTCAATAAAAAATGATAAAGGAAAAGCAAATAACAATTATAAAAATGAGGACCATAGTTAATATAAAAATTAAATTTTAATAGATGAAATTGAAAAATAAATATTCAAAACAAAATATATATAGCTATCAAAAGTTTAAGGACCAAATTTGATATAATCAGCCAATAATATGATATTTTTAAATTTTTCACAACTTCTGGAAAGTGTTATCCGCCCAAATTTTCCAGGAAAACACTTTCCTGGAAACCAAGCCAAATTTTCCTTTGACTGGAAAGTGTTTTTCGTTGACCAACTTTTCTAATGTCAAACAAACACAAGAAAGTTTGGAAAGTGGTTTCCTAAAAAGTGAATTCCGGGAAACAAACATAGCCTAATTTTTACTCAATAAGAGAGATAGAGATGAGAAAGAAAAAGAAGCATGAAAGAAAAAACGTGAGAAAAAATATTGTTGTTGTTATTATTATCAAAGAACCATCTCAACCCTAAGTTGTTCAAGGACCTTGACGGAATCTCACCATCCTCATTTATTTGATAAAAATTAAGCACAAAGTAATGTGGGTCTGTGCAAGTTTCAAGTCCAAAGAGCTTTTACTTGATAGGGTGTGTTAGAGAATAATATAAATCATATTTAGGGACTTCACCTAAGAATTTAAGTT
This sequence comes from Populus trichocarpa, assembly GCF_000002775.5. Lineage (NCBI taxonomy): Eukaryota > Viridiplantae > Streptophyta > Magnoliopsida > Malpighiales > Salicaceae > Populus > Populus trichocarpa. The sequence continues at coordinate 48,291,716 of NC_037285.2, read as the reverse complement.
ATTTGGTTGCGATGGTTCTTTGACAATTATTATTATTATTATTATTATATAGTTCATATATATATATATATATATATATATATATATATATGAGGAATCAATAGTCCATTTTTAGTGGTGTATATTCAAAGCCAAAGCACTAAATAATAAGCATGCATGCTTACAAACCGAAACATGGTACAACTCAAAATTGCAATCAAATTAAGCCTTCATGTCCCATGCAAAAAATAATAAATTAAACTCTAAAATGATTTAAAAAGAAGAAAAAAACAATAATATTAAATATTCAAAAATAATAAAACTATATCAAGATTTATCAAATAATGAAATTATTTTTTTAAAAAAATGCTAAAAATATTTAATTATATTAGAGATCATAACCAAAATATTATTTAATAGTTGAATAATACATACATGCAGCACTAATTTCCTAAAATATCTAGACAGATATTGATAAGTCCTTCTACAATTGGTCGTAATAATCTTTATTAAAGATATTAAATAATAATAATAATAATAATAATAATAATAATAATTGATAATAACCCTGTTTTAAAATCCAATTAGATTCCACAGGTTGATTTGTGATCAAGTCACCCGAGTTAAAGGCAGAGAAAAACCAGGTAAAATTTATCAACTTTTTTTATTTTTATTTTTTTAAAATAATATTTTTTTTTACTTTTTATAAAATATAAAAAATTAAGTTAAGTCAAATCAATCTATTTGACTCCTGACCTTAACTTACCCCATATTAACTTTGGGTTTAAAAATTAGGAAGAGTAATAATAGTAATAATACAGAGGCATGCCGTACATGTGAGCTGCGATACAGAGCGCCAACCTCCACTATTTGTACTATAAAAACCTTCCTATCTCTCCGCTCTTCCTCTCAAGCCTCTCCTCCTCCCTCTCTCTCTCTCTCTCTGACATTTGTTTGTTTCTTTTCTTCTTATCAATATCTTCACCCTTTTCGCCGGACTTCAATACACGAGGTCCGCCGGCGTCCAGCCAAATCCGACGTCAGCATGGACAGACATGCCGGCGAACCCGCCCTGAAACCATACCTTCGTCACCACCATGATCATCATGATTTACAGCCTCCGACGTCTGTAAAGGCATCGGATGCACTCCCATTACCTCTTTACTTAACAAATGGTTTATTCTTCGGGCTATTTTTCTCCGTCGCCTACTTCCTGCTCCATCGTTGGCGCGAAAAGATCCGAAACTCCACTCCCCTTCATATCATCACTTTCCCTGAAATCGCTGGGATAGTATGTTTGGCTGCTTCGGTTATTTATCTTCTTGGTTTCTTTGGGATTGGCGTTGTTCAATCTTTTATCTCTCGAGGGTCTAATGATTCTTGGGATGTTGAGGAAGATAATAATGTTATGATCAAGAAAAATGGTATCGGTTGCACTCCTGCAGAATCACTTGCATGCACTCTTGCCCCTGTTTCGAGGGAAAGAGTTGTTGCACCAACGATTCAAGAACCATTAATTTTATCAGGTGACGACGAGGAGGTTATCAAAGGAGTGGTATCTGGGACTATTCCTTCGTATTCTCTTGAATCAAAGCTTGGAGATTGCAAAAGGGCAGCTGCTATTCGGCGTGAAGCGCTTCAGAGGATGACAGGGAGGTCTATGGAGGGATTGCCATTAGAAGGGTTTGATTATGAGTCAATATTGGGGCAGTGTTGTGAGATGCCTGTCGGGTTTGTACAGATTCCTGTGGGAATTGCTGGGCCATTGTTGCTTAATGGGACGGAGTATATGGTCCCAATGGCTACGACTGAGGGGTGCTTGGTGGCCTCTACAAATAGAGGGTGCAAGGCTATTTATGCATCAGGTGGGGCTAGTTCTATGTTGCTTAAAGATGCCATGACTAGAGCTCCTGTTGTCAGGTTTGGGACCGCAAAAAGGGCTGCTGAGTTGAAGTTCTTTGTTGAGGATCCTGCTAATTTCGACACTCTTTCTGTTGCTTTCAACAGGTTCTTGATTTTCTCCTCTTTTTCCTATTTTTTTTAAGAAAGCAGATATTAGACTAATTAATCAATCTTCCTTTTTCAAATTTAATCCTTCTTTTTAGTCTTCTTTGGCCTACAATGATTTATTTCTTGATTTCTTGAAATTTGAAATTGTCCATCTCCAAGGCTAGCTATCCAGCCAAGGAGCTAGAAAGTTGGTACCATATGATTTAGGATACTGCCAAAGTCTGTTTGATTTGGTTTTGCTTTTTTAAAGAGTGTCTTGGCAGAACTTTTCTTGATCTTTTGGCAATATTTTGTTGTTGGTGAATGAAAACTTATTGATGGCGATGGGTTCTAATTTTCTTCATTAGTATTTTGCATGGGTTAACCATTACCCGCCTATTTTATATTTATCTACCACAACAAGTTTTGCTTTTCTAATGTTCTTGTCTCTGTCCGGAAGATTTTTATATTCCAAAAGGAAAATTATGGTTGAATTTTTTATTTCACACGGGCACAGATACTTGACGTGGTGGATGATATGCAGGTCAAGCAGATTTGGAAGGCTACAAAACATTAAATGTGCAGTGGCAGGAAAGAATTTGTACATGAGGTTTAGTTGCAGCACAGGTGATGCTATGGGAATGAACATGGTCTCCAAAGGAGTCCAAAATGTTCTTGATTATGTTCAAACAGATTTTCCTGACATGGACATCATTGGCATCTCTGGTAAACCCTCCGTGCTGCTTAATTTCCATTTTTGGATTCATTATCGGGTGATGTATACAGTTAATGATTCGGTATTTTCAATCTGTGTTTTGAGTTCCTCAGGCAACTTCTGTTCAGACAAGAAACCTGCAGCTGTAAATTGGATTGAAGGGCGTGGAAAGTCAGTTGTATGTGAGGCAATCATAAAGGAAGAGGTGGTTCAGAAGGTACTGAAGACCAATATAGATACCTTGGTGGAGCTTAACATGCTTAAGAACCTTGCAGGTTCAGCTATGGCTGGTGCTCTCGGTGGGTTTAATGCCCATGCCAGCAATATTGTCAGTGCAGTCTATATAGCCACAGGACAGGATCCTGCTCAGAATGTTGAGAGCTCTCACTGCATTACTATGATGGAAGCTGTTAATGATGGAAAGGACCTTCATATCTCAGTCACCATGCCTTCCATTGAGGTAAAATGCCTAGCTAATAAGCCATTTCCAACCCTTTTGGTCTGTTGATTCAATATTCAATATTCAACTCGAGTTTCGGGGTGACTCGACAGGTTATCTAGATTTAACCGAGTTAATTATAAGCTCGAGTTTTTTCTATTTGAAACCCGGCCAAGACCCGTGTCAACTTACTAGACCGGGCCGGGTTTCATAACAATTATCATGACATATAAAGAACCTTATTTTAGCTTTGTAATTGAAGAGGAAGGCCATGTGTAAATTAATAGTCATGCAATCAAAAAACTGTGTTATAATTTGAGTTCTGACATCAAGAGCAAAACTCTAACTCTCTTTTTTTTTTATTCATCAACTATTTGGTTCAGGTGGGCACAGTTGGAGGTGGCACCCAACTAGCATCTCAATCAGCTTGCTTGAACCTGCTTGGAGTAAAGGGCGCAAGCAAAGATTCTCCAGGATCAAACTCAAGACTCTTGGCTACTATCGTTGCTGGTTCTGTTTTGGCAGGAGAGCTGTCCCTCATGTCTGCAATTGCAGCTGGTCAGCTTGTAAAGAGCCACATGAAATACAACAGATCAAGCAAAGATGTGTCAAAGATAGCTTCCTAAAATATTTTAATTGACAAGATATCTTACAATGAAGAAGCAAAAAATAAATCTTCAGTAAGAAAGTAGGAAATATAAAAATCTAGACAGATTGCTGGCGAGTGTGTTGAGGGGACAAACAAGTAGATTGTCATGTGGAGCAACTAGTTAATAAACAAGGCCAGTTCACATTGCTGGAATCATGTGACTCTGGTAGGTCTCTTTCCAAGATTTACCAGGATGCTTCCATTTGTGAGTTTTTTTAAAGGGATAGTGGAGCCATGGTCTGTTGTTTTCACCTCTGTCCCTTGCATGATATGCCAATTGTCGAGGCTCTCTGGGCCAAACTGTGATCTCTTAAAGTTAATTTTTCTTGTTAATTGTACTTTGGATCTGGATTAACTTTAGGTGAGAGCATCTCTTAATGAGATTTAGATCTGTTTCAAGTGGCTGTTGTCTGTATTGTAACTTTGCATTTCACTGTTATCAGGCTACGCACATGATCAGGAAATCAGCCCTAGCTGGTCCAAAAAACCCTTGATTGTGTATATTCTTAGCACTGTGATCACTAATTTTGAACCTAAAAAAATCCCATCAGGGAGATTTCTTTTTTGATCAAATTGCATTCCCAGCAAAAACTAACAATTTGCACTGACAAGCTGGTGAGATTGGCTTTGGCGTTAGGCATCATCGATTTGTTGGCGTTGCCCTCTATAACACATATTGTAGGTAACATGGTATATAGAATGCTTTGATAAAAAAGAAAAAATCAACAAGAGGATTGCAAGGTTGACATTTATGAGATGGGGGCGGGTGTTAGGCATATCACCCGCTGGGATGAAGGTGATAGGGCAACCCCGCCTCTTCAATCAAGGGGATGTTATAAATTTAGTAATAATTGTTTTTTAAAATATATTTTTTAAAAAATATATTAAAATAATTTTTTTATTTTAAAAAAATTCTTTTTAATATTATCACATCAAAATATAAAAAATCAAACAATTATTAATTTTTTAAAAAACAAAATTTAATTATTTTTAAAACATAAAAACCATATAGATATAAAGTCAATGGTTCAGGACGTTACAGGTGCTTACCAGGCTGGGCTTTCAAAAAAGACGGAAGAAAAAATATGAATTTTACGCTACGCCGTCTGTGGGAATCGAACCCACGACCACATGGTTAAAAGCCATGCGCTCTACCAGCTGAGCTAAGACGGCTTGCTTGTTCTTATTAGCGGATTTGTTTATCTATACCATCTTTGCATGATGGAAACTAATGAAGGAGCATTCACACCCAATAAATTTGTTGATGGGGAAATTACATTTCAGACCCTGTTGGTTCAGGGAAGCTCCACTTTACATCTCCTCTAAAATACCCAATGTCAACCCTTGAGTTTCCAGAAGTTTCGGTGTGATTATTATAGGCCAATTTTGTAATTGTCTTTTGAATTTTAGAAAATTTATTATCGCATGTATGAGAGCTTGGGAAAAGTTGACAAGTGAAAGCAAATGGGAGAAAAAATGGGCACTACTCCTCTAGGTTTCATGAGCTATCTGCTGGCTCCTTGGGGCTAGATTGGAACTCTTTCAAAACTACAGAGCTGACACTACAAAATCTTAAACTACAAGGATCAATGTGGAAAATTTCTGAATCTATGGAGGCTAAAATATAGCTTACCCTGTGTTTAACTACTTCTGTCACAGTTTATAGCAAATGGATAATGAGAGAAGTCATCTTCTTCAATCTGAGATCTTCGAAACCTAAAGTTGATCATAATATTGTTAGGGTTTTTGACTACCTTGATGTTAATGGCTATCAGTTCTTCACTGCTATACAATACATGCTGCAGTGTGCAAGGTTTAAACCTCAACAATCTATTATGATGAGGTCTTGTTGCTTGCGTTTTGCATATCAGCCCTCTAGAAAAGATGGCATCCACTCCAGAACTAAGTCCCCTGACCTGAGCCTAGTTTCATTGCAAGCTAGTTTGGAAATTGAACGGTCAAGCATAACCTGCCTAATTGCCCAGGTCAAGGTCAAGGTCAAGGTCAAGATCAAACTCGGATGAGAACTGACCAGTTGAGATTTTAAAAAGAAAAAATTATCTAAAATAATATCGTTTTAATATTTTTTTTCTTCTGAAAAAACAAATCGATGCAAACCCACAACATGGCCAGGATATGATAACTATGATTCCAAGAATATTATGTTTTTAGTTCAAAATGGGGAAACTCACGTGCATCGAAGTGAAGACATTCAGTGTCAGTGATGACAAACAAAAGGCCTCAGCAAAGCATCATTTGGAAGCTTTGATCGCCTAACTCCAATTGGAGCACCATGTGTCAGGACACAAGCTACCCAAATAAGTTCACAGCAGACGGAAGAAAAGGTGGAAACATAAATTATGTCCAACAAATTCCACTTACAAATCGAGTAATGAATGGACTGATAATATTGTGCTAATGTTGTATACATACTACGATGCAATCAAAGTCTGCAGCACATCTGGGTAACTCTGTTATTCAGATTCCCGAGTACCCTTTCATATCCTAGATAGTCAATCACTTTTGCCCTCTTGGGATCCAATCTCTTGCAAGTAATGCTCTGCATCTAGCGCTGCCATGCAGCCTGCATTATCATCAAACAACAGATTTTAAGTCAATCAGAATGAGAACACAAAACCAGGTAAGGTGGATGAAACAAAGCTATTCCTTGAAGGTACTCTTGCTCAGTCAAAATTAACCAACTATGGTCCAAAATGGAACATCAATGCAAGAAAAGCAGATGTCAGTTTGACCCTCAAGGTGAATGTGCTTCCAACTCTAACATAGGTGTTCTGTACACTCCAAGCAAAATCCATTGCACTAACAGTTTTATTCACCACAAGGAGCTCTCAGTAGGAGCTTTCCCTGTTCAAAAACACGTTTTTGAGAAGTTATTTATGAGCCTAACTATCCATACAGACCTAATATTGTAAATACTGGGTCCTAGACAAACTGTGGTGCATGCAGTTATCGGAAAGATTTCTATATTTTGATATCTTATTTGTTATCGGAAAGATTTCTATATTTTGGCTGGACAAGGTGTACAGGGTTTGCCCTTATGCACCAACTCTGTGAGTTTGGTATTGTATCACAATATATATTAAAATATATTTTAATATTTTTAATATTTGCACATCAAAATTATTAAAATATATAAATTTAATATTTTTTTCAAGTCAAATACAACTTTAAAACGCAATCAAATACAATTTTAACCACGATGAAAAACCACCTCTAAGAGGAGTAGAGGTTACCCTTGTCTTATTTGAGCACAAAACATTTAACTTGAACTGGCACATGTAGATCCATCAAACAACAATTGTCTTTCAGACTTCATTTTATCTCTCACAATCAAATCGTGTGTTATGTAGAATAAAATCTCCAAAGGGATCTGCTTAGTTTATGCACATAATAGTAGTTTCTATTTACTACCGGATAGAAATGCTATGTTGCCCGTAACAGTTCAACACACAAATGAAGGGATGATATTTAAAATGTGATCCAAATGCTAAGTATGTGGAGCACTTGCAAAAGTAATTTTATTAAAATATTTTTTTTAAGATTTTCATTTATTCTTTGCGTCAAGCTGAAACCACTACAATACCAGAGAACACACCATTATGCAACTATTAGAGTGTCCTTCTACCTAAAAGTTGACAGTCTTGCTTCCAAACAAGTCAGGTTACTACTACATGATTCTTATTCCATCAGCAACCAAAGACAGAAAACCACTTCACAGCCCAACTCCAGTAACAATATATTTCTTAGCATAGTTCCTGTTACACTCCATTTCCTCTTACAAAGAACACTCTTTGCATGAGATTTCTTCGAATTTCAAGACCCCTTGGTCCGAACCTCATTGTTTTCTTCAAATTGGTTCAGGAAGAGAGGGATTTATAAGAGAGGCTTTGGCATGTAATATCAAACAAGACCAATCTGACAGCATTAATCACATATTAAGCATCCTTTATACACCTCTGTCAACAGTTCAGGGTTAGAGTTATATTGGGAGTTTTATGTCTGCCATTTGAAACTCTATCTGAAACAAGCATTTAAACCAATGACAGAGAACGCTATTTCAGCAAGATCAATCAAATTGTTCACATTTTCAAGACTAGTTAACCTCAATCTCACTGCCTCTGGGATGGTTTATCAATTGAACAACATGAGTAGGTGTGGACAAATCGTGTTCTTGACATTGGTAAAGCCTACAACTTATACAAAGAGGCTTTGATACGATAACATCAAGTACAGTGGCAGCTACTTTCATAGACAAGGGAGGGTAGCAGCCTCCCAAAGGATTTTCAATTTTTTACCATATATGCATTTAAGTCTTTGTATTTTTTAAATCATGCAATTCAGTCCTTGCACCTCAAAATTTGCTTGCAATTGAATACTTGATTTCGAATTTTTCCTTTTTTTTTAAGGCTAAACGTCTCTCTATGTGTATATATAGATATATAACGAACACATTAGTTTGAAGCAATAAAATACAAAATTTTCAGTGCTTCCTTTCCCAATTAATTTAAAAGTATTATTTGTACACTCATTATACTAGACAATCAAAATTACAACAAAAATTGAAAATTTAAACTATTTTTTCTTTCTTTCTTTTTTTCATTTTTGATGGAATCAAATATATTATCCAAACTTAATATGAATGGAATTGTGTGCTGACACAAGCTTTACACCATACTTTCAGTCATGTTATTGCCTCCCCTAAAATCTTGTTCAGGATCCGCCATTGATCGAGTAGGACCAGACAACTAACAAGATTCAACATCTAATACCAATCATGACACTGACGGTGCATTTATTAACCTTTCCTGAAGGATTCAGGATCATAACTTACACTCTGAGGTTTATGCCTGCCCTTCAAACTATTAATCAAAACATTCATATTGATAGTGCAGAGAAATCATTATATGCGAGGTTTATGCCCGCCCTTTAAACTATTAATTAAAACATTCATGTTGATGGTGCCGAGAAAAAATCATATACGAGTCCTAAAAACCAAACAATAAAATTAATCATAGAACATAAAAAAGGGGGTAAATGAAACAAACCAGTGCCAGCAGCAGTAATAGCCTGTCTGTACTTCTTATCCTGAACATCACCAGCAGCAAAAACCCCACGAACACTAGTCTTTGTAGTCCCCGGTTTAGTCGCAACATACCCATCAGAATCCAGCTCCAACTGCCCATCCAAAAACCTAGTAGCAGGCTCGTGTCCAATAGCAAAAAACAACCCATTAACCTTCAAATCCGAAACCTCCCCAGTAACCACATTCTTCACTTTAAGCCCACCTACAACCCTCTCTCCATAAGCCTCCTCCACTACAGAATTCCAAATGACCTCGATCTTCGGATTCGACAACGTCCTACTTTGCATTATCTTAGAAGCCCTAAATGTATCCCTCCTGTGAATAATATAAACCTTAGATCCATACTTGGTCAAGAAATTCGCTTCTTCCATTGCGGAATCCCCTCCTCCAATCACAGCCAATGGCTTCTCCCTAAAAATAGGCGCAGCCCCATCACACACCGCGCAAGCCGAAATTCCTCTATTCCAAAACGTTTCCGACCCTGCAAAACTCAGCTTCTTCGCCACCGCCCCGGTAGAAACAATAACCGAATCAGCAACGACACGTTTAGAATCAGTGAAAACCTCAAATGGGGTTTTCGAAAAATTCACTTTAGTAACCGTTTCAGTAAAGATTTGGGTCCCAAAACGGGCGGATTGAGCCCGGAACTTCTCGGTCAGATCACCCCCCATTATTCCTTCAGGAAAACCAGGAAAGTTTTCCACGTCAGTTGTGGTCGTAAGCTGGCCGCCGGGGGCGATATCATTTGCCATCCAACCTTCAAACAAGATGGGTTTTAGCTCAGCTCGAGAGGCATAGATCGCTGCAGTGTGTGCCGCGGGTCCGCTTCCGATTATGCAGACACGGGTCTTGAGCTCTTCCATGGCGGTGAAGGTTGCGGTGGTTATTTTAGGAGTGGACGTGGTGGAGAAGGAAGCGGCGACGATGGACGTGGTGGCTATGCCTATGAAATTGCGGGCTTTAAAGAGGAGGGATTTTAGTCTGCTGGATGTTTGATTCATTCCTCTTTTATGGGATTTTGCTTTTTTTCATTTATTTATTTTATTTTATTTTATGTATTTTTCCTTTTATCTCCTTGATGTTTCTTAGGGTTTTACATCCAAAGAAAGAGGATTTGTGGTTTTTTAAAAAACTGAATTGAATGGTCAGCCATTTCAGAGCTACTCAAGTTCGGCCCATTAGCAGCTGGCTCATGATAAGAAGCCCAGCCCAAACATGAAGTGACCAGGAGCCCATAGTCATCATTGGTCATCATAGAGATTCCCTTCTTCTTTTTAAGTAAATAATTAAGGGATTAATAACATCATAATTAAAGCTTTAGCTTGCTAACTTTATAGAAAGTCCAAAATACAGTGGCACCAAGCCCTAAATTTCAACGAAAAAGCTTTGCCTTCTGTCAAGAACATAACTATGTTTAGTCAAATAATGGCAAGGTGTTAGGTGCTAATTATACAAACTTTGATTAAATTCTTCCTTTCACACCTACCATGAATATTCTTCCCTAGATTGCCACCCTACCGATATTATCACTACATAATAATCTATTAGTGTGTTTGGTATTATATACTATAATATTTTTTAAAAACTATTTTTTTTATAATATATTAAATTAATTTTTTCAAGTTTTTTTTCTAGTTTTTATATTAATATTGTGAGAAAAATTCGATTCAAAAATTGTGAGAAAATTCAAGAATATCATATATATAATAATACTTGCCACTCTTTGTAATATAGCTGTCAAAATCGATTCAAAAATAGATTTGAAAATTCAAGAACAGCTTTGGGTATTTTTTAAAAAAATTATTTTATTTAAAATTATTTTTTTAATGTTTTTGGATCGTTTTTAATATACTAATTTTAAAAATAATTTTTAAAAAATAATTAAAAATATTCCGTTAATATATTCCAAGCAAAAATCAAACAATAGCTACCAGAATTCTAAATATTTTTCGATAATATGACAAGAAAAAGGAATGAATTAAACTAGTAATTGGTTTAACAAGTACTTTTCTCGTTAATTTCTCCAAACTTCTCTTTCTTCTGCTACAGAAGAATTCATGGCAACCCAATATTCTGGATTATATATACACAAGGCAAGGAGGGGAATAGTTTCAACTTCCAAGCACTCTTGAAGAGGCAAAACAAGAAGAACAAAAAAATCAGAATCTAACACAGCAAAAGGCACAAGTGAATGACACGAAAAACACTATGATTTTTTTTATACAAGAACATCCAGTGGATATACATGATTATCTTGGGCTGACTTGTTTTTGTTCCACAGAGATGGATGACCTCTTAATGAACTCCAAGCAATCTGCAATGGCTTCAGAGTAGAAAGAATTTGATCTTCCAAACGATCTGCAACTGTAGTGTTCATCACCTTTTTCCATGTAGTGGCAGCTGGTTGCATCCATCACCAATACCCTCTTGCTGCTACCACATCTTTTGATGCCACTATCCCTACCCATCCCTCTCTTCAAATACTGCACTGCTTGTCCATAAGAAGATCTCCATCTACTCAAGAACCTGAACAAGCAGAAAAATCTTGCTCTGAATCTCTGAACTGAAAATCTTCTGGGATACTTTAGCCTGAAACCTCTTGTGCAGCTGGCTCCATGGTGGTGGTGGTGGTGGTGAAGACGACCTCTCTTCCCAACTTCGGTGTCTGCCATATGACCCCTTCTCTGATGCTAATGCAGGAAAATTAAAACTGATGCCTAAGTTTCTTATATAAATTAGGTTGAAGAAGGACTTTTTGGAAGGTGAGTTGTAATGATGAGATACGAAGGGACTTAGAAAATGGTGGGTTTTTTGTGTTGTGGCTTTTGGACGGTCTAATGGGAGAGATTTATGCATTTACAACGTGGATATGATCATATGTATCCTAAAATATTATTTTTTCTAATTCGTCAGCAAATTATACACCGATATTAGTTTATATATCAATTAAGATTAAAATCTTTTTTTCAACATTTTAAATATAAAATAAAACTCCCTAATTTATAAAAAATTCCACGGTGTTAAGTTATAACTATCAATATTTGTACTATAACAAATCCTGTGGGGTATATCTCAACTGGTCAGGTCGTGAGTTTGATTTCTAAAGGTCACCAGTACGAGTCCTACAAACCTCAGAGTCACTATAGGCTTATATGGTCATTAACTTTAGAATTTGTAGGATTAATCAAGATGTACACAAGATTGCTCAAACACCCACGTAAATCTAAATAAAAAAAATTATAATATAAAAGAGATGTACAGAAGAAAAAAAAAACACAAAAGCATAACTTTTAATGTTGGAAAAAAATACTCTTATTATTTTTTAATAGATTCTTATATAATTTTTTTCTCTCTTGCCATATCTCTATTCTAAATTTGAAGTATAGTTTTAAAACTCGGTCCGGCCCGGCAAGTCGACCGAGGCTGAAACCGTGCTGAGTTGAAGAAAAAATAGAGAAAGAAAAAACCTGGTGGGTTGACCCGGCAAGATCCAGTCAAAAACCTGGTTGCAACCCGTTGACTTTTGTGTTTTTTACTAAAATGACGTCGTTTTGATTTTAAAAAAAATTAACTCAGGTGACCCGGTAACCTAGTCAAAACTTGAAAATAGGGGTGAGCAAAAAAACCGGAAAACCGATTAAACCGGGAAAACCGGAAAAAAAATAACCGAAAAACCGAACTGAAAAAAAACCGATTAAATTTTTGAAAAAACCGGCCGATTCGGTTTGGTTTCGGTTTTATAAACAAAAAACTGAAAAAACCGAACCAAACCGAAACCGACAAAAAACCAGAAAAAACCGAAAAAAACCGAGCCAAAACCGGAAAAAAAACCGAGCCAAACCAAGAAACCGAACCAAACCGGTTCGAACCGGTTTTTGCTCTAAAAAACCGAACCGAACCGGTCGGTTTGACCCGGTTTCGGTTTTTTTAGGTGCCAAAAGCATAGCCTTACATCGATGCGATCAAAAAAAAAAATGGTATCAGTGAGTGAAATCCGGAAAGAGCAACTTGCGATTGCGGGAGACAGAACACTGCTTGTAGATAACCATATTGATTTTCTTATGCAGAAGATTTGTTAGTCTAACAAAGTTTGACTTGTGAAATTTCTTCTTTTGTGCTTCGAATTGTATTTTAATATTTATTATAAAATAATATAAATTACTGCTGTTTTCAATGCTTTCTTTTTAACATGTTGGTTGGTGTTAAAAATAAAATAATATTTTTTTTTAATTAAAAACATATGCTTTTAAAAAGCAATTTGACCAACCTTTCTATATGCTATGCCTTGTGTGATTGGGCTCTTTAAGTCTATAGTGGGTGTTTTCCGTATGGCATTGTGGAAGACAATTGTACGATTTGCATTGTTTTTGTTATAGAAAAAGAAGGTTTTATCTTTCTTTTCTTTTTATATTTAGTTCTCGTTTGTTTTTGTGTTTCAAAAATATTTAAAAAAATTTATTTTATTTATTTTTTTCTTTGCTTCAAATTAATATGTTTTTGGTGTTTTTAAATCATTTTAATGCGTTGATATCAAAAATAATTTTTTAAAAATAAAAAAATATTATTTTGATATATTTCTAAATAAAAAGAACTTTAAAAAGTAACTATAACTACAATTACACTTCCAAACAGGCAAGAGTAATGTCTCTTGATTGGAAAAGAACAATAGAGTAATTTCTACGAAAGAAATTCAATCTATAGTAGTTTAGGACGAGTGATTTGCAAAAAGATAGACAAATTATAGTCCAAATCTTAATCAAATCCTCATAGTTGTTTTTTTTTTTTAATCTTAATTAGACATTTTAGAAATTCTCCATCTTAGAACATCAAACTTCGTTTTTGCACATAAACATAAATTTAAGGCGTAATTCGTAGATGGGTACGAGTAAGAGGATTCAATTGTGAATTTTTTAGATATATGAATTCTATTTGAGAAAAAAAAACTAAATAAATTGGAGACTGAATCAAGAATCCACGTGTAATAGAGTGGTTTATTTGAGGTTTGCCCTGAAAAATATAAAGATATCATCAGCAAGATGTTTGCGTGGCAACTTAGCAACTCCTTAATTCACTCGATTATAGTTGTAAGAACCAAATCAAGATTGATTCGGGAAAAGAATTCAGGTAAAGAGTTTACCTAAATTGATTTGATTTTTTTAAAAAAAAGAATTAAAACGAAACCATGGTGACAAAAAAAATTGTTTTAAAAAAGTGGATTGATTAAGTGGACCATGTCAAGCTTGGATCAATGGGTCAACCCCATTTTTTTACCTTGTCAACCATGTTTTATCTTTCAACTCGGATCAGTCCAGGCACCGTATCAGCTGGGGTTCTAGACCAACCTATCGAACCAGTCCTGCTTTCACAACCATGCACTTAAGGAAAAACTAGGCAATTAGCATACAAAATAAAATTAAAAAAATGGTGAATTAACATGGTAGTAAAAAGTTCTGGTGAAATAATACACTTTTTGATGTCACGGTTCTGAACAACAACATCAATGAAATTCAAGACTAACTTGTTGACAGGTTCAAAAATAACAAGGAAAGTTACAAAACTGTCAAAATCGGGGCCTTAGGGTGATGTGAAATCTAAAGATCTGATGATCGGAAGAGTGACTCCATACCTTCCATAATTACTTTAAGGAAAACAACATTTAGAAACTCAACTAAAAAATTAACTTTTTAATCCAATGGTTTGATAAAAAAAAAAATATGATGCTTTTAAGCTATCATTCTAGTCTAGCGAGACCAGATATTCTCTTATGCCTAAACCTGTCTCACTAGTCTATAAATGCATTTGTTAGGCCATTCACGCAATCTATCTGAGGCAGATCCTCGTCTAATTATGATAAACTCATACATATCTGCTCATAATCATCTGTTTATCGCAAGTTCGGCTACATTATTGGCACTCATAAATATATTTGGAAGAAAAAATTCATAAAATTATAGTTTTGTGTGAAATGATTAATCGGTTCATGCAACTGGATCAACCGATCGCTTGGTTAAACCAGGGGATTGGCATGAAGTTACATGTTTAAATATCATTATTCAGAAATAAAATAACTATTTTATTGTGTTTTTAAATAATAATATTTAGTAAATATCATGTTTCAAATTATTACATTAAATTTTTTTTTTAACATGTTATGCTGTAAAGGTTTTTAATTTAACGTGATAATTTGTTTTTTTTTAAATCCTCCACTCAACTGGAGATTCTACTTCGAGATCAGTTTCGAACAGATTTGCAATCTCAACAAGAAGCTTGAATAATTTTAATTTGAAGCAAGGAATCTATAAACCTGCAAAGTGTGTGTATTGGAGGATATTTTGAAAGTAAAAAAAATATATAAAGATTTATTAATTTAATTTTAAAATTTATAAAGATTAGTTAAAATACGTAAGCTGATTTGAACACTTTATGTAAATTAAAAAAAAAAAAAAGCATAGTGATTAATTTGGTCGTCTACACTGTCTGTAGTTTTGTGGAAGTAGGTAGCCGAGAAAACCTGCACTGACATATATCTGTCCATGTCCCATGAGGCATCATCTGGACAGTTCAGACACGTGTCAAGAGATATGCCCCCCAGCCTCCCTACCTTGTCCTTGACCTTTCCCGATAGCCTCCTCGCATTTTCACATTACCTGTGCCCTCTGATTTAACTTTTTTTTTTTTTTTTAATAAAAAAAAATTATTTGGATAAGATGAATTATAATGATCCGTACGTATTATAAAAAGAAATACTTTTTTGTATTTATGTTGTCATCTTATTTAAAAGTCAAAATCAAGACTTAAATGAGACTTATAATTATTTAAATACATGTTTTAAGGGCTTCATATATATTCTTATTAGAAGTAACAATTACCTCTTTTTATTACAAAATGACCCTTGAAAAAATAATTATACAATATTATATCATATTAAAATAGATTCATATTCGTAATCGATTGTAACTCAATTTAAATATTAAAGGTTTATTTATTTTGTGTAAAATATTTTTAAATATTTTATTCTTCAATAGTAGTTGTAAAATAAAAGAGGGTGATGGTGAGGTAGCTGTAGCGATAGTGAAGAAGATTGTGACAAAGGAGAAGAAGATGATGGTGGTTATTAAAATAGTTGGATGATATTATAATTTAATTATTATTTATAAATAGTTTACGGAACTTCACGGGCTGAAAATATTTTACAACAAATAAGCTAGGTTTGAAGATTAACAGTAAAATATTTTTCATTGACTAATTTTTCTACAAAATATTTGATGAAAAACAAAATTCTTGGAAAATATTTTTTGTAATATATATATATATATATATTAACGAATTGAAAGATGGATTTTTAAATTTCTATGTCCTTTGATTAGTACAAAACAATGAAGTATTATTTTAGTTATGAAACTTATTTATTTTTTATATCGAAACATTGGGAATGACGAACTCTACATAAACTCGAGAGGATCGTATTCCTCGGTGGTTTTAGAACTCACCGACCAAAATCACATGATGTCGTCGAGGATCACAGTTTGCTTGTATTATCGAGTTTTGAGCTACTTGTCTTCTTATCTTCTGTGGTTGCAAGAAACCTTGTCGGACCATCAAAGCATTAGGATGGAAACGCGTGAATCACTTGTCGTATGAAATAAATATTATTTTCTTTTTATTTATTTATTTCCTCACCATTCTCCGTGGATTAGCAAGGATCTTATTTCATTATTTTATGGAAAATGTAATTAATTTGATTCCATATGTATTGGGATTTGAAGGATTAGCTGCAGTTTGTTGAGATAGCATCACGACACAAGTGTATGGAGTATGGAAAACCTAAATGCCCAACAACTATAGGACAATCTCGAAACCACTCTTGGACAATCTCGAATCAATCTAGATTAATTTTAAAATTATATAGTTTTGTTTTTTATCTAATGAAATAATGTTATTTTAAGGTTGCGTTTATTTTTTGAAAAGTAGTTTCTGGAAAACCACTTTCTAAACTTTCCTATGTTTGTTTGCCATTAGAAAAGTTGATTAACGGAAAACACTTTTCAGTCAAAGAAAAACTTGGCTTGGTTTCCAGGAAAGTGTTTTCCTTTTATTTTGGACGGAAAACACTTTCTGAAAGTTATGAAAAATTTAGAAATGTCATATTATTTACTGATTATATCAAATTTGATCCTCAAACTTTTGATTGCTATATATATTTTGTTTTGAATATTTATTTTTCAATTTCATCCATTAGAATTTAATTTTTATATTAACTTTGGTCATTATTTTTATAATTGTTATTTGCTTTTTCCTTATCATTTTTTAATTGAAATTTTTTATATCAAATTTGGTCCTCATTTTTTTTATTGTTACTTATTTGATTTGAAATAATTTATGAAATGTTAATTATTATTATTTTAATTTCTTCATCTTTTAATTTTTTATTTTTTAGATTTGATCTCTATTATTTTGATTATTATTTATTTTATTTGAGATAATTTATGAAATTATATTTTTTTCAATTTCATTCTCATTCAACTTTTTAAATTGTAAGATTTGTTCCTCATTATTTTAATCTTAAAAAAATAAAACATTAATAAGTTATTTTCTAGCTTATTTTCCATGACATAACCAAACACTGTAAATTGTTTTCCAACTTATTTTCCATTACACTACTAAACATCGAAAAATAATTCACTTTCCTGAAATTCACTTTCAAAAATGAAACTACTTTCCAGCAAACAAACGGGGTTTAAGTAAAACTATATAAAAAAAATTATATTACTTTGATTGGGTGTTAATGTAGATTTGATCAAATTTAATTAAATTAACCTCTAAGCTATTTTGAAATAAATTCCAAATTAAATTAAGTTTTAAATTAATAAATTATTAGATTAAGAGTTTATTTTAATAACTAAATGTGATATATTTACCTCTTGTTTAAGTGCTATTCTTTATTGTTTGGACCCAAGCCTAGCTCATTCAAGCCCATGATAAAATTATAAATATTATTTTCAGATTTGTAATTGTTTCAAAACATAAATACACCAAACATTGGTATAAAAAGGTTATGGATACAACGTGACATAAATACACATATTAATATAATTTAGTGAGGTTAAATCTTGAAATCTAACATATAAATATATCAAATAAATATTAAAATATTTTTTTACAGTTACTTAAAAGATATTTTAATTTTAATTAATATAAAAATTGATTTAAAAATATATTTTATGAAAAAAAGTCTGAAAATATTACAACAAATGTATAAAAAGTAAAAAAATAAAAATAAAAATTGATTGAACAGAGACTAGCAAATCTACAGACAGACATCTTTAATTTTTATACACTGGCTGTAGTTTCGAAAGCCCAAAAAAAAGACCATGTCAGATTCATTGCCATCTGGCTCTCCGTCAGATCACGAACCCGCCACCACCGCCACCAATTCACCAGAAGAAGCCACCACCACCTCCTCCACCACAACAACCACGTCCACCCCAGAAGGTCCATCACCACCACCTATTCAGATCCCTCTCTCATGGCCTTCGAACTCTTCCGTCACTCTCGACTGGATCCAAAACCTCATTTCCGCCTTTGATTGGTCTTCCAAAAACCTCCCTCCATCTGAACTCCCTTCAGTCCTCCCTGTTTCCGTATTTGACGCTTTAGTCCTCACTGCCTCGAAAATTCTGCACAAAGAGCCTAATTGTGTTAGAATTGATGACTGTAATGAAAATTCTAGAGTGGTTGTTGTAGGAGATGTTCATGGGCAACTTCATGATGTTATGTTTTTGTTGCAAGATGCTGGATTTCCTTTTGAAGATCGGTTTTTTGTGTTTAATGGAGATTATGTTGATCGAGGAGCCTGGGGCCTTGAGACTTTCTTGCTCTTGTTAGCTTGGAAGGTTATTTTCTTTAAAACACTACTGTTCATTGCAATTCAAGAATTCTGTTAACACACACACAAATTAATGGAAACTTTTTTCTTTCTCGTATTAGTTTCTTTTCATGAATTTGACGCTATAGAGTGCTTGAAGGTTTTTGAATTCAGAGAAATGTGACTGCTCTGATGCTTAACTGAGTTATCTATGGCACTATATGGCTAGAAAAATGTAATAATAATTGATAATGGGAAGCTAAAGGGAGCTTGAAGGTATTCGAATTCGGAGAAATGTGGCAGTTTAGTTTATAAGCTCTTTCAAACAGTGTTTGTGTGGTTCTCTTCATATCCATTGTTTACTATGAATATCATGAGTTTGTATCAAGTAAATATAGCCCAGCAGAGAATCTAGGTATATTAGGAGAATATCTTCTTAATATCACATAAAACACGTTAATGTTGGGAATCACAATTGTTCGGCAATTATGCATAGTAATGTTACCATCAAGTAACTGTCGTGACATAGCAAAGTAAGTACCTTAAATTGGATCATGAAGGATAGCAAGTGATCTTGAATGGATCTTAGGAAGAGTTTAGAACTCCATCCTTAGAAGCCTTAAGCAGATATGAATATTGCAGCTCAAGCAGAGGTTGACAAACAGAACCACTGTATAAGACCATCAAATGGGTTTTTCATATCGCAACTGGTCCAGGCTTCAACCAGATACGCCTTGGAGGAGATGATGGAGGGAGGGATCAATCGACTGGTTCCATGAGTGAAGAGAAGAGGAGTGGTTCAGTGAGGGATAGAGAAAATGTCATTGGTGAGTGTGTGAGAGTGAATAGGTGAGAAAAATCCCTCTTTAAAAGATTCCTTTTTTTCCTACTATTTTAGGCTCATTTTAACTAAGTATTAGATTATAACTAAATGGCCTGTTTCCTGTCTTGTTAGAGGTGCCACATGCCCACTTCTTATTAAGCTGTAAGCCACAGTATACTAAGTTTCTAATATTTCTGGACTATTTGTGCAATCTTAAGACAATTTACGGTTGATATTTTCTTTTGATAAAAAAGAATTGTTAGGACACAGCAGATTTTGCTGTATTGATTTGTTTGTCATTGTAGTCTTTTTCTATGTTGTACTCACACACACATAGATAAAGTATTGATCTTGCTATCTTGAACAAGGTATATATTAATTTCTAGACCTTATATTGAACATCTGCAGAAAAAAATACAATTTGTGTATCAACTTCATATTGCTAAGTTACTAGAGATGTTGTGGGCTGGTGGTGCTTGCTTCATTTAAGTAGTCATTTATTTGTTTGCTAAATGTCCAAGTTCCATGCATGAATGTTTATCTCGATCTCTCCTTTTCTTTCTTGAGGATATAAATTACAACTTCTTACTTTAAACTCAGTCTTGTTTTTTTTTTTTGTTAATTGAGTAATGTTTATGAATTGGTATGTTGCATAGGTATTTTTGCCACAAAGGGTATTTCTCCTTCGCGGCAATCATGAATCCAAGTATTGTACATCTGTGTATGGTTTTGAGAAAGAAGTTTTGGCAAAGTATGGTGATAAAGGTAAGCACGTCTATCGGAAGTGTTTGGGATGCTTTGAAGGCCTTCCCTTGGCCTCTGTTATAGCTGGGCGTGTATATACTGCTCACGGAGGACTTTTCCGCAGTGTGTCCATCACCCCATCAAAGAGATCAAAGGGAAAGAAAAATCGGAGGATAATTTTAAATTCTGAAACCAAACCATTATGTCTTGGTTCTTTGGAGGAGTTATCCAAAGCTCGAAGATCGGTTCTTGACCCTCCATGGGAAGGTCAGAACTTAATTCCTGGAGATGTGTTATGGTCAGATCCAACAATGAAATCTGGACTTTCACCAAATACAGAGAGAGGCATTGGTTTGTTATGGGGACCTGATTGTACTGAAGATTTTTTAAAGAAGTTCGAACTGAAGGTCGTGCAAATTTAAATTCTCATTTAATTTTCTTCATTGCATTTTTAATTCTCTTTATTGGCATGTTGTTGAGAAATTTTACTACCTACTCAAATGCTCAATTTTTAATTTTTCAATCATAGATTTTTAAAATAAATGACCTATCCCCAAATCAGAATCAGAACTTTCTATTCATATGTGATTTTTCCTTTTCCTTACTTGTATCAATTATTATACTGGTCCAATTTGACATTATGTTGAAAAGGAAAATTATTGGTAGTTACTTTGGGGTGCTTGTGGCAATTTGTGATCACAAACTTTAGAAGAATTGGCCTATTTTCTGCATATACGAACAATAGAAAGATGCTTTGTTTTACTTGCATTCTTTATCCGGGTCACGTTTCACTATTTCAGCACTTCATGCTAAGAATAAGGTGATGTTTTACTATTCAAGAATTGACATTGTAGTTAATGTTTCATTTTGTTGCCTTAGCTAATCATCAGATCACATGAAGGGCCCGATGCAAGGGAAAAGAGGCCCGGTCTGGGAGGAATGGATGAAGGGTACACCATAGATCATGTTGTACCGTCAGGAAAGCTTATTACTCTCTTTAGTGCTCCAGACTACCCACAATTTCAGGTTTTGTTTTAATCCTTCTTTCCTATACTGGTCTCTTTTCAAATTTCACACATCTCAACTCTTACACTGGAAAGACAGTTTTGCATCCTTTGGCATCAATTGTGGGTTCCACATTGGTATCCAAATCTTGCAATGATTAACATGTTTGGAGATGTTAAGCTTTTGTATATGTTCTTTGCCTGGCTTTCATATAGAAAGTGTCTGCTATGTTGGTAGAAATGATTTCCAAACTTGACTTTTTGATTGACTGGTTTTGATATTTTGAACATCTTGAAACACTGCATATTGGACATGTTAAACTCTTTTTTTTTTATTTGTGTGAATCATATTAGGTATTCTTGAAATGACATTATCTACATTAGACAATCAATCTGGCTTAGTCTTCTTTAAGTAAAACACAGTCCCTCCATCTCTTTTAACTTTGTTGGATGTCAATGATGCGCGGAAGACTTGAATGAAGTTCCTAAACGTTACTGCATAGGTTGAATCACTCAAGGAATCGCGTGTTGCCAGATGAAACTAATGGATATCATTTAATTGACCAACCAAAATTTAACATCACTTTGCTTCTTTTCATATTTTTTTTTGTTACAAATCATTTTGTTTTGAAGGCAACCGAGGATAGATACAAGAATAAAGGAGCATATATTGTCCTAAAACCCCCCTGTTTTGACGATCCCGAGTTCCATAGTTTTGAAGCAATTACTCCAAGACCAGCGGTATGAATTTCACCTATAAATTAGCAGAATGGTAAGATAGTCTTTAATTAGCTACCCATTGCACAAACACACTCCTAAATACGTTCTCCATTGCAGGTGAATGCTTATTATGATTACAAAGATGTGATCGACTCTGATGAAGAATTAGACTTGGCATCAATGGTGACCTCAACTTAATGGTGGCTATAGTGTTTTTTTTTTTTCAATGTAGGAAATCTGATAATTTGGAGCTACAAGTATTTTCTCCATGATTTTGCCGTCTCTATTATTTATTACTTAATTGTTAAAAAAAAATATTATTTATTGCTACAGAGGAATCTCCTGTTGGTGCCCTTTACACCTGTATAAAATTGTATGTAACCTCAAACAGAGTGGTTATAGTGGTTTTTTGTTGCATAATTGTAGTCCATTTCTTGTTTTTGTTCTTCTCTCTGATGCATGCATTCCCTAGCGAAATGGCAAATTTTGCGTAGTTTGCGATTCGTAGTTTACCATACCATATTTCTTTCTAGCACCAGCAACACAACATCAAAGCAACAAAGGAGCCATAAAATGCTCTGCTGTGCGACATGCCTTGCCATTGTATGCTGTTATTGTCAAGGATTGGTATCAGGGCTGACTTCATGCGCCTTTTTTGTGATTTTTTCAGGGGAAACCATGAGCTTGAAATAAAAAGAAAAAACCATAAATCACGAAGAAAAGTCTTGAGGTAAAATTTTTAAAGAGTACCTAATAATCAATCCTAATCCTGTTAAAGAAGCAACATGAGGGAATAATTCAATATACCAATTTGGATGATCACAGTAAAAGTTTAGCAAAGAGATCAGAGAGAAACTTGCAATAACATTATGAAAATATGCAAGTTCGATGTGGATAAAGCTCACAAGCAAAAACATATAACACGTCCCATGGATAACTTGAATTAAAAAAAGCCTCCGACCTAGATAGTATCAACACGGTTAAGTACTAATCTAACACAAGGCAATTACAACCATGTCTGAAATCCATCCAGCTCCAACAATTAGCTTCGTTGCCCTAATGGCAATTCGCTTGTGTCTTTAAGAGGCATGGACCTTTTTCAACTGATCAGTCTGACTCCTCAAATGGGACACGGACGTACAATTGTCCATGCAAGGTGACCACAGCTGTTGTCTGATGTGGATCAATCCTTGAGGGTAAGCTGACAACCTGAAAACAATGCTAATCTTAGCGACTTCATAAAGAAATGGAAATGTTTAACAAGTCTTAAATGAGTACAGTAATCAAATGTTTGCTGTTCCTCAACAGCTAAAACCATGAGACATGCTGCAAGGATTGTTTCATATACTCTATACCCTAGCATGGGAAATAACAGGCATTACAAAAAGAAAAGGCGCGCATACCTTTTTGAATGGTGCGACACCCCAAGGATTATCCTCATGCTCAGGTTCACCACTGATAACCAAGCGCCCTGCTGGATCTGATTGAACCCGAACCTGATTTTGCAGAATAACAAGTTCATAAATGTCTCAACATGATATCATCAGCATAGATGTTGGTGTTTACAGTTTGAATGAAAGAGTGATATATTGACTAGAAAGCAATGAGTTGAATCGAAACCAATTTCAATTTCATGAAGTCATCACAAAAATTATCCATTCACGTCCAATCTTGCAGACACATTCTTATATCTCTGAAATTGAGTATATTGAGAAGTTGGAATCTTCATCAATTCAGGGGCAACTTAAGGGCGTCTCAATAAGGTGGGCAGTACATGAAACTAGGAACCCACAATCTATAAATAATGTAAAGCAGTACACCAAGCATATAGAAATGGCCTTGGCACCCTCAGGTTCTGCTTAAATAATAACATCAAACCAGGCAAGTTAGGGGGGGGCTTTCTAGTCAGGCAAGAATTTTCTAAATACACTGCTAAATGACATCAGATTGTTTTCTATGTAAAATGAGTAAAACATGTGTACGAGTGAAGTAAAAAAGAAGACAGGGAAACAAGAATTTAAGTACTCACTTCTTCACGGAGGAGACCTGGAACTAAAGCATACACATCGAAACTATCTTTCTGTAGACAATTGTTCATTCGAAGTTAGAAGTAGTACAGATTTCTGCATTGCCTTCTAAAGGGAAAAAAAAAACATGCAAGAACTTACTGTTTTCTGTACATTGATCTTCACCCAATCAGCTGGGGCTCCAATATCAGTCACCTCCACATCCAATCTGGTAAAAAAATCAAGCCATTCAAATCAATGCCAGTATTGTTTCGAAGCAAAGCAAATATTTGATACCAATGGGTAAATGCAATAAACTGGGTAACAAGAATCTTAACCGTGCACTTTTGGTGCGTGGAGATTTGACAGCATGTTCCACGTAAGATGGTTTCTTGCGTTTCAGTAAACCTGAGCCAAAAGGTCCAAATTTGGAAACTTGTTTAAGCTGCAAACAAATTAAGAACAAATTGAGAAATTGATAAAACCTGTTTCTTACCAATGTTTTTTAGCTCCTTCTCACGCTTTTGCACAGGTACAGTATTCTTGTCCTACAAAATACAGATACATCACCGTAAACACCAGTTACATGAACACACATTAGAAAAAAAAAATAGAGAAATGCTCAATATGATTTCAACAAACCTTAATGATAGGGCTACTAACTTCGCCATTACCAAGAAAACGAAGTGAGTGCCAACCCTGCATTGCACGTGCAGCAGCATCCCTACGAGTTCTACCCGATCCAGAAGCCTGAATATCACCAAGCAAAGAGAATGTAGGCAAGAGGACAACAATGGAGAAAAAAGGGTGCTTAAAGCTTTTGGTGGAAAAAGAAGAAAGAAAATAGCATCTTAAATGAGCAAAAGCTCTTAAGTATATTATCAGGGTAAAACTTCAAAAAACAAAGAAGGTTAGGCAGGGTTCACGTTGACTGCACCCACTTCGGAACCAGGTATGTCCTGCCGCTGGTAAAGTTATTCCCGAGTGAATTAGATGGCCCAGTTCTAGATGGGTTCTTGAATGGATAACAGTGCTGGGAGAGCCCCCAATAGATAGGTTTTCCAATGCCCTGAAGTGGTATTTGGGAGTTTGAGTAAAATAAATTGAGTGGGAAACTGATTCTTAAACTTCTGTTTCAAGTTAGGAAAGTCCCCTTCTTCATTAGACTCTCACAGGAACTTAATGTTGCACTGTATATCAATGACATTTCTTATTGTTAATACATTTTTGTAAAATAAATAAATAAAAGGGTATGACATGCAAGGCGCCATCATGTCAGCCTGGAAAAGAAATTCATGTTCACAAGTCACAAATTATAGAGCCAGATATAGATTATGTACTATATCTGATTCCACCAATATTTTAACTTTGTATTTAATGGCCCATTGAAAAATATTCTGAAAACCACTGAACTCTCAGAATGATCAGCCACCAGTAAAATTTTGTTCACATTACTTCAACATAATTCAATTCAGAAGGCTGATCTTTTTCTTAAGAGGATGCCTCGGGTTTAAAAAACACCACAAATGTTTCTCCACTCACCTTGATCTATAATCAGTTTAACAAGGTAGTAACAAAATAACATCACCAAACAGTAAACAAGAGGTATCACAAAGTTAGGATATATCTATTGAATGGGAAGTTTTGATATTTACCTGAGTGTCGACATGCACAGGCTCTGACCTGGACAGCTTGGGCGGCTTCAGCTGCTTGGGCTCAGACTTGGAAGCAATGGGGATGTCAGGCTCACCAGCATTTGTTATGTGTCTTTCATAATCAAGTAGTACCTGATGAAGCACATGCACCATTACAGACGCATAATTTAAACAGAAACTTCATTACACAAGCCAACAAAACACCAAATAACAGCAAAAAGTTGTAGCCAAAGGAGGATAACAAACAAATCGGAGAAAACAGAGATAACTTCAGGCTTTTGATAGATGTTCAAGTTATATAACAGGCAAGTTGATCTACTTGTGAAACTTGTCAACCCCACGTGACTTGATTCCTGCAGTACATTCACATTCTAGGTACTTATGCACCACAATAATGACATGGCCTTATTCTTTTTAAAAAATAATAATGATGGGCTATAAAACAAATTGCTAATATTATAAAAAAGATTGCTATGCTCTTGTTCAAAAACAAAGTAAAAATTAAATGATATTTAATAAAATAATATCTTTAATGTATTCTTAATTAATTTAATATATTTATAATATTTTATTAATTAATTTTAAAAAAATAAATTTAAATTAAAGAAAAAAAACAAAAACAGGCCAGGCGTGACTCGGCCTAGAAGCTCGTCTGGAATTTTTTCACCCATTTTCATCTAAAAACACCTCAAAAGCACCATAAATTCCTCCATAACCAGTTATCAACTCTGAAACACTCCAAAATTGTCTTTGATGTACTTTTCCCGCCATGTTTACAAGGAAAAACCACCTTCATTGAATTCCTCTCATCAAATGGAATCCATTGACATAAAAGTCTATTTTTTGTGGCTAGATTGTGGTCAATCGACAACCTTTCACTTGTTTTCGACGAGTTTATCTCCTCTCTCAAAACCCAAAGACTAAAAAATTAATAAAATAAACTTTTGGACCAAATTAAAAATTGTAAAAACTTTGAGATTGACTACGGATTTTCTCTATGTTTTACATTGTGGTCCTCTTAGTTTAAATTTTGTCTTTCTATGATAATTGAAAACTCTCTCACGAGATTAGACCACAAAATGATTAAATAAAAAGGAAAAAAAAGTTGAGGACAAAATTGTTTTTAAAAAAAGGGCAAAAAAAGAAAAAAAAGGAAGAAGAAGAGGTGCTTCACTGTCCATATGGACAGTGAAGCACTGTAAGAAAAATAGTGAAGCGCCATAAGAAAATTCAGTTCTTTTAGTATATTGTATAATATCTCATCACA
This sequence comes from Populus trichocarpa, assembly GCF_000002775.5. Lineage (NCBI taxonomy): Eukaryota > Viridiplantae > Streptophyta > Magnoliopsida > Malpighiales > Salicaceae > Populus > Populus trichocarpa. Next base: position 48,264,757 of record NC_037285.2, on the reverse strand, counting down.
TTAGCAATATCACAGTAAGAAAACATACTCGAAAACACCAACTCAATGAATAGGAACTTAATGTCTGGCTGATATAATAAACTACAAACACATATACAATAACACCAACCAAACCTCAACCCAAACTAGTTGGGGTTAGTTATATGGACCCTTTTGCACCATTCTCCATGATCATATACCAAACATAAACATGTATACATAGTTATATCTATACACACATGCAGATCTATGGAAAATTCAAACTATGTACCAAGCAGCAATTAACGAAATAGAATGCACAAAGAATGACAAGGTTCAGTGATATATGTACATTTTATCACCATATAATCACCTTCTCATAAAACCCTCGAAATGTCCACGAAATTGTAGTGCATGTCCTGCAAAAGCAGCAGAAAAAAGGATGGGAAGACATTAAAATATAGACAAACAATATAAGGAACACTTGTTCTGGAAACAAAGGGAACATGATAAGCATGTGGGGATGTCATTTGATACATGGTTAAATCGCAAGTCTTATTGAGGTCATATAAAGCAATATCATGAAAATCAATCTGAGTTTCCAGAATTCCTGACTTTCTGCAACATGTCAATATAGCTAATACCTTTTCATGTGAAGTGTTTTGCACCTAAGATACACCAAGGCATTTGTTTATACAGATAATTCATCTGGTTTTTCTCCCGCCATCATTTATCTATTCCCTGAAATTCTTGCTCATATGTCCTAGATTATCCCTCACATCACACTTACTGGGCAATGGCCTCAGACATACTCTGTCTTAACAATTATATCCAATCATTTTTCATACAAGTACTATCTGATTGCTTACTAATTAAAAGAAATTTAAATTGGCTTAAGTTAACAAAACAAGTGTGCAAACAATGATTTTGATCTTCTAATCTTATATTTAGATGCCCCCATGAACTTTTTTCTTACAACTCACAATAAAGATAATATGTTGGTTGGAAAGCACCAAGTATTCTTTAATAGTTATTTTAATGTTTGCACTTAGCTAACAGGATCTATTATTGTTATATCTTCAAGTCCGAGTAACTGTTTCATGGAATTGGATAGGTTCCTCACTATCACTGATGACAGTGCAGATGTGCCATACCTTTTCAAATCCACATTTTCATGACTTTTCTCCACATGCTAGTTTAAGAAAGCTGCTAGAAAATAAATGCAAGATACTCTGGAAAAACACATGAAAAATGCTTGATATTGCAACAATAGATAACTAGCTTGAACTATTATATTTACATATGGCAACATATATTGTTCCTTACTTTGGGGGTTTAAAGGATTCTCCTACTTGCCTCCACAGCTTACATGAGGTCACCTGCCAATCAGAAAGAAGCCAGATACATTATAACGATAGAGATCAGCTAAAATCTCATGAAAAAACCTATCAAAATCGCTTTTAAGTAAGATATTCTGATAAAACATATGAATGAGAAACACCACTTGCTTATAAGTAAGATTCACCCAGTAGCTAGCAACAATTTTTTAAATTTCCTGTCTATGTAACATCAAAGCATTACTCTGCTTCCATAAAATTAACTTCCAAATTTATGTGTACACAAAAGCACAGAAATGTGTTTCCATGGCTGCGTGGGTTATTGTGCTTAGCCCTAGCCCTACCATAATTGAGTTTATTAAGTTCACCAACAAAAACCAAGTGCAACTAATAACTAACAAAGAAGTTAATTTAAGATGCACACAAAAATGGAAATGGTTTTGAATCATGGATAAGACAATGTATACCTTGTCATAACCACCCAATCTCATCACAGATCTCCACAGCCTTATTACCATAAGAAGGTACATATTAGAAAATGCATCTCTGAAAAAGTCATTATTCTCAAATGAAAAGCATGAAATTTGGTAGTGTTAGTCATTAAAAACTTACTTAAGACAGTTTAGGAGATCTCCGTAGAACTTAGGAGGTTTAAACTCCATGCTCTTCTCGCTAAAGAAACTATGAAGCTCACTCAGAAAATCATTTTGCTCCTCTTCTGTACCCGATTCACTACCACCACTATTTTCATCCAAAAGAAATGTACGCCTAGGTGTAGAGTTTCCATTACTTTTGGGACTAGGCATATCTATATTGTTCTTTGCATCATCTGATCCTCTCTTGTTATCACCTTTAGCCTCATTGTCTGAAGATCCAGCCTGAGGCTCGGCTGGTTCGTTACTCCACTTAACAACTGCCCAAGTATCATGACCAGTTGCACCCTGTATGTCAGAGGGCTTTATTTCAGCATCTACAGTGGGTTTAGCAGTTTCAACATGACTACTTGAAATAGCAATGCCGTCTCCAGCACATGTTTCAGGTTCCGAATTATATGTTCCGTTGGCTTTGACATCTTTCACAGATTCAACTTTAGGCATGACTAAGCTTCTTTTATCATCAAATGGGGTTGACAGAGCAGAATCTTGGTGGGGTTGCTGTAGACGGGAATTCAACTCCAAAGGGATATCAACAGCGTCAGCATTAGAAGGAGAAGGATTATCAGCTTGTTCCACGGGGGCTTCTTGTGCATCAACCAGCTGCTCTGTCTCTAAAGTACCAGGCACTTCCCGTGCTGATCCAACCTCATTGTCCTTATTACTCATCTCTGATTCTACACACAACACATACAGCATACCTAAAAAAAAAACCATAAGACTCCCGTTCCCAAATAAAATCCTAACAAAAAGACCCCACCATTTTAAAGAGCCAACAAGTTCAAATTCACAATGAAAAGAGTAAGAGTGGTGCTTTATAACTCAAAATCACAAATTTCAAACACCCTGACCTACATTTTCTCCATTCTTCCAAATTTCAAACCCTAATTTTATCTTTTTCCCTTAGTTCCCCTCTTAACAACCCACATGCAAAAACCACACACACTCATAAACAAAATTTAAAATCGTTACATCTACAGGTAAGGGTGGTTGCTAACCCTAATTTTATTTTCAGTCCCCATTTAACCATAACTTAAAAAAATTAAAACTTTAACAACAAAAAGGAAAAAACATAAAAAAAAGATAGAAACTTACAAGTAATGCAAAGGAAGGAATGGCTGAGCAACAAAACCAGGAGGAGGAGGAGGAGGTGAAATTTGCTGTCTAGTGATTCTTGTAGTCCTATGCAGCAAAGAAACAAACATAACAAAGAAACCCTAAATCTTGAATGCTCTTTTTAGCCTTATCAGCTGATACTGAAAACATTTGTGTGCTTTTGGCAAGGTATTTATGAAAAAAAATCTCTCCCTAGTCCCTCCCTCCCTCTCTCTCTCTCTCGGTTTTGTTTGTTTCTTTGACAGAACAGAACAACATGAGTTACCTTAAACAGATATTGTAAGGTAGTTTTGTAATTGTGTAACGGTTCATTTGTTTTTTTAATATTAATATAAAGCTATTTAAAAAGATAAGGTTACTCAACTGGTCATGATGATGAATTTGAACATCTACATCCTTACATAATTATTAATTTTAAAATTATAAAATTAGTTAAAATACATACAAATTAATCTAAATATCCATGTTAATAAAAAAAAATTGCATCACAATAACAAATACTTTTTAAATATGAGATTTTTTTTTAAATGATATAGTTTGGTAAAAAATTTAAAAGAATAATGTAAATTTAAAAAGTATTTGGAAAATAAAACAGTTTGAACACACCTGTATTTTCCAGTATAGATTTTATATAAAATTGCTATTAGAAATAGCAGTCGAACATAATTGTATTTTGTAATATCAATTATATACACAACTGTTATTGAAAATAGTGATTGTATTAAGATGTTTTTTAAAATAATTAATTTTGTCTAAAATTTTGAGTTATCTAAATCAACTCAAAATTTTATTGAAATCTAATGGCTAAAAGATAAGATTTCAAGATTTAATGGCTAAGAAGACAAGGTAATGTGGCATAAAAGAGAAAACTAAAGGAAAAATGGAAAGAAAAAAAAAAGGATAATTATAGGGGCATCGAGGATCTGTTTTTGACATACTATATATTGTAAAAAAAATCTCGACGAGATAATTTTAACTATTTCTTAAAAGATCACTAAATAAGGTCATAATCAATCCTAAATTAATTTTGAATAAAACCACTAGCAAATTAGAACTATTTTTTATAGTTTTTTAAGGTTTGGTTAAAATTATATTGTCAAAATTTTTCATAATATTAAGGACCAATATATCTCAGTAATTTATTCATTCTTGGCCATTAGATCATAATGTCTGTCATTTGGGTTTTCAAAATGGCCTTAAGTAGAAGTGGGTGTGTCTTGTTTTCTGCTTTGTATATAGCCTATATAATACAAATAATTTATGCTAATACTTGCTTAGGTTTTGTTTATTTTGATGTTTAAAAAGTACTTTTGAAAAAATTAATTTTATTTTAAATTTTATTTTTATAATTTTTAATGTTAAAAATAATTTTTTAAAAATAAAAAAAATATTATTTCATTATATTTTCAAGTAAATATTATGAAAATCAACTATTATTAAAATATAAAAAAGACTTTTAGTTTGAGAAATGAAACCCCGGCCGGGCATCTCTTCATATTTGATTCTATATATGAAATTTAATAGTGAGAAAACAGAAAAGGAAAGTGGCAAATAGAGTAATATAAAAAAATAAAAACTGAAATTTATAGTTTAGATGCAATATTTTTTCATCACTTTTAAAATTTTACTAAGTCTGTAAAACATATTTTAATGTTCTTTTTTAATACAAGATTTTCACTATTTCCCAGATGAAGAAAAACATGAACATCATAATTTTTTTAATTCACAAACACTTTTTAACAATGTAAAATATATTAAAATTGAGTTTATATATTTTCATATTTAGTTATCGTCATAAATTTAATTTTTATTATAAATCTAGTATAAAGATTCTTTTAGTCATCAATAAATTTTTTTAATGATAATTTTAATTTGAATAAAATAAAATAAATATTTTACAATTAAATTATCGCAGATATAAAATATTAAGATGGCTATTATAGATAATTATGGTTTTTTTTTTTTATTTAAAAATAGCTGTAATCTTGATTTTTTTCTTTTGGAAAAGAAAAACCATTTTATGTTGCTAAGCACGCTCGATCATAACTTTCAAATGGATTAAGGAAAGAGAGATTATGCTGAAGTTCGTCTTTTCGCGGAGAAAGGTGGACGCAATCTTCAAGAGAGAAACAGCCATGGCTTGTGCAGATCCCCACCAGGTAATTGCAATAAAATTATCCCTTGTACATCTTAAAAGTGGAATTCTAGCTTATATTATTTCTTTCCTCTTTCTTTTCCAGGTGGCTTGACTTTTGCTGGATAACATTCATGAACAAATTAGAGAAAGGAACTCGCCAAGAAGAGACGACTGTCCCTATGCATCACAACTTGCTTATTTTGTGTTTCCCTCTTGCTGAAGTACTTCTTTGCTGCAGTTGTTTTATGGCCACCTTCTTCAAGTTCATGTGTATTCCTCATGCAGGCGATGCACTTCTCATTGCTGAAGGCTGGTAAGGTTTAAAAATGTAACGACGCTCACGAGAAATAAAGCTCCCTGTAATTCAAGAACAATGCTAACTTGAAAAGCTTCTGATACAGCACTGCCAGCCTTCGTTTAAATTTGGTGCATGCTGACCTTTTTCCTTCTATTTTCATAACAAGAAATCTGGCATGTGCATTCCTTTATTGCTAATTAGTCATCATAAAAGATGGGGAACCGACGCTAGAGAAATTGATGAATTCTCATGGTGCAGGATGAAGAGCTAGGAATCACGATCGAGTTTTGGCGTTGCATTCTGTAAACACTTGCAGGAATTGAGACATGAAGGAAACACAGAGAGGATGACTGGTAGCCAAAGGTTACCATAACTACCCATCTAGACTTTTGAAACGTAGGAAGTAAGAACTTAACAAGAAACCAACTTAATTCTAATATCATCTAGGAAAGACTTCAAAATGTAAAGCACGTAGGACAATGAATTGATTAAAGTGTTCAAAGGATGTCTTCTTGTCTTCATTTCAGCTACTGCTGTTGTTTGTTATTCAATTTTTTTTTTGCTGCTACGGTCTGCCAAATCTTTTCACACGCACGTTCGTTTTCTAGATCGTGTCTCTAATGAAGGAGAAAGGTCCGGGTTCAAGACCAAGAATTGAGGGGTTTTTTATCTATTTGTTTGGGGAGGGCAGAGAGCAAAGTCTACAAGACTGGATCTACGAAGGTCGTTTGCTCATTTTGTTGGTTTTATGCTATCTGTAAACGAAAACTTACCATGTATATCTCCTTAAACTTTTTGTTTGTTTTGTGTAAATAATGACTCTAGAATGCTATCTAATGTCATTCAAAGCATCTATTTTTTTTTTATAGTAAAATTACGTTGTTAGCCTTTAACTTCCCAGATTTAAAGCATAGCTTAAGAGGGAGTTTTGGTCTTTGCGTCATGGTTATTTTGTAATAATAATATATACTCTTAGGCTCTTTTTTGTAATTTGTCTTATTAAAAATATTAATAAATCATTAAAATATGATGACGTGTATCACGCAAGTGTCGTCAAGGTCCTTCGCGCTATTCAGGAGGCGCATGTGGGCAATTACAGTGGCAAAAAAAACCCGATTGCCATCTTATCTGATGTATAAGGATGTGGCGTAGCTGTTAGAGTGACACGTGCTCCAAGGCCGGCGATGGTTTGTCGACGATGGAGTTTTTCTCATGCCCTTCCTTTCTCTTTCATAGGTCTTGGTTTTCATGCCATGCCTTGAAAAATTTAGTTATGTCTTTCATTTTGCATTTATTTTGGGTTTGGCGCTTATTTTTTTGATTTCTATTTGCTTTAATTTTAATGTTTTTTGAAGTGTAGTAGTATAAGAATTAAAAAATTGAGCCCTGCTGTCACTAGGCCCAACAACTTTGAGCCATGTCTACCACCATGACCCAACACCTGATTGGATCCTTCTGTTATTGGGACCCAACAACTTCAAACCCTTTTATAACCAGAACAAAACATTATAAATTTTGATTATTTAATCCGCGACGGAACGCGGAACCCAAAACTCGGTGGTTCAGCAAAAATTAGAAAGGGATCCTTTTTTAAGGAGGTTTTTTAAATTTTTTTGATTATATGACACGCGCAAGGAAGTGTGGGACCCGTTTTCTTTAGATATAGTTATGCACCTCCCTTGCCAATATATCTGTTTCTTGCTGTATCATCATCGGCTAAACTACCATTTCTTTATTTTGTAGAATGTCCATCAAGGATATCATGCTGAAACTCTGGCGCAAAGCCCATAAAATGGTCAGCAGCAACTCCTTTGGTTGAAATGATCTGTGGATCTGAACGTTTTGTCCTTTAAATGTAATAAAAATAGTTTAATCACAATCTTCTGAGATCATATCTGTATGATGCTGCAGTTAGTGGATTGTCTGCACTTTGCACTGGAGGGTGCAAAATCAGATTCACAACATATTAACCGTAAGCTTTTCTTCCGATCAAGAGACTTGGTCCTGCCATCAGGAGTAAGGGGAAATCAGTCCTGATACCTCTACGGACCTTACTTACCACCTTACCTACCACCATGAATCAACACCTAATTGGGCTGTATCTTTACTAGGACCCAATAATTTACGGTATAGATGAGTCTGTTATGGTCAATATTTGGGCTGCGACTGAGCCGGAGTAAACCAGTCGACCTGTCGGGTCAACCTATAACTCGGGTGATCCAGCAAAAAATTGAAAGGGATTTTTTTTTAAATGTGTTTTTTCTTATACCCTAAAGTGATGGTGAGTTAAAAATTCAAAAACTAAAAAAAATTGAAATTACCTCCTTTTTTATATTTTTTTTTATGAGCTTCTTTTTAAAATATTGATTATTTGATCTGCGGTAAGTCACGTAGCTAGTATAGAATTATAAAGTGTAGAGTAAAATTTAAGATACAAAGTGTTCGCACGTTTAAACCATTGAATGATTAATATAATTCATCAAAATTTCTTTTTTGTACATGAAATTTTAATTTATAATATTATATTAATGGTTAAAAAAATAATTTTTTTGATGTGTCGATGATTACTTCTCAATTAAAAATATATTAAAATAATATTTTTTTAGATTTTATTTTTTATATTAATATATCAAAATGAACAAGAAATACGTAAAAAATACTTTTCAACCAAAAAATAATTAAAAAAAAACAAGAATTTAAACTTTCAAAAAATATTATTTCATCAAGGTTATACCGTGTAATCTAAAATTCAATTTAAAGGCCTAGTTTCTTTAGTAGAAGGCTATGAAAATCCTAACCATTCATTTATTTTAGAAGGCCGCCTTAGATTTAAATAATAATAATAATAATAATAATAAATTCTACCTACCAATCACATGTAAAAATTAACTAAAACGTTGACATCGATCCGCTGCATGCCCATATGTTCTCCTGGTTGGATCATGGGAACACCGCCTGCAGCACTTGTTAGCTTCGAAACCTCCCCCATCTCAAGAAATTATTGCTCGTGTGTAGATTAGAAGCTTTCGGTTTCCTTACTAATCAAGTTTTAAATCAATCATTCATGCTTGATCAGTTGATGCATTCATGACAAAATTTTCCTTTTTTCACACTCCGATTGTGTCCAATAGCAAAATACTCCTTGTTAAGCTTTACAAAATAGCATGATCAAGCCCATAACTGTTAATCTTGATTTGACAAGTTGATTTGAAAATTCAATTCTTAATTTGATTTGAGTTGAATTTTTAGTTAAATTAAATAAGATATTAAAACTCGCCGTTGACAGCCGGAGTAACACCAAAATAAATTTTTAAATAATGCAATGACATGCGTTAATCTGATATCTCCGGTCTCTATGATCAGGAAATGAGGAATTCGAGTCTCCAATCTCTAAAATAATATACAAAACGCGACAAGATGAGAATTGAAAGGTAGGTGAAGTTTTTAGATACCATGCGGATGGCAATGACATCACAGACCCCACTCAAAATGCAGCTAACTATCATGTAGCTAGTTTTCCTCAATCAAAACCATTGATTACAATAGCTGTCTTGGAGAGATAAGCGAGGGCAAGTTGGTGATGATCTTGCCGTCTTAATTATTTCTTTATTTTCAAAAGTAAAACACGTCTCAGATGCCAAATATTGACTTCGATTCTATTAGTGTTAGCAAACACATGTAGAAACAAGAAGTTGCTGACGTTCTTGACTCCAGGAACATCAGTGGAAGCTCGAGCTTGCGTTGATCGAAACTTGCAACAAGGTATTTGTATTTTCTTTCCTACATGCTGCAGAGAGATACATACGTCCGAAATTAAGCACCTCTGATAAGCATTTAGTAATAATATAAAAATGTCTAGAGGTAGATTTGTTTCTAAAAAGGTTTGTTAAGGTCGTTTTCGTGTTGAACATGTTTGTTTCGTGTCGATTTTTCTATCACATTAAGGTCGTACTAACGTGTCGTGTCGAATATGGCCCCTTCCATGTTAGTTCAATATCCAGAATTTTTTTAAGGTCGGTTTTCTTCTGTATATCTGATAATAATTTTATGTGCCTCTCATAAATGTTCTGAAAGAATTGATTCTTCTTTGCTACAGGAGTGTCAACTTCCAAGAACTCTTGATTCTTCTTGCAAGCTTTGCAGAGGAGTTCTGAAATGGGATTTCTTGACCTTTTTGTCGTGGCAATGGTTCCAGTTCTGAAAGTACTCTTGATTACTCTAGTTGGCTTGTTTCTTGCGCTTGATCGTATCGATCTCTTGGGATCGACTGCAAGACCCTATTTAAATAATGTGAGTTTAATACATGTTTACAGGATTCTGTGTTTTATAGAAATTAACAGTTTTTTTCCTTCCTTCTCACCATAATAGGCAAATTCTCTGTGTATGTGCAGCTTATATTCTATGTGTTCAGTCCAGCGCTCGTGTCTAGCCAGCTTGCTGGAACTATTACTCTTCAAAGTTTGGCTAGCTTGTGAGTGATTTTACTAAATTTTCAGTTCTTGCTTCTACCTACTCATCCTCGGGCATTTCTGCCACTAACTTTTGGCATTTTACTTTGATGTGGTGGTGTTGTAGATGGTTCATGCCAGTGAATATCCTTCTGACATTCATAATTGGCTCTGTACTTGCTTGGATTCTCATTAAAATCACCAGAACTCCACCACACCTCCAAGGCCTTGTCATTGGTTGTTGTTCTGCTGGAAATTTAGGGAACTTGCTTCTCATTATTGTTCCTGCAGTCTGCAACGAGTCAAATAGCCCATTCGGAGATTCAACTGTCTGCTCTTCTTATGGAATGGCTTATGCTTCTCTTTCTATGGCTGTAAGATTTTATCTTCATTATGTTACTAAATAATGAAACCCACTTTCAGCAGATGTTTTCAGGCTCCTCTCAGCCTTGATCACCGGATTCAAGATGTGACTCTAAAGTTAATTTCACTTTTGCTGTTGTGAATTGTGATTCAACAGGTTGGAGCTATTTATATATGGACATATGTGTATATTATCATGCGGATATATGCTGATAACAGTGCTGAAAACACAAAAAATGTATCGATAGCCGATTCTGAAAGTTACACAGAGGCCTTACTTCCTTCAAGTGAAAAGTCTAGCTGCCATGATCATTCTGTTCATGCTGAACTTCCTGAAACTATGTCTGAGGGAAAAGTGAGGTTTCCTAGCATTTTATTACAGATGCTACTTATGAATTTTTTTAGGCAGAAACTCTTTTCTTAGCACCTTATTATTTTGACAGAAGGTGACATTCATGGAGAGGACCTTTTGGAATTTTAAGAAATTCGCAGCAAACACCAACCTCAAGAAGGTGTTTGCACCAGCTACAATTGCCGCGGTACGTTAGAAATTCATACTATCTACTATCTGCATTATGTCCTTGTATTAGTTCTTAATTTTGTCAGTGACAGTGCCTAATCAACTATGTGATTACTTTGATTCCTTTTATTTTATTTCTTTAGATGTTTGGGTTTGTCATTGGGACAATCTCTCCAATCCGGAAGGTGATTATTGGTGATAGTGCTCCTCTTCGAGTGCTTGAAAGCTCTGCATCTTTGCTAGGGTAATAAATCCTAAAATGGAATTTGTTTAGCTTAAGAAGATTGAAAGCCTTTCTTCTTATCAAGGATTCATGTTTTGACTTGTGTTATTTGATTAAGATTTCATTGCTCAGGAACTCCCTGTAATATTCTCATTGATCTTGTTTTTATCATTGTTCTGACCCGCAGACAGGCATCAATTCCATGCATGGCCCTGATAATGGGATCGAACCTCCTTAAAGGTAGTTTCCTAAACATGTTCTCATGCCTGATTTCCTTGAGATATATAGCCTGATCCTGGTTCCTGCTACAATTGCCCAAAAACATAGTTGCATCTCATGATCTTTAACAATCTCCACATTTCTGCTCTTTCAGGTTTAAGAAGATCAGAAATAAGTGTATCGGTCATTGCAGGGATAGTGGTAGTGAGGAATTTTTTCTTGCCACTTATAGGCATTGGTATTGTTAAAGCAGCACACCATTTCGGCTTGGTTGGCTCAGATTCTTTATATCAGTTCATTCTTTTGCTTCAATATGCACTTCCACCTGCAATGGCTATAGGTACGAGAACTTCTTTAAGCTCTGCAAATGGATAGTCACCTCGGATTTTTTTATTTTTAATTTGCTGACTCTGGAAGCCTGCCATTTTTCAACTCATACACCTTGTACAGTTGTTACCCCCTCTTACATTTTAAATTTGTTCATTGCTTTGTCAACTAAGTTCACTCAAATTTGCTACAGCAAAATCCAAAACGATGTCGTTTCTTTTTAAACGATGTCGTTTCGACTAAAATGTTTAACTTCAGTGACTCAAAACTCCTTTTTGGATCATTCTCCTAATGCAGTCTATCAAATATATTCTGTCCAGTAGAATTTTTTCTTAAAACTTAATGAATTGCTTCTGATCATAAATCATTTTGGGATAACATGTTTGCTGTTTTGATGAACTTGACAGGGGTTATGGCTCAGCTTTTCAAGGCTGGTGAGAGTGAATGTTCTGTCATTATGCTGTGGTGTTATGTTTTGGCTGCATTTTCTCTTACCCTTTGGTCAACCTTTTACATGTGGCTCTTGGGGTAATTTGTGTTCTTGTCTCTGGTCTCAGTCTCACCTTAAGGTTTGGTGACTGTCAATTTCCCTTCTTACCTCCTCAAAGTTTCCAAATTCCATGTCGACTAGTTAGGCCGATTCAAGCCATGCTAGCAAGAACATTTGACCAGAAAAAAAAACCTCCCAATCCACTGCTGTTATCCTCTAATTGAAGCTTATGCTCCAAGAAAAGCTATCTTTTTGGATATTTAAATACATATCATTGACACAATCTCATGATAAAAAACATAAAAGAAACATTTTACGCAAGGCCATTCAAATTTAAAAATTTTGCTCAGCCAACAGGTTATAGCCACGTGTGGTGGTGGTTTTTTAATTGGAAAGACATTTATTAGGAGAAAACGATATACTTGTGCTATATATATATATATATATAAGCGGTCAAGGCTTTCGTTTTCTAATTGACGATTAGACGCTTGGACAGCACACCATGACTGATATTTTTATAGACACGCCAATAATAATGTGTTCTTACTTGCAGCACATGGCCTCCCAAGAAATATTGTTCCGGCTAACAAGTTGGAACCACATAGTCATTGAAAATATATTTATTAAAAAAAAAAATCTTTGTATTATATAAATCATAGTTTTTAAACCCGGTGCGATCCAATCGGTTCATGTTCTGAGTTTTGACCAGGTCAATTCATTTTTTATGAAAACATCAAAACGACGTCGTTTTAGTTAAAAAAAATTAACGGGTTGCAACTAGGTTTTTGACTGGGTTTTGCCGGGTCAGCCAGGTCACCCCGGGTTTCGCCTTTCTGTATTTTTTTTTAAACCAGGCCCGATTCCAGTCCCAGATCACCCACTGGACCGGGTTGAATTTTAAAATTATAATATAAACTATCAAAGCTCTTGTTTTCTAACCAATATGGGATAGTAGGGTTATTATAACCCCCTAGACAAGGGGTTTGGGAGCGTAGCATAACTGACATTCTATAAATAACATCAATAATGATAAATATTTATATTCATATATGACAGGTCTTTTAAGAAGTATTGTCCTAGCTAACAAGTTGGGATCATATAATGAGTTTTTTCTTTAAAAATATATATTTTTTTAGCATATGAGCGACTAAAATTCTTAATTTCTATCCCTTATGATATAGTAACATCATCACATGCTTATATACTAATTTCTATGAATTTTTTTTTCTTTTTTGGCTATTCTAGCCTAGTCTTCAATCTCTAAATTTTCAGGATATATATATAAAACAGTACAGGCCATGCAAAGTGGAAAGTTATAGAATTAATCTCTCCAAATGGAATTAATAAAACAGATAATTAAACTCGCACGTTGGCTTCTTTAGTTCTTTTATATATCGAAATATGAAAAAAAACAATATGCCTAAATTATTTATTCTACGAATAAAAGATTTATTTGATAGAGTTAGAGGAAGCCCCTTTGCTGATACAGTATATAAAAGAAATATCCCTCTTGTAATGTTCATCCAAGGTGCAAAACAGAAGAATTTTATTTTATCTTAACAAATTTTAGAAAAATAAAACTTTGTGACTGTACTAGTAGAAAATAAAGAACTCTGTGAAGCAATAAAGTGGTAAAAAGATTCAAAATTCCACTCAAAATCTTGTGAAAAAAATTAGCTTCGTTTCAAGTTTTTTTATTTTTGTGTTTTTGAATCGTTTTGATGTGCTAATATTAAAAATAATATATTTTTAAACAAAAAATATTTTAAAAAATAATTTTTTCCGCTTCTCACAATATACTATTAACTCATGATGAATAATAAGACCCTGTTTGTTTGCTGGAAAGTAGTTTTTTTTTTTGAAAATGAATTCCGAGAAAGTGAATTATTTTTCGATATTTGGTAGTGTAATGAAAAATAAGTTGGAAAACACTTTTCAGTGTTTGGTTATGTCATGAAAAATGAGCTGGAAAATAATTTATTAATGTTTTATTTTTTTCAATAAGTTTATTAAAATAATGAGGAACAAATCTTACAAATTAAAAAGTTGAATGAGAATGAAATTGAAAAAAAAATATAATTTCATAAAATTATCTTAAATAAAATAAATAATAATCAAAATAATAAAAATCAAATCTAAAAAATAAAAAATTGAAAGATGAAAAAATTAAAATAATAATAATTAACATTTCATAAATTATTTCAAATAAAACAAGTAACAATCAAAAGAATGAGAACCAAATTTGATAGATAAAAAATTTCAATTAAAAAATGATAAGGGAAAAACAAATAACAATTATAAAAATAAAGACCAAAATTAATATAAAAATTAAATTCTAAGGGATGAAATTGAAAAACAAATATTCAAAACAAAATATATATAGCAATCAAAAGTTTGAGGACCAAATTTGATATAATCAACAAATAATATGACATTTCTAAATTTTTCACAACTTCCGGAAAGTATTTTCCGCCCAAAATAAAAGGAAAACACTTTCCTGGAAATCAAGCCAAATTTTTCTTTGACTGGAAAGTGTTTTTCGTTGACCAACTTTTCTAATGACAAATAAACACAGAAAAGTTTGGAAAGTGATTTCCTGAAAACCAGTTTCTGGAAAACAAACACAGTCTAATATATAACAATGTTTATAAATAGTACAATTGAGTACTTGGTGTAGGGTAAAACACCGTTTTGTTTTATTTTTAAAACTTTAATTTAATTAATAATCATTTGAATTTGAATTAAATTTAATTTTATTATACAAATAATTTTTCATGTTTAATAATTACATTAAATTGTTGACTTTGCCAACCTATTAGTAACAATATTAATGTCCGGTGATATTTAATGATGCTGCTAAAAACCCTAAACATGCTGCTAAAATCTAATTTTGTTGGACACCCTGCAATATAAACACACCCTCAAGAATGGTTAATAAACACGGATTGAAGGCATTCCATGCAGACAACAATGGCTTCTTATCTTAGCTTCGTTACATCTTGTACCCATAACATGCGTGTAATGCACAAACGGTCAAGAATCTTGAACAGGTCGGGTCATTTTCCTACGTCATCTTTAATATGAACCGGTCTAGGTCCCGGATTTGTCGAGTTCTCGAGGCTGGTCCAGGTCTAATAGCTATGGTGAAGAGTGTGACAGTTGCATTGGTGGTATCCGAGATTACAAGCAATGATCTTTTCTGAGAAAACAAAAGCAGTTTTGAGGAGTAATCAGCTTGGCAAATATACCAAATCGAATTTTCTTTTGGATTCTGGGGAATCCAAATTGTGCGGACAAAACCACCACATGATACTAATATCAATTCAATTACAATATATTCTGACATTAACATTAAAGGTAACGACATGTGGAGAAAACCCAACTATCTGTTTGGTCCCCTAGTTGAAAAGGAAATGGATGTACTCTAGTGTGTTGTTAGAAGATAAGAAGAAGAGGAAACCTGGAGACAGGACGGTCACAGGAAACGGGACTAGACCTTAGCTAAGCAAACTAGCTACTGAAACGTGTGGAGGTGGTTCCAAGCTCACGCTTCCCAAATCTCCACGCTCATAGCAACAAAAAGCACGGATATTATGGCATGCATACTTGTGGTCATATGAGACCAAAATTGACATCAGGGCTTACGCTGCATGTAACATACCCTTATGAACTGGTAATCAATAAATGACTACAGCAATGTGCATTGGCACTTGCCTCTAATTTGGACTTAAATCTCTTTGCTAGATATCATGCACTGATTTTGGAAGTTAAGCATTTATTGTCTCCCTTTTCAGTTGTCAAAATTGGGTTGTCTTTTGTATAGTGTGCGGGACCCTAATGCTTCTCTATTCAATGCTTCAGTTGTAGCTTCAGACAACGTCTTCACTTACACCTGGATACTACTGACTGGTCTTTGTTCCTTGGCATACGTACATGCAGAGGGTTTTGTAGCATACTGTATCCATACACTATTGAACAGGTGAATCTCAATGGAATGGAATTGTTGCTACCCTGCCATTTCATTTCAATTTTTTAGCTGTGATGTTTGTCCCAGCAATGGTTTTGTATCTTAGAATTGCTCAAGGACCTCTATTTATTTAAAACTTTCTCCCTTTTATGTAGGATCAGGGTAGATTCCTGAAGTTTTCGAAGAAGTGTCACTATGCGGCTCCTTGATCTACTTTATATTGCTTCTGTGCCAATTTTGAAAGTACTAATTCTAACAGCACTTGGATCACTTCTTGCATTGGACAATATACATGTCTTGGGAGAGAGTACGAGGAAAGAACTAAATCGAGTACGTACACTGGTCATTAATTAGTTCTGAATTTCAATCTCTCTTTCCTATGCTGCAAGTCTTGGTAGTTACAATTTGAGCATCACAAAATTTTTCGTAGAGCTACTAAACATCTGGAGATTTTCTTTCCATATCATATATTGATCTCTGCCTAAGAGTCACTGTCTTGAACAGGTAGTGTTTTTGGTGTTTAGTCCAGCACTGGTGGTTAGCAGCCTGGCTAAAACAATCACCTATGAAAACATTGTTACGTTGTGAGTTTCAATTTGATCAATCTGCCGTCCCGTGGCATTCGTTGGTTCTGATTCAAGATGAGTTATGTTTTCTTAATTGATCTTTGCTCAAGCCATTTAGCTGTTAATTGTTATACAGGTGGTTCATGCCAGTCAATATTCTTTGTGCATTCATTGTTGGCTCAGCACTAGGATGGATACTCATAAAAATCACAAGACCTGCCAAACAACTTAAAGGCCTCATATTGGGTTGCTGTGCTGCAGGTCAGATCAAGATATTTGTTATCACTCACTATCAAACTTTCTTCAGAAGAATCGATGCATCGATTTCGCAAGATATAACAGGCCTCAAGTATTTACATTGCTTATTGTTTTCGAGTTCATATTTTGAATTGATGTAACAGGAAACAATGGAAGTTTGCTTTTCATCATCATCCCAGCAGTCTGTAGTGAGAAAGGCAGTCCATTTGGATCACCTGATGTTTGCTCTACATACGGAATGGCTTATGTTTCTCTTTCCTTGGCAGTATAATGTTAAACTAGCTTCATTTATTCAAAATTCACGCTAAACGAACACTTAAACTGTCCGACTCTGATAAAAAAACTTGTACTCTTCAGGTAAGCGCCATTTATATGTGGTCTTATGTTTATAACGTTGTGAGGGTTTCCTCAAGGGATGTCAACAAAGAAGCTGATAGTGATGGCCATGGTGGCTCCACAAGTACTGTGAAGGATGCCGGAGAAACACCAGAACTCATCCAAGGGAA